>NC_134236.1:147728297-149015797 GCF_965152275.1 Natator depressus
CTTGCTGCCAACTAAATAGGTCTGGTGGGAGAGAGAGTTTAAAAAAAAAAAAAAAAAAAGTATTAATGGTCACTTTTGCTGTTTATATTTTAGCTGAATGTTTCTGTCAGCAGAGGCTAGTGTATAGATTTCTTTTCTTCAGAGAAACTCATGAGGAGTAGCCTGCTTTAAAAATGGCTGCCATCTCCTATCCTGAATAGGACTTAAGTCACAACCTGTCCTCATGAACATGCCCTGTTTCAAAATGGCCACCAACTCTCATTGTTCCCAGTAGAAGTGAAGCTAAGCTGCTTTAAGGTAATAGGACAGAGTTCCCTATCCTGTCAGGAAGTGAAGAAGAGCACTGTGAGGAGCAGGTTATGGTGGTGGGCAGTTCTTCTGAGAATATCCTGTGGCCTCAGTCTCATGGAGAGCAATATTCTCAAAATGGGTACCTAATTGAGGACTGCAAATGGTCTCAGTATTACTGAGAGCAATAGGATGTGTCAGCCATTTTGGAAGAGGGAATATCTTCATTAAATTTGCTGAAGAAACTCTGTTATGAAGAATAACAAGAAATTACCATCACTACTTAAAAAATCATTAAATATGACATATGCACAAGATTTTGATGAGTTTTAACTATATGGGAAAGTTTAAAGAATGGTATTCCACTTTGGGGTAACTTAAAGCAAAGTCTGACTACATTGTAAAGAACCAATTTTTAATAGAGAAATTAATGAATATACTTGTAAATTCTCAGAACATTTTCTGAATACTCACAGGTGGTATGGTGGAGGACATGTGGCATTCTTTATATATTGAGATTGAATCCTTGCTTTAAATGCAAAACTCAACTCAATCCTAGTATCGAGTTATAATACACTTGCCTCCGTAATTGTGTCCCACGTGCACTTTTAAAAACAAAAAAAATTAAATGAGTACTTCTGCTGTTACTTTTTTCCTTTTGTGTGCATGGCAAGATTTGAATAGCCCTTTACTTTTTGGAAGACTGAATGGCCTGTCTTCTGACTCTACAATAGACATTCTCTATCAGCTGGGAACAACTCAGGACCCTGGAACAAAGGACAGGTAAAATAATTATTTGAATTGTTAATGTCTTTAAGTATTAAAATAATTGTTTAAAAATGGATTGCTTAGTGTTTTCTCATTATGCTAAAACATACTTTTCTTGGATCCAGTTTGAAATATCCTGTGAGCACAGAACTATAAAGAAACTTCTAGTTTTGCATTTTACCTATCTTTGCATTCTCTTCAAAGAAAGCTTAGTAAACTGGGCACAAGAAAATATACTTTTTAATATGGCTAAATGTATGTATCTTGGAACAAAGAATATAAGCCATACTTATATGATGGGAGACTCTATCCTGGGCGGCAGTGACATGGAAAAAGATTTGGGGGTCGTGGTGGATAATAGGCTGAACATGAGCTCCCAACGTGATGATGTGGCCAAAGAACTAATGCGACGCTTGGATGCAGTGAAATCTCGAATAGGACTAGAGAGTTTATTTTACCCTGTATTTGGCACTCGTGCCGCTGCTGCTAGAATACGTTGTCCATTTCTGGTGCCCACCATTTAAGAAGGATAGCTGATAAATTGGAAAGGGTTCAGAAAAGAGCCATGATAATAATAAAAAAATTAGAAAAAATGCCCTATAGTGATGGACTCAAAGCTCATTCTGTTTAGCTTAACAAAGAGAAGGCTAAGAAGTGACTTGATTACTGTCGGAGTATCTACATGAGGAATAAATATTTAATAATAGGCTCTTCAATCTACCAAATAAAGGTGTAACACATCCAGTAGCTTGAAGTTCAAGCTAGACAAATTCAGACTGGAAATAAGGTGTACATTTTTAACAGTGAAAGTAATTAATAATTGGAACAATTTTACGAAGGTTGTGATGGATTCTCCATCACTGACACTTTTTAAATCCAAGATTGAAGGTTTTTTCTGAAAGATCTGCTGTAGGAATCGTTTTGGGGAAGTTCTATGGCCTGTGTTATTCAGGAGGTCAGACTAGATGATCAGTGGTCCCTGCTGGTCTTGGAATCTATGAATCTGTGAAACCCCTTTCTTCCTTCTGCTTATATTAGCTATTACTTACAGGACTTTAGGTAATTGTTCTTCCATACTGCTATGGATGCAATAGCTCTGTTGCTTCCCCTACATTCTGCTCCCAAAGTTTAATGGTTTTTCCCTGTACACTGTGTTATAAAATTACAAATATTTACAATTTAAAACATACGTTTTAAAATCACTTGTTCTTTTAATTATTGCCAAGTTGTGAATTAAGTCATCTTTGGTTCTCCTGCAATGGTTAGTGACATCCCAGGCTTTACAAATGGTGCAGGAAGTGTGAAATTTGAGCAAGTGCAACATGGATTCAATTTGTGGCAGATCAGTATGCGATCCCAACTTAAAAAAGCAAGTTCTACAGTTAATGAACCTTGGGAAACGTTATAAGATTTGTAGTTTACCTTTAATATTGGTTTAAAGAAATAGATTAGTGTAAATTATTTTGGAGCAGCTAGTTGATCTGTTTTATAGGTTCCTACTGCTGATTGATCTTCTGTTGTAATATGCTATGTGCTTTTGCCTTCTAGAATTCAAGCCCTACTGAAGTGGGTCAGTGATTCTGCAAGAGCAGCTGCCATGAAAAAAAATGTCCGGATCAGTTACATCTGCCCAAACAGCTCAACAAGAGAGTATGGTCTCTTGATGCCATCTCCTTCCCATTTGCACTGTGTAGCAGCAATTTTGTGGCATAGCTATGAGCTCCTTGTAGAATATGACTTACCAGCATTACTGAACAGAGAGCTCTTTGAGTAAGTAGTGCAAGTAAAATATTTCATTATATGCAGTTTATAACTTCTGTTTTTCATTTATTAAAAGATGATAGGCATTTTGCTTTTTCCATGTGCAGTAATAGTGGAATACTAATTTATTTGGTGCTTAATATACTATGGTTAATGAAGAGGTACTGTATTACAGAGAGGGCCAGAGAGATGGCTATAAATAACATGATATTCTAAAATTATTTGGTAGTAACTGTAATAGGGGACCAAATTATTCATTTATCCCATTTTACTTTTCTTTCAGTATGTATGACATCATTAAATGGCCTTTGTGGCCTTATTTTTAATATACAGCATTTCTGAAACTTATTAAACTATTCATATGTTTTTATAGCTATTATCAAGATCCAACATTTGTTTTCATTTCTGGAGCTACCACCCTTCCTCTAGTCACAGTTCATGTAAAACAATGAAGAAATATTTTAGTGCAACTACAGTATAGTAAATCTCCAATATTAAGAAGATTCAATTTCTCAAGGAACCATATCCTTATATTTAAAACAACAAATGAAGTTTTACTTTTTGATTAGTGAACTAAATTTTTGCTATAGTTGAAATTTTAAAATGGAAAAACTAGAAAATGTTCTTTTGTGGACAGCCCAAGTAATCAAGTTGGAATTCAGCATACCTGTTTAGCCAGACCATGCCTGAGTTGCTGATTACAATAACCATTTATTTCAGGATTATCTTCAAATTTAAAAACCTAATTAATATGATCAGAATTTTAAAAAACGAAATAAGTGTTATAACCTCTGCTAGCAACCACAATATGTTGGGTAACGTACAAGCAGAAAGCAAGACACAATAGTTTGAAAAGCTGTAACAGGACTGGATGCAATGAAGTTTCTCAGTTGAGGAACATAATTACTAAGTGTGTCTATCCCATATGCATGGACTGGACCCAGCCTGACTGGAGTACATCTGGGAAACTGTATTTGGGCAACTAACCAAATACTGAGTAATTTTCAAATGCAGAGTGGTAAAAATAGTTTTCATGGGAAATCTGTGCATGTTCTCTAGTACAGAATCTATAAAGAAAGAGGAGCTTGAGCTCAAGCAATAATGATTTTGTCCTCTGAACAGCATGACCTAGCATGCAAATTAAAGGCCAAACTCACCAGTACACTCTGGCACCTTTACATTGCTCAGATAAAATTCTCAGATAAAAACTACTTTATGATAGAGTTATAGCCAAGGATATATATCTATAGTTTAAGGGTAAAAAAAATCATTGCTGCAAACATGTTAAGGTATCTAAATGCCCAGTTAAGGCACTCAGACAACCTTAACTGCCCTGTAGTGATGCCATGCAGTAACCATACCATTAAGATTCAGGATTTTTAGTTTATTTGGTCCCAGATTAGATTAAACTAATTTTTAAATGCACATTAGTTTTTCTTATTCTCTCCCCCCTCCTCTCCGCCCCCACCCAAGGTTCTCTGTAGGGCAGAGTTAAGGTTGTTTGCATGATCTATTATTTTTATACCTGAACAGAATAATAGGGTGATAAATAGTAGCCAGCATGGATTTGCCAAGAACAAATTATTCCAAAACAACCTAATTTCCTCCTTTGGTTGGTTTACTGTCCTAGTAAATTTGGGGGAAGCAGCAGATGTGACATATCTTGATTTTAGTAAGGCTTCTGACACAGTCCCATATGACGTTCTCATAAGCAAACTAGAAAAATGTAATCTAGATGAAATTACTGTAATGTGGATGCACAACTGGTTGAAAAAGCATACTCCGAGTAGTTCTCAGTGGTTCACTGTCAAACTAGGAGGAAATGTATGTAATGGGGTCCTGCAGGGGTCTGTCCTCGGTCTTGTAGTATTGATCATTTTCATTAATGAGTAGGATAATGGAGTGGAGAGTGTGCTTATAAAATTTGTGCATGACACCAAACTGGGGAGGTGTTGCATGCACTTCGAAGGACATGATTACAATTCAAAACCACCCTGACAAATTAGAGAATTGGTCTGAAATCAGTAAGATTAAATTCAATAAGACAAGCGTAAAGTCCTACACTAAGGAAGGAAAAATCAAATGTACAAATACAAAATGAGGAATAACTGGCTAGGATGGGAGGCAGGAAGAGAGAACCTGACTAGGTTTCTCCAGACCCAGCACATGGCTCCAGCAGTTATCTCCTCCTCTTCCTTCTGCAAATGCCAGGTAATGTAGCTAGTCATGTAGCTCAAGCTATCCTGCAGTGTTGAAGGCTCAGTGTTTAAGCACTACAGATGATCACAGTTTTGGGTGTGGAGGTGTTAACTGCATATAATTCTGTTTACTGCTTTCCTTTAAAAAACAAAACCAAACAAAAAACGCTATGTTAAAATAGCTGCAAAGTCAAGTACTCAAAAGTTAGGATATGCTAGATTTATGATTGCCTGTGCAATTTAATTCGGCCTTCTTGTTCATATGCTCTCTGATATTCTTTAATTACATGGCCACGTACTATTTTCCCCCTGCCTCCCCAGACCCCACTTATTGGCTAAAAAGTAGCTATTTAAACTTTGAAATAATACAGAATTTCATAGGGATTCAATGTAAGGAAATAGATGTAGCCGTGTTTAATCAATCGGGTCCTTATAAGAACACAGGGGTTATCCTCTAGGTCAGTATATCTCAACCTTTTTGATACCAGGGACCGCCTTGCTGCCTTCCTCAACTCTGTCAGGGAGATCTCAGGGACCAGCACCGGTCCACGGACTGGTCGTTTAGAAACACTGCTCTAGGTAATTACAGCCATAAGAACTTGAAAACAAAGAATTAAAGTTACATTTTGAAAAATTTAAACTGAGTAACTGAAAAGTCTGTCTTGTTGCCAGGTTTAGTGCATTGGTTAATATTCTGGAGACTGTAATAAGTTGTTTACAAAACATGAGTACACCTTATTCATAGACTTTAAAATGCATCTGTATTTGTGTATGTCTTTGGGTACATATATGAATAATTCTAAACTACAAATTCTTTGAGTGCTGGTCCATGTATGTATTCGACTATGGGCGCATATTTTCTCCATGCGCACAGAGTCTGAGAATTCTTGAAAGTAGTTGGTCTGTCCATGAGCCTTCGGTCTCCTCATGCCTCCAACTGAGGAGATAGAGCAGAGCAACCGCCTTTCGAGTTCCTTCTTACAGCTGCATGGCCTGGGTCAGAACCTCTATAGTGTCCGGAGCTTCATCTTCCTCTTTATTGTTCAATCTGCATATATGTGGTATGTATAGATTGTGGATAGTTTAGAATTTCACTCTATAGTTTTAGTTAAGTTTTAGGGTTAGTCGTCCATCCCCACCCTCTCCTTCCTGGTATCCTGTTATGGGTATTGGACTCCAGGCTTCGAAATCTGTGCTTGCCCACACTCCTTCTCAGTCAGCGAAAACCATCAATGCTTGCCTGAACTTCCTCAATGAAGCTCGTATCTTGGCAAGGTGCAGTATCTGTCACGCTTTGCCCAGTTGTACCTTTGAAGAGCACAAATTTTGTCACAAAAAGCACCTCGTAGAGAGAGCCAGTCATGATCAGCAGTCGGACTCAGGCCAGGCCCCACCTCTTCCCGTACATCAGCCTGACTCAGCAAAGAGTGTGCCTCCTGCCACAAAGTCCGGTTTAGGAGCAAGGGAATCTACTCCCACAGATCCCAAATCAGGGTCTTGTTGGGATGATGTGGAGCACTCTCATAAACGTAAGAGCAAGTCATCCTCTAAGTCTACTTCAGAGAAATCTGATTCAACCACGCCTAAGCCGAGCAATTACATAGGTTTAATTTTATTAAATTGTACCCTATCTTCAATTGTAATTTTCTTCAGAAGAGCACTGAGAATAGGGATACATAGAAGAACTTCATTACGCTAAGTCTACGTTACACTGTTTTTCATTCTTCTATCGTAGAAGTTGTTTAGATGCTGCTTGAATAGAGAAAGTTATAAAATGCCCTGGGAACTTACTAAAATACTTTGGGATGTTTAAACCGCTTAATTGCAAAGTTCTTCACAAAGGTGGGTTACCTTATCCCCATCTTTACACGTTGAGTTATTGAGGTCACAGTTTGTTCAAGGTTGCATGAAGTAAATGGTACAGTTGTATGACCTGGGTCTCTTGATTTACAGCCCTCGTCTTCAATCTACTAGATAATAGCGGTATTAAATATATCCTAATGAAATAAATTCAAATATAGTTATTTTTATGCAGTATCCAGATTATGCTGTGATCTCAAGTAGGCTAATATTGTCAGATATTTGTGTTAATTACAATATTCAGAGGTTTGTAGAACTTTTTTTTATCATAATTAAACTCATTTATAATATCTTTGGAAAGCATTTTTATGAACTTTTGACTAACAAGGTAAAAGGGAAAATGAGTGGCAAATTTTTGTTTTGGTGTGACTTTTTTTTTCTTTTCTTTTTTCCCCTTCTCCTCTAGGTCACTCTTTAACTGGTCTATGTCTCTTCCCTGCAACATGGTTTTGAAGAAAGCAGTTGACAGTTTGCTTTGCTCAATGTGCCACATCCACCCGAATTATTTTTCCTTACTCATGGGCTGGATGGGTATTACCCCTCCTCCAATGCAGTGTCAACATAGACTGTCTATGACGGATGACAGCAAAAAACAAGACCTTAGTTCATCTTTAACAGATGACTCTAAAAACGCACAAGCACCTCTTGCACTAACAGAGTCTCACTTGGCTACCCTTGCTGCCTCATCTCAGTCTCCCGAAGCTATCAAGCAATTATTGGACTCAGGTTTGCCCTCTCTCCTTGTAAGAAGCCTTGCTAGTTTCTGCTTTAACCATACTTCCAGCTCTGACTGCACTTCTCAATCTGTGGATATTACCCAGGATAGACTCAGGAGACATCATGTTCCACAGCACTTTAATAAAATGCCCATCACGGCAGACCTAGTTGCTCCTGTACTCAGGTTTCTGACAGAAGTTGGTAACAGCCACATTATGAAGGATTGGTTGGGTGGTTCTGAAGTCAATCCACTGTGGACAGCACTTTTATTTCTGTTGTGCCATTCTGGTGCTACTTCTGGAGGACACAGTGTGGTAACACAACAGACCAGTGCACGATCTACTCTGCTTTCTTCAACGGCAGGAACAGGACTGACCACTCAGCAAAGGACCGCAATTGAAAATGCAACAGTTGCATTCTTCTTACAGTGCATCTCCTGCCATCCTAATAACCAGAGGCTGATGGCACAGGTAAAAGAGCAAAACCTTAATCTGTAACTCTTCTTATTTTTAAGTGAAAATTTAGTTCGTACAAGATTTGAGAACCTAAGCTTTCGTGGCTTAAGTTTTGCATAGGAAAAAATAGCTTATTGGATGATCAAGGGATGTGAATGTAGATTCTGTAGTATATATTTTTTTTATTTGTAGAATTGATTCTTTAATATACCATTTAACAGAGACGGTTTTACATCATGAAATATTAGCACATTGGGCTTTGTTTGATGGAAGACATTAATTCTTCTGCCCGCTAGTACAATATTCATTATGGCGCATGGGGCTCTGTTTTGTCACTTACATTAAAGCGCATTTCTGTTTTGCTAACTTACTATAAAAATGGCACCGTGGTGGTGTGTTTGCAGATCAAATTTGCCAAATTGTGCACTCTTAATCTGGAATCCGAAGTTAAAGCTGGGTGGTTTTTGTCTCATTAATAAAAACACTTTGCTTGCAGACATGGTTGAGCAACTTTATTGCTTTCAGTGTAGTTGATTGCTGCACAGGTAACAGAAAGCAGAATGTGGCCTTGCATTTGGAATTCAGTTAACATATTGAGAAGAATGGAATTGCAGCAGATGCTTTTTAGTAGCAACATACTGGTGCCCTTTTGCTATCTTGCTCCTGAGTGGCTGTTGATGTTATGGGGAGTGTTGACAATTCACAGTAGGGAAAGTGTTCCCAGGGGAAATGTTGACCCTAAGCAGTGGTTGCTCTTACAAGGTGATGCTGCAAACAAGCATCTACTGTAGTTCACTTCCTCTTAGCTGTTAGCTCTGCAGTGCCAACAGAAGGAAAACATTAAAAAAAAAAAGCCTTAATTTTTATCCATAAATTAAGAGTGAATGCATACTAGGATCAGATAAACTGAGTAAGAAGAGGCCATTTTCGGAGAAGAACATCACCCCAGTGTAGCAAAATTACTCATAAAGCAGAAAAATTACTTCTCACATTCTTGATGCAACACCTAGTCAAAATTGACTTTCCCGCTCCATATTTTTGTCAACTAGCCTTTGTTTTTCAGAATATTGCCTTAAAAATAAACTTGAATTATTATATTGATGACTCATGCTTTTTTGTTTTTTACTCCTAATTAATTTTTAACTTGTTTTGCTGTTGGTTACCTGTTCATAGGTAACCATTTAGTCTCCTCTCTGGTGATAAATTGAAGATGAGATCATTTAAATCCTAATTTGAAAAATAAGTGGCGGCAAATCTTAAAAGTTAATGGCCATGCTGCGCTATTAATAGTAATGCAGAGCTTTATTTTATAGGTTTGTGCACAGTCATAGCCTAAGATTTTATCTAATCTTGCATTTTCAGGTTCTCTGTGAATTGTTCCAGTCATCCCCTCAACGAGGGAACCTCCCAACATCTGGAAACATTTCAGGGTTTATTAGAAGGCTATTTTTGCAGTTGATGCTGGAGGATGAAAAAGTGACAATGTTTCTTCAGTCCCCGTGTCCAGTAGGTCTTTTGTGTATCTGCATTATGAATGTCAATTCGATCTGACTGCACACTGTTTATTTGTACATTCTCACAGTTGATTCTGCTTTTTTTGCAAACAAAATGACAACTTTCTTTATTATATTTATTGCAGAATATAGTGATAACTACTTTTTTGGTGGATGTGGGGAGAGGGTTAAGGGGCTTTTTCTAGATTATTAATTTGCTGTATATCACTCTGACATATTTACAAGTAACCTTTAAAAGAGCCACAAGTAATTCTTCTCCTATCTGACACAAGTTATAGAATGCCTGGGATGGAAGGGGAATTGGTGGAATCATTGTTGATTGGAGGATGAGGTTTGTGGGTTGAATCAGTTATCACTGGAGAGAGAGAAGTGAGTGGAGTTACAAACTTTTAGAGGGTCTGTTCGCTAGAATCTAAAACCTCTTGAGGGTTTTCTGATAACATGTCTTATGAATTTATTTAGCTTTTAATTTTCAGTGTTGAGTATTGAATTCATTAGCTGGTTCTCACAGATTCTAACTGTAGTAAATTGAAAGCTCCTGGTCAATAAATGATTGATGTTTATTGATTACCAAACGTCACTGTAGAAATTTAATTTTGGTTGCCTGATACTGAAGGAAGTGGTGGCAATTGAGACTGCCAATAGATAGTAATGAAAACATACATTTTCTAAAGAAAAATATAGACATTAAGAGTTTAGTAAGAGAATTTATTTACAAGAAAAATGTTTTGCCAAAAAAAAAGACTTGAACTAGTTCAAGTTGCAGCTTTTTTTTATGCCAACATCCTCTTTGATATAATACAAAATGAGCAATTTAAAGAAACAATTGAAGCACTGCACCCAGGATACACTCATTAAGACAGATTTAAATTTGCAAGTCCACTGCTTGATGCTACAGGTGAAGAAGTAAGGGAAAAATTAAAGGAAGAATTGAGACCATCTAATACTTCCATACTAGGGAAGTTGCTTTCCCACTTATTGATCCCTACTATTGATTCTACATTTGAAAAGTAAACCATAGAATATTATATCCAAGCTGTTGACCATCCCATCTAAAAATACCAAGTAATATGACAAGGAGATCTTTGCTACTAGTTTGAACAACAAAAATGAAAATAAAGAAGAGCAACTTCTTAAATGCAACCATCCAAAACTGCTAACACATAATGTTCATCACTGTAGTTAAACCTGTTGAGAAAGGGGCATCTAACACAGTCCTAAAGTATGTTGAGGAAGTTCGGAGGTTCTTGCCTAGTCACCATGACATTTTATTTACTTTTTTTAAAAAGGAGGACTGATGCTCAAGTTTCCCAAGGTACTTTTGGTGGAGCATCAGAAGAGTGCGTGTTTACATTTCCATTCAACTACCAAACGTATGAAATTTGATCCCTTCATAAAAAGCACGCATTTTACACAGCAAGAGACTCTGCAGAGAGTTACTAACTTAGCAAAAGCCATTGAAAAAGACTTCAAAGGAACGTGACCTAACAGGCTGCACCTACTGTCTCAATGTGTGGTAATATGATTTGGGTCTCAATAGCAAAGACCTGGAAGCATACAAAAACAAATTTGAAAAATGATTCAGAGAATCTGAATTGACCTCAGTTCAATTCAGAATTTTGCTAGGTTTTATAGTCAGCTCAGCATCTGTGTTTCTGGACCATTACTTATCACCCATAGTGGTACATTCTGTTACATCTCTTCTAGCATGCAAGAGGCGTCTCAAATGCCTTTACAGTGTCCATAGGGCTTGGCCACAAACCAAAGTATGGTTCTTCAGACTCTTGTGTCTATGCGGCTGAACAGAGCAGTTGCTCAGTTATCCTTCCTTTCCTTTATTTTTTTGGCTTTTAAAGCCAATTTTCACAGTCGTTCCCCACTTCCTTTTTCCTTCTCTTAAGCAAAACTTGGAGATTTTTAAAAAGAAAAAATAATTTTGTCCAAAATGGTACTATTTACTAAACTTCTCACCTTGGCTTTGTTCTTCCACCAACCCACCGTGCTTTACTCAGCATAGTGGATCTGGATAAAAAGAGGAAGCAAAAATTGTGATGATGGTGCCTCTTTTAGAGGGACCACCCTCTCAGGAGCCACAGAAGGGGTGCTCTACCACAGTTGTCCCCAGCCCCTGAACCCTGAATTCCCCCACAAGAAGGGGATCAGGGTCTGGATGACTTATTGGAACTTCTCACACACCTGTCCTAACCTGCGCAAGATTCCTCTGGAGATAACTGCATAGGTAGGGCAGTTCTCCTCAATGTCCAGGACCAAATGGGCAAGTCATTTGTCTTCAGTCTGAGACCCATCAAGATAACTCCAAATATTTACTCGTAAGACTATTCCGTCCACTTCTAAGAGGAACATTTCCACGTCTTAAGCCCTCAAGAGGTTAATGAGGTCCCTTGATGGGGAGTCTATCTCTGTCTCCCATACATCCCTGGAGTAAGATTTGGGCTCTCTTGTGGATGTTCCTTTGTGTTTCCTCACTAGTTACCCATTGAATGATGGCAGACATTGGATCGTGAAGGTTTTTACCAACACGCTTCAGAAGCCTAAAACCTCAAAGGGGAAAGGGCTCAGCTTCCTTACAGGAACCAGGATCCTGTCTTTCCATGGTGACAAAATGATTATCCAAACTCAAGTCATTCTTGGCACTTGACTTGGACTCCATAGTTATTTCTTTTTGCTCAATCTTAAACATCTGAAGAAAAAATCCTAACATAATGTGGATGTGCACAGAACAGTTAAAATATATTTGCAACATATGGACTCTTTTAAAAGATTGGATTGCACATTTATATCTTTTTACCTAAACTACCTAGAACAGGGTGTAAATTTAGCTCTAACTTGGTGGGTGGAGTAATCTGGTCAGAAATGGCATTTGCTGTAAAGAATAGATCTTCAGAACAGCAAGTATTCTATAGCAACACACCCTTCAAACACTACAGAGTTCTCAGATGTCATAAAAAATGAGTTCTGACTAAATTTTGCCCCAGTGACCCCCATCCAACCCCTTTCTTTTGATTGGGTTGCACAGGAATAAACTGGCCCTGCATTTGGGATTTAGTAAACAATTCTGTTGATGAGCAAGAAGTAACAGAATCATACCTTTCTTCCTGTGCAGGGCAGGGAGGATTTTGGAAAGCTAGGAGGGGTAAAAAGCAATTAAAATTTTTTAACTAAAGAAATCAGATAAGACTGAATTTAAATGGGGGAGGTAATCTGGGTTGAGAGGTGCTATTTTCAGTTATATTAAAATAACTTTAATGGTTCTTGTATTATAAAAGCAAAGTACCTATTGCTAAATCTAGAATTACTTTGCCTATTATTTCTGTTTACTCATAAATGGTATGTGATCTTCAACTTTTTTTTTCTGTTGATTTCTCAAGAGTAGTAACCACCTCCTCATCTGGGCGAAGTTTATTGGAGTGTGGGGGGGGGGATTTCCTTTTACTTTAAGAAATAAAAGAAATTAAAGCCCAAAGTACCGAACATGTTACGTGCGTGCACGCTGAAGACGACAAGAGAGGGTCTTGTACTGAACTTAAACCATTTTTTTTCTGAGTGCTAAACAAAAATAGATTTTTGCAGCAGTTTTCTTTGTGTAAAAAGGTTTTTTTTTTGTTTTTGTTTTAATTTTTGTTGAATAATTTTACCATTGTATCAAGTTGTCATACTTTCAAACAATTTTCTTTTGATCTGGAGCGTGAATGGCTTCATATTGTGATTTTACTTAATATAGTTTAACAACTTGTCATGATTGTTGGCCTTATTTCTGAATACTTGAAAGTAAGTGGTTTTCATTTCTTTTTAGCTGTACAAAGGTAGAATTAATGCTACCAGCCATGTAATCCAACATCCAATGTATGGCGCAGGACACAAGTTCCGTACTCTTCACTTACCTGTCTCAACAACATTGGCAGAGGTTCTTGACCGTGTGTCAGGCAAGTTTCAGTACTGTGTGTTTCATTCTATAATGTGTTAAGGAAAACTTGTGTCTGCTAGAAACATATCTATTATGTGTGATATCTGCATACTTGTAACAAAAAGTTTCAAAATAGACAGTAATCAAAGATTAAACTTCTTTACTTTTTTGGGAATATATAACACGGGCTTTCCTCTAACTGTTACAGTTTTAGATTGGCCATACTGTTCTTTCAACTGTACATAATCGATTTAGAGGAGGCAATCTTAGATATACTTAACAGTTCATCTTGAACTGCCAGGCCACAAAATGTAATACTATGCTTAGAGTCTCTCAATATTTAAAATATTTTCAAATTTTCTCCTGAGATACTTCCAAAAACTTACGAATATTTGAGTTCAGTATTCAAAGTTCCCTTTAACTGTCTATGCTCATTTTTAAAAATAATTCCTTACATAGATCATTTGCCTAACATTTATTGCAAGTTAAAGATCACAGAACTGATGTCCACATTGAGTGTTTACACTGTCCTTTTCAATCTAATTTACACTCGTGCATATTTACCTGCAATATAAATAATACTCTATCTATAAAATGGAAATTGAGAACTAATTTTGAAAGTTATGAGTAAAGTTAAAAAACAAGAACAAACAAGATGGTCATGACTGAGGCATTTATTTTATCCAAAAATAAAATCCAAGATTTTCAGTCAGACTATTAAAGTAGTCTTTTCTGTATTAAATATCCATTTAACTGCCAGGACCAGTTCAACATTTTGGAGAAGTGCAACTTTAATAAAGACTCAATGACCTTGCTCAGGAAATTAAGGTTAGCGTTCACAATACAAAGTTCACCACAGTATTTTAAAAACAAAATCTTTAGTAGGTCATCTGTATTGCTAAACTACGGTCGACATTTTAGAGGAGTCAACGGAAATTCAAAGTTATAGTTGCTACAACAGTTGCAACTCTGCCACATTGCACATAAGTGAGTCCATACCAAATACATATTTTCATATATACTCATTGTATGAATTTGCAAATACTTAGCTGTAATTTTGACAGTATATAAGAGTGTCTCCGTTAAAATATCTCTGGGAACATCTATCTTTTCTAACTTTTCGTGTCAGATCCTCTGGTGTAGCTATATTGCCTTTGTGCATTTCAGAGGGGCTATACTTGTTTACATCTGCTGAGAATCTGGTCTTCTCAGTTTCTGTGATCAGCCAGTGCTGCACTGACACTGTTTCATAACTGATTTTTTCCAAAGTCTTTTTACATACTGATGACCAGTAACATATTGCACTAATGTAACATCTTTCATCAGAGTATAGCAGTTTAAAATAAATGGAGGAAAAATACATGAAATTACTGGTATGTGACACTTCTGTTACCAGACAAATTTCAGTAAATGAAATGTCGTGTTCACTGGAGCTTTGTGATTAAAAATGCAATGCATCCTACGGAACATTTGAACTTTGCTTATGTGTTGTGTGAAGAAATACTTCCTTTTGTTTGTTTTTAAACCTGCTGCCTATTCATCTCAAATTGCCATCTCTTATGAAATCATAATTTCCCTATTTACCATGTATTTTAGCACACTGGGGAAGACAAGGTTTAAATATCTAATGATAAAGAAGCAGAAGCATGTGTTTTGTTTTTAATAATGATATCCAGTACCTCTTTGGTTACCTTTATGCATCACAGAGAGGTTAAAAATGGCAGGAGCTCAATTCTTTCTCTTTGCATTTGCCTTTTTAAATTAACTCTTCTATCCCATTTAGACCAAAGGGAAGGTAAGAAATATGTTGTTTGGCCTGCCAGTTTTAAGAGTCTTTCCATCTGAACTGAAGGGGAGGGGAATAGTTTTTGTAGAAGGGTAAAACCATACCATTATATATACAGTGGAGCTAATTAGCAGTAACTACATGGTTATTCATATTTCAAGTAGTCAAAAGTCGTCATAATTGTAAAGAGTATTGATTATGATGCCAGAGGCAGTGGGATCTCTCTGGAAAAGGAAGGGACTGGGCCATTTTAGAGCGACTCAGTCTACTTCTGGCAGCCTCTGCAGATAGGGAAGCAGCATCTGCTAAAATAATCAGCGTGTGCAGCTGATCACTCCCTTCTCGTTAGGTGATTGAAATGACATTCAGCTCAACACTTAAAACACCAGCAACTAGGAGGATTATAATACTGACCCAATATAAGTGCATCCTAGAATATACCAACATAGGTCAATCTCAAATTTTGCTTTACAAGTACACCTCCCAGACGGGGTTTCTAATATGCCTGTTGGCTCTGAGAAACCCAATGATGCACATTCAGAGAACCTAAGGATCCTGATTTATAAAATGCAGCTGGTGTCCACGATTTGCCCAGTGTTAGTAATGGGATGGAGACCCAGCTCCCTGTCATGCTGGAGGAGCTGTAGAATAGCTGGGATTTTCTGCATTTCAGGGGTCTTGTAATTCTCTCCATATCAAAAGTGGAATTTGGTTCAGATGGAAGAGTAGGTGTCATTGACCAATTTGTATCTTCAAGCAAGGAAAATGCTTCATTAGTCTGGAGAAGAACCCCAGGCAAACTGTTTCTCTTTCAGTGCCTTAACTGTATATGATCTGGGTTGTGGTATAAAAGGGGTCCTTGCAGTAAGTACGTGGCGATTCCTTGCTCACCTAGGTCCTAGGCCCATGTTTCCTTTGGCTAGTGGGAGATGAGGATGATCACATGTGGTCCCTTTTGATATTTTGTCGATCACCTTTCCAATCAGAAGAAGAGACAAGGAGTCTATTTGGCCATTTATGCACTATGACATCCATTACCAATGTGAGATCATCCACTGCAACCAAGAGGAAAAATGACAACAATTGTTTAATTACTGCCATTAGTAGATTAATACGGCTATCTAATGTTCTGCACCTAAAATAAGTGGTCTGATTTTTCAGAGGTTCTGGGTGCTAGCAGCTTCTGTTGCCTTCAGTGGAAACAATGAGTACTTAGCAGCTGAAGTGCACAACACGATATCCAAGTTCAAGTATTTTGTCTTAATCATCTAAGTCTACAGTTATCAACAATTAAACATAGTAATTTCTCTTTGTTTAATCTCCTCTTTTCTGTTGGTAGCAGTGATATTTTCTAACTCTGCTAATTATATCACCCGAATACAAATATCTAAATACTTGAACTTCTGCCTGGGTTTTCAAAGTATTGTTTCTTTAAATGGTCCAAGGAAATTAGCTGCAAGACATCTTGTCAGTACTCTGTCAATGCCTGGTCTTTTGTTATTAAAGAAGCTTAACATAATTATGGAAGTTAGAATGGAACTTAAGGCTCCAAGCCAACAAGGTAATTGAGTGAGACCAAATGAATATCTGGTGAGTGGGTGAGAAATTATAAAGTAATAATTAAATTAGCATGATATCTTAATACCTATAAAATATGTGCATACTTTTTTCTTTTGCAGATACACCAAGTATCACAGCTAAACTAATTAATGAACAGAAAGAAGATAAAGAAAAAAAGAACTACGAAGAGAAAGAAAAAGTTAAAGCAGAAAATGGATTTCAGGACAATTACAGTGTTGTTGTTGCCTCTGGTATGTATGGTTTGGTTTTCTCCCCCCCTTTTCACTTATTTTGTAAAATCAATCCCTCTGAACATAAAATGAGAATAATTATGTCAGCTCATATAAACCCACCATTGTTATTACCAAAGGTGTACTACTGAAAATGTTTGACAATGATATTCCTTAATTAAGCTTACTGACCTTTAGCAACAAGGGATGGGTCCTGGTACAACTCCGACTGCTAATGAGTTATGCTGTGGTAAAGAGTCCTATTTGTAAAAGTACATGTTTCTCCCGCATGTGTCCAAAAACACATAGCTGTTGTATTTATAAAGATCACCTAAACCCAGATCCTTCATTTACACCATTTGCATGGTAAATACAAATGGTACTGTAGTGGCAAAAGGTGTCATGATGGAGATATGTATATATAAAACCAATACCCTTTATTCCACATGAAGATAGAGGATTTTTCCAAAATCCTAGACCTTTTGAAAACTCATTCATATCCTTCTAAAATCTGTCATGTAAGCTTATCTCTTGCAAAATTGGAATGGAGTGTACACTCTGTAGCTGGAACATGAGAAGTTGGCAGTGGTAGAGGGGATTTAAAGTTGAACAGGTGGCTGCAGGAGGTATTGCAGTATCTTGCTCTGAAGTTCTGCTGTTTAAGAGCTGAGGACTGAACTTCTAAGGATCTCATGGAATTTTCTTAACACTTCAGCTGACCATCTTTTGAAGATGGCTGATCTACCATAGTTTCACCTGGGCATGAAAATGAGCTCAGGGAGGGACACTGGTTTCTTTTGATTTTTGAAACCAGTATTTCTCAAACTGTCTCCCCTATCAGGACTTCACGATATAGATGAACCTCTTAAATTGTGTTTAAAATGCTGAACTGGGCCACTGTTTCACGACTCAAAATATCTTTATTGCAACTCAGCTGACTACAAAGTGCAACAGCTTCAGTGGGAGTGGTAGTGGGGATGGAGGAACAGATGGGTGTGACTAATACTTAGTGTTACTATATTTTCAAAGTCAAAAACCCGGGCTTTCATATGTACCAGTGGACAAGAAAACTTGACAAGTTTTGGTCAACATGTAAAAAGATAAAATTATGAGAGAGGCAGCATAGCCAGCCAGGGCTGACCCTAAGCACATTTCTGATCTCACAAGCACCATGTCATATCTCCCGTCCCTTTTTTAAATAGACTGTAAAAGTCTGGTTCTTTATTGCATCATTTTACTTCATCCTTCCTATTAAGTGAAACCTTTTAAAAATTTTCTTTATCCCAGTTATGTGTTCTTCTCTCTTCCTTTTCACTATTCTGTATCTATCCCTTTGTCTTTCTCAATTTTTCTCTTAAATAGTAGTTACTATGTTATGGAATAATTGTACTCTCCTTCTTTCTCATCTTTCTTCTCCTGTGTTGGGTTATCTTCCTCTTCCTCAAATTTACAATCTTTCTTCTCTCTTGTATTCCCTGCTTCTAATTTCTGTACTTGTACCTATCTTCTTCTTTCGATGCATGCACACACACACATTCATCTCCCCTCACAAAAATACACATATACCATCTCCTCATCCACAAAATCTTTCTCCCTTCTGACTCATCATCCAAAATCTCTCTCACACACTCGTCTTCCCATCAAAATCAGTGAAATGTGCAAACACGTCATACATTCCAGTCATACTTGCAGTCTCTTCACAGTACTATTCTATATGGGACTTTTTGCTGATGTCTTCCAAAAAGTCAGCTAGCACATGTTAAGTGTAGAAGGCTGAAATATCATTGCCACAGTAATGTTGTCCAGGCTGCTAAGCTGTTACAGCTGCTCAGTGCTTCTGTTCTTGAGGCTCCAATGTTATCAGCACTAGCAGATAATGCTGCCTGCTAATTCAGCAGACCTCAGTGTTACTCATAAGAAAGACCACAGGCTCGGTTCAGTAACGAAGGCCATTGGCTAGGTTTATTGTCCTCAAGATGCAGTTGTAGCGTCCTGGCTCCGTGGTTACAGATACACTAACACGAGTGCCCTGTGGAGTGAACGGCTCAGTCAGCAGCGGGAGTATCTGCTGTCCCCTCAGCCACACAGTGGGTTAAGGGGACCTTGGCATTTATAGACTGAGACAAACAATTTACATACCACCTTACATGTTTCATGACATCTGCTTGTTACCTCCCCTTGTACCTTGCTCCTGATCTCTCAGGCAAAACATCCATATTCATCACTTCTGTCTGATTCCAGTCCATAAAGAACCTTGTCATGCAAATCAGACTGAGACCACAGACAGACATTGATCTGCTCATGTCTCATCTTCCTAGGTCATGTGGCGTCTTGTGCCTATATGACACCATTTGCAAGACTTCACCTTCATTGCTTACCACCAGTGTACTTGGCAAGCAAAGATAATATGGATAAATTAGTCTTGCTCCCTCCCAGAGAGTCGGAGAGCTTGGTGGGAGAGCAGAGAGTACAGTAACTCCTCGCTTAACATTGTAGTTATGTTCCTGAAAAATGCTACTTTAAACACAGCAATGATGATTGTGAAGCTTTGTTGAGGTGGTGGAGTCAAAGGGTGGAAGAGAGTGGGATATTTCCCAGGGAATGCCTTACCGCTAAGTGATGAACCAGCACTCAGCTGAGCCCTCAAGGGTTAACTCGTTGTTAATGTAGCCTCACACTCTACAAGGCAGCAGGAATGGAGGGAGGAGACACAGCATGGCAGAGGGAGAGATGTGCATTGCCCCTTTAAGTAGCTGACCCCACTCTAAGTACGCTGCCTTTTTAAGTAGATCAGCAAGTTGAGACAGCAGCTGCTGCCAGCAAACTCCCTCCGTCTTGAGTCCTGTCGTGTGTCCCCCTACTCTGGGAAGATGGGGTACAGGAGAAGGGGGAAGGGTGACACCCTGACATTAGCACCCCTCCCCCCCCATCCCCACACTGGCGAGCAGGAGGCTCCCGGGAGCAGCTCCAAGGCAGAGGGCGGGAGCAGCTCCAAGGCAGTCAGGGGAGGGACAGCTGAACTGTCCGGCAGTTAATAGCCTGCTGGGCAGCTGCCACACAAGAAACTTAGGGGAGCTGTTGCAGGGCTGCCGGTCCACCCTGGTTCCTAGCTCCAATGGGCTGCTCTTCCTGCAAGCAGTGGACAAAGCAGGTGACTGCCAAACGTTACAAGGGAGCATTGCACAACTTTATACAAGCATGTTCTCTAATTGATCAGCGACGAAACAACATTAACCAGGACGATGTTAAGTGAGGAGTTACTGTATGTGTGTGGGGGTCCCCTTCACTCCTTCCCCACCCAAGAGAATTTTGTTCATGGATGCCTCCTTGCTAAGCTGGGACAACCATCTGAAAGAGCATACAGCTCAAGGGACATGGACTCCCCAAGAGTCCAGGATGCACATAAACCTCCTTGAATTACAAGCAGTCCACAAGGCCTGCAAGCAATTCCTACCATTTATACAATCCCAACAGTAAAGTGATGATGGACAGCATATTGACAGTTTTCTACGTCAAGGATGGGGCGCAAGATCCATCCCTCTTTGCATAGAAGCTATCAATCTGTGGAACTGGTGTATTTGATGCCAGATTACTCTATCAGCAGTACACCTCCTGCAGATACACGATACACTAGCAGACAGCCTCAGCAGGTACTTCTCCATGGACAACGAATGGGAATTTCACAATTCAGTGGTTCAGAGCAGGTTTTGTTGATGGGCTGGGGCGGGAGGGGAGAGGGTGAGTGAGTCTCCATCTGAGGCTCTGTTTGCGTCCCAAGAGCATGAAATAGATGAGATACAGTTCCAGGAGGGCTCAGGGTCAGGACTACAGAGGAGGTGCACTTTTAATCCATTGGTCAGGGCACTTAATGTACATCTTCCATTCCATTATCACCTCAGATTCTGGGGAAGTGGTGGTTCTCCTGGCTTCTTTCAGATGGACCAGTCAATTCTGGTGCCCATTATTCTTCAGATGTCAGCACTCCCATACATCAGTATATCGAGTCCTTCCCTAACCTATTGACCAAGGATGGGGCAAGATCAGGCATCCTATTCCAATTTCTCTTCATCTGACAGCCTAATATTTTGATGAGCATCGAACCTAGAAAGGACATGTTTGGAAGTGGTTCAAAGCCTTAATAATAGGAGGAAAGAGTCTACTAGAAAGTGCTACATAACTAAGTGGAAAATATTTTGTCGGGTGTCAACATCATCTGATAACCCCAGATGATTCTGATTTCCCCACTATGTTAGAGTATATTTCCTTGAAGACTTCAGGGCTTTCCCTTAGCTCCTTATGGTAACACTTAGCAACTGTCACAGCCTGTCATTCTCCGATTTACAACCATTCCATCTTCATCCACCCTGTGACTGTAATAATTTCTGAAAGGTCTAATCAGAAACTTCCCTCCTGTGACAAAGTCTGCTCTACCATGGGGCCTCAGTCTGGTCCTCTCAGCATTAACAAAGTCTCCAAGCAGACCTCTGGCCTCATGCTGTTTAACTTACTATCGATGAAGGTTCCCTTTCTGGTTACCATCACCTCAGTTAGATAGGTAAGTGAGGTAGGGGCCCCTATGACTGATCCATCATACACTGTCTTCCATGAGGACAAAGTTTCTTTTAAGACTTCACCCCAAATTTACTCTAGAGTAATCTCAGATTTCCGTCTGAATCAAACAATTCGCATACGTATCTTCTTCCCAAAACCACACGTCACCCGTGAGGACAAGAGACTTCATCCTCTCAGTGTCTGTCGAGCTTTGGCATTTTACCTGCAAAGGACAAAATCTTTTAGGAAATCACTTAAACTTTTTTAAAATATCTGTTGCTGAATGAATGAGAGGGGAAGCTATCTCTTCCCAGAGATTTTTGAAGTGTATGACACACTGCATTCTGCTGTGTTAGGAGTTGGCATACTCCTTCACAAGGTATGAGAGCCCACTCGATTATGGCCAAGAATGCTTTAGTAGTCTCTCCTCAACATGTTGCTCATACTGAAATCTGTAAAGCGGCAAGATGGGGTTCGATCTATACCTTCACAAGACATTGCACCCTAGTGCAAGATTCTGTAGCTGACGCATCTTTTCAGCACTGCAGTCTCCCAGTCATCAGTACCACAGAGGTCGTCACACCCGACTTTTCAATGAATACTGCTTGTCATCCACCCTCAGTGGAATACCCATAGGGACCATCACTTGAAGAAAGAGAAGTTACTTAGCTTGTACATTAACTGGAGTTCTTGATGTGTGGTCCCTATATGTATTCCACTACCTGCCCTCCTTCCCCTCTGTTCCGGATCCTGATGTATGATTTACAGTAAAGAAGGAACTGGAGAGGCAGTCAATTCACATGATCCCTTATATGCTTGGTTCAGAGCATGAGGAGGAGAAGGGCACAGGCAAGGACCAACAAGCAAAAATCTTCCTCTCTGAGGCTCCTGGGATGCATGTATACCCCACAATGAAATACAGATAGGGACTACAAATCTTGAAGAAAACTAGTTATTGTTCAGGGTAAGTAACTTATTCTTACATGGACACAGTATTTCTGAGACACTACAATAGATAGTTTTTTCCATACATTCGTAGATACACAAATGCACCTTTAAATACTGTGTACATGAAAAGTAATTTAAACTGCAGCTTGTTGTGTAAGTATATGCAAGGTCCTGTGTTCTTTACGGCAAGCTAGGCTGCAGTTCTGCTACAAAGTCCTCAGAATCTGTAGGACTGTGGTGGAAACTTGAAACTGTTGCAGCTTCAGATAACTTTTTAAAGAGAGGTTTTGTAGAATTAAGTAAACGTAAATAAATTCAATCAATAGAGTACCTCTGTTTCTCTGTTCATTATTTTATGTTCTTCCCATGTTTTGCTTCAATAAACCAGATGATGTGTACATTTCAGAATTTGCTAATACTAAATAGATCAATTCACACACTCAAGAAGAGAATACTAATGAGATTACACTCACTCCACTTCTTCGAAGCTGTCTCCACAACCTTGTGAAACTGGGTTCTTGTGTATACAGTGAATCCCATGTATAAAAATATTTTAGCAGCATGCAGATGGTCAATAATCTGTGCTATTTGCATCCAACATTAAGGGCAGGTTTTCCATCACAAAATTGGATTGAATAGTGTGTGTGCATCTTGTATACAAGTCCCAGCGTGGAGTTAAGATGCGGCTGGTGTTAGCATCCATGTCACCCTGCTGCACTGCTGAAACTCCTGCACTAACTGTTAAATTTCACAACTGGAGTGCTGTTAGAGTCGGTGATGATCATAGTTCTTGATGCCTTCCATATTTTGACAGGTTTCAGAGTAACAGCTGTGTTAGTCTATATTCGCAGAAAGAAAAGGAGTACTTGTGGCACCTTAGAGACTAACCAATTTATTTGAGCATAAGCTTTCGTGAGCTACAGTTCACTTCATCGGATGCATACTGTGGAAAATACAGAAGATGTTTATTTTTATACACACAAATCATGAAAAAATGGGTGTTTTATCACTACAAAAGGTTTTCTCTCCCCCCACCCCACTCTCCTGCTGGTAATAGCTTACGTAAAGTGATCACTCTCCTTTGTGCTGGAAATGGCCCACCTTGATTATCATACACATCACCTTGATTATCATACACATTGTAAGGAGAGTGAAAGCTTATGCTCAAATAAATTGGTTAGTCTCTAAGGTGCAACAAGTACTCCTTTTCTTTTTTCCATATTTTGATTTTTCGGAGAACTCTCAGGATTTCATGGCCACTGTGATTAAACCATGGGACTGTTTTACATGACCGAATTCATAGTTGGACACATTCTTATCTAGTGTTTGGCTGGGATTGGCGTGGGGGATAGAAGGCTACTTTACGCATGTCATGGGCTAAAGATGGTCTGCTATGATTTGAGGTTTGGTCAAGGGACCTGTTTTGATGGTCTGCCCTCTGAGGTTCACAGAACCTGAGCATTTCCAGAGGGCTCCAAGAGAGAATATTGTTTCTCTGACAGACCACTGTAGTTGTAATGTGGATGGTAGGACTTGATGATCTCTTGCTACCAGTGAAGTGGCTCCAAAGTGTCTTGTTCTGTAGCTTTGTCCTCCTGGATCACCATGGTCTCCTGATAACCTATGACAACTGAAGTGGTAGGAAGACCACGTGCCAGTGACAGAAGCTGCATGCCGAATCGGATCATTTGTGTTAGGAATTTCTTGGAACCTTTTACAATGGCTGTGCAGAAAGCAAAAATTTTTGTCTAAATCTGTCAGCAGACTTAGTTAGCGTAGTGGACAGCCTGGTTAATCTGAGATGTCTTTATATGTTGTCTGATGATATTCCCTGCTATTGAGTAGAAGTTTCATATTCCTTGCTGATAAAATCAGGTAGTGTCACTAAACTGTCTCTGGATGCAGGGCAATATCAGGAGGGCACAAAAGCTGTGTGGTATTTGCTTGAATTCAGACGTTTGTCATTAACTGGGGTACTAAAGTTGTTAATACTGTGTGTCATAAACTGCGCTTTGGTCCCATGTCCTTCTTGACTGGTTTCCAGCGCTATTAAAAATGTGAAACAGGCACCCGTTTTGTATAATTTTAGAAATCAAAATAAATACTAAGTAAGATGTTATGTGGTTGTCACTGTGAAAGAGAGGGAGCTACTGGCAGGCTGTTCTGTAAAGTGGGACCCTCAAGTTAGGAATTACTGATCCACCGTGTCAGCTGAAAGTGAAACTTCACAGGAGCCCATGTATCTATAAATCTTGCAGCTAGACTGCAGCACGGGTATACTGACTTCCCTTGAAATTCATTCTCTAGCCCTTAAACTTTAAGAAAAGTTTCCCTTCCAGCCCAACAGCAAGATATTTTGTAAGCTGCCTCACATTTTCCCCATTCACTTTTGATTTGACGTGACCTGAATATTTTTACAGCAGAGCATGCTGCTAGACCATTCTCTTTATTCAGGCTTTAAGGGTAGGAATGAAATGATAAGAGCTGGTGTTTGTCGGTGATGTTAGGATAATGCAATTTGGCTTCATATTTTAAATGGTGATTATATCTTCTGTTTTTTGGCTCAGGGGGATGGATAGCCTGGTAATTAAATCAAAGGTGCCTCAGAACTTTTATAGAATAGCAGCTCTAAATCCAAATACGTAAATCTCAAATACCTACACCTCTACCCCAATATAATGCGACCCGATATAACACGAATTCGGATATAAGGTGGTAAAGCAGCGCTCTGGGGGGTGGGACCGCATGCTTCGGCGGATCAGCATGTCTGGCTCTGACACGCTGCTCTGAGCAGCGTGTTAAGGGTTCCAGGCCGGGGCCGAGGGGTTGGATAAGGGGCAGAGGGTCTCGGAGGTTGCGGGGGGCAGTCAGGGAGCAGGGCGGGGTTGGATTGTTCAGAGGTTCCAGGGGCAGGGCGGTCAGGGGACGGGGAACGGGGGCGTTGGATCGGGAGTGGGAGTCCTGGGGGGCCTGTCAGGGGGCGGGGGTGTGGCTAGGGGACAGGGAGTGGGGGTGAGGGGGGTTGGATGGGTCGGGAGTTCTGAGGGATCAGTCAGGGGGCAGGAAGTGACTATTAATAATGGAAATGCTCGAGGCCAAAACAAGTTTGATATAACGCGGTTTCATCTATAACGCGGGATTTTTTGGCTCCCGAGGGCCGCGTGATATTGGGGTAGAGGAGTATATGCAATTCTAGCATAACTTTTCTGCACAGAGGAAGTAAGCAATCATTCCCACTATTAGCACTGCTAGTAATGAGAATGTCCTTGCATTAGAGTTAATTGGAGAGGCTTTTGAAACCAAAATGACTTGAACATTTCATTTCCTTTACTAGGTTTGAAATCTCAGTCAAAAAGAGCTGTTTCATCGACTCCTCCTCGTCCACCGTCAAGACGAGGCAGAATGATGGCAGATAAAGTAGGTAGCTCTTCCTCAGGAGGGGAATCTTCCAGCAAGACCATTAGCGTTCCAGTTTTTCATCTATACCATAAACTTCTACCAGGTAACTTCAAGAACTGTTTTTAAATTGTTGAAATAATTAACTTTCCTTTCAGTTAAAAAAAACAAACAAACCATGATGTACACATGCAATATTAAATAGTAAGTATAATGCTGATGGATATCTGCATTCCTTTTTTCACCTCTACCTACTGCAGGGTTATAACCATTTTATCACTGATTAGCCTTTCAAATGAAAGTGAGGCTCTATAGCAGCTCAGGTGTCTATGAAGCTTGGCTGTAAAGGCTGAGGTATGAACATGCTGGCTTCCCTTGAAAATCATTCTCTAGCTCTTAAACTGGCAAATTTAATTAAAAAAAGATTCCCCTGCAGCCCAGCAACAAGAGTTTTTGTAAGCTTCCTCGCTGTTTTTGGCCTCTGAAGGATAAATTCAAGTGGATAGCAACTTTTAGGGCTTTAGAGAAGTTCATTTGCCAGTCTCTTGTGTCCTTGAGTGAATGCCACAATATTTATGCTTCCTAAAATAGCATGTCTTAGCCAGATTTTCATATGAAAAATATGTAAAGCAGCCATGTGCTATTCAATATTTTGAATGTTTGTAGATGACTCTCAGACTGGTGGAGTGGTAAATTAATTAAGATGACAGGTCACCTTATTGCAGAATGAAGGGTTCAGAGAAGAGTAATGAGAATCATTAGAGATACAGAAAACTCTAATATGAAGAGAGATTGAAAAGAGATTATTTACCTTAGGTAAGGAGACAAGTAAGAGGGGTCGTGATAATATATAGAGTTATAAATGGTTTTGAGAAGAGCGTCTGTTCTCCCTATCTAAAACAAGAATGAGGGTGGTCGGGGGATGTTCACTTAAATTGAAAGGTGGCAAATTAACAACAGGTAAAATAAAATACTTTTTTACACAATTTGTAATTAGACTGGAACCTTGCATGGGATGTTGCTGAGGTCAAGATTCAAAGTGGGATTAGGTATTGAGGTCAAACAAGAATATCCAGAGTTACAGTCAATGCTAAAATATTTAGGCAAAGCGATCTGGATTGCTTGATAAACTGGGTTTATTCAAACATGCATGTTAATACAGCCAAATGCCAGGTCATCCCACTAGGAAAAAATGTGATACTGACAGGATTAGAGGTGTATTCTGGAAAGCACTGCCTTAAAAAGGACTTGGGGAACAGAGGGACAAGTGACTTGCTCAAGGCCACACACAGGAAGCCTGTGGCAAAGCAGGGATCCAGGTCTCCAAGTCCCAGGCTACCTCTCTAACCATTTGACCATGCTTCCTTATTTTTAAAACCTGTGAGAACTTTATTACCAGTAAACTGAATACATATTTTCATGCACAGACAGTCTGTCAGCCAGAAGTGGACTGTTGAGCAACTACACCCACAGCTGCTACTTGAGGCAGCTCACTGGCTAAATTTTTGGTACCCAGATGGCGACTTGTCTGTATGGTCAGAACCTGCCCTACAAGTCCAGGGCTTTACCTCTGTCTCGCAGATGCAGCAAGCTTGGTTTTCTGTCACTTCATTTTGCGGTGTATCTCTTGTCTAAGGGAGCAGAGACCTTTCATTTACTCTTTAAGGAGATGCATTGGGTCCCCTGGCAGCCTGTGGAGAAACAATTTAAGCCATTGAAAGAAAGCTTGCTTCTTAAGTGGAAGCAGCTTTGACACAAGACAACTACCTGCTTGAAAAAACGTGTAAGATATAGGGGGCATGTAATCAAATACAGTGCTTCTTCTCTGTGAGATTCGTGGAGTAAATTTCTTAGTAACAATCAAAGCTATCAATTTGGTTACCTACCTCAGTCAATCTGGTTACACTCACCCCGGTGGTCCCATTAACAGTCTCCACTTAGTATGTCTGCTCATGGGATTTTACATCTGGCAGGGGAAAGGAGTTCTCAGTTGCTCGGAGATTAGATGTTTATGCCTTGTACCTTTCTGCAACTTTAGCAATCAGCTTATAAATTACATAGTAATTCTACTTTAAGAGATCTTCAGACCCTCTTTCCACTGAAAAAGATCAACAGGACCATTCTTTTTTTATTCCTAAAACTGGAGATTATTGTGGGCTTATACTGGCTGCCTCCCAGTAAGAAAAGATGAGAGCGCAAACGCTTACCTTAAATTATGTCAAATTCCTAAACACAAGGGGTCAAACTTTCTCTCTGAAGTGGCCTCTAAAAATTTTTGTTTCTGGCTAGAAAGACTAGACCAATCTCTGAACGAGCAATTGCTCCTAAGAATCCTGTTGCTTTGCAGTTTTAGCCTGTATTATTCTGTTAAAATAATTCAGGACACAAGGTCTGGCATTATGTATGCTAAATTTCTTAAAGGACTCATTTTAAAATTTTAACCATCTAATTAATGGTAAATTCTCATAAAATTCATTCTTTATTCAGAACAAGTGCTGTAACTGGGGGAGGATATGCTGTTTTTCATACAGAATAAAGTGCAAAACTTAGTATTAATTATGGAACGTGAAGCGGTGATTCCATAATACATGGAGAGCATTGGGGCACTAATCTGTCCAGTGAGCTGTGTCTGTGAATGTGGGTATCCAGTAGTCTATTCCAGACTGATGGAATCTGTGCAATGACAGGATGAGTTTAAATTTACGGACTTCACTGTCAAATTTTACTGAAGTGGTCAGGAAGTAAAAGCTTGTTAGGACCCAAGGATGTTAAATTCTCCTTTGTAGCTGTGGCATAAGTGAAGGAGCAAGATTATGGTGGTGTAATAAAGTAACCTAATCATAAATAATTTTCATAAATTTGTCTGGAAAATGATCTGGTTATATTATTGTGTAGGCCAGCCGTTGCCAGCTGAAATGACACTTGCCCAGCTTTTGACTCTACTATATGACCGTAAACTCCCTCAAGGCTACCGATCAATAGACTTGACAGTTAAGCTTGGCTCCAAAGTGATCTCAGACCCAAGTCTGTCAAAGACAGACTCCTTTAAACGTCTCCACACAGAAAAAGGTAAGTGTTTAACTTCTGTTGCTGTATTTTCAGCTTTTTATTTTTAGCAGGACATGCCTAACTTCAGGCTGTTTCACATTTCTCCCTTGCTGGTATTCCTAAATCATGCAGCTTGAGAGAAGTGGTGAGATTTATAGTGCATAGGGTCTTTAATACTAAACGTTTTGAAATTACTTCCAAAGATATATGGTATAAAATACAGAGAACAACAGAAATGAAATTAAAGCAACTCTACTACTAAATTTTGTACTTACTGAGTTTAGTTGAATCCTATACCTTCACTCCCTGCTGCCTTTTTGCCACATTTGACTTAGTCCTGAAACCCTCCCTTCTTCCTGTCTCCACTTATTTCTCCACATAGTATCTCACTGATTTTCTGTCAAGACAAAATTGACAAGTACATCATCACCTTCACTACAATTCCCTCCTCTGTCTCCCTGTCACAAAGGAAGTTTCTTGTCTGCTCACTACCTCTAAACTCTCCACTTGTCCCAGTGGCTCCATCCCATCTCCTTTGCACCTATTCATCCCCTTCCTTACTCATCTCCTAAACCTCTCTCTCTCTTCCCTAGCTCTTTCCCATCACAATACAAGCTTTCTGTAGTCTCTCCCATCTAAAAACACCCACCCTTCACCTCACGTGCCTCTTCAACTACTGTCGCTTCTCCCTTTCATCTCTAAGCTTCTTTAATGTGCTGTCTGCAGTCGCTGTCTAGGAGTTTGTCTTCTCCAATTCCATCCTAGGCCCTCTCCAGTCCAGCTGCTGTCGCTTGCACTCCACTGACACTACTCTTGCCAAAGTTTCTATTGACCTCTTCCTAGCTAAAGTTCAGAACCAATACTTCATCCTCTTCTTCATTGACCTGTCAGCCACCTTTGACACCATCCATTATGCTGTTCCTGAAATCCTGTCCTCCTTTGTTTTTATCCTTTCTTGGTTCTCCTACTATCTCTAACCACTCTTTTTGTGTGTCCTGAAGTAGATCCTCCTCATCCATCCTCCATTTTTCTGTAAGGGTTACTCGGGGTTCTCTCCTTGGTCCCCTTCTCTTCTCCCTCTACACCTCATCTCTGGGTAATCTGATCTTCAAACAAATTCAGCTACCATTTATTTCTATGCTGACAACTTTTAACTCTGCTTCTCTACTACCAACCTGTCTCGTTCTGCCCAAATGAAAATCTTGGTCAGCGTCTTTGACATCTCCTTGTGGATGTCTAGCTTTCAGATGAATCTAAACGTGGCTAAAACTGACCCCTTAATCTCTTCCACCACAGGCTCTTCTTGCTATCTCCTTTCTAGATCACTGTGGACAACACCAACTTCTTGCCTGTTGCTCAGGTCTGTAATGTCCTGGGTGGCCAGGCTTGGGCATCATCTTCAACTAGGCCCTCTTTCTAGGTCCTTGCATCCAGGCTATGCTTAAATTTTGCTGATTCTTTCTGCATAATATCTGTAAGAGACTGCCTTTCCTCTGCACCCACACAGCTAAAACTCGTGTTCCAATTTCATCTCACATCTCAGTTACTGCAACATCCGTCTCTCTGGCCTTGACAAATGCAGTCTTGCCCTGCTCATATCCATTCAGAATGCAGCTGCAGTGGTCGCTTTCCTAGCCCATCAGTTTGTCATAAGAACAACCATACTGAGTCAGACCAAAGGTTCATCTAGCCCAGTATCCTGTCTTCCAACGGTGGCCAATGCCAGATGCTTCAGAGGGAATGAACAGAGCAGGTAATCATCAAATGATCCATCTTCTGTCGCCTATTCCAAGCTTCTGGCAAGCAGAGGCTAGGGACACTATCTCTACCCATCCTGGCTAATAGCCATTGGTAGATATATTCTCCATTAATTTATGTAGTTCTTTTTTGAACCCTGTTATTGTATTGGCCTTCACAACATCCTCTGGCAAAGAGTTCCACAGGTTGACTCTGCGTTGTGTGAAGAAATACTTCCTTTTGTTTGTTTTAAACCTGCTGCCTATTAATTTCATGTGGTGACTCCTAGTTCTTGTGTTATTAGGACTAACACTTCCTTATTTACTTTCTCCACACCAGTCATGATTTTATAAAGCTCTATCATATCCCCCCTTTGTCATCTCTTTTCCAAGCTGCAAAGTCCCAGTCTTATTAATCTCTCCTCATATGGAAGCTGTTCCATATCCCTAATAATTTTTTAATCCTTTCTCTCAACCTTTTCCAATTCCAGTGTATCTTTTTTGAGGTGGGATGACCATATCTGTACGCAGTATTCAAGATGTAGGCATACCATGGATTTATATAGAGACAATATGATACTTTCTGTCGTCTTTGTTTAAATCATGTCCATACAAGGTTTTATACTTATTTTGCTTAAGGCCTTGTCTATATGGAGACTTAGTGCATGGCATGCTGGAGTGTGAATGTACAGTGCACTAATTCTCCCTGTAGATAAGCCCAAAGAGTGGCTTCTATCTGTTTAGTTTAACTTGTTCATAATGTACTTAAGCTAAATGAAAAAAGCCACTCTTAAAATAGGAGTCCATGCAGAGTTTTGCAATGGTTTTAGTAAATTGGCTTAAATTTGCACCTGAGGTCAAACCAAGAAGGACTTTGTCTTGTAAACAAAGCCTAAGGATTGTAGAAATCCAACTATTTTGCAGTTCTGGTAACCTGTGCACCGTCACCTATAATTGTGGTACTACAGGCCATCCACAGAGTTGTTATTGGTTGAATTTGCCCTCATTTCCTAACACATGGTTAGCCTTATGATTATTTTGGGGTGCAAAATGCACTCATTACTAATAGGTTTGTCCTTTGGTGACTACCTAGAGATCAATTATGATGACGATTGGTGAGACAGACACACAAAGGCTTTGAGTTTTATTAGTAACATCGTCAGGATAAGAAAAATCACAGAACAAAATAAACAAAGATAACAGTAGAATCAACATGACACATACTCACGAATCCATGGGGTAGTGAGATGAGTGTTGTTTAGGTTGCCACGGTCCTGCCATCTTGAGTGGTGGGGTTGATTCCTTTCTGTGCAACTATTTCTTACACCTATTTATCTTCAAGATCATATTTTATTATCTTGGCCTCTTGTCCATATTTGTCATTCCTGCTATCCATTTTTGGGGTTCTGACTATTGTAAGCATTTACGCAGATAGTTGGTTCTCTCTCTCTATATAATGTGGTTAAGAATGTCTAGCTAAATAAAGACTTTGAAGTCTAACGGTCTATCAGAAGATACTGCTAAATCTTCTGACTTTGCTAACTTACAGCAGGTCTTATGCTAATTATTATTATGACTAGGCCTCAAGCTAAGTATTATGCCTCAGGCTCACTGAATAGCCTATTGTAAAATAATTGTTTCTTCCCTTACTGCTATTTGCGTTATAGCTGTAATTTCATTTGCACTAATTTAGCAAGCATCTTAATTCTTTCTAAGATATAAATGATTTTTTACCTGATTACTTGAGCTCAGGTCATAGGTCCAAGATTAATTCTGAAATTTTTGAAGTTTGCATTTTGGAGCAGCACCACCAAGATCATCATCTGACTGGAAGATCATAAAGCTTACTAAACGAGCTAAATTTCTTTTTCCTTAGGTTCATATCTTATGAGTCCACATCATTTTTGCTAGCAGTCAAATAACCTGATTTGACTTGGCAATATATTGTTTTGGTTTTACCAAAAGAAAAGTTAGATTTCCTGTTGCTATTCTTGTACTGACATGTTTAACCCCCTTAAAGACTTCAATATTTGCTGAAGAAATAAGTATAATAGTTGAAGTGCTTAAATGTTCTTATTTTCTGAGTGGAGGAGAAAAAGTAAACATTCTCATGTTTTAAGATCCCACTTCATTTAATGGTTTGGGTCTTCCTTTCTTTTTTTTTTTTTTTAAATAGAACATGCAGACTTACTGGGGTCCTGTCCTGAAGAGGAAGCAGTCACTCCAGGCGACGAGTGTATGGATGCAGTGCTAGATGAATCTTTTCTTGAAACATGTCCCATTCAGTCTCCATTACAAGTGTTTGCAGGAATGGGTGGGTTGGCCCTCATTGCAGAAAGACTTCCTATGCTTTATCCAGATGTAATTCAACAAGTAAGTCAAACAGTTTGATTGTCTAGAAGTATGTGCTAGCTTTTTTCTTACTATAGTCATTTCCAAATATTTTCTGTATGGTTTGTTTTCTAAGAGTTAAAAATCATCCTATGAATTATACCTTGCATTTGATTGATAAAATGTTGACACGTTTTCTCCAGCTTTGCTAATTAAATATCCTCATTAAAATCTACTCCCTTTGAAGTTAGGAATTTTTTCCTGAGTGAGAAGTTCTGAATAGGACATACAATGGTAGATTACTCATTGGGGATCCAAATGCAGTTTGTGTGATGCAGAGTTCTCCTTGCTAGTGGATGAGGGAAAATTGGTGGCAAAGGTCTCATTACAAGCTGCTGTGGATGTAGCTGACTCAACTGCCAGGTCCATAGGTTCGGCAGTGGCTATGTGTAGGAGTTCCTGGTTGCAGTGTTCTGGGCTTCTGCATGAGGTCCAACCGACTGTACAAGTCCTGCCCTTTGGGGATCCTTGGTCTTTTCGGAGCAGACAGACACGAAGCTCCATGGGCTAAAGGAGTCATGGGTGACCCTAAAGTCCCTTGGGATGTACACCCCAGCCTCTTCCAGGAAGTGCTGTAGGCCTCAGCAACCCCTCCGGTACTGTGCCCCAGCTAGCAGTCAGAGCCTGCAGAGCAAAAAGGTACAGGTTTTATAGGCATAGACCACTTCCCCCTTCTGTCTCTGCATCAAAGCCTACCCAACCTAGACATCCAGGTGGTTCTAAGCAGGCATTCTGATGGGATGCTCGAGGACACTGTACCAGTTGCCATGATGCCATACCCTGTTTCTCCTTTGTTTGCAAACCACCTTTCCCACTTCCTCAGTGCTTGGTCCTGTATCACCGGGGACCATTGGGTGTTGAGCACTGTAGAAGTGTAATCTTTTAGTAAACAAAAAATATAAGCATTCATGTTAACTCATGAAATTTTTGTTTTTAATCTGTAGCTTTTACAGAATATACAGTGTGGCTACACTAATACTGCTTATAGAAACCTTTAACTTTTGCATTATTTCTAATAGTTAACTCTGCTGTCTTAACATTGTTTTTTGTTTGGTTGACTTGTTTGTTGCAGGATTTCTTTTGGGGGAGAAAGCGGGAAGCGTGTTTGGGTAGATGCGTGTGTGTGTGTGTGTGTGTAGGAAGTTGTCATTTTTGCTACAAGCTTTCTAGCATTTTCCTAAAGATGGTTGAACTCTGGATTCACCCAGTCTTATGCTTAAATAAATTGGTTACTCTCTAAGGTGCCACAAGTACTCTTTTTTTTTTCTTTTTCCAGTCTTTCTGGAAGTTTATTCTGTAGCTGGATCCCCTTGACTGATGATGCATTGTTCTCAGCTCTCTCATGCTTGGTCCTGGGCTCTGTGATTTGCATTGTCTTAGAGGAGTGAAGCTGTCTCAATAGTTCATAGATCAAAATTCACTATTTAATATATCTGGGACTTGATCTCTTAACTAATGACTGACACACTGAAAAAAGGAAATTTTTCTTAAATATCGAAGAAACATACACCCCAATGTTTGAGGAGCAAGAGCTTATAATAGATGTGCTCTAACACCTTTAATAGTTTTTCCAGCAAAGCCAAAGAAAACACACACTTGATATTCCTTATTTCAAAAGTTTAAAAAAATGCAAAAATAAAAACGTACAAGCCGCCTTCAGTCATTTTAAAAAAAGCACAACCCCATTTTAAAAAAATCCTCTGAAAGTCCCCTTTAAATCATACTGAAGAAGTAATATAAAATATTTGCTGTTTTGTTACTCATGAATAAGGTGAACATCTCTTTGGGAGAATTTTTGTGTACTTCACACTTCAACAGTCATGAGCAATCATTGGTGTGACATTCTAAGAGGAATATCAGAATATTTTGAATGTTCATTGACTTCAATCAAGAAATGGAAGAAAGTGTTTGACTGCAGAAAATGGAATCTTCATAAACCATAATGGAAAAGAAAAGTCTTACCCATAGACATCAGTAGTAAAGGTGGAATTAATAGAGAGAGGAATGCTCATAGTCTCAAAGATTTTAATACAGAAAAAGTATGTAACACGTTTTCCTAAGAAGTCACGTTATCCTCTGGACCACCTTAGTTTGTCTAACTTAGTTTTATTAAAAGTTCCTGAAAGAGTTACTATTTCCTTCAAACTGTGATAAAGAACGATTTTCTGTAAAGCAGCTGACAGTGGGTCATTTTACCTCTACAGCAAGGCATGAGCTTCACAGAATCTATATAGAAGGGGTAATGTAGTAATTTGTAGGAGCATGGGACATGCTAGCTTAGTTTTTTTTTTCTGATTAGGTCTCCCACCTAAGTGGTATTAGAAATGCCTAATCAGACCAAAGGAGAGTGAAAGGAAAACTGTTCAGTACCTTTCTGAGGGTTAAACTTGAAACCTTACAAATTTCCTCTGATGTAAGAAAATTATGTAAAACCTATGCAAGTAATCTCTTCAGTTTCTTTGTAGTATATTGTACTACATATATTGCCCATGGCCAGTACTACATCAGGCTATAATCTCCTCAGATTTCATAATTTAAGCAGGGTAAGACCTTGTCGTTGCTCAGATGGAAATCCTCCAAGGAGAAAGTAGGCAGCTACTCTGGTATCTGAGATTCTGATTCAGTAAGTAGTACTCTTCCTTCCAAATAGCTGTACTTCAGAATTTCAATAAGAAGATATTGTAAGCTACAGCAAGAAGCTTTTACATCCACAGTAGTTACAGCAGGCATGAATCTGGGCCCGTATGTCTAAAACTACAATTTAAATAGTTGCTGGTATAACAGAGGGGCCCAATCCTGCCACCACTGAATTCAGTGGAACTTTTGCCATTGACTACAATGGGTGCAGGATTGAAACTAGTGATTTGTGCTGTATATGCATATATGTGCTTGTATAGATCTTCTGGCTTATGAATGTTTTGGCAGTACACTGCTGAGCCTCGTGCTTATTGGAGGCCCACCATCCCTATGAGTCTTAGGTTAATTAAGGCTATTCTGACTACCCTGCCTTTCCCCCTATGATCCTAAATAAGACTTTAATCAGTGAAGAGCCTCTTTTGACTCCCTTAGGGCCGAGAGGAGCCTTCTAAAGATGTGGAAGGATTCCTGGGGAGCCTAATAAAGACTTTCAGACTTCAGGAAGTTGATGCAGAAGCAGAGTCTTGTTTTCTAGGCTCTATAGGCAAAGAGTCATGATTCTGCAGACCTATAGAGATTTCAGAAGTGGAACTCCATTTTTACAAACCTGAGACATCTGAAGCATCAGGTTACACAGTCAGGATGGTGGTTGAGAACTGTGGTTATCAGGCAATTTTTCAGCCAGTTTACCAAGGAGGCAGTCCTTTTGTTGCAGCCTTCTGTTGTCTGCTGAATCAGGTCTCTCCATTTGTAGACTCTCAGGTTTCACAGGAACAGGAAAAATTTGGAACCATTAAAAACAAATATACAAACAAACTCCTCCCCCACCACAAAAAAACACAAACTCTAAGCAACTTTCCAAACAAATTTTTAAGTAAAGTTACAGTTGCAGGCAAAAATTAGGGGTTTGCGCATGAGTTACCTTTTAAGAATGTTAGTGTTTTTTTAAAAAAAAGTTGAAACCCATGAAATGCAGAGTTAAGGCTGTGCTTAAATAGGGCACTGAAACTATGTTAACTCTACCCCTAAAAAGGTGGCACCTTCCCGTCTTTGCAAGTAGAGGAATGGAAATGTGCACCTCACATTTCTTTTATATTTTTGTTCATACAAACAGACTTCCAAATGAAGTGTGTTGCTTTGTCTTCATGCGAACGTTTTCTCTTTTCATGTAATTAGTGCTCTGGAAAATTTAAGTTTATACATGGAAACATGCTAGCTCTATCCTAATGATGCTTTGAAATATGTTTGCTACGGCTTCCCAAGGCCTGATTCTGCAAAGTGCTGGCATCCCTTTTTAGGTATTGGGTGCTTTCAGCACTTTGCAGAGCCTTTCTGATGGTGGAGAATGATTGCTTTTAGTATCCTACTGCCTAATTTATAAATTTCTCTTGGCTACTGTGTGTCGCCATAAAACGACCTAACCTCTCACTACCATTGAGACATTCTGCTTTGTGTGAACATTCATTTATTGCCACCTGTAATATCAGTTGGCTCAGCTGCTCGTGATCTGGTCTTAGTACAAGGAAGGAAATGGGGGGAAAATTCCACATTGTGCTGGGGTTGTCTTGTTTTAAGAGTTAAAATAAAGCCAGTTCATTTCCTTTTTTGAACTGGTGTGTGAACAGCTTCTCTCTAATAAATAATAATAAATGAATTTTTTTGTCGTGTTTCATCTTCATGCTGCAGGTGATCTACGCATCGGCGGCCAGAGCCCCAGGCCCTTTTAAATCGCTGGCCCCGGGGCAGCTGCTCCTTTTGCCCTCCCCCCCCTCAATCAGTGGCTGGGGTGGGGCAGGAGCAAAAGGGGCAACAACATTAAAGCGCTGTCATGGCAGCACTTTAACCAGGGTCCTTTGCCGCAGTAGGGCAGGGCCGCCAACAGGGGGGCGCAAAAGGGGCAGCGACGTTAAAGCTCTGCTGTGTCAGCGCTTTAAAGTCAGCTGGATATGGGCTGGTACTGGCAGCCACTTTTTACCGGTATGCCGTACCGGCTTATTTTCACCCCTGACTGGAATGAAATTGTGTGCTGCAAGAATTGACTCTAAATGATGACTACTTCCAAGGATTGTGTTAACTTTGTTGTTGTTTTTTAAGGTGAGTGCTCCAGTAGTTACATCCACTACACAAGAGAAGCAGAAGGACAGTGATCAGTTTGAATGGGTTACCATTGAGCAATCAGGAGAACTAGTTTACGAAGCCCCAGAAACAATTGCTGCAGAGCCTCCACCAATCAAATCAGCAGTGCAAACTATGTCTCCCATACCAGCTCATTCTTTGGCTGCCTTTGGATTATTTCTTCGTCTCCCTGGCTATGCAGAGGTGCTGTTAAAAGAGAGGAAACATGCCCAGTGTCTGCTTAGATTGGTGTTGGGGGTTACAGATGATGGCGAAGGAAGTATGTACTGTAACTACTACATTTATTTGTAAAACACTGCTAAATTGTTCTGACTTACATTTAAGTGTATTTACAATGTGATGCTTTAGAACGGGGTGGGCAAACTTTTTGGCCCGAGGGCCACTTCTGCATATGGAAATGGTATGGCGGGCCATGAATGCTCACAAAATTGGGCGTTGGGGTGCAGAAGGGGGTGAGGGCTGCGACTGGGGGTGTGGGCTCTATGGTGGGTCCAGAAAAGAGGAGTTCAGTGTATGGGAAGGAGCTCTGGACTGAGGGGGGTGGGGGGCATGAGGGCTCCAGCTGGGGGTGCGGGTTCTGGGGATGAGAGTTTGGGGTGCAGGAGTGTGCTCCAGGCTGGGACCAAGGGGTTCAGACGGCAGGAGGGGGATCAGGGCTGGGGCAGGGGGTTGGGGCATGGGAGGGGGTCGGGTGCAGGCTCGGGGTGGCGCTTATCTCAAGCAGCTCCCAGAAACAGCATCAAGTCCCTCTTCCGTCTTCTATGTGGAGTTGCAGCCAGGCAGCTCTGCATGCTGCCCTGTCCACAGGCGCCGCCCCTGCAGCTCCCATTGGCCGTGGTTCCAATGGGACCTGTGGGGCTGGCACTTGGGGCAGGGGCAGCATGCAGAGCCCCTTGGCTGCCCCTACATGTAGGAGCTGGAGCGGGAACATGCCACTGCTTCTAGGAGCCGAGTGGGGCAAGCCCCCAGACCCTGCTCCCTGACTGGAGCGCCGGAGCAGGTCAAACCCCAGACCCTGCTCCCCCGTGGGTGCTTGAGGGCCGGATTAAAATGTCCGAAGGGCCGGATGTGGTCCCAGGCCATAGTTCGCCCACCCCTCCTTTAGAAGGAGGTTGGAATTGCTTTGTGTAGTTTGTGAAGAACTCAATCTTGCCCACATCCTGGATCATATAAGAAAATTTAAAAACTGTGTGACAGATTTTAAAATAGTTGTCATAGGGAATCCTCATCAAATGAGGGTGTTTCTAGTAGGGTTCCATGAGGATCAGTACCAGGCCCAATACTACTCAACATTTTCATCCATGATCTGGAAGTAAATATAAAATAACTGCTAATTAAACTTTGTGGATAACCCAAATATTGGCAGAATGGTATATAATGATGAAGACAGGTCAGTCAGACACAGCAATCTGGAGCACTTCGTAAACTGGGCCCATTTAAAAAAAAAAGGGGCATTTTTTATACAAATGCAAAGTTATATGTCTAGGAGCAAGGAATTCAGGCCATACTACAGACTGGAGGGCTCTATCTTGGGAAGGAGTAGCTCTGAAAAGAATTTGGGGTCAGAGTGGACAAGCAGCTCAGCATGAGCTCCCAGTACGCTTCTGTAGCATAAAGGACTAATGCGATGCTTGGATGTATAAACTATAAATGTATAATGTATTATGTATAAAATGTATGGGGGAATAGTGAGTAAGTTAGAAAAGCGATTTTTACTTCTATGCAGTGTTGGTGAGACCAATACTGGAATACTGCATACAGTTCTGGTGTCCACAGTTCGAAAAGGATGTTGAAAAATCAGAGAGGAGGCAGAAGAGAGACAAAAATGATTCAAGGCCTGGAGAAAATGCCTTACAGTGAGAGAATTAGAGTTCAGTCTGTTTAGTTTATCAGAAAAGATTGAGAGGTGACCTGATTACAATGTGTAAATACTTTCACAGGGAGAAAATACTGGGTACTAAAAGGGTTTTCAGTCTAGCTGAGACATGCATAATAAAAACCAATGGCTGGAAGCTGAAGCCTGACACATTCAAACTGGAAATAAGGCACACTTTTAACATTTTAACTTTGAGGGTGATGAACCATTGGAACATACTACCAATGGAAATGGTAGTTTCTCCATCTTTTGAATTCTGTATAGCAAGACTGAGTGCCTTTCTAAAAGATGAGCCCAATAACTTGTGTTTGGCTAAAGCATAACACAGGAGGAACTGGGTAAAATTTAAGGGCCTGTGATATACAGACGGTCAGACTAGATTATCTAAAGGTATAATAATGATCTAATGGGCCATTCTGGACTTAAACTCTATGCATTTTGTGTAGGGCCAGACCAGTGAGGGTTTTTTTGGTTGTTTGTTTTGGTAACACAATGGACGTGGTCAGTACTAATAAAATTGGCCTTAAGACCATTAATAGAAGAGGTGGCAAATGTTTTTCTGGATCTCCTTCACCCACTGGTAGCCTGATGAAAACAAATAAACAAATTTCTCAGCTCAAATACCTTGGCCACCTTTTTTCTGAAGGAAACATGATCCTTCCATGTTTAATTAACCAGACATTTATCCCTTTGCAAAGGCTAAGCCCCTAGATACCTCTAGTATCAAAACAAGAACCTGTTCCTCCATTCCTAAATTGGTTAAATGCCCCAAGGGAGTATCTGTGCTCCCTAGAACATCCATCCTATTTTAGAACCTCTGCAAAAAACAAAAGAGGGAGGGGCAATAAACTTCCCAATTTGCTCAGCTAGTCCCATGAACTTTGGCTTTTGTTTGCCTCTTAATTTTGTCAGGTTTCAGAGTAACAGCCGTGTTAGTCTGTATTCGTAAAAAGAAAAAATAAAAGGAGTACTTGTGGCACCTTAGAGACTAACCAGTTTATTTGAGCATGAGCTTTCGTGAGCTACAGCTCACTTCATCGGATGCATAGCATATCGTGGTCTTCTGCAGTTTCCACGATATGCTATGCATCCGATGAAGTGAGCTGTAGCTCACGAAAGCTCATGCTCAAATAAACTGGTTAGTCTCTAAGGTGCCACAAGTACTCCTTTTATTTTTTCTTAATTTTGTGTTGCTTTTTCGGTAAGATTGTGCACACTGTGGGAGACAAAGTGAACCAAATAAATGAAATTTGATATCTGGGTATTTTCCTTCAAATTTGGGTAGTAAACTGACTGAAGGACCATCCAAATCTCATGCTTAGCCTGCTTCTTTTACATAATGTAAAGATCTACATCCACAAATCCCTGATATGGCCCAAAATAATTACCATTCAATACACCTCTGAGGCAAATAGTGTATCAGTGTTCTCTCAGTTGGTTTTTCTACCATCCCCTTGTGGCTTGGCTGATGAATAGAGTTTGGGAGCCTATAGAAAATGAGAATAAATACTTGTCATATAGACAGCGGTCATGGGACTTCTTGCTCTTATGGAGTAATAAAACCTTCTTTTAGACAAGTCTGTTTTGTTCCTAAAAAAAAAAAAATAAATAAAATAAAAGAAGTTAGACGTTTTGATAAGTTTGTGTATTTTGTGATTTTTTTTTAAGTAAAAATCTCAAGAATCACTTTACTGTGAATAAATCTACTTATTAACAAATAGTCACAAGTTACTTATTACATAGAGAAAACAAAGTTATTGGACAGTTAGATATTTAAAATATTTCCAGGACTTGAGCTAGCAGTGTCTCTCTCATTCTTGTAAACAGTGTGTCTGCTTTTTTCTTTTGAAATATTTTGAGTCAAATAGGGCAGAAGAGTCCATAAAATTGGATAGTTTTAACTATGTACATCGCATTAACAGGCAAGAATATTGTTACACTGTGCTTTTACAAATCATTCTCCTCCTCTCCACCCTTGATAAAATAGGGCTAACTTTAAAAATAAAATTATAGTACAAAACTCAAACAATGGGTATCTAGTAAAACATAATTTTAGTTTTAATGTCCTGTAGTGAAAATGTATTGAATCGCTACACTGTTTCATTGTGTACTCACCTCATGAACGGCGTTACCGTTTGTGTCACAGCAAAGTTTATCCTAGCATTTATCAACATATTTTTAAAGTGGAGAGGTTTTTCTCAGTGGCTTCCTGGTAGGGCAGCTGTTTGTATAAACTTTCTCTAAACTTTACAGAGTAATCCAATCTTACAATCAAAAACATGACCAAATATGTAATTTAGTGTAGTGAGAGAGTTGTTTAATAAACTAGCTTTTCACCCTTGGAGATAAGGGTTTAAATCTTGTTTTTAATCACAAATTATATGCATTTATTGGTCTCAGCCTAATCCATAAAGGAAACCAGTTCATATCTCTTGCCCATATTTCCCACCAGAATTTTGGCTAAAAAGAAATCTGGCAAAAAATAATACATTCCGCTGAAGACTTAATATTGTCAGAAATATAGCTGAATATTTTCAATAAATCATTGCAAAGATGAACATTATGTGCTGAACCGTTAAAAGGAAATATTTAATGTTTTTATACTTTCTCAACCTAGGTCATATCCTGCAGTCCCCTTCGGCTAATGTGCTTCCAACTCTTCCATTTCATGTGCTGCGCAGTTTGTTCAGCACCACACCATTGACTACTGATGATGGAGTGCTCCTTAGGCGCATGGCACTGGAAATTGGGGCAGTGCATCTTATACTTGCTTGTCTATCTGCTCTGAGCCACCATGCCCCGAGAGTGCCCAACTCTAGTCCCAACCAGTCAGAGGTAAGCTTAGCTTCTGGTTAGTGACTGACTTAGCTGCAGTAAGCTCCAGTGACCGAGTAACTATGAAAGTCTTGTTGCTGGGGTAGCATCACACATCTTCCTTAATCTAATGTCCTGTAGCTCTTTAAAATGAATTCTTGAGAACCTGAATTCAGGTGAATTGCAAAAGTAATTTGAAAGTCCTTGCTAAACTACTGCTGCTTACATATTTCAGTGCTCTGTGATAACCTTAAAAGACTTACTACATTGAAAAATAAATTACTTTAACAGAATGTAAAGATTGCAGAGTCAGGCACGGAAAAGTTAAGTTGCCCATGTAGCCTTTAATTTGGGCTGCTTGTGTATCCGTGTTATGATGCAGTCTTTAATTACATGATCTCATACTATTTTTTCCACAGGACTCCTACCTCATTCAGTGCTCAAGATGGTCAATGTGTAGCTGTTCAATATTTTTATCCTCACTAGTCAATGTGTGCCTCTGTCTTATATACTCCACACCATCCAACCCTACACTGAATGCAGAATTATTCATTACGTGGTTTTCATTCTTCAATAAGTGGTTCACAAACCTTAGTGAATTCATCTTCATAACTTTTCAATAGGGTAAAGTGCTATTTTTATCCCCGTTTTACAGATGGGGAAGTGAGGCACAGTGAGATTAAAGCCAAAGGGCCTAGAGCCGGAATTTTCAGAAAATTTAGTATTTTATAGTAGTTAATATGTTCAAAGCACAGCTCCCATTGACTTAAGTTGCAATTATGAGAGCTCAGCACTCCCACAAATCATGCCCAGGTATCCCAAATTTGGCGAATAGAAAATGAGTCACACACAGTTAAGGACCATCTGTAAAAAGTTCGAAGTGACTTGTCCAGCATCACACAGGAATGCTGTGATAGAAGTCTGGATAAAATGCAGTTTTTCAGGGTGGCATTCAACTACTGTAACCACAAAAGCATCCTTTCTCTAATCCCTGGCTGTATTTACTACACACCTTCCAACTTTGGACAAGTGAGGTAGGTGAGGGGAGTATCTAACTCATTCACTGCACAATCCCAGTTAATTCCCTGAGTACTGTCCATTCTGTGCTTTGAATGAGGCAGGCATCCTGTGGGAAGAAAACTAGTATGTGATCATGTAGTCAGACTGTATCATCATGCATACACACAAAGGGACCAAATTAAAGTTGAACCTGTATGTTCATGGGTTTTCTGTTGTATGGAAGGAAACAAAAGTGGAGACGACGGTCAAGAATCACTACAGTTTAAAAGTCTATTTAGTCTTCCTGCCCCTCCCTCCCTTTGTGATCCTGAGATGAGACTGAGGCACCTAACAGGCACAGATGTTCTTCCATTCCTGCACCAATCAGAAGTAGTAATGAAGGGACACAACCTGTTCTAGAGAGAAATAGTAGAATTGATGTTTATGAATCAGGTAGTGTTAACATTAGCCTTCTCCCAAAAATATCCCAGCTCACATTAGTTATGGGCCGTAAGCCCAATATCAGACCAGAGAGCAGAATATTTTAGCAGTAAGTCTCCACACAACCTCAGAAGTGCATAATGCAGCCTGGCCATTACAAATGGCTGGCACACAAGGCTCCACCTCATCCGTTTTAATACACTCACCAGTGTCAAGATAGGGTATAGCACAAGTAATATTGAAAATGGGAGCTCACCTCCTGGAGCTGAGAGCAGTAGAACCAGTTCCGTCCGAATAAATGTACACCAGTGTATACTTCATAGTCTTTATAATCCAAAATTCATAGACGGTATCAGAGTGATCATTGATGTGAAGCGACTAAATAAATGGTTAAGGAAAGCAAGCTTCTGGATGGTAACCCTAGGATCAACTGTAGTTGCTCTATATCCAGGAGACATCTGCCAGCTCAACACACATGGAAGTCTATCTCCATGTTACCCTACGATCTTGTCATGGTAGCTTTCTGAAATGCATAACCTTGCACTTCTAGCACAAGACCGTTTCTTTTTGATCCATCTTCAGCTACCAGGGTTTTCACAGTGATCCAGTAATAATCCTAGCAAGTCTCTGGTCCAAAAGTACTCCCCATTTCTCGATAATATCTTTATCAAACCTTCATCCAGAGCAGCAGCTAAGTAAATGAATTCTCCAAAAATTACTGCTTAGGGTCTAAATCCACACACCAGATACAATGCAAAATCATGTACTAATACTGAATGGGACAGTGTTTTTATTTCCCTCTGAATGTTGGTGAACCAAACATAAGAACAGACTTGCTGGGTCAGACCAGTGGTCCATCTAGCCCAGCATCCTGTCATATGACAATGGCCAATGCCAGGTTCTTCAGAAGGAATGAACAGCACAGGTAATCATCGAGTGATCATCCCCTGTCATCCACTTCAAGCTGCTGGCACACACAGGCTAGAGATGCTCAGAGCATGGTGTTGAGGACAAGAAAACATATTGAAAGTCCAACCATTTCACCTTCCACTTTTGCAACAAATACATGTCTTGCTGGGTGGGGAGCACACCTGGAAAACAAGACGGTCACATGTAGAGAATGCCACATGGAAAAGAGAACGTATCTGCTTCCTAGAGTTCACAGAAATGAATGCGCTACAAAGTTTTTATCACCACTACCTTGGAGGCGAGCATGTTTTGTTTCAGTCTGATTTGACCACCATGGTCACATATCTGAACAATTGGTGGAATTAGAAGCTCACAGCTCCTCTCAGAAGCAAGGGAAATTGTTCTGGGCAGAGAAGAATATCATCACTCAGAACAGTGCACATACAGCATACCCTGAATCCATGAATAGGATTGGCTGAGTAGCTATCTCACCAACAAATCTGTACGGCATCTGAATTAGGAAATCTTTAAACTAGTGACCAATTCAGACACCTGGAAGTAGATCTCTCTCGCAAATCACAGAAATGTGAAACTAGATCACTGTTTCATCAGCGAAGTGGATTCTCTTTCAGTAGGCGCAGATGCCCTCACACAGAAGATGTGCTATATGCTTTCCCATCCCTCCCTGTGATAATGAAGATAATTTTTTAAAAAATGAGAGATTCACCAAGCCTGTACTGAAGCCTATATTCTTGAGGTGAGGACTCTCCTGAAGTGGTCAAGTCCAAAGAGACAGCATATTCATCTATAGTAGCATCTCCATGAATTTGGGCATGTTGTAGTTTTACTATTAAAGTGGCTTTAGGCTCCAGTTTAAAACTAAAATCATGAATGCAAAGTACTGCCAATATATTACTGCAAAGGCCATAATGATATATTTATGTAGTGTAACAATGTCATAATTTAAAATGTTACTGATTTTCCAAGATGCATAGTAAATATATTTTTGACTTTTACTGTTTTTTCCAATTCAAAATTTGTTAATTTATAATTCAATCTGTTTATATATTTTAATGTTACATGAGTGGTATTTGCTTTTTATTACAAATAGTTTTAACAGCTTTATTTCCTCATTCTCTTTACTATACTTGAAACAACACAAAAGGTGAAAATCAGAAGAGAAAATGAAGTCCTCTCCAGTTTTTGGCATAGGCCAAAATTTTCAGTATGGGGTGCCTACATAAGTGACCTGCTTTTGAGAAGTGCTCATTACCCAAAGCTCTCAGTAATTCTAATGAGAGCTGTGAGTGCTCAGTATTTCTGAAAAGCAGGTCACTTATTTAGGTGCTGAATATATGTTTAGGTGCACAACTTTAGGCATCAGTTGGAATTCTTTTTTCCAGAGTTCTTATCTTCTATATATGATGTTTCATCTAAGATCTGGTAGCTATCTTTTAAATTTAACACAGGCACCAGAATATTTTAACACATGTTAAAACAGTTTGCTAATCTAATGCTATTTTGCTATTAACTTTATTTTATTATTTAAATGCAGTAATGAGCACCATAAGCATCAGCAATCTGGACACCTCAAAGTTAGTGAAATAAATCTCATGACACTCCAAGGTCAGGAAGTATTATCCCCATTTTACTGGAGTAGAAACTGAGATGCCATTGAGTTTAAGTGACTTGGGCCACATATGAATTGTGTGGCAGAGCTGGGAATATAACCTTTCTCCCTGATTTGTAGGCTTATGCCTTAACAATTCCATTCTTCTTTTACTACTTTAGCAAGTTTATTCACAGTTAATCCATGTAGTTTCATAATCCAAGTCTTAGCAGCCTGCAGAAAGGTTTGAAATGACATTTTATCTTCCATCCAAATTTGTCTAATAATTATAATTTTCATTAAACTTGGCTATATTTTAGTGCTAGTTGTAGAGCTGCATCGTTTAACGTGATCCTAATTAGCCTTCATTAGTGTACATTATAAAATATTATTATTGCCAACGTGATTACAGTAAACAGAAACATGATTTACTGTCCCATGCAAGCTGAAAATCACATGGGATGATTTACAGTCCTGGTTATGTACTAGAAATCCACATGCGTTGCAGAGTTTTTCCTGTGCCGGGGTTTGAATTCCAATGGATGTCTGTGATGGGTTCCCCACTGGGATGCTGGGGTTTCCCTGAACCCCCCCCCGACCCACCTGCCTGGGCTCCCTCTCACACTGTACTGCTGTGACAAGCTGTCAAGCCTTCCAGCCTGCACTTTCACTAGCATACATACAGGTAGGGACACACCCAGCAGCAGTTTCATGCAGGCTCTCTGACCAGCCCCTGCATAGGAAGGCTACAGTTAGGGCAACTCCCAGCTCCACAGGCACGCACCCAATCTAGAGTATAAGCACCAAATTATACCATGTTGCGCTGCACAGAGAGCTGTATAGCATGAGCTCATAAAATTCGCCCCCTCCTCAATGTGGAGAGGAATATGCAACAGCCTTTTGCCCCTGAGCTAAGATTCCCTTACACTTCAGTCCAACTCACTGGTTTAGGTAAAGCAAAAACAAGTTTATTAACTACAAAAGATAGATTTTAAGTGATAGCAAATGGATCAAAATAGATGACCTAGCAAATACACAAAAAATGCAAACTAAACTTAATGTGCTAAATAGGGTGAGAATCTGCTATTCATATCCAAAGAGATGATACAAGCAGGCTGCAGATTCTTAAGGGGCAAGTTGCACTTGCTTTACAGCTTGGAATCCCTAGGTGTTTCATTCACAGACTAGAAATCCCTTTAGTCTGGGTCCAGCACTTCCCCCAGTTCAGTCTTTGTTCCTCGGGTGTTCCCAGGAGTTGTCTTGTGTGTGGAGTGAAGAACCCCAGATGATCACTACCTGACTTGTATAGCTTTTGCATAGGGCAGGAACCCTTTGTTTCAAAGCTTATTTCCCAGACCAATCTCTGGAAAAATACTGACATCCCAAGATGAAGTCTGGCGACGTGTTGTCTCATCACATGTCCTTGTAGAGTCATAGCAGCCATTACTTGGAGGCTGTCTGTAGCCTTTTCAGGAAGGCTCCCCAGGTGGGAGATAAAACTTCTCCTAAGGCCTATTGTTTTTTCTTAATGGCCTGTTGCCCTGAATGGGCCCTTCCCCACCCACTATCTAGACTTAAAGCATCTTGTCTAGTGGGTGTTACCCAGGTGTAACTACATTTGAAATACAGATACATAGTCAATATTCATAACTTCAGATACAAAAATATTACATGCATACAAATAGGATAATCGTGTTCAGCAAATCATAACTTTTCCAATGACGCCTTACATGGTTTATCTTGCACAAAATACATCATAATTATGTCATAATATCATAATAATCACTAACATAATAATTACTGCAAAGAATATGGGGTGCAGTGTCAGTGTCCATGAGTTTGTTTTAATAAGTAAATAAGCAACAAAAAACATTTTCCTGAAGGACAGAAGGAATTTTGAAGGACCTGGACAATATGATGTAGAATCACTTTTTGTTTTTGTTAGCCACAGGTGTCGAGCACGCACAACAGTGCATCAACAGAAGAACAGCAACTCTACTGGGCTAAGGGTACTGGCTTTGGAACTGGCTCCACGGCTTCTGGATGGGATGTAGAACAAGCTTTGACTAAACAAAGGCTGGAAGAAGAACATGTCACCTGTCTTCTGCAGGTATGGAATGGTGAAGTATAAATAATCTGTGTAGGGATTCATGCATGTGGTGGTAATATAGTTAAGCCTGTAAAAAAGTTTGTATTTTTAACCCCTTTTTCACTCAGGTATCTAAAGTGTTTTACTTATTAGGCTGAAACACCTATCAGCCATTTGTTAGCCTATAGTTTAAAAAAATATATCATTTTTCCTATTTGGCTAAAAAAAGTCTAGCTTTTTTCTTATAACAAATGTGAATGTCTGAAAATGTGGGACTGAACCAGATGGAGCAGAAAATCCCAATAAGCTATTTGCTTAAAGACAGATGCAATACACCTGTGACCTCAAGTAATTAATTGTGCAGCTGTTTTGTTAGACATTTGCAGGCTAAGCTGCTGAAAACAGGAGGTTGTAAGCTTGATGTGCATAATAGCTTTGTAGCAAAGGTGGATGCCCTTGTGATTATATGACTGGGGGAGGGGTTTGTTCCTGACCACCAGAAATGAGAACACATGCCAGCCTTTCAGGCTGGGGAGTATTTGTGTTATCTTAACACACCAGTTACTTTATCAAGGTCAGGAAGGTTGCAGAGCATTGCCTTCTACGGACTGAGTTTGATGCTTTAGGACCTTCAGGATCACTTGAGAGTATATAGAGCATGTCTCTGTTCAACCAGGTAATACAGTGAATGTAGCAAACAGAAATTAGCAAGAGATCACAAGAAGCTCAAGTTTAAATGATCAACACAGATTTCTTTTCCCCCCTAGGAGAAGGATCACCTATAAGTTTATAACCCCTATCATGGTGATCCATAAAAAGAAAAGAAAACAGAAAAGCGGATGTGCTTAGCTGTCAGCACATGGACAGCTCTGAATGTTCACTGAACCAAGAATATTCTAGGAGATTTCTGTGGTGCTTTTATACTTCCATGTAGACCTATTGACATCTAGGCAAAAGCAAAGGCAGCTGATCAGAGAAGCAGACCTGGGAGACTAGGAACAGACTAATTTCTAGTTTGCCAAATAGGCTTCTTTGTGATTTCCCCCTTTTTTCATCACTAGCAAGGGTAACTGGTTTGTTTAAGTCCCTTCTTATTACCCCAAATTTTCCAAGAAGGTTATGTTTTCAGACACAGGAGAATTGTCTCAAAAGGCTTCATTCCGTCTTCCCCCAGGCACATCTCTATTCTCTGGGCTTATTCAGCATACCACTGAACTTGAGCCATGTACGTTTTATTTATGATTGTCTGAAATGAGCTTATTGCTACTTCAGAGCTGAACAAAAGTTTGAATGTCCTGAGGCTATGGCATATTCTGACAAAGAAGTATATAGTTTAACAACTGATATAAATATTGCCTTTTTTTCATTTATAAAATGTATTTATACTCTTAAGTACTGAAAAAGAAAGACGCATAATTTAAATACATAAAGTGCCACATTATCAGTTAAAGAACTCTGTTAGATCACCATTATTATACATGCATATGCAAAAGAATCTGTCTCCTATCAAACATCTTTTATAGGGAAAAAAACAAAAGAAAACAAACTATGTAAATAAGCCTAGTAGCAAGGCATGAAATTCAACAAGCTCAAGCTAACAAACATAGGGAGTGAATTCCAGAGCCAAGGGCCCTTTTTATAAGAAATCCTATCTGCAATCAGTACAAATTTAACTCATGGAGCTGTCAGCTCATATGCCTTCACTAATCTTTACTGCTGGGATAGAGCACAGGGGACAGGCCATTTTTAAGGTGGCTCAGGCCTGAACCACATAAAATGTAATAGGTAAAAAAATGATTGTTTCCAGTTAGTTTCCAAGAAACTAATTGAAGTCATTGTGATGATTAGAACACAAGCTTCATACTCCCTGCAAGACAATTCACTACACAAACAAGGAAGAAGACAGCTGTGTTATTCACTGACTGAAGATCAAAGGCGGTGTTCAGGTATAGCCCCATGCAGGGAGTAATCTCATCAGAAGTGGCCGAAGCATGGATAACTGGATAGGTCCACATTTAACCATAAAAGTTGCAGTCTCTTTGCCAGATGTTGATGATTAAGGTATTCTTTGTTGTTGACCATCTAAGATCCAACAGGGACCCAACAGGTTATGCATCTTATTATTGAGAGGGCAGATACCTCTCACTGTCTTCACTCTTTGCCATATGATTTACAAATTAGATTTATCATGGGATTAAACTGGAGATAGGATGTATTTAGAAGGTAGCTATTCTAATAGGAGTTTCCGATCTCCCCCTGTGACACGTAACAAAGATATGTCTAGCAATTTAGTGCTTTCAGTGGGTTTTTTAAAGCTAAACTTTTGTGTAATTATTTGAAGTGGCTTTATTTAATGCTTAGTTTACATTCTGATCTTAACAAAAATGGTAATAAACTGTGATCTGGTAATTTCTGTATAGGATTCTATCTAAATAATCTTAGCGTTCACAGGAGTAACTTCCGACATTTAATAGGCAAAATAACAAGCCAGCCATTAAGCAGATATGGACAGTTTGAGTTATTGCCTCTAAAATGCATCAGATTTTGACTAAGTGTCTCAATATATTTTAATTTTCAGGTTCTTGCTAGTTACATAAATCCTGCAGGGAGCATATCAAATGGAGAGACCCAGACTAGCCATGAGGGTAGAGGACAAAACAGCAATGCTCTTCCATCAGTTCTGTTAGAGCTACTCAGTCAGTCTTGTCTCATTCCAGCAATGTCGTCATACCTCCGTAACGATTCAGGTAAAGTGCTGCTGTTCTCTCTCTCTTTTTTTTTTTTTTAAATTATTTATTTATTTAAAGCATATTGCACTTTTCTCTGAAATGGGCCTGGTGGAAAAGCAGAACTGCTATTGACAAAATCAGGGTAAAGGTAAAGATTCATTTGCAAGAGAATTTCATGCTACTTGAACAAAATAGACAGCACGTGCAAATTTCCATCAGGGTTACTTTTGACATATTATTTACTCCTTTATAGTAGATTTACTTAAGTCTTATAAGATGAAATTTGTTTGCTGTGGCTGTTGATGTGATCTCTCTTTATTTTGTAGAGTTTTAAACTCTTGCACAGTTTAAAATTATCCTTTTTTAAAAAATTCAAAACTACTTTAAAAAAAATTCTGTTTACAGATGCTATCACCTTGAAAAATCACATTTCTGTCTGACAATTTTGTATTTTACTATTCTTCTTCAAGAGCTAGTCCCAAGGATAATCATTATGGGTGCACATGTGCTCCTGGGAGTGGAAATTGTTCTGTAGCAGTGTCTGTTGGTTCACTCCTGCCCACTGTGCCTCCTCATGCTGTGAACCAAGGGTTTAAGTGGTGGTGTGGATTTTTGGTCTACAGTTAATCTTTCTGTCCTAAGTGTGTGGTGTTAATGAGAAATTTATAGTTGACTTAATGTTAGTGTGCATACACATGCCAGTTGTGTATAGGCATGCGTGAGCCCTGCCATTACTTCTGAACTCTCTAAAAGTGGAACTGGGGATGGGTATTCAGCCATGGATGATTCTGTACCGTTTAAAAAATTCTGGTTTAGTTCTCCTGAAGCTACAATAGCTGGCTCCCTCTCAGTTGTGATGTCACAGATGTCTTGGAAAAATCATGGAGCAGGTCCTCAAGGGATCAATTCTGAAGCACTTAGAGGAGAGGAAAGTGATCAGGAACAGTCAGCATGGATTCACCAAGCGCAAGTCATGCCTGACTAATCTAATTGCCTTCTATGACGAGATAACTGGTTCTGTGGATGAAGGGAAAGCAGTGGACGTGTTGTTCCTTGACTTTAGCAAAGCTTTTGACACAGTCTCTCACAGTATTCTTGCCAGCAAGTTAAAGTAGTATGGGCTGGATGAATGGACTATAAGGTGGATAGAAAGCTGGCTAGATTGTCGGGCTCAACGGGTAGTGATCAATGGCTCCATATCTAGTTGGCAGCCGGTATCAAGTGGAGTGCCCCAAGGGTCGGTCCTGGGGCCGGTTTTGTTCAATATCTTCATAAATGATCTGGAGGATGGCGTGGATTGTACCCTCAGCAAGGTTGCAGATGACACTAAACTGGGAGGAGAGGTAGATATGCTGGAGGGTAGGGATAGGATACAGAGGGACCTAGACAAATTGGAGGATTGGGCCAAAAGAAATCTGATGAGGTTCAACAAGGACAAGTGCAGAGTCCTGCACTTAGGACGGAAGAATCCAATGCACCGCTACAGACTGGGGACCGAATGGTTAGGCAGCAGGTCTGCAGAAAAGGACCTAGGGGTTACAGTGGACGAGAAGCTGGATATGAGTCAACAGTGTGCCCTTGTTGCCAAGAAGGCCAATGGCATTTTGGGCTGTATAAGTAGGGGCATTGCCAGCAGATCGAGGGACGTGATCGTTCCCCTCTATTCGACACTGGTGAGGCCTCATCTGGAGTACTGTGTCCAGTTTTGGGCCCCACACTACAAGAAGGATGTGGAAAAATTGGAGAGAGTCCAGCGGAGGGCAACAAAAATGATTAGGAGACTGGAACACATGACTTATGAGGAGAGGCTGAGGGAACAGGGGATGTTTAGTCTACAGAAGAGAAGAATGAGGGGGGATTTGATAGCTGTTTTCAACTACCTGAAAGGGGGTTCCAAAGAGGATGACTCTAGACTGTTCTCAGTGGTAGCAAATGACAGAACAAGGAGTAATGGTCTCAAGTTGCAGTGGGGGAGATTTAGGTTGGATATTAGGAAAAACTTTTTCACTAGGAGGGTGGTGAAGCACTGGAATGGGTTACCTAGGGAGGTGGTGGAATCTCCTTCCTTAGAAGTTTTTAAAGTCAGGCTTGACAAAGCCCTGGCTGGGATGATTTAGCCGGGGATCGGTCCTGCTTTGAGCAGGGGGTTGGACTAGATGACCTTCTGAGGTCCCTTCCAACCCTGATATTCTATGATTCTATGGATTCCCACCGGAGCTTGAAAATGGCTTGCAGGGCGTCATGTTAGTATTTCATTCCTTGAGGCATAAGACAAACCATTTGGGATCAGTTACCTTTTAACAAGTGTTTTTTCAAAACCATGCATATAGAATGAAATAAAGGCAGTTTAGCTGGCTCTCTCTAACTACTCTGTGGTAGGTGGGGCATTGTGTTACTTTGTGCTGAAGCAATCTAAAAATGTCTTCAGAGAACCTCAATCAACAAAAATTTTGAACAATGTGAAGAATGTTTTTCTCTGGATATTTGAGTATTTGACACATCACTACAGGATTATCTCATTTTCAAGAACACTTTGGTCAAGTATTTACAAACTTGCAGCTGAAATTTAAGATAAATCAGAGTAGCTAATTTCAAACACTGTGTCTAATTGAAGTCCTGTTGTGGTGTTAATCTTCTTATCTAAAATGGTGCCGACTAGTTTTATGGTCCATGGAAACAACTTACTTGGTTTTGCCTGATAGAACAAGTTGTTTTGTTAATTTTGGCTGTGGGCCATGTTGTCCATAAATGACTTATTTAAAAAATGGTTTATTCCTTCTGTAAATTAACTCTTGTAATATACAGCATATTAGATTTTTTTTCTGAATCTATTCATAAGTTATTTGAATAGACTTAAGTTAGAATTTAATAATTCAGATCAAGATTTTCAAAAATCGGTGCCTAAAGTTAGGGTCCTAAATCCTTATATAGGTGTCTGCTTTTGGCACCCATTTTTGAAAAATCTTTGTCTAATTTCTTGCAGGGCTCTGTATCTCTGGTGGAAATGAATTTTAAAATTTCCTGTGGTCTAGAGCAAAGTTACCATCCCTGTGTCCAAAAGTGCTGAGTGACACTTAGTACTGTTAACAATTTAAAAAGAAGTTAAGAATCCTACTTGTAACAAACTTTTAATTGTAATTTTTATTCAGTATAAGGTGTTCTTCTTCAAGTGCTTGTTCACGTCCATTCCACATTAGGTGTGCGCACGCCGCGTGCACTAGCATTGGGAACTTTTTCCCTTAGCGATTCCCGGCAGGGCCCCCCACTGCGCCGTGCATATATACCCCTGCCGGCCCAACCCCGTCCAGTTCCTTCTTACCATCCGTGGCGGCGTTGGAACAACAACAACCCCCCCGCACTCCCCCGCCGGTAGAAGAGCAGTCCCTTAGCCTTTAGAGTAGCTGTTATCAGTTCGTTAACATACCTATTGTGGACACTTAAGTCATTAGGTGCTTGGAGGCTTCCAGCACCCGCCCACGGCTTCAAGGCTTGCGCCACGTGCCGCAAACCTATGCCAGTTAGTGACCCCCACGACTCGTGTCTACATTGTCTGGGGGACAGACATCAAACTGAATGGTGTAGAATTTGCAAGGCGTTTAAGCCAAGAACAAGGAAAGAAAGAGACTTTCGTCTAAAGCAGCTGTTGAGGGAGGCTGCATTGCAGCCGCCAGGCCCAGAGTGCCCGATGCCTGCTCAGGCTTCCTCGGTGCGTAGTGCCCCAGAGCTGTCGAGAGACCCGGCACCAGCTAAGCACTGTAAACTGTCGGCCCCAGAGTGCCAGGCTAGGCCCTGGCGCCGCTCATCCTCCCTGGTGCGGCCCTCAGCGCAGCCGGAAGGAAGGCGCAGTCGTTCCACGCACAGGAGGCTGGCGTCTCCCAAGGCACCGAGCGCTGATAAGAGCGGGAAGGCCGCGGTACCGGTGCTGACACTGGCAGTCCCAGCAGCACGAGCCCAGACCTAAGTGAGCTCGGTGCGGATGATGGGCTTGAGGGCATAACGGATCAGCCCTCTACGCCTGGCACCTTTGAGACTGCAAAGGACCTCATCAAGCTATTGGCGGTGAGCCCCCTCCCGTATGGGGAGAACCCTCTGGCACCCATGCTTTGGGTGCCGTCGAGGGCTAAGCTGGCAATGGTGTGCAACTCGCGGACACCGTCCCGGCACCGCTCCCGGAGTTGGTCCTGGTCGAGCTCCGACTCCGCGGACTCACGCTTGCCAGCGGCTCAGAAGGAGGTTGCGACACTGGCAGTGGGTCGGCGTGAGGAAGCACCGGAAAGGGCACGCCGCTCTCCGGCACCACCCAGAGACCAGCACTGGGAGGAGTTGAGACGGCCCTCGCCAGAAGACTCCCGCAGATGGTCCCGGTCAAGGGAACGCTGGCACAGGTCCTGGTCAGGGTCCAGGTGCTAGTCCTCGTCCTGGGGATACTGGTATTGCTCCCGCTCAGCCAGGAGCTGCTCGTTCTCCCGCCGGCACAGATCTTTGGCACTGCCATGGCCTTCACGATCAGCATCGCCGCAGTCCGGCGCCGACTCCTACTCCGGCCGCTATAGCTACCTGCACCAGGCCCTGGACAGCAGGGACCCTCAGGTGGGCTGGCAATTGCAATGGGGGCCGCCAGGCCATTGGCCCTTCTGGACCCCCTGGGCCTATCAGGAGCCCCAAGTGGCCCAGTCCAAGGCAAGTTACTCGGTACAGCGGTCCTGGTCCCCGCACCGACGCCAGACGGTGCTGGAGGCTACAGTTCCCAGGCCTCCAGCATCCCCCCAGGATAAACGGGAGAGACTGGCACTGAATCCGGTGCCACCCCATGGACTTCCGGCCTGAGCCGGAAGCCCCTCCCATGGGAGAAGGGAAGCAGGAGGACCAACCAGAGGGGGTCGAGCAGCAGCTAACCTCCCCGTCTTCCCCGGATGAGGCAGTGGCGGGTACAGAGGTGTCCGGCCCTCCACCGATAGATCATAGAGCCCACCAGGAATTGCTGCGCAGGGTCACCCAGAACTTGGGGTTGCAGGCTGAGGAGACGGTTGAGCAGGAGGATCCCATGGTGCACATTTTGAGCCCCAAGTTCCATCCAGAATAGTGCTCCCACTCATTAAGACCATTCAGTCCAACTGTAAGCCTATATGGCAGACCCTGGCCTCCAGCGGCCGAGGGAGTGGAGCGTAAATACTTTGCCCTTCTAAGGACTATGAGTTCCTGTTCTGCCACCCGAGTCCATGCTCCCTAGTGGTTTCAGCGGTAAATGAAAGGGAGCACCATGAACAGCAGGCCCTGGCTCCTAAGGCCAAGGAGGCGAAACGCCTGGACCTTTTTGGTAGAAAGGTGTACTCATCTGGGGGTCTTCAGTTGAGGATTGCGAACCAGCAGGCCATTCTCAACAGGCACAATTTCAACTCCTGGGCAGCGGTGGGGAAGTTTAAGGACAGCCTCCCACAAGGTTCCCAACAGGAGTTCACGTCCCTGGTGGACGAGGGGAGGGCAAGGCAGTAGCCAAGACCTCTCTCCAGGCTTTCCTGGATTCAGCAGATACGGCGGCTAGAACAATTGCGTCGGAGTGGTCATGAGGCACTCGGCGTGGCTCCACGAGTCAGGCCTGCAGCCCGAGGTCCAGAATACACTCCAGGACCTCCCCTTCGAAGGGTCTGGGCTCTTCTCGGACCAGACAGACACGAGGCTGCACGGCCTCAAGGACTCGCGAGTTAGGCTTAAGTCGATGGGTATGCACACCCCGGCGACCCAGAGGAATCCCTTTAAGCCGCAGCCTCCCCCTCAACACCAGTTCCAGCCTCACCATAGGCATGAGCCTTACCGTAGGCGAGGCAGGGATAACTGGCTATGGTGCAACAGTAGTAACAATAATGCGCCGGGCCAGAACAAACCCTAGCCGGGCACTAAGCCAGGCTTTTGAAGGTGCGCTCGAGGACAGCGTACCAGACCAGTCACCGGATCTGTCCCTTGGTTTCCTGAACTGCCCGTCCCGTTTCTCCTGTGCATAGTCCACCATTATGTCAGACTCTTGGGTCGTACACACGGTATGGAACGGGTACTCGCTGCAATTCGCCTTCCTCCGCCCCCCCCCCCCCCCCAACACCCCTTCGCCGTCCCTCTTCAGGGACCCCTCTCACGAGCATCTCCTAGAGAAGGAAGTCTGCTCACTGGTAGAGGCGGTGCCGCACAGCCTAAGGGGGAAGGGGTTCTACTCCCGGTACTCCTCATCCCCAAGGCCAAAGGGGGCCTTCACCCCATCCTAGACCTGTGCAGGCTCAACAAGTTCCTGGTCAAGGCCCGGTTCCGCATGGTCTCTCTGGGCACTATCATCCCTTCCCTGGATCCAGGGGACTGGTACGCTGCCCTTGACATGAAGGACGCGTACTTTCATATCGCCATCCACCCAGCACGTCAGCGGTTCCTACGCTTCACCGTGGGCCGAGAACATTACCAGTTTGTGGTTCTCCCGTTTGGTCTAGCCGCGGCCCCAAGGATGTTCACAAAGTGCATGGCGGTGGTGGCGGCCTTCTTACGGAGGCAGAGAATCCGGGTGTACCCATATCTCGACGACTGGCTCCTGGGGGGCTGATCCAAGGCGGAAGTGAAGGGCCATGTGGAGGTGGCCCTGAAATTGTTCAGCGAGGTGGGGCTCCTGGTCAACATCCCCATGTCCACGCTTGTGCCCACGCAGAGAGTGGAATTCATAGGGGCGGTCCTGGATGCGGTGCAGGCCAGGGCAAGCCTTCCAGTATCCTGATACCAGGCTATCCAACAAGCGGTGGCCTCCCTGCGCCAGTTTCCAACGACAATGGCCAGGTGCTGTCTGCAGCTGCTGGGCCACATGACAGCATGCATGCACGTGATCAGGCATGCCAGACTGAGACTCAGGACTCTGCAGGCCTGGCTCACTCAAGTGTACCGCCCAGGCAGGGACCCCCTGGACTTGGTAGTGACAGCCCCAAGGAATGTGCTGGACTCCTTGCTGTGGTGGCAGTCCCTGCCTGTGGTGTGCTCAAAGCACAGTATATTTCTTAACTAAGTATCCTAAAAGCAAAGTGACTTTCTCAAGGCCACACAGTGAGTCTCTGGCAGAGTCAGGATTCTCAGGTCCTTCTAACTCTCAATCCTGTACTTGTTCTTCAAGACCACGCTACCTTACTGCCAGAAGTGCTGAGTGTTGACCACTTTCATTGATTTTAGTTGCAAATGTGAATGCTCAGCATCTCTGGAGATGAAGGCCGAGGGATCTCAAGTGTGCAAACCCAGAATATGAGTAGCACACAGTTAGTAGTAGTCTATGAAAATTTGGATTTAGGTGACTTTGCCCAGCACCACAGGGGCCAGGGATAGAACCCAGTTCTTCCTGGTATCAGACTGCGCTAACCAGATTTTTTTCTTCCTGCTTCATTTACTACACACCTACCAACTTTACAAAGCAAAGGTCCTACAAACAGCCTCATTCGCCACACCGCCTTGATTCATTTTCTGAGTACCATCCATCCTGTCTACTGAATGAAGCTGGTGTCTTGTGGAAAAAATTGTATGTGATCATGTAATTAGACACTGTCACAGTGTGTTTGTGCATTAGGAGGCAGAATAAAGGTTTCATGGAAATCCTTAAATCTGGTATTTCCAAATTTGAGTGCTTGAATTTGCAGTATTAGCATGTTTAATGTTGTAACTTGTAAGTACTTCTCTAGGGTTTTTGAAAAGACAAATATTGTGCAAGTGTTACACCTCCCACACACCACTCCATCAGCAGGGCTTGAACCCCAGAGTTTCTGCAACACAAACACTAGCACTTGACCTAAAAGGTGAATTGCCCTAGTAGGGAGCGCAAGTAGACTGTTATCCTTTGTAGACATGTGAGTAGAGAAGCATGCATAATACACTCAGTGTATTATATATGTTTGAGTAGCCCCATTTTACAGACAAGACAGTGGCATACTCAACAGCACTGCCCCTCAGAAATAATCTGCCAAATCTAAATAGATGAGACTTGAATCCGCCCTATTAGAGATCTTGGTTTTATTCCAAGCTTGTTTAACCTCTCAGTGGGGTAAGATGCCTTATCCAATAAGGTTTGTAAAGGGCACAAAAGTATTAACACCAGTCAGTGTGATTAGAAGAAAGGACTTGAATTCATGGTCTCCTGGCTTCTAATCCAAACTGAGAAACTAGGGCACTGCATGCATAGTGCTAATAAAATGTTCAGGGGTTTTCCCATCCACCCAGGAATAAGCTGTACTGAGCAACACACTACCAGAAAATAGCAGTTTTCAGCAGCTCCATAACTTACCCACAGCAGAAGGAATGGCCATGGGGTCAGCCAACGCTTAACTTTACCTCAGGACTCTCCCACTGCTGCAAACCATGGTGAATCCAGAGATCTTTTTCAAAAAAGGGGCGGGGGGGAAGGGGGAAATAATGGGAAGGTTTTTTATAATGGAAGATATAGAGTTGCTATTGCTCCCTCTACAATTAATATTATATAGGTTGCTGCTGCTGCTATGATGTTAGAATAGTCTTTCAGTGTTTTGGTGATGACTGCAATTTTATGTCTTATTTGTAGACTCATCTTAAGCATAGTTAGCTACAAGTACTGCATGTGTCTTGCCTGTAAAGTCTCTTTTTGGCAAAGCTTGTTAATAGGCACCTCTGTGTGTGAAATACCCAAATATTAAGCTGCATGTGGTATTGATTTAATGACAATTCTTTCAACTAGAAATTTATCTTAAGTTTTCCTGAGGTTTAAATATGTTCTGGCAGGTTCATTCTAGATTAACTGGCTCTTAAAAAAAAAAAAAAAAAAAAAAAAAAAATTAAAATCTATATCGCAAAAGATCACGTGTTCCTGATAAGTGAAATTTTTAATAAATAAGCGGATGAAGACCACTTAAATATCACTTAATCATTTAGAAACCTCATCTTGAAACAGGTCTTTGCAACCCAAGCAGATCACTCAGTCATGTCCTGCATCGTTTTCTGGGGAGGCGCAAGGTGATCCAGATATCCTTGAAATTGTAAATTGGACACTTTTCATTAATTTCCCTAATTGCGTTTTTCTCTGTAATACACAGAAGGAAAAGTCCTTCATGAACAGGGCGAAGGTATTCAGACATTATTCATACGGGTCAGAGTTACAATACTACTGAAACTATACTCTGAACGACTTTTATTTATATTTGTATTCTTTGTGTAGAATTACCATGGCATTTACAATTAATATTTTTTTTAAAAGAATATTGAAGGAAACTCATCACTTCAGTGCATGATGAGATTTTAATATACTTATGTCTTGTTCATGTCTGAATTAGAACACGATACACGTTTACATTTGTATTCTGCTATTTTCATTTGATAACTTTTTCTTACGTTTTTAGAAACCTAACAAAACATGTTTTTCTTAATGAGGACTTAGGTATATCTCATCTTTGTAGTTTCAAGTGAAGTTTTTTACTGTTGTTTCATAATTTTTACATAGAACCTTTCATCCAGAAAGATCAACCCTAATCATTTTTCAAATACAGGAGTGACTTCATCTACTGATGAAATGCAGCCACATCTGCAGTGAAACAGTTTGTTTGTTACATCAGTAGTTCCCAGCTGTGGATGGCAACTAGTTTGAGTCACCATCTAGTTCTTGTGAGAGTCATCATCTGGTTGAGTGTTTCTTATATTTTGTATTTAAATAGTAAAGGTATTTTATTTGATCCAGTGGACCTCTGAGATGTGTGAAGAAATAAATAGTACCGGCCAAAATTTTTAGGTTAGGTAAGGGAAGGCAGAAAAGAGAGAGAAAGCGATTATCCCTTTTAGTCCAAGCAGCTCAGAGTCTATGTAGAAACAGTGGAGTAAGGGAACAGAAGACAGAAAGGAAAGGAAAAGAAAATGGGCTGTCTTTTGTTACGTATTTATACAGTGCATAGCACAATGGGACTGAGACAGGAAGACTCTACCAAAAATTACCACTGTTTAAAAATACTTTTAAAATTAAATTTAGCAGTTCTGGTTTCTCTGTGAATTGGTTCTCATACACAACACAGTAGATCTACCAGTCTGGAGAACTGTAGGCTGACTACGCCGGTCTGAGCCCACAAGGGGAAGAGTTTGGGTGCCTCTGTCTCTCTTTATAATAGAGGCTGGTAACTGCATCACAAGCTACAATATTCTGTCTTTGTGTTTACTAGAAGAAGCTGACATAATGCTGGCTGCTGGGAAGTCTTGGGACCCTTGTGTTTTTCAGGCAGCTTTTCCTTTCTGCTTTCTTCCTTGCACATTAGTTTCAGACCCACAGAACTCAGTGAGGGGGAAGTTTGTGGTCAGCACAGCTTCTGATGACATGGCACTACTGTCTTCCTTGGCTTTCTTTACCTGAAGAAGAGACTCCTTATGAATGTCTTCTAACAAGAATTCCTCCTCCCCTTGGAGGAAACAGTGTCTGTCTTGTTCTGAGTCTTATTCTGCAGTTGACAGTAGGGGAGGTGTGTGAGTGTTGGTGATCTGAACATAGAAGCTAATTGGCATTAGAACTATCAAAACCTACCCTAAGTTCCTGTGTGGTGGTTGGTCTTCACACTTGACTTTAGATATCTGTACACAAATGCAAGGAGTTTGGGGAATAAACAAGAAGAACTGGAAGTATTAGTACATAAACTAAATTATTATTTAATTTGCATCACAGATTTGGTGGATTAAGTCTCATGACTGGAATATTTGTATAGCAGGGGAAAGCTTGTTCAGGGAAAAAAGGGAGGAGGGGTTGCATTGTATATAAAGGATATATACACTTATTCTGAGGTCCAGAAGGAGGTGGGAGGCAGACCAGTTGAGAGTTTCTGAGAGATAAAAGGGTTAAAAAATAGAGATGATGTTGTGCTGGGGGTCTATTACAGACCGCCAAATAAGGAAGGAAGAGGTAGATGAGGCATTTCTAAAACAAATTACAGAAATATCCAAAACATAAGACCTGGTAGTAATGGAGGACTTTGACTACCCAGACATTTGTTGGGAAAGTTTTATACAGCAAAACATACATTCTAAAAACTTATTGGAGACTTTATCAGGGATAATTTTTTCTTCCAGAAAGTGGAGGAAGTAACCAGGGAGACAGTTATTTTAGACTTGATTCTGACCAACAGGGAGGAATAGGTTGTAAATGTTAAGGTGGAAGGCAATTCGGGTGAAAATGATGGATTTCATGAGTCTAAGGAAGGGAAGGAATGAGAGCAGCAAAATAAGGATAATGGACTTCAAAAAAGAAGACTTTAAACAAATTCAGAGAACTAGTAGGTAAGGTTCTATGGGAAGAAAAACTAAGGGAAAATGGTGTTCAGGAGAGACGGCAGTTCCTTGAGGAAACCATATTAAAGGCAAAACTGCAAACTGTTCCAATGCAAAGGAAAGATAGGAAGAATAGTCAGAAGCCAATATGACTCCATCAGTAGCTCTATAATAACATGAAAATCAAATAGGAAATCCTCCAAAAAATGGAAACATGGTCAAATTGCTAAGGAGGAGCACAAAAGAACAGCACAAAATCAGAAAAACTGAGGGACAAAATCAGAAAAGCTAAGGCACAAAATGAATTACACCTCACAAGGGACATAAAAAGCAATAAAGAAGAGGTTCTTTAAATACATTAGGAGAAAGAGAGAGATGAAGGAAAGTGCAGTTCCTATAATTAGTGGGGAAGGAGAACTAATAACTGATGACATCAAGAAAGCTGAGGGGTTTAGTGTCTGTTTTGCTTCAGTCTTCATTAAAAAGGCCTAGTGATGACTCAATGCAATTAATATTGACAGCCAGGGGGAAGGAATGCAATCAAAAATAGGGAAGGAACAGGCTAAAGAATATTTAGATAAGTTAGATGTATTCAGGTTAGTAGGGTCTGGTAAAATTCATCCTAAAGTATTTAAGGTATCAGTTTTTAAGCACCTGGAGGATAATAGGGTTATAAGGAATAGTCAGCATGGATTTGTCAAGAACAAATCATGCCAAAGAAACTTCATTTCCTTCTTTGATAGGATTATTGACTGAGTGGATGGTAGAAGCAGTAGACCAGATATACCTTGATTTTTAGTGAGGCTTTTGACACAGTCCCAACATGACGTTCTCATAAGCAAACTAGACAATGTGGTCAATATGAATGTACTCAGAGGTGGGTGCACAACTGGTTGAAAGATCATACTCAAAAAGTAGTTATGGTTTTCTGTCAAATTGGGAAAGCATATGTAGTGAGGCCCTCACAGGATCAGTCCTGGGTCTACTATTCAATATTTTCATTAATAACTAGGATAATGGAGTAGAGAATATGCTTATGAAATTTGCAGATGACACCAAACTGGAAGGCATTGCAAGTGCACTTTAGAGAACAGGTTTTTAAAATACAAAATGACCTCGACAAATTGGAGAATTTCTCTGAATTCAACAAGATGAAATTAAATAAAGACAAATGCAAAGTACTTCAGTTAGGAAGGAAAACTCAGATGCACAACTATATAGGCGGTACTGCTGAAAAGGATAGCTACCCACATCCCTTTTTTCCTCAGTTGCCTGTCCAACTGAAGTATTTTCTACTGCAGGATTAGGGAGTTCAATGGCCTTGACTCCACCTTACTCCCCCAAGACAAAATAGTACTTTGAACGCAGCAGAAAATCCTACCCTATCATTTCACTTAGGACGTTACTTTTGTATCCTCAAGAGATTGGATGGCATTGCATCCCTGTTTGCAAATCCATCCAATTCTGCTTGGACAGGACCTAGTACTTCAAGAAATCTGATGCCTTGTTCTTTTCTTATATTGGCAAGAACAGAGGAATGAAAGCTTCAGAGACAGCTGTTTGCTGGTGGGTCCAAACTTATAAGAAGTGTAAAAGAAGGCTGGAAAAATAACTCAAGTTTGAGTATATTCACAATATATCTATCCAGACTTGGGCAGAAATAAAGTGTTTTGTGAAGAGCTCTACAGAGCACCCACCTGGAAATCTCCACATCTTTAGCAAGAAACTGCAATGTTAATGTTGCATCCTCATCTGAGGATGTCTACACAGGGATAAAAGCCCCCACCTGGCCCAGGTCATCTGACTCAGGCTGCGGGGCTAAAAATTGCTATGTAGACATTCGGGCTCACAGGATCCCAGGGCTCAGGCTCCAGCCTTAGCCTGAATGTCTACACAGCAGTTTATTTTAGCCCTGGAGCCTGAGCCCCAAAAGTCTGAGTCAGCTGACCTGGATGACTTGTGGGATTTTTATCTTGGAGTAGATGTACCCTGAGTCTCCTTTTGGTCATTACGCCTTATATGCTGCTGTTCCGCCGTGATCTTCTATTCTGTTCTTCCTCCATTATGTCTGGTTGGTTTGCTGGCTAATTTTCGATCGTTCCCCAGACTTGTGGATGTGCTGAGAGTATAGATGATTTTCTTAAATATGGCTTCTAATAAGAGGAAATCCCCTCTTCTCCCAGAATCTGGATTTTTTTTCCCCCATATATATACATATATTCACTGGTGCTGGAGTTGTGGGGGTGGGTGGGAGGTGCTGCTGTACCTCCTGGCTTGAAGTAGTAATAATAAACACCAAATACGTGGTTTCCATCATCAACACCCCAATATAAAAATTGTTCCTGCACCCCTGCATATATTTGATAGTTTCCAGTGCTTAAACTCTAAACAATCTATTGAAGTTTGTGCATCTATGTCTCCAAAACTCTTTGCCTAGTGAACTGCCTCTGTGGTCTCAGATGGGCATGTTGAATTCGATAGTTCTCTGGTGTAGTTGATAGGCTTTTTCTTAAACCAAATTTATAAGACTGGGGTCACTGTCCTATAGTGATAGTACTTTATAACTTAGGGCAGCCAGTGAAAAAACATTGTGTAAACTGAAACTGCAGTGGGAACTGAGAGAGAATGTAATTACACAAATGAAGAATTTTACCAGGACACCAGCATTAACATCCTCACTCTTGTAAACGGTGCCATGGGATCTTTACCATAGTTGGTCATAGCCTTGGGAAAGCAGACTTATCTGAAATGTAAAAATGACAGCACAGTGCATCAATATCGTATTGGTGCACTGGTTCAATAATATTTCAAAGGATAGAGTGCTGTGTACTGAATCAAAACAGCATCCTGCTACCCCCTGCATTTTACTTTGCATTGTGCAAACACTAAAATATATCTGAACTATTTCCTTAAGGCAGAGAATGCTTAACAAGATTACTACATTAATCTTTGATATGAGTATGAGTAATTTCTCCCAAAACTTCACCCAAAGGATAATTTTATAAATAAAGTTAATCAGTGCTTTAATATGTATATACATGTGCAATATGTAAATACTATAAATATTCAGAAAAATCCCAATCTATGCTACAGTTTCTTAAATCAGCATGAATATGTTGATATTATTCTTCACATACACATACTTTGTGGATTCCAGTTATTTTTTTTACCAAACAGTATATTACTTCCTATATCTATGGTGATGTCATAAGATGAAATATTTTCTGTACCATATGGATGACACCTAAATCTTTTCTCTACCTCTGTTATATCCACCCCCAGTGTAGTCTCATTTCTGATTACTTTTTTGACATCTCTTTATATCAAGCTCAAAAAAGTAAAAACGAGAATTTAACATCTTCCACCCCCAATCCTTCTCAAATAAATACTATATAATATCTCATGATTTAATATGCTGGAGAAAAGATGCAGAAACCTTTGCCTAATTCACTGTGGATATTGTGGAGTCCTTACTTTATTTGCTGAACATTTTATTTCTAAATGGCTTTCATGGGCTCTGTTTCTTTCTCACCACAGAGTATAGTACACAGTAGTAGATTATCTAAAAGCACTAGATTATCAATTTACAGATAGCCTTGATTAAGGAATGGGATATTGCAAAACTGCCCCAGAACAGCCCGGGAAAGAAATTGTGCTCGTCACTGTCAGAGACACAATTACTTCCTTGTCCCCCTTTCTCCTGGAAGATAGTAATTTTCAGGGGTATTTTTAGCAATACTAGGTGATCAGTTTTTATATAAAAGAGAAGTGAGATTTTAAAGTTAATTGTGCTGTGTCCCTTGTAGCTTTCACATTTCCCGCCTTGAATGCTTAACCTTGTAACTTTAATGTTCTCAAGGTAGTTTTCTTTATGGAATAGGAAAATGTGTGTATGTGTACTTATATAAAAATGTACATATGTTTGAACTTAAATTTAGAGCCAGTCCTTCAAAGACTCACACACATGCATACCTTTAAATGTGTGCAAGTTCCATGGATTTCAGTGGGACTGGTCACATACTTAAAAGTTAAGCATATGTGTAGTACTGGGCCTAAATAATAAACCGTACAATTAAATATCTGTGGTATAAAAAGTTGAAGATCCGTGTGGGATCCGGGCCTTAGATAGTAAACTCCTCAAGGCAAGGATTAAGTCTTCCTCTGTACAACACAGTGCACACCGGAACTCTGCAAAAACGCATTAAATTTGATCGTGAGGCTTTAGAGCAAACGGTTTAGAAATCTGTCAGTATCCAGCTAGTAAGAAATGTTCAGTTAATTGTTAATTCTTTACCCTTGTGTGATGATGCTTTTTATTATATTTTAAACTAAGCATCAATATAAAAATGCCAAAAGTGATTTTGTTCATGTCACACACATTCTCAAAATGACACTGTGGAGGGAAAAATCTAGTAATGTGTATTGCTATCATTCTTCTAATAAATCTTAAAAGAAAATACTAAACATTATAACAAAAGTTGCAGAATTTAGTCAATAGTTAAAATTTTATTTATAATTTTACAGTACTTTTGGTATAACAGTGCTTTTCCCCCCACACTCATTATACATTGGTATAAATCTTAACATACAATGGTGCTTTTAAAATAAAAACCCTACTTGACTTTTTGTTTTCTGGTCTTACCTATACAGAGGTGTATCATCACAAATCTATAGAAAGCATGGGATTGAAATAAATAAAATATATATGTAATCTACATTTTTCATGAAGACTTCTATGGTGCAATTGTCCTCTGGATTTTAATTTGTTTAGACTGATTGTTTCCTGAATGTTCATTGGTAGTAAAACAATACTATCTGTATTTCCAGTGTTCGAGCTTCATCCTTCATGAATGAGAAGTTTCATATTGTCAGTCTGCATTTACATAATTTAGTACTCCTAACTGGGCTTACTGATGCATTTCACAGTCATTGATGCAGTATCCTTAGCCAGATACTTTGCTCTGGAATGTGTTTGATAATCTTTTGAGGCAGTGTTTCCTATTGCTTTGCATTTAGAAATCATTCTTGCCATCTCAGGTCTTTGCACTGTATACTGTACAATTGATGCTGGAAAATGTCATCAAAGCGTAGTGTAGACATACACAAAAACAATCACAAAGAGATTGAGCACTGTTCCAATTATCCCCAGCATGGCTAAAATAGATTCTTCTTTTTCTTCATTCTCCTCTTGCTTTTTTACATCTTCTAGTGTTGTGATGGCAGAGGTCCCCATTTTTTCTGCAGTTATCTTCACTGGTATTCTGACAGCTAGCTAGAAAAAGAAAAAATGATAAATCTAGCCCTTTTTGATCAAATAGTTTTGACATTTTCAAAAAAAAATTGTGCACTACAGCTGTATACTAAAGATCTTTTGATTTCTTAATGCTCTGTTATGTCTGGCTTAGTTTTTGTTTTCTTTGTGTGGCTATATTCTTATTTTAAGTAGTATTTGTTTTGTAGCTGTGGAATTAGGCATGATGTAAAATGGCTCGGGTTTGTTGTTGCACGCCAATTTAATGTTTTGTCATAAAAGCTGTTTTTAATTTGGCCTTAGCCTATTTATCTTATTCCTTGTGAAATAAAAATTGAACACAAGCAAGTAGTGGTCATATAATTGAAAATGACTGAAATAGCATTTGTGATTTCTTAGCTATTGTTGAACATTGAATGTCACGGTACAATAACAACTGAAGATACTCTTGTTTAGTGATTTGTAGTGTAGAAATGTCATAATATAATTCTGCAGCCTTTATAGCTATGCGTACAAATAGCAGTTACAGGTAAGGCATTTTTTAATCTACCAGCTTTTGGCCATTTGTGCAGCAGTAAATATTGAACAAAAAATGCAGATTCAGTTTTCAAAGATGATATTCTTACTATACTATGCCCAGAGATTATACTTTTGATAATGTTGTAAAATATTAAGAATTTGAGGATTTCTTACATATGATAACGTACAATCTTTCCATTTTTTGTTGTAAAAAATAAGGCACCGGTAACCCCCGCTGTGTAGTTCTGTTTATGTTCTTAATGTATGTGCAAACAAGTACCTTCTTCAAGCATTTTTCTAAAAGATTACTTTCCTTTTTGGATTAGGTACTGGATGCTGTTTATCTGCTATGGTTTAGCATTCCTGATGAAGAATTTCTGCTCTTACTAAAATGTGGATTTAATCTTTCTAGTAGTCCAAATGACCCTTATTTACTTACTTAAGATTCAGAATAACATTTTAGAGTATAATTACATTTACCTCTGAAGATGTTTTTATTCATTAAAGATAAACACATTGCTGCTGAGCATCAAATTAAATTAAGTCATCAGCCCGTAACATAACACTGCTTAGATAACAGTAAAAAAGAAAATGTTCCTTACCCTACATTGCATCAGGAATAAAATGTCATCAGACATGCTTCTTAGTCCTCGATTCAGTGTCAAACCAACCTTTTATCTTCATGGAGGGCTGCTCTTTTCATTTAAAGAGAGAGAGAGAGATCCTATATGAACATGAAAAATTTTTGGATAAAGAAGTTAAAGCTGTGGAAGTGATGGTATTACAAGATCTTCCAAAAATACTGACTGGCTTTATCTTTCTGTAATCCATTGAAGCTAAACATAGTTTAAAACAAACAAACAACCCTTTCAATATTGACACAAACTGTACATTATTATCTTAATTAAATTTGAGCTTTTCCTTAGATGATATATATTTTATTCACAAGCAAGTAATACATGCCATTTGGGTTTAATTAAAAAAAAAATTAGATAAGCTGCTGCTTTTGTTCAGGTAAATGTAGTTTTCTTGACTTTCACTTCAAAAATGAGCCTTTAATCTGCTCTGCTTCTCACCAGCCCTCTGAAGACGCTTTTTCACGTTGACACGCAAGAACTCCAAATTCAGTAAACTGTATATTCAATTACACTATGTAATTTTAGTCCAGACTTCGAAAAAGGATGAAAAAAAATCTGTTTTATTGGCAGTAGTGTTCGGACTGTCATAGACCTGCACTCAAAGCCTCTGAAAATAATTCCAAGATATTCTTCAAAGCATTGCATAACTTAGCAGCCAGTCAGCTCTGAGAAGTGGATAGACAGTGGCTTTGGTTGCATACTGTAGTGAGCTGTGACATTGATTAAACATGCACTTGGCACTTGCTGAATAAAGAAGGAACTACAAACCACCCTTGCAGACAGTGCGTTGCATAACAATGTGATGGCTCTGCTGTTTCATTGTCAGGCCAGGCACATTTTACTCCTGTAACAGTGAAAGTGTGCTGCTGTACAGAGGGGAGCAGAGTTAGCTGTACTTCAGGGTTTTCTGATGAAGTGCTTCATGACACAGTGGCATTAAGGCATTCGAGCTGAAACAGTGTTTCTGCCTTTTGTGTTTTGATGCTTTGTTTGACAGGCTATAGTTTCAAACAGTAATTACTACTTTTAATGCTCTCCCCTTTTTTTCCCCCACCCAAAGAATTCAGGTCACAATGTGTACGTCATCAAGACTGTTTAGTGGAAAAATGTTCCTGTTCAGCTTTTATGGGAAGCAATAATTAGAATCCCAGTGTGTGAATTAGACATGTATTAGTAAGACTGGCACTTTCCAGCTTGGAAAAGAGATAACAAGGGTGGGATGTGATAGAGGTCTTTAAAATCATGACTGGTGTGGAGAAAGTAAATAAGGAATTGTTATTTAAGAACTAGGGATCACCAAATGAAATTAGCAGGCAGCAGGTTTGAAACAAACAAAAGGAAGTATTTATTCACCCAATGCACAGTCAACCTGTGGAACTCTTTGGCAGAGGGTGTTGTGAAGGCCAAGACTATAACACGGTTCAAAAAAGAAAGGTCCCTGAATGGCTATTAGCCAGGATGGGCAGGGTTGGTGTCCCTACCCTTTGTTTGCCAGAAGCTGGGAATGGGCAAAAGGGATGGATCACTTGATTACCTGCTCTGTTCATTCCCTCTGAAACATCTGGCATTGGCCACTGTTGGAAGACAGAATACTGGATTAGACGGACCTCTGGTCTGACCCAGTATGGCTGTTCTTATGTGACTTTTGCTTGCTCCATTTTAGGAGCACTTTGAAGTCTTATTGCCACAAATTCAGAAAAAAATCTCAGTAATTTTTGCTTTTTTTGCAAGAGGCCACTGTTCAGAAATATTTGATTATTCACTTACATGTCATGTGGAGGAGATTATCCAAGTAAATGTGTTTTGGCTTGTATGATATTGTTTATCTATTTCCGTGACTGGATACAAATTTATCTTTACTGTGAATATCATTTGTTTGAAGGTTTCTCCCAAAACAAATTCTTTAAAATGGTTCATTTTCACAAAGCTTGATTTGTGGACTAAAATATATAGATAAAATCAGAAGGCTTATGCAGCATACAAAGAAGAAAATTCTAATTTAAGGGTAAATATCATAATACTGTGGGAATAATGTGACTAGAAATCTCAGTATACTTAAGTTTCCCTGATCTAAAGCAACATGTTGTAGAAATTCCTGAAAAAGCATTTATCCTTCTCCAGTTTTCATTTGCATTCCTTGCATTTGCATGGTAATTTTTATTTTATTCTTGACTTTTTTTTAAATCAATTTTTTATTTAAAACACATGTTGCTGGTAGTTTACTTTCTTTCCATTTTGTAATCTTAAAATGCTAACATGTTTACTTGTTTCTTTAATTTCTCATTGTGTCAGATTTTACATAGAGATTTTTTTCTTAGAAATTTCACACTATAATTGCTCATCAAGGCTGGAAAAAAAAGTAAGTCTAGGGCCTCACTAGTATCCTTTCTGTGAGAAAACACAAACTCAGATACAAAATTGATAAGCAAATAGCCAGGATAAATTTGTAGCCAACACCAGGTTCCAGTATTGAATTTCCACAGGTCAGAAACATGCTTTAACCAGGCTTCAGCAGGATTTGCAGTTTGATGTCAGTGGGACTTACGCTCCTAAATCATGTAGGTGATTCTGAAAATCGCAACCTAAGGCTCCTACAGCCATATTTAAATGTCTAACTTTAGGCTTCTAACCTTGAAAATTTTGGCATGTGTGCACACGCACGCACACACACATTCTGTCTCACACATACTCTCAGCCACACTTGTGCTTCAGTTGAAAACACTACCTGTGCCGACTGGAGGGCTTCTCCCGTCAGCCTAGATACTCCATCTCCCCATCAACCTAGCACTGTCTGCACCGGGGTTAGGTCAGTGTAACTGCATCGCTCGGGGTGTGGATTTTTCACACCCCAGAGTGACATAGTTATACCAACCTATTTTCCTAGTGTAGAAGATGCCAAAGATTGTATGCCATTTAGGCAAGTATTTAATAAAAAACAAAATTTTATCCCCTAATTCAGCAAACATGTGGGTGCATATGTTTAAGCCTGAGGAGTCCCAGTGAAGTCAGTGTACAGTGTATCTATGCAAAATTACAAATTGCTTAAGTGTTTGTAGGATCAGGGCCTTAATTTTCAATCTTTTGTTCTTTGCCTATAGCAATTTTGGAACATTAAAACAAGAGACATCCCTCTTGCCTCCCCTTCCCCCCATATGAGTATTTAACAAAACAAAAACCCCCATGGTATTTATAACTTAGCTGATTATAAACCTTAATCTGAAGTTGCATTAAAACAGTTTCAAACAATTTTACAAAATGCCCAGTGAATTAAATGCTCCCCCCTTTTTAGGTTGCTGACCAGTTATAATTTACTTTGTGGAGTTCATTACTAGTCCCCAGTCTTGGGGTATGGTATGGTATGGATTTGTTAAAATCACAAACCTCTGTAATTAATTCTTCTAGTAAGTCCAAATGTTCTAATAAGATTTTCATTTATTTTGATATATAATAAGCACATATCCAGTAGTTCTTGAAATTTTTACATTAAAGAACTATCAACAAATGTGATTAAAAAGACAATAAACTGAATGAAGAGGTGTCAGCTTGCTGACTTAAGGTTTAAACTTTGCATTTGTGACTTGAATGCTTGACTTCTCAATTCTAAAGTTTTGTTAATGCATGTTAAGTTTATCCTGATGATGCCTCACCATTGCTGTCCTTGACTGAAGACTGCTGATTCCTAAGTATCCAAGAAAATGCTTGATATTTATTTGGAAATGTGTGTATCAAAAAGTCAGAAATTAGAATTCCCATACATGATGATACACCACCAAACTACTTGGTAGCAGTTAAATGAATCCCCATTAAGCAGTGTAAATGTTAATGCTGTTCTTTTTTTAAGAAGTAGTCACCTATCCTTCACTATAATTGTGCCAAAATAATGTTCTTGGGAGGCATCCCAATAAAAGAGAAATCCCAGTTCAAGATGTTGTAATTAATACAGGATTTTTCATTCTTAACTATTTTACAAATTATACATATTATAACACAGAACTGGAGATACTTCCACTGTGGAGTACAGCTGTCAGAGGACACACAGGATGCTGTACAAAAATGTGTGCTTGAGACACATTGTACCTTGACACCAGGACAAGACTTTATTCTAGAAAAATGCAGTGTAGGCTCGTTAGCATCCAGTGGAGATTGGCTGACTTAAATCAGTGGCTTAAATAATTGGATTTACATTTGTACTTTTTAGTTATTTGCCTAAAAAGAAGCTGATTGGTTGGTAACCATTAAAATGTTGCTATGCACTAAATGTAGCCTTTATACTAAACTTGATACTTTTTTTCCTAACCAGGAGGATACACTATATCTATACATATTTATTGAAGCAATTATATAGCGAACATACATTTACTCAGATTTTTAATTTTTACATTTGTTTATACGTTAGAAAATGATGAATGATACATTTCTGATTTACTAGAGAATACATTTTTAGTCATGATTTGTATCACTCTTTGGATGGAAACTGGAATTCAAGTAAATGCACAAACAGCATTTTAAAATTGTTTATATTAGTTAAACCTACTTTACATATGCAAGATACAAAACATGTTTTGATAAACTTGTTTCCTTATGTATTTAAAACTCTTTTTTTAAGCAAAAGCAATACTTGTCGTGAATTGAATGTGTTGTTTCTGGTGGTCCTATCCTTCAGATCTAGTAAATTTCATCCTCTCTCACCTAGTTTTTATGTATAGATTGGAAGAAGAAAACAAACTGCTGCTTTCTTATTTCCCAATATGTTTAATTTTGAATGAACTAGTCATTTAACTGAACTAACTGAATAAATCGAAGTAAAGAAAAATATTCTCCCTGCACCTATAGAAGAGGCTGCTGCTATCTAAAGCTAGTTTAGTATTTCAACAAACTCTGCTTCCAGATGCTTGCCAGTGACTTCCACTAGTTCAGTGTTTTGACTAACTGCATGGTACTTATGGTATTTACTTTCAGGATAAAGGGCTAAAACAGCACTACCGAAACATGAGCATGTGACTCCAGAAGAAGCAAGTATTTCACACCTGATGGTTAGGCCTCTAAGCTCTCTCTTTTAGTATAGGCCAGACTTTCCTTTGCTGCTATGTAATAACTTTCTCTTTTTCACTTGTTTCTTTATCCTCAAAGTGCTTCTGACAGATTAGGACCCTTTTTTCCAGTTTCTTTCCTCTTGTATGTCCTGAGACTCTCCATCCATCATGAAGCCCTTTGAAACATTAGAGCTAGGATAGAGGGGAAGTACGTTGATTAACCTGTGCAATGCTGCTTTCTATTCATCCAAGCTACTTGAGGGTACCTATAATACTTCATTTTCAAAGGCCTGTATAAACATTTGTCCTTACCTGATAGAAGTTGATTTTTTTGCTTTTCAATGGTGGAGGGGAGTGAAATTGTTTTAATATGCATATCTTATTTAGAGTTAAGGAAGGATTTAAAAAAAAGTCACTGTGCTGATTTAACATAGTCCATATAAAAGATTCAAGGTCAGCAGCAGAATTTTATGCAATACTGCCAAGTATAAACCATGACAGACAAGTAAATCCATCAGCTCCTGAGCAAATAATCAGGATGTATCAACAGCTAATCAGGATGTATCAACAGAGAGCAGCAAATGACTAGCACAGTGGTTCTCAATTTTTTTTTTCCATGGACCACTTGAAAATTGCTGAGGGTCTTGGCGGACCACTTAATGATCTTTCCAACTGTTGTTTTATACCATTACTAACTATTGTAAAGCACTTCGGATAAAAGTGGTATATAAAAAAAACTTAATAATAATTAACCTTTTTTTGTTCTACAAATAAAAGCACACAACTCATATTTTAATATCAGTAGTCTCTCCCCCACCGGGCTGGGAAGGAGGGGGGATGTCTCTCTCTCCCCCGCCACAGCAGCCCCTGAGCTGGGGCTGGGAAGGAGCGGGGTTCTCTCCCCAGCAGCCACAGCCCTGAAGCTGGAGAAAGTCGCCTCTTTCTCTGGCTGCTGCAGCCTTGCCTATCCCAAATTTCCCCAACCCCTCTTCTCACCCCACTGCCCCCTCACCTGCCTACTATTTCCCCCATCTCACCTCACTGTCCCCTACCACCTATTCCCCCAAGGCCACCACCTCACCTTACATGTGCATCTTCGGGGTCCAGGCACCTAATTAGTGGAGCCACACTTGCATGGCTCCACTAATTAGGTGGGTGGCCCTTTATTCTTCTATGTGCGGCTGCCCAGGCTCTTACCTTAGAAGGAACTATCCGTGGACCACCTGAATGGAGCTTGTGGACCACTAGTGGTCCACGGACCACAGTTTTTGAGAGCCTCTGGACTAGCAGAATAATTCCTTAGTATGTTTGTTACCACGTACGAGCTCTCTCAGCAGTTCTTTTACCTTTTACCATTTGTGCTGAAACTGAGACTGTGTCTTTGTGAATTCTGAAATGTGACTGGAAAGAGGAGCAACGTAAATTTAGTTTGGATTTATACGTTTACATTTGCTGGCATTTAGAACAAGAGAAAAAATGTTATGAAATTGTATATGTAATAATGACAGTGAATTTGGGAATGTTTTGTAGGGAACAAGAATAAAAATAACTATTTTAAGTGCACAGGTTATGCAGTTGTACACATTTTTTGATGCAGGTATCCAAAATGTTGTAATTCGTCTGTTCTTTCCATATAAACAAAGTTAAAAGCCTCTAAGTAAAACGTTGACAGTTCAACAGGAGTTGATCGCCAGAGCCTTGCAAATCTTGTTGATTATAGATCAACATTAGTAGTGTATTGGGAGTGGACCTGAGGCAATACTACCCTCCAACGACCTCTGTTCCTTCCCCTTAGACCACAGAGTGCTGAAATACTCTTTTTTGTGACCTGTTGGGATATGCTTCTAATCTCCGGTTGCCTGCCACGTTAAATCTTTCACTTGTCCTTCACACCTGTTTTGACGACTCTAGCACATCCAGGCAGTGGTGAGCTGGAGCCGGTTGTTAAATTTAGAAGCCCGAGGGACAACCAGTTCTAAAAGGGCTTCTAAATTTAACAACCAGCCAAAAGTGGCGCCTTAGGCACCACCTCCATGGGTGCTCCGGGGCTGGAGCACCCATGGGGAAAATTTGGTGGGTGCAGAGCACCCACGAGCAGGTCCTCACCTGGCCCCAGCTCACCTCACCTCCGCTCTGCCTCCGCCTCCTCCCCTGAACACGCCGCCCCGCTCTGCTTCTCCCCCCACACACACCCCCAGCTTCCTGTGAATCAGCTGTTCGCGTGGGAACCCTGGGAGGGCTGAGAAGCAGGCGGCGGCTTCGCGCTCAGGCCTGCAGAGGCAGAGCAGAGGTGAGCTGGGGGGGGGGGGGGGCTCGAGAAGGGCTGCCCACGCTGCAGCAGGTAACCCGGGGGAGGGGGGCGCAGGGGAACCGCTCCCTGCCCCAGCTCACCTGGGCCTGAGTGCGAAGCCGCCGCTTACTTCTCAGCCCTCCCCGGATTCCTGCATGAACAGCTGATCCACGGGAAGCCGGGGGTGGGGGGTGGAGAAGCAGAGTGGGGCGGCACGTTCAGGGGAGGAGGCGGAGCGGAGGTGAACTGGAGCCAGGCGCAGGGTGGGGAGCTGCCGGTGGGTGCTCTGCACCCACCAAATTTTCCCTATGGGTGCTCCAGCCCCGGAGCACCCAGGGAGTCAGTGCCTAAGGCGCCACTTTTGATGTGATCGGTGGAGGGAGCAGCCGCTCCCCCTGCTCCCCCCCAGCTATGCTACCCCGCCTCTAGGAGCCAGAGGGACCTGCTGGATGTTTCCTGGAGCTGCCCCAGGTAAGCACCGCCGGGACTCACCACCTCGCCCCCCAGCAGGTCTCTCTGGCTCTTAGGGGCGGGGTGCAGTGGGCATCCACTATGGTGGCCCACAAGAACCTCCTGTCCGGTTCTGGGGGCAGTCAGGGGACAGGGGAGGGGGGTGAATGGAGCAGACGTCCAGGGGTGGGTGGTGTCAAGGAACACGGGGGGTTGGATGGGGCAGGAGTCGCGGGGGGCGGGAGTGGGCCACGACCCCCTCGTGGGGTGAGGAGGGAACAGGTTATTAAGGTTTTGGCAGCTCATCACTGCATCCAGGCTCTCCTCAGCCACAATTGCCTCCAGCAAGAAGCACTCTGTGTAACTGTCATAAATATAAAGGGAAGGGTAACCACCTTTCTGTATACAGTGCTATAAAATCCCTCCTGGCCAGAGGCAACATCCTGTTACCTGTAAAGGGTTAAGAAGCTCAGCTAACCTGGCTGGCACCTGACCCAAAGGACCAATAAGGGGACAAGATACTTTCAAATCTTGGGCGGGGGAAAGGCTTTTGTTTGTGCTCTTTGTTTACATGGTGGTTCTCTCTTGGGACTGAGAGAGGCCAGACAGAAATCCATCTTCTCCAACCCATCCTAATCTAAGTCTCCAATATTGCAACCAGTATAGGTAAGCCAGGCAAGGCGGATTAGTTTCTTTCATTTTATGTGAATTTTCCCCGTGTTAAGAGGGAGGTTTATTCCTGTTTTCTGTAACTTTAAGGTTTTGCCCAGAGGGGGATCCTCTGTGTTTTGAATCTGAATACCCTATAAAGTATTTTCCATCTAGATTTTACAGAGATGACTTTTACCTTTCTTTTTTAAATAAAACCCTTCTTTTAAGAACCTGACTGATTTTTCCATTGTTCCAAGATCCAGGGGTTTGGGTCTTTGATGATTTTGTAACAAATTGGTTAGGATATTATTCTCAAGCCTCCCCAGGAAAGGGGGTGTGTAGAGCTTGGGGGGATCTTTTGCGGGAAGACATCTCCAAGTGGTCTCTTTCCCGGTTCTTTGTTTAAAACGCTTGGTGGTGGCAGCATGCTGTTCAAGGACAAGGCAAAGTTTGTACCTTGGGGAAGTTTTTAACCTAAGCTGGTAAGAATAAGCTTAGGGGGCCTTTCATGCGGGTCCCCACATCTGTACCCTAGAGTTCAGAGTGGGGAAAGAACCCTGACAGCAACCAAAATACCTTCTGATCCTTGGCTATGTGACTCTAATCTTCTCTTCCTTGCCAAACTTGTTTTCATTGATAAACCACAACCTTTGTCAGCCAGTGTACAAGTGGAAGATCAATCCTCTATTCCTGCTAAGACTCTAAAAAGGCACTTGCCAAAATTATACCAAGTTTTTCCCCACAGAAATGTTCACCTTTAGCTTATCTTAAATCCTCATGTATCAGGTGTGCATGTGCTCAAAGAAAAGAGCAGTAAAGGGGGACAAGAATATGTATTATTTTCCCCTTTAAATAAAAAAATTTCCTCATAAATATAAAAGTTACAGGACTTGGCAAACACATTATGTGGCATGAGTGACATTTATATTTTCTTGAAAAAATACTGATTTATATTCTATTCTATCAAGTTCTTATCTTCACCATCCTATCTGAGCACATTCCAGAAATAAATTAAGTGATGTGAGTGTTATCTGTTGTGAACAGTGTCTTCTCTATTCCTCTTCCATCCAAGGTGTGGAGCAGAACTGACTATGAATTTGTGTGCGTGCGTGTGTGTGTGTGTGTAATGAGGCGTGGTGTACTTTTATTTCATGACTGTTCGTTTAATGACTGAATTTCAGTCTTGAACAAGCCCTGAGAAAGTTTTCGTCTGCACTGGCAAGCTTTATCTTTGCAGCAGACAATTATATCGTTCCAAAAGAGCCAAGTTCACTACTGCAGTCTTAATCTTACAATTCAGGTTCATCTTAAATACTCCATGCCCAGAGCATTAAGAGCCCTCAGAGTGAGGACTGAGGGTATGTCTACCTCGCAATTAACAACCAATGGCTGTCCATGCCAGCTGATTTGGGCGCACGGGGCTTGGGCTAAGGGGCTGTTTAATTGCAGTGTAGATATTCAGACTCGGGCTCCAGCCCAAGCTTTGGAACCCTCCCACTCCACAGGGTCCTAGAGCCCAGGCTCCAGTCTGAGCCGAAATGTCAACACTGCAGTTCAACAGCCCCTTAGCCCGAGCCCAAGTCCGCTCTCATGGGCCAGCTGCAGGTTTTTAATTGCAGTATAAGCATACCCTGACATCTTGAATTTGATGCAACTGTCTACGCAAAGCCAGTGTATCATGTGGAGGACAGATTTGTTGGTGTTGTGAATATCCAAACTGCGAAGATGACATGCTGTTGCTGCAGTTTGTAGCAGTTGTTGTTTCCTGAAGACTGTAGCTTTCATGCCTGTTTCAGCACAGGGCTAAGGAAGCTCCTACTTGAGTCCTACAGCAAAATGAGACTTAATATTTCTTATATCTAAGGTTAAAAAACAAAAATCAGGATCCTTGAAATCCTACCCTTAAAAAAAAAAAAAAAGAGAGAGATCATCTGCACCAGCCTTAATACACCATAAAGGCACAAGCAAATTACAATGATTCTTTTTCTTCTGTGGTACAGCTTAAAGCCTCTATGGGGCCCCCATGAGTCAAAGATCAACTGAATGGTATTTGTTGTTGCCTTAAATATCCACCTGCCAGTAACACACACCTTTTTGTTCCTCACTTCGGACCTCTGATTCCCTTTTGCAGTGTGGATCTAATCAAGCCTAACTCTTCAAAGACTGTCTCTTCAGGGAGAAGTTCCTGGCAGGCCTTGATACTTTGCGCTCCTATACCTGCATGTCTTATGTAAAAATACAACTAAGCTGCTGGGGCAACTTCCTTCCTTCCTTCCTTCCCCAGAAGACTGAGAGGTATCGCATATAAGCTTTGAGGAAAACATGTCGGATGCTGTTCTACAGCTGGGTGTGCAGAAACTAATAAATCATACATGAGCTGCACCTGCCTTTCATTTGATTCTTCCAGCCAGTTTCTCATTAAGAAGTCAGAGATGCAGGCTGCTGTCCTCAAAATGAATTTGGCTCTAGCTCATTGTTCCAGGAGAGTCTTTCTTCTAATAAAGACTAATGCCATCCTCAGGGAAGCCCCTTTGGGTCTGTCTACACAGCAAAGAAAAGCCCACAGCTGGCCTGTGCCTGCCAACTTGGGCTCACAGAGCTCAGGCTGCAGGGCTGTTCCATTGCTGTGTAGACTTCTGGGCTCTGGTTGGAGTCCGAGCTCTGGGACCCTCCCACCCTGCAGGTCCTAGAGCCCGGACACCAGTCCAAGCCTGAAAGTTTACACAGCAATGAAACAGTCCGCAGCCTGAACCTTGCAAGCCTGAGTCGGCTGGTGCAGGCCACCCTTGGGTTTTTCTTTGCTGTGTAGACATACGCTGATCTCAGGGTATAGATAACTTTTGAAAGATATCCCTGGTACCAGTTGCTGAAGTAAGGTGGGGCACAGAGGAGCACGGTTGATCCTCCACTGCCGAAGACAGAGAAAAGAAAGTGCAGGCTTCCCATTCTGTTTCACGGCTTCCCCTTCCCCTTGGCTGGTGAGGTAAGGGGAATCTGAAGTGATAGAAGGAGCTTTGTACCTAGCTGAGGTTTACTATGCATAATACGTGAACTCTGTTGCTCTGAATTTTTAGTGAAGAACCTATGAGTGGTATAGATTATCCAAGTAATGATATAAACTGGTCTGAATTTGTTCATTTCTTTAAAGGCTGTTCTTTATATCAATGGAGCTTGCTTTTATTGTGAAGTATCCTCAAGCAAAGTTGAAAGCTCTAGTGTGCGACTTGCATAACTTCTATCTTTTGAAATAAAGAGATTTCTGTTATTTACTAGTGATTTTTTTTTTTGTTACATTGAAATAAAATTAGGGAAGGCTCTTGCCGTTTGGTAAGATCCACCTGCATTTCAAGAACTATAGAGTTTCTCTTCATATCGTATAAATCTTTTGCCTTTTACTAAAGATTTCCGTGGAGAGGAACATTCACGAGTTTCTACCCAATTTTTTGAGGCTTCATTTCGGTGAGGCTGATGTTAAACCTCCCCAATTTTTAGAATATTGCTGATGCTCTTTGCAGAAAGATTAGTTGAACAATCTAGCAACAGGCAGTAGAATGTAAATATGTTCTTTTGATTAAATTTATTATAGCATGAATGTACTTAAGGATAAATGGCATAAAATTAAAGCTAGAACTTTTATCGAGAGTATTTCTTATTATCCTAACCCTGTTGGCAATTAGATATTATGGAATAATAAGGAAAATATTTCTGGGGATAGCTTCCTTAAGCAGTTTCTTGGCTGACCAGTAACATCTTAAACTATATAGGGTTTAGACCAGATCAGTGACCAACTTTGATACATTAGACAGTTGTTTTAACATCTAGGTCTTAATGATCATAGCATTAAGGCTGAAGAGATTATGCTGTGTGCATAAATAGTGGCACAAAAATATTAATTTTATGAAGCAGCAGGAGCCTCATCTGACTTCACTTCCCACCCAAACTTAACTTTGCCCGCTAAAATTTGCAAAAATCTATGCAAAAGTTCAGTTTGTCCTTTTTAATAGATAAAAGCTGTAACCATTCCTTATCAGATTTTGTTAGATGAATTCTCCTATATATTTCTGAAGTATATACTATGGGAACTGCAGGTCTTCATCTTCTTTTAGGTATTCATCTTATTTCAAAATGTTAGTGGCAGATTCATGTGCTGAAAGGGGCAAAACTTTGACTGAGGACATTTACAAGGTGTCTGTCTGGTCCTTCCTTCTCCTCCTCTACAAAACATTATATAGGGTGTTCTTTGTCCTCTGCCAATACTGCCTTGAAAATTTTAAAGTAGCGGAAGAAAATTGGGTGCCCAGCACCCACTGAAATTCAGGAGAGTTGTGCGCCTAAGCTTCTTAAAAATACAAACCTAACTTCTCAGAGCAATGGTATCTTCCTACTTTCTGTACTGTTATTGTTGGAAGTGATTGTAGTCGAGAACTCATCAGTTTCAACTGATGGCTTATAAATGTATTTTGTATTCTTTGATCCACCAATCTGGACTATCGCATTTAGAGCTTTCAGCAGAAGAAAAGAACTGAAAAATCCAGCTATTGTGTAAATATTTTATTTACTTTGGGCTGTCAGGCTTATCACGCTGTCTGAAGTGGCTCACAACTGAGAGTGACCATCTCAGTCAGGCAGTCAGAAAATAGGGCAGACACCCCAAACTGGTGGTGGTATTCTATAATTAACTTTCACCAGCCAGTAACAAATGTGCACTCCTGAATCACTATACCAGTCTTACCATGGAGTCACAGACAGTTCCCTTAGATTATTGGTGCCCAAATTTTCCAGTCGTGCCCCCCCCACCTCGTTTACCAGTAATGGAATCTATCCATGCCTCCCCCACCCCCATACACCATTACTGCACAGTTGGCTCAGCAGAGAAACTTGGGATGAAGGTGATGTTGGGAGCTGAACTGGGGATGGAGGAGGAGCTGAGGCTGGAGGCAGAGCTGGCCTCAGGACAAAGTGGAGCTGTGGCTGGAGCTGGGCCAGGGCCAGAGCTGAGCTGTGGCTGGGGCCAGAGCTGGGTTCGGGGAGGAGCAAAGGCGGGCTGGGGCAGAGTGGAGCTGGGTGGCATTCCCTCCCCTCCCACTGGGGAGGCTGGCCCGAGCCCTGCTGTGCACCGCACCCCCGGATGTTCCTCCTCTGTTAAAGATTAATACAAATATATTGTGCATAAGTTTTATACTAGTAGATTTCGATGCAAGTTTATGCTTGCTTTCTTGATTGCAGTAGAAATATCATTTGAGAAATATCATGGTCTTACGCTTGAATTACTTTTTATAATAACTGCTTGACAAACAATTTAAAATATTTTTCATTATCTGATATTAGCATCCTTTTGAGATTTTCTTAGATCTAGTCGGGACCTCGTGTACTTAGCACAGTGGGATCAAATTCTGCAGCAGTGTTAATTTATTGTATCACTATGAAATACCCATCATTCCAATCCCTTCCACACCCAAAGGCACAGAATTGATGTAGAATTCATCAATAATTATATTAATTAATGAATATTACTGATGGATTTTTACCTGTATTATGTATATGCCCATTCTGTATGTTCTTCAGCAGTTATGAATGTATCTGAGCAGTCCAGCTCAGAATACCTTTCCCCTGCCTGGTATGTGCCAGGAAAGTATTAGGGAGAGTGTAATCAGCTTCTTAGCAACCCCAGCCTCACTTACTACTGTGTTCTCTAGGTAGCCTAGTTGGTCTACCTTCATTTTTGGCTCCCTTACCCCATCCTGCTTGGTTTTATAGAACAGTGAAGAGAACATGCACAATAATTCAGTTTATTGCCCCTTGTGGGGAAAAGTGCAGAGTAAAAGGCAATTGCAGGCAGATACCAGCAGGTCAGGGAAAAGAAACAAATGTTGGGCAGATGGCTGCAGCAAAACAACAAATTCTGTAGCAAAAACGATTAATTTTGTGATACTTTAGAAAAATGTCAAATTCCATGGCGGCACAATCATTGTGTTCACAGGGCTCCTAGTGAGTTGACTGAGGCAGTTCACTCCTCTCAGACCCATTGTTTCTTTGTAGACATTTGCGGGCATCAGTTTACACTCAGTTAACATTTTCATTATCTTTACAAGCATAAAAACTAGAAATTTAAATTTGTTTCCTAAACAAAAGCCAAGATTACTCTGAAATGCAATTCTGTGGCGAGGCATGACTTTTTGCAGAAGTTCCATGACCACGGGATACACCAGGTCTGGAATATAGTGGTAGTGGTACTATTATCACTCACTAATAGTTTGTGGTTTTTTATTTTTATTGGCTTGTGCTTCCAGTTCTCCTACTTTTGTTGTTTCCTCCCTGTATAATATGACTTTCCCATCCCATAAAGAACTCATGTTTTTCCTGACACATTGTTCTGATTTAAGGTTTTATGCCTAAAACATTGAAACGATCATTTCAAACATTGATGTACAGTTTGAGTTATGTTATTGAGAAACAAAAAAACTTTGCTAAAGCGTTAATGTTGTGTGTATGTTTTACTGCAGTCCAGGGAACTCCCCGAAAGTATGCTGATTTTACAAAAATTCTGACACATTTTTAAAAACATTGGAAATGAAGAATAGCAGACGCATGCTGCCATATAATCTTGTTAATTCACTACCACGCTGCTCAGCTAGCCTTACCTATGCATCCCTGTTTTTTGCTATAATTGAAATGTGCTTTTGGATGTGTAACATTGCAATTATATATTTAAACTTTGGTTTTTTTTCCAGACTTCCCTGAAAAATCCTGCCATAGGCTGTGGTGTGACATGGGATTGGTTTTACTTTCGGGAAAGTTAGGCAGGTGTTGGAAATTGGGATTTATTATAAGATATTAACTTTAATCTAAGATACTGATAATGTTGAGATATTGTCCATTACTGAAATTTAAAATGCTCACAATAAGAGCCTCAGATTTATACACTAAAAACGTGTGACTATCCCTTGTTGTTGGAAGATGAGTACTCTGGTAGTTTTCTAAGCCCAAGCCTTGTGTCACTGAAAGCACGAGTTCCTACCCATAGCACATAATAGAAAATTAATGTTGCAAGTGTATTGTAGTCTACATTTTTCATATACCACAACTTAAGATGTTCAGAGCCTTTCAGACATCAAATACAAAAGCTCATTATCTATTTAAGCGTCATTTAAGCGTCTAATCTAACAGTTTAAAATCCTAATATACCACTGCAGGTAGCTTTTGGTGCCTTTTTAGTAATCCAACTCCATATAGATTTAACCTGAAAAAACCCTTTATTTTTGTAAACGTATTTTCTAAAACCTAAGGAGTGTAGTAGCAGCAGCATCTTGTCAAATAATTTCGGAGCCATTTGAGAGCCATTTATTCTAATTATGAGCACAGTCTTTTCTGATGCATTTTATTTTGATATTCAAAACGCTACTGCGAGAGCACTCATGTTCATCCTTATAAGGAAAAACTGAAAAATCAGGCTAACTATAAAGACTATGGTATGCTAGCATTATAGTTCACTTTTGCTTAAGGCTAGGTGCTTTTCCTACAGGCTTTTGAATGTAAAGTGTTCTTTGGATGAACATTGGCCACAAAACTTAACAGAATTTAGAGTGTTAATTAGACATATTATAAAGGAGGCTTGCTTCAGGTTGTTTCTGAAATAGAAAATCAAAAATCTGTAGAGCATGAAGTATTTGGAACTGACACTATAGCCTGCAGCATGGACTGTATTCATAGATCATATGTTTGGAAAGGTGCAGTCAAGAAGCTGGTCTGGGGAAAGCCTACAGCTGTAAATTATTTAGAAACAGTGGGAACAAAAGCTCAGCCCTTTAGGAAACTCTCCTAAGCCATTAAATGTTTGGCAGTGTCTATGGCAACAAGAACGAGTTTAAAGATTTTAATTAGAAACAGATAAAACTGTGTAATATTTTGTTCTGTTTTTCTCCTTGTAACAGTGCTGTGCTTAGCTGTTCTAAAACTCTTTTGAGTGCTAATGAGATTCTTGAAATTGTTCTGAACTTGAATACCCTTAGGGTTTCAGGCTTGTGAACAGTATTATGCCATGGCATCAGAATTAGAAGCCCTCAATAATTACTAAGGTTATTACATATTCTATAGATACCACAAATACTGTAAAAATTGATTTTGAGAGAGCTTTGAAGATCTGTTTTACAATGATCTGGTGTTAAAACCACTAGGAAGTGTGTTCATATTGCAGTAGTGAGATGGTAAACATTGAATTTGAACTGTTTAATAAGCAAAAGGACAGTGAGGATATATTACATTTTAATGCTTCAAGTTTTACTGTCTCATTGATGAAACCTGCACAGTGCCCTTTCCCCCTGAAATGAATACGTTTGTATTAACAAAAATTAATATCCTTATATCTTTAAACTAATTCTTGACATACAGTTGTTGAGCTGGAATTGCTGCAGTAAATCTTGAGGAAGTGTGTGTGGTTGGATTGGTTTTTCTAAGGTCAGCTGAAGATTGTTTTATGGTAGCCTCAAAAGGTCCCAGTCAGGATGGAGGACAGTTGTGCTAGCTGTTATACATACACAAACAAAAACATAGGCCTTCCCAGAATTTAAGACAAGATGTAAAAAAAAAAGTGAACAACTTAGTGAAATTACTAAGCGATGGGTGCACAACTGGTTGAAAGACTGTACTCAAAGGGCTTGGCTACACTTGCGAGTTAGAGTGCATTAAAGCAGCCCCGGGCGCCCTAGCTCACTTCCTGTCCACACTAGCAAGGCATGTAGAGCGCTCTGACTCCATGGCTAGAGCGCTCGTGGTACTCCACCTCGGCGACAAGATTAACGTTCGTTGCGCCTTGGCTGAAACGCCTGGGCATCAGTGTGAACAAGGTGTTGCATTACAGTGCTCTGATCAGCCTCCAGAAACGTCCCGTAATCCCCTTAAGTGAAGTGGCTGCTCTTCTCATTGTTTTGAACTCGCTGTAGGAAAGCGGATATGCCGTTTGAAATCTCCATTTCTGACAGCCAGCTGCTTATCTGCTCCGAGACAAAGCAACCATTATTGTGGAATGTTGTGTGTGTGAGAGAGAGAGGCAGTGGGGAGGTAAATGAATGATATGCACTCACCTGAAATACTGTTTAGTTCTGGTTACCCAATCTAAAAGTAAAACTCCACCCCTCAAAAAACTAAGTGGTTCAGAGATAGTCAATGAGAATGAGTTAGGGGCATGGGAAAAATCTCCTATCAAAACACTGGAGCTGCTTACTTGAAAATTGACGAATAAGAGGCGATGTGATAAAAAATGTACAGTCTGATTAATGGTGTACAGACGGTAGACTGCAACTTCTGTTCACCCTTTGTTATACAAAAGCAAGGAGAATTAAAATTGAGATGTGGCAAATTTAAGACTTATAAAAAAGGAAATGTTTTTTCACATAATGCACAATTAGCCTGTGAAATTCATTGCCACAAGATATCATTGGAGTCAAGAGATTAGCAGGATACAGAAAAAGATTGGACACTTATGGATAAGAAGAAAATCCGGAGTTGATATAAAAGATTTTTTTAAACAAAGTTTCAGAAGTTCTATAAATGTCATGAGTTAGTACATAAACCAGTTTGTTAATTTTTAGGGAATTGTGGGCCATTTACTTCATAAATCCCTACTGCAGGATTTCTTGAATCTTCCTCTGAAGTAGCTGCTGTTAGCACTGCCATGGACAAGATACTGGACTAGTTGGAGGTGTGGGTCTGATTTAGTATGGCAGTTCTCCCTGGATCAGTACAGCTGCCTCCATACTAGTGTGTTACACTGATTTAACTATGTCATGTTAAAAAATCGAGTTAAATTGGTACAAAAATGGTATGTAGACAAACTTTTTGTGAAGAAGCATAGTGAATATTGCAAGGGCTCTGCAAGAAACTCTTGGTTTACTCACTGCATATGTCATAATGTAAAAGCCGCATGACTTCTAAAGCTTGCAGGATAGAGGCTCCCTTCTGTGGACCTCAAGGTTTGCAAGATAGAGCTTTCCTTGGGGTCTTGCAACATAGTTTCAGATTTAATATTCCATCCTTTCTCTTGACAGTTTCTTCTTAACTTGTTTTTAGGCGTGAATATTTTGGAATTGGTGTTACTGCAGCATATTTTTTGTTTCTGTCTTTTAAATTATGTTTGCATGTGCTCTCTTTGTGCAGTATTTTTAAAATATATTGCCACTGAAAAGTAAAATATAAGTCCTGTATTGTCATCCTTATCCAATTAAGCTGCATTCAGAATGTTAAATGATTTGGAAAAATAATTTAGTGCTGCTCAGTATTATCTATTTAGTGGGCCATTAAGCCTGTCTGTTCTTGGTTTGAGTATCTTAGAATATTAAAGGAAATCAAAAGAATCATTAGATTATTGAGCTTTGTGATATTATTCCTTTATATCATTTAAAGTGATGTTTTATTCTAAGAAACTGCTTGCCATTAATATATTTTTCAGAGGTCTTTGAATTTAGGTTACTATCATATATGCATTGTTTTGGATCTACTTAAAAACTGCTATGTTGGTAATGCAAATTTAGGTGTGTTGCAAGTCCATAAATAAGTTCTAAATTATTCAGACTGTCCTTTTTTTTTTAAATCAACTCTTGGTATCCGGGGACTGTTAACCAGGATCCAAATTTTTAAAAGTGACTTGTGATTTTGGGTGCATTAATTTTTGATTGTTCTGCTTTAGACCACTTTAAAAGGGCCTAATTTTCAGCATGGATGCTTAGTGCTTTCTGAAAATCAAGTCTTGGTCTCAAAATGGGCCCCCAGAATTGGAGAGACACACAATCACTAGTCAGTTCTGAAACTTGTGGTCTATAAAGAGTTCTCCTATCAGAATTTGTTTTAATTGCTAATATTGCAGCAATGGAATAAAAACACTTTAAGCTTTAAACACTTTAAGCTTTTATCCTGAATCAACACTATTCAAAGTTTACATTGTACAGATGTGAAAAAAGACTTTGAGACGTTATGCCACTGCAGTTATGATAACTGTTTCCAAGAATTATATTTATCTACCAGCTATGCCTTTCATTTTCAGCAGATGTGATGTCAGTTGTTTGTTATATATTAAAGATTATATGTTTTTTCCCTTTTTAAAATGAGACACACTTTAGAGAGAGCCAAATGTCAGTAAAAGTAATAATCATGCTGTTTGTATAAATAAATAACACACGTTGCATGAAGGCTTGGACTCATTGCAGTAGTGTTAAAACAACTGGAGACAGCTCACTGGTGCAGACATTTGTAATTATTTAATTTCAGGTTTTGACTATCTCTGGTTAATAACCAACAATTCTGAATAATGAATAATGTTAGTATCATTCCCTATTAAGCTAGATACTTTCGGTATGCCATTTTCTTAAAAGGAATGCTTTGTTTGTTTATTTGCATGTGTGTACACACACCTATCCATGTGCTTGAGGTGCCCTTGATATACCTTAAAATATTCACCTAGGAAGGAGCACTCCAACATAATTAAGAGGCAGTATTATCACTCAAGTTGTAGTACTCATTTGTATGAAATATGTAAACACATTTGTTTCTGTTTGGCCCTTTGTAGAGAAACTTACCTTTCATCATAATAGACCACTTTTTAGGTGGGTTTCAGAATTAAGTCTCAGAACATGCGCCTGACTCTGAACTTGTGCTGTTTTTACCGCCTCCTGTGGTGAAACAAGGAAAAGTTTGGAAGTTCAGGGTGTGTTCTCCAGTAACACAATTGATGACTCATACCACTTATCATAACATTGGCAATGATTACCTCAATTTTTTAATCCACGGTCCTTCAGTCATTTCTCTGAACACTTCTGTGTGCATCAAGACTGCCAGCTTTTTCTGAGTGTTGCCCTTTAATGTATGCATTTTAAACACTTGAGAAACTCAAAAGATGATCCAGTAATAGTTCAACATCAAATATATATTTTGTTGTCCCTTTGTACTTAAGAATGATGGCAAAATAAGGGTCCCTAAATAAAGAATAGTCATATGTCCAACTGTATATATTTTTAATGGGAATCTGTTGTCATGTATGTATGTGTATGTTTATGGTGTAAATAAAGGAAAGGTGTAGAAAATGTTTTCTGGTAACTTTATCCCTGTACCCCATTCTTCCATATTATTAAATTTTAAAAATATAGTATATATGGAAATCCACAGAATTTCATACTTGGAAGTCATGCAGTAGCTACAGAATTTGTGAAAAAGCGAAAGTCTGGGGGTCACATTTTACCTTGTAGCCTGTCAAACTTGCATTTTAAGGGGCAACTCCTGGCTCTCACTAAGTCAATGGCAAAACTCACATTGACTTTAATAGGGTGAGGATTTCATCATAAGTGTTCATTGAGCTCACATTGAAAGTAAACCACTTTTGACAATGGGAAAACACATTTTGCTATTAAAATCCAAAGGCTACATGGATGTAGCTGATTTTTAACAATTATTTAGGGCCCTGTTCTACAAAGCACTTGATCGCATGCTTAAGGTTAAGCATGCTTTGCTGAACTTTAAACTAAACTAAATTTGTGTTGTTGCTGGATATAGGCCTTAATACATAATGTGATTGTTTTCATTTGTGATGCAAGATGCATATAGGTAGGTAAAATAACCTAAGGCTTTCTAATAGTTACTTCCTACTGGATGGATGTAATTGGATTATTTGTATTCATTAATGTGAATACAGTATGTGATACCCTTGAAGTCCACGGGGTAGAGGTGGGGGAGAAAATTTGAAGTATGTTTCCTGGGGCCAAATAGAGATGTTCTGTAATGGTTATGGATGGAGCTATACTAACAGAATGAGAGAGGTTTGGCTAATTTTCTGTCCTATATAGCAGCTGACCTGGGTATAAAGCCAGTGCAGATATTTGAACTAATTTTTCTGAGATATGTAATATTGAACCTGAGGTTTTGGCACAAAACTATTTATTTTTAACTAGCTCACTTGATGATAAGTTGATACTTGTACAGGTCATAACCCTGAATATACAAGAAAAAAAACGCTGGATAAAAACAAGACAAACACTCTAATCAACAAAACCAGTTGGGATACTTACTCCAGACTAGCTCCCTGCTCTAAAGAAAAATATAGCAACATATGAGGTAAAAAAAAATCAGTTGTCATACCCTACACGATCTTCCATGGTCAAAATTAAGACTAGATTATTAAAATATTAAGATTAATATAAATCTTAATGAACCTAATTTGGTATGGCGCTTACTTCATAGAAGAAACCACAACGCAACATAGCAATCATGTAAGTCTTTTTGAAATGGAAAGTACTATCCTGTGAAAGATGGTATGGCACAATGATCTACACAGAGCAATCACCCAGAAGTTAAACGTCCTATCCATGACAGCCATGCAGCAGAGAAGAAAACAAGCAGGCATTCAAAGGACTTAGTGATTATTATAGTTTCTTTTGGCTTTTTGAAAATTTAAAGTCAGTATTAGAAAATATAGTATAGTCTGGAAACAAAGTAATTTGGTTATGTGAGAGATCATGTGAAATTGGTTCCCTCCATATAAATAAAAGGAAACTGCTAGCTACGCATTGTATGAGGAGTCCTTGGTTTTGGAACTCCCTCTTTCAGTCCAAGAGAGCTTGGATTTTTTAATCATCCAGGTGTTTTTCTTTTTTCTCAGCAGCCTGGGATGCTTCACAATGGTTTGCTGCTGTAGCTCCCAACCTGGGCTCCTTACAAATAGCCAGACAGCATGCAGGTTACACGCTTGAGTGTCTTTGTATAGCCATAGCCCTGGTCCAGCCACTCTGACCCCCACCAGCCTTGGTTACTTCCAGCAGTTTTGATTACTACTTGCAGAGTAACCCCAATACCCTCCAGTCCCAGATTTCCCCCCAAAAACGTGTATTCTGTGCTGTCCAGCCCTTTCCTGGACAGTCTAGATGTATTAGTCCATTTCCTCTCTAGGGGGATTGACATACAATGGACTGCCTTAAATGAAGTTACCCAAATAATTCACAATAGTGGATTTGTTTTAATTAAAGAATATAACAAGTTTATTTAACTACAAGGAGATAGGTTTAAATGAGTACAGATATAAGGCATTGAAGTCAGAAATGGTCTCAAGAAAAATAAAGACAAAACATGTTCTAAACTTTACATACTAGACTTGGTTTAAGGTGAAATTCTTACCACATGCTCCCAGCAACAGAGCTGACCAAATTTCAGGTCAGGATCTACTCCCAAAGTCCATAGGCTGTTCCTTTCGTCTTGTGGAGAGAAATGGCTAAGGAAAAAGAATGTGGGTTGTTTTTGCCCCTCACTTTTATAGTTCAGTCACCTCTTGAACTGCAGTTTCTTGAGCCTTACCCCAAGAAGTAAGGGGTGGAGACATAGAATCATAGGAGTGGAAGGGACCTTGAGGGGTCATCTAGTCCAGTCCCTTGCACTCATGGCAGGACTAAGTATTATCTGGACCATCCCTGAATGGTGTTTGTCTAACCTGCTCTTTAAAATCTTCAATGATGGAGATTCAGCAGCCTCCCAAGGCAGTTTATTTCAGTGCTTAACCACCCTGACAGGAAGTTTTTCCTAATGTCCTGTCCAACCCAACCCAACCCAACCCCCCCGCCCTCTTGCTGCAATTTAAACCCATTTTTTCTTGTCCTAATCCTCAGTGGTTAAAAAGAACAATTCTTCTCCCTCCTCCTTATAAGAACCTTTTATGTGCTTGAAAACTGTCCCCTCTGTCTTTTCTTTTCCAGACTAAACAAACCCAGTTCTTTTAATCTTCCCTCATAGATCATGTTTTCTAGACTTTAATCTTTTTTGTTGCTCTTCTCTGTACTTTCTCCAGTTTGTCCACATCTTGGGTGAAATGTGGCTACCAGAACTGGACACAATACTCCAGTTGAGACCTAATCAGCCTGGTGTCTTGCTTACAACACTCCTGCTTATACATCCCAGAATGATGATCGCGGGTTTTTTTGGTTGGTTTGTTTGTTTTTTTGCGCAACAGTGTTACACTGTTGACTTATATTTAGCTTGTGGTCCACTATGACCCCCAGATCCCTTCCTGCAATACTCCTTCCTAGGCAGTCATTTCCCATTTTGTATGTGCGCAACTGATTTGTTCCTTCCTAAATGGAGTATTTTGCATTTGTCCGTATTGAATTTCATCCTATTTACTTCAGACCATTTCTCCAGTTCGTACAGATCATTTTGAATTTTAATCCTGTCCTCCAAAGCACTTGCAACCCCTCCCAGCTTGGTATTGTCCACAAACCTTATAAGTGTACTCTCTATGCCATTATCTAAATCATTAATGAAGATATTGAACGGAACCGGACCCGGAACCGATCCCTGCAGGACCCCACTTGTCATGCCCTTCCAGCGTGACTGTGAACCACTGATAACTACTCTCTGGGAACAGTTTTCCAGCCAGTTTTGCACCCACCTTATAGTAGCTCCATCTAGGTTGTATTTTCCTAGCTTTTTTATGAGAAGGTCATGCAAGACTGTAACTGACTGACTACTTACCAAGTTATTATTTTCTAGATGTTTGCAAATTGATTGCTTAATTATTTGCTCCATTATCTTTCCGAGTACAGAAGTTGAGCTGACTGGTCTGTAATTTCCTGGGTTGTCCTTATTTCCCTTTGTATAGACTGGCACTATATTTGCCCTTTTCCAATCTTCTGGAATCTCTCCCGTCTTCCATGACTTTTTAAAGATCACTAATGGCTCAGATATTGGCTCAGTCAGCTCCTTGAGTACTCTAGGATGCATTTCATCAGGCCCTGGTGACTTGAAGACATCTAACTTGTCTGAGTAATTTTTAACTTGTTATATTCATATTTAGCCTCTGATCTTACCTCGTTTTCACTGGCATTCACTATGTTAGACATCCAGTCACCACCAACCTTCTTGGTGATAACCGAAACAAAGAAGTCATTAAGCACCTCTGCCATTTCCACATTTTTTGTTATTTCTCTCCCACCCCCCATTGTGCAACAGTCCTACCCTGTCCTTGGTCTTCCTCTTGCTTCTAATGTATTTGTAGAATGTTTTCTTGTTACTCTTTGTCTCTAACTAGTTCGATCTTGTTTTGTGCCTTGGCCTTCCTAATTTTATCCCTACATACTTGTGTTATTTGTTCATCCTTTGTAATTTGACCTAGTTTCCACTTTTTGTAGGAGACTTGATTTTTAGATCATTGAAGATATCCTGGTTAAGCCACCGTGGTCTCTTGCCATACTTCCTATCTTTCCTACACAGTGGGATGGTGTGCTCTTGTGCCCTTAATAATGTGTCTTTGAAAAACTGCCAACTGTCTTCAGTTGTTTTTCCCCTTAGACTTGCTTCCCAGGGGATCTTACCTACCAACTACCTGAGTTTGCTACAGTCTGCTTTCTTGAAATCCATTCTTTATTTTGCTGTTCTCCCTCCTAACGTTCCTTAGACTCATGAACTCCACCATTTCATGATCACTTTCACCCAAGCTGCCTTCCACTTTCAAATTCTCAACCAGTTCCTCCCTATTTGTCAAAAGCAAATCTAGAACAGCCTCTCCCCTAGTAGCTTTCTCCACCTTCTGAAATAAAGAATTGTCTCCAATGCATTCCAAGAACTTGTTGGATAATCTGTGCTCTGCTGTATTATTTTCCCAACGGATGTCTGGGTAGTTGAAGTTACCCATCACCAAGTCCTGTGCTTTGGATGATTTTGTTAGCTGTTTAAAAAAAGCCTCATCCACCTCTTCTTCCTGGTGAGGTGGTCTGTAGTAGATCCTTACATCCCCCTTGTGTTTTACCCCTTTTGTCCTTACCCAGAGACTTTCAACAAGTCTGTCTCCTATTTGCATCTCAACCTCAATCCAAGTGTGTACATTTTTAATATATAAGGCAACACCTCCTCCCTTCCCCCCCCCCGTTCTATATACTAATACTTCCAGTTCTCCCTGTTTATTCCCCAAACTCCTTGCATTTGTGTACAGATATCTTAAAATCAAATGTGAAGACCATGAGTTTCAGAACTGACTAGTGATTGTATGTGATTCTCCAATTCTGGGGGCCCATTTTGAGACAAAAGCTTGGTTTTCAGAAAGCACTCCCACCTCCCACTGGTCTGGATGCACCCCAAAACGTGACACCATCCTTGGAGGTTTAAAAGAAGAGGTTAAACATCTTTCAGGGATGGTCTAGGTATATTTAATCCTGCCTCAGAGACGGACTACATAATCACTTGGGGTCCCTTTCAGACGTAAAATTCTATGATTTTGGATGGATGTTAGTTGTCTCATCTTCTCCTATTTAGAGTTAAGGGACTGTTAATAAGAAATGAAAACTTGTATTATGCCTTAACTCCAAGGGTAAGGTGTGCTAAATGAAACATAAAAGTGCTCCTGTATGGTTCAACCTTTTCCTAATGCAAGTTGTCAGTTAATTTTTTTGCTAGAGAAAGCAGAAATTGATTTTATCATAAACGCATTCATTTGTGAATACTCTGAACTAGAGCCATAGTTTTCCTTTTCAGTGTTGTTAAAAATAGTATGTCCTGGGGACAGAGGAAGCAGCTGAGTAAAGTATCTGAGTATTGCTACATTTTGAGGATTTCTATAATGTTATGAAATTCAGTTGAGAAAGGACATTCATGAAATATTTGAACTTATGAATGGAAAAGAAAAATAAATATCACGAGGGGAGAGATCTTTTAAAGTGTGTGCATTTATTTGAATTATTTGGAAGTCCTTGGTTTTTAATGAAATATTTATTTCTACCTACAGTTGCTCTTATAATAAATGCATGCACTAAAATTTACATCATATACAATGCCAGCTTTGGTAAAATATAGTAGTAAGTGAAGTCTAATGTAATATGTAATTTTAAAACATAGTTTAGTTACAGTTTTTTCCTGTTCACTTTTTTCAGTCTTTGTATTGGGGTTTAGCTTTGTCTACTGTTTTGGGCCCTGTGTCTTACTTTGAGGTTTTTCACCTACTTTCTCTCTGCTCTTTTGCACTAAAAGGTTGACTCTCATTGAATGAGAGGATAGGCCTGCTAAACCCAGGGTTGTGAGTTCAATCCTTGAGGGGGCCATTTAGGGATCTGGGGCAAAAATTGGGGATTGGTCCTGCTTTGAGCAGGGGGTTGGACTAGATGACCTCCTGAGGTCCCTTCCAACCCTGATGATATTCTGTTCTATTCTAAGGGGAAAAATCAGACTATTGTTTTCAGCCATTTGAAGTCCGATTGGAAGGTATATTATTTTTACCTTTTTGTTGACTTTATAAAATATTTTATTTTCTCTCTCATAGTTTTGGATATGGCCAGGCATGTTCCTCTTTACAGAGCTCTGCTAGAGTTGCTCCGTGCTATTGCCTCCTGCACCTCGATGGTGCCACTGTTGCTGCCTCTGTCTGGAGAAAATGGAGAGGAGGAGGAAGAGCAGTTGGAATCTCAAGCTTCTGTTGGCACTTTATTGGCTAAAATGAAGACATGTGTGGATACCTACACCAACCGATTGAGGTACAGTAAACATTTTAATCTCTCCTGAGCTTTCCGGTGCATTTATTATTAATTTTAGAAAAAACAAAAGATGCGTAGATAAATATCTCTGTGCCACAGTCCAAAGTGATAAAACAGTATACCATTTTATTGCCTCTGCTAGGTCTTAAGGTCACTCTTCATAACATCTTATGTCATTATTCAATTAAATTGATTTTTACCAATTAGCAGCATGGTTTATGGACTACAATCTGTCAGTTTAATTGAGATTTAGGTTTTATTTTTATGTATTTTGTTTTACCGTACATTCCTCTTACCAGAAGTTAAATAATAAATTTGAAACTTCCAAAATAATTTGGTATGTTTGGATATTGTTCTGCTTTAGTAGTAGTTACTCACCGGTTGGAAAGATTGGTGGTAACCAAGTGTTTGGAGGCTTAAACCTTCCATTTTCCCTAACTTTATTCCTGCTGGGCTGCACCAAGACAAACCTAACTCTTACAGGTCTATGCGTGTCCTGCTGCCAAGCTGAAGGTAAGAGCTGCTAAATAAGCTCAGTCCCTCAGAAGTGGGAGTGGAGCAGTCAGAGGCAGAGCAAATGAGGGCAACTCCCCTGGCTCAAAATAGCTTTTGAAAGAAAGATGACATGCTTGCCTTGCCTGCTGCTTATAGGTGAAAGACCCACCTTAAAAGTGGGCTCTCCCCAGAAGTTTCACTACTGAAGAAATGCCTTTGGAGCTTGTCAGGGTGAGATCCAGAGGGAATTATGATTTTTTTTTTTTTTTTGCACATTTGTGTTACTGTGGATTCTGCTATACGTGTACATGCACTTCATGTGCACAAGACTGGAACTTTTTGAGTAGTAGTGGCCATTGGGGCCACACATGCGCCCTATGCTGCCATGTGCTCCTGTGCATATATGCGTCTTTTATGCCATGTGTTGGCATGTAGGTATGTGACACTGTTTGCCAGATTTAATCTTCAGCCCTTACAACTGTGGCTGAAGTTCGTGTACACAGTAGCCAGATACTCCATGGACAAAAAAGGTCACAGTCCTTTTTAGAGGTGGTTTACAAGTCATAGGAGGGCTAACTTGGTGGTTGGGCTCAGAGAACATATGGAAAGAGACCCCGTTCTGTCTCCTCCCTGACTCACAAACTCATAGACTTTAAGACCAGAGGCACCCGAAGGGAGAAAGAGAAAGTACTTACAAGTTATTGTAGTTCTTCAAAAGTGTTGCTTCTACATAGTCACACTCCCTGCCTGTATCTTCTGAAGGACAGTTGGGACCACACCTCCTTTTTACACCCTTGGAGACATACATAAGGTGAGGAGGCATGAGAGGGTGAATGGCCCAAATATTGTTCTCTGGAAGATTCCAAGCTTGCAAGCCTAGGACAAATTTATTCCAATAATGTGAATATTGATATAATTCTCTCCAAGAATTACCATTACTGGTAACTCTGTAACCGAAGAGCTGAAAGGTGCAGTGGCTTTATTGTATCAACACTTTTGATAAATTTACCATTGTGTGATCAAATTTGTCTCTGAAATTTTCAGTTTGGATAAGTCTCAGTATTGGTTTTAAAAATTGAAGTTGTCTCCAGAATGTATCGTCACTCATTATTCATTTAGCACAGTGTGAAAGGTAAGGATGTCATTTTTTAGCACAAGCTAAATTAAAAATTTAAATTATTAGCATGTACTCTATCTTGTCTAGCGCATATATCATTGAAATATTGCTCAGTTTTCCATCGGCTGTCAGCACTTTAAATGTGAGCTGAGATGATTTTGTCATCTTTTTTTCCAACATTTGTGAAACTCTAAATGTAAGCTTGAGAGACTACATTTAAATTTTTAGTTTCATCTCCTCGCCATTCTAGCACTTTCATCTACCCAAAAATTTGATAAATTACAACATGCACTGTATCTGCTAACTTTGGTAGAGTATAATTTTTGTCTCACATTAAAAACAGAATTTTGGAACAGAGTTTTAGAGCAATAAAGATTTTGTTTTTTTGTTTAGTTTTTTAGTGGTGGTTGTTTTTTAAAGCATCCAGGTAAAAGTAGAGAAAAAGAATGGGAGAATGTTAATATGGATTACTTATTCCCATTGAAAGTATTATGACAATTTATTCTTGGTGTATTTTGTTACTGGGCTTGTTGATTTTTAGGTGATTTCAATGGAATGATCTTATTTAAATCTCCATAATCAGTGCTCAAAAACTGATCATCACTGCTAGTGTGTGCATAGGCATGCACACACCTGCAGACTTATGCTCTGGCTGTGGGAATGTGGGGAATCTATTCTCTTTCCCGCTTCAATTTTAGAACTTCATTTGCCTTTCTCTGGCTCTCCAGAAGGGCTTATGAGGTCTCTCAGCAGCTTCCTCTCTCTCACATAGGTGTGGTACAGTCTTCAGCTGGGCCTTCTCCTCCCTTTTTTCTAGAAGTACACATGTATCAGAGGGAGTTTAGAGAGATTCTCGGATCATTTTCCCCCTAATCTTCTAAATCCAGAAAAAAGGAATTCAGACTTTGTGTGGGAACAGTGTTCATACACAAAAAGGCAGATCTGAAGTTCCACAATTATGAATTTGACTTACCAGTGGCATGTGCATTTACAAATGGTGGAGTAAAACCACACTTCTTTCAAACATGGGTTATTGTCTTACCTTTGAATTTACATCAGGTGCATGAAGTTAAGTTTTGGGCTCAAAAGAAAGCTGTTGACGTGTTTATAAAAGCCTGGTGAATGGAACCTTCTTCAGATATGCAGTCTTTTCTGCCTACAAGGGAACTACCAGCAGAAATTTCTATATTGACAGCATGTCATTCACATTGCTAGAAAGATCCGATTTCATGGACCCAAGCTGGACCAAAGGATTTCAAGGAGACCTAATTCTAACCTGTAACCTTTGCTCTCCCTTGCCTGCCTACTTATTTTGGTGTTTATTTTTTCTGTGCCCCAACTCCATTTGAAGTCTAAGTTTATCTTTCACTGGGTTTGAACCAAAGTATTGTTTTAGCCCTTCCGATAACCACTTTAGAATGGGGATAGGAGTTTGAATTTCACAATGTGTGTGAGACTTCCCATTGTTGCTTGGGATACATGTGGCGTAGACTGGTTTGAGACTTCGGTCAGTGATTCCAGAGGGTCTCCTTCAAAAGAGCTTTGATCTCTTCAGTTTGCAAGAATCTGTTTTTAAAACTGTGTACTTTTGCCAGTGTTTGGGAATGGGCAAAGACTCCTGCCATAGGTAGAGTTGGGTCTGGTTGTTTAGAAAGGGCTGTGTGATGACTGTGATCATCTATTAAGTGGATTTGTTAAAGAAATGTAAAACAAAATGTAATAACTAATGACTAAAAGGGAATTAAATTCTGTCTGAGAGGCCAGCAATATAGTCAGGAAGACAGAAGTGTCCTGGGATGAAGAGATGTCTAAATTGTAATAGATTTCAGGCCAAAAGAAGTGTTTGATCAAAGACAGGCCATGGAAATGAATCCCTTGAGACAGATCCCTTCCCCATCTAGTTCAAAGGAATTATTTCAAGTACCACATGTTGATTGGAAAGAAACTGAAAGATTATCAGTAAAATTGGGTATAATGCTAAGTACATAGACAAGGAGGCAAGACAATAAAGCTTAATCAAAGGTAGTGTAACTGAAAGATGTCATTGATTGTACAGTGATCCAAAGGTTTGCATCATGTTTATAATGATGATGGCATCCACATGCAGACAGATTTCTGAGGCATTTAAATGAGTAATAAGCCCAAAGGAGGAAGAAACAATAGGAGGGCTTCACTGAGAAGGGCATGATACACAAAATAATAGATAACATGAGCAAAGATACTTGTATCTTACAGCAAGAGGGCAGGGGGACACAAAGTATGAGAATGTAAAACTGAATCCTAATCTACAATAACTACAAGATATCACATTTAGCAGGACTGTTACCTAGATCTTAGATGAGATATAAATTAACCTGCAACTGTGGTTTCCTCTCCAGTCTCTCCAACCATTATTTTACTTAAGGTTAAAAAGGTTATTGCTTTGATATAACTACTGCAAGGCATTCTTATGGAGAAGGTAAACCAAATTTGAATGTCAAATTATTAAAGTAAAGACAAAGGTACCTCCTTGAGGTACTTGCCCCAACGCCTGTTGCTCTCCCAAAAATCACTTATAGTACACTGTCAATTGTCACAGTTGAGCACAATGCCTCTGAAAATCCACTAACATTAGACCCTTCGAAAATAAAGCACTCAGAATTAGAGACCGCTATTGAAAATTTAGCCATCTGTACCCAGTCAGTGTCTAGCTACTGAAGTAGCAGCAGATATTAAGGTCCAGATCCTGAAAAGGTATTTAGGTGCATAATTCCCTTTTATTTCAGTTAAGGATCTATAGCCTGTGTCCCCTTTGGCCTTTGAGGATCTGGCCCTAAATCCCCTGCATCCATTAAACTGTAGACCTAAATTTTAGCTTTGGATTTCCCACATATCACCAGAACCAAGGAATCTAACATTGCTAGAGCTAATTATTTAGCAGTTAGTCATTGCTAGCAAAACTTGTAAACCCAAAATATAGTTTGTTTTGGGTTATCATGTTAATACTTGACACCTAAATAATTTTCCTCTTCAAGGAATCTAGCTGCAGAGCAGTTATGGGTATTAGCTTTGTGATAATTTGCTGAGCTGTCATACCTTGCCTTTGTGAAAATTAATGGACCCCAGTTTTGGAATAATTTAAAGCAGCTTTTGCCAAATTTTTAAAAGTTGATTTCATTTTCCTGAAATGAGGCTCAGTCACAGCCTCCTTCAATCTCACCATGTAGTGTGAAAGGCTCCGTCGTCTTAATTTATACATCTTCCACACCATCTGTGCTCCACATTGAGAAATGCTGCCCTAAAGGCTGGGGGGTTTCTCTTCTCGTGGAGGACCAAAAGCAAGATTAATTGTAATTCTGTTTGGGTCTGCCTTAATTTCAGACAAACAAGTCAGGAGTGTGTGTTCCATGCTTTAGTGGGATACGTTGCCAGGTCCAAGGATAGAGGCTTTGTGTAGATTTCTTTTTACTAACAGCCACAAATCCTGTAAACGAGTGAGAGCTTGGGTTACATCTCAGTGTAGTTATTAGTGCATATCTAATCCTTTAGTTTATCTGGCTAAAGGTATGCTTCCCCTTTTTTTATTGCTCCTTCATTTTGGGGAAGAGAAATTGTCTCCAGGAGACAAGGTCCCAGGCCACGTGATGAGGCAAAATAACAGACTTTCTTGTTTCTTTTAGTTGGTGGTGGTTTACTGTTTTGGAAAGTTTTATATTGGAGCTTATTCCATTTCCTCAACCAACTCCCTGATTCAAGTGAGGTTTGGCTTACCTGACTTTATAGTTTTGATACTTACATGTACCCAGGAGAGATACTGTATAATACATAATATGGATTCAACCTGGAGAAACTCATTCACATAAGTGGCTCCATTAGAAGTATAGTGGAACTGATCCAGTCCTAGGATATAAAGGTCTTTAGAGGCACCTGCAGACTTAAGGTGGTTTGCAAGGACTCTTTAGGGTACTTCATAGAACTGGCCAAGTAAAGTTTAAAAGGTTTCCAGGCTTTGCTTCTGTTTTGAGAGTAAATAGTTTAGCCAAATTAAGAGTATAACTCTATTTCCATTACAAGATTGCTTTTGATCCCTTCCTCAAACTTAACCAAAGCTGAAGAAATTGTACTAAATTTTTTTGTGTGGCATTCTGCATGAGGAAAGTTTTTTTTCTTCTTCTTCAACATTTTGGGGATAGTTGGACAAGCTATTTTGAAATATGATTTCAGAAGTGAAAATTTTTTCACTTTTCCAAAAGTCTGTTTCCCGAGTACATTTATTTACCTTGCCGTGGTGTTCCAATATCAGAATTATAACTCCTTACACCTTTTGTACCCTTCTCTGTACCTTTTATAAAGACAACCTTCAAGTTTGTTTTCTGCTCCTCTTTTACTTCAGAAATAGTAGTCATAGAATGTCACAGTCTTTGTAAGACTGCAAATGTAATATGACAGGAAGCTAAAGCCTGCTGATATCCAGCTTTCTAAGCTGAGGGTGGGAAAGGAAGAATGTTGAGTAGTTCTTTGAGTGCTTGCTCATGTTGATTCTATTCTAGTGTGTGCGTACCCATGTGCACAATTGTCAGAGATTTTTTTCCCTTAGTGCGGTATCTGTTGGCTGTGACGCCCTCTGGAGTGCTGTGCTTATGCATCGGTATATTAGGCGCCGCCGGCCCTAGGCCCTCTCAGTTCCTTCTTACCATCTGTGGCGGTTGGTCAGAGTGCCTTTTTTCCCTTGCCTAGCAAGTGCTCAGCGGTTCTCTCCTTTTCTTTGAGTTTTAGTGTCTTGTAAATAGTTTGTTTACAGCAGTTAGTGGAGTAGGTGTTAAGTACTGTAGTTGGTAAGTTAGAGTCCTGGTAGGGACTTTGCCTCAGTCTCTGGGTTTTAAGCCCTGTTCCATAGCAGCTGCCTGAAGTGCTTGGGGGAATCACATGTGAAGAAGTATTGCATCTGTAAGAACTTTCGTCCCAGAACACAGAAAGAGTGCGACATCCTTTTGAGGGTCATCCACATGGAGGGTGCTCTCCGCCCAGCCTCTGAGCCGTCCCAATCATACTCGACTCCCAGTACTTCGTCCTTGGTGAGCAGTGCATCCTCGGCACTGGGCTCTATCCGGTACCGCTCCCTTTCTCCAGTGCCCAAGAAGAAGTTGAAGAAGTGTGACTCCCCAGTACCAGGCAAGAAAGGCCAAGGGGTATCAGGTAAAGGGCCCAGTTTCGGCCACCCATCCGCCCCAGAGCTCCATGGAGACGCCCCCCATCACCCCTGAGGGGGCCCCTAACCCCCACGAGGGATCTGCCACTGATTCCATGAGTGGTAGGGAACCCAGACCCATAGTGGGGCCGATGCCTTCCCAGAGAGCAAAGGACTCTCCAAACACAGCCAGCACTGTGCATTGCGATGGACCCAGCAAAGGCTCCCTACGAGGGCAAGCCAGTTGTAATAACACCCCAGAGGGTGAGTGAATGTTGCCGGTCCCCAGAGCTGAGGCAGTGCTCTCCGTCGCCATGCCCTAGGTCTCTACAACAGCTCAGGTCACTGGTTCGACATTTAAGATTTCTGGCATGGCGCTTCTGGTCTCCTCCCTCTTGACGAGATTTTCCCAGAGGGAGACATCGGTCATCGTATGGCCAGCACTAGTCACTCTCCTGCCAACTGTCTGCACAATGTCGGTGGTCGTCACCTACACCGTGGGAATGTTCTCTGATGTGGTACCGATCCCCCTGCTCCCAGCACCAATCTACCTATTCGAGGCACTGTTCACCCACAGTGACGGTTAGTTGCCACGCTCAGGAATCAACGGCCCAACGGTAGTCACAGGAATGGGATTCCTTTGGCATGGAAAGGGAGTTCAGCCCCTTGCCGAGGCAGCACCAGCACAACTGGGCACCTGAGGCTACGTCGGTCTACATGATGCTGTTCTGGCAGCAGGGCCAGTGGCTGGCGCAGTGGCCCTATTGGAGTGCCTGGGGCCTCAGCATGACCTTCTCTTCTTCCCACGAGTGGTCGCTCCATCTGGAGGTGGTGGGTGTAATCTTCCGGAGGTGGGAAACCCCCCAGGTGCTCGATTCGGGGTGGGTGAACAGGGGCTCTCTGTCGGACTCCTTTTTGCTCCTATGATCGGGGGCTCTGATGTATGCCTTCCCCCCAGTGCCCTTGATCAACAGAGTCCTTATGAAGATCAAACACAACAAAGCGAAGGTGATCCTGAGAGCCCGGCTTGGCCTCACCAGCACTGGTTCAGCACACAGCTGGATCTTTCGGTAGCCGCCCCACTGCAGCTGTCTCGTTAGCCGAATCTGCTGTCCCAGAACCACGGCAGTCTTCTGCACCCAAACCTGGTGGTGCTGCACTTGACAGCCTGGTTACTGCATGACTGAATGTGGAAGAGCAGGAATGTTTGGCCTGGGTCCAACATGTCTTGTTGGGTAGCAGAGAGCCTTCCACCAAAGTGACCTACCTGGCCAAATGGAAAAGGTTCACGTGCTGGTCCTCACACCAAGGTATCTGGGCCGAACGGGCCTCGCTGCAGGCGATCCTTCTGACCCTCAAGCTCCAAGGGTTATCCCTCCATTGATTAAGGTCCACTTGGCCTCTATTTCAGCCTTCCACTCCCCGCTCCAGGGCAGATCAGTCTTCGCTTATGACATGATGGTTCAGGGCTGTGTGCGGGCAATGGGGTACCTCAGGGTGCAGGGAGGGGATAGCTGGGGACTGTGTGCTGGCAGTGGGGTAGCTCAGGGTGCAGGGAGGGGATAGCTGGGGACTGTGTGCGGGCAGGAGGGTAGCTCACGGTGTAGGGAGGCAGTACCTAGAGGCTGTGCGCCAGGAGAAGTCCCCTGTGGTTACTGCTCCCCAAGGGCTCCCGGCTTCACCGCCGTGGTGGGGGCTGCTGGGGCTCCTAGCTTCAGGCCCACAGTGGGGGGTGCCAGGGCTCGGGGTTTTAGCCGCGTCGGGAGGTGAGGCTTGGGCTCTGGTTTCCTGCTTGAGGCCCCTCGGGGATGCAGACCCCCAGTTGAGAACCACTACAGTAGAGTTTTGAAATAATGGAGAATGTGCTGGGGGAGAATAGCAGTTGGCAAATGCAGATTGCCAAATGTATATATAACTTTCCTTTTGAACAGAATACAGAAGAGATTTTAAAAGAATTTGGGAGATTTAACAGGCTGGGATGCATTAAGGATAAACTGAGATACTTCCAAAAATTACATGCACCATATAAAGCTCTATTATCACAGAGTGATAAAGTAAAAACTGAACTTGGCCAAAAGTTAAAGTTAGATGTTGTTGTGCATATATACACACCGGCTGACTGAGTGAAGGGTTTGGTCCCCATAACAATATGTCAGACTTGTATAGATTCATAAATTTGAATTCATCTTTCCATGCTTCACATGGCAGTGATCGTCCCATCGTTCTGTCCAAATCCACAGCATTCTGCTTTCGCACAATCTGGATATATCTATACCTCTAAAGACCTTGTAGTCGTGCTCCTTGTTTGTTTTGTTTTTCCCAAAATGCCACAGTCTTTGGGCATGCAAACAATCCCTGACCAGATGGATTGTTAGGCATTGTGCAAACCTCTTCAAACTATACAAGGCATTCAGCAAACCTATTCCTGAAGGAATCAAAGCACACTCTGCAAGATCTCTGGTGACATCGTGGGCAGAAAGGTTATGCTTCAACTGAGGAAATCTGCAGGGCAGCAACCTGGTCATTTATCAATACCTTTATTAAACATCTGGGTGGAGGAGGAGAGCGTGTGAGAGGTGGCTCTTCGCACATCCTGAATTCTGGCCCCTGGCACACTAGTTACAGCAACCTTGGAGCTGCTCTAAGATGTATCAACTTGTAATAGCCCTGTATGAACATTACACCAGTTGTGAAGAGCTAGAGGTTGTGGGGTGGTGGTGTTGAGGGTGGCAGAATAGGGTCATTCTGCCAACCCTAACCGACGTGGGAAATTCTGTTCTGTGGAAAGATTCTCCAAGTGGGTCTGTTTCTATTCTTTAAAGATCCCTTTATCCCACCTGAGCAGAACAAAAGCCCCACATCACAAGGCACTGTTGTTTGTTTGTGAAGAAACAAATAGTTTTACATGTTAAGATGCTTAACGCTCAGGAAAGGGAGGGAGGCAGAAAAAGGGAATTTGTTGATATTGAAAACTCATATTTGTTTGTCTAATTATTCCTCTTTTTAAATTTTCTTTCTTACACTTATTATCTAGCTAACAAAGCATTTGCTAAATTAAATATTACTGGTGTTGAACTGTTTTTAGAGTTCACTGTATGTTTTTGGTTCTTTTTCTTAGTCTTCGAACATGTGCTTAAGTGCTTTGCTGAATTAGGGCCTGTACATTTATTTACAATTTGCTTTAAAATTAAAATTGGAGGAAGAGGTTTAGATTTTCCAAATCTAAAGTCAAATATATGAGATTTATTATGGAGAATAGAGCCCCTACTAACCTGTTTTGAAGAGGGGTTTTTGAAATAATTTTTAAGACAATAATTTCCCTTTCAGTAGCTTGACCAGCCACATTTTCTTCCTTGTAAATCTCGAGGGTTTTGAAAATCTTGAAAAGCTGAGGTGCAGTCTCTTTGTTTCTTGCAAGCAGCTTGAGAATTCTGAATTCAAGAGCCAATCTGTGGCCTTCACTTAGTGCTATTAGAGCAGGGGTGGGCAAACTACGGCCCAGGGGTCGAATCCGGCCCTCCAGATTTTTTAATCCGGCCCTCGAGCTCCCACTGGGGAGTGGGTTCCGGGGCTTGCCCCGCTCCAGCCGGGGAGCGGGGTCAGAGCCTTGCCTCGCTCCGCACGGCTCCCAAAAGCAGCAGCATGTCCCCCTTCTGGCTCCTACGCATAGGGGCAGCCAGGGGGCTCTGCACGCTGCCTCTGCCCCAAGTGCCGCCCCCGTAGCTCCCATTGGCCAGGAACCATGGCCAGTGGGATCTGCAGGGGTGGCGCCTGCGGACGGGGCAGCGTGTGGAGTCGCCTGGCTGTGCCTCCGTGTAGGAGCCAGAGGAGGGACATGCTGTTGCTTCTGGGAGCTGCTTGAGGTAAGCACACCCCAGAGCCTGCACCATGACCCCCTCCCATGCCCCGACCCCCTGCCCCACCCCGATCCTCCTCCCGCCCTCCGAATCCCTCGGTCCCAGCCTGGAGCACCCTCCTGCACCCCCAACCCCTCAGCCCCGCCCCAGAACCCTCACTCCTCCCCACACTGCAACCCCAGCCTGGAGCCCACTCCCGCTCCCTGAACTCCTCATTTCTGGCCGCACCCCGGAGCCTACACCTCCAGCCGCAGCCCTCACACCCTCCCAACCCCCAATTTCATGAGCATTCATGGTCTGCCATACAATTTCCATATCCAGATGTGGCCCTTGGGCCAAAAAGTTTGCCCACCCCTGTATTAGAGGCTCAGCACTTCAGAAAATCTCTCCACTTTTTTATGTACCAAAATACAGATTTAGGAACCTAGCTTTAGGCTCCCATTTTTTAAAATCTTAGTCTATATCTCTACAAGCAAAAGACTAAGGTGGAGATTTTGAAAAGCACAAATGGTGGGAGTTCGGCATCCCAACTGCCTTTTGTGCATTTAAAAATATCTTCCTGTGGCGTTAATAGAGTGTGTTGCTTAGCTTCCCTCTTTCCCTGCACGAGTACTCTTGAAAATCCAGTATTTCTTCTAAGAAAACAATAGGTCAGGATCATTCTGTACAAAAGATCTGGTACAAGGAAAAATCAGTGTTGCTACAATAAATTAACTTTGTTGTTAACATACTCTAGGGATAGTTCTATTTGATGAGGTTCAAAGACCTTAAATATCACCATAATTTCCTCAGTGTTGAATATTTTAGAAACAGTATTAACACAATTTCAGCCTGTTTTAAAATATACAGAGCGTCTGAACTATTCAGTGATGGCACACACAAAAAAGGAAAAAAGAAAAGAGTAGTAGTTTGGAGCATCAAAGCATTAAATTGCTAATTTCTACTTACATAAGCATCTTTTTGTTATACTGATGCCTATGATAATAGAAAAACAGGAAACAAGTGGTGGTTTGGCTGTTAATCTTGTTTGAGTCTTAAAATGAACAGCTGTTGCTTTTAAAACAAAGATTTACAGAGAAGCAAAAAACTCACTAGAACTAAATGAAAATGATTTTGTGAAGTGCCCACATTAAAATCTGTAATGGTTTACATAGGGTTCAGTGCATATGCATATTAGAACTTAATTTACAAATAAACTTTGAAAATATACACACTAAATAATTTAGCATTGTCAGTCTCATGCTTTCTCTTCAAGAGCCTATTTATATGCAGATGTAAACTATTGGTGGGTTGGCAAGATTAAAAGTTTGGTTAAAATGACAGTCATTTACCTTTGCCTTTCTTCAAACTTCATTTTGCTGTACCCAAAACACACATTTTTGCTGGTCCAGTCAAGACCATATGCTAATGACTGTGATATTTAAAGGAAACAATTTGGTTTTTATCATATTTCATGGTAGATGTGGTGACACATTGCATTTCAAAAAGGCTTTGTTGTTTTTAGTGCTAATGTTTTTACCCATTGTCAATAATAGCCAGCTTTCTGAATATCAAAAAGAAAAGGAGTACTTGTGGCACCTTAGAGACTAACAAATTTATTTGAGCATAAGCTTTCGTGAGCTACAGCATCCGATGAAGTGAGCTGTAGCTCACGAAAGCTTATGCTCAAATAAATTGGTTAGTCTCTAAGGTGCCACAAGTACTGCTTTTCTTTTTGCGAATACAGACTAACACGGCTGCTACTCTGAAACCTTTCTGAATACTGCGTCTGATTACAGTCCTATAACCTCTTCCCCCCCCTCCCCCAATTCTTTTCAACAAACAGGTCTAAAAAAGAAAAAGCTAAAGCAGGAGTAAAACCAGATGCTTCTGATCAAGAACCAGAGGGGCTGACGCTTTTGGTACCAGACATCCAGAAGACTGCTGAGATAGTTTATGCTGCTACCACCAGTTTGCGCCAAGCAAATCAAGGTAAAATAAAATAAAATAGTCAATATGTTGATTAATACTGTACATAAGATTTTTAGCATGCTTGTTGACATAAAATTCAGAGGCCAAGATTTTAAAAAATGGATGCCAGAAGTTAGACTTCTAGGACTTAGATGCCCAACTGCCATTTAAGGTGCCTAAGTCCAATATTTAGGCAACACTGAGATCCTCAAAATCTCTGCTCAGATGCCATGTAACCCTGCAGATGTCTAAAGTCCCTAGTCCCTTGCAGTTCCACCATTAAACTTCCCTAAGTTTTATCCAGTGAGCTGCCACAGTCTAGCATCCAGGTGCCTATCTCATGCATATGCCTCAGCGGGATCCTCAAAGTAGGCATTCCTCTGCCTGCCCAAACAAAAACCACAACAGCAGCTTAGGCACCTACCTCCAGAAGAGGGTTCACCGCAATGATTCCCAAGCAGTGATTGGTGTCCAAGTCCCTTTGAAGGGGACGGCTTAGGATTCACCCCCCTCTTTGGAATTTCCTGTTGACTAGTTTAGGCAGCTCCCAGTTCAGTGTGCTGGCTTTTGTGGATCCCATTCTTAGGCATCTATCTTGCTCCCTCTGCACTGCATCGGGAGCCTAGGTATCTAATTCAGGGCTGTAGATTCCACTTGGTATCAAAGTGCCTACAAGTTAGGCACTGTAACACTTAGCATAGCAATGCATAAGTTCCTTTGTGAATCTAGTCCCTAAGTCTTTAATTTTGGATTTAAGTGGCTTGATTTTCAAAACTGCTGAACACCCAGCAGTTTCCTGGGAAACTTTGGCACTCGTTTTTAAAATTCTTGGTCAGATTATACAAAACTGGTTAGTGTAAGGAACAATGCTGTATCTTCCAGTTTTTATCACAATTATGTAACATCTTGTGTAACATTAAGAGGAAAATGAGTATGAGAAAAGCTGACAAAGTAATAACTCTGCTGTTGCAATTAAACTTCTTAAATAAAAAAATTAATTCTTAGTAAATTAAGTACAGAACAAAGAAAACCTAAATTAAGGATTAAAATGGAAGAAATTTCATATAACGTTTGGTGTCTATACAGAAATTAAAGAAACCAAAAATGAATAGCTCTTATGGTAACATTGATTTTACAATATATGTGGTCTTCTACAAGTCTATAGGGTAGGGAAACATGGAATTTTATAAAAAGTTAAGAAAACTATCTTAAATTCACAATGCAAGCTGATAGTTTGAGCTTTACAGTTACATTATTTGTAAAGCAAATCTTAATCTGAAATAAAGAGCTGATTTTGTCATCACTTGTGGGGAATATGTGTTCAGTATCGTTGTCAAACCAGCCACTAGTAAATGAGAGAACATCAGATTTTAATCTTATGTGGAAAAATATATATCACTTTTAAATATTTATATAACAGAAAAGAAGTTGGCTGAATACTCCAAAAAGGCTTCTGTGAAGCCCAAGCCTTTGTCTGTTTTAAGGTCCCTTGAAGAAAAGTATGTGGCTGTCATGAAAAAACTCCAGTTTGGTAAGTTAAGAAGTATTAATATTGTGTAATGTTGTTGTGTAGAAAGAAGAATTCTAAAAACATACAATGAAGGCTTCAGTCCAGGAAAGATTTGCACATGTGAATAATTTCAGACAGTAGACTGTTCACACGCAGAAAGGTTTCAGAAGGGTAGCCATGTTAGTCTGTTTCAGCAAAAAGAATGAGGAGTACTTGTGGCATCTTAGAGACTAACAAATTTATGCAGAAAGTTACCCATATCCACATTTTCAGGTTGTAGTAAGCTGCATTAAATTATGTTCAAATGTATTAAGTACAGGGTGTTTCACATACAAATTACAAAATGATCTTTGTGTGTGTTTTAGTTCTCAGAGACCACTGCTGACCAACACGGTCTCCTTGTTTCCTTGTGCTTCCCCCATCTATCTTTCTATATCCTTCTGTTTTCTTGTGTCTTGTATTTAAATTGTAAACTGTATAGGACAGGAACAGTCTCTTTGTTCTGCGTCTGTACAGCACCTAACATAATGGGGTCTTGGTCCGTGACCGGGCTCTTAGATGCTTTGATAATATATATAATCATTTCTCAAATATTGGTGTGGGGGGTTTACAAATGCTGCAAAAACAACTGTTTAACCCAACTTATTTGCTTCTATGAATAATTGTAAGACAATATTTTGTTCAGAGATACATTTCTGGAGAGTGTCATAAATAGGGCTGTTAAGCAATTAAATAATTAATCACGATTAGTCGTGCTGTTAATAATAGAATACTACTTATTTAAATATTTTTGGATGTTTTCTACTTTTTCAAATACGTTGATTTCAGTTACAACACAGAATACAAAGGGTAAGGTGCTTACTTTATATTTTTGATTACAAATATTTGCACTGTAAAAAAGATAAAAGAAATAGTATTTTTCCATTCACCTAATACAAGTACTGTAGTGCAATTTCTTTATCATGAAAGTTGAACTTACAAATGTAGATTTGTGTGCCAAAAAAACCTGCATTCAAAAATAAAACAGTGTAAAACTTTAGAGCCTACAAGTCCACTCAGTCCTACTTCTTGTTCAGCCAATCGCTCAGACAAACAAGTTTTTGTTTACGTTTGCAGGAGATAATGCTGCTCACTTCTTGTTTACATTGTCACCTGAAAGTGAGAACAGGCATTTGCATGGCACTGTTGTAGCCAGTGTCGCAAGATACTTATGTGCTAGATGTGCTAAAGATTCATACGTCCCTTCATGCTTCAACCACCATTTCAGAGGATATGTGTCTATGCTGATGATGGGTTCTGCTCGATAACGATTCAAAGCAGTGCGAACCGACGCATGTTCATTTTCATCATCTGAGTCAGATGCCACCAGAAGAAGGTTGATTTTCTTTTTTGGTGGTTCGGATTCTGTAGTTTCCGCATCAGAGTGTTGCTCTTTTAAGACTTCTGAAAGCATTCTCCACACCCCATCTCTCTCAGATTTTGGAAGGTACTTCTGATTCCTAAACCTTCGGTCGAGTGCTGAAGCTATCTTTAGAAATCTCACATTGGTACCTTCTTTGCGTTTTGTCAGATCTGCAGCGAAAGTGTTCTGAAAACAAACAACGTGCTGAGTCATCATCCGAGACTGCTATAACAGGAAATATATGGCAGAATGCGGGTAAAATGGAGCCAGAGACATACAATTCTTCACCAAGGAGTTCAGTCACATATTTAATGAACACATTATTATTTAATTAACACGTCATCAGCATGAAACCATGTCCTCTGGAACGGTAGCCGAAGCACGAAGAGGCATGTGAATGTTTAAGAAAAGTCAGCTACAAAAGGGCCATGTGAATGCCTGTTCTCACTTTCAGGTGAGATTGTAAATAAGAAGCGAGCAGCATTGTCTCCCATATATATAAAGAAACTTGTTTGTTCAGCCAATTACTAAGACAAGAAGTAGGACTGAGTGGACTTGTAGGCTCTAAAGTTTTACTTTTTTTTGTTTTTGAGTGCAGTTATGTAACAACAGATTCTACATTTGTAAATTGCACTTTCATGAAAAAGAGATTGCACTACAGTACTTGTCTGAGATGAATTGAAAGATACTATTTCTTTTGTTTACAAATATTTGCACTCTGAAAATGCTAATCAAAAATAATATAAAGTGAACACTGTACGCTTCGTATTCTGTGTTGTAATTTAAATCAATATGTTTGAAAATGTGGAAAAACATCCAAAAATATTTATAATACATTTCTATTGGTATTCTATTATTGTTTAATAGTGCAATTAAAACTGCAATTAACCGGTGATTAATATTTTTTAGTTACGTGTGAGAGTTAACTGCGATAAATCAACAGCCTTAGTCATGAATACTCATGTTACTGGGTATTCACACCAGAAATTTTTGTGGGAGTTCTTGTAAGATCTCTGAGTTTGGTAGAATGAAGAAGCAATAACATGGGACTTAAGTGACTAATAATTGCATGAAATACATTAGGATGAAATTCAATAAGGGCAAATGTAAAGTACTACACTTAAGATGGAATAATCAAGTGCACAAATACAAAACGGGAAATGACTGTGTAGGAAGGAGTACTCCAGAAAAGGATCTGAGGGTTACAGGGGATCACAAATTAAATATGAGTCAACAATGTAATGATGTTGCCAAAAAACAAACAGCACTCCAGGATATATTAGCAGGACTGTTGTAAGCAAGATAAGAGAAGTAATTCTTCCACTCTACACACCACTATTAAGGCCTCACCAGGAATACTGTGTCCAGTTCTGGGCACCACACTTTGGGAAAGATGTCGACAACTTAGAGAAAGTCCAACGGAGAGCAACAAAAATTTATAAAAGGTCTGGAAAACATGACATAAGAGGAAAGATTGAAAAAGCTGAATTTGTTTAGTCTGGAGCAGAGAAGACTGAGGGGGGTTAGACATTAGGAAAAACTTCCTAACTGTAAGGGTAGTTAAGCACTGGAACAAATTAACCAGGAAGGTTGTGGAGTCTGTGATTGGCAGATTTTAAGAACAGGTTAGTAAACACCTGTCAGGGATGTCTAGATAATACTTAGGGCTTATCTATACTTGAAATGCTACTGTAGCACTTCAGTGTAGACACTGTCTATGCATGAGGTCATCTTCCATCTGCATAAGTAATCCACTTCCCTGAGAGGCGGTAGGTAGGTTGATGGAAGAATTCTTTCGTTGTTCTAGTGCTGTGTACACTGAGGGTTAGGTCGGCTTAACTATGCCACTCTGGTGTGTGGATTTTTCACACACACCTGAGCGATGTAGCTGGCTCGACCTAACTTTTCAGTGTAGACCAGGCCTTAGTCCTGCCTCAGTGCAGCAGATTGGATTTGATGACATATTGAGGTACTTTCCAGTCCTGCATTTCTGCGATTTTTACGAATCGGGAATAGTCATAGCAGTAGTCATTGTGTGAATAGTTTCTGAGCTATCTGTAAGTTCAGATATTTTTACATAAGCCACTCTAATAATAATGAAAGAAAAACTAGGGAAAAAATCAATCTTTCAAGGATAATTCATAAACAGAAAAGGGGGCTAAACTCATTCATAAATTGTTGGCTGTGGATAGTTCATCCCATTCGCACATCAAGCTTTCAACAGCCAATAGGGACATGGGTCCATGTCAGAGGTCACAGCCATAGGCTTTGCAAAAACCTTACCTCAGGCCCAAAGTCTGCAACTGACTCAGTATGGTTAGGCCCATATTGACTTCGGTAGGACTCCACTCTAGCACAGCGGTCTGCCCATGTGGATCCCGTTCCAGGATCCGACCCTCAGTTAGCAAAATCAACCATAACTTTGCATTTGTCCTCCATGTCTCCCAGCATGGTTCATCAGTGAAAATACATACAAACCTTTTCAGTGGATTTCTGTAATATTTTAAAGATAATTCTTATTAATTTTAATGAACATTTCAGTGAAGATTTTTTGCGGGAAAATGTTTCCTGAACTTCTAAAAAATGTATGAGTAGCATTAAAAAGATTTTTTTAAATACAATTTATTGCTAGATGCTCTTGCTGGCTCATACACAAAATTGGTTTTTTATTTGATCAATTAATGTGTTCCAGTCCTATAAATCTTCACATGAGTAATCTGAAGTAGCCCATTTGATGTCAGTGGGGACTATTCACATGGGTGACTAAGGGTTTGGAGGACTGGGTCCATGAAATACATGTGATTCCAGAAAAAAATAAAACTATCCTAAAAATCTGGCCATCTAAGACCAAGAGTCAAAATACTGTATGAGAGAGTGTTCTTGCAGTATTTCAAATAACAAGTACTAGAAATCATGTGGGATATTTGGTCTTGTAAAATTTCCAATCCAGTATTTACAAGACCCTTCATGGAGCTTGTAATAATCACAGAAACCTTCTTGAGGCTCCCAGGATTCAAAACTTTGCATCCGAAATCCAAAGCTTTTCACCCATCCCTAAGAAAACAGTACAGTAATTCATGGTTCAAAACAAAGCTGTAGTATTTAGACCAAGTTGCTTTGTCCAAAAAAAACCCCAAACACCCCCTCCCCCCAACACATCTTGCAGAAGTGAAAAAGCACTCTTTCTAGGTCCCTTGTCTCAAAAAACACTTTTCAGATTAAACTCAACATTTCCCCAGTAATTTGCCTCTTGCCTCAGAGCATGAACAATTTCAGACAGAAGAGTTCTCTTTCTCAGAATATTTAAATGGTGGATCAAAGTCAGTCTTCTAGTCGAAAGGCTCCCATAACCTTAATTATGGAATTCACTGCCATTCCTCTGTTACACAACATACAAGTTTGGGTGGGTGGGGGTTCAGAAAAAGAAGCCAGGACTAGGATTGAAGGTGGCTTGACAAATCATTTGTTATTTTGAGAGTAGTTTTTATGTCACAAATAGAGGTCTTGTTGTCATTGCCAATGAAAACAGAGAATGTAGCTGGGAGAGTTATTGGTGCTATCTTTTCACCTTTGGCACCAAGTATCAAATTTCATTTAATGACAAATGATAAAAAATCTGGTCTCATTCTAATTTTTATGAATATTTTCCCGTATTAAACATAGTTGGCAGTCTGCTCCAAATAGAGCCATGACTAGAATTATTATTATTCATTCCTTAGGACCACAATGTGCTTAGTCTGGAATAACAGGACGTTTTATAGATCAGAATTGAGGTGCATTAATTAACATGGTTGTGCATGGAAGCTTATAAACCTGCTGAACTATACTTGATTCTTCTACCCAGTACTGCTTATGCTTCATTTTCTGTGGTCACTATATTAACTCACAAAACTGCCTAGAAAAGAGGCGTGAAAGGGCAGAATATGTTTTGATTACATGGAATGTAACTTTTCAATGGGTATCAGTTTGACACTTTATTCAACATCAATCAATTAGTAATGTTATTTTTCTAATGCAATAAAAATATTATTTTCACTATTCTAGATACATTTGAAATGGTTTCTGAAGTTGATGATGGAAAACTAGTTTTTAAAGTAAATTACCACTACATGTCTCAGGTGAAAAATGCAAGTGATGCAAACAGTGCTGCCAGGGCTCGACGTCTTGCTCAAGAAGCTGTGACTCTTTCAACATCACTGCCACTTTCATCTTCATCCAGTGTCTTTGTACGCTGTGATGAGGAACGGCTTGACATCATGAAGGTAAGAAACAAAGGCGCTTTCTGACTCTGTACTCAGTAGAACAAACATTTAGGAGAATATTTTTAAATACCGATGAGAAACATGACTATTCAATTTACCATTTTAATCGTTTCCAGTTGTAACTTCTATAAGCTTCCTGTAGGTGACGAGAGTCCTAGCAACTTGGTGTATATTCCATACCCATTCTCTGTGTGTTAAGTCCTGTTAAAACTGGAGAGAAGGGCCAGATTAATGAAAGAAATAGGTGCATAATTTTATTTTTTGGATTTTTTTTTTAAAGTGAGGTTCTGCTCTGAAAAGTTGATACAAACATGGTATCTTGCAGTTCTGCATCAATTTCTCAATAACTTCCATGTAAAATAAGCTCAATTTACAAGTAAAGCCATCTCTTTTCTAATTACTAGCCTTGAGACTTAGCCCAGGATTTGAAAGTCAAGCCAGATTCTTTCCTCCTTTTCATCACTAGAAATAGATTCTGCAGGCCAAAATTTGCCCTTACATATACTCGTGCAACCCCATTACATTCAAAGTATACCATTAGTGGCTCCTGTTCAACCCCACTGCCTTCAGTGGGCTTGCAGAGGTGTAACTGAGGGTATATCTACACTGCAGTTAAACACCTGTGGCTGGCTCATGTCAGCTGACTAGGGCTTGCGGGGCTCAGGCTATCAGCTGTTTAACTGAGGTGTAAACATTTGGGCTCGGGCTGGCCCTGGGACCCTTCCCCCTCGCAGGGTCCCAGAACGTGTGCTCCAGTCCAATCCTGAACATCTGCATCTAAGTTAAACACTCTGTGGTCCAAGCCCTGCGAGCCGGAGTCATTTGACATGCGCCAACCAAGGGTGTTTAACTGCAGTGTAGACGCACTCAGAATGACCCTGTAATTGGTATTTAGTAAACAATCTATTAATGATGTACAAAAAAGGAGTAGACTTAGCTTCCTAACTGCTTTGGCTGGGTAGTACTACCAGGAGAGAGAGGCATTAGCAACTTAGATAACTTAGATTAATCACTAATGCAACTAGGTTAGACAGATTTGTAAGACGATGACATTTTTATGTAGGCATTATTTTCAAAGTAGAACTGGAGGTGAAAAATAAGTTTATCCTGTAACCTCTCAAGATAACAATTATAAAATGTTTAAAACTGCAATTTGTCACTTTTTTTTTTATATGATAGGTGCTCATAACTGGCCCAGCGGACACCCCTTATGCAAATGGTTGCTTTGAATTTGATGTATATTTTCCACAAGACTATCCGAATTCACCTCCACTTGTGAATCTGGAAACAACTGGAGGCCATAGTGTGAGATTTAATCCAAACCTTTACAATGATGGCAAGGTAATGTGCATTGAACTTAGTTCTCATGATGAAATGCAGTATTCAAGTATACTTCTTGGTCGGTCGGTCTGTCTGTCTGTCCTGCTGCCCTGCTTTGTGTTGTGCTAGGAACAAAGTGAAATGGACAAGAATCTTGCTTGTGCCTGTGCTCACTCATGCTGTCTCAACCACGGTTAACCTGCACGTTAGAGGTGAAGGTTATTTTAAATTTCTCTACTGTAAATCACAGCAGCTGCACAGAGGAAGAGCAAACCAGGAAAGGAAGTGTGAAGTTTGCAGGTTTCATACAGCCAAAATTGTTGTTCTGCCTTTGCATGCGAGAGAGAACTTTTATTAAAAGTCCAGTTTATCATTAATTGTGCTATGCATACATTATTAATATAACTTCCTTTTTTTCTTTTATGCGCTATATATGCAGAAGTGCTAATTTATTTTTCCTCCCTGAAGCCAAGGTTATCAGCTGTTCTTGACTAATTATATGTTGGTGGGGGTTCTCAAGGGCTCCCAGAAGCTTCTTGTTAAAATTTGCCTTCCAAACTGAAAGGAAATTGGGTTGATTTCCCTATTACTAATGGACTTCACCCCCTCTTTGTATACTTCCAGAGATGACTTACCCTGGGGCTTTTTTCCCCTATGGTATGGACCAGATTGCAACAATTGGGAAATATTTAAAAAAAACAAAACAAACAAACAAACAAAAAACCACGTATCTGAGGGGGAGAACTGCAAACCTCACTAGAAGGTCATCATCTTTTCCATCCTCCTCACCAGATTTCATAGGCTGAGCACTTGTGTTATGTTATCAGTATCCAAAGAGCCCAAGTCACTTTTGAAAATGGGATGTAGGCTCCTAAATATCTTTGCGTAAAATTTTCAAAACCACATAAGCTTTATTGAAAGTCAAGGGCCTTGTGTTCCTAAATTGCCAGGTCATTTTTGAAAATGGGATTTAGGCCAAGTCATTCAGGTGCTTTTGGAAATTTTACCCTTAGTCTCTCTGCCTCAGTTGCCCATTTTGTAAAATAGGGACAGTAGTACTTCTTTGCTTCACTGGGGTGTTGAGACACTCAAATACTTTGGTAATGGAAGCCACATAATTACCTAAAATAGGTAAATAGATAGATATACTTAAGAACCCTAGCAATATTCCTCAGAAACCAACAAGCAGCTAATTCTTCCGTTCTCCAGTGGGAATTTTAAAGAGAGGTGCTCAAAATAATCTGGGGATGCTCACTGGTGGGATTTCTGCATAGGTCCCAGGGTGGTGATTGCGTGTGAAAGAGGACTGCAAACTGTTCGTTCTCCATAAAGTACTCTTGTATAACTTTTAATATTTGTCATACTTGAGTTTCCTCCACTGCTGCTACAGGGACTCTGAAAGAGGCTGCTTAAAGCAGACACGCTTCTGGGACCTTGTTGACAATGTTCACTGCCACCTCAGGTGGCACCTGACATACTTCAGAACGCTTTGAGGGAGGCCCCTTTTCAGTGTATGGGATTTAAGGAATGGCCTTCATTTGGGCTGAACCTCTGACACTCAGGATCTCCTTGAACTCCTACTCTCATACACCCCGACTCAATCCCTTTCCTTGATTTTGTTCCAGTCTTAGATCTAGTTTCAGACATTCCCCTGTCTTAAATACAAAAGTGCTGTTGAAAAACAGAGTCCATATCAGTCATAAGCATTCAAGAATGTTCATGCTCTCTTGATATAGGGGTGTGTGTGTGTGTGTGTGTGTGTGTTAGTTAGAGAGTGTTCATCTATACTGTTTGGCTAAATAGTTTCCTTTTCCTTTAAAAAAAAAAAATGTATTTTTAAGGGAAGGCAGGGAAGAAGTCATTACATTCTCAGGGATATTGAATTTGTGTGAGGCATATGTTTTGGAACCTCCAGAGTTTGAGACGTTTTTCTATGATTTTTTATTTTTTTTAATTTCTCTGTTTCACTCATTTGCTAGCATACTGTCCTAGTTGAACTTTGTCTATAATTTGTATACTTCAATTTGGTTACCATTTCAAAGTTTGATATTCAAAAAGATCTAATATGTCATAGTTCACAATATATTTTGATGCCCTACAAATTCCTATTAGTTTAAAAATGTTGTTTTAAGTCTAAACGTCATGTTAATTTAACTATGCAGCGTTTGTCCCTGTGCATTTTATGTCTGATCTTATTAAAAATTTTATCTGCAGGTCTGTTTAAGCATACTTAACACATGGCATGGAAGACCAGAAGAGAAGTGGAATCCCCAGACTTCAAGTTTTTTGCAAGTAAGCATTTCTTCCTCCTCTTCAAAACACGTTGTGTAAGAACAAATAAATATCAGAAAAATGTCTGCTCTTTCCTTAGCTTTTCTACCTTAGAACTTTAAACAACTTTTTTTCTTCATAAAATACCATGGACAAAAGAAATTTCTTAGTTACTTTTCCATTTTGCTTGTGGGAACCTGTAGCTAACTAAGAGCCCCTCACTGAACAATGAAAGTGCTGTAGAAAATTTAACGACTGTTGGTCATCAATTAGATTTCTTATTATTTTGGAACGGAATTAATATGCTGTAAATGTCCCACACTGAGTGAGACCTCCTTATCATTGATTTCTTCTACGTAAACTTTCACTCATTACCCCAGAAGCTGTATGGGATACTATAACAATCTTTATGTACTTATTTCCAGCCAGTTTCCAGCTAGCAGCTACAGTCCCCAAAATAAAATACTAATATGGATTTAGCAAAACCTAAATTTTAAAATCCTCTTCTTATAGCTGTCCGTATTGTGACTTTTGTTCTAGTATCTCTTAACAGCTGCAAATAACAAAAGAAAGTAGCTTGTTGAATTACAGCACTGTAACTAATAATGTGAATACCTGTGTATTCCAATATTCATGAGGCTAGCACCTTTGGAAAAGAAAAAATCTAAATCTGTATCTGTTTTATAAATCTTAGGACTTGACAGTCAGAGTTTGTTACTCTTGGGAAATCCTAACTTCTTGTGCTCAAGAGTTAAATGTAAATTACTGGCAACCTAGTTGATCTAGTTAAGTCTTTTAATTCAGTGTACTTCGAGGGCTTGTTTTCATGTGTGTGACTGCGCCACTGTAGCACTTTAGTGAAGATGCTGCTATGCCAACAGGAGAGCTTCTCCCATTGGCATAGTTAATCCACCTCCCTGAGAGGCGGTTGCTGTGTCCATGGGAGAAGCTCTCCCGTTGACATAGTGCTGTCTACGTGTGTGAGGGCTGGGGGGTTAGGTCGGTATAACTACGTCGCTCGGGAGTGTGGATTTTTCACATCTCTGAATGACATAATTATACCAATATAGGTCTGTCATGTAGACCTGGCCTCAGAAGAAGCAAGAACAGCATAGCCAAGGAAAATTATTACTCGAGCTATCCCTTGTCCCATTACTGACAGGTTCTGGAAGCAGTCCCAGTTCATTTCTTGGCTGAAAGAAGGATGGCAGTTATGGCCTTTGAGGGTGGAAGGGTAGAAATCAGGTAGAAATAGGGGGAGATATCTGGACACCAAAAGGACGAGGGAGGACTCCCACCCACTAAGCATGGAAGGCAGTGGAAATATTACTGTTTATATCCTAGCTTTTGTCTCTGGGAACCTGGCTTGACATCCTACTTTACTTCATAAGAGAAGCTAAAAGCATAGTGAATATTTTGACAATTTAACATACAGTGCTTTTGTATGAGGAGAAAGTCATTCTGATAATGATTGAGGTTCAGTGCATAGAAAGTTGACTTATATTCAAGCATTTGCTCAACTTCCCCCATGTAGATTTATGGAGGTATTTTCCCTTCCGGGGATCAGAGGTCTGAAATTAGGCCCGAGTCCTGCAAAGATTTGCACACATGCTTAAATTTACATACTGTAAGTATGTGTATATATATTTAAAAAATGAAATTATGCTAGTTACAGGGGAACTGTCAACTTAAAATCAAGACAAATTCAAAACTTAAGCTAAAGTAATTTCATGTACTTCAGTTCCTCCTGCCACATTTTCCTATCGTTTATTTTTTCTATTTCTATTGTATATGAAGCTTTCACATTAACAGGAAAACCAGTAAAAATGATTGTACAAAGTGTTGTCAAAAGCAAAGTAAACTAACTGACTAATGTTCCAGTTACAATAATGTTAAGTGTTACTTGTCACAATAGTGGAGAAACAGTTTTCAGAGAGAAGTTTAACTTAAACAGGTCTGTTAGGGCTCGTCCAGTGGTGAAATGTGGTGCTTGTTCTGGAGATCCAAAAAAGAAAAAAAACAAAAGCAAAAAACAGACTTCAGATGAAACCTACGGATTAGAGCATAGTTAAGTTAAAAATAAGACCTCTCTTTGAGATCTCTTTCAAGAGTCAGAGGAACAAATATTGGAGAAATCCAGGATGGCTGAAGTAGTAAATAACTACCTTTCCAATTCTAAACAAAATCGGGAAGAGGAATTATGAGCAAGCAAATACAAGTGACAGTTCAGAGGAAGCCAAAGTTTCAATAAAACCTCATAAAATTAACTACGTATTAGCAGAGCCAGAAAAGATAGATCCAAAAGTTGTAAACAAATGGACAGAAGAAATTGTGAAAGTGACCAATACTTTTTTACACATCTTGGAAACCGATACAGTCCCTGATTTGAGAATACAAAATGGGGTTTCAGACTTCAGAAGGAAGGACAGGGAAACGTTATTCTTTTTGTAACACATGAACAGTAAAAATAAAAGGGCAGTGTTCATAAAGGTGTTGAAATATTCTACACAGCCACTGCTTAAATTGTATCCAGTGTATTAGCTACAGAGTTGACAAAATGGATTACAGGATGAAAATAATATTATTTTCAGCGTGGGCTCTTCATAGTCCCACTGTGATGAGACACCATAAGCCTTGGGAGCCTTTTGTGACCACAGAGCATATTATAGCTACTATGATTCTGAGAAAGGGGAGACTCAGTCCTCTGGGATTCCTGCTCTTGCTGCACCAAAGCCTTTCTTGACCCATTCTCCAGCTCCAAAGTTGGTGGAGTTGGCTGGTGCTGTCTGTCAGTGCTAGGGCCTTCTTCAGTGACTGTGCCTGGTGAAACCTCAAAGGTTGGTGTCAATTATACTTGCAGCACTAGAGAAAGCTACAGAGGTTCAGTCCTCTCCGAACAGCAGTAAGTCATCAGCCATCTCTAGTTCCTTCTAAATCTGTGGGGGAGGCCCTGGAAACTTCTGTTCTCTGCTGTAAAGCATAAAGTTAAGAGAAAGCAGATAAATGAAAATTCCTTGATGCCTGGGGAATCCAGTGCTCTGTGAATCAGAGATGGGACCAGTCCTTGCTGCGGGAAGTTTTGGTTCTAAATGTTCTCTCTCTCCAATGCAGATGCTGAAGACACCATTTGCTTCTTCTCTTGATGCTGACCTCACTTCTCTAGTGCTAATGCCTAGATTTACCAGTTTTGAGGGCCAGTTTATCTTTGGATAGATCAAGAAGCTAGTTGGTCCCCCATTATGGGCTTTTGGTTTCAGGGACAATTTGATTGGGCACAGTGCCATCTGGGATGTACTTTGCAGCCTGTCTTTCTAGACAGCTCCTAGAACAAGGACTGAGGTTCTTGGTTTGTGCTCATAGGAGTTTCTAGTCTCAATCCTTGTCAAGGTTCCTCCCCCACTCTGAACTCTAGGGTACAGATGTGGGGACCTGCATGAAAAACCTCCTAAGCTTATCTTTACCAGCTTAGGTCAAAACTTCCCCAAGGTACAAAATATTCCACCCTTTGTCCTTGGATTGGCCGCTACCACCACCAAACAAATACTGGTTACTGGGGAAGAGCTGTTTGGACACGTCTTTCCCCCCAAAATACTTCCCAAAACCTTGCACCCCACTTTCTGGACAAGGTTTGGTAAAAAGCCTCACCAATTTGCCTAGGTGACTACAGACCCAGACCCTTGGATCTTAAGAACAATGAACAATCCTCCCAACACTTGCACCCCCCCTTTCCAGGGAAATGTTGGATAAAAAGCCTCACCAATTTGCATAGGTGACCACAGACCCAAACCCTTGGATCTGAGAACAATGAAAAAAGCATTGTTTTCTTACAAGAAGACTTTTAATAGAAATAGAAGTAAATAGAAATAAAGAAATCCCCCCTGTAAAATCAGGATGGTAGATACCTTACAGGGTAATTAGATTCAAAACATAGAGAACCCCTCTAGGCAAAACCTTAAGTTACAAAAAAGATACACAGACAGAAATAGTTATTCTATTCAGCACAATTCTTTTCTCAGCCATTTAAAGAAATCATAATCTAACACGTACCTAGCTAGATTACTTACTAAAAGTTCTAAGACTCCATTCCTGGTCTATCCCCAGCAAAGACAGAATATAGACAGACAGACAAACCTTTTGTTTCTCTCCCTCCTCCCAGCTTTTGAAAGTATCTTGTCTCCTCATTGGTCATTTTGGTCAGGTGCCAGTGAGGTTACCTTTAGCTTCTTAACCCTTTACAGGTGAGAGGATTTTTTTCTCTGGCCAGGAGGGATTTTAAAGGGGTTTACCCTTCCCTTTATATTTATGACAATCCTTTTAAGCCCCATGGTATGATCTTGTGCCTTACCATTCTATGGTGTTGTGGCAGGTTCCTTGTTTCCCTCATTAGGCTTCTCAATGTTGTAGAAAAAGGCCTAGATCTCCAGCCTTGTCTCACTTATTTCCTTCCCAAGAGGTAATGGGGTCATTTTTTCTTGAACTTGTTTCTATTTTTAGTTGTTGTTTTTTACTTTTATTTTTTGGTGGCGTATGCATTGTACATTCACTTATGAGTATGCTAAAATCTGTTACAAGCAGCGTAAACTATGAGACTGTGTGTGTGAGCCTGCATATATTTTATATTTATATCTATAGCGAAAGGTTTAGGTCCCTCTTTTTTCATATATTGTGGGAAGACGTGCAGAATCTGTGAGATGAATGAATTATACAAGACATAGGACAAATTGTTATTGGTACAGTGTAGATAATCTAAATTTAGCTGGTTGATTTCACAGGAATAGGTAATTCCTGTTTTAAAAAAAAATTAGCACAATGCTCTAACACACAGTTGTTACTAGTTTTCAGAATGCTAAAGGCAGCCGTGGTTAAGTCATTTTAATACACTCCTAAAGGCTGTTATAATTGGGCATTTAATAAAGAATACTGGTTTGTGACTATAGGGAGTTAACCAGATTCATGGGCAATAATGCTTGTAAATAAGTTTTTGTTAATGCTTTTGCTAATACTTTCCTATAAAAGGAATGTTCTGGGGGAAAATACATAATTTCAATTTTGCTGATTAGCGTAGTTTTCCACAGAGCCATCTAATTAGCATTTTGAAATGACTGCAAAGCATAGTACCAGTTAAGAGGGTTTTGGGGTTTTTTTAACATGGACATAATTGCTGCAAAATGCCATTGTTTGCTGCAGATTACCTTCTTTAGCATCCTGGTATGCTAATGACATGAAATTTTCTTCTCTGCAAGAATCTGTTTTTTAATTTCATATTTTTTTTGCTGAGTATGGGATTGGACAGTAAAGTAGCACAGTAGATAAATGATTAACTTTAGAAAATAATTTCATTCTGTAAATATATAAGTGGAAAAGTCCAGTTTGGGGGTGTGTGTAGTTTTTTTTGTTTGTTTTTTTTAACAGTTAAGGCTTGAGATTCTTCTCAAACATCAGGAGAGCAGTACCATGTATTCTACAAAAATCTGTTTATATTTTTATTGAGACATAGGGTTTTACTATCTGCTTCAATGAAATCTAGATTCTATGGCGACTTTTTGAAAGTTTCTCTTTCTTACAGTATCAAAATATGAATACACAACACCCTGAGGAGTGTAGTTGTTGAATAAGAAGTTATAGGGGAGGTAATTCAACAAAATCATTCTGACTTTAAATGTATTTCTGATTCTCACAATATTCCCTCTCCTTAAGAGTGAATATGACTGGACATATGGTAATAATTGTGGGAAAACATATAATTGTCACATAACATCTGGCAGTATCACAAGGGGGACTGGTAGTAAAGTGCGAAATCTGCAGTAAAGTTTATCTTCCTCCTAGACTAGAGGCTAGACTATCGTAACTGATGAGCATAACAATCTTTCCATGTAAAGTGTGCAGATAGGAAATACACACCTGTAAAACTTAATACTGCATGTAAAGAAATTCTTCAGTGTGTCATTTGTTTTTTTCTTTCAAAACAAGAGGCACTATGTAGGTACTTAAATGGCTCCCATCACTGGTAATATCGGATTGCCTCCCAGCTGTACAAAAATAGGAGTGAAAAGAAAAGAAGGACTTGTGGCACCTTAGAGACTAACAAATTTATTTGAGCATAAGCTTTCATGAGCTACAGCTCACTTCATCGGATCCATTCAGTGGAAAATACAGTGGGGAGATTTATATACATAGAGAACATGAAACAATGGGTGTTACCATACACACTGTAACCAGAGTGATCAGGTAAGGTGAGCTATTCCCAGCAGGAGAGCGGGGGGGGGGGAACACCTTTTGTAGTGATAATCAAGGTGGGCCATTTCCAGCAGTTGACAAGAACGTCTGAGGAACTTGGGGGGACGAGGGGGGGAATAAACATGGGGAAATAGTTTTACTTTGTGTAATGACCCATCCACTCCCAGCTTTATTCAAGCCAAAGTTAACTGTATCCAGTTTGCAAATTAATTCCAATTCAGCAGTCTCTCGTTGGAGTCTGTTTTTGAAGTTTTTTTGTTGAAGAATTGCCACTTTTAGGTCTGTAATCAAGTGACCAAAGAGATTGAAGTGTTCTCCAACTGGTTTTTGAATGTTATAATTCTTGACTTCTGATTTGTGTCCATTTATTCTTTTACGTAGAGACTGTCCAGTTTGGCCAATGTACATGGCAGAGGGGCATTGCTGGCACATGATGGCATATATCACATTGAGGAATGTGCAGGTGAACGAGCCTCTGATAGTGTGGCTGATGTGATTAGGCCCTATGATGGTGTCCCCTGAATAGATATGTGGACACAGTTGGCAACGGGCTTTGTTACAAGGATAGGTTCCTGGGTTAGTGATTCTGTTGTGTGGTGTGTGGTTGCTGGTGAGTGTTTCCTTCAGGTTGGGGGACTGTGTGTAAGCAAGGACTGGCCTGTCTCCCAAGATCTGTGAGAGTGATGGGTCGTCCTTCAGGATAGGTTGTAGATCCCTGATGATGCGTTGGAGAGGTTTTAGTTGGGGGCTGAAGGTGATGGCTAGTGGCGTTCTGTTACTTTCTTTGTTGGGCCTGTCCTGTAGTAGGTAACTTCTGGGTACTCTTCTGGCTCTGTCAATCTGTTTCTTCACTTCAGCAGGTGGGTACTGTAGTTGTAAGAATGCTTGATAGAGATCTTGTAGGTGTTTGTCTCTGTCTGAGGGGTTGGAGCAAATGCGGTTGTATCGTCGAGCTTGGCTGTAGACGATGGATCATGTGGTGTGGTCTGGATGAAAGCTGGAGGCATGTAGGTAGGAATAGCGGTCAGTAGGTTTCCGGTATAGCATGGTGTTTATGTGACCATCGCTTATTAGCACCGTAGTGTCCAGGAAGTGGATCTCTTGTGTGGACTGGTCCAGGCTGAGGTTGATGGTGGGATGGAAATTGTTGAAATCATGGTGGAATTCCTCAAGGGCTTCTTTTCCATGGGTCCAGATGATGAAGATGTCATCAATGTAGCGCAAGTAGAGTAGGGGCATTAGGGGACCAGAGCTGAGGAAGTGTTGTTCTAAGTCAGCCATAAAAATGTTGGCATACTGTGGGGCCATGCGGGTACCCATAGCAGTGCCAATGCCCCTCTACCATGTACATTGGCCAAACTGGACAGTGTCTACGTAAAAGAATAAATGGACACAAATCAGATGTCAAGAATTATAACATTCAAAAACCAGTTGGAGAACACTTCAGCCTCTTCGGTCACTCGATTACAGACCTAAAAGTGGCAATTCTTCAACAAAAAGACTTCAAAAACAGACTCCAACAAGAGACTGCTGAATTGGAATTAATTTGCAAACTGGATACAATTAATTTAGGCTTGAATAAAGACTGGGAGTGGATGGGTCATTACACAAAGTAAAACTATTTCCCCATGTTTATTCCCCTCCGCCCTTCCCCCCCCAGCCCCCACCACTGTTCCTCAGAAGTTCTTGTCAACTGCTGGAAATGGCCCACCTTGATTATCACTAAAAAAGGTCCGCCCCCCAGCCCCCACCACTGTTCCTCAGAAGTTCTTGTCAACTGCTGGAAATGGCCCACCTTGATTATCACTAAAAAAGGTCCGCCCCCCGCCCCCCCCTCCCCCCCACTCTCCTGCTGGTAATAGCTCACCGTACCGGATCACTCTGGTTACAGTGTGTATGGTAACACCCATTGTTTCATGTTCTCTGTGTATATAAATCTCACCACTGTATTTTCCACTGAATGCATCCAATGAAGTGAGCTGTAGCTCACAAAAGCTTATGCTCAAATAAATTGGTTAGTCTCTAAGGTGCCACAAGTACTCCTTTTCTTTTTGCGGATACAGACTAACACGGCTGCTACTCTGAAAAAAATAGGAGTAGCATTTTTTATTTCTTCCTTCCAAATCTGTAGAATAAATACATGTTGGCTTTGCTTGCTTGTTTGATTGTGTCTAAGTGCGTGAGGGAAGACATTATTGAGGAAAAGTGAAGCCAGAGAAATAAATTTTTACATTTAGCTCTGAAACTGGTAACTCACTGGTCATTCTCGTTTCTTGTAGGGGTGAGTTCCATAGTCAAGGAGCAGAGTCTGTGAAAGTTCTGTCTCCTGCACTCACAAGCCTCCCCCTGTTGGTCAACAGTTTCATCTTAGCTGTCATGGGAGCTCATGGTCTCAGGGAGAAGCAATTTCGCAGGTAGTGAGAGCCAATTCCATTGGAGGGTTTTGCATATTTGGACAGACCATGAACTGGACTCTGCACCCTGTGGGGAGTCGGCACAGAAAGGAGAGCACTGGGGTGATTGCCATCAGTTGTGTTGCTAAGCAGAATGGATGTTTTGTACCAGCTGGAACTTTTAGGGTATGGGGCTTCACTCCTATATTTGAGTTTCAGTAATCAAGCCTGGAGATCTTACAGGGAGCACTGCGGTCTTGTCTGCACCTGAAAGTTGGCTGCAATTGCTGCAGGGGGTAGTTGGACATCTAGTAGTACTGAGGAGTCCAAAGGGCACTCAGACTGCAAACTGAACCATTTGAAGACAATTGCTCTCTCTAGTGAGAAACATTATAGAGGAGGCAAATTCTTCAAAGTGCTTCCCTCTTCCTACCCACATTATTTCAGCCTGTCTTGGCTCAGCTCTAGACAGCTGCTTTTCACCCAAGTGCTGATTTTGGCTAGGCACATAAAAGATGGGAGATTGAGCTCTTATCTTGCAGGAATCATTTAACATCTATATCATGGTGTTTATGTTGAATGCAAAGCAGCCTCCAAATTTCATAGTATCATAAATAGTGAGAAATGGATGGGAAAATGAAGTATGTGCTATCCATAACTATAAAGAAGCTCTTCCAAAACCTGCTAATAAATCAACTGAATAAAGCTCATATATTAGCCACAGCAACGAATGGGGATTAAAAATAATCCAGCAATGACCAGGAAGCATGGGATTTTGCAGTTGACGAACATAAAACAGACACTTACGCAGAATATTATGGAAATTTAATACAAAGCCTGTATAAATTCACCAGTTGTTACACACACGCAAAATAAAAACTATAGCAAAGTCCATTCATGTACTCAAATGGCTTGTTTGGGTTTCCTGGCCCTCACTTGATTCCTTCCTTACCTCAAAGTGGTTTTGCGCTTGTACAGGGTGGTTTTCTGCCCCAGGTCCTTCCCATTAGGCCTTGGCTTTTATTCCTATGTCCTGATCAGATCGGAGGTAGTCTTGTACTTTAAGCTTTTTCTGGACAAAATTGTTCTCCAGACTAGGGTTTTCATACATAGAGACCATCTGGGCCATAATTCTTTCCATTTTAAATTACTTTGTAAACATTAATTGACGAAAAATAGGATAAACTGAATGTTTGTTTGGAAAACGTTAACTAAAAACTTAATGGATAAAGGCGCGTATGATAGAAACCCTGAGTTCACCAGAGGCCTTTTATCCTCGTTTGGTTTAGATTAAGTTAGTTCAACAGACATTTTCTTTATTCACTTATGTAATTACAGATTACATCTGGGAGAGGGGAGGCGATCATTAGTGGTATGTTTCTGTAGGATGTTAGATTTGATTATTACAAAGAAACCTAGTTTAGAAATAGTTTGTAATTTTATATTGAAATCCATGGTCTGCTGGTTATTTTATTTTATCAGGGTTTCATTTTGAAGGTAGTAAGAAAACACTGTTGTAAAATTTCTTCACTGTGAGGAATAAAAATACTTTATAGCTATTAAATGGAAAGCAGGTTTCAGAGTAACAGCCGTGTTAGTCTGTATTCACAAAAAGAAAAGGAGTACTTGTGGCACCTTAGAGACTAACCAATTTATTTGAGCATGAGCTTTCGTGAGCTACAGCTCACTTCATCGGCTCACGAAAGCTCATGCTCAAATAAATTGGTTAGTCTCTAAGGTGCCACAAGTACTCCTTTTCTTTAAATGGAAAGCAGCTGCAGGACTAAATAAATTGCTTGGAAACAATTAGGCACTAAGTGTTTTCCTGGTTCAAAGATCACACTATTGTTAGACCACCCAGAATGTTTCAGGAGTTTATCATTTTCTAACACAGATGAAAGTGGAAAATTCAGTTCAGAGATTTTAGGTAGCTGAAAACATAATATACAGCAGCAAATCTGCTTATTAATTAGGACTGTGCATAATGTTCAAAGCCATGAATAGCTAATATCTATTCAGTGTCTACTATGTCTAAATTTTAAAATACCCAGAATGTAAGATGTTTGAACTGTATATATGGCAGAGTTTTTGTCGTCTTTATATAGTGAATCCTATAAGTTCAACACTGATTTTATGACAAGTTTTGACATGTAGCATTTTGGAGTGGGATTTTTCAAACACTTTCAGAATTGACCAAACTCAGCTCCCATTGACTTCAGGGGGAGCAGCATTAGGCTGACTGTAAGCACTTGTGAAAATTCCACTCTTTATTGTAACAGAAAAACCACAATTTTATTTTGTAGATAAAAAACCCAAAATAAATTTTTTTTTTTTTTAATATGAAACATGACATCCATTAGGTAGGGCAACCACAAGCTGACTCAGTTTAAGATCTCATACTGAAAGAACTAGATAGCAAGACAACAGCCTTATAATAAATCTTAACAACACACACCCCTTTTTTGGTATCTCTTGATTCCTTGGGGGGGGAAAGGGGCATCCATGTTTGTTAGCCTACATTTTTGATGAATATAGTCTAACTTTTATTCAACAAGGACAAGAATTTTTATTTAAAGAGAAATGACTTTTGATGTTGATATGGAGATGAAAACACAACACATTTTCTGCATTAGAAAAGTACCTGAATGGAAGCTCACAAGTATTTATTTCATATGCAGCAATGGCAGCTAACTTTTGTAGAGGTTCTGTTTAGCAGTTCTGATTATACAGTATGCTGTAATAGCATTTAACATGTTTGAACTGCTAAATACATAAACAGCCCGTGATGGAGTCAGAGGTGGAGAGATGGAGAAACTGAGTCACAGAAAGATTTAAGTATGCCCAAGATGACTCAGTGAATTAAAGGCCAAACGAGACTATAACTCAGATGTTCTGAGATTCCAGGCCCCCGCTCAGTCCACTAGACCAGTGGTTCCCAAACATGTTCTGCCGCTTGTGCAGGGAAAGCCCCTGGCGGGCTGGGCCGGTTTGTTTACGTGCCACGTCCGCAGGTTCATCCGATCGCGGCTCCCAGTGGCCGCGGTTTGCTGCTCCAGGCCAATGGGAGCTGCTGGAAGCGGCGTGGGCTGAGGGACATACTGGCTACCACTTCCAGCAGCTCCCATTGGCCAGGAACAGCGAACTGCGGCCACTGGGAGCCGCGATCGGACGAACCTGCGGACGCGGCAGGTAAACAAACCGGCCCGGCCCGCCAGGGGCTTTCCCTGCACAAGCGGCGGAACAAGATTGGGAACCAGTGCTCTAGACTATGCTGTCCCTTCTTCATTTCTTCGTGGTGCAAATGAATTCAATAACAAGAATCGTTTTGATCAAAATAGGTTTACCCACTCCTCCTTGTGTTACCAAATGCTAGAATGACCTCCAGATCATCAGAGATGTAACAATAATGAGAATGGGTCTACAAAAATCTAATTTCATTCACCTGATACTTCATTAAAATATTTTAAAATGATTGTTTAAACTTCTGTTTCAAATAAGAATTGAGTTTCTTCTTGTTCAGATGGTGAAAAGAGGGAAGCCAAGGCCAAATTCTGCCCCCATATTTGTTTTGTGTGTCTGAGAAGAATATTGGGCCCTTTCAATTAACCATAATCTTTACAAATAACTAAAGTACCAATTTACATTATATTATATAGCCAATATAATATCAGTACATCTAAAAACTTTGAAATAATACTTTTTTCTTTTAAAAAGAGAATGATCAGACATCTGCTTATTCTTTTGAATGGTTTCTTTGCATCTAAATTTCAAAGCTTTTTTCCCCATGTCAAATGGAGTATAGTGTTTTGTGGTAGCAAGCTACATAGGGAATTCCACTGAAACTAACTCGCTTCCATTTACTTAGACGTACACTTATAATTTGCACTAGATATTGATCAGAAGTTTTAAACTTGCATGCCTAAAGTTCAACACCTAATCCATATTGGGACACCTAAACAGATGTCTAATTTTCAGAGGTGCTGAGTTCCTGCAGCTAATATTGACTTAATGTGATTGGCAAGCACTCAGCACAATTTTATTTTATAGATAAAATTGTGGCCACTTAGATACCTAAACAAATAGTTAGAGTTGCAGTTCATAGGCACTTCTGCATTAAAATGTTTATCAGTTTTTCTTAATTTTTTAAAGTAATAATTTTCAGCAATTTGTTTTAGTAGGCTTCTTGTGCCAAAAGTGTTCAGAAATTTTCTCAGTAATCCTGCATTTGTGATTGGTTGTTAAATTTACATTTTTTTCAGCCAAAACTTATTTAGGTATTTGAAAATAAGGGAGAATTGTGGTGATGGTGAATTTTTGGAGAGGGAGTTTAGCATTAAATATCTATTTGATTGCTGGCCATGGGTCTAACTGAATGTTGCTATTGCACATTAGGTATGTTGGAGTGTTGTGTTTCATGCAGGTACTTCTGAGGGTTTTTTTGAGGATTACCTAGTGCATATGGTTAGATATCTTTCATGTGTATATAAATCCCAATAAAATGAATAGTGAATGTGCAGTCAGCTTACTGAACACTGAGTTTGTATTTCCTATAGAACTTTTGTGGGTTTTTTTACGACTTTGAAAGTTCATTTTAGCTACTTTTGGTCTGTGAAGAGCTGAGTTTTGTCTGTAGTAATTAACCATGGCACTAAGAGCGAACTTACTTTAGGGAGAGGTGCTTTAGGCATTGGCAATATCAGGAGATGTGGCAGGAAAACCACAGAATCCTGAATCAGGGCGTGACTGGTAATAGTGAAGCAGTTGCACTTCAGCTGTTTAATTTTAATGTGTGTTGTGTAACTTTTATACTCTTTCATTTTATAAATATTCAATTTACACTTACAGTGCTTGGCTTTTAGTCTCAAAATTTATGTGCTGCATCATGTGTGCTATGCTTGGACCTGAAAGCTAGAATTTTTACCTCCATTGATTATGGATGTTTAAGCAGTTTGAACAAACTAACAATGGTTAAGTTTTTGATGTAATAAAAGAAACCATTGTTAGTTTGTTCAAACTGCTTAAAAATCCACGTGGGGCCAGGCCTATTTATTCAAAAAATGTTTAGCTCTGGAAGTAATATGTAGTTACATATTTATGATGATACAGTTTTCTAATTTATTTTTTCTTGGACTAGGTTTACAGTTGTGTGGATGATGGTTTTTAGTATAAGTATGGTAATTGTTTCAGGTGGAACACAATTCCCCACTTGTATGAAATATTCATATTTTACAACATACATTAATTAATTTGTCATAAAATATTTCTTGCAATGAAGACAAAGCTTGTAATATATAACAAATTTTAAAAACAAGTGGTGGTCACTATGTAATGGACTGAATTATTTTTCATTTACTCATTTACTGCTTCTCTCCACAGGTGTTGGTGTCTGTCCAGTCCCTCATATTGGTAGCAGAACCCTATTTTAATGAACCTGGATATGAAAGATCTAGAGGTACTCCTAGTGGTACACAGAGTTCCAGAGAATATGATGGAAATATACGACAGGCAACAGTCAAGTGGGCTATGCTTGAACAAATCAGAAACCCTTCACCATGTTTTAAGGAGGTAGGTATTATGAAACAAAGTAAACACTGGCTTTTGCCTTTAACATATTTAAAGACTGTTATCAGGTCCCCAGTCACTCATCTTTACTCATGACTAAATGTGCCCAGTTTTTTTTTAACCTTACCGCAGAGGTCAGGTTTTCTAAACTTTTTATCATTTTTGTTGCTCTCCTCTGGAGTTTCTAATTTATCCACATCTTTCCTAATTTGTGGTGCCCAGAATTGGAGACACTACTCCAGCTGAGGCCTCACAAGTGTCAAGCAAAGTGGGACAGTTACCTCCCATGTCTTACATACATTCCTGTTAATATACCACAGAATATCAGTCTTTTTCGCAATTGCATCACATCATTGACTCATATTCAACCTACGATCCACTATAACCCTCAGATCCTCTTCAGCAGTACTACCACATAGCCAGTTATTCCCCATTTTGTAGTTGGGCATCTAATTTTTCCTTCCTTTATTGATTTTATCTTACTGATTTCAGACAAGTTCTCTAATTTGTCAAAGTTATTTTGAATTCTAATCCTGTATTCCAAAGTGCTTGCAACACTTCCTGGCTTGGTATCTGGTCACAATTAGATACCTTTTTAGTGATGACTGAAGCAAAATGGGCATTATACACCTCAGTTGTCTTGATATCATCAGTTATTAACTCTCCTTTCCTGCTAAGTAGAAGACTTACACTTTCCTTCATCTTTCTCTTGTTCCTAATGTATTTAAAGAACCGCTTTTTATCATCTTTTATGTCCTTGTTAGATGTAATGCATTTTCTGCCTTAGCCTTTCTGATTTTGTCCCTACATGCCTGTGCTATTCTTTTGTACTCCTTCTTAGCAATTTGTATATGTTTCCACTCTTTGTAGGATTCCTTTTTGATTTTCAGGTCATTAATGATTTCCGGGGGGAGCCATATTGGCCTCTTGCTATTCTTCTTATTTTGCCTTCCCATTGGGATGGTTTGCAGTTGTGCCTTTAATATTGTCCCCTTGAGAAACTGCCAGCTCTCCTCAACTCCATTTCCCTTAGGTCAGGTCCCATGGGAAGAAAATCTATCAATTCTCTGAGTTTGTTAAAGTCCATTCTGCTTCTCTCACTCCTTCCTTTCCTTAGAACCATGAAATCTATCATTTCTTGATCACTTTCACCCAAATTCTCTTCCACCTTCAGATTCACATCCAATTCTTCCCTGTTGGTCAGAATCAAGTCTAAAATGGCTGTCCCTCTGGTTACTTCCTTCACTTTCTGAAACAAACAGTTGTGCCCAATACATTCCAAGAACATATTGGAGATTTTGTGTTTTGCCATATTACTTTTCCCACAGAAGTCTTGGTAGTTAAAGTCCCCCATTACTATCAGGTCTTGAGTTTTGGATATTTCTGTTGTTTGTTCTAGAAATGCCTCATTCACCTCCTCTTCCTGATTTGGTGGTCTATAGTAGACTGCTAGCATGACAAAACTCCTCTGATTTTCCCCCTTTATCCAGAGACTTTCAAGTGGTTTGCCTCTCACCTCTTGGACCTCAGAACAAGTGTCTATATGCCTGATGTATAATGCAACATCTCCTGCTTTTTTTCCCTGCTTGCCCTTCCTGAACAAAGTCCCCTCTGTACCAGTATTCTAGTCATAAGCTTTATGCCACCATGTCTCTTTGATTCTAATCAAGTCATAATTTAGCTTATGCACTAATACTTAAATTTCTTCCTCTTTATTTCCCATACTCCTTGCATTTGTGTTATAAAGATCTAAGATGTTGAGCATCTTTCCCCACTGATTTCCTTCTTGTTGAAGGAGAACTTTAACTATATAAAAAGGTTGAAAGAGAAATGATGGGAATATCAAGGTTCTTGCTATACTTATTAGAAAACAACAAGAAATGTGATGCTTTGGTGTAGTTGAGTTTATTAGATGAGTTTGCTAGAATCTTGAAACTTCTAAAAAGATGAGTGGAAAATCTGATAAAATGTGGTTCTGTGAAGCTTAGCTACTTTGTATTTTTAACTTTTCACAGCATCAGATGTATTGTTTCTTATTCTAACTGCATTACATGCAAAATCTGCTGATCAATACTGCAAATAGGTACTAAAGGTTTAGTGATTACCAAACATTAGTGTATTAATTTATCTAACTCAAGATCCTTAAACGAAGAAAGTGGCAGGAAACGAGTGAGTGAATGGACTAGAGTAATGAAAACAGATAATTCAAAAGCAAATTATAAATGTTCTTGAGCTGTTAATTAATGTGCTACCTAGGATTTGTACTCATTTCAAAAAGTACAGAAAACCAGTTTCCAGCTCTGAACATCACCAGTTTGGTTTCGGAGCACTGTCTGTCTTTGAAAGGCAAAGATCAATTGACATAAAAACAATTAACTTGAACTCGATAATTTTCTGCTAATGATATTGCCTTCAGTGTACTGCAAAATGAGGTATTAAAGAAAATATTTCTCCCTGGTTATACTCCTTCAGACGGATTGACACTGTTACTAGATGTGGCAATTGAAGAAATTGATGACAAATTAAAGAAAGAAGTAAAATAATCAGTACAGACATTAATGGAAGATGTGAAGTTGTTTGTTTGACCAACTAATCACCAGAGTCCATAGAAAAGAAGTGTTTTATTGTGAGTTAAACAGCAGCAGCTCTGTGTTTTATTTGTGAGTTAAACAGCAGCAGCTCTTCATTCCAGAGATGGCTGCACCATAGTGATGGGTGAAGTGATTCCCAGTACTGTGTACAGTTTGTACATGAGTTTGTAAAGTATTTTGTGTTTTTTTCTGGCTGAAAAGTGTCATAAAAATGTATACTGTTAAAATCAACATATTACAGGATTACTCACATTGCTAGATTATGCCTCTCTTTGAATGAGTTAATCATTTTCTTCAAAGTACATGTTAATAGATTCTACCCTTAGAATGGAAAGAGCTTGAGTGTCTTCAGGAACAAATTTTAATGTTCACATGAATATGGAAGAAGTAATCAAACACAAGTGCATATTCCAGACACTCAACCATTTACATGAGAGGGGACAGAGTATTACATCCATACCTGAATAGCAACATATATGCAGAATATTCTGGCCCTGTCAATCAAGACATAAATATAATAAGAGAGCCCCTGATATTCCTCTAAACTGACTTTTAAAATTTTATGTAATAGTTTAGGTAATAGTGCCCTTCACTGTGACTCTGATCTTTGGGAATAAATCCTTTTTTATAAGTATTTGTAACAACTTTACTCTTCCAAGAAAAATATCAAATTGTAGTTATTTAAACAACTAAAGATAGTAGAATGTGGTAGAATGTTAGTCATTTTCATATATATCTCACTGAAGTTCCCTGCAACCTACAAGACACACACAATCTTACCCTTCAAAAAGACAGAAGCCTTGAAATTAAGGATACTAAGCTACACCGTCATAATTTGTAAATTAAAGCTATACATTTGGATGTACTGTAAAGCTCAGTTCAGTTCCTGAATACCTTGATTCCTGTTTAGTACTTTTGTCTTTTATATTAAAAGCACCCACAATTTGATTTTGGTATTTTTCATACACTTGCGTATAGCTCAGAGTCTGCTAATGGCTTTTATAAGGGAGATATCACATAAGCCTACATCCTGTCCCTTTCTTAAGAAGTTGAAGGAATAAGATGCATTCAAATGGATTTATCCAGTAGAGACCCAATCATTCATGAGAGAAGATAATGACTATTACTGTTAGTTTGTTTCTAGTGTCTACCTTTTCAAAGTGATTGCAGCAGTACAGAGTTCACTGCCTATACAAGAGATTTGTAGCTGGACCTGAATTACATTAAACCACAAAACAACTAAGTGAAAAGTAACATTAGGGGGCAGACTTCATCCCACTAAAAGCAAACAAAGTCTGAGGTATAATATGAAACACCCATCAGTAATTTCATTAACAGTGGAGTGAACCTTACTGGAGAGAAATGGCCTGAGCTTTGAATTGAAGGTTATTTTCAGGTTTTGGATAAAATATCCTTTCTCCTTCCTCCCCATCTTCCAAACTGTGATCCTCCAATTGTCCCCTTCTCTTCTTGTAACTCTCCAATAGCCTCCAGCTCTTCCTCAACCTGGTCTCCAATAGTCTAGACTCTAGGTCCCATCTCTATAAACATCCAATAAAGTGTGCAAAATGTGAATTAAGCATGGTTCTTTGGGATACACCTCAAAGTGAGGTGCTCAAAGGTCATTTAAAAAAAAAACAAGGCTCTAACATTTTCGGTGCAGTTAAAAGTATTACTGGCTTAAAAGTTTTTGTTGCAAGGTATGCAAAATACAGTGCACCAGATGCCTTAGAAATATTATGCGATCCATTTGAAGAACTTATTCCTTTTACAGACCCATGCATAGATGATGCATGTGGAATAGGATGTTAGATGAGAAATTCCACTCATTTTTCCTGCATAGAAACGTAGAATATCAGGGTTGGAAGGGACCTCAGGAGGTCATCTAGTCCAACCCCCTGCTCAAAGCAGGACCAATCCCCAACTAAATCATCCCAGCCAGGGCTTTGTCAAGCCTTACCTTAAAAACTTCTAAGGAAGGAGATTCCACCACCTCCCTAGGTAACCCATTCCAGTGCTTCACCACCCTCCTAGTGAAAAAGTTATTCCTAATATCCAACCTAAACCTCCCCCACTGCCACTTGAGACCATTACTCCTTGTTCTCATGTGCTACCACTGAGAACAGTCTAGATCCATCCTCTTTGGAACCCCCTTTCACGTAGTTGAAAGCAGCTATCAAATCCCCCCTCATTCTTCTCTTCCACAGACTAAACCATCCCAGTTCCCTCAGCCTCTCCTCATAAGTCATGTGTTCCAGTCTCCTAATCATTTTTGTTGCCCTCCGCTGGACTCTTTCCAATTTTTCCACATCCTTCTTGTAGTGTGGGGCCCAAAACAGGACACAGTACTCCAGATGAGGCCTGACCAATGTCGAATAGAGGGGAACGATCACGTCCCTCGATCTGCTGGCAATGCTCCTACTTATATACCCCAAAATGCCATTGGCCTTCTTGGCAACAAGGGCACACTGTTGACTCATACCCAGCTTCTCATCCACCGTAACCCCTAGGTCCTTTTCTGCAGAACTGCTGCCTAACCATTCGGTCCCTAGTCTGTAGCGGTGCATGGGATTCTTCCTTCCTAAGTGCAGGACTCTGCACTTCTCCTTGTTGAACCTCATCAGATTTCTTTTGGTCCAATCCTCTAATTGGTCTAGGTCCGTCTGTATCCTATCCCTACCCTCCAGCGTATCTACCTCTCCTCCCAGTTTAGTGTCATCTGCAAATTTGCTGAGGGTGCAATCCACGCCATCCTCCAGATCATTTATGAAGATATTGAACAAAACCGGCCCCAGGACCGACTCTTGGGGCACTCCACTTGATACCGGCTGCCAACTAGGTATGGAGCCATTGATCACTACCAGTTGAGCCCAACAATGTAGCCAGCTTTCTATCCACCTTATAGTCCATTCATCCAGCCTATACTTCTTTAACTTGCTGGCAAGAATACTGTGGGAGACTGTGTCAAAAGCTTTGCTAAAGTCAAGGAACAACACGTCCACTGCTTTCCCCTCATCCACAGAGCCAGTTATCTCGTCATAGAAGGCAATTAGATTAGTCAGGCATGACTTGCCCTTGGTGAATCCATGCTGACTGTTCCTGATCACTTTCCTCTCCTCTAAGTGCTTCAGAATGGATTCCTTGAGGACCTGCTCCATGATTTTTCCAGGGACTGAAGTGAGGCTGACTGGCCTGTAGTTCCCAGGACCTCCTTCTTCCCTTTTTAAAAGATGGGCACTACATTAGCCTTTTTCCAGTCGTCCAGGACTTCCCCCGGTCGCCATGAGTTTTCAAAGATAATGGCCAATGGCTCTGCAATCACATCCGCCAGTTCCTTTAGCACTCTCAGATGCAGCGCATCCGGTCCCATGGACGTGTGCTCGTCCAGCTTTTCTAAATAGTCCCGAACCACTTCTTTCTCCACAGAGAGCTGGTCACCTCTTCCCCATGCTGTGCTGCCCAGTGCAGTAGTCTGGGAGCTGACCTTGTTCGTGAAGACAGAGGCAAAAAAAGCATTGAGTACATTAGCTTTTTCCACATCCTCTGTCACTAGGTTGTCTCCCTCATTCAGTAAGGGGCCCACACTTTCCTTGACTTTCTTCTTGTTGCTAACATACCTGAAGAAACCCTTCTTGTTATTCTTAACATCTCTTGCTAGCTGCAACTCCAGGTGTGATTTGGCCTTCCTGATTTCACTCCTGCATACCGGAGCAATATTTTTATACTCTTCCCTGGTCATTTGTCCAATCTTCCATTTCTTGAAAGCGTCTTTTTTGTGTTTAAGTTCAGCAAGGATTTCACTGTTAAGCCAAGCTGGTCACTTGCCATATTTACTTTTCTTTCTACACATTGGGGTGGTTTGTTCCTTTGCCCTCAATAAGGCTTCTTTAAAATACAGCCAGCTCTCCTGGGTTCCTTTCCGCCTCATGTTAGCCTCCCAGGGGATCCTGCCCATTAGTTCCCTGAGGGAGTCAGTCTGCTTTTCTGAAGTCCAGGGTCCATTTTCTGCTGCTCTCCTTTCTTCCTTGTGTCAGGATCCTGAACTCGATCATCTCATGGTCACTCCCAGGTTCCCATCCACTCTTGTTTCCCCTACTAATTCTTCCCTGTTTGTGAGCAGCAGGTCAGGAAGAGCTCTGCCCCTAGTTGGTTCCTCCAACACTTGCACCAGGAAATTGTCCCCTACACTTCCCAAAAACTTCCTGGATTGTCTGTGCACCGCTGTATTGCTCTCCCAGTAGATATCCGGGTGACTGAAGTCTCCCATGAGAACCAGGGCCTGCGATCTAGTAACTTCCGTTAGTTGCCGGAAGAAAGCCTCGTCCACCTCCTCCTCCTGGTCTGGTGGTCTATAGCAGACTCCCACCACGACATCACCCTTGTTGCTCACACTTCTAAACTTAATCCAGAGACTCTCAGGTTTTTCTGCAGTTTCATTCTGGAGCTCTGAGCAGTAATACTGCTCCCTTACATACAGTGCAACTCTCCCACCTTTTCTGCCCTGCCTGTCCTTCCTGAACAGTTTATATCTATCCATGACAGTACTCCAGTCATGTGAGTTATCCCACCAAGTCTCTGTTACTCCAGTCACATCATAATTCCTTGACTGTGCCAGGACTTCCAGTTCTCCCTGCTTGTTTCCCAGGCTTCTTGCATTTGTGTATAGGCACTTGAGATAAGTTGCTGTTTGTGCCCAGCCAACAGAATGTTTAGGTATAGTGTATAGAAAGAGAAACAGATTTAAAGTTTTTATTAAAGCTAATGTTAAAAAAATTATATAATAGATAGGTTGGGAAAAGAGTGTCTGTACATCTGGGTATAGTGCTTAGATTACCCACAAATATAAAGTTAGTTTTTTAAAAGTCATATGATACATAGAGTACATAATCAGCAATAACCCAAATTTAGGTGAATAGATTTTACAATACAGTTTAGATATTAGAATCCGAATTCTCGGGTACATCGCTCATGAAAAGTTGTACAGAGATTTGGTTGTGGAAAGCAAAATATATCAATGAGTGGAGATTGTCCCTCGGTAATTGAGAATTAGGTTGGTTGTCCTTACTCAACCAACACAACCGTGTGCAGTGCCTGTGAAACCGTGGTAGGCTGCAGGAGAAAAAAAGTCAAGCCTTATTGTACATTACATTTTGCATACATAAGTTCCATTTTAAAATCCTCATAACTCATCCAAATCTAAACAGGCTTTCACTACATTGCTGAAAAGTACATTTCAGACCCAGGGGCTATCTTTTCCACCAAATTTTACCTTTCCACCCATCCCTACTGAAGCATTAGAGTGATCTGAAAAAGACAGAGTGACAAAAGTGTCACTTTTTCCTCTTCATACACTAAAACAACTGAACTATTAATTCTGAAATGTTCCCAAAAATTTCACTGCTGGGGAGAGACAAGATCTAGAAACTGTCATCCTGAAAGATGAGCGAGACAAGGTGGGTGAGGTAATATCTTTTATTGGACCAACTTCTGTTGGTGAAAGAGACAAGCTTTCAAGCTCCACAGAGCTCCTCTTCAGATCTGGGAAAGGTAATCAGTGTCAAGACTAAATACAAGGTGGAACAGATTGTTAAGCATGAGGTGTTGAAAGAAACCATTCAAAATGAAGTGGGCATTTAACACCTATGCAGTCATAGGTGAAAGGAGAGCTAGTGGGAATATTTCCAACACTCCTCTGAACAACATACTAATCCACAGAGACCTTCCTACCAAGACTACAAAAAGAAGGATTCTGCGTGGACTCCCCCAAAGGTCGAAACAACGGACTGGACTTCTACATAGTGTGCTTCCGTCGATGTGCACGGGCTGAAATTGTGGAAAAGCAGCATCACTTGCCCCATAACCTCAGCCGTGCAGAATACAATGCCATCCACAGCCTCAGAAACAACTCTGACATCATAATCAAAAAGGCTGACAAAGGAGGTGCTGTCGTCATCATGAATAGGTCGGAATATGAACAAGAGGCTGCTAGGCAGCTCTCCAACACCACTTTCTACAAGCCATTACCCTCTGATCCCACTGAGGGTTACCAAAAGAAACTACAGCATTTGCTCAAGAAACTCCCTGAAAAAGCACAAGAACAAATCCGCACAGACACACCCCTGGAACCCTGACCTGGGGTATTCTATCTGCTACCCAAGATCCATAAACCTGGAAATCCTGGATGCCCCATCATCTCAGGCATTGGCACCCTGACAGCAGGATTGTTTGGCTATGTAGACTCCCTCCTCAGGCCCTATGCTACCAGCACTCCCAGCTATCTTCGAGACACCACTGACTTCCTGAGGAAACTACAGTCCATCTGTGATCTTCCTGAAAACACCATCCTGGCTGCTATGGATGTAGAAGCCCTCTACACCAACATTCCACACAAAGATGGACTACAAGCCATCAGGAACAGTATCCCCGATAATGTCACGGCAAACCTGGTGGCTGAACTTTGTGACTTTGTCCTCACCCGTAACTATTTCATATTTGGGGACAATGTATACCTTCAAATCAGCGGCACTGCTATGGGTACCCGCATGGCCCCACAGTATGTCAACATTTTTATGGCTGACTTAGAACTACACTTCCTCAGCTCTCATCCCCTAATGCCCCTACTCTACTTGCGCTACATTGATGACATCTTCATCATCTGGACCCATGGAAAAGAAGCCCTTGAGGAATTCCACCATGATTTCAACAATTTCCATCCCACCATCAACCTCAGCCTGGACCAGTCCACACAAGAGATCCACTTCCTGGACACGACGGTGCTAATAAGCGATGGTCACATAAACACCACCTTATACCGGAAACCTACTGACCGCTATGCCTACCTACATGCCTCCTGCTTTCACCGAGACCACACCACATGATCCATTGTCTATAGTCAAGCTCTACAATACAACTGCATTTGCTCCAACCCCTCAGACAGAGACAAACACCTACAAGATCTCCATTCTTACAACTACAGTACCCATCTGCTGAAGTGAAGAAACAGATTGACAGAGCCAGAAGAGTACCCAGAAGTTATCTACTACAGGACAGGCCCAACAAAGAAAATAACAGAACGCCACTAGCCGTCACCTTCAGCCCCCAACTAAAACCTCTCCAACGCATCATCAAGGATCTACAACCTATCCTGAAGGACGACCCATCACTCTCATAGATCTTGGGAGACAGGCCAGTCCTTGCTTACAGACAGCCCCCCAACCTGAAGCAAATACTCACCAGCAACCACACACCACACAACAGAACCACTAACCCAGGAACCTATCCTTGCAACAAAGCCCGTTGCCAACTGTGTCCACATATCTATTCAGGGGACACTATCATAGGGCCTAATCACATCAGCCACACTATCAGAGGCTCGTTCACCTGCACATCCACCAATGTGATATATGCCATCATGTGCCAGCAATGCCCCTCTGCCATGTACATTGGCCAAACTGGACAGTCTCTACATAAAAGAATAAATGGACACAAATCAGACGTCAAGAACTACAACATTCAAAAACCAGTTGGAGAACACTTCAGTCTCTCTCGATTAGAGACCTAAAAGTGACAATTCTTCAACAAAAAAACTTCAAAAACAGACTCCAACAAGAGACTGCTGAATTGGAATTAATTTGCAAACTGGATACAATTAATTTAGGCTTGAATAGAGACTGGGAGTGGATGGGTCATTACACAAAGTAAAACTGTTTCCCCATGTTTATTTCCCCACCCCCCACTGTTCCTCAGACGTTCACAATTTCAGCTGATGGAAATGGCCCACCTTGATTATCACTACAAAAGGTCCCCCCCCCCCAGCTCTCCTGCTGGTATTAGCTCACCTTAAGTGATCACTCTCTTTACAGTGTGTATGGTAACACCCATTGTTTCATGTTCTCTATGTATATAAATCTCCCCACTGTATTTTCCACTGAATGCATCCGATGAAGTGAGCTGTAGCTCACAAAAGCTTATGCTCAAATAAATCTGTTAGTCTCTAAGGTGCCACAAGTACTCCTTTTCTTTTTGTGAATGCAGACTAACACGGCTGCTACTCTGAAACCTGAAGATTGTTGTAATGCCTCTAATAAGTCCATGATTTTTGGTGTCTAGCAAAGTTAGGAATTTAAGTTCCCGTGCTCATCTTTCAAAGGTAGGGTGACCAGATAGCAACTTCGAAAAAATGGGACGGGGAGTGGGGGGTAATAAGCGCCTATATAAGAAAAAGTCCCCCAAAATGGGACTGTCCGTATTAAAAAACAGGACATCTGGTGACCCTATTCAGAGGTGTTGTGCAGGTTTCCTTTGAGGAAGAGGACTGAGGGGTCAGATATGGAGTGATAGTTTTGTGAAGTGTTCACCCATTGGTGATAGGGGTATTTGTCTTTTATCATTTTTCTGGGTGAGTTCATTCGAGAGCATAGTGATGGTTTAGTTTCATCCACGTACTTCTTGTGGTGTTTGATGTACTGGATGAGGTATACCACATTGTCATAAGCATGTGCAGGACTCATGGGTCTTGAAACGTCTGTTATAGGAGTTGTTGATCATTGAAGCAGTGGAGATAGGTCTGCAGATTTTGCATCTGTTGTTCTGGTAGAGACTAGTTCTGCTTTGAGTCAGTGGGTCCTGATCTGTAGGGAGCTTGTTTCTGATGCTGAGCTTGGCAAGGTTGGGGAACCTGAAAGATGAACAGTATGCAGACTTGTAGTTAAATGGAAATGCCCTTTATAAAAGGAAACTCCTTCAACCTTAATGGTACCTATTCGTTCATGCTAGCTGTAATTATTTAATAGTTTACAAGTAATATTCTGTAATATATTTTGTAAAATTAATGGAATTTTTTGAGATTTCACAGCAACATTAGTTGATCTTTGTCAAGAACTGTAGAGAACCTGCCATTTTGGGGAGTTGAATTATTGCATATCCAGAGTAGTGAGGTGCAAATTAGCAAGCTGCACTTTAACACATTGCAAAGGATACATGTGTCTGCAAGAAGACACATTTCTCATTTGCATTTTCTTATTTTAAGTTTAAATAAAATTCTTTCATGTGCAACTCAAAACTGAAAAAACTACTTAGGCAATATCTAAAGGCTGATCATGAAACAAATACAGAATGAAAAAACTAAGCAAGGTATGGTGTGGCACAGGAATTGGTTCTATGGAGTTTCATTTGTTTAATAATAGAATGTAGCTTCTTTTTTCCTTGAAATACTAATATCTGGGGGGAGTGTAGAGTCTTAGGAAATAAGATTTTCACTGACAGACTTTCATCATGAGAAGAAATGTAAATTGTCCATGGCATGTGGCAATTCATTTAATTTAATCTTCATTCAGCATTTTAATGAAGGTATCATCAGACGATGATATTCTTCCTCTTTGTTTCATTTATATTTGATGTTGCTAAGAAACTTGCTAATTATGCAGCCAAGCAAGAAATCTGATATTTGTCATAATTTTTCTTGGACAATTTCACACCTCTATTAAACTGTGAAGGTATATGTATCAAATTAAGGGTAACTTGCAACTGTGGAAATTGATCCCTTCCCTAATTTCTAATAAAAGTGGAATGTGTGATTAATGCCATACTAGCAGTTTGAACATGGTTTTAAAAAAATTCTGTTAAACTCCCAGCTAGACCTTCTACCCATGACACATTATTTATGCTCATTTACCTTTTCCTGCTTTGAACCTTTTTCTTATGTAAAAAAAGGAAGGAAATTGCTAAGTTTTGTCATAATGTCAGCTTCTGGTTGTCACTTGGAAGTGGTAGGAATAATGCATGGTTTTTACAACAGTAGGCTTAATAGTACACTTCAACTGATTGTAAGACTTCTATGAAACATCTGATAGTACACACTGACTAAGAAAAGAATACTCACAATAAAGATAGATTATCTTTGACAAATTGGGCACTTATTGTTTCTGGAATTAAATTAGTATTTTATTATCCTACCATTGTACAAAAATATGTTTTACATTGAAAGTATCTGGCTTTTGTGGTCAAAGGGCCACCAAAAGAATAAAATATTTTGCTACTCACAAAATCATATTGAACGCCCTGACTTTCCCTCATGACTTTCTCTTCTTCCACTTTACTTGTTATGTTAGGTGTGACATTGACTAAGGTATTTTATAATTTTTGGAGCGAGCAATGGGAGCTGAATCATTGATTTATCAGTAGAATAACTGAAAAGCTACTATTACACTGAAAATGTCTTTTGTCCCTTTGCAGTACAGCAAGGACATGCCTAGCACTAGATTTTTCTCTTTAAACTAAAAAGCCTTTAAAAGACACTATGATAAATAGATTTTGTTCTTATTCTCCAAGTATTATCTGTATAGATCCCCACTTCTGGGTGGGCCTATGTAAAGTTGGATCCTCTGTAGAGTAACCTTGGTGCTGCCTTACATGTTTCTATGCAAAATCCAACACTGAGTGCAGGAGTATATAAACTGCTGCTTCCCTAGTCCCATAGGTTTCTTCCAACCACCATAGTAAATGACTCCCTTGGTCCTGGTTCTCCCTGCTCCCCCCTCCCCCCCCCCCCCGGGTCATCAGTTTATCAACCATGTAAGTACAGTTTTAGTGTAAACAGTGCATTTGTTTTTCAGATTTTATTATAATTGTATTTTGGTTAGTTCGTAATTATAACTAACTCTGTAGCCCGGTTCCAAGGGGTCAGTTGCATCAGGGTCTGTGTTGCATTGGGTTACCTGCTTTGGAATTCATGTCGTGGTCCGGTTTAGTCCAACCCAAAGGCTCAATCTGGGAAGACGACTTGTTGATACTGTAAAACCAAAGTGTGGTCAAACAATTGACTAGTTATGAACTATACTTGAGACCAAATAACCAGAGTGAGTCAGGTGTATTAATTGTACAGGGAAAAGGTTCTATATGATACCAGTATCCGAAGAGGAGTCCTGTGCAGCAATGTTACATTCACCTTATGCAGAAGGAGAGCTCCCCAAAGTGGTATTATTTATATGATTTTACAAGTTACACATTTCTTTACACATCACTAAAATCCAACCCATCAGTTTGTTCCAGTTCCCTAACTTGTTGTTCTGTTCTTATCTTTGTTTTGGATATTAGCATTCTAGGTACTGATCCATGAAGGTACTTCCCTAGCTTGTACTAAGACTCAGAAAGAATGTATCTTGCTTTTGACAAGTTTATCATCTGCTTGTGCCAAATGCTTGCTTCAGCAAATGCAAGGTGTTATGGGATACTTTCCATAAGTTAACAGGCTTGTAATAAAAGTACAAGCCAATTTGGGCTATATAACTGCTATATTAATGCTTAATATGTAAACTCAAATGCTTGGAATATATATTGTGGGTAGTAGTATCAACATAATATATATGTATGTTAGCCAGCATATATTAGTCAACAGACTAAATTCAGGTGGTACCCTCTTCAGAGAATTAGATATTCCTGATCCACGTAGCAAGTGCCTGGGCACTTAGCTGAGAGATGCATTGTTTGTGCTAATTTCAATCTGTAGTAGAAGAAAGTGTGTTAATTGTAATTCCAGTTCTTCCTGATGAAAGAGACTTTGAAAAACTTTCCAGCTGAGTCAGTGTCAATCTCCTCTTGAACTGCCCAACTCAAAGGCAAGGCAAGGGATGGACTGATCTGTGTATAGTAGGTTCTGTACTTTTAGTATTTAAGCACCTCAATCATTAAAGTATTTATCCTCACAACACCCGTATAAGGTAAGAAAGTAGTTTTATCCTCATTTTACAGATGAGGAGTGAGACACATTGAGACTAAGTGATTTGCCCATGGTCATACTGGATGTTTGTGATAGAAACAGGGAATTGAACTTGGGTGTCCCAAATTCCAAGCTAGCACCCTTAACCACTAGATCATTCTTCCTGTAAGATTTAAGGTGCAAAGGCATCCAGGAAGCTTACGAGGTCTAAGAACTAGGAGCTCACATCTGACTGCTTCCTATGCAGTATTGAGAGCGTGAAAAAGGGGGGTACCATCTATCCCCTGGCTCCCACTCTGGTTTCAGAAAGAAGTCAAGAGCCTTGATTATCAAGGGGAACAATCTTGAGAGAGTCCTCAGTAATGAGTAGTAGTCACAGGCGATGCCTCATTGCGTCCCACTTCCATTGTGATGGAGTTTTCCCAAGCATCGCCATGGATCTGGGGAATACACTGGGAAGTGCAATCTTTACCCCTTCTTTTTATCTGTGATTTGTTTTAAGCAGAGCATTATCTTCTGTGACACCTACTAAGTAGTCTGAATGGGAGCTTATTTTGTCATTTATATTTCAGTAGTGCTTAAAGGCCTCGACTAGGTTGGGCCTTGTCTTAGGCAATGTACAAATATTTAGTGAATGACACACACTGTTTCAAAGAGCTTTCTCAGAATGAAAGTCTTGGAACCAAGGACTTCTGGAGTTGACCTCATTACTACTAGGGATGTAGTCTGAGCCTTTCTATCTCTGAAGCCATTAGCTACCCTGAGTTGGTTCCTTCTCCCTCTCCTATCCTATATATACTGCCTAAAAAACTGCCTGATCCCTCAGAGGACATTGGGATGAATATTGACGATGTTGGCAGCTTTCCCAATTCTCTTTGTCATCGCTAAAGAAGCTAACATTCAGGCTGTCCCCAAAGGACAAAGAATTTCTAAAATCTTCTCTTGAATAGCTGAAATGTCAGGCACAGTTTTTCTCAGTGCAGAAGCGTCAACAACTGTTTGACTTATTGGCCCCTTAGCTTAGAGGGAGTATGGCTATCCCTATAAATTAGAGTCTGGTCAAACCAAACAAGCATCTTTTGGCTAAAACAAGCATCTGTTCCACCTGAAGCCGAAGAAGGAAAATAGGCACTACTAGGTTGCTGCCTATACAATTAGTGGGGAGGGGAGGAGTTGTGAAGGGGAGGAGTAGGGGAGGGAATTAAGTACTCTACACACTGTTTATTCATGGTGTCTGCTATAAATGAGGGGAAAAAAACCCCTCAGGGTAGAGTTTATTAATTTACCCCACGAGGAATAACAAGGAGAAGAGGAAACAAGCAGTGGAGAATATGGCCCCATGTCTGCTGTACTGCAAAAATATTCAGCCTTGAAGTAATTGACAGTGTGCTTAGTAAACTTCTTTAGGAAATTATTTTAGAGTAGTTCTCTAGTTTTACATATCTGTGACCCCACTTAGGGTTTAGAAATCTCTGACAAAGTCAGTGCTAAGAGTCTCATACCATTAGTAAAAGTTAGGACTACTTTTGTGTGGTCTCTAAAACTGTACATGAACACCAAAATAGGTATAGGGTCAGATTATGGCTCCCACCAGTGTAGGGGACAGCCTGAATGCTGATGCTTGAACTCTAAAATCACAAGAGCATTATAGGGAGTTTTAGTACCACCAAAGGTGGTAACCTCAAGGGGACGGTAACTATGGCCTTGCCCCTTTCCACACTAGCTGATGGTCCATGGCCAGCTCTGGGGAAGAATATGCTGCACAACTGACATTCTTCCAGACACTTACTCGCTAATACAAGTTCTGCCTACCTGTGTACTGTTCAGGCAGAAAGTGGCACTGAGTGGAGACGTAAGTGCTACTCTTTCCCTTTCCACCCGACCCCAAACACATTCTGCTCTATGAGGGCAGTGGCTTTAGAACTCATGAAAAGCCCTATGTATTGTATCTGTTCTTTTCCCGATTAGAAAATATTTGTGTGTAAATGTATGCCCTGTGTTGCAAATACATCTGGGATTTCTGTACGGTCAGGGAATTTAGCTACCATTTTACTAACTGTCAGTATTTTAGCATCCAGGAAAGTATTGTATTTAGGTTTTTGTTTAATCTTCAGCCATATAACACAAAATACCTAAATGACAATCTTCTCATCTGCATTGGGGTTTCTCAGTCTGTGGATTGTGACCCAAAATTGGGTAGCCAGAATGCATAAAAGGGTCGTGGGGCTGGCTGGGCTTACCTCCCCTCTTGGCATTGCAACCCTATGCACGAGGTTATAATGCCACTCTCAGAAATTTTGGTCCAGCCAGCCCAAACCTGAGTGCCATAGTGACCATGGAGGTCAGAATGCCCAGAGCAGGATGCCAAGCCCAACCAGCCCTATGGGACAGGAGCTGGGAGGGAATGAATCGTAGTGCTGGCAGATTCTCTAGTAAGTACTGGCCCCTTAAACTATCCTCCGCCATGTAATACCCTCTCTTTGTACCGCATCCTGCTGCCCAGCCCCACTCCACTTTACCCCCCAAATTACCAAATTTCTCCCTCAGACCACTTTGCCCCCCATGGACTGGGGGGGGCCCTGTATTTTGGGGGGAATATCTCAGCTCACTGCTGTTCCCCAGCTGTTCACAGCTGGCTTCAGTGTCTGTTCTGAGGCCACTCACCCCCTTGTTGCAACCCTGCAGACGGTTTGGGGGTGAGGACTCAGTCTGCGGGCTTCTGGGGGTGGGGCTCTCTTGGGGTCATGATAGGCTATCAAGATTTGCAAATTAGTCCTGAGCACAAAAAGGTTGAGAACCACTGATCTACATGACATTTTTAGGTCAAAACTCACAGCCTTGCTGTTCTTAAAAGCATATGGTGGTTGGAAGCCAGTGACTAATTTTTTTTATTCTTCTATTGTATATTTTCTTACAGGTCATACATAAACATTTTTACTTGAAGAGAGTGGAAATCATGGCCCAGTGTGAGGAGTGGATAGCAGATATACAGCAGTACAGCAGTGACAAACGGGTAGGCAGGACTATGTCTCATCATGCAGCAGCTCTTAAGGTGAGGCATGCTAATATAATCACAGGTAACATGAAGCAACAGTTCACTTTAACGAACCTATCCTGCATGCACGAGTACAAGCAAAAATAGCGATCTTTAATAAAAAAAAAAAAAAGTTGAAACATGATTGAAGCTTTAAAATAAACTGTAAAACTGACCGTCATAATGCATCTCTTGACGATTGTTTATGAAATATTTTACAAATGGAATTTATTTCCTTTTTATGTAGTTTGTTCCATCCCATGCAAGTGTGAGAGTTTAATTTTCTTCAGAAGGCTTTTAGAGCAGTTTGGTGTTACTTTGGGATGTACGGGATATGATAAAATTGTACTGTAACCAGTCTGCAGTACAGATTTAAACGGAAACTTTCCAGAAAACAAATTCCTTTCATAGATAAAACCACAAATAGATAAGCAAATAACTGTATATTTAACATCTAACATTCCAATGCAGTTTTACAGTGTTCAGTAACAAAATATATAATACTTAACAACTTTTGTTTTTTGCTTGGACAAGAGCAGAATTTATGGCTTTACTACTGGGGAACACTTTTTCTGTTGCTAGAATGACATTCTTTCAATGCAACTGAGCTTTAAAATGAGGGTCACTGCTTTTTATGGTGAACAGATTAGAGCGGAGGTGGGCAAACTACGGCCTGAAGGCCACATCTGGCCCGCGGGACTGTCCTGCCTGGCCCTTGAGCTCCCAGCCGGGGTGGCTAGCCCCCGGCCCTTCCCCTGCTATCCCCTCTCCCCCACAGCCTCAGCTTGCTGTGCCACCAGCGCTCTGGGCGGCGGGGCTGCGAGTTTCTGCTGGGCAGGGTGGCTGCGAGAGCCACTGGCCTGCCCCGGTGCTCTAGACTGCGCAGCGGCATGGCTGGCTGGCTGGCTCAGGCCAGGCAGCGTGGTTTCCAGTCCTGGCGCTCTGAGAGGCATGGTAAGAGAGCAGGGAGCTGGGGGGGAGGGGTGGATAAGGAGCATGGGATCCTGGGGGGGCAGTCAGGGGATAGAGAGCGGGGGGTTTGGATAGGGGATGGGGTCCCAGGAAGTGGCGGTCGGGGACAAGGAGCAGTGGGGGTTGGATGGGTTGGGGCTTTTGAGAGTGGCAGTCAGGGGGCAGGGGCCAGGCTGTTTGGGGATGCACAGCCTTCCCTGCCTGGCCCTCCATACAGTTTCGGAACCCCGATGTGGCCCTCAGGCCAAAAAGCTTGCCCACCCCTGGATTAGAGGAATATCCTTTCCACAATGTTTATATTTTATATCTCTGTAGTATGTGTTTTATCATAACGTTTTTATTGATGGTGAGTTGTAATTATCCAAACTTTTCCTGCTGTGCTCAGCACCAACTATGAGCATGGATAGTACACAGTTGTGATGCACAGGAAGACAAGCCAGGACACTTCCACTGCTGTCTTGCTGACCCCAAATGCCCTGCTGCTGCAGAGTGGCATCCCATTGTCCGCTTTCCTCCACCCTCAGTAGAACTCTGCGGATATGTGAATTTCTGCAACCATTACTGTTGCTGGACTAAAAGAAAAGGAGTACTTGTTAGTCTCTAAGGTGCCACAAGTACTCTTCTTTTTGCGGATACAGACTAACATGGGTGCTACTCTGAAACCTGTTGCTGGACTGGTTAACAGCCACAGAAATAGTTTTCACCTTGTGGGAGACCATTTTTATAATAACTTTTTCCTGGATATTATTTGATTGATAATATGCATCAAAATTACTCTCTTAGAAGAATTGTGAAAAGTAATGATGTTTTAATCAATATCTTAATATCTGTACATACAGCGTCACACAGCTCAACTCCGGGAAGAGCTTTTAAAACTCCCCTCCCCTGAAGGCTTGGATCCAGATTCTGATGATTCCACCGAGAAATGCAGTGCCACAACGAGTTCTGAGGAGACGATATTGCATGACCAGGTTAAACCTAGCAGCAGTAAAGACATCTCCAGTGATTTCAAATTATGAGTGGCATTGACATGGACTTTACAGATACAGAGGCTTTGAAGCACAAGCCAAATATGTCAATATTTGTATGTAAGAAGCTAATTATGTAATAGGTAATGAAATTGAAACTATACTATGCCCTTAAGGATATACAGTTTAATTCAAGATGATCTTTTATTTACCTGTACAACAGTGTAAACTTTTTTGTGCTTTTATTTTTCAATTGTGAGAACCACTGATTGGTATGTTTAAAAAGTTATGTATACAAGAAATGGATAAATCACTGATATATAAGGGAAACTACCTTAGGAAAGAATGTTTACTGAATGTTTATTATTTTTTTTTTTACTTGTAGAGTGAGGGCGGATGTAACAAAGAATATATATTGGTCATTCTTACAGCTACTATTTAAAGTCAGAAAATTTTCACTGAATTTGATAGATTTTACGTTTGGCCATATCTTCATGCTCATATTTGATTTCTAAAGAAAACCTCCTGTATACTTCAATAAAAGTTAAATGGACATGCTCCCTCTTTTATGATTTACTGGTACATTTTTTAAATGATCTGCCATAAAATACGTTATAGCTGAAGACTTGCACTTGTATGACTGAATTATTACAGTCAACGTATTTAATTTTATGCTTACTAATTCTAAAATGCAGATTAAATAAATGCACATGGTTTTACCTCATGCCAACATCTGGACTTCTGAATTTATCTTTTATTAATTTTGTGCAAACTAATGGTATTCCAAAATTTGTCTTGATTGTTTTAGGCTATTCTGGAAGTAAAGGATTTTTTTTTTTTAAACTGAATTGTCTGATTTTACATAGTAAAGTCGTATGTATTAATTTATTTTTAAGCATTGACAAGGGCTAAGGATATGCCATATAGGACTGCTACATTCTACAGTTCATACTGTTTAGGTATATTTTCCATTTTATACTTGCATGCATACATCATAAAAAAATCAGTTATTGGCTGGATTAATAATTATAAATCTTGCTTCAAACACAACATGCACTGCTATTGGTTCTTAATTTTCAGTAGTCCTTAAGGGACAAATCAGATCATACTGGAATTACCTTAGATCACAGTTAGTAAGATAAGATATGTAATATTACATTGATTAGAGACCGGCAGTATTAACAATATTCTAAATGAGGCAAAAACAAAGTCCTTTCATCTTTTTCTTTTTGTTACTGTTTATAAATATCAAATTTGACTTATTTCAACTTTTTCTTTGTTTTTAAAATGTATCATTTCTAATAATTAAAAATGCCAGCAACTTGATGTCATGTCCTTATGCTGGTGTTCAGCAGAAATGTTAAATATTGTGTGTTATAAGTCTGCAGAGAACTTTTTGGCTGAAACAACCTGGTTTTCTTTTTAAGAGATGTTATGTTAATCCATGGCCTGTCCTGATTGTACATAATTGTCAAAATGCTTACTGGACTTCAAAGTATCAAATTAAGCAGGCCTATTTGTTACCTTAGGGAAATCCTTGTAATTAAATATATTAAGCAAAACAAGCAGGTCAACATTGGAATATATTTACATTTTGCAACAGTTTGGTAAAATTCTCCTGCCTGGATACTATCTTACATCTCCTAGTCCTTTGTTAGCATTCCACTTCATAGTGTAAGTTTGTCTAAAGATTGGTATCTACTTACAATACCTTTTCTTATTGCATGAGGTTAATTCTTTTTACATGCTTCAAAATTAAATGAGTCCCACTTAGTGGAATCCTCCATATAATGGAGGGCCAGGTAGTCTAGTGGGTAGTGCACACAATATCACCTGTCAGCAGGAAGGCCTTTCAGTCCAGTTCCTCACCTGAGGTTTTGCAATGTCCTCACCCTCTTCTTATCAAAGGGGGAGTGAGATTGGAATATGGCTTATGCCCCTCCAGCAGGCTCAGACCCAGAGCCCTATGAAAGTCAACCGTGTCTGGCACCAGAGTTACCTTTCCTGGGTCACTTCCTACTATCTGTCTCTCCTCCACGGCTCTAAGTCCAATACAAAGTAACAAAAGAAAAGATAACCAAACCTTCAGCATGAACTCCTATTCCATTCGGGGAGGCTTCTTCAGCACCCTTGTCCAGGAGCCCTCACAGTAGGTCTGTCTTCCTCCCCCTGAGTGAGGTGCATTTAAGCTTCCTCTCTAGTTAGAGCACGCTCTGCAGGTCTAGAGAGGCAGGGCTACTGGGCCTGCCCAGTGTGAGGTTTGCACACCTCATCACTTTCCCATATCTCTAGCAATTACCTTAGGCTTGCACAATCCAGTTAACTATATTTTGTATTATATTCGTGAAGCAAAAGCTCTAATTAAGTCTGTAAAATTGTTTCCATTATATATCTCCATTTTCAGATACAAATAATTTTTCCAAAAAAATATTCCTTTTGGGCCAAAACTCCACACAGATTCTCAGTTGGATTGAATTGTGACTGCTTCAGCAAAGCCACTCAAACTATCACAAACTTAGCCTAGCTGAGGATCTATTTCATGAAGGTAAATTATCTAATGAAAATGTAAAGTCCTACTCTCACTAACCATAATTTATTTTAAATATGTAACTTGCACCAATTGGACATTAAGTGGGTGGGCAAAATGACTGACCCTCTTCTGGTGGGTACATTTTTGCACAGGGGATATAATTCTGATCTCACATGCCGATGTAAATCGGGAGTAGCGCCACTGAAATCAATGCAGTGAAATTACATAGGTGTAAAACCTGTGCATGTGACATCAGAATCAAGCCTCTAAGAATATCCAATCAATAGAAATTATACTATTTTTGTACTCACCATTGTATGACTGTTTTACTCCAGTAATTAAATTGTATTTGACTTGGGCCCAGTATTGCAACTGTTGGCAATGATACAGCGCTATCTAATTTTGAGTTCTTTGACCTAGTTTGAAGGTGGTGTGAAGTAGTAAAAAGTGCATCTTCACATTTCTAAGCATCAGTACATGGGAGTGAGCTGATGCATTATCAAGCTATAAAATCATCATGTTTTGCAATACCCATGGAGCAGTCAAACTCCTTTAATTAGTTCCCAAAAATAAGTTCTCCATGCTCTTTCATTAGCATACCAGCTGCATAAACTAATGAGGTCAAAATCTTTTCCAAAACAAGCATTTCTTTATCACTGAGCTGTACAGACACAATAGAACAATGTGGTCCTTAAAGTCTTCACATTACAGTTACCTAAAATGTTAATCTCTCTTAAATTAACTCAAAAGATCTTCTGGCTAGTGTTGTACCAAAAGAAGCGGGTTCTTCTATATTACAAACAGAGGGAAATTTTCAAAATCACCCAGGGTACCCAACTCCCATTTATGTCTTTGAAAATGTCCCCCATAATTTGTAGTCCTACTTTTAGGCCAATCTGCTCATCATTCACTACTGACAGATCTACACTATATTGTCTGTGCTTTCTTATGGTGCTCTTTGAATTCTGCAGTCACCTTGCAAAAAGGCGAAAAGTTTGCACCAAGCATCTTACCTTTACTTATCAACACAGCACTGGCATGTCCTGAGGTTTCATGTCCTATTTCCACAAACATAATGCCAAGCTTTCTCATAATAGCACAGCCTAGAGTAGCCATAAGACTAGCAGAAATGGTTGAGCAGCCTAAAAGAGTTTGCTTCATAAAAATAAGAGCAATAATTTCATTTTAAGATTTTTGCACGGAACAAACATGCTCCACCAAATATGAGGTGGTTTTCAAGCATGTGTGTGACTTCAGCTTTTTGGTGATGCCTTTGTAGAACTCACTAGTTCACTTTTGAATTCCAGTCAGTGTACAGAGTTACACATCACTGTGCAGAGCAGCCTTTTCTGCACACACTCTACTGCTGCCAACTTAAGTAAGAAAAATACAGGTTGGAAATACAGCCAGCAGCCTAGGAAACCCATAGCAGCTGGATATTGGAACAGTGGATACTTGCAATATTATTTAACAGGTCAAACTCTGTTTCACAACATTAGGTTTAGATGCATAGATGCAACTAACAGCTGAGCAAAGCATAAAAATGCTGATTGTGTCAGGGTCTACACTAGTTCCTGTTTTTCAGCTGCTGACAGTGAGAGAACTGGTGCAGATAAGGCTCAGCCATGTTTACTACCATGTCCAAAACCTTGCTCTGAACAGGTAAAACCTGAGTACTAGTATGGACAGAGCTTTGAGATCTACAGATAAAAAACATTTTACAAGAGCTAGCTATTTGTACAGCTATCATTACTGCAACCATAAACAAGTTATATATTAAGCAACACTAGCTTTTTATCTTTAAAACATGACAAACTCCCTATGTGAAATTGTGTAATTACAATATAGTAAGTTGGTCTGTGGATCAGCAGCAGCCCTCTGTAGTGGTCGGCAGCAAGTGGGCTGACACATAGTTAAGCTTCTCCTTTGCATGTGCTATATTGCTTTAAAAGAAACTTAAAATATTTTGAATTCTTCCTAATTTTTCTTTCCCATGTAAGCAATTGCTGCAGTTGTCACAAAGGTGTAACTTGAACACCAATGTGGGAGGAAATGGTCTGCATGCTCACCAGTGGATGGGGAGGTAGTCCACACTATGTAAAATTTCTGAACTCCTCTGCAGCATGCTATTCTGTGACATTAATTCTTCAATCGGTTTCAGAGTGGCAGCCGTGTTAGTCTGTATCAGCAAAAAGAACGAGGAGTACTTGTGGCACCTTAGAGACTAACAAATTTATTTGAGCATAAGCTTTCGTGGGCTAAAACCCACTTCATCGGATACATGCAGTGGAAAAAACAGTAGGAAGATATATATATACACACAAAGACATGAAAAAATGGGTGTTGCCATACCCACTATAACGAGAGTGATCAGTTAAGGTGAGCTATTAGTAGGAGCAGAAAAAAAACCTTTTGTAGTGATAATCAGGATGGCCCATTTCCAACAGTTAACAAGAAGGTGTGAGTAACAGTATGGGGGGGAAAATAAGCATGGAGAAATAGTTTTACTTTGTGTAATGATCCATCCACTCCCAGTCTTTATTCAAGCCTAAGTTAATGGTGTCTACTTTGCAAATTAATTCCAATTCAGCAGTTTCTCATTAGTCTGGTTTTGATGGTTTTTTTGTTGTATTACCACCACTTTTAGGTCTGTAATCGAGTGACCAGGGAGATTGAAGTGTTCGCCAACTGGTTTTTGAATGTTATAATTCTTGACGTCTGATTTGTGTCCATTTATTCTTTTACGTAGAGACTGTCCGGTTTGGCCAATGTACATGGCAGAGGGGCATATATCACATTGGTGGATGTGCAGGTGAACAAGCCTCTGATAGTGTGGCTGATGTGATTAGGCCCTTTGATGGTGTCCCCTGAATAGATATGTGGACACAGTTGGCAACGGGCTTTGTTGCAAGGATAGGTTCCTGGGTTAGTGGTTCTGTTGTCTGGTGTGTGGTTGCTGGTGAGTATTTGCTTCAGGTTGGGGGGCTGTGTGTAAGCAAGGACTGGCCTGTCCCCCAAGATCTGTGAGAGTGATGGGTCATCCTTCAGGATAGGTTGTAGATCCTTGATGATGCGCTGGAGAGGTTTTAGTTGGGGGCTGAAGGTGATGGCTAGTGGCATTCTGTTACTTTCTTTGTTGGGCCTGGTCTATAGTAGGTGACTTCTGGGTACTCTTCTGGCTCTGTCAATCTGTTTCTTCACTATTTCCCCATGCTTATTTTTGCCCCCTACTGTTACTCAACCTTCTTGTCAACTGTTGGAAATGAGCCATCCTGATTATCACTACAAAAAGTTTTCTTTTTCCTGCTGATAATAGCACACCTTAACTGATCGCTCTTGTTATAGTGGGTATGGCAACACCCTTTTTTCATGTTCTGTGTGTTTGTGTGTGTGTATACCAGTATCTTCCTACTGTATTTTCCACTGCATGCATCTGATGAAGTGGGTTTTAGTCCACAAAAGCTTATGCTCAAATAAATTTGTTAGTCTCTAAGGGGCAACAAGTACTCCTTGTTCTTTCTGCTAATTCTTCAGTGTTGTTTTGAAAACACACCCCTACCTGTCAGTAGTTTTTCAGTAGCACAAATCAACATAATTTTAATGTCTCCAGTTGACATTTTTAGACTCGAGGAAACACAACCATTATCAACGGGAGTGGGAGGAAAAGAGGCTAAAGACAGTATCCTGTATACAGTTCAGACAAATAAAATGTCAAGTATGTGTAGAATGAAGACATATAGAAGAAATTAAAGTATTCAAAAGAGTTGCATATGTCATAGAATTTAGGTGGGCAAAATGAGAGCATCCTTTTTTTTCAAGTACAAAACTGAAATTAATTTTAGTGGTCTTACAGAAACATTGCTCCAGTGAGGAACAGGTTTCAATCCATATCAATTTCCAGGACTCTGTGTTTTCTGTGGCACAATGTCTACCAGGTCAGATATCTTGCTTCAGCTGTCACCAATACCTGATAATTAACAAACAGGAAAAAGAAAATCATAATACGTTGTTTTCAATTTCACAGTGCAGTTGATAAGAGGTGTGTGGGGGAAAAACCTTTCTGATCCTCATAAGTGATCTATTTATGTCCTAATGTAGGAGCCTTGATTAACCTTATTATTAACTTAGCCTGTGTCCTATAAATATTATTTGTAGTTTTAAAGCTATTCAATGTTAATTTAAATTCAGTCACAATATGCTACTTATTGATTCCCTGTGATGCTGAATTCCATAGGTTGATTTTATGCTTCCTAAATCAGTATTTCTTTTTACTGGGTCAACATTTTCTATTATTTTGGTTATCTTTTCCCACACTTTTGCTTGTGGATTTTTCCCTATATCTATATTCTTGCATAGGGAATTTGTTCCCATTTGTTAGTTGTGATTTTCATTTGATTTTTCCTTTTGGCTTTTTCTTATGTTGCTTGTTGTATTTTTAAAGTTTTTTTCCTCTGTTGGGAGGTTTATTCTCCATCAGCTAGTCAGTAGCACAGCAAAATTTGATTGGAATGACAATTCATCTCCCTGGTATATTAGCTGTTCTGGAAACAGAAATAATAAATTTAAAACATTTTTCAATAGAAATGAGGCAGATTTTTCCATATTTTAGCACCAGGAACAAACATAATTCAGTGAAGCTGTTTCAGATAGATGTTCATAATTTATTATTGCTCTTTTCAACCAAATATCTTGTATTCAGACAGACAAATTGTCACAGCAGAAATACATCAGTGCTTGAATTGTGGTGACGACTTGTCTTTGACAAAATATTGTGCTCTACTTAGCCTTTGTGATTTTTCATAAAAGGTACTGTCATTGGGTGAAACCTGCAGACGCCCAGATCTGAGCTTTCCAAAAGATTGCACCTACACACTTTGTCAGGGTTCCTTCCCCACTCTGAACTCTAGAGTACAGATGCGGGGACCCACATGAAAGACCCCCTAAGCTTATTCTTACCAGCTTAGGTTAAAAACTTCCCCAAGGTACAAACTTTGCCTTGTCCTTGAACAGCATGCTGCCACCACCAAGTGTTTTAAACAAAGAACAGGGAAAGAGACCACTTGGAGATGTCTTCCCCCAAAATATCCCCCAAGCCCTATACACCCCCTTTCCTGGGAAGGCTTGAGAATAATATCCTAACCAATTAGTTACAAAATCATCAAAGACCCAAACCCCTGGATCTTGGAACAATGGAAAAAATCAGTCTGGTTCTTGAAAGATTTTATTTAAAAAAAAAAAAAAGGTAAAAATTATCTCTGTAAAATCTGGATGGAAAATACTTTACAGGGTATTCCGATTCAAAACACAGAGGATCCCCCTCTGGGCAAAACCTTAGTTACAGAAAACAGGAATAAACCTCCCTCTTAACACAGGGAAAATTCACATAAAACAAAAGATAAACTAAACTGCCTTGCCTGGCTTAGCTATACTGGTTGCAATATTGGAGACTTGGATTAGGATGGGTTGGAGAAGATGGATTTCTGTCTGGCGCCTCTCAGTCCCAAGAGAGAACAACCACATAAACAAAGAGCACAAACAAAAGCCTTCTCCTCTACTCCCCGCCCTACCCCCCCCCCAGATTTGAAAGTATCTTGTCCCCTTATTGGTCCTTTGGGTCAGGTGCCAGCCAGCTTAGCTGAGCTTCTTAACCCTCTACAGGTAACAGGATGTTGCCTCCGGCCAGGAGGGATTTTATAGCACTGTATACAGAAAGGTGATTACCCTTTAGAAAGCTGGCTAGATTGTTGGGCTCAACGGGTAGTGATCAATGGCTCCATGTCTCGTTGGCAGCCGGTATCAGGTGGAGTGCCCCAAGGTCGGTTCTGGGGCCGGTTTTGTTCAATATCTTCATAAATGATCTGGAGGATGGTGTGGATTGCACCCTCAGCTAGTTTGCAGATGACACTAAACTGGAAGGAGAGGTAGATATGCTGGAGGGTAGGGATAGGATACAGAGGGACCTAGACAAATTGGAGGATTGGGCCAAAAGAAATCTGATGAGGTTCAACAAGGACAAGTGCAGAGTCCTGCACTTAGGACGGAAGAATCCAATGCACCGCTACAGACTAGGGACCGAATGGTTAGGCAGCAGTTCTGCAGAAAAGGACCTAGGGGTTACGGTGGACGAGAAGCTGGATATGCATCAACAGTGCGCCCTTGTTGCCAAGAAGGCCAATGGCATTTTGGGATGTATAAGTAGGGGCATTGCCAGCAGATCGAGGGACGTGATCGTTCCCCTCTATTGGACATTGGTGAGGCCTCATCTGGAGTACTGTGTCCAGTTTTGGGCCCCACACTACAAGAAGGATGTGGAAAAATTGGAAAGAGTCCAGCGGAGGGCAACAAAAATGATTAGGGGACTGGAACACATGAGTTATGAGGAGAGGCTGAGGGAACTGGGGATGTTTAGTCTGCGGAAGAGAAGAATGAGGGGGGATTTGATAGCTGCTTTCAACTACCTGAAAGGGGGTTCCAAAGAGGATGGATCTAGACTGTTCTCAGTGATAGCAGATGACAGAACAAGGAGTAATGGTCTCAAGTTGCAGTGGGGGAAATTTAGGTTGGATATTAGGAAAAACTTTTTCACTAGGAGGGTGGTGAAACACTGGAACGGGTTACCTAGGGAGGTGGTGGAATCTCCTTCCTTAGAAGTTTTTAAGGTCAGGCTTGACAAAGCCCTGACTGGGATGATTTTAATTGGGGATCTGTCCTGCTTTGAGCAGGGGCTTGGGCTAGATGACCTCCTGACGTCCCTTCCAACCCTGATATTCTATGATTCTATTATTCCCTTTATATTTATGACACCCTTAAACAAACAATCCAAGATTTATTGGGCTAGTTTGACTCTAGAGCAGTGAAACCCAAAGTGCAATTTATATACCAAGTGTGGTGTATTGGAGTTCTATAATACAGCCCACAGGCACCTTTCTTTTTAATAGAGGTGCAGTCCAGAGAAAACGTAAGTCCGCACATGCAGTGTTCCATCTTGATTAAGAGAGAGCATTTCACGCTATGACCAGTCAACTCTGCAGGCTGTATCTCCACATACATGCTGCAATCTGTTCTTTTTTTATACTTGTTACAGTAGGGGCAGCCTTTGCATTCTTGGAAAACTGCAACCTGGCCTCTCTGGTTGGTCAAAGTCTGGATCTCTCTACATTAGTGCTCTTCCCCCCCCCCCCCCCGTGTTGCAGGGATGATATATAATGGACTCATCCTCAACATGTCTGAAAAGATTATGTAAGTGCCAATGCTACTGATACTTCTGTAACTCGTGGTAAAATTGCTGACTGTGTATTTAAGATTCTTTGGTTAAAGTTTGAGCAAGGGGCAGGTTCCTCATCTTGACATCAGCCATCATGACCTGTTTTTTTTATTAGTTCTGTCTGAGTGCTTCATAACTGGGCATTAGCAGTGTTTGACAGAGAAACTTAAAGTCCAAAGAAGATCTGCCAAAGGTGAATGAAAAGGAGCATCTGTGCCCCAAAACCCAAGGCACTTGGCAATGAGAAGGCTGGCACAACAGAAGCAAGGTAACTTTCTCAAAAATAAAAAGAAAAGGAGTACTTGTGGCACCTTAGAGACTAACAAATTTATTTATCCGATGAAGGGAGCTGTAGCTCACGAAAGCTTATGCTCAAATAAATCTGTTAGTCTCTAAGGTGCCACAAATACTCCTTTTCTTTTTGCGAATACAGACTAACACGGCTGCTACTCTGAAACCTTTCTCAAAAATGCTTCAGTAACTTGTTTTGTTAACTTTCAGTGAGAGTTAGGTTCCCAAATGCCTGCATGACTTTTGAAAAATTTATCCCGAGTCTCAATGAAAGTCAATGGGACTCAGGATCCTTTGTATCACTAAAGTCACTTTTCAAAATGGGACTTAAACACGTTGGAAAATTTTACCTCCAATCAAATTCACTCAAGTAGAGGTGGACCTGGACAGTGGGAGTTCAGGGTAAATGTCCTGAGAGAAGACTGTAGGGTATTCCTGGGGAGCTTTGAGTCAGTTGTAGCAGTGAGGCTGACCTTCAGCTCCCTCCCTCACTTTGTACAGCTGGGTGTTGGTGCAGCACCGTGGATCCAGCTCATCCTGTGATTTCCTATTGGAAGGGAACTGCTGTGCAGTTGTAGAATTTCAAAGCAGCGTTTCTCATTACTAAATCCTGGATTTCCTTCTATATTAATGTCAATGCTCCCAGTAACAGACATGCCTAGAAGGTTGCTGCTAACTTTGAGAAGTAAAAAGAAAAAAAATGAGATCAATTAAATTATTTAGGGATTTAATTTTCCTTCAGCTTTGTTTCCTATTTCTTTCTGAATCCCTCTTTTTTTTCCTGTGGGGATTTGGATTTCTAGACTGTAAATAAACTGAGAGACAAAGTTCTTTGATTTGTATATTATGCTTTTGTTATAAATTATATTAAATAAATTTGAATTCCTGTCCCTCAGGGCCTAAAATAATTGTGGTGAAAGTCATGCACAGAGGCAAAGGAAGTTGATAAAGTCTTCAGGGTAGTGGCCAAACTTTACTTAAATAGGGATTCATGAAGATAAATGGACAGATTCATCTGTCAAGGTTACTGGAGCAATGAGTGACACACATTTTTGTGCATAGAAGCAAATCCTTAATCAGCCCTTTCTCAGGCAAACTCTCAGTGAAGTCAATGGGAGTTTGACTAAACAGCAGCAGCTGATGCCAAGAATCAGTAGTGGGGTCACGGAAGACCCCTGCCACCTTCAAATCACCCCTGGCTCAATGGACCAACCACCACTACACAGCCTCCTTTCAAAATGCCTCTCTACACCACAAACCCCACCCCTTGCTATATCCACAGCACCACCTTCGCTCTAATGAGCCCTACTGCCTCCTCTCATACCTCCAACTGGCTCTCCTGGTGGCTTCAGACCATCTGTTCCACAGTCATCCCCACAGTCATACTACCTACCTGGAACCCTTTCATCCACCCTTGCTCTCCTTCCTCTCCTGCCTGACTCACCTGTTGCCCTCTCTTATTCAGTTCCATTAAACCTTTGTGTCAAGTCTTGTGGGGAAGAGGGTCAGTTGCATTCCAGCAACGAAACAGGGACCATGTGGACAGTGCTTAGAAACAGAAAATTAAAGGAAACCAGAACCCACAGCAAAAACAAGGCTTGTGGATTGACTAATTCACCCATAACGGGCTAGGGAGACTATTATAACCTGGCTTGTTCTCCTCTTGCCAATCTGCTTTTACAAGTATCCCCTCCCTTTACCCTTCTGACATCATTACAAATTGCTGCACAATGCAGTGCAGACTGATTTAAGTCAGTGTAAGCCCTGGAATTGTGAACCTAGTTTTATCACAATGTGGAGATCAAGAAACTTTCTGCAGCCTGTTTAAATTTTTGTAAAAAAAAATATTGTTTCCACCTCTTCTGATACAGGGTTGAATGGAATGAACATACTCAGCAGTGCAACACAAGGGATTGGCAGTCAGTCCTTTGCCTAGGTGTCCTATAATACTACCTGCTCTTTTGCTGAAGCCTATTCACTGTTCATAAGCTGATGCTGAGCATGTTTTCTCTCACTTAGATCATACACTTCCAATATATTCATTTCAGCCTCCTTGTGTTGCTTCAGTTAGAATGGTCCAAATTCTACCATGAAAACAAGAGAAGCAAAATACATGGTTCAAATGTGAAGAAAAATTATCCCTACAGAAACTGATTAGTCAGCATTTCCACCTTGTGCAGCTATTGTCATAAGTCCTTCCCAAAGCAATTTAGAGAAGCAGTCAGTAGGCCTGATCTTGATACTCATCTGTGGCTAGCAGTTTAGCCATCTCCCAGATTCCTGCTCTCTCACGCTGAGGCAAAGGGTGGATTCCCTAATAGTCTTAGGTCTTCTCTGTACCTGGATTTTTACCACCCAGTACACCTGCACCAGTGCAAATGGCTAGTGTAGACACAGTGCAGCATAATTTGTACCAGGGTAACTTATCTTGTTTGAAACCAAGGTAATCACAGAAATGTAGGGCTGGAAGAGACCAGGAGCGGTTATCAAGTCCATCCCCTCCGCTGATGCAGGGCCAAGTTAACTTAGACCATCCTTAACAGGTGTTTGTTTAACCTGTTCCTAAAAACCTCCAATGATGGGGATTCCACAGTCTCCCTTGTAAGCCTATTCCAGAACTCAACTACCCTTTTAGTTTGATTTTTTTTTCTAATGTGTCTAACTTAAATCTTTCTTGCTGCAGATGTCTTAACATATCTGAAAACTGTTATAAGCCCCCCAGTCTTCTCTTCTCAAGACTAAACAGGCCCATTTTTTTAACCTTTCCTCAAAGGTCAAGTTTTCTAAACCTTTTATCATTTTTGTTGCTCTCCTCTGGATTCTCTCCAATTTATTCACACCTTTCCTAAAGTGGGGTCAGTGTGGAAAAGTAATGAGCCATTGAAAGGAGACCACAGGAAAGCACTGGTTTAGCTTTTGATGAGGATCTCATATGCTTCAGATATTCAGAGAGTGATGGCCAAGAGGTAAGTAAAGCCATACTTTCCAAATGTTACCCCATTGATGAGGGTAAATGGAGACATGAAGTAAAAGTGCTCAAGATAGCAGGTGTCACTTTCACATCTGTGTTATGTACTGGACTGTGCAACCACCTCCCACTCTTTTGCATCTGTTCTTTTGCGGGAAGTAGTTGGTGTGATATTCTGTACCTTGGGGGAGCACCCTGTAACCTCCATATTCCTCATCTGTATATAATTGTGATACTGCCTATAAAGCATGCTGTGTGAGATATCAGGGAAAAGGTTATGATCGGCTAAAAGTCAATGTTCTATCTAAATATGCATATCTTTAGTGCATATGAAGTTATGAGATTGTGTTGTATGGTTTTCACTAAGGGCATGGCTACACTTGCAGATGTAGAGCGCTGTGAGTTAAACCCGCCTTCGTACAACGCAGTAGGGAAAGCTCTGCAGTCTGTCCACACTGACAGCTGCAAGCACACTGGTGTGTCCACATTTGCGGCACTTGCAGCGGCATTAGGAGTGGTGCATTGTGGGCAGCTATCCCACAGAGCACCTCTTCCCATTCTGGTGCTGTGACTTGTGGGAAGGGGCGGGGAGTGCAGGGCATTCTGGGTCCTGTCCCAATGCCCCGTGTTGCATCGGTTCGCATCCCAGCATTCCCTTTGTTTCCGTCCATATTTGGCCCCATCTTTCAACAGTTTTTGTACTACGCGCTCTGTCTTCCCTTTCGGTCTGCGGGAACGGAGCCCGAACTGCTGAGGAATATGCTAATGAGTCTTGCCAGCGCATCACTTTTGGCAGTCGAGTTATTCCTTAAGATCCAAAGTGACAGTGAGGACTCCGACGATGATATCGACTCGAGTAACGCAAACGACATGAGTTTGCTTGTGGCATTCACGGACATGCTCACCACTATGGAACGCCACTTTTGGGCTCGGGAAACAAGCACTGAGTGGTGGGATCACAGGTGGCTATTGCAATCTGGAAGCTGGCAACTCCAGACAGCTACCAATTAGTCGCTAACCAGTTTGGAGTGGGGAAGTCGACTGTTGGAATCGTGTTGATGCAAGTTTGCAGGGCCATTAGTCACATCCTGCTCAGAAGAAACGTGACTCTGGGTAACGTACATGACATTTTGACTGGCTTTGCACAAATGGGTTTCCCTAACTGTGGAGGGGCAACAGATGGGACACATATTCCAATTCTGGCACCAGCCTATCTAGCCTCCGAGTACGTTAATCGGAAGGGCTATTTCTCTATGGTTCTCCAGGCACTTGTGGATCACCGTGGGTGTTTTATTGACATTAACGCAGGCTGGCCGGGAAAGGTGCATGACGCACACATCTTTTGTAACACTGGCCTGTTCAGGAAGCTGCAAGCTGGGACTTTTTTTCCCAGACCAGAAGATCACCGTAGGGGAAGTCGAAATGCCCACTGTGATCCTTGGAGACCCCGCTTACCCTTTGATGCCATGGCTCAGGGAACCTTGACAGCAGCAAGGAGTGGTTCAACAACAGGCTGAGCCGGTGCAGAATGACTGTGGAGTGTACTTTTGGCCGTTTAAAGGGTCGCTGGCGCACTCTATTTGGAAAGCTGGACCTGGCCGATAACAGCATCCCCAAGGTTATATCCGCGTGCTGTACCCTCCATAACATTTGTGAAGGGAAGGGTGAAAGATTCACTCAGGCATGGAACTTGGAGGTTCAACACCTGGAGGCTGAATTTGAACAGAGAGCAGGGCTATTAGAGGGCCCCAGCGTGGGGCTGCAAGGATTAGGGATGCCTTGAGGGAGCAATATGAGGCTGAAAGCCAACAGTTATGTCTGGTGTGGTTGTCCTGCATGGGAGTGAAGTGCAGTAGGAATCTGTTTGCTATGTATGATACACTGACTTGCAGTGCCTGTTGCTTACCTGGGCTAAGGTTTCTTTTATGTTATGCAATAATAAAGAATGTTTTCAAAGCCAAAAAAATCAATTTATTGAAAAGAAACACAACACAACTGCTTGGGAAACACAAAGGGCAAGGAGGTGAGATGGGGTGGGGTGGGGAACGGTACAATCACAGTTTTGCATATATCCTGTCTGAAGTGATGTGCAATGCATGCTGTACTTCAGGATGGCTATACTGCATGGTGATGGGGGTTGAGTGCAGTGGGCAAGGTCGTAGTTTTCAGGACGGGGTGGTGAAGCTACAGGTGTTGGAGGCAGCAGGTGGCGGTAAGAACTCAGATGTTGGGGAAAGTGGGTTGGAGGTGACATGGTGGCACAAGGGAAAGAGTTTTGGGGCAAGAGCTGTGGGGTGGTAGTGCTCCGCCTGCATGGCTACAAGCGCCTGGATCAAGTCCGCTTGGCGCTCCATGATGCTTATCAGCCGCTCTGTGCTTTTGTGCCAGTGATCCACATTCTGCTGGCAGACCCTCCTTTCACTCTCCTGCCACTCCTGCACTTTTTTATTTTCATTAGTTGAATGCTGCATGACTTCCTGCAGCATGTCCTCTTTGCTTCTACGTGGCTTCTTCCTGATTCTTTGCAGCCTCTCGGCCGTTGATAACACAGATGGCTGAGATCTCAAGGTTGCATCTGTAAAGGCAAAATGAAACACTTAACAGAGGCAACATTGTTCACACCAGACAGAGCAATGATTCCCCCGTACTCAAGGGCAAGCACAGTCTACAGAATAGCATAATTTGCCCGGCCCAAAGCAAGCACACACAACCCACGGGAGCCCCAAAATGGTGAGTAAGCACAGGGTCAAGCATGACTGATTGTTTCACGGCTGTACTGTCCTCTGGGTTTCTGTACCTTCAGGAGAGCCAACAGCGGCAGGGAGCCCCTATACTGAACACTGTCCCCAAATTTTCCACAGGAGTTCGTCCTGGAAGATATCTCGCTGCTGAGGGCGATCAGGGAAGCAAGGGAGGGTCTTCTACTGCAACGCGGCTTCCACCCTGGCCCATATGCAGCTTGCCTGTGTGCAGCAATGGTCCCCCCACCCCTCACGGCACAGTGGTGCGGACAAGTTAGCCTTACTGGGATGAGGACAACAGTGGCTCTCCTGAAAAACCTGCGCAAGAGCGTTGCCCAAGTTCTGGCTGAGACCTTTGAAGAGATCACTGAGGCCGATTACCGCGATGTGAGAGAGCACGTCAACGCCCTATTCCGCATCTAGGCATGCATGCAGCCCTAACCCTCCTCGCCCCAAGAGCCCACACCGAATAACTTCCTTCCCAAAATAAAAGCTGCTTACCAGGAACCTCCTCTGGTGTCTGTCCTTCCCCAAGCACCAGCCGCCGCGACTGGCTACCTTCCTCCTGGATTGAGAACAGCTCCTGGCTGCATGCATCTAGAGATTCTGGGGTGTCTTCCTCCACCAGAGCACCCTCACTCCCGCTTTGCTGCTGCTGCTCCTCCTCCTGCTTTGTTGCACTGGCCTCTGAGGTGTCCAGGGTGGTACTCAGCATGGAGGTGGGGTCGTCCCCGAGTATCGCGTCCAGCTCTTTGTAAAAATGGCAGGTCGCAGGGGCAGCACCGGAGCTGCTGTTTGCCTCTTGGGCTTTGCGGTAGGCATTCCACAGCTCCTTCACTTGAACCCTGCACTTCAGTGCGTCCTGGTCCTGGCCCCTTTCCAGCATGGCCCTTGATATGTGCCCGAAGATATCGTAATTCCTGCGGCTGGAGCACAGCTGGGACTGGACAGCTTCCTCCCCCCAAACACTGATGGGGTCCAGCACCTCACCATTGCTCCATATTGGGGATCTCCTGGCGCGTGAAGGCATGGTCACCTGGAAAGATTCGCTGAGAGCACTCCACGCCTGGCTGAGCAAACAGGAAGGGGATTTTCAAAATTCCCAGAGAATTTAAAGGGTGGGTCTGACTGTTGGTTACCTTAGAGCAGGGCAGTAGAGTTCAAAGTGATGACCAGAGTGGCTAGAACAGGCATTGTGGGATACTTCTGGAGGCCGATCACAGCGCAATAACAGACCAGGGCGTCCACACTGGCGCCGCAGCACTCCAGTGGTGGTGCAGCAAACGTTATTCCACTCGCCAACATGGAGAACCAGCAGCGCTGTAGCCGCGGAGACAGAGCGCTCTACGTGCCTTGTCAGTGTGGACAGGGAGTGAGCTAGGGCGCCTGGGGCTCTTTTATTGCACTGTAACTCACAAGTGTAGCCAAGCCCTTAAATATGCTGTGGGTTTGGGAGGCACCCAGATAATAGCTGTACAGAGACAATGACAAGGGAGGTAACACCCACCCAGGTGAGTGCTGTTGAACAGACATCACTAGCCATTGTCCAGCAAGGGAGCTACAATGCAATGACTCACCTGCATGAGGCCACACCAGGAGAATTGCTCAACCTTGCCTGGAGACTCAGCAATGCCCACCAGACATGCCTGGACTTGTATTCTCCAAGCGCATAGGACTGAGGATATAAAACAGAACACAGCAGGCCCATGCTTCGTCTTTCTCCTGCCTCCACCTATACCACAAGCAACAAGGACACTGAGAAGACTGAAGACTCCAACAGAGGAGACTGGCCCAGGCTTCAAGGGTGAAATCTGTACTATGAACTGCAATATCCAGTGGGATTAGACAAACTGCTTAATCTAGATGTTGCCCAGTCTAATAGGGTTGAGAGTTTAGATTGTGTGCTTTTATTTTATTTTGGTAACTAACTCTGATTTTTTTGCATGTCACTTAAAATCTATCTTTTTGTAGTCATTTGTTTAACTGTTTATCTTTACCAGTGAGTCTGTAGGGGGTGTGGCAAAACTGCTCAGGTTTGCAAAGGCTGGTGTATATCCACTTTCTATTGATGAAGTGGTGAACCAATTAATAAATTTGTGCTGATCGTCTTCAGCAGTGTAAGATGGTATATTCCTGAGATACAGTGCTGGGAGCTGGGGGGATTTGGCTCCGGTGCCTTTCTCTGTATGATGCATGAGTGGCTCTGGGAGCATTCATGCAATCGAGCTGGGTGTGGGTCTCCACATGCGGTTGTGCTGAGTGATAACAGCACCTGGAGGGATTTGCTGCTGGTCACTAGCAGGGCATTGTGAGAGACAGCCCAGGCTGGAGAGCCTTCAGGGGGCACCCCGGGGATCCCGTCACAGTTGGGAATGGCAAAAAACAGCCAAATGAATTATTCTGTGTTAATCTTCCTTTAGCCACAAAATTGTTAAAGACTGAACTCAGTGCTTCAGTAACCCAGAGAAATGGAAGGAATCAGAAAGTGCTTATCCTTAAAGAAACAATAGGGGACCAGAAAAATTACTATTAGAAAACAAGGTCATGCTAATGGGTAGCACATGGCAGGAAACTGTAAAGTGCAACAACCTGCATGTCAGAGAAGAAGCTATGTCATAGCAACAGAGCATGGGAGACAACGGTAAAACTCCCGACTGACCATTGTATATTTCTAGAAAGACAGATACTTTCTTGTGCTGCTGATAGACTTTACATTGCTGCAGGATCCAAGTGAGGATAGTTTCTGGAATTTCACTGCAGGTTTGCACATAGAGAACTGCAATAGAATTGTAAATTAGTTAAAATTCCCTTGCTCCAGAGTACATTCATGTAAGGAAAGATAGGGTAAATCATTAACATTTAATTTGAATAAATGTAATGTGGTCCTTTAAAATACTCCTTTGTAAATTAATTTCAAACAGGTTGTGTTTCCTGGAGATTTTACTTTGACTGTTGCTTTTAAACACATTTTCACTGACAGCTTTAAATACTGCCTTGTAGTTTCCTTGTTTAACTTTTATATTCTGATTAAAAACGTTTCTACTTCTGGATGGGTTTTTCAGGCACTGAATATGGTAGCCAAGAGATTTGTCAGTGTTCTGTCCATCTTTAGAAGTGGCATCTCTGATGGTAGAGCATACTTCTCAACGTGCACAGACTTTCCATTTTTCCTGACAGCTCACTTTTTCCACAACCCACTGCTGTCATCCTCCATGCACCCAAGCTCCATTAATGCAACAGTACAGCATATAGCGTCCCACCCTCCACCATCTGCATGTAATTGTAGCCTTGTTTTTTCAGAAGTCAGGCTCCAATGACACAGCATCCCAGCACAGTGCAGCATGGTATACCAGCAAATGAGCATTCGTTCTGTAGTGTTAGCTAAACCCATGGCTGATGTAGATATTCCAGGAAGTCTCACTGACAAGTGGAGGTAAGTGGTCACTCTAGCCTTGTCTTTTTATCAGATTTAATTTGTTCCATAAATATTCTCTCAAGAAACTCACCCAACTTCTCCTACGTATTTCTTGGAAGTTCCGATTCCCTATTATAACCCTCAAAGTTTACTTGCTTGGTCCATGAGTTAGTTGTAGGTTTCAAGAACAGATTTATTTCAACGGAAAACCAACATACCTATTGAGCTTCCCATGGGATTGTCTGAGAAGTTTGGTCTCCCTGGCTAAAGCCATATTCAGAGCACTAATAATATGTGGCAGAGGCCCCCACAGCCAAGGCACTAAAAATGTGAATGTCTGTCTGTCAATACTGTGTCCCATTCCTCTCAAGGTATTTGAAGTCTGTCAGCACACTAGGAAACTACACAGAGTAAGCAGGTCTCTGCCAGCTCTCAGAATATCACTGGGGACCCCAGGGCATATTTCTAACTGAAAAAAACCTCCTGCAGCCACGTGTCTCAGAGCTCAGGTCTGAAGACTTGGGCTGGTGCTACGTCACTAAAAATAGCTGTGTAGATGTTCTTGCTTGGGCTCTGTGGTCCAGGGCACTGGGCCTCAGAGCCTGAGCTCCAGACCGAGCAGGAATATTTACACAGCTACTTTTAGTGCTATAGCAAGCCCAAGTCTATAGATCTGGTCTCTAAGACTTTCTGCCATGGGTGTTTTTTTGCAGTGTACCCTAAGATACCAGTGGAGGAAACATTTTTTTAGAATCAATAATTACTGAAAGATTTTACTGAAGAAAGGCAAGAATATCACTAATTTTAACTTAACAATAAGACATGTGTCTAACTGTCTTACTGCAGGAGAATTCATCCTGTTGTTTTTCTCCTATAACCTAGAGCAATACGAAGTCCACAAGGCTGACAAGATATCCATAAAATTTCCATGTCCAGATCCACAAGACATACAATTATAGTGTACAATTGGATCAGCACAGAACATGACAGTAGATAACTCCTTCACAGAAACAGACTGTCACTTTCTTGTCTTGGAGCTACTGCACTTAGAAATCTTAGAAATGTAGGACTGGAAGGGAACTCAATAGGTCAACTAGCTCAGTCCCCTACACTGAGGCAGGACTAAGTATCATAGACCATCCCTGACAGCTGTTTGTCTAACCTGTTCTTAAAAACCTCCAATGACAGCGCTTCCACAACCCTAGATAATTTGTTCAAGCGCTTAACTACCCTTCCAGTTAGGAAGTTTTTATTACAGTCTAACCAAAACCTCCCTTGCTGCAATTTAAGCCCATTACTTTTTGTCTTGTCCTCAGTGGATAAGGAGAACAATTTATCACACTCATCTTTATAACAACCTTTTACTTAATTGAAGACGGTTCTCATGTACTCCATCTGTCTTCTCTTCTCCAGACTATACAAATCCAATTTTTTTTAACCTTTCCTACTAGGTCATGTTTTCCTAGGCCTTTTATCATTTTTGTTGCTCTCCTCTGGCCTTTATCCAATTTGTCCACATCTTTCCTGAAGTGTGATGCCTGGAACTGGAAACAATGCTCCAGTTGAGGCCTTATCAGTGCTGAGTAAAGTGGAAGAATTACTACTCAAGTCTTCCTTACAACACTCCTGCTAATACATCCCAGAATGACGGTCTTTTTTTTTTTTTTTTGCAACAGTATTACATTGACGACTCATATTTAGTTTGTGACCCTTTATCCTCTTCTGCAGTACTCCTTCCTAGGCAGGCATTTCCCATTTTGTATGTGTGCAACTGATTATTCCTTCCAAAATGCAGTACTTTGTAATTGTCGTTACTGAATTTCTTTCCATTTAACTCAGACCATTTCAAATTCTAATCCTTCCTCCAAAGTGCTTGCAATCCCTCCCAGCTTGGTATCATCCGCAAACTTTGTAAGTGTACTCTCTATGTCGTTATCCAAATCATTTATAAAGATATTGAATAGTACCAGCTCAAAGACAGATCCCTGTGGCACCCCAGTCAATATGCCCTTCCAGCTCGATTTTGAATCATTGATAACTACTGTCTGAGTAAGGTTTTCCAGCCAGTTGTGCACCCATCTTTTGGACGGTTCATCTAAACTAGTGGTTTTCAACCAGGGGTCTGGGGCCCCCTGGGGGGGCCATGAGCAGGTTTCAGGGGGTCCGCCAAGCAGTGCCAACATTAGAGTTGTTTGGGGCCCAGGGTAGAAAGCTGAATCCCCACCACATGGGGCTGAAGCCCAGGGCCCTGAGTCCCACAACCCAGGGCTGAAACCAAAGCCTGACCAACATAGCTTCGTGGGGGCCCCTGTGGCATGGGGCTCCTGGCAACTGCTCTGCTTGCTACCCACTAACACCGGCCCTGGCTTTTATATGCAGAAAACCAGTTTTTGTGGCACAGGTGGGCCATGGAGTTTTTATAGCATGTTAGGTGGGCCTCAGAAAGAAAAAGATTGAGAATCCCTGATCTAGACTATATTTTTCTAGTTTGTTTATGAGGTCATGTGAGACAGTATCAAACGCCTTACTAAAGTTGAGATATATGAAATCCACTGCTTCCCTGCACCCATCCACAAAGCTTGTTATCCTGTCAAAGAAGGCTATTAGGTTGGTTTGCCATGATTTGTTCTTGACAAATCCATGTTGACGGTTACTTCTTTTTTTTTTTCCTAGGTGCTTAGAGATGGAGCAAATAATCAATCAATTATCTTTCTGGGTACTAAAGTTAAGCTTACTGGTCTATAATTCCCTGGGTTGTCCTTATTCCCCTTTTTATAGATAAGTACTATATTTGCCCTTTTCCAGTCCTCTGGGCTCTCTCCCATTGTCCATGAGTTCTCAAAGATAATCACTAATGGCTCAGAGATCTCTTCAGCCTAGTCCTTAAGTATTCTCGGATGTATCTCATCAGGCCCTGCTGAATTGAAGACATCTGACTTTTCTAAGTAATTTTTTCTTGTTCTTTTCCTATTTAGTCTCAGACCCTATTCCATCTACACTGATGTTCGCTATGTTTGTCATCCAAGCACTGCTAACTTTTTTGGTGAAAATGGAAACAAAGACATTTATCACTTTGGCCATTTGCTATGTTTTCTGTTATTGTCTTTCCCTCCTCATTTAGTAATGGGCCTACGCTGTACCTAGTCTTCCTTTCGCATCTTATGTATTTGTAAAATACTTTCTTGTTACCCTTTATACTGTTACCTAGTTTAACCTTATTTTGGGCCTTGGTCTTTCTAATTTTTTCCTGCATGCTTGGGTTGTTGTTTTTTTTTTAATATTCATTGTAATATGACCCAGTTTCCACTTCTTGTACGTCTCTTTTTTGAGTTACAGGTCATTGAAGTTCTGGTTAAGCCAGGGTGGCCTCTTCCTATACTTTCTATCTTTCCTATGCATTGGGATAGTTTGTTCTTGTACTTGTAATAATGTCTCTTTAAAAAACTGTCAGCTCTCCTGAACTCTTTTTTCCCTTAGACTTGCTTCACATGGGATCTTACCTACCAGTTCTCTGAGTCTGCTAAAATCTGCCTTCTTGAAGTCCACTGTTTTTATTCTGCTGTTTTCCCTCCTACCATTCCTTAGAACAGCGTTTTTCAAAATTTGGGTCGTGACCCAGTACTGGGTCGCAGCATGTCAGGCACTGGGTCTCTCTGGTCAGCACCGCCAACCGGGACGTTAAAAGTCCTGTTGGCGGTGCTGCCAAGCTAAGGCCAGCTAGTGCCTACCTGCTCCAACACCGCGCTGCACCCTGGAAGCAGCCAGCAGCAGCTCCAGCTCCTAGGTGCGGCGGCCACGGGGCTCCGCACACTTTCTCCGCACCGAGCACTGGGGTCGGGGGGCAGTGCCTGCGGGTGAAAGTCACGCGAAGTCACTTGCGCGCCTCCGCCTAGGAGCCAGACTTGCTGCTGGCTGGTTCCGGGAAGCCTGCCTCTGCACCCCAGCTCCGGGAGCCACCTGAGGTAAGCCCGCACCCCAACCCCAATCCCCTGTCCCAGCCCTGAGCCCTCCCAAACCTGGAACCCCTTCCTGCACCCAAACCCCTCATCCCTGGCCCCACCCCAGAGACTGCACCCCCAGCCCAGAGCCCTGACCCCCTCCTGCACTCCCAGCCCTGAGCCCCCCCAAACCCAGAGCCCCTCATCCACCCCACACCCCTCATCCCTGGCCCCACCCCAGAGCCTGCACCCAGAGCCCTGACCCCCTCCCACACCCCAGCCCTGAGCCCCCCCAAACCCAGAGCTCCTCCTGCACCCAAATCCCTCATCCCTGGCCCCACCCCAGAGCCCTGACTCCCTCCCACCCTCCCCTGTCCAAACCCAGAGCCACCTCCTACACCCCTCATTCCAGCCCCACCCCCACAGCCCGCACTCCAACCCTCTGCCCCAGCCCTGAGCCCCTCCCACACTCCATACCCCTCATCCCAGCTCTGTTGGGTCACAGGCATCAACAATTTTCTTCAACTGGGTCTCCAGAAAAAAAGTTTGAAAACTACTGCCTTGGAATCATGAACTCTATCATTTCATGATCACTTTCACCCAACCTGCCTTCCACCTTCAGAGTCTTATCTAGTTCCTCTATTTGTCAGAACCTAATCAAGAGCACATCTCCCCTAATTGCTTTATCTACCTTTTGTAATAAAAAATAATCTACAACGCATTCCAAGAACTTGTTGGATAATCTGTGCCCTGATGTATTATTTTCCCAACAGATGTCTGGGTAGATGAAGTCCCCCCTCACCACCAAGTCCTGTGTTTTGGATGATTTTATTAGTTGTATTAAAAAAAAAAAGTCTCATCCACCTCTTCTTCCTGGTCAGGAGGTCTACAGTAGACTCCTATATGACATCACTCTTTTTTTCTTCTTCCCCATTTTATCCTTACCCAGAGACTTTCAACAGGTCCTACTATCATCTTTGATATACAAGGCAACACATCCATGCTTTTTTCTCTGCCTGTGCTTCCTGAAGAAGCTGTACCCTTCTATACCAATATTCCAATCATGTGACTTATCCCACCAAGTTTCTGTGATGCCATACGTATCCAGTCAGCCTTCAAAAAAATGGACAATGTGGACATGAATGTTCACCTCCTGCTAACTACTCTCAAAATGGTTCTTGGTAACTGTAGTATCAAGAAGTAAGCACTGCACCTAGACCTTGTATACACTACTGGTAATTGCAAATGCTCACATCGAAGCATAACTCATATCTAAAGGAAGTTGCTCTAACAGGTAAGCAAAAACAAAAAGAAGCAGGCACTCTTATGATAGCCTGTCCACACCAAGAATGCATCCAGGGTGAAACTTGGTCCCATTACAGTCTATGGAAATTTTGCTGTTGACATCAACAGAGCCACGCTTTCACTTATAGACTCTTTGTAAGCACTTATTAACTACAAAGGGCCATTTTGATATTGATTTTATACATTCTGAGTGATATTAAAACACAGTTGGTAGCAACACAAAAGTAACCACAAATCAATTGGGTAACCATAAAATAAAATGAGTTCTTGAATTCTTATTGTGCTAAACTCATCACCTCATTGACAAACTGACTAAATCAGGCAACGTCTGACTCTAAACAGACTAAAATGTTCTATTAGTTAAGAAATCTACATAGCAATAAACTGCAGAGTCCATTTGGCAATTCCATAGTCTTCCATTAGACTCTTCCATTAGTCCAAAATATACTGGAATAGTTTTTCTTTCAAACATTCTTATATCCACCAGATTAAGTCCAAACCAAAATGATAAGTCCTTATTCGGGAACTTTAATCTTCAGCCTGTAAGGTCTTTTGCTGGTTTCTTAGTAGACGCTATAATCCTTTATGAAACAAACATCTTGCTCTGCTACTGTTGCAGTAAATTTGGAAATATCATATAAAGTAGAATAAAACCAATTCTCGAGTGTGAGGACTTTATTACGAGTACTGTCCTAAGTAACAGATGACCTTTTTGACCCCTTCTCATCGTCTCTACCTCTAAAGCCAGATAGAGGGATGGCATCTGAGCATGAAGATAGACCAAGCATTCAGTCACTTGGAAGACTTAAAAATTAACAGGTGTAATATTAAGTATATATCAGAAGGGATTATTTCCTTTTTGTTCTCTTTCTAATATATCTGTGAATCCCAAATGTTTTTAAACAGCTTCATCATACTTATCATCACATCATATAATAAGCTCCATTCTGCCTATGCCTGATTTTACAGAACTTTGAAATTTAAGCTAAAGTTTTTCTCTTTTTCTCTTATAGTACTGGTTACTCAGTCATCGTACAACTATGGTAAGAGTATATTAACCTTGTTTCAGTGGTAAATCATTCTTTGCATATCTTACTGTAAAATAGTTTATTTCTTCAATAAATGAAATGAAAAGAATAAGGAGGAAGAATGTAAAAATATAGATCATTTTATTGTAAATGGCTACGTCATTTTAAGTTCCTCTTATAGTCATGGTAAAATCATTAATCATAATAAACTCATTTTGTCTAAAAGCAGAGGTAATACATTGGTCCATGTAAATCACTTCATGGCCTTGACGGAATGATGTTAGAATACCTAAATAGGTGCTGCAATAAATTTCCTCTTTTGGAACATTGTTTGGCAATGAAGGTTACCTAGGGGTGGGTGTGATTGGTGCCAACTGTTCATAAGAATAGTCTGCTTTTATTTCTGTAAAATGTATCGGAATACCATAAAGATGGGTTCCACACACCAAGCCCCTCAGTGTCTGAATGGACACAGACATAGCTTAACTTTGGAACAATAAATGTCCAGGACACTTCTAGAATAAAATCCTAACTCCAGCTGCTTATAAGGTTTCCTGATATTTACAGGACTGAAACTAAAGAAAAATGAACACTGAAGGATGATTAATATATTGAACCTTTTAAAGTACTGTTTCTTTGAGACGTAATTTTGGCATATTATATGCAGGTACATCAAATGTAATACACAGTGGGTTCTACATATTCCATATTATGCCTTTTCCCCCCTAAACTTGGCTATGTATGTGATTTGGTCATGTACGTAGATGTGCTTAAATATAGCAATAATATATGATAGAAACATCATTTTATTTCACATATAAATAAATGATGTAGCCTGAGCAAGTCCTTATCCAAACATTGGCCAGTTACTGAATTCCTACAGCAGTCTGGCAATATAGATATACATCTGGCATCACAGAAAACAGAAGGGCTGTGATATGTCATATATACAACCTAAATGTCCTCATAAAAGATTTTTCAGCAAGGCTTTAGGGGAAATTGGTGTCTTCCCCTTTTGTGTTTTGTCTTTTCAATAATCCTGTTTATAGTTAAGTAACTTGTGTGTGTGACTCCAGAATGAATCAAGAACATGCACATTAAAAACATACCAGACCAGATTCTCTACTTCAACCAATTTTTGTTTGACAGGGCAGAGAGAAGGGAGACTGTGAGAGTACTAGGAGTGACTCCCTGATTCTCTGTCCAGTCCCAAAGGACTGTCCATCAGCTCAAGATACTTGGGATGAAATCATAGAATCATAGAATATCAGGGTTGGAAGGGACCCCAGAAGGTCATCTAGTCCAACCCCCTGCTCGAAGCAGGACCAATTCCCAGTTAAATCATCCCAGCCAGGGCTTTGTCAAGCCTGACCTTAAAAACCTCTAAGGAAGGAGATTCTACCACCTCCCTAGGTAACGCATTCCAGTGTTTCACCACCCTCTTAGTGAAAAAGTTTTTCCTAATATCCAATCTAAACCTCCCCCATTGCAACTTGAGACCATTACTCCTCGTTCTGTCATCTGCTACCATTGAGAACAGTCTAGAGCCATCCTCTTTGGAACCCCCTTTCAGGTAGTTGAAAGCAGCTATCAAATCCCCCCTCATTCTTCTCTTCTGCAGACTAAACAATCCCAGCTCCCTCAGCCTCTCGTCATAAGTCATGTGCTCTAGACCCCTAATCATTTTTGTTGCCCTTCGCTGGACTCTCTCCAATTTATCCACATCCTTCTTGTAGTGTCCTGGCCCCCCTGAAGTTAAAGGCAAAACTTGCAGGGTTTCATCTCTGGTATGCAGTGTGCTCTGGCCATGTTCCTCCCCACCCATGACTGCAGCCCAATCCAGATTACACCAATTTTGTATCTACTGAGGATTTCCAGCTGGGGGTTGCTGAAAGTGTTCTCCCTTTTTGCACTCTCTTTCTCTGCCTGGAAAGAGAGCACAGCCAGGCAGAGAATCTACCCCATGTTCAATAAGTTAGAAGCTTATTAATTAGCTAATGTTTATAAAACTCCTGGAACATACAAAGCAGTTAGCATTTACTATTATTAAATAGAGCATTTTGTACATACTTAAAATCTACATACTAGCAATTTGTTCCAAATATTAACTATACTATTTACTTTAAAATATTTCCATTGTACCTTAAACAGCTTCTTGTGCTCTGATTTCTCAATGGCTTTGTAATTGGTGTAAATGCTCTTGCAGATCACAGCTTATGTAGTCCTGTAAGAAATGACAGAGAGAAATCTAGTCTGAGGCTACTGGAGTAATTTTGTACTGTTCTACAGAAAATGTGAAGTTTGATACAGATTTTAACCATGTGACAATCTGACACTGGTTCACAAGTTATTCAGTCAAGTGAAAACTGAATAACAAATAATAATGATAATGATGATTCCTGGCTCTTATATAGCACTTCTGATCCATATATTTCAAAGCTGTTTACAAAGGAGCTCAGTACTATCCCCATTTTATAGATGAGGAAACTGAAGCACAGGAAGGTAAAGTATCTTGCCCAAGGTGACCCAGCAGGCCAGTGGCAGAGCTGGGAATAGACAACTCATGTGCCCTGAGTCCCAGTCCTGTGCTCTACCTCCTAGGAAACATTGCCTCCCAAAGCAAATTATGAATAATAAACTTCTTTGTAGTCTAAACTGGATAAGATGGCATTGCTTCCTCTAAATGGAATGGATATACTTAATCTTGCTTAAAAGTTAATTTTATTAATTTTTAAGATTAATGTGCCTTTCTGAAAAAAACCCATAATACACATATGGTAATATCGCTATGCAATATGAGGCTGCTAAGCTTGAATCCGTGTCAAAATTCTCTGGGATCTTTGAGAGGTATGTGATGGACAATTAAAGTGGAATATATATAAAATTTAAAGGAACAGAATGATCAAAACTGCTTTTCCAATTTCCCAGATTCTTTAACTGTTACCACAGTTATCAGTTATCTAAGGGTATGTCTACACTACATTTAGACATTTGCAGCTGGCTCATGCCAGTTGACTCAGGCTTGGAGGGCTTGAGCTAAGCAGCTGTTTAATTGCAGTATAGACTTCCTGGCTCAGCCTGGAGCCTGGGCTCTAGGACCCTGAAAGGTGGGAAGGTCCCAGAGCCCAGGCTCTAGGCTGAGCCCAGAAGTTCACACTGCAATTAAAGAGACCCATAGCCCGAGCCCTGCGAGCCTGAGTCAGCTGGCACAGGCCAGCCACAGGTTTTTAATTGCAGCATAGACATACCCTAAAAGGACTAGCAAGAATACAGGTATCTCCATCCACCCATTTGTACTAACTTTACTGAAAACAGATAAGGAAAATAAAATGCGTGCATAGCAATTGATAATTCTTCAAAAGAATGTTCTATTTTGTAATTATCCAGAACTACTACTTCCCAGAATGCTTATCTTTATATTCAGTCTCTATGAAAATAAAGACGACGCTTCCCTTTCAGTTCAGATTCTGCTGAAATTACCCCTCTTGAAGCCAGTGCAAAATGGCTTACAGTGATCAGCTTAGTATAAATACCTAGATAGATAAAGCGATTTAGAAATCAGATCCCTCAGGTTCCAGCCCCTGTAGTGGTACATGGTTCTTCTCCTCTTTTACCAGAAACAGTTTTTATTTAGTGTGATTAGTTTTGCTAATTCAAGGACAGAAAATAACACTTAAGCCAGGTAAAATAAAATGAAATTGTTTCATTCATTTCCTCTCAAGTATGAAGTTCTACTCATCAGCTGCTGATATAGATGGTATTTTTTCAGTTAGGATGTTCTGACTGAGTGTGCTTTATATTGCCTTCCTAACTAATAAAACAATTAGCTCTATGGAGCTGGTTGTTTTTCTCTAAAACAATTAATTAAATAATTCTTAAATCTTTTGCACAAACTCCTTGGTCATTAGCGTGGGTCACTTCAGACTTTAACTTGTTTTGTTCTTGTTTTTTTCCCCACTCATTCTATACCTGTTAATTTTCTTCTCTGTATTTTTATTAATAATTTTTAACATATTTTACAGACCAATAGCAATAAAGTTTTATTTGATTCAGTAAAGCAATAAGCCACAACAGTCTCTTGGTGAATTTTGCCCGATCCCTTCACCAACACTGCTTACTAAAATTTACTTTAGTATGGCTTCTTGCAAATAGTATATGACTCCTTAATTTTGAAGTCCTTTAGAAGCCCTCTGAAACACATATTGTAGATGTGGCATATTATTAATGTGTCCTTCCCCCATGAAACATAGTACCTAGTGGATAAGATGGAACAGTATGAAAAAAGTTATAAAACTGTGACCATTATCCTACTAGTCTGAATATTTCTTGTTTGTAATCTCCTTCTCTCTAGGGCCCCGTATGCTATATGGAACCCTTCTCTCTTTTTAAGGTTTAAAATGACACCTATCACCACTGTATCTGAGTACCTCACAAACCACAATCATAATGTATTTTTTTCTCTTCCCTCTCCCACCCACCCAGCAGATTTCTTGATAGCTTTATAGGTTTCTATGTGAGTGAGATACTTATTTCAGGAATGCTAAATCACAGAAATTAAATTTGCATTTTAGTTCTGATTGTGCAACTCATGGTCTCTTATCTCCTGATGAGTTTTGTGAACTTAATCAACTTGTAATAGATTGTGGCATAGCAGTATGTGAGACGGGGAGGATAAGAGTGGGAAGTGGCGTGCCTGTAATGCTGAATGCTACGGAGGATGCTGGGCTGAAGAGAAATCCATAGGCATCCTAGGGACACTGCCTTAATTTAGAGTAGCCCTTGGGGGCAGTCAGTCAGTATACAGATGGTGTAAAGCCATTTTATCACCCCTTCCCCACACTGTGACTTCTGTGCACTCTCTCTCTCTTCCTCTCAGAAGACACAACACAGTATCTGCCCTAGAAACTTCAAGGTACAGATGGTGTGAACTCCCCTTGCTCAGATATTTAAAAGACTGTTGTTGAACTATTTTATGAATGTGTCCTGTCTCCTTACATGACACCTTCCCCTCTATCAGCTATGGATTTTCTATTCACTCATCCTCTTCATCTCACCAGAAATAATCTCTTAACATCCAATATTGCTTTCTGTATTCCCCTTAGTCTTGCCACACTTCTCCCATATTTTCAGGAATGGTCCTCTTCTTCTGTAACTAATGCCCATCATTCAAGACCACTTAGGACATGTAATAGATATTGTCTTTTATTTTGAAGCCTTATTCTCTTAAACTCCTGCAGTACTTTCCAGGTTTCCAGAAAAACATCTTTTCACATATCTTAAACTAGCACAGCTAGGAAGTCTGCTCAGTCTGAACTATCACCCATGCTTCTGCCCTCCCTGCCACTCTTAAAGAGACATTGTTAAATGGAATTCAAACCTCTGAAAAATGTACTTCAAATCAACAATGTCTCAAGGGTGGTAACATATGACCCACACAAATAAAAGGAAAAAACCTATTTGCTCTTAATGTTCTTCACATGCAATTCATTTGAGATAATATGCAATTGCACATCTTTGTATCATTTCTATTTTTTTGTTTTGGAAAAGTGAATTGGTCACACTTTTGTACTCCTTAACAATGTGGTGTACTTTTAAAATTCATATGGAAATCCATTATTTTCCAGAGCAGTGTTAAAGCTGCAAAATTATTCTTAAAGCAATCATGGTTGTATGAAATGTCCCTCTATTTCTCTCAGCATATTACAAGCTAGAACTAATGAGACTTTTTGAACTCGGTACTTTGTGCATCTTGCCTTAATCATTTTCTGTCAGATGCACTGCAGTCAGCAAGGGGATTACCAGCTTGCAGAATCGTTGTATGCAGCATCTGCCAGAGAAGGATTTTCCTGATCCCTGTGACTGTCATGTTAGTAAAGGGAACACCTCAATGTAAAAATCTTCTAACTACAAACCCACTGCATCTATCAGTCATAGATGATATGCAGATGTCTTATTTGAGTTTGGTGAGGACACCATCTGTACTGCTTTAGGACAGTAAATGCTCAGAACCAGGGATATGTATCACTTTCTTTGCAGATAACAAAAAGAGCTCTTTAGAGAAGTGCACGTAAATCTGTACACAGGAAGGAAGGAATTGAACTCGTTTGGAAAATTTTATTGCATTCCACAGAAAGAATGTGCGGTTAAAAACAGAGAGAGAGAGAGATCAGAAGAACCAGAATATACTGGCAGCTATTCAGAGAGTGTATTTTAATGTACACCTACATGATCACATACTATTCCTCAAATAATGAATCATACAATTTATTTTCTGTCACAGTTGGGGCATATACAGAACACCACCACAAGATTCTCTCAGTATAAAGTCTGCCTCACAAATCCTCCAGGCTGGCTCATTCCCATAATTGTCTTCCTCCTCTCCTACTCCCAGGCTTCAGAGTTTCTCCAAAGACAATCTCATGATCACATGGACTTCCGCCACTATATATTGGTTCACTCCTCCTTCAGCTCTGCAATTTTCCTGGTCTCACAGTTCTAATTCTCCACTCTCTTTGACTCCCAAGACAAAAATTCCAGCCACCTCTTTGCCACCTTTGACTTCCTCCATAAACCCACCACACTTCCAGCACCCTCCTGCCTCTCCATACAGAATATTGCCAAATATTTTAGAGAAATTCACTGTGACCTTCTTACTCCCTCTTCCTCCTTCCATTCTATCTTATCTTTCCCATCACTGATGCTGAGGTTTCTCACCTCCTCTCCTCTAAGTCCTCCACCTATTCCAGTGACCCTTACTCCTTCTGCCTCATGACCTTCCTTGTTCCCCACTTTCCTTCTCTTTTTCCTCAATCTCTCTCAGCTCACTGAGTGCACCATTAACAACTGCTTGCTCTCCCTTCCCAGCTCTGTGCTTGATTCCCCACTCACCTGGTTCCTGACCCCTCAAATTTACTGAAACTATTCTTACCAAGGTCTCCAATTACCATTTCCTGGCCTCTTCCTCCTTGATTGCTCAGCGACCTTTGACACGGTCAATCATACCCTCCTTTTAAAAATCTCTCTCTTTTGGCTTTTGTGAATCTTGCCCCTCCTTGTATTCTTCCTTCTTCTCTGGTTGTTCCTTTGTTGTCACATTTCTGTGGGTCCTCATCCTCTTTTGGTGGGGTTCTAATCCCAGAGGAGTCACTCCTCTTTGCTATTTACACCCTATCTCGGGATTACCTCATCTACTCATATAGCCTGAACTACTAGCTTTTGCCAATGGCTCACAAATCTACCTCTGCTCCTGATCTACATCTAGTCCCACATTTCAGCCTGTGTTCCTGACATCTTGCCCTAAATTTAAAATTAGGATGGCCAAAAACAAGCTCATCTTCTCTCCCAAGTCCTCCCTTTTCCATCTATCTTCTGCCACTGATGGCACCTCAATCCTGCTTGCCACTCAGGCATATAACTCAGGTGTTATTTTGGACTGCCTCTTTTTTAAACCTGCACATCCGGACCACATTCAAATCCTGCAGTTTCATCCTCTACAACATTTTCTAAGTCTGACTTTTCCTTGGTCCACACCACTGAAACCTCTTGCCAGGCCCTTAGCATCTCTTTTCTGGCCTACCACTGCCCTTCCTGACACTAGTTTGTTCACTCAGGTCCATACACAAAATGCTGCTATTAAAAACAAACACTTTCCTTGCCAATTCCACTGATCATGTCAGTCCCCTCAGCTCTCCACTGACTCCCCCTCATTTACTACATCAAATACAAGCTTCTAGTCCTTTACTTTAAGGTCCACATGTAATCTAGCCCCTTCCTACTTATCTACCCTTGTAACTCGTCACCCCCTGCCCCCTTCACTCTGCCAGTCTCACTTTCTTCCATGCTGCTCCTTATGCATAGAACACCCTCCCTGAGCTGGTCTGTAATGCCACTTCTCTATACTCCTTTAAAGCCTCTCTCAAGACCTGTGTTTGCCATGATGCCAAATGTAAATCATCATCTGTTAGTGTAGACTTGCAGGGATTTCTGTTATTCGGCTATTATTTATATATTTTAATTAAAGAAACCTTTAACAAAAAAATTCTAGCTATTCACAAAGCTGATCTCTGAATGATGCATGCTCTTTCTGCTGCTTACCTTATCCTCCCTCCCCAGTTCCTTCCAACTGTTTGTTATATCCACTCTAGCATCTTGACCTAAATTTAGGTTGTAAACTCTTTATGGCAAGAGCTATCCTCCTACTCTCTCTACAGGATCCTGCATAAATGCAGGTCAATCCTGATTAGGGCTTCTAGACTCTACTGCAGGGGTGGCCAACCCGAGCCTGAGAAGGAGCCAGAATTTATCAATGTACATTGCCAAAGAGCCATAGTAATACGTCAGAAGCCTGCTCATCAGCTCCCTCCCGCTCCCAGCACCTTCCACCCACCAGCAGCCCCGATGATCAGCGTCTTCCCCTCCCTCCCCACAGCTCCCAGTCAGCCGTTTCATGGCATGGAGGAGGCTCTGAGGGGGAAGGGGAAGGAGTGAGGGCACAGCAGGCTCAGGGGAGCGGGCGGGAAGGGGTGGAGTAGGGGCAGGGCCCATGGCAGAGCCAGGGGTTGAGCAGTGAGCACCTCCCGGCACATTGGAAAGTTGGAGCCTGTAGCTCCATCCCCGGAGTCGGTGCCTATACCAGGAGCCGCATATTAACTTCTGAAGAGCCACATGTGGCTCCAGAGCCACAGGTTGGCCACCCCTGCTCCACTGTAATAATCTATTATGATAATTAGAAAATTGTTCTTGATGATGGGGAAGAAAGGCAGTCATGTTCCACCACTGAACTTCAGAAATCTCTCACGTAGTCCGTCGGTTCAACAGCATGAAAATGTCATCATCTCTTTTTGTGGAACTGGAGTGACGCTGAAGTCTAAAGCATGACACACATGAGTCGGGCAGACAAAGTCATTGGTGAGCGTCTTGGTAGCTATAGCAGTGGTATGACGCTTTCCTCTTGCAGCTAACAGTTTATTTCTGGCTTCTTCAAAGGACTGGAAAGCTCTGAGTGTTGTGTCACCATGCTGATCTATTTGATGCAGCTTTCTCAAGATCAACTGGTTTTATTACACCAAAGTGTATGCTGTTCTCGATGCTGTCCTTGAAGTGCTTTCTGGGGCGGCATTGATTCCGGTGTCCTTGTGCCAATTCTCCATAGAAAAGTTTTCTGGGAAGTTGCTGTTCAGGCATCCTAATGATGTGTCCAACCCAATGTACTTGAGCTTTTATTAGCATGGCCTCGATGCTTGTAGCATTTGACTTTTGGAGAACCTCCAGGTTGGTAACTTTGTCTTGCCAGCGGATCCCCATAATGGCGCGCATATGGAAGGCCTCTAGCTTTTTAATGCACCATTTGTATGGTGTCCACGTCTCACAGCCATAGAGGAGAGATGTGAGCACAAAAGCATTGTAGTTTTATTTTTGTTAAGAGGGTTATGTTGTGGGATTTCAGGACTTTATTATGTAGCTTTCCGAATGACTGAGAAGCTTTCTGTATCCTGTTCATGATTCCTTTGTCAAGAGATCCATCACTGGAGATGTTGCTGCCGAGATAAGTAAAACTGTCAGCTTGCTTTAGTTGGATTCCACTAAGGGAGATGCAGGGGGATATGGCATGGAGTGGTGAAGATGACTGATGCAACACCACAGTTTTCTCCAGGCTGATTTTGAGGCCAAATAATTGTGATGCTTCAGCGAAGCGATCTATGATGCACTGGAGACGTCCCTCTGTTTGTGCTAGGAGGGCACAATTATCCGCAAAGAATGCTTCTCTTATTAGTAGTTCTGTTACTTTTGTTTTTGCTTTAAGCCTTATAAGATTGAAGACTGAGCCGTCGTGTCTGTATCTGATGTATATGCCTCTGTTAAGCCTGTTTGTAGCATGTTTGAGAACTAGGGTGAACTTCAGAAATGCTAATATGACAAAAGGCCAGATCCTCAGCTTGTGTGAACTGGCTTAGCTCCATTGAAGTCTCTCATTTACAAGACCCCAGTGACTAAAAATACTGACGTTGGCTTTATTAAATGAATACAGATGAAGAGTAAGTAAAATTATACCTGGTGGCACTGAATTGTAATGGTATAAAGATCAGAGTAAAACAGAACTAAAAATCTGAAAGGGTGTTTTCTTTTGTTCAATAAATATGGCTGAAACAAGTTTAAGATAAGACATTTCAGTTTATTTCATCCTGTGAGTTACTCACAGTTTGAAGACACTCATATACAGACTCCATCAAGTTCCCCAGCTCCGAAGTCTGCAGGCTGCAAGAATCAAATTTGGCCCTAAGAACAGCACTGCTCACCATTTCCCAATTATAACTCTCCTTAACTTTTAAATTAGTCACCTGAGCAACAGCTTTTGTTAAAGAACTCCAGAATACTTGCAGAAGTTTTAAATGTAGGGGACCCACGTTGGAAATGGCAGGATTTTTCCAAGGACACACATTTGACTCCTGCAGCACTGAAGAGTGTGTGCCAGACAGAAGTTAGGGACTGCTGCTGTATTAGCTCACAAAGCAGTAAGCTTAGCATTAGCTTTATTTGAAGTTCAATTTAATTTTACTTCATCTTGTTTGAAAAGTCCTGTACAGTACAGATGTTATGAATTTGCTCATGCCCAGGGAAATTATGTAGACTATTTGTGGAGGTATATAGAGATTAATATTTGTAGGAACTGATCCATTTTGCGTGACAAACTATCCTTCCATCTTAGATGGTGTTCAAATAGACTTGTGGCAATGAATCCATCTCACTTTAGTCACTTGCAAACAGAGTAAACATAGAGTGAAAAATTCCAGAATGTGGATAGTTTTTTTTAAACAACATTGTCACCTAGCTCAGCTTCTGATCATATTAAGCAAAAAAATCTTTCTATTAATCTTCAAGGGTTTGGAGATTTCCATAGTATCCCCTCTTTACTGCCTACTGCTGCTCTTCTCCAGATAAGGAGATGAGGTCAGTGGGCCTGGTGCCTGAGGTAGGTTCCTCTGGAAAATAAGACCTTAGCATATGTCATATACAAGCCAAATTTTCAACTTTCTTCAGTTCACATGAGAAGCAACAATAGATTGGTCTGGGAATTCTGAAAGTTATATGCAATGAGTAAACCAGTAATAAAATCTTGGTTTTACTTTCTGCTTTGTTGTTTACAGCAAAGCACCATATGAAATAATTTTACACTTAATCCTTGGCTACCTGTACCAGTCCAATGCTCAGAAGACAAGTTTGCACATGAGCATTCAGAAGAAACTCCTTTTTTAAAGGTTTTGGTATTTTTGACTGATTTGAATCAACCCCAAACTGTAGCAAATTATCTTCCAGCCTTTTTGGTGAAAAAAATATTTGACAGCACCTGGCATTTTTAAAAATCAAAATATAGTTCTGGCCTCATTCTTACAATCCCCAATCCTACCTTCTTTGTCAGCACTTTTGGGGATTTTTTGTGTATTTCATGCCTTTTAAAAATGGTAAAAATGAGGAAGTTATCCTCAGAGCCGAACCCTCAGGGCCGTCACCAGTAGTGAGGTAGTCATCATGACTATTTTCCTGGGTCAAGAGTAGACAGCAACCAGCAGCATTCCTCTCAGCAGGAAAACAGTCTCACTATGAAGCAGTTACACTGGTGCTGCTGCAGTTCCCCAGGAGAGCCAGCAATGTGGTCAGTGCCATGACAGCAACACAACTAGATTGGAGCTCAGTATGGATAGCCTGAAATTCATGGAAACCCTCAGGTAACTTCACAATCTTAGGCCTGAAACATACTGACAATGGTCAACACCACAATAAGAAACCAAGTGAAGTTATTCAAAGAAAAAAAACCTTAAACTGAACAGGAACAAATGCCAGATTGGTCTGAATGAGGCTGATTATTTTGGACATGTGCAGCAATCAAAGAAAGATGGAGGCAATTGCACAAAAGGTAAGATCCAAAAACAAGAAAGTCTAACAGCGATTTTGGGGCATGTTAATATGTATAAGAAAATTATTCCTAATAATTAAGTTCTCTATTCAGAATGCTGCTTGAAGACAGAACGGCAATGCTACCTGGCAAGAAATACATTGAGAATTTAAAAAGTTTGTCACAGAAGTCACAATACTGAAATATTTTGAGATTAATACAGAGTGTAAAAGCTTGATAGGACAGTTCCCAGCTTGTATCTACTAGAAGATCAATCAATGTCATATGCTAACACACAGCAGAACTAAGCTCAGATTGAAAAAATAAATGTTGGCAATTTTGGTTGTGAATGTGTTTATAGGCAGAAAGTGTTTGAGACATAAATTAGATTAAAAGAAGAGAAGTACTTGTGGCACCTTAGAGACTAACAAATTTATTTGAGCATGAGCTACATGCATCCGATGAAGTGAGCTGTAGCTCACGAAAGCTTATGCTCAAATAAATTTGTTAGTCTCTAAGGTGCCACAAGTACTCCTTTTCTTTTTGCGAAGATAGACTAAGATGGCTGCTACTCTGAAACCAGTCATAAATTAGACTGTAAATCAGTGGAAGCCAGATCTCAGAAATCATTGTGCATGATATTACCAGGGCTTCAAAAAATAATCGTGAAATTACAGAAGTATTTGTTCAATGGGAAATACCAAACCTATAAGGGATTTCTTATAGTAATAATGCTTTCAAGAGTGCCTAGTGAAAGCAAGGAGCTTCAGGAACAGAAGTTTGAAGTAAATATGTCTCAAGTTCCACCGATTTCTGAAACAAAATTTGAGAAACTTCACCAAGAAACATAAAATGACCCAAACTTATAATGATGCAGCATAATTTTAAGTAGAGAACCAACAGAAAAAATCACCTTTCCACTGTGAAGATCCTGGGGCCAGCCAGGAACCACAGTGGATTAGAGCCACCCTCTTTCCCCCTCCACCCTACGTGTACCAAATGTGAGCGTGGTGCAGTTGAGGTTTCTGTCCCAAGAACCTAAATTTGAAGAATATAGACTATTAATTCTTATTGGTAAAGAGAAGACTTGAAAGTGATCTCTTACAAATATTCCATATTACAAAAGAAAATGATACAGTTAATAGAGATATGGAACCAAATTATGCTATTATTGATGATGGTTATCACTGACAGCAGAACTGGGCTTGACTTGGTTACTATGGTAAGAAGTCCACAGGCTTGTAAGGGTACACAAATAAAACATTAGCAAGCTAAGAACAGATTTGGGAAAAGCTGGTTAATGCAAAGAGTAATAAACATATGGGAAAAAGTTACGGGAGGAAGTGAAAGATTCACTAATTTGTGTCCTGAAAATAAAAGATTTAAGGGGAATGGTGAAAAAAGCAAGGAGGATTTATAATTACAGTAACTAAAAAAAATGGCAGGAATACTGGGTCTGGATGGCCTCTTCCTATTCCTAAAATTTCTTATGTTCTTTGTTTCTTTTCTACTAGTCATATATGAGGCTGAGTTGTTGATACATTATAGCAATGTGATGTCAATATATTTTAATGAATTATTATTAAGGCTGCATGTCTGTCATGGAAATCACGGATTCCGTGACTTTACTTGACCGCTGTGACTTCTGCAGAGGCTGGAGCTGGCTCAGGAACTGCCCGAGCTAGGCAGCAGCAGCAGTTTAGGTGTGGGAGGAGGCTAGGGGCAGGAGGTTGGAATGCACGGCAGTACTGTCCTCAGGGGGGTTCCCTGGCTCCCACTGGTATGTCCCTGCGGTTCCGAGGTGGAGGGGCCAGAAGGCCCTGCGCCCGCAGGCGCTGTCCCCGCAGCTCCCACTGGCTGTGGTTCCCGGCCAATGGGAGCTGCGAAGTCGGCGCTTATAGCAGGAGTAGCGTGCGGTAGGAAGCCTGCCACCCCTGCCACCCCCCCCTGCTGTCCGCCACCCCCGCCAGGACCAGCGGGGGTCCCGGACCACCCTCCCCGCAGTTTTAGTTGGGGTATATATTAAAAGTCATGGACAGGTCACAGGCTGTGAATTTTTGTTTACTGCCCATGACCTGTCCATGACTTTTACTAAAAATACCTGTGACTAAAACATAGCCTTAATTATTATTAGCCAAATAGAATATGAAGGCTATTTATTTAGGCAGTGAGCCTGCACTCTGTCATTAGTCCAGGTCCTTGAGAAGATCTTTTCCTGGAGATAAAATGACATCTTCTAAATTGTACCTTGGCAGAGATTTTTCCCCATTCTGTATTAAGTCATTGAGGGACAATAAAATGTTTATGGTGGTTAATGCATGGAATGTTATACTGATTTTCATAGTTTGATTATGTGTTTTATAGCACCTTTTAAAATCTCCTCTTATAAGCTCCTGTACATATTGTGACACTGCACCCCATACACTTTGCAGTGATATTATGATATGATTGACAATTATAATGTATTTTATGCAAGACAAGTAATGTGACGTGTCATTGGAAAAGTTATGATTTGCTGAATATGATTATCCTATTTGTATGCACGTATCATTTTTGTATCTGAAGTTATGAATATTGACTATGTATCTGTATTTCAAATGTAGTTACACCTGGGTAACACCCACTAGACAAGTCAGTCTAGATAGTGGGTGGGGAAGGGCCTATTCAGGGCAATGGTCAATTAGGAAAAAACAATAGACTTTAGGAGAAGCTTATCTCCCATCTGGGGAGCCTTTCTGCAAGTGCTACAGGCAGCCTCCAAGTAATGGCTGCTATGACTCTACAAGGACATATGATCAGACCACATAATGCTGGACTCCATCTTGGGATGTCAGTATTTTTCCACAGACTGGTCTGGGAACCAAGCTTTGAAACAAAGAGTTCCCGCCCTATGCAAAAGCTACATAAGGCAGGGAGTGACATTATCTGGGGTTCTTCAATCCCCACCCAAGAAGACTCCGGGAAACACCTGAGGAACGAAGACTGAACTGGGGGAAGTGCTGGACCAAGGCTAAAGGGACTTCTAGCCTGTGAATGAAACACCTGGAGATTCCAAGTGGTAAAGCAAGTGAAGTTTGCCCCTTAAGAATCTGTAGCCTGCTTGTATCATCTCTTAGGGTGAGAATCTGCTACTCATATCCAATCAATTTAGTATATTAAGCTTAGTTTGCGTTTTTTGTTTATTTGCTAGGTAATCTGCTTTGATCTGTTCGCTATCACTTAAAACCTATCTTTTGTAGTTAATAAACTCGTTTTTGCTTTGTTTAAACCAGTAAGTAGGAGTGAAGTGTGTGGGAATCATAACTCAGGGCAAAGGCTATTGCATATTCCTTTCGACATTGAGGGAGGGGGTGAATTTTATGAGCTCACGCTGTACAGTTCCCTGTGCAGCAGAAAACGGTATAATTTTGGGTTTATACTCCAGTGGTGGGTGAGAGTATGGAAAGCTGGGAAATTGGCTGCTGTCTGCTGCATGTTTTTGAGTGGCATCGGTCAACTCTCTCAGGTAGCTCAGTCAGTGTGTGTGGCACCATCTGTTGTTGGGTTGGGTGATAACAGGGCCTGGGTTAGGCTGACTGTGTCCCCAGGCAGTGTGAGCAGGGCCAACTCAACAGTGGTTAGAGGAGCCCAGCGGTTCCCACAGCTCCCAGACTGCACGCCAGGGGTGACAACCTGTCACACATATCACTTAGCATAGTATTTGTCTGGAATCACAAGACCCCATGCCTTGATCGCAGGGACTTAAGACACCGCACCTGTGCAGAAGTCTCTTACCAACTTGGGGACTGTCTAGTGCAAGAGGGGTGTATGTAACAATACTAATGTCACTAGAGCTGACAGAACACCTCCACTAGATATTTTTAAAAATAAGTTTGCTGAAGTTGAAGCAATGGGATATTTACAATGAGTTGCATAGGTTAGGGCAAGGAGGGCTCTATAGCTATTCCCTGATTTATGGCAGCAAATTTAAGGCTAATCATTTCTGAGAGCATTAAGACAGACATATACTATATATGCAATGAATAAATATGCAGCCCTCTTTCCAGTGAGTCTACATGTTTCACTGTAGAAATGGAACACACAGTGTGGAATACTAGTACGCTCAGTTGTTAAAGTAAACTAGGGATACATTTACAACTAAATTCATTTGTCAAGTTGACAGTGCTTAGAAGCTCTCTGCATGCAAAATACAGGAGCATCTGCCTACCACAAATACTTTAGTTATCTCTTTCATCTCCTGAAATGGATTCAAGATGTTATGAGGCTTTAAAATGCAGATTACATACACAAAACAAACCCAGAAGCAGATCCACTGACACTACAGAAAAGAATAGCTAACACCTACTGTTGGGGTGAATAAACAAAACAGAGTGCAAAGTCATGATCCTAGATGGGGAAAAAAAGTTTTTAAACTTCTCTGTGAAGCTCCTTGCACCCCTGTACACAAGCAGGGCACAATCAGATCCTAGTATCTAAGTAGATTTCAATGACAGAGTGGGTCTCTCTTGTCATCAAAACCTGGCATTGTCTTCTTTTTTTTTCTTTTTTTAAAGAAAGACACGTAATATTTACTATGGAGTGGCATAAGTCACTAGGCTAACCTGCCTTTGCCTTGTGAAATTCAACAAAAAACACTGCTTCTTCCAATCTCTTAGAGCTTGCAATGTACAAGCCTCATGTCTGAGTCTTCTCTCACTTGCACTTTTTTTAAAAAGTATCAGAAGAGAATCAAATCCCTGATTTAAGTCTGTCAGAAAGGAGTCAAATATAACAAGGACACTACCTTCCTCCTATACATTTTTTCCATTTTTAATATTAACATAGTAATTTTATGCCTTGAAAATGAGATATAAATAGAAATAGCTATTATTCTATCTCGGGAACAAAGAGATGACATTAGAGGAGAATCTGTTCACATCACTAGAGGCCAGACTAAATTAAGTCTTGATCTATTCCACACTGTGATTCTATTAGAATCTGGCTCCAAGCCAAAAAGTCTCGTCTTCTTTGCAATCTAAACTCAACTATAAAAAATATAAAAAGGAAAATGAAGCGTAATGTGTTCATTACCTTTCCAAGCTTCCTAAAAGGCAATACAGCATTATTTTAGCAGATGAAATACCTGCAGCAATTACGACTGCATAATATATATTTTCAGAAGACATTAGCAAAGCAGCTGCAGATTCCAACCATGCCATACATAGACCTTGTATCTTTACAGTCATTCAGCGCTCCTCATGCCCACAGTAAGTCCTGTCATCCCTTCTGAAGCACTATTTGGGGGAGAGAGAGTTCAACTGCCTTTGTGCTCAAATGACTGCGTTTTTTAAAAACAAGATTTTTTTCTAGAAGGTTGCATGACACTTTACAGCAAAGTTTAAAAGACAGATGGACTTCAGATGTGCTTGTTTAGCATCATAACCATCTACAGAGGAAGGCCTTCCCAATTTTATTGCCAGTAGGTCCATCAAAGCAGACAGATAAAGGTGTACATTGACAAAAGTTGTTGGTTCTATGCCAATAAAGCTTCAAAGCTTGCGTCATACCCATATGTGTGTGAATGTAACCATCATTCCTCAGGTGATTCAGGGTTCAGAAAAAAAGCCAGGAAGACACATATGGTCACGAACTTTAGAAAGAAATCAGGGGTAAATGGAAAACTGCTGACACATAGAAAAACTAAAGATAAGGAGAGTCAATGGAAGTTCCATAATTCCCCAACCCTCTTGGCCATTATCAAAACCATCAAAATTATGACCTCAAGGATCAGGAATTTTAAACCCATTGTCCCTAAGGGCTCAAAGGGAGACCCGATGAGTACCTATAAAACTAAAAGTAACTACTGAGGGGGGCCACAGGCTAAATGCCTAGGCCCCTCTAATGAAGAGAAACAGACAATGTAAAGTATGTGTGTGAGAATTCAAATCCACAGCTTTGAAAGGATTCCTGTAAGCAGAAGTGACTGGAGAATGGACCACAGGAGCTTACATGTAACAATGCTCCAGAAGCAAGAAATCTAAATAAGCAGACCAGAGTAGGCATTTGAAGAGAGAGCTTTAGGTATGTTTCAGTTAGAAATAATATGCCACAACTTTGCATGTAGGGGGTGGGCTGGCACTGAATCTGAGAATTATATGCTGCCAACTCCTGAGGAAACCCTGCAAAAAACAGGTGAGAGTGAAAGGATGATGGGGTTTATAAAGTAAACAGAACCCTGGTAGAGAAGATCTGAGAGAGCCAGTATAATCAAGACAAGAGTAGAAGGGGGATAGGAAGTAGCCATTTCCTGGAGATCTCATCCAAAAGGGTACTACTGGCACACCACCTTTGCCTGAACTATCCTAATCTGGGGCAGGATTATCCATTTTAGAAGCAAGCCTTGGAAGACTCCTGCCAGAACTGAATGGTGGTATGCTCTTCACTGAGATGGGCTGCCACCACTTCAGCAATAATACTCAAATATGGTTGAAGGGCTCTTGCCGCAAAAATTCAATGAGCAGCAGTGTGGAAGGTAATGGCTACAATTAGCATATGCTTGTTGAGACACATATCAGGTTATCACAAAGGTTGTGGATGATGGTGGCACTGGGCTTAGCTAAACATAAGGCCTTTGAATATAAATACATTGGTGAAAATCCAGAGTAGCTGAATTGAAATAATTGGATTTACATCACTACGATGGTGCAAATCTGACCCATTTCATCTACATTAGTCATGTCCCTCAATTTTTCCCTTCCATTACTCTTATTTATGTCTGTTGCACACACAAAATGACATTAAAAGAACATTAAGATTGCAAAGTCAAGCATTCAAAAGTTAGGAAATGCCAGAGTTAAGGTTGCCTCTACAACCTTAATTCAGCCCTCTTGCATGTATGAATTTGGTACAGTATTTAATTCCATGATCACATACTATATTTTCCACAGGACGCCTCCTACTCATTTAGTGTACAGGAGGGAAGGTTCTCAATGAACATCAATATTTTGTTTATTCCTCATTGTTCAATTCACTATACACTTTCCAACTTCCGCAACGAATGACGGGGGAGTCCTGTAGACAACAGCTTCCTTCACTAGACAATCTTGATACTTCACCTAAGCATGTCTATGCTCTGCACTGAATCACAGAAATGTAGGGATGAAAGAGACCTGAAGAAGTTAAAGTCCAACCCCCTTTGCTGGGGCAGGGCCACGTAAACCTAGACTATCCCTGGCAGGTGTTTGTATAACCTGTTCCTACTAAACCTATAATGACGGGGATTCCACAGCTTCCACTGGAAGCGTATTCCAGAACTTAACTACACTTATAGTTAGAATTTTTTTTCTAATAGCTAACCAAAGGCACTGTCTATACTACACAGTTTTGTCAACAAAACAGTGGAGGTGTACATACGCAACAATGCTCCTCCCCATGATTTAACTCTCCTGCTACACCGACATAATAAAACCACCTAGATGAGCGGCATAGCAGTTTTTGCAACAAAGTTAGAGCAACACAGTACCAGGGTAGACACTATGCTTGCTTATGTTACCCTAAGAAGCCTTCAGGAGGTATCCCACAGTACCTATCATGACAGCTCTGGTAAGCCGTTTCTGCCCTGCAGCCAGGAACACAGGTATGTGCCTCTCCCCCTTTAAACCCTGGGAATTTTTGAAATTCCACTTCGTTTGTTTGACGTGGACAGCCCACATTGCATCTTCCCAGCTGACCATGCTGGCTTTCCGCAGCACAAACACTCCCACCTGGAGTACGCCGGAGTTGCTGGATCTGTTGGGTCTGTGGGAGAGGAAACTGTGCAGTCGCAGCTCTGATCCAGCCATAGGAACTTTAACATCCCCAAGCAGATTGCTCATGGCATGGATGAGAAGGGGCATGAAAGAGATATGCAGCAGTATTGTACTAAGACCAAGGAGCGGAGGCAGGCATGCCAGAAGGCAAGGGAGGCCAATCGACGCTCTGGTGCAGTGCCGAAAACATGCAGCTTCTACAAGGAGCTGCACGTCATCCTTGGTGGTGACCCTGCCTCCACTGCCAAGAGCCCCATGGATACTTCGGAGGACTGGAGGCAGCAGCCAGCAGAGTCAACTCCAAGGACAAAGTGGTGGACGATTTGGAGGAAGTTGTGGGGCAGGCGACAGGCTCATCTAGTGGCATCGTGAGCCAGGACCTCTTTTGGACCCTGGAGGGGTCTAGCCAGTCCCAATAGTCCAGCTCTGGTGTGCCTAAAGCAGGACACGGAAGCTCCAGTAAGTACTCATTTTGTTTTGATGGTGCATGGTTATGAGTTAGAGATGTCCTTTATTTTGTTACATGGTGCACATGGGAGAAGGGATCAAAATTAATGACACTAGGTACTGTTTGCATCTGCTTTGCATTCCCCTGTGCAGCTACGAAGTGAGAGCCCTGTGGAAAAGTTTGTTAATGCACACCAAAATCTCCCAGGAATCCTCCATAGAGATCTCTAGGAGATACTCTGCAATTCTCTGCCAAAGGTTCCTTGGCAGAGTTGCTTTGTTTCTTCCCCCATTGTAGTAAACTTTGCTGTGCTAACTGGCAATTACTTCTGCAGGAACCAAAGTAGCACACAGACAAGCAGCATACGGACCCTGTCTGAACACGCACGACTGCAGGAGATGCACCCTTGCATCTTCAGTTACTCTCAGTAGTGTGATTTCAGCTTTGATCGCCCCCGACTGTGGAAAACGGTGCCAGTATTCAGAATACTGTCCCTAGGTGCTTCTATTGATCCCCTTCTGAAACCACCCAGACCCTTTGTCCCATCTTGCACCCCACCGACAGGCCGAATGCACCATATTCAGTGCTCTGGTCGTGCTGCGTGCTTGCCAAGCGAAGGTGAGAAAGAGGTGGATGAAACTTTTATGATTCAAGACTGAGAGTGCACAGACAATGCTGACTCTGTGTATTGTTTCTTTTGCTTCTGCAGATGTGCCCTTGAGGGACAGCTCCTATACACTGGCAGAGCGCCTCCATCAGATTAGGAGACATAAAAGGGGGAGTAAGGAGGACATGTTTCACGAAGTCCTGCAATTGTCAGACCAAGCCGATAGCGAGCACAGAGCATGGAGAGAGACAAACAAAAAACGAGAAATGGATAAGCAGGAAAGGAGACAGGCAGAAGCAGATAATAGAGGACCAGGAGCGGATGATAAAGCTCACGGAGGACCAAATAGAGATGCTGAGGTCCCTGACTGCACTGCAGCCCATACAGAATTGCGTTCCTTGCCCTCCCCAAACCACCCCTACACATTCCTCTCACGTTCCCAGCCCATCACACTCGACCCCAGGAACATTTTTCCATAACGACAGCTGGACTTACACACAGCGGTGACATCCTCACTTCAGAGAGTGCTGCTCACTGGCATGTCCCTTGTAAGAAATGTTAATCTGTGTATTGCTATTTAATAAAAATATAGTATTACAAAGACAGTGATTCTTTATTTGTGACCTACACAGGTGGTTGCAACAGAAATTCATGCACAGTGGCAACCATCACATTTGCAGACTACAATTAGCACTCAGGCAGGAATTATTACAGGGGTCATTCAATGTGGCAAGTAAACAATGTCTGTCTCAATTCATTACAGAAGGACACATTACTGGGACTCATTGTCAAAATGCTGCTTCAACTCTCCCTGATTTGAATAGCCTCCCCTTCCCCACATTAAATTCTTCTAATACCCTTGGTGTCTGGCTGCTCAAAATCAGCTGCCAGGCGATCTACCTCAAAGCTCTGCCCCAGGGATAACTCCCCCCCCCCCGGCTTTACAAATGTTATGCAGAGCACAGCAGGCTGCTATGACCATGAGAATATTTTCCTCAATGGGGTCTAACCTTCCTAAAAGGCACCACCAGCAACCCTTTAATCTGCCCAACACACGTTCTATGGTCAATCTGCACCTGCTGAGCCTGTTGTTGAAGTGCTCCTTGCTGCTGTCAAGGTTTCCAGTGTATGGCTTCATGAGCCACATGAGTAAGAGATAGGTTGAGTCTCACAGGATCACTATGGGAATTTCCACATCCCACATTGGAATCATCTGGTCTGGAAAGAAAGTCCCTGCATGCAGTTTTCTATACAGGCAGTGTTCCTGAAGATGGGTGTGTTATGCACCTTTCCTGGCTACCCTGCGTTGATGTCAACCCCAGTGATCCAACAGCACCTGCAATACTATATGAAAGTAGCCCTTCCTATTGATGTACTCCAAGGCAAGATGGTCTGAGGCCAAAATTGGGATATGCGTGCAATCTATTGCCTCGCCACAGTTAGGGAATCCCCTTGCCGCCAAGTCATTCATTATTACCCACACATTACCCAGAGTCGAAGTCCTTCGTAGCAGGAGGCGATTAATGGCTCTGCACACTTGCATCACTGCAACCCCATGGTGGACTTCCCAACTCCAAACTGATTCATGACTGACTAGTAGCAGTCTGGAGTTGCCAGCTTCCACACAGTGATCACCCCGCACTTTTCCACCATGAGGGCAGCTCTCATTTTGGTGTCCTTGAGCTAAAAGGTGAAGGCGAGCTCCATACGGAGTTCACGAAAGGTGGCTTTGCACATATGAAAGTTCTGCCATCTCTCATCATCCCATACCTGCATCACAATCTGATCCCACCACTCGGTGCTTGTTTCCCAAGCCCAATAGCGACAGTCCACTGTGTACAGCTGCTCTGTGAATGCCATCATCAATCTTGAATTGTTTCTTTCCACACAGCAGGGAAGGCACTATGGATTCCTGTTCAGATTTGCAGCTCACGAAATACTGCAGGATCAGCTGTGCTGTGTTCATAATGCTTATCACAAGAGTGGGGAGCAATGTAGGATCTATGCTTTCAAGCGGAGATGGCAGGGGCAAAGTTTACGGGGCAGCTGAAAAGCGGCGAGCAACGCAGCCCGAAGCCCTTGGACTTATGGGACAGAGAAAACTGCATCATGGAGCGGTGATCCCACCCCCATGATGCATTGCGATCCATTCCCAGAACTCCTAGCAGAAGAAGGTGGCAATTTGCACAGTGAGCTAGCTACCCATGGTACACTGCTCTCTCTGTCAGTGCTAGAGCACCAACTGTGGACACAATCCGCCAACACAACAAGCATTGTGTGAACATACATAAGCAATGTAATTACAGCAGTTTATAACCGTTGACGTAACTTAAGTTGACCTAACTCTATAGTGCAGACATGGTCTCAAACTCCCTGGCTCCAGATTAAGCCCATTACTCCTTTTCCTACCATTAGAGGATATAATCGACAATTGATCACCATCCTTTCTATAACAGGCCTTAACATATTGGAAGACTATTATCCCCCCTCCACCCCCAGTCTTCTTTTCTCAAGACTAAATATGCCCAGTTTTTTAACTTTTCCTCATAGGTAAAGTTTTCTAAACCAGTGGTTCTCAACCAGAGGTATGTGTACCCATGGGGGTAAGCAGAGATCTTCCGGGGAGTAAATCAACTCATCTAGATATTTGCCTAGTTTTACAACAGGCTACATCAAAAGCACTAGCAAAGTCAGTACAAACTAAAGTTTCATACAGATAATGACTTGTTTATACTGCTCTACATACTATACTTTGAAATGTAAGTACAATATTTATATTCCAGTGGATTTATAGTTATATCGTAAAAATGAGAAAGTAAGCAATTTTTCAGTAATAGCGTACTGTGACACTTTTGCATTTTTATGTCTGATTTTGTAAGCAAGTAGTTTTTAAGTGAACTTGGGGTTACACAAGACAAATCAGACTCCTGTAAGCGGTATAGGCCAGAAAGGTTGAGAGACACTGTTCTAACCTTTTATCATTTTTGTACCTCTCCTCTGGACTCTGTCCAATTTATCCACACCTTTCCTAAAGTGGGGTGCCCAGACTTGACACAGTACTCCAGCTGAGGCCTCACTATTGCTAAGTAGAGCAGGACATTTACCTCCCATGTTTTACATATGACATTTCTGTTAATACACCATAGAATGATATTAGCCTTTTTCACAACTGCATCACATTGTTGACTTATATTCAACTTGTGATACACTAAAACTCCAAGATCCTTTTCAGCAATACTACTACTTAGCCAGTTACTACCCATTTTGAAGTTGTACATTTGATTTTTCCTTCTGAAGTTAAATTCTTATCTCTTTTGAATTTCATCTTGGTGATTTCTAAAATCAATTTCCCAAGATCATTTTAAATTCCAATTCTGTCCTCCAAAGTGCTTGCGATGCCTCCCAGCTTGCTATCATCCACAAATTTCATTCTCTCCACTCCATTATCCTAGTCATTAATGAAAGTACTGAATAGTATCAGACCCAGGACTGACCCCCCTGCAGAGCCCCCTAGACATACCCTACAATTTGACAGAAAACCACTGATAACTAGTCTTTGAGTAAGGTCTTCCACAACCAGTTGTGCACTCACCTTATAATGATTTCATCTAGACCACATTTCCCTAGTTTGCTTATGAGAATGTCATGTGGGGCTGTCAAAATCCTCACTAAAATCAAGATATGTCATGTTTCTTGCTTCTCCCCTATCCACTAGGTAAATAACCCTCTCAAAGAAGAAAATTAAGTAGATTTCCCAACCCTGGAGCCAGCCGTGCAGCAGGGCCAGCAGCCCCGATCCCAGGCCCTGTGGGGCCAGGCAGCAGCCCTGCCCCTGCCCCTGCTGGGTAGCTTGGACCCTGCCACATTGGGCAGCCAGGCACCCAGACCCTGCCGTGCGGCCTTTAGCACACAGCTGGGCCACAGCTGTGTGCTAATTGGGCTGCATGTGGCCTGTGTGTTGAGAACTGCTGGCTTATGTACTAATATACTTTCAGTTCTTCTTAAATAAGATGGGGATCCTGTGAAAAAATATTATGTGATCACGTTATCAAAGACTGTATTATAATTTATATGCACAAGGGTGCTGAATTGAGGTTGCAGAGGCAACCTAATTTTGGCATTTCCTAACTTTTGAGTGTTTGACTTTGCAACCTTAATGCTTTATAACCCAATTTTTTGTGTGTAATTTTCTAGGTTTTAAAAAAAGCAAACCAAAACCACAGACATTCCACCATGTGGTATCACATTGGCATCCACGTCAGCTTTATATCTCCATCTGAGCTGACTGAGCCTGAGCAGTCAATTGCATTACTTAGTATTGGGAGACTTGGTTGAAGGCCAAATAAGACTGTGGTGGTGATGGCTGATTGGGTGAAGCAACTGTAAGATACAGTAAGGATAATACCAGCCCCTCTATCTGAGGGATGCTGCTGCCACTTGTTGACTAGATATGCAAGCCGTAGGGCTGGTTAGACCTTAGCTGCTGCTAGACAAGCAAGTACAGTAGAAGTGAGAGCCAGATTGGCTTCTTTCCAGCTTTGGACCACCAAAAGGCTAGAACAACTTCTTTGACATGTGGGCCCTGCAACTGTAATTCATGCCTTTGTCTCCTCAGGATTAGATTTCTGGGTTTATTTTAAAACCCTGATAAAAATGAGATCAGTGGAGCCACTTGAGCTGGAGCCCTATTGGTATAAATGATAGAGGGCTGCTGATACACCATCATTCGCTACAGACCCTTCTGTTTGGATTTTGTTCTCCTTCCTTGATCAACAATGGCCAAGTTTGTTGACCTTCAGGGCACGCTGCATGACCCATATTTTCTCCCTTGATTTTAGGGAGTAAGGAGACTTGTGAAAATAGTGCCGTTGTCAAACAATACTTCAATACTCAGGAAAAGTCACTATAAAACACTTCAGTTTGCTGAGCCAACTGATGTCCCTGGTGCTGCAAAGCTTCCAGGGATAGATTCACAATGGGAACTTAAGCACTGCAAGTTGGGTACCCTGCTACCTAGTGGAATTCAATGCATGCACAAATACCAGCATGTTGAATGATGAAATGCTTAAGCTAGCCAAAATGAAATGCTGAGGAGAGTAGTAGGCCCCACACCGTGCCCCTCAAAGGGAGTTAGATGCCTGAGTCCAGGCTAGATGGAGGCACCTATCTCCACCTGGGATTCAGAACCATGTACCTCTCTCTTGGCGTTTAACCTGGCTTAAGCACCAGTCATTTCTCAGGCAGAGTAGGGATTTGAACCTTCATCTCCCATATCCTGTGTGAAAAATTCTAGTGACTGGGCTAGGAGAAGGCGGAGTCCTCTACACCTTAGCCCCACTAGCTAGAATTTTCACACTAGTTTTCACACCGGATATGGAAGACATGGGTAAATCACCACTCTGCCTGAGTTGGAGCAGGGACTTAAACCCAGGTGTCTCACCTCCCAGATGAGGGCGATTTAGGCAGCTGTGTACATGCCTGCCACCAAAATTTAGGTGCCTCAGGGACAGAAACTCAGGCACCTAAGAATGCCCGTGATGCTGAAATGTTGGACTTAGGCACTTCAACTGGCAGTTAGACAACAAAGTCCCACTTGTGAATCTAACCCCCAGTATGTTTGAGGTATGGTTCTGACGCTTTCACTGAAGATGTAATACCAGAACATACAAATGATGACGTAAAGAGGGGGAAGAGATTGGCATCTTATGCAAGTTGGTGATCAAATAGCTGAACCGACTGAGCCACTGTTAGACAAACCAAGAGATTTTCCCAGTGGCAAGACCTCAGCTGATTTCCTCTACCATAGCACTCAGAAAGTGTTTGCTTTCTCTGAAGAACTACCCAGTTTTAGATCCAGAACCCTGCAAGTTTTCATCCTTGTATGGCTGTGAGTAGGTTTTCCCTTGATCATACTGATTAAAAAAACAAAATATTGCAAACTGTTGATCAAAAATTATTAAACTGTGTATTTCCCTAATTCAATCTCCTGTAGAACATCTTTCTTCGGCAAGACCAGCTTCCCCACCATACTGAATTGTGAATTTCTTTAATATTTTGCAATTTTTAATAACACTTCATAACGGTTTGCTATTTTAATACTGTTATTGCAAATATTTACCTGGTTATGTTTATTGGCGGTCTGGACAGATTATGGAATGTTTCATAATCCCCCCAAGGTTCATCAGCTCCAAAAGCTTGAGAAATCCTGCAATAAAGGATTTAGATTAACAAAAACAAACAACTGAAGGCTTTTCTGTTAAAACCTGTAGGCTGAGATTGTTAAAGCTATGTAAGGTATTTGGACACCCACTTCCTCTTTAATATTAATGGAAATCAACGTTCTAAAGTATGTGTGTGTCTGCTACACAGAGTGCTCCAAGAGTCTTGTTGGAGCATTAATTACTTATCTAGAGGCAATGGACAGTAGTGACTTAGATGAGAACAAAAACTATTGCCTCTAGGTTTTGAGGAACCCAAGACATATAGAGCTCAAGCAATCTTCAGTAATCTCAAAGCACATAGGGGAAACAGGGTTGTTGGATGAGATTTGAAGTCTGTGGCAAAACGAAGAGTATAAGGAAGCTAATAAGCCACATTAATGTAGAGCATTTTCTCAGTGGATCTCAGCCTGTGGCTCGCTTGCACATGCCAATCAGCACACAGCTGCGATCCATGTGACATCCTCAGGGCCATACAGGTAGTACATGTATTGCTTGGATGCAGCCCACATAACACAGAGCTGCATATGCAGCCCACAATGGTAAATAAGTTGAGAACCACTGCTCTACATGAATAATAATCAAAGGACAACTAATAAAGTGTTCAAATCAATTCACTGGTGGTTAGGAAGTCAGTGAAGCTAATACTGAGTTAAGTAAAATGTGTAATTTATATGAACTTATTGGAGGATTTTCAGTTCCTTGCTGCTGTTTCTGAAGTTCCCCTGGGAGCTCAATTAGACAATCTAATGGGTGGTTGGGGAAGGGGAGGGGGAGAGAAAAGCAGGAATTAAAACGGTCATCCAACCACAATGAAGAACATTTACTAATTATTACCATTCAAAAAAAGTCAGTTGTACTACATTACCACTGGAAACTACAAGCAGAAATTACTGTAACAGGAAATTTTATTTCAACTAATTTTATTTCACTGAAAATTGTATCAGCAAACCATGCAAATGTATTACCCCTCCCACAATCTACTGAACTTCTAGTACTTGCTTGGCATTGTTTTAATTAGGGAATTCTGAACAACTATTCTATTTTATTCTATTAACAAGTTTAAGAATTTGTCAGTTTGATTTTGGAAAAATTCCAGTTTAAACTAAATGCAGTGCTGTAACTTGTTGAAGAAAATAATTTTTCTAGTGGTCTTTGAACAATGCAACTTTTTCAGCGGAGTCCAAGGGGAAAAAAAAGCCTAATCCTTGACTGCCACCTTTTATTATAAACAAACAAAACAAAAACCAACTCACAAATAAAACAAACAAACAAAAACCCAAGAACATTACAGAAGGACATAGGGAAAAAAAAAAAAAAAAGAGAGAGAGAGACAGATGTGCTGAGACGACAGGAAGGAAGATAATCTTAAAACAGGGCTCCCAATACTAATTTTTATGAATATTTAAGTCAACTGAAATGTTAGGGTAAAACTGTGACATGGCATAACATAGACAATTAAGTGAGTGACTAAATGACTCATTTTGACCATCTGATTCTATTTGAAGTGTCACTCAAAACATGCATGATACATGAATGCACTTATCAATATGTGAGTCTTCAGGATTGACAAGGAAGATATGCTCATGTTCTATGGATACAAAAAGCAAAGTAATTTCATGGTGATTCCAGATAGTTTTACTGATTCCTGGTAAATTTTAAAACAGTGATCAGTATCCTAGGTTACAAATACAAGAGATGGGAATTGGATTATTTGGTTTTAGTAAATAGTTCTGGAACTTTTTATCTGTAGATTCAAATACAAACTATTGTACCTGGAACTTGTAGTCAGTTGATGGCTGTTCAGTGGTCTATGTAAAATGAGCTCGTGATCTCAGTTCAGAAAACTGGAAAAGCAATTCCATAGCAAGTGGCATAAACCTCTTTGAAAATGAAGAGTTTATTACACTGATATAAGAAATAGGAAAGGGCTTCATTATGTTCCTGTCCTAGTTACATAGTATGTGTGGACATGATTCCAATAAAGAAGCAACATCAGAAAAACTGAAAAAGTTCCAACGATTATTTCAGAACTAAGTTCCTAAAATCCAACATCTACCATGAGGAAGAGTAATTGGAAGGGTATTGAAGACCAAACAGTCCTTCTGAGAGCAGTATAGATTTCTAAATGGAGAGCTAGGAGATGGTAGTGCTGTAAGAGTGTTGAGAAAGGAGTCTGATCTTCCTTTTGAATGAAGGAGATGTGTACCCTAACATTATGAAGAAAAGCAAGAGGAGTAGAAATAGAATTCCTGGTACTGTCTTTCTAACCTGATAGTATGGCAGGAAATAAATGTTAATAAATTTCACAAGTCATATAGCTGTGAAGAGGGCTGTTACAGCCCATATGGAGAGATTCAAGCCACAGCATCAGCTTCAATTTATCCAGCCCAAATGCTGTCCCCTCATCTCAAATGATCAACAGTTCCAGGGTAGTGTGTCACCTCAGGCATTTTCCATTGTGCTGCTTCATTCAGTGATCTGGACATAATGGAGAAGAAATCTTTCCATATCTATTTTACACATTTAGTTGAAGTGGGAAAAAACTGTAAAGTTCCCTGACTCAAACAGGAGATAGAGCTTCTTTCAGAAGCATCAAGAGTCAATTAAGACATAGTCCAAGGATCAGGTACAAATTTTCCCACTTCCATGCACCTGTGCAAAGTGGATGTAAAATAATAATATTCTGATTTAGCAGCATTTTACATCCATTTTGTATAGATTTAAATGCCTACACAAGGCACAAGTCAGTGGAAAATCCACCCCAGTGTTTCCCAGATTGAGCTGTTTAAATGTAACCACCAGTGGGTAGAAATAGCATAGTCCTAGAAGAGTGAGAAAAATGATTCCCAGGCGGTGTAACGCTATCTTAGAGAATGATGTTACAGTTACATAAAGTCTGCCAGCTACTAAGTATGAGAAAAACACATCCATAACATAGAGAGCCAATCTATGGCCTACGCTTTCCATCACTATGGTCAAACATATACCTCTGCATACATATACACCAGTAGATGGAACTCTAGGAGGAGTCTTAACTTTTGATGGGAACTCCTCCTGCCCCTAACCCTTTCTACACTTGCATGGCTCTCTGCACTCCTGGGTTTTCCAATGATAAAGGCCTAGTCTACATTCAAAACTTAGATCACCCTCACCACATGGCTCAGGGCTGTGAAAAATTTAATGCTGTGTGACATAGTTAGGTCAACCTAGTGCCCACTGTAGATGCAGCTAGGTCAATGGAAGAAGTATTCCATCAAGCTGGCTACTGCTTCTCAGGGGGTGGATTTACTACAGTGATGGAAAATCCTGTTCCACTGCTGTCATAAGTGTCTACATTACAGCGCCATGGTTATGCTAAAGTGGCACAGCTATGGCTCTGCAGCTGTACTCCTGTAGTCAGGGCCAGATTAACTTTTTGTGGGCCCGGCGCCAAACATATTTGTGGGCCCCCCTGGGGAATGAAGGGGCCAGGGGCAAGAGCACAGCGGGCAGGGTGGATTTGATTTAAATCACTAGTCAGGAAGACTCGATTTAATCATAGATTTCTACATAAAAGTGCGTTCTTGTTGGTTATTATAACGTTAATACATATTCTTCACAACTCAGAGACAGATGTAGGTTTCATTTTTAGAAGGTACATACTATACATTTTTAAACAGTGATTTATTTTGAAAACTTTTCAGATTAGTTTTACAGCTATCAGAAAATGAATGATTGTTTGGTCATTTCATTTACCAAAGATAACTGAAGCAGACAGTTCACCTCCCAATGACTTCATAAATATCTCCAGTTCAACAGGCTAATCATTAATATTTGGAGGATTTTCTTGCCAGGCTGTATTAGGAGGAGATCACCACCAGACAGACATTTAAATTACTTTATTTAACTAAAACAACAATGTGAAGTATTCTGGATTTTTTTCTTCAACAGCAAACATATAATATTTTAACAAAAAAGCATGTGTCCCTCACTTCTCACATTTATCTCCAGACTTCTTCTCCTTGTCCAGATCTATTCTGCCCCCAACAATCTTCTATTCATTGAACTTTTTGAAACTTTGCACTTCTAGAGAGAGGTAAGGGATTGACTCCATGTACTCAAATTTGCAGAGGGACAATAGAGTTGAGGTCTGTTATTTTTCACCTCTCTATATTATTTATTTAAAAACACTTTTGCTGTTAACAAGCATGTTACCTCTGGAGACACAAATCCACAGTTTAAGAACTGCAAAACTAAGCATCTCTGATGGTATCTTCTAGACTGAGCACTGAGTCCCATTGGGTAGACAGAAAGATTAACCTAAATAATCTACACAGAGCCCCTGGAACCCCAACAGATTGGGTCCCTAATCCATGAACTATTGGAACTCATTTACAAAACTTTTCCTAAACATTACATGAATATATTGTCTCATACTATAGAATTAGAATTTATAATCCCTATTCCATGATGAGATATAATGTATCTATCTTTAGATAGGCTTTTCCCTCAAAAATCCAATTTAAATTAAAAAATCCAATTTTTTTATTTTTTTTTAAATATTGATTTGTATCCACCCTGACAGCAAGGCATGGTGTGTGGGAGAGGATTGGTCCCCAACTGGAGCGAGGCAGGGGCCAGGGTCAAGATGAGCACAGTAGGGCATGGGGGGCAGATTAGTCCCTGCTGACTGGAGCAAGGCAAGGCCCGGGGGCAAAACCATAGCAGGGCAGGAGCTAGGGTTGGTCCCTAGAGCAAGGGAGGGGCCAGGGGTAAACTGGATCCCCCCCGCCCCTGCCCACATAGATCAGGTACCTACCTTCTCCCTAGTTCTAGCCCATTCTCTTTGTCTCTCTCTGCACTGAGCTGAGGGTGGGGGTGCAGGGTCTGGGAGGGAGTTAGGGTGCAGGAGCAGGCTGGGGGTGGAAGGTCTGGCCAGGAGTTAGGGTGAGGGAGGGGGCTCAGGGTTGGGGTAGGAGGTTGGGATATGGAGCGCTTACCTGGGGTAGCTCCTGTTTGGTGTGAGGGGTGCAGGTGGGAATGTGGGTGTGTGTGTGTGTGCAGGAGCTCCTGTTTGGTGCTCAGGGTGAGGATGTGGGGGCAGGTACAGGAGTCAAGGCATGGGGTATGGGGGAGCTGAGGGTGTATGAGAGGGGTGCAGGAGTCAGGTCAGAGGGCTGGGGGTGTGGGCTGGGGTCATGGGGGTGCTCCCAGCCCTGAGCCACTCATGGCAGGTGGCTGAAGGAGGTATGCCCCAATTCAATCCCCTTCCCCACCTCCTTCCCCGAGCGCAAGCACACTGCAGCCCTGCTTCTCCTCCTCCCTCATGCCAGCAAACAGCTTTTAGGTGGCAGGGGAGGGGTGGGAACATGGCACACTTGGGGGAAGAGGCAGGGAAGGAGCTTGGCTGCCAGCGGAGCCTGCCCTGCAGCAGGAACCCGCAGGACCAAGCTTCTGCCTGTTGCCACCACAGGAGAAAGCGGTGGGCAGAGAAGAGCGAGCCAGGCCAGGGCCCCTTTAGAGTGTGGGCCCGGCGCCATGGTGCCATTGTAAACCCAGCACTGGCTGTAGTGTACACGTATCCTTGAAAAGATCAATTAACTACATCAAGGGAAAAAACACGTCTGTGCATGTAGGAAGACTCTACACTATAATACTACAGAAGCATGGCACAAGGCTGTAGTGGATCCACTTTAGTGTAGACATATCTACTGTGCTCAAGGGTCCGAAAAATCCACACACCCCTGAATATTGTATCTATGCCAACCTAATCCCCAGTGTAGACACAGCCAGGATGAGGAAAGAATGCTTCTGTTGACCTACCTACTGCTGCTGGGGAGGTGGAGTTCCTACAGTGACGGACCAATCCTTTCCATTGCTGTGCTGCTGTAGTTCCCATAGCAGAGACATGGCCTAGTGACTCCATTCCCCTAACCCAGGGGTTCTCAAACTTCATTGCAACGCGACCCTCTTCTGACAACAAAAATTACTTCACGACACCAGGATGGGGGACCAAAGCCTGACCCTGCCCAAGTCCCACTGCCCTGGGGGGGGGGCCAAAGCCTGAGCCTCACTGCTCTGGGCAGGGGTGCCAAAGCTGAAGCTCAAGGGCTTCAGCCCCAGGCAGGGGCCCCCAACCTGAGCCACAATGCCCAGGGCTGAAGAAGCCCTCCAGCTTTGGCTTCGGTCCTGGGCAGTAGGGCTTGGGCTTCAGCCCTGGGTCCCAGCAAATCTAAGCCAGTCCTGGCAACCCCATTCAAAGGCGGTTGGTTGCAACCCACTTTGGGGTCTGGGCCCACAGTTTGTGAACCACTGCGATCTAACCAGACAACTCCTACCTACTAAACCCCTGACACTGCTGAAATAATAAAGACTCCTCTCCCTCCTTACCAAAATTAAATAAAAGTATTAGAAAGGGAGTGGGGTATGCAGTGTAAGACTAGAACACCCACCATTCACCCCCCTGCTCGTCAATCTGAGGCCCCACAAGACTTGCTGCAGAGTTTCTCTCCAGGGAGCCCAATGCCAGAAGATGGTCAGCAGCCGTAGCATCTCCACTGTTGCTCTGAGCGTAGGTCGTGCTGTGCTCTCAGTCCCATCCTCCGCTGATAGCAAGGGCCACCTTGGAGACGGGGCCCTTCCAAATAAAACTAGAAAAGCACCAGCTCAGGGTGGCCATGAGAAACGATGACAAATCGCACGACTGTTGTTTTACACCCATCGCACGCACAAGGGGCAAGGCAGAGGGAACATTAGTCACTAGCCCAGCACTACAGCCCCTAGTAGTTCCCGTTTCAGCCTGCTCGGGGTGCCAGCACAAACACACCCTCCCGTCAGCCGTGGACCAGGTGTTTTGGAGCGCGGGGGGGGGGGGCGCTGCGGCAGAAAACACCTCCCCAGATCCATCCCGATTGGGGCCGCGCACGGCGCTGCCCATCAAGTACGGCGGGGCGGCGGGGGCTCCCATCGTTGGTTTTGCTGTTTGTGTCGCACACGGTGTCACAAGGGATGGGCGATTCTGGTAAACAGCCCCCAAATGGTACTTAGTTTTTGGGCAGCCCCCATGGCCGCAGCTCCTGCGGAGAGTCCGAGCGAGAGACATCTCGAGCCCCGCTACACCCGGAGACGGCGTCGGGGTTAGCGCGCGCCAGTCCCACAAATTCAATAAGGCCGGCGCCAACCCCAGCTGCTCCGGGGCGCCCCCTGACCCCGCCTCCCCTCATGAGCGACGTTTAAACAGCAGCTTGAGCGGCTTGGCCCGGCCGCACGAAGGAGGCGGGGCTGGGCGGGGGTGTGAAGGGCTCGGCATTTCTGTGCGGTGGGGGCGGGGGGAAATCAGGCTTCGGGCGCCTCTCTATTAGGCGGCCCGATCTCCGCTCGCAGGCAGAGGGATACCCACGGCATTCTACACAAGGTGCGCATGCGCTACTTTCCCGCACGGGGGGAGGAGCAGAAGGGAGACGGTGCGCCGCCCTTCATCTCACACCGCCACGCGCTCAACCGCTCAGCAATAGGGCGCGCACGCGCAGTCCGTCGGCCCCGCTCAGCGCGCGAGCCAGAGGCAGTTAGTTCCACCGCGCGTGCGCCAACGGTCTCCGCCCAACGTGTTTCGCGAAGCTGTCATGGCGACTCCCTGAGGCCGGTTGCGGCACATGGGTTGGGAGCGCGGCGGTTGCGGTCAGTGAGGGAACAGCGCCTCAGCCTGGCCGGTGGGGGGCCGAAGAGTGAGCGTGAGGTGGCGGCAGGAGGCGTGGAGGATGTGGGCGCTAGAGCGGGCGCTCCTGAGGGGCTTCCCCAGCGCCGCGGAGTCCCGGCGGGGGAAGCAGAGCGAGCTGGCCGCGGCAGGTGAGAGGCCGGGACTGGGTCCCCGAGGCTGCGGCGAAGCCGGACCCGAGGGATGTGCAGGTGGTGCCGCCTGCTGGGGATGCTGATAATTGCCCCGCTCTGCGGAGCGAACCCAACCCCAAGCGCGGCAGGGTCACCGCACCGCTCACCGGGCCCCCGCCTTAGCGCACCGCGCAGGAGAGCGCAGGGTTATTACTTGTCACAACGCAAGATACACCTGAGCAGGGCGTTACCGGCTCTGCTGCTGGGGGGGAATGGCACCTTGTTGCCCTCGAACAGAAGGGCCAGGTAGCATCGCTTCACAGGGCCTGTCTCCTGCCGAGCAAGGCGCGTTCTCCGCTCGGCGTCCAGTGGCTGTGAAGACACAGCAGCGTTGGTTAACAGCTGTAGTTAAGTCTATAGGGCTGCGTCTGCACGGCAAAGTGAAAGTATGATTGTAGCCGGGGCCGACATACTTGTCTTAGCCTTAATTTAGCTAGTATGGGTACTAATAGCGGCGTAGACGTGGATGGCGGCACAGCTTAGCAACCGGAGTATGTTCCCAGGGACCCTTGGAGGGCTTGTACTCTGGTTGCTAGCCCGGGTTGAAGCCTGTACTGGTATGGCTGTGCTACTGTTGTTATACGCGGTAGTAGACTAGAGCTAGCATAGGTATGTCTGTTTCTGCCACAATCGCACCTTTACTTTGCAGTATAGATGTCCCCTAGAAGGAGTTTGAGGTTGAACTCGAACTGCTAACTGGAGTTAAAAGTTGAGTTGCAGTGTCTTCACTTCTATTTTAACCCAAGTATGGTAGCTTGAGTTAGAACACACCTTTTTTGCCATAACAATGAGGAGTCTTTGTGACACCTTAGACCAGGGATGGCCAGCCTGAGCCTGAGAAGGAGCCAGAATTTACCAATGAACATAACCGAAGAGCCACAGTAATATGTCAGCAGCCCCCCATCAGCTAACCCTTTCCAGCTCCCAGCACCTCCTGCCCACCAATCAGCGTCTCCCTCTTCTTCCCCATGCTTCTCTCCCACTGCAATCAGCTGTTTTGCAGTGTGTGAGAGGCTCTGTGGGGGGGGGGGCGGGGGAGTGAGGGCATAGCATGCTTGGGGGAAGGGGTAGAGTGGTGGCAGGACATGGGGCAGAGCAGGGGGTTGAGCAGTGAGCATCCCACAGCACATTGGAAAGTTAGCATCTGTAGCTTCGGCGTCGGAGTCAGTGCCTATGCAAGGAGCCTCATATTAACTTCTGAAGAGCCACAGGATGGCCACCCCTGCCTTGGAGATTAACAAATTTAGTGGGCATAAGCTTTTGTGGGCTAGAACCCACTTCATCAGGTGCATGGAGTGGAAAATACAGTAGCAGGTATATTTATACATAGTACATGAAAAGATGGGAGTTTCCTTACCAGGTGGGGGGTCAGACTAAGGAGACAATTCAGTTAACAATAGAATACCAAGGGAAGAAAAATCACTTTTGTAGTGGTAATGAGGGTGGCCCATTTCAAACAGTTGACAAGAAGGTGTGAGTAACAGTAGGGGGAAATTAGTATGGTAAAATTAGGTTTTGTAATGACTCATCCATTCCCAGTGTTTATTCAGGCCTAATTTGATGGTGTCCAGTTTGCAAATTAATTCCAGTTCTGCAGTTTCACGTTGGAGTCTGTTTTTGAAGTTTTTTTTATTGAAGAATTGCTACTTTTAAGTCTGTTATTGAGTGACCAGGGAGGTTGAAGTGTTCTCCAACTGATTTTTGAATGTTGTAATTCCTGATGTCAGATTTGTGTCCGTTCTTTTGCGTAGAGACTGTCCGGTTTGGCCAATGTACATGGCAGAGGGGCATTGCTGGCACATGATGGCATATATCACATTGGTAGATGTACAGGTGAACGAGCCCCTGATAGTGTGGCTGTTGTGATTAGGCCCTATGATGGTGTCCCTTGAATAGATATGCAGACAGAGTTGGCACTGGGATTTGTTGCAGGGTTTGGTTTCTGGGTTAGTGTTTTTGTTGTGTGGTGTGTAGTTGCTGGTGAGTATTTGCTTCAGGTTGCGAGGGCTGTCTGTAAGTGAGGACTGGCCTGTCTCCCAAGGTCTGTGAGAGTAAGGGATCGTCCTTCAGGATAGGTTGTAGATCCTTGATGATGCGCTGGAGAGGCCCAAAATGGTATAATTTGGCTTGTGCCAACCAGGGCTGACTTTTTATTGCAGGGAAGGAGAGCAAAACATTGGTACATGCTAGTTATTCCATATTTTTATCAGTCATGTAACTAATAACAATGAAAGGTACTTTCCTTGGGAGGGTCTGATGAAGCTGTTAAGTGGCCCATTTTTCTTCTAACACGCTCTTAGTGGCTTTTTAAATGCAATCTTTCATTCTTTGTGAGGAGACTCTTAGAATCATAGACTATCAGGGTTGGAAGGGAGGTCATCTAGTCCAACCCCCTGCTCAAAGCAGGACCGATCCCCAATTAAATCATCCCAGCCTGGGCTTTGTCAAGCCTGACCTTAAAAACTTCTAAGGAAGGAGATTCTACCACCTCCCTAGGTAACGCATTCCAGTGTTTCACCACCCTCCTAGTGAAAAAGTTTTTCCTAATATCCAGCCTAAATCTCCCCCACTGCAACTTGAGACCTTGTTCTGTCATCTGCTACCACTGAGAACAGTCTAGATCCATCCTCTCTGGAACCACCTCTCAGGTAGTTGAAAGCAGCTATCAAATCCCCCCTCATTCTTCTCTTCCATAGACTAAACATCCCCAGTTCCCTCAACCTCTCCTCATAACTCATGTGTTCCAGTCCCCTAATCATTTTTGTTGCCCTTCGCTGGTCTCTTTCCAATTTTTCCACATCCTTCTTGTAGTGTGGGGCCCAAAACTGGACACAGTACTCCAGATGAGGCCTCACCAATGTCCAATAGAGGGGAACGATCACGTCCCTCGATCTGCTGGCAATGCCCCTACTTATACATCCCAAAATGCCATTGGCCTTCTTGGCAACAAGGGCACACTGTTGACTCATATCCAGCTTCTCGTCCACTGTAACCCCTGGGTCCTTTTCTGCAGAACTACTGCCGAGCCATTTGGTCCCTAGTCTCTAGCGGTGCATTGGATTCTTCCGTCCTAAGTGCAGGACTCTGCGCTTGTCCTTGTTGAACCTCATCAGATTTCTTTTGGGCCAATCCTCCAATTTGTCTAGGTCCCTCTGTATCCTATCCATGCCCTCCAATGTATCTACCTCTCCTCCCAGTTTAGTGTCATCTGCAAACTTGCTGAGGGTGCAATCCACATCATCCTCCAGATCATTAATGAAGATATTGAACAAAACCGGCCCCAGGACCGACCCTTAGGGCACTCCACTTGGTACCGGTTGCCAACTAGACATGGAGCCATTGATCACTACCCGTTGAGCCAGACAATCTAGCCAGCTTTCTATCCACCTTATAGTCCATTCACCCAGCCCATACTTCTTTAACTCTTCTGTATGTCAAGCACAAGTAAGCATTTGCCCTCTCAAGCCAGGCCTCCACCTATTGAAATACTTAAGTGTCAGTGGGGAGAGAGACTTCTGAGCTTTGACTAAGCAAGTGGTGGATTTTGAAAGAGAATGGCACAGGTCCAGATGGCCCTTGTCTGTTTTACTCAAAGACTACTCTTATACCAATTCCATCACAGTAATATCCAAGCACCTTCCAGTTTTTTATTCAGTGATGTGACCAACATCTGTCATGCGATTTCTCTATTATCTTCTCCCCGGTGAGAGACTTGTGTGTGCAGAGTAATGCTGCTGTGTGTGTTTTGTAGAGACGACAACATTGGAGTGCACCTTGTACATGGAACAGAAGGTGGGAAGGTTTGTGATGGTTCTTTGTTCCTGTGGGAGTTCATTTCTTAGCTTCAAACTATCCATTGAGAAAGCTCTGTCTGTTTCCCATTTGTGCTTCACCCTTACAGTAGAGAGTCTTGTTGTGTTTCAGGAGTGGAGTTGTCAACCATGTTCTTCACCTGGAGCTTTATGTGATCTTATGGATATGCTGGGTCCAGTCCATTGACCACCTTGAAGATAAGGTCCAAAATCTTGAACTTGATTTGATATTCTTTAATAAGTCAGTTTATAGAATGAAGGAGAGGTTTGATGCGCTCACAATAGTAGCTTATGTTAACGTGAATGTATCCAGGGTGGGTTTCTTTATTGTTGGTCACACTATCACATTCCTTCCCTGAACAAGGGATAGGCTGTTCTGGTGAGTGGCAACAGTTGCTCATGACCCTTTCATCAGCCAGGAAGAGCATGGGTCAAATTCACAAGTCTTGGGTCAAGACTAAGTACTTACGGAGGTCCAGTGCTTCTTGAGGATTGAATGTACTGACCTGCAGAAAAACAGGCATGCTGTTTGTTGTCCATCATAAAGGAAATAGACGCATGCTGTTTGAGAAGCTTTCCTAAATGTGTGTGAACTTTTCAGCACTGTAGGATGATAGTTTTTTGCAGTGCTTCACTAGGAATAGATTTAGGCCTAGCCTGAGCATTTCTGAAAATTCCATTCTGTGTGCAAACTTCTTGATGGTAAATGGTAAATAAACTCTTATATAGATAAGGAAACTATCTTGCTCATTCCTTGTGAATATCTTTGGCAGCTACAGGAAGGAATGTATGACATATGCTATGTTAAATGGAAATTTATTCTTTTGAACTCCTTTTATAAGAGTGTGTTGAACTAATCCTTTCTCTTTCCTTGTCATAAAATTGTCTCATGATCTCTGAAAAGGTCTTCTAGCATGTGATACAGAGCTAGTGTCTTAGAGTTACCTATAGCATTTAAGACATTTTTGGACTACAAGTGCTGTTCTCACTTAAGACCATTAAAATCTTTCTATTTAGTTTTAATGTGTACGTCCTGTAGATGTAAAATATTTTCAGGTCTTTTCCCTGAAACTTGAGGTTTCCTTCGTGGTGTTGAAAAATATGATTGTTTATGCTTGAACTCCAGGGAGCAATTCATATTTTCATTGGGAAAAGGTAGCAGTGATTTGTAAAATTCAGCTTGAACATTAAGATCGCAGCCTGCTGATGCTGTGCTGTTTGAAGAAGGTGTATTTGCATTTAATGTCAGGTGAATAGAGATTCTTTTTCTCCAAGATGAATGGGGAATGTTTAACATTTTGGTTTGAATTGGTCTTATATGCCTTTACACATCTGTTGTTTTACATCTTGTTGTCATCGCACTCTGATTTTTATTTTTTTTTTAATTGCAGGAAGTGAATCCTTACTGCAGTTGCATTTCGAAGGGAACTATGAGGCCATTTTATTAAGTGAGGTGATCCAGGATGTTTTCACTACACTCACAATGACAGAGGAGAAGATTGACACCTACTTGGAGAAGCTGATAGTAGCGTACCTGGACTGTTCTGCTGCAGATGCTGATAATGTGGAAAGGTGGAAATCATTGATTTATTATATGTGAGGCTAGAAGAGGCTATGTTAGTTTTATTAGAGATCATTTTATTGTCTATAAAAGTTGACAGTATGGGACCTCTAAGATTTTTGTTCAGAGGACAAATCTCAGAGATAAAACCTAAGAAATCTATTTAGAAACATTAATTCAGTATTGATTTTTCTTTCTTTCACTATATTATATTTCAACATAGCGGGTTCAGGTGTTTTTTGAAGTCACATCTGTTGTTGGCAGTGTGTTTGTCCGAAGCTTCTGGAATCAAGAAGTTAATCGGTTTTAAATTAATCTCACCTTTCCCCTTTCCTCTGCTTCCATAAACAATTGATTGTCATTTGTAACTCTGTAAACCTCAGATTACGTATTTGTCCACAAAACATAACATGACATAACACAATGTTTACATTATGCAGTATGAGTCACAATGTGAAAATATTTTTATCCTTTTAAAATGACAGCCCCTAACTGAAGGACTATTTCCTATGAGTAAGAGCTATTTTCTCCTCCTGACCTTCTATAAAGCATTTACTGCACTTCCACTGTACAATACATTCAATCCTCTTTCTAATACTAAATGTTAATATGTTTGGATTTAATGTTTGCAATTTGTCACATAAATAATATATAGTTTAAGGATTCCTAATTGAATGGAGTTATGAAAGTGGGTAGGTTTGTTTGTTTGTTTGTTTTTTAAGAGAAAGTGGTAGCAAGGAGAGCAGACCCACCCCAGTTGGTGTGGTGGGGAGTAGGGGCAGGGTAGGAACCATCTATATTTATAAGGTGTACAATAGATAAGGTTAAGATTTTGTCACTGTTACTTTTAGTAAAAATCTCGGACAGGTCACGGGCAATAAACAAAAATGTATGTAAGCCAATGACCTGTCTGTGACTTCTACTAAAAAATAATGGGGGATGGGGGCATGAGAGCCCAAGCCCCACTATGGGTAGGGCCCTACCAAATTCATGGCCATGAAAAACATGTCATGGACCGTGAAATCTGATCTTTTGTGTGCTTTTACCCAGTACTATACAGATTTCACAAGGGAGACCAGCGATTCTCAAATTGGGTGTCCTGCCCAAAAGAGGGTGTCATAAGGTTATTTTAGGGGAGTTGCGGTATTGCTATCCTTACTTCTGAACTGCCTTCAGAGCTTGATGGCCAGCAAGTGGCAACTGTTGGCTGGGCACCCAGCTCTGAAGGCAGTGCCCAGCCAGCAGCAGCTCAGAAGTAAGGGTTGTAATACTATACCATGCCACCCTTACTTCTGTGTTGCTGCCTTCAGAGGTGGGAGGCCGGAGAGTGTCGGCTGCTGACTAGGAGCCAGCTCTGCAGGCAGCAGCACAGAAGTAAGAGTGGCAATATCATGCCATGCCATCCTTTCTTCTGTGCTGTTGCTGGTGGTGACTCTGCCTTCAGAGCTGGGCTCCTGGCCAGCAGCTGCCACTCTCCATCTGCCCAGTTCTGAAGGCAGTGCCAGCAGCAGCGCAGATGTAAGGGTAGCTGTACCACAGCCCCCCCCTACAATAACCTTGTGACCCCCCGCAACCACCACCACCATTCCTTTTTGGGTCAGGACCCCTACAATTACAATACCGTAAGATTTCAGGTTTAAATAGCTGAAATCATTAAATTTACTTAATCTTACATAATCTTATCCTTAACAGTAGTAATTGCACTGGGGGAAGGGCTGGAGGAGAACAAAAGAGCAAGATGGTAAAGTAATTAAGCATAACCAAGAAAGTGCAAAGAACTGCAAATGCCTACATACAGTATGAGACACTTAAAAGCAATAAACAGTTTAGCAAGAATGTCAGGTATGGTGTCTCAACCAGGGCTTGGGCTGTCAGGTCTAGTGGTTGGAGCAGTGGTGGTCAGAGGCCAGGAACAGCACTGACGATCAGAGCCAAGGGTCAGAATCCAGGAGTCCAAGCTGGGGTCGGGAGTCCAAAAGCAAGCCAAGACAAAGGTCAGTTGCTATGGCTGGCAGGGACCCTTCCTGGAACAACTTCTGGTCTTAAATAGGTTGCCTGGACCAAGTAGGGTCAGTGAGGGAAGCTGTCATTCTGGCCTTGTGAGGCAGTACTTCTGGTTGTATTTATCTCCACTGCACTACCATGGCTGCAGGGTTGTGGCAAGGAGTTGGTTATCTCACACCCCACAGACCCGGGTTCCTGTCTAGGGATGTAAATAGTGTTTAAAACCATAACTCTGTAACAGATTAAAATTCTATTGGTTAAATATTTAACTGGGGAACTCGGGGTGCGGGGATGCTGCATGCCGGGGATCCTTGATGCCGGGGGCGGCATTTAATTGTTAACAGAAACTGATAAGCATCAAGCTTATTGGTTAACCGGTTAAACTTTTACATCCCTATTCCTGTCCCTGCAGAACTTCACACAATGAAGGCAAAATAGATGTAACTGGCTCTTTTAAAGCATTGGGCTGAAAGTAATAATGGCCTCCCATGATCTTTGGTCATAGTCTGTCAAAACGATATGTTTATCTGTAGAGGTGGGGAGAGCAGCATTCTTTATAGTCTATCAAGTAGAAAAGGTCAGCAAGTAGAATATGCAGAGAGATATTCTGAGCTATGAGAATAGAATTATAGTGCGGTGTGCTACTGGTCTCTGGATCAGAACAGTTTTAATGGTGACTGACTTCTTCTTTTTCTCAATATTGTAAACTGTTTCTTGGAACATCTTGTTTGGAGTATACAAAGAAAAAAGACACTCAATCAGGGATTGAAAAATGTACCCAATACGTACTAGCCTAAGGTCTAATCCTAATTGCCAAGCTGAAATACATCCTCTCTAGCCCACTGTGCTGCACTTTAAAGAAATGAGTCTTTTGAAAGTTGAAGTTTAACTGTTCAAGATATTATCATCTGATAATAAATAGTATTCAACATTGATGCATCTTGTTGATTTAAATTAAGCCCTGAAATAATGATGTGCCCTACACCCCAATGAATTTACAGTGGACTCTACCTCTTTACAGGGTTTCATTGCATCTGTTGCTGTACTCCTGATGTGCAGAGTCTTCTGCCTCTCAAATGCTCTTTCTTCCGTACCTAGGTGTTTGGTACGTGTTACTCCTCTTGCCCTTCTTAAAGGAGCAGTAGCTCATAAATCTCTGCTCCTTTTTCCCCCCTCACCACCCACTTCTCATTCTGTGAAGAGCAGCCCTGGGCCTGTTCCACTCCCTGTCCCCTATCTTCCCTGTGGGGGGAAAAAAGCAGCTCAAGCCACTCTGCTTCCTCCCGCTCTCAAAAATAACTTCGATGGCACCTCTCATCCTGTTAAAAGAGCAGCAGCACTTGTGCCTCTGCTCCTTTCCTCTCCTTGAGAGAGAGAGAGATGGTGCATGGAAGAAAGCATGAAGGTGCTTGTTTAAAAAATTTAACAAGCAAGCAATAGACAGTGGAATTATTGGCCAACTGGTAAGGGGAGTCAACAGTTTCTTGGAGGACTGATTGCTGTGGGACATAGTGAGAACCAATTCAAGGTTGGATGATGATCATGGAGCAGCTGGAGATGGTAGAGTGCCACTTCTGGGCCCAAGAAACAAGCGCTGACTGGCGTTATTGCACTATAATGCAGGTTTTGGATGATAAGGAGTAGCTGCAGAACTTTCAGATGCGCAAAGCCACATTCCTGGATATGTGCCTCAGCCTTCCAGCACAGGGCCACCAACGTGAGAGCTGCATTGACAATGGAGAAGCAAGTTGTGATCGCACTGTAGAAACTTGTGATGCCAGATTGATTTCTGATTGACTGGCAATAATTTGGAGTCAGGAAATCCACCATGATAGTTGGAATGCAAGTGTGCAGGGCTGTTAATTGCTTTCTAATACACAAGACTGTGACTCTGGGAAATGTGCAGGACATAGTGGATAGTTTTGCACAAATGGGGTTCCCAAACTGCAGTGTGGCAATAAATGGCATGAATATCCCTGTTTTAGCACCAGAAAGAGCTACTTTTCTATGGTAATGCAAGTGTTAATGGATCACTGGGGACACTTTACCAACATCGGCGTGGGCTGGTCAGGGAAGGTGCATCATACGCACATCTTTAAGAACACAAAACTGTTCGGAAAGCTGCAAGCAGGGACTTTCTTTCCCGACCAGCAGATTACAGTTGGTAATGTTGAAATGTGGTGGTTGCTGTGCGTGTAAGAATATAATATTGCCAGTGCACCTATTAATTTTGTTTGAGACTGATTTTATTCGTTGTGTGACACTGTGCAGTAACAGGTAATTGGTTCCTTTCAGAACTGCTGAGCAGTTGGCCACATATGTTGTGAACTAATAAAGATGAATTATGTTCTAAATAATAGAATTTTATTCTGTAACAAAATCAGTGCAAAAAACCCCCATGTAATTTTAAAAAATTAAAAACTTAAGTTCTATTCTATGAATGTATTAAAGGGAAAGAACGTTCATGTCCATTTCAGCTACTTATACACCAACCCTGGCTTTCACAGGTTAGTGTATGTGAAGCTGTGATAGTCCTTAATGTCCCTCAGCATACAGTGTTAGGGATACTGCTGTGACCCCCAATGCCACATGGAATGTTGAGGTGGGATATTGTGTTCTCAATGGGCTGTGAGGGAGGCAAACCTGAGATTGATTGATCGAACCTACAGGTCCACCAGAGTCTGCAGCATCTGTGTTTGCTGCCTGAGAAGCCCCGTTATGTCCTCGTGCATCTTCCTCTCCTTTTCCTTCTGGGACTCCTGGGCCTTTTTTCTCTCCACACTTTCCTTCTCCAGGCTGTCTGCAATATTCACCCTCCAGGCCCTGTATTCAGTCCAGTGTAGCACTGATTTGCAGGATCTTATTGAACATGTCATCCCAAGTCCCTCTTCTTTCTCCTCCTTATTTGGCTTAAGCATTTTGAGGGTGTGGAGGGGGAGACCCTAAAGTCCACGATGGCAGCAGCTGCAGATAAAATACACAGAGGTACCACTGTAAGAGTATTTACTGCAGAAAGTGAAATGTAAGATGCTGAACTCTCTCTGCTTGCTCCATTAAAGTTTTAAGCATGACCGTCTCACTTCTGCTTGGGATTCCTTGTGCACCATCAGTCACAGCAACAGCCACCATGAGTATGGCCTGCGAGTGGTTCAGAAAATGAGGAGAGATTTGCTCAGTTGCATGAATTTAGTGGTATAGGACAATGCCACTGAATATTGGCACCATTTTCCACAGGCGGTGGTGATTTTTGCTGATATCTCACTCCTGAGAGTAACGGGGAGTGAGCATAGCTACTGCTGGCATCTCAAAGTCACCCGAGCTCGCATGCTCCTAGTCTGTGTACTGCAATGGTGCCTGCCGAAGTTATCACTGAGCAGCATGGGAAAGTGTCCCACTGCGGAGGACAAAATAATGGCAGCCCTCTCTAGAAACTTTCAGCAGAGGATTGCAGGGGACTTCCATGAAGGTGTCATCAAGATCTCTCAGGAGGATTCAAGGGACATCTCTGTGTACATAAACAAATTGCTCTGCATGGACCCTCACACCGAACTCTATAGGGGAATGAAAAGCAGATTTCAACTCTGCCTCTCTTGGTTGTACCACTTCCTCTTCTAGCACAAGTAAATGAATGAAAAGTCAAAAGATGTTCCCTGCTATTTTGGGAGTGCCACTCCTGTAATTGAAAATTTATCTACACACTTACCCTGCATTGGGCTTGCCTGTGTTGGACTAGCTGACCTGAAATGGAGTCAAAAACAGGTCCTGGCTTGCTGCACAACTGGATCACTTGGTCATCTGTTCCCCCATACTCCTCGTCCTTGTTCCTCTTCCACGGCCTCCTTCTTGCTGTTCACAGCAGGGGCCTGTGACTTGCGCTTCTTGGAGGTATCCATGGTGGGGGGGGGGTCTCTGCTGAGTATGGCACGCAGCCAATTGTAAAAGCAGCAAGCCTGCAGCTCAGCACGAGATTGACTGTTAGCCTGCCTAGCATTCTTGTATACCTGCTGCGGCTCCTTGGCTTTCACAGGGCACTGCAGCTGGTCTCTGTTGTACCCCTTCTCCTGCATCCCCCAAGGAATCTGTTCATAGATGTTGACATTTCTAAGGCTGATTCAGAGCTGTGCCTGCACAGCCATTTCTCCCTGCAGGCCCAGGCGATACAAAAATCTGTCTCCTCCAGGCAGGAGCACATTAGGAGGATGTGCTGGCATGGTCAGCTGGCCAGCTGCACTCAACAATGGAGAGCTACTAAACGCACTTGTCAAGCGGGGCAATCTGGAACAGGCATTTCAAAAATTTGTGTGATTGTAAAGGTCAGGAGGAGTGACTGGTCTACATGACCCCTTGGCAGTAGAGTACAGAATGGTGACCAGAGTGGTCAGCGTGGGACATTGTGGGAAAGCTTCTGGAGAATAGTTAGGGTCGACTTAAATAACAGTATCTGCGCTCATGCTGCTTTGACCTAAGTACATTGGCCATGGCTCTGTGTTACTGTGTTGGCATAACGGGGCACTTACATCAATGGGAAAAAGAAAAAGGAGTACTAGTGGCACCTTAGAGACTGACCAATTTATTTGCGCATAAGCTTTCGTGAGCTACAGCTCACTTCACTGGATGCATCCGATGCATGCATCCGATGAAGTGAGCTGTAGCTCACAAAAGCTTATGCTCAAATAAATTGGTCAGTCTCTAAGGTGCCACTAGTACTCCTTTTTCTTTTTGCGAAAACAGACTAACACGGCTACTACTCTGAAACCTATCAATGGGAAATGCATTTAAGTGTAGACACATGCACAACTAGGTCAACATAACTTTGTGGTGTAGACCAGACCCTAAGAATGGCCATACTGGATCACACGCAAGGTCCATGTAGTCTAGTCTTCTGGCAAGTACCAAATGCTACAGAGGAAGGTGTAAGACTCCTGTAGTATGCAGATGTGAATTAATCTGCTCCCCGTGGTAGGCCTTACCCTGATCTCTAATAGACATTGGCTTAAGCAATGAAGCACGAGACTTAATATTGCTTCTAAAATACTCTTTATTAATTACGATGATTCTGAATGTTCCTGATATCCATATAAATATCCATACTCTCGTTATTTTCCCCCCACAGCTCTACAGTCTTGGATGCTGAATTTCTTTTTTGTTGTTGTTGTTGTTTCAGTAAGAAATAGCAAATTTTAAGGTTGTATGGGTTTTTTAATTTGTATGAGACTAAATCTTTTCTAATGTTTTTTGATGAAAAAATAATCAGTTAATTGCTTTGATTATCTGTCTTGCAGACAAAGGTTGATATTTCTGCTGGGTGTAGGCAGTTTGCAGCTCTTTGTTCAGAGCAATTGGACCGGACCTCCTGTTCACTTACAGCCTCAGGACTTTTTGCCATCTTCATTGCTACACCAGTTCCGTGAGGTACGCTTACATTTTTAAAAGCTGCATTTTGGTTAATTACTGTCACTTCTATTCACTGATAGCACATGTCTCCTGAAACAAGCATATACAGGTGTCCTAAACAAATGCAGGAAATATGGATTAATAGACATTTACTATCTGTAAGTGGACTTCTGAAACTGAAGCGATTCCCCAAATTCTGTTGCTCCAGCTGGGTAAAAGTAAGAGTATCATGGGGTTTTCTCATTTCTTTGCATGAACCTCTTCCAAGTACAGTCTCAAGAGTATTTCAGAGTGGACACTTCGGTGTCTAGCAAACATAAGGTACAGAAATGTTGCATTCAAAGAACCTGTGACAACTTGTGTCTTGCAAACTCCTGAGAAGCAAACTTCAGTGACTCTGAGATTATGGCTTTTCGCAAAGATCTGATATATATCCAAAGCATTCCTATTTTCTGTATTAAAACATTCTTCTTAGCCTTGTTAACTCCCCGATAATCCCAGCCATTCTCCACAAGCACGTATTTTAATGGGCTTCCATGGCCATGTATTAGACTAAAGCACTAGATTCAAAAGTACTGTCATAAACTTTGGGAAGGGGGTAATGTCATATTTGTAAAGTCTTTTGAGCACCTTCAAAGCTGCCATCTGGTGTTTTCACATAGAATAGCAAGAAGAAAAGGAGTACTTGTGGCACCTTAGAGACTAACAAATTTATTTGAGCATAAGCTTTCATGAGCTACAGCTCACTTCATCAGATGCATTCAGTGGAAAATATAGTGGGGAGATTTATATACATAGAGAACATGAAACAATGGGTGTTACCATACACACTGTAATGAGAATGATCAGGTAAGGTGAGCTATTACCAGCAGGAGAGAGAGAAACCCTTTTGTAGTGATAATCAAGATGGGCCATTTCCAGCAGTTGACAAGAACGTCTGAGGAACAGTGGGGGGGTGGGTGGGGGGGAATAAACGTGGGGGAAATTAGTTTTTCTTTGTTTTACTTTGTGTAATAACACATCAACTCTGTCTTTATTCAAGCCTAATGTAATGGTGTCCCGTTTGCAAATGAATTCCAATTCAGTAGTCTCTTGTTGGAGTCTGTTTTTTTTGTTGAAGAATTGCAACTTTTAGGTCTGTAATTGAGTGACCAGAGAGATTGAAGTGTTCTCCGACTAATTTTTTATAAAATTTCCGCACTGTATTTTCCACTGCGTGCATCCGATGAAGTGAGCTGTAGCTCACGAAAGGTTATGCTCAAATAAATTTGTTAGTCTCTAAGGTGCCACAAGTACTCCTTTTCTTTTTGCGGGTACAGACTAACACGGCTGCTACTCTGAAACCATAGAATAGCAAGGATTCTGGAATCACAGGGATTTCCTCCCCAGCCCTTTCCAATTTGTAATATTCTATTCCAAACATCTCAACCTGGTCAGACTGCAGAACGAAATGGTACCTTAAAAAAAAAAATCAGTATCAACAGAACAGTTAGAGGCAGTGTCTAGGGCAGCAGTGACCAAACTTACTGACTCTTCGAGCCACATACTATAATCTTCAGAAGTTCTCAGAGCTGAAGCCCCAGGCGTTGGCAGGCATCTCTTGTGGGGCTGACACCCCAAGTTCCCCCTGCCCTAGTCTGGTAGGTGGTGGATGGAGGGCTCCATGAGCCATACTTTTAGTGCAAAAGAGCCACATGCAGCTCGCCAGCCGCGTTTGGCCACCCTGGTTTAAGGCATCTCTCTAATTTATTTGGGATGTGGCAGAGGCTTTAATTGCAATATGTATATTCATAATTGCTGTGAGAGTATTTAGCCTACAATGTTTTGATCCAATTAAAATGATTAACAAAGAAGCTATTTCTCAAGGACTGTCAACAAGATTGTCGTACAGAAGGGAAGCTTCAGGCTTGATGTTCCCAAAACATGCTGAGCATCTATAGCTGAGGTGGATTTCAATACAAGTTGTGGATGCTCAGCACCTTTTCAGGATCAAACCCTTAATAAATAGGGTTATCATTAAGCATTTTCATATTACTGAGACATATGATACTCCTACAAGATAGCAAAGGAATTTTCAAAGTCAGAACTGGTGGATAATTCTGTTTACTTTGGAATCTTTTTCTTCATATACAACAAAGTAATAACTTTTTGAAGTATTATGTTTTAGAAGTATGTAGTTAGACTGAAGTGTAATTGCCGCTTTCTCACCAAGACTTCACTATATCTCCTTTCCTGTACTAATAGAAGTTAGAGCGGATGCAAATATCTACTTATAAGAATACAATAGCTGATGCCCTTAGTTAAATCTTGGACAAGTAAAAGTATATATCATCATCATAGTTTTTTGCTGCTCTTGCAGCTGCTGACATAACCATTTCTTAAAACAGATCAGGGAGCTGCTTTGTTTGCACCACTTTGATATCAATTCTTGCACAGAGAAAACAGAACTTTGTACAAGAATAGTTGTATCGTAGCTAGTTTAATTGTAGATTCTATTCTTAGTGTGTGATGAATGCTTACCCTAGTGAGTTATTGTGTGTGTCTGTCCCTAGTGAATAGGAATGGGCAAGTGCTGGCTGCTCATCTTTTTAGCTCTTGCTCCTGGCAGGATCACAGCAAAAAGGAGCAGTGCAGCAAGCACTGATGAGTGTGTTTGTATCTGTGGTTCAGCATAGTTTCTTTAGTATTAACTCTGTCCTAGAATATTGGAGTCAAAGCAACAGAGAAACCTAACTTCTTCACCCTCTCAGTGGCCTTCAGGGGAGGGACTAGAGGATCCACATCTTAGTGCTCCCCATGGTCTTGACTGGAGGTGGGGCAAAGTGTTTGCTTTTGCTTAAATTTGCTCCTTTCCCTCCTTCAACAACGTGACTAGAGAGGAGTGAGAATGAATGAATGAAGGTGGGGGTAGAGCACTGGGCAGACTAAAGAGGGAGAAACTGACTACTGACAGCCTCCTAACTAGTCAAAAACAATGTTAAAAATTGCCTCTTCTCCCCTTCCCCCAAAAATGATCTGGGGACCTTATGCTGTCAGGCAACTCAGCACACAGTCGACCCAAAAGCCAGGAAGGGAATCCGTGCTGGACTTCTAGCTTAGCCTGTATGGAGCTGGAGAGCTCCCACCAACTACTGCCATCTTGAACTGTCTTCTAGACAGTAGGTGATCTAACTTTTTCTCCAAGGCCTAATTCAGTAACCGAGAGAGTTAGCAGAGTTTTTACCTTAATAGCACATCTTATTATATCTGCTTGTGCTTTTGCCGCAACTGTGCATTTTGTAAGCTTATGTTTAGCAACTTGTTGAGACACTAAGGAACTAAAACTGGACATCATGGTTAGTGTGTACACTCGGGCAGCCACAACCATACAAGAATAACATTAAGAGTAAAACATAGGGCCTGAAAGTACTGATAAATGTACTAAGCCAGTGTTTTTTTCACAGCATGGGTCACAACCCAGTACTGGGTCGTGGCATGTAAGGCAGTGGGTTGCCTTAACGTCTTGGTCGGCGGTGCTGGCCAGAGCAAAAGTCCCATCGGTGGTGCTGCACAGCTAAGGCAGGCTAGTGCGTACCTTTTCCGGCTGCGCTGTGCCCCGGAAACGGCCAGCACCGGGTCCTGCTTCTAGGCAGTGGGGCCACAGGACTCCGCGCACAGCCCCTGCCACAAGCACCAGCTCTGCACTCCCATTGGCCAGGAGGCGGGCAGTGACTGCGGGTGAGAGTCACGTGAAGCCACTTGCACACCTCTGCTTAGGAGCTGGACCTGTTGCTGGTCACTTCCAGGGCACAGCATGGTCCGTGTTGCCAGGACAGGTGGGAAGCCTGCCTCTGCACCCCGGCTGCGCCGCTGACTGGGAGTCACTGGAGGTAAATCTGCACCCCAACCCTGTGCCTCAATCCCTTGCCCTAGCCCTGAGCCCACCCCAAACCCAGAGCCCTGACCCCCTCCTGCACCTCGACCCCCTGCCCCAGCCCAGAGCCTCTCCCACACCCCAAATTCCTCATCCCCAGCTCTGTTGGGTCGCGGGCATGAACAATTTTCTTCAACTGGGTTCCCAGGAAAAAGTTTGAAAATCTCTGTACTAAGCTACTTATTTGAGAAAATAATGAAACAACAAATAGCAAGACTTCACTGAATTTAAAACATGGAATATCTGCATTGAGAACCTCCTGGAATAAAATTGAATTAACCTTATCTTCTGAAGGAATCTCTGCTTCTGACAAATCCTCACTGTTACCCATGGTTTTAATTAGACTTAATTGAAACTCTGATATTAGTGGATTGAGTGATTTATCAAACTGGACTCTTCACCACCACAAGGTCCATTTCTATTTAAGTATTATCTGCTAATTTTACATCCATACCTGACTTACTTTGGATATAGAATTCTATTATGAAAAAGATTTAAAGCAATATAAGTGACTGTGATTAAAAACTACAGTATCAAGGAGATGATTTAATGAGCATGATGAAAATATTATAATAGAAAAATATGCATCCAATATTTTGTGTAATTTAAAAGAATAATTCTTTAATTCATGTTCTGCTGGGAAGCTAATTACTTTTGAATGGTGAGGTTAGCCTGTCATAGTGTAGTCTGCAGGTATATATTTCTAAGTATATTTAAATTCAGGCATGGTATTTTTCATATTAAAAGCAGACCTATTATTTTGGAGTATGTTAAAGGTGACCTGACCAAAAAAACCAAATTGAGTGTGTTTGGGTGTTTTCAGTTTGCTGGTCTCCAATATATAAAGAGCCTGAAATTTCCTGATTGTATTTAACATTAGAAGTTCAGATCTTGTTTGGGGTTCAAGAGTCCACAATGAAATTAGGAGGATTATGATATTGGCGGCTGAGCACGTGAAACCTCATTGAGAGAGGAAAGGATGTTCAAAGGATTTAAAACTATTTAATTTATTTTGTCATTTCTGCCATTTGTAAGATAGACTTTTTTAGGCTGCCTTTATATATCAAAAAGAAGCAAAGAAGGCACAAACTCCTCTTTCTTTAAACTTTGTAGCTTCAGTAAACTTGATTTAATATCTTAATATAAATTCTAAGCGTTAGTATATATGGACATTATTGTGTAAGATGGATTTTAACAACTAATTTAGCATCCAGCAGCAACTAATACTGATTTGCCTTTGTCCACTTCATAGAGTACTTTTTTAACTTCCTTGGAAGGATTATAAAGTCCAGCATTTGTATCATAGATCAACTAATACAGAGGTCTCCAAAATGTGGGGCACACCCCCTAAGGGGGCATTGCTCGATTCTGGGCCAGCCCCATGGGGGATGGGGAGGCAGCGCTAGCCAACCCCGCTCCCAGCCTCGGCCCCCTTACCCCTGTTCATGTCCCCCACTCCCGGAACCTAGACAGTTTAAATACAAAACATAAACTTCAGATTTCTATTCTTTCCTTAATATTCTTAAACTTTCTAACCCATCTACATATTAGTACTTGTCCTGATATAGATTATATCAAGAAATATGGGGGAAAAACAGAAGAAATACTCTATCAATTACCAAAATAAAAGTCCAGTTGAGATGTTTTGTTTCTCTCTCTGAATCCATTGTTTTTCCACCTTGCATATGCGAACTAAGAGAGATCAATAAAGAATGCTGCTGATTTTCTCTATCTGTGTTAAGAAACCCTAGCCCATGCTTCCATCACCTGTCACTATAACTGCTGCAATGCCTTCTCCTACACCACTTCAAGTCCCAACTTTCCATACTTAAATGAGCTGCTGCCTATTTCAAGAATAAAGAAACACAATTATGTTATGTTATCTTAAATACCATAATAGGCCTTCCTTTTCCCCACCTCTGCATCTCATTCATTTCAGGAACATGTTCAAAACTACCCTTCTTGTTTTCAAAGTTCTTTATGAGCTTGGTCTTAACTTTATGCCGTTTGGTTTGTTTGTTCTGCCTACTCTCTTCCTTCGTACAGCTTCTCTTCCGGGGTTGATGGCAGATGCGCACTCCTACTCCTAGGCAGCAGCAACCTCTGAAGGCATTTCTAATTATAATTGTGCTCTGAGTGCATTGATAACTGGGTCTGACCGTAATTATTTCTGTCCCTGGATAAATCAGGTGAAAGAACAAATTGCGAATACTGTTTTTTAGATTAGCTACATGTAGGGTCCTTATAGACACCTTGCACAAGCAATGTGTTCGTAAGGGTGTATACATTTATTCTTCCCCTCTGAATTAATCCTATCCCCACTTAAACTATAGGTAAATTCAACAATACTCATGTGGGATCTTTAACAGAATTGAATTATGCTTTGATGCTTATGAGTATAGATATTGAGATAGTGTAATAACTTCCAAATGGAGGAACAGCTGACAGTTTAGTAGTAGGTATGTGTTCTGTTTCCCTGAAGTGATCTCAGAATGCACAGCACCGCAGCCATTAAGGAACTTGACTGCTTAAATAGTCTACCTGACATTGCCTCAGGTTTTGTATGCGGAATGGTGAAAGCTGACAAATAATGGCTCTGAATAAAAAAAAGTACATCTCAATTTTTGGACTGAACTTGCTGGGATCAGGTTATGGGAGAATTATTTAATATGTAAGGATGCTACAGTTACTTTAAGGAAAGTTAATATTGTCTTGGTAAATAGGATAAATTTGTTTTTTAAAATAATTGTATTCTGATAATACCCCAGGCTATAAGCAAGATCACAGCCCCTCCCCCCTTGTTTTTTAAAATAAAAAACAAAGTGGCCTCTGTGGTAAAAAGTTTACAATCTGTGGCCCTGATCCCGTGAAGACTTAACCTGGAGTGTAGAAAAGCTCTATATCTGTGTAATTTGTTACTCGCTGGTGTGAATAAGCCGCCCCCCTGAGTGATGTAAGTTACACCGACCGAAGCACCAGTGTGGACAGTGCTATGTCGGCGGGAGAGCTACTCCCACCGACCTAACTACCGCCTTTCGCAGAGTTAGTTTTATTATGCTGACAGGAGAGCTCTTGCCCATCGGCATGGAGCGTCTTCACCAGATGTGCTGCAGCGGCACAGCTACATTGGTGCAGCTGCACCACTGTAGCACTTCCAGTGTAGACTAGTCCTTAGTCTACATTAACAGTTAGTTCATTTAGTTAAAATTAGCTGATAGATGAAAGGCTAGCAGGAATTATTTATTTTAAGCACCCTGGGGCTTAGATGAACACTTAGTTTGCAGCAAGCTGAGGTGTAAATCTATCCTGGACTAGCCTGGTGCTAGCCTGCTTTGAAATGGAAGTATATTAAAGAGCACTGGAGAACTTTTAGTGTGTGGCAATAAGGTCTATACGGCCACTTGGATTTACACCTCCACTTGCCACAAACTAAGTATTCTTGTAGACAAGCCCTAGGATGTTTAAAACAAATAACAATTCCTGCTGACCTTTCACCTGTCAGTTAATTTTTTAGACCACTTTTAAATTAACGAGAAACTCTTTTGGCTAATGGGACTTTCGTAAAAGCTTTGAGAATCCCTATTCTCACACATTCAAATTAGCACTTCATTTCTTGAATCCATCGGGTTTGTGTTAGTCTAAGCTATCCAGAAAGTGCAGGGAGTCAGGAGTATGGACAAGCCAACTGAGCTGCCTGGAGAATTTCATGGAACCCAGCGTCCTGAAAGATGAACCCCTGAAACTGTTACAACAACTGTTCAGGCAGACATGGGGAAGCAGGTGTTGAGCCAGGCTGCCTTGAGAGCATTGCAGGAGGCAAGACATGGTGATCTGCTGAAGCTGGCTACAAGCTCCCTTCTTGCTATGCATATACAGGAGAAAGGAGTTTTTTAGTAGGGCTGTCTGCAGAATATTGTTGCAGACAAGGCCTGGGTAGCTAGAGAGTGAAGTCAGGCCTCCTAGAAAACATGACAAAGTATTAATTCCGTATGTGAAGTGGTCCAGGCAGCCGAGCAAACCAGCATACAATTTTAGCTTACTCTCTGTTCCCTGGCTGTAATCCGGACTCCAGTTCTGACTCCCTGACCCTGGTTGTTTGGCTCCAGAGGAGCACAGTGCAAGGAGCATGTGCTATAATACAATTAACTTTTTTTTTTTTTTTTTTTTTCAGGAACTACAATAGGCTTGGGGAGTAGTGTCCAGCCTGCAGTTGATCTTAGTTACAGAAAGACTAATTTAAGGCTTGTAGAAATGAATGTGTAATCAGCTGTGCTTCAGAGATCTTTTTTTTTAAAGTAATATTTAGAATGCCTTCTGAAGTATACTTTGTTGTTCCACTTCTGAGTTCATAAATTATTGAATAGAGCTATCAGTAGGAAGTGAGTACAGGTTTTGTGCTTAGCAGAGTGTTTTTTGAGCAGTCACTAAAAGTAATCTCTCCAGTATGTATTTCAGTTTCTGTATTCTAGGAAAATTGCTTGTCATCAGTACAGTCCCTTTAGGTTTTGATTGCGGGACTATTGGAAAGTAAAAATCCTCAAGGCTATAGTCTAGATTTATTAGACCTAAAAGACATCATGCAAGAGCAGCATGTGTCTTTCTCCCTCTCACCCTTTTTTCCCCCCACCAACACACTCTTGTGCTTTCCCTCTGCATATTGTTTTCTGCCCCAATTTTTTTTTAAGTAGTGTACTTCTAATATTTAGGAGGGATTTAACACTCTCTCTTGCCCCCCGCCCCCCAAAGTCACTCAGACAAGAGTTTTTTCTGTGTGTGAGATGATGGGGTGTGTGTGTGCTTGCTTGCTTCCTTTCCAAAGACTGGGGAAGGGAACTAGTGAGGATCTGACATGAGATAGGAATTACCAGATGGCATCAGCCCACTGTTTGTTTCATCTAGTCCAGTATCTTGCATTTAACAGTGGCCAGTTCCAGATGCTTTACAGGAAGTGCAAGAAACACTGCAGAAGACCATTTGTACAATAATCTGCTATGGGGTCTTGCTAGCCTCCATCAGTTAGTTGCAGCCGTATGCCCTGTGGCCTGCAAGTTTAATATTCCTTAGCCCTATCTACTGTAGATTGTTATCCATAGTTAGGGCACTGCCAAATTCACAGCCTTGAAAAACATACCACGAACCGTGAAATTTGGTCTCCCTGCCATGAAATCTGGTCTTTTGTGTGCTTTTACCCTATACTATACAGATTTCATGGCGGAGACCAGTGTTTCTCAAATTGGGCGTTCTGAACCAAAAGGGAGTTGCAGGGGGATCACAAGGTTATTTTAGGAGGGGTCGAGGTATTGGCATCCTTACTTCTGTGCTGCCTTCAGAACTGGGCGACCGGAATGTGACAGATGTTAGCCAGGTGCCCAGCTCTGAAGGCAGCACACCCCCCCTGTCCTGTCCTCCAGCAGCAGTGGAGAAGTTGGGGTGGTAATACCATACCATGCCACTCTTCTGTGTTGCTACCTTTGGATCTGGGCAGCCAGAGAGTGGCAGCTGCTGACTGAGGGCCCAGCTCTGCAGGCAGCAGCGCAGAAGTAAGAGTGGCAATACCATACCATGCCATCCTTACTTCTGCGCTGCTGCTGGCGGTGGCTCTGCCTTCAGAGCTAGGCTCCTGGCCAGCAGCCACAGCTCTCCAGCAGCCACAGCTCTGAAGGCAGCACTGACCCCAGCAGCACCACAGAAGTAAGAGTAGCAGTACCGCAACTTCCCCTACAATAGCTTTGCACCCCCCTTCCCCCCCCCCCCAACAACTCCTTTTTGGGACAGGACCCCTATAGTTACAACACTGTGAAATTGACCAAAATGGACTGTGAATTTGGTAGGGTCCTATCCATAGAGTTGTTAACTCTTGCAGTTCTTATACCGGCTTTTGTGATATTTGGTGTGTGTTCTGAAACCCACTCCTGCTGGAAATATGCTATTTAAGTGAGAAAAAAACCTAAGCCAGTTTAAAATCAGCACTGAATTTGTTGATGTATGCATAAATTATTTTCCAAATGAATCCCTGATGCTACTCTTTAGCACAGTGGTCCCCAAACTTTTAAGGGTTGCACTCCCCCCTTATCCCTGTCCCTCAACTGGGGCCAGGAACAGGGCCAAGGCTTCAGGGGGAGGGGAGCGTGGACAGAGGTAAGGGGTCAGAGAATGGCGCCACAGCTGGGGGCGGGAGCAGTGCCAGGAGCCAGAGCCCCGAACCCGAGGCTGGCAGACAGGGATTGGAGCGGAGCTGGGTGGCACTCCCTCCCTACCCCTCATGGGGGGTTGGCCCAGGGCCTCAGCTGCGCCCCCTGAATGATCCTCTTTGCCCCCCTACAGGAGCATGCCCCAAAGTTTGGGGATCTCTGCTTTAGCATATTACTTTTTTCATAAAATCAGATCAGTTACAGATGTTGGTAAAATTCTTCCTTTGAGTGGGCCTGGGGTTGGGTTTTTGGTACAGCTTTTAAACAATTTATTTCCTTTACTGTTTTACTCACAAGTGCTTCTTCAGACCATCAGACTTCATTTTCATGAATGGAATTGAAACCACTACGCTGATGTCATGTAAAAATTCCTCTCGGTATCAAACAGTTTGATATCCTGCAGCATTGGCTGCAGGATACAAGGCTGAAAGGTCTAAATATGTATAAATGAATTACAGTACTACCCAGAAAAATCAGGTAGGGGGAAAAAAAAGCCAGCTTTACTTTGGCAAGGATTTGACTCCACTAAAAAGTGAACTACTGGAGCAACTTCACTTAGCAAGTTTTTTCTTGACCTGTAAATTGGCAGTCAAGGTGCTGAATATTGTTTAGATGCAGGTAACCTTACTTCATTTGGGAACAAATTAATATTTAAACAGCCAAATATATATACTGCTCAGCTAATATTACATCAGGGCTTGAACAATCCCCACTCACCCAAGATGACTAAGAATCTTTCTCAAGTGAGTGCCTTCAATCTCTGGAGAATCTAAGCTGTTGCTTTTGAAAAAAAGTACATAACTTTTGTTTGCTGAGTAACATGAAGACAAACGCCTCCAGCTGCCTTTGTAAAGGGAGAAGACTGTCATTACAGTTAAAATAGTTGGAGGGATGCATGGACTCTATGGCTAAGAGCAGGGTGCACTGTGGGGGCTGGCACCCATACCCCATTAAGCAGAGGAGACATTCTGGAGGGCAGTCCCTTTCGTGGGAGCCATGGGGCATAATTTCCCAAGCAGAGGGTTCTTCATGTGCATGGGGGAACTGTGCTGACACTATCCCCATCAGAGGACTCTGTGCTGGGGGAGGGAGGAGATAGCATGCACTAACTGACTATTAGAGGAACACCCAGCATTAATTTATTTGGACAATGGAAGGATACACTAAATTGACCTTTTTGGGTGGCTATAAGGTGACTTCATTAAATTATTTGAGGCAGCTTTGGTTAATTTGTTTAGTGGGCAGCATCATTAATTGACATGCGATTTATGTGCTGGGGCTGCTGTTAACTGGAGATGCAGATTTTACCCAGCAGGGAACTGGGGTCTTTAAGCCCAATCTAGCAGGGATACCCCACCTGCAGGAGATGAAGCAAGAAGGGGCAGGCCTTGTGGTGGGGTTGTGGCTTGAGGGTACCAGTCGGCTTGTTGAGCAGACTTTATCCTCTGGTGAGGTGTTGGGTAATCTTTTTGAAGCCCTGCAATACATTATTTGCTAGTTAAGTGCTTTAATATTGTCTGGTGCTGATATTATTATTCTTTCTTCTTTCAGCCCAAAGCATTGTGTACAGCTGTTTTGAGTATGCTGGTTCTGGATGGTGAATCAGTCTATAATCTGACTTCCCTTCCTATCTTGCTGATGTTAGCCAGAGTGATTCTTGTGCATTCAAGACATAAACTTGCCGCTATTCAGGTATGAAATATGTGGAAATAGTTATTGTGGTTGTCAACCATGGATTGGTTCTCATTTTTCTTCCACTGTCTCATTCTGTCTTGTTTACTATTTTCTTTCTCTTCCATTTCTTTTGTCTTCCTTTTTTTTATCCTGTTCTGCTTTCAGAGATGTCTTACTCCAAAGGAACAGTTCTACACAACAAAGCAGTGACTACAGTAGTGAGGGAATTAAAATAAAGTGTTATCTTTTCTAAAAGATAAGTTATGTAAATTGAATTTCTAATAGCTAAGCCAGAGAAATGTCTACTAGGGCTTTTTCCCTTGTGAGGGATGAAGGCACCTCTATTTCATGAAGATAATTTCAGTGTTAGAATTTGCTGTTTTTCTTACATGTATAATTAGAATAACATGAGTATAAATGAACAGTAGTACGTACAGTTGGGACAATCCTGTTTTTACATACTGTAGCCTTTCTATTTCACAAACTTTTACATACTATAAAGTTATTTAAAAACTGTTAATCTTTGTAAGACACTGCAGCACTATTCTTTGGCCTGGATGCCTGCTGCTCCCATTCTAGACAGGATGGGTTTATCTGCCTTATTCCCATGCATGGAAGTGGAGCTAAGAGATTCCTCTCCTTTAGTTCTGGATTGTCAGCTAGATCCCCACCATGCCAGCACATTAGGAGTACTAAACAACAATGTGGACCATATCCCTATCGGCCCCCAGTTTCTGATTTCACATGAAAGACAGAGAGGTTTCACTGAGTTCCTCCTTAAAATAAAGTTTTCTGACTATTTTCCTCCTTTGCTTTAGCTTAGAAGCAGTTTGATTGGCAGAGGGTGATTCTGGAGCTGGGGAGGCCCTTAACAGCAGAGACTTCGCTCCAGTGCGTTGCAGTTGAGGTCAAAAGGCTTCCTTGGTCCATCTTGGTGCTTGGGCAGGCAACCCCTACTTCCAGCTGCATCTTCATAGGGGGCTGAATTAAACAGTGTGGGAGATGTTCCTGGTTGTTTTGTACTTCTGGAAGCCAGGCTCTCCCTTGTTTCTCCCCTCTCACTCCACATGAATGCTGTTAAGCTCCAGCAGTCAGGTCAGTCAGAAGGGGAGAAAATGTACCTGGTGTACAAACAGGCATAGTGAGGGACCTCCTCCTGTCCAAAGGCTTGTTTACACTATTAAAAGTGATAAAACCAAGTTTTAATGCTAGTTCAGGAGCAACAGCTGCTGAAAACCATTTTCTGCAAGTTTCAGAGTAACAGCCGTGTTAGTCTGTATTCGCAAAAAGAAAATGAGTACTTGTGGCACCTTAGAGACTAACCAATTTATTTGAGCATAAGCTTTCGTGAGCTACAGCTCACTTCATCGGATGTATACTGTGGAAAATACAGAAGGTGCTTGTTTTTATACACACAAATCATGAAAAAATGGGTGTTTATGACTACAAAAGGTTTTCTCTTCCCCCCCCCCCCCCACCCCACTCTCCTGCTGGTAATAGCTTATGTAAAGTGATCACTCTCCTTACAATGTGTATGACAATCAAGGTGGGCCATTTGATTATGGGGGGGAGAGAGAGCCTGGATTTGTGCTGGAAATGGCCCACCTTGATTATCATACACATTGTAAGGAGAGTGATCACTTTAGATGAGCTATTACCATCAGGAGAGTGGGTTTGGTTTTTTTTTGGGGGGGGGGGGGGGAGAAAACCTGGATTTGTGCTGGAAATGGCCCACCTTGATTATCATACACATTGTAAGGAGAGGGATCACTTTACATAAGCTATTACCAGCAGGAGAGTGGGGTGGGGGGAGAGAGAACCTTTTTGTAGTGATAAACACCCATTTTTTCATGATTTGTGTGTGTAAAAACAAACATCTTCTGTATTTTCCACAGTATGCATCCGATGAAGTGAGCTGTAGCTCACGAAAGCTTATGCTCAAATAAATTGGTTAGTCTCTGAGGTGCCACAAGTACTCCTTTTCATTTTCTGTAAGTTTCCTAATGTGACCCAGCCATTCTTTCTCATGTAAGTTCAAATCCAACAAAAAACTCTCAATATTTCAGTTCTGTAATATTCATGTAAATGAGCTTAGAATTGGATAAAATTCTGAGAAATCTACCTTTTTAAAACATTAATATAGCCCTGTTTTTCACAAATACTATTCCACATGAAAGACTAAATACTTGAAAAATTTTAAAATCATTCAAAAGAAAATCCTGAAACCATCCCCACAAAATTAAACTTAATAAAATAAGTTCCATGCAGAGCTCAACTGACTTAACTGAAATTTTTCCAAAAATGTTCTTTTCTACTTTGATACCTTTGTGTGGCAAGCTGTAGGCCAGAGGAAATTTTTATCACTGATCTTATAAACCCCAGATATATCCTCAGCTACAGGGTTGTGAATAGAATAGTATTCATTTCCTAACACAGTCATGTTTAAATTGCCTTTGGGTTTCTAAACAAAGTGATGGTGGGGAGGAGGAAAAGGATTTGACCTCTTCTACAAGGTCTCCTGTTTGTGAGCCATTGCTTTCTTCAGCTTGATATCACAAGTCATATTTCATTGCAGTTTAAAATAGACAATATTTTATCTGTTTTGATAGTTCCTCTCTAGGCAGATTATAATCAACTGCATGTAAATTGGTTTAGATTTTTCCCCTAGATGCTGTGTGTGCAGTCCTTTAGGTTGATGTACACTTACCTGAAGAACAGAAGTGTGTGTGTGTATATATGATACTTTCTTGGCATTTATAGACAGTAGCATATTTTAACACTTGTTTTTACACACACACACACACACACACACACACACACACACACACAGAGTGAAATAACTGGAATTAACAAATCTGGTAAGCATTAAGGGCTTAGTGTCATTTTGTATAGAGAGTCATAGTATATTTATGGATAGTAACCTTAGTGTTATATCTTATTGACAAAATTATACTACTTGTGAACTCTAGCATGCACTTTGTCCCAGTGCAAGCAGAGTGGGGTAAGTTAAATTGCGGTAGATTTTTATATTGCTTGTATATGCATAACTTTAATCAATTATAATTCTATAAATATAATTATAATTTTGAGCTATGGTCTGAGACAGCTGTAGAACCTTGTCCATCCCTAGTATTACAATTTTGTTTTCCTCAATTAGGTTTCAAAAGCAAACACTTCATCATTGTCAGATATTTTTTATTATAAAGAAAGCCATTCATGCTTCCTTACTGTAGCTTCCAAAAAGCTCCTAAAGCCTCATCCAGCTTCTATTAAAGTCAGTGGAAAGGCCTCTGTTGAAGTCAGTGAGAGTTGGATAGCTCAGCGAGAGAGAACTGCTTCCTGCCATACATAAATGGTAAACCATAATTGAATTAGTATGTATGTGGTATGTTTGTGTATAAAACCCTCAGTTTTATTTTTAAAAAAAGATGCTATGCACACAACATACTTACCTGACTCCAAATCACAAACACAAGGAAATTTAAAAGTTAAGCCACAATCAATATGTACACTCTAATCCTCCACCCACAGACACACCTTACCACTATTGCACCTATTGTACACCACAGTCAGCAACCTTAATTCTGCTCCTGTAGGGATCCTAGCCTCTGACCTCAGAATTCTTCAATATATATAACATATAGATAAGCTTGGCAGAATTTGATTTTTATTTTTTTCTAATTTTAACCATTTTTATCCACTTAAAAAAAATTCTATTTGTAAGTTTTTTTTTGTTTTGTTTTGTTTTTTTTTTTTTGGAGTTAAGGCAGTGTTGACAGTGGGGCTGCAGTGGGCTCCCTGTGCAGCCAAAAGGCCGAAAACACTGGGGCACAAGGTGCGAGGGAGGCTGCAGTGCATTGTGACCAGTGACACCCAATCCTTGCAGGCACAAGATAAGAGGAAGTCTGGAGTCCTGGGAGAGCAGACCCCCCCACACACACACTCCTTCCTAGCTAGGGCCATGAGGAGGAGGACAAGATTCTGGCTATGAGGGAAGCCACTCCATTGCTGAATGGCTCCTGCTGGAAAAGGAGCCATTCAACAGAGGGGTGGCCTCCTCCGCGGCCAGGGATGATGATGATGACAAATCATTGCAGTTCTGCCTGGGGTGGTCTCTGCTCTGCCAGGCCAGGACTCCTCCGGTCTTTCCGACACCTTGTGTGTGCAAGGATCCAGTGTCACAGGCCCCACTCACCAGTCAGGTGTGTGTGTGAGCCATCCCTGGCCAGGAACTGTTCGGCAGCAGTGTGTCTTTCCCTGGACCCAGGGGCTTGTCATCCACTGCTTTCCCCTCATCCACAGAGCCAGTGGATGGCATAGAAGGCAATTAGGGATAGAAGGCATAAGATAGGGATATCCATAAGATACCCTTATGGGAATCTTATGGGGATACCCATAAAATAGGGATAGTTAGGCATAGAAGGAAATTAGGTTAGTCAGCATGACTTGCCCATGCTGACTGTTCCTGATCACTTTCCTCTCCTCCAAGTGCTTCAAAATTGATTCCTTGAGGACCTGCTCCATAATTTTTCTAGGGACTGAGGTGAGGTTGACTGGCCTGTAGTTCCCCAGATCCTCCTCCTTCCCTTTTTTAAAGATGGGCACTACATTAACCTTTTTTGAGTCATCCGGGACCTCCCCTGATCACCATGAGTTTTCAAAGATAATGGCCAATGGCTCTGTAATCACATCCACCAACTCCTTTAGCGCCCTCGGATACAGTGCATCTGGACCTGTGCTCGTCCAGCTTTTCTAAATAGTCCCGAACCACTTCTTTCCCCACGGAGGGCTGGTCACCACCTCCCCATGCTGTGCTGCCCAGTGCAGTAGTCTGGGAGCTGACCTTGTTCATGAAGACCAAGACAAAAAAAGCATTGAGTACATTAGCTTTTTCCACATCCTCTGTCACTAGGTTGCCTCCCCCATTCAGTAAGGGGCCCACACTTTCCCTGACCACCTTCTTGTTGCTAGCATACCTGTAGAAACCTTCTTGTTACTCTTAACATCACTTGCTAGTTGCAACTCCAGGTGTGATTTGGCCTTCCTGATTTCACTCCTCATGCCTAAGCAATATTTTTATACTCCTCCCTGGTCATTTGTCCAGTCTTCCACTTCTTGTAAGCGTCTTTTTTGTGTTTAAGTTCAGCAAGGATTTCACTGTTAAGCCAAGCTGGTCATCTGCCATATTTGCTATTCTTTCTACACATCGGGATGGTTTGTTCCTGCAACCTCAATAAGGATTCTTTAAAATACAGCCAGGTCTCCTGGACTCCTTTCCTCCTCATGTTATTCTCCCAGGGGATCCTGCCCATCAGATCCCTGAGGGAGTCAGTCTGTTTTTTCTGAAGTCCAGGATCCATATTCTGCTGCTCTCCTTTCTTCCCTGTGTCAGGATCCTGAACTCAACCATCTCATGGTCACTGCCTCCCAGGTTCCTATCCACTTTTGCTTCCCCTACTAATTCTTCCCTGTTCGTGAGCAGCAGGTCAAGAAGAGCTCTGCCCCTATTTGGTTCCTCCAGCACTTGCACCAGGAAATTGTCCCCTACATTTTCCAAAAACTTCCTGAATTGTCTGTGTTTTTAATTTATAAGGGGGGGGGAGGGTCGCACTCAGGGGCTTGCTATGTGAAAGGGGTCACCAGTAAAAAAAAGTTTGAGAACCACTGTTGTAAGCGCACTGATTATTACCATTTGATATTTTGTGTCAGCTGAAATTGACATTTACTCTTATGGTCAGCAGGAAGGGGCAATGCAGTGACCTTCTCCTGATCTGGCACCAACTTCTTCGTGCCCGTCCTTCCCATCCACGTAAACTTCCCCCTTCTCCCCACCTGTTAAAGGGAGCCCTTAAAGGGGCAACATCCCTTTTCTTCCAGTTGGCCAGGCACAGCCCTCCCTTCTCTCGCTCCCCACATGAAGGTTGTGGTGAGCACATTCTTGGGGAAAACTTAAACCAGACACGAAGACAGATCTTAATATGAAATCCTAAAATGTCTGAATCTGACAGTTCCTTTACATATGTTGAGCGATGTGCATGTTCCTTGAGTCAAGGAATAGATATCTTGATAAGGCGTGCTTTAAATTCTAACATGTAGAAGAAGAAAAACCTTCACTACCAGTCTTCAGCCCCTCAGTGAAGAGCTGCATCCGAAGAGACAAATGGTTGAAATTTTAAACTACAGCCCTTAAAATAGCAAGGAGAAAGTGAGGCAAGGCTGTAGGGAATTCAAATCACAACTAATTGAATTCTCCCTTTTTATTGGGTGACACCTTTTCTCCATTTTATATCAGAAAACTGTGTGGCATTTGTATTGAACTAGAAATCTGTCATAAAGATACAGTGATAATTGTCTTATTTGTGAGACCGCTTCAGACTTTTAGCACTCCCCTTTTCAGAAGAAAGGATGTTTGGAAAGGAGAGTTGTTGATTGAAGCCATCATCTGAGAGGAATACAAGAGGGGAAAAAATATTAACTGTTAAGTGACTGAGCACCCATCTATATAGTAAGGTTTTGTTGTTAATTTATTTCTTTTGACTCTTTCAAGATTTATTAAGCCTTGATATAATTTGAATCTACACTTTAGGAAACTTCCTACCTTAATCTAATCTCAAATAGATCAGATTTGGTATTGAATTTTTATAAAGCAACTGTATTTGTGTTTTTGAAATTATATTTTTAAAATCTGTTTATAAAAGAAAATCAGATGTATTTATCATTCATTTAAAATATCCTTATTCTCCCTTTTAGACATTGCCTTGGTGGACTTTGCGATATGTGAATATTCACCAGCAGTTGCTAGAGGAGCGATCGCCTGAGCTCTTTGCTCTTGCCCAGAGTTGTATAGAACAAGGTAAGTTTCAAATTATTTGATTATGTTCACATATAATACCATTCACTTGTCAGAAGAGTTTTGTAGATGTGTCACGGTTTGCAGCATGGTGCCTGTCAGGTGTTTTTGTAGCTGCAGAGAGTAGAAAGGCACTTCTTAAATTTATGTTGATCTAACAATTCTCTCTTGTTGATGTGTGCTCTGTTGGTTAAAGCTCTGTAATCCTGATTACACTCTATCTGCTTGGAAACAAAAAAAAGTGTTTGTGGTATGCTACTGTTAATATGTCACAAATTGATTTGCAGGCATTATGCCTGTCTTGTCTCTTATTTAACGAAGCTCATTTGAGTTTGAAATGTGAATTCTTCTGGTTTTGTACAACTTTGAGAGACACTGAGCAATTTTCTACTGCTCCTCCTCACAGAGTATCAGAATTGTTATTAACCTGAACCAGAAATGTTCGGTACATGGTGTTCAATTCCAAAGACATGCTGGGTTACATTGCAAAAGGAGGGCATTATTTTTAAATTGAATTTTGAAGTGAATATTGATACTGAGGGAAGCAGACTAATAGTGTTGGAACTAAACATAAATAAAATACCATTGGTTTTTAAGACATTGAGTTTATTTGTTAGCTGAAGATTTTTTGCTGGAACTGTGGAAGCCTAAGATTATATTTTCAACAGTGTTAAAGACATTTTTCTCTCCCACTTAGACATGCACTGGCATGTATAGATTTTGTCCTTGCCAAAAAAGGTATAGGGAATTTAAAATTCACTATTTTACAGGATGAACTCTTTTTTTTTTTTTTTTTTTTTTTTTTTTTTTTGGTAATGAAAGGTTATTTCTTGGGGTTTGAACCAGCTGTAGGATCAAGGCATGACAGTGATGTCAGAATACCAAATAGTAGTTTGGGGCCCTTGCAAAATTACCATATGAATAGCAAAAACTTTTAAAATACAATGGTAAGATTGAACATAGAATTATATTGGGGCCAATCCTGTGAATTGGTGAGTGATCTCCACTGCCATTAGGCGGCTCCAGCATTGGATCCATCCACTAAATTCTATAGTGTTTATCTTTCTCTGTTCGAGAGCTTTAAACAAACTTCCACACAGTTTTATTGTAGGAGTGTGGGAAAACTTCATTTATGGACTATAAACCATTTCATTTCAGTAACTTAGATATCTAATTGACCAAGTGTCTTTAATCTATACATTGGGAAACTTGCTGTGTAATCACACTTTTCAGAAGAAAGGAATTCTAGGACACCTTTACTATCAGCACATGAAATTAAATTAGTTGACATGCAGACATGCAGGCCAAGGAAATCTTAGACATTAACTGACATGGAGATAAGCCAGTCTGATTTGAGCTGCTAATGTCCTAATTAACAAATGTATATTCATTTTGGCAAATTGTATTTTTAAGGTAAAAATCAGATGATGTACTGATCAGTATGGTAATTGAGCACTTCAGAAAAAAAACTAAACCTAATCAACCTATTGCTTAAAAAAAAATCCTATAAAATCTGACCCTCAAGGTGTGCTGCAAAGCCAGTCTCCTCCTCTCCCCCCCTTCTTCAAAGGGGAGAATTGCAAAGGTGATGAATTGTTAGAGAGAGAGTTTTGCTGATTTGCTGCTAGGGGTGAGGGGTGGACTAGATTAGATGAAAATGTTGCTACTTAGTTATAAAGGAGTGGCGTTTTGCTTTTTTTTTTTTTTAATCTTCAAAACTCCGAGACTGGATAGATAGCTGCTTCTTAAAAACTCTGTACAAAATTAACTAAATGTCAGACAGGTGGCTGCTGACGTTTGTTGTTCAGGTTAGGAAGGGGAAGGTGGAGGGATTCCAAAAGCTTTTTCATTATTATAGAGACTGCAAATGACCCTGTTCGTAATACTCTGCAGTGATTGTTGCTCTGAATACAAGAGAGTTGTATAGATGAATAATCAGTGAAAGGGAGACAGGTTCAACATCAGTCTATATGCCAGCAGTTATTCAGTTGCACTTGAGACTGTAGTTTATCATTTATTTGGCTGAACATTTCTATGATGACTTTGCTGGAGAATACAAAGTATTTTACTTTATTTTTAAAGTGTTCTTGCTTGTCTGAAACTCTTACTCAAAGAATCAAGGTAGCAGGAAAAACAAAACCTGTAACATGGAGCATTTTGTCATACAGTGACTTTGAGTAGTTAGCATGTGTGTGTTGCCTTAGAAATTCTTAAAAATAAGGTTTTAGAGCAATACTAAAAATAGGATGCTATGATTGGGGCACACTAAGGTTATGTCTGCACTGGTGTGCATATTCTAGTACGGGTTGTGTTCATGCAGGCTTGAGCCAGCCAAACCTACCCCAAAAGTCTACATTTGCTCTGCTAGACATTCATATAATGCTGTGTACCCATGTGCATCCACAGTGCTGCTCTGGGTACACAAGTTTAGTGCTACTATTTCAGGGACTATATGCCAGGGTTCTTGGAATCACACAGAGACACTGTAGGAACCAGTTTTTGGTGTGTTGTTGGTACTATGTTTCAGTCCTTCTTGGACCCATATGTGGAACACATTTGTGCCTTGCCTTCACACATATGCCGATGACACTTCTGGATCATGTTGCCCTCACTTCTGTTTCTGCAAAACTGGGTTGTAGTCGTGGATCTATTGGATGAGCTGCTCCTATTCCTTATTGCAGGACAAATTGTTTATGTAGTGGAGTAGGTGCTTGGCAAGATGCTGGATGGCATTTCAGCATCATTTTTTGCCAAAATCAAAGACCGACGCGTGCAAGAATAATTGATTTTTCGCACAATGGACAGATATGCTGAATGCTGCTATTGCCTTTGGTGTACCATCATTTCTGGTGCAGGAGAAATAGCATGGTGTGGTGGGATCGCGTTATCCTGCGGGCTTGGGAGCAGCAGCAGCGGCTCCAGAGCTTCCACATGAGGAAACAGACCTTCATCGAGCTATGTGAGAATCTTGCACCATCCTCCAGCACCAGGACACTGGATTGAGGGAAGCCATATTGGTACAGAAGCAGGTTGTTGTTTCCCTGTGGAAGTTGGCCATCCCAGACAGCTACAGGTCTGTTGGAGTAGGAAAGTTCACTGCTGGGTTTGTGGTTGTGGAGGTTTGTGAGGTGATTAACACTGTGGTTTCCCTATTGGTGGTTGCCATAAGAAACGCTCCTGAAATAATAGCTAGTTTTAAAAGGATGGGGTCCCCAAACTGCATTGGGGCCATCAATGGCACTCACGAGTCCATTTGTTTGCCACAAGGAACAAGTGAATATGTGAACCACAAAGGTTATTATTCCATCATTATACAAGGCTTGGTATACTACAGAGGTAGGTTCATGAGTACTAACCTGTGGGAAACGCAGTAAAGTTTCATGATGCCAGGGTGCTGAGATCTCTCTTGTACTTTAAGGAGGAAACAGGGACTTTATTCCCTAGAAATGATATTGTTATAAGCCTTGTATCTGTGCTACTTGTATGTGGGGATCCCCCAAAACCCACTCCTGCTATGATTCATGAAACTGTACCCTGACATCAGGACCCCAGGAGAAAAAGAAATTCAGTTTCACACCCTGTAGCTGCAGGATGGTCATGGAGTGAGCATTTGGTAGGCTGAAGGCTCGTTGGTGCTGTCTATGAATCAGCCTGGATGCCAGTGTGGCCTGCTTCACACTGCACAACAGTTACGAAGCTAAAGGCACATATTTCTGCATCAAGTGAACTCAGGATGCTTCTGGTTTGCAAACTCTGTACAGTCAGCAGGATCCTACACATGTGCATACTGATGCTGGGTCCAGGCATGCAAGAGAAAATAGGGATGCCATATGTGCATACATCCTGGCAGTGCAGGGAGACAGAGGATGACATGGACCTTTTGCTGCTGCTAAGGGCTACCTTTACAGCCTTCCTGTGAAGCTGCTTTAGCATAAGAACAGTCATACTGGGTCAGACAAATGGTCCATCTAGCCCAGTATCCTGTCTTCTGACAGTGGCCAATGCCAGGTCCTTCAGAGGGAATGAACAGAACAGGTAATCAAGTGATCCATCCCCTGTTGCCCATTTCCAGCTTCTGGCAAACAGAGGCTAGGGACACTTCAGAGCATGATCTTGTATCCCTGCCCGTCCTGGCTAACAGCCACTGATAGACCTATCCTCCCTGAACTTATCTAGTTCTTTTTTGAACCCTATTATAATCTTGGCGTTCACAACATCCTCTGGCAAAGAGTTGCACAAGTTGACCGTACATAGTGTGAAGCAATACTTCCTTTATTCCTTTAACCATGCATGATGGCACATCCAAGTTCAGAGTGTGGTGCAAAAGTTCTTAAAGGTTTTGTGTTCATCTGATTATCACTTGCTAAAGGTTTTAATCTGTGCTTATACCATTGTATATCTGTGTGAAACCCATCATTACAGATTACTTCAACTGCGTTTACAGTTTGGGATGCAATTTGTGCTGGGGGCAGTTAAGACAGTGGTGTGATGCATTCCTTTTTCACTGTGCATGTGCTTCTCGCCGTCCATATCATATGTAACCCATTTTAACAACTTTGCTCTGATGTGTTTACATCTGGGTGTGGGTCTGTTTCTGGCAACAGTTACAGCCAGTGTTGCTTTGCATTGCTTTTGAGTTTGTTTGTGCAACTTGGAACTGTGTGGGGGAGCGCATAGTTACAAGATTTCCACAATGGTTTTATGGTTCAGTTTGCAGCTGCGGCAGGGCATTGTAGCAGTCTTTTTGTGTCTAATTGGGTTTTGAACGTCCCTATTGAATACTACTATTTACATATGCAACTTTACTAAGTTTCACAGGACCCGCAACTCTACTAGATACTCTTTCCTAAACAGCTTTAAAGCGATGGTGGACTGTGCTGTGTTCTCCCCCAGACCAGACCACCCACCCCCTTTGCTCTGTATGGCCCCAGAAGGCTGCTTGTATCCTGTAGATAGGCCTGGCCTGACATTCTAGCAAAGAAAAGGAAATTCATAGAGAGACTTCATTTAGTTACCTTGGTCCCTGCACCAGAAACCTCTCTCTCAGCCAAATGCAAACGTATGATGAATTCTTCTGTGTTTCCCCTTGAGACCATACTTCCCACTCCATGCTTTCCCACAACATTCCCTGCCTGCCAGGTGGTCAGGAAAGAGACAGACACAGAAGCATGCTGATTTTTACCTTCCCAAGTTTCTGTGGAATGTGGTCTGCACCTTAACCCACACTCCCTCTTTGGAAAACAGTAAACTTAATGTTTAAGAATTTTTTCCCTCAGTAGGTCCATTTTGGGGTTGAGAATAGCAGAGGCTGGTTGGAGGGGGGGAAAGGTGGACGAGGTGGTATGGAGATGGGCCATGACAATGGCATGGCTTCAGCATTATTCCTTGCACACAGTAACACACAGAACAATGCTTGGTATGTTATTGAGGGAAGAAAAATCATTGCACCTCATTTCAAATGTCCTTGTTTTTAAAAGTGCAAGCTTTGCACTACAAAAAGGGGGGAATATTTTGGAGGGAAGGAGTGGCTTGCATTATTAACTTACCAGCCTGGGGTTCTGCATCTTGCCAAGGCACCAGTCCATCTTCGGGATCCTCCGTAAGGACTTCTGCAGCCTGATCCTCCTCTTTCCTGGCTGCTTTCTGGGTCTTCAGGGTTATCCTTGATATTTCTAGCTGCACCCGTGTCACTGTCCCATTGAATGATGAGAATGGAAGGGTTCAGCAGCACAAGGTGAGCCACTGTATGATCAGTACGGGGAAACCTTGCAATCATATAGTCAAGTTCCTCATAGAACAGAAATGTGGCAGGCGCTTTCCCAAACTGTCTGTCTGAAGTCCTAGGCCTTTCTGTACAAGTACTTCAGGTGCTTCTTTCACTCCCCACACTAAATAACAATAAGGAGATTGCTCAATTCCTCCAGCTTGCTGGAAATTTGCCCGTACAGGTGAATGTTACTGCTGCTCCACCCAAAATTGTGCTGACTGCTGTACTCCATCCAGGTATTTATTAAAGCTCTGATATGCTCTTGGGCCAATTAGCTATTTGCTAAGCTGTTGTCATGTTTTCTTGTAGTAATGAACTGCAACAGAACGCTGGTGAGATGTGCAGCATGCTGCTACAGCTGCATTACAGGGAGAGTGTGAACTTTATTCATTCGGGTCAGGAAGAAATGGGTACAGTGCATTGTGGGAATGGCAGTGGAGGATTATTGAAACCTGAGCCTTAGTACCCACCCATTCCCACATCCACACTGCAAAATGGCCTAGGTACTGGGCCAAGCCACAGCTCACCCATTCTCTTTCCAACACCCTTAAGTGAGCTAGCTAGCTAGCTTGGAATCTACTCTCCTTGTGACATGACTTCATGGGTTCGACATGGACAGTGTGCGGAGCCGGGGGAATGACACAACCTCATGCCTGGACACATGTAGAGTCACCAGTGTAGACATAGCCTTAAATATTAATGATTTTATAGTAATAATTTATGCTTTGCAGCATCAACAAAGACCAAGAAAAATAATTTTATAAGCGTTTATGGCGGATATATCTGAAGTAAGGCAGATAAGTAATTTGAAAATCAGCGAAAAAGAGACTATAACTAGATGAATTTCTATCCAGTAGACTCCAGGTAGGGTAGAGTTTGTGCAGTCTTGATCAGTTTCCTGGACGCCACATATACAGTGGGGTAGTGACTGTGTTATGTGCATTGGACAGGTCAGAAGTAGCTTAGCACTGTAGATCCAGAGCTACTCAAGATATGACTTGATTTTTTTTTTTTAGAACTGCTGAGCCCTGGAAAGTTCTGAGTGCTCAGCACTTTTGACAAAAAAATTTGACAAATACACTATTTGTTGAAAAATGCAGTTTCAGTTGCCTTGAAACTATTCACAAATTTGACATGAATTCTCCAAATATTTTCGGCCAAACAGTTTTTGGGACTTAGATGCCATTTGCAAAATGTGGGGGAGAAGGAGACTCCCATCTTATAACTTTAGCCCGTTGCTTAGGGCACTCAGTCGGGATGTGGGAGACTCGGGTTCAATTCCTCTCGATCTGATAACTTCTCCTCCTCCTGTTTTATAAAGCTATCCCTTTCAAACTGATTGAAACTCAATGTTTTGGATTGAACAACATGTTTTGTTTCACCCAAAACTGTTTTTTTGTTTCGCTGACATTTTTCCCAGTTTTCAAATTCAGTTCAACCTGCACCAAATTCTTCTTTTTTTTTTTATTTCTTCTTCCCTGAACTGCCAGAAAACTGAAAAGTCAGTTATTCGCCCAGCTCTGTTATTCAGGTACCTAAATAAGGACTAGGTAAAAGTGAACTTATTAGGCAAAGATTGTAACTTGCTAAAATTAAGTTTGTCACTAAAAAGGTGTCTTGTTTTCTTTTGTTTATAATTGTACCTGTCTTTCTCTTGCTTTGTATCACTTAAATCTCTGTTCTTTATTCATATACTTATTCTTGGTTTTACTATAAACCATCTCCATTCTGTTATATTGAACTAAAGAGAGTCTCCTCAGGTAACCTAACAGGCTGGGGTATATACTGTCTCTTTGGGGGTAGTGAATTTGCCATATTGGACATTCATAAAAATTATTAATGTTGAGACTTGCAGAGTCTTGAGGAGTTGGCTGGTGAGGCTCACAGAGCAGTGTGGCAGGCACCTGATACACAGTTTAAGCCCCAGTAAAGCTCACTCTTCCTCAGGCAGAGGGGTAACACAGTGGCTTACAGTTCTGGGTCCGTTGAGCAGAGTGTCAGCATCTAACTTCAGGCACCCATTTTTGAAAATCTTGGCCTAAATCAATGGTCACCAACCAGTAGATGGATCATGGAGCTCTGACAGTCGATCTCAGTCTGTCTAAGTTTGCCAACGCTCCTGCAGCCTAGGAGATCGGCCGCAAACAATCTGGTAGCACAGCAGGGCTAAGGCAGGCTCCTTGCCTGCCCTGGCCCCATGCTACTCCCAGAAGCAGCCAGCATGTTCCTGCAGCCCCTGGTGGGGGTGGGGGGGGGAGAGCACTGTCCCTGCAGCTCCCATTGGCCGGGAAGGGGAATGTGGCCAATGGGAGCTGCGGGGGTGGTGCCTGCTTCCAGGGGCAGTGCACAAAGCCACCTGCACCCTCCCACCCCCAGAGCCGCTGCCGGACATGCCAGCCACTTCCAGGAGCAGCACGGGGCCAGGGCAGGCAGGGAGGCTGCCTTAGCCCTGCTGCGCCTCTGCCAACACAGAGCTGCCTGAGGGAAGCGGTGACCAGATGGAGCCTGCATCCCAAACTGCTCCCCAGAGGTCACACCCTCTCCTGTACCTCAGCCCCCTCCCAGAGCCTGCACCCCAACCTGCTGCCTGAGCCGGAGGCCCCTCCTGGAGCCAGCACCCTGCACCCCTTCCTGCACCCCAACTTCCTGCCCCAGCCCTGAGCCCCTTCCTGCACTCGAACTCCCTCCCAGAACCTGCACCCTGAACCCCCTCCTGCATCCCAACCCCCTGAGCCCCTCACACACTTCGAAGCCGTTGGTCCCAGCCCAGAGCCCACACCCCCTTTCGCACCCTAACCCCCTGTCCCAGCCCGGTGAAAGTGAGTGAGGGTGGGGGAGAGCGAGTGGGGAAGGGCCTTGGAGAAGGGGAGTGGCAGAGGTGTGGCCTCGGGGGAAGGGGCCTGGCAGGGATGAGTCAAAGGTGTTTGGGTTTGTGTGATTACTATTTTTCTACATTTTCTTTGAGGTAGGTCCTGGGTTGCACTTAAATTCAAAAAGTGATCTTCTGCTTAAAAAGGTTGGAGACTGCTGGCCTAGAGCTTTGAGAGAGAGAGGGCTTTTGATGCAGATTGAGATTTGTGAGTGTGATGAGTTTGCTGGGTCGGGGCATTAGCTGCTATTCTTTAGTTGCTTTTTTTTTTTGTAACTTACATGACAGGCATTTCAGGTGAGTGCCCTTAAATCTTATAAACTAAAATAAATTAGCTATTCTAGAGATTAATTTTATGTCATGTCGTTCGTTTTCAATTAAATGTCATTCTGAAATGATAAAGATTTTAAACAGTTCTTTGGCTGGCCTTGAAAAATCTACTTGCCTACTTACACACAAGCAAGGAGGAGGCATTATTCCATTGGTAGGGTGATGCAAACCTTCCATTCTGCAGAATCGATCTGCTAACCTTTTACTTAAAATAAGTAGTGTCTCTCATTTGTGGTTGCCAAGATTATGCTGGTTTATATTCAAAAGGTGGACAGCTGCAGTGCCTCGCTGCTGTTCTCAAGCAGCTGTCCTGTGAAATCAGAACTCAGGACAATTTCTCTGTTGTTTGTTGTTTAGAACCTTGTGCTTAATATGGTGTGGGTAGCCAGAGGGCTGTCTGTTCTGGGGATCTCAATGATAACACTAGTGGAGCCAAATTGATGCTAGTGAGAGTGGAGAAACTTTCCAAAAACATTCCTAGTGCAAACATGGTGTAAGTGTCTAAACTTTTCGGGCCCTGATGCTAGCATTGTGAAAAAAGACTAAGCTGATAAGGGAGTAATGAATATATCTTTTAGTTAAAACATGAACTTAATTAAGGCAGATTTTTATAGGTTTTTCTTGTTTGCATCCCCCCTAAAGTAATGTATTTTAATTGGCAACATTTGTTTTTGTCACATGAACCATATTAAATATTTTTAAAAGTTAAGTACTGTGAAGTTCCCCTGATGTTATCTGGACTGGTGATCTGTTATGTCACTCCAATCCTCAACTCTGGGAGCCAGCCTTACCTTGCTCCGCTGTGAGAACCCCCACTCCCAGGCTGTTTACACACAGGCTCTAGCATGTAAGCTGCTCTCAGCACATGAGTGAGCACTTTTAGCCAGCTGCTGCTTGGATTGTGCAACCGAATGACACTAGCCAATATCTCCGGTCCCAGACACAACCCTAGGAACCTCAGTCTTGCAGTGTCCCGTTATGCCCGCTGGATGCTGCAAGCTTATATGAGTTTGTCAATTTAACAAAGAAATTGATATGTACCAGGCTTGTTATCCCAAGGGGAGTCGCTGACACGCTTCAAACCAAACGCACTGCTTTAGGTAGAATAAACAAATTTATTAACTACAAAAGATAGATTTTAAGTGATAAGTCAAATCACAAGAAGTCAGATTTGGTCAAATGAAATAAAAGCAAAATGCATTCTAAGCTGATCGTAACATGTTCAGTGCCCTCACAAACTTAGATGCTTTTCACCACAGGCTGGCTGGTTGCCCTTCAGCCAGGGTCTCCCCTTTGATGAGCGCTTTAGTCACTTGGTGGTGGTGTCTGTAGATGGAGGTGGAAGAGAGAGCCAGCATGGAAAGTATCTCTCCCTTTTATCATGGGGGTGACTAAGTGACTTAGAATATCAGGGTTGGAAGGGACCTCAGGAGATCATCTAGTCCAACCCTCTGCTCAAAGCAGGACCGATAACTCGAGAGTCCAACCAATCCTTTGTTGCTGCCTAGGCCAGTGTCCTTTGTTCCTGTGAGGCTGGGCTGGGTTTGTCCCATACATGCCCTGATGAGGTGTGAATTGCCCCTCTGTTCCTGGAGAGTTTTGCCTGGGCTTTTTTTAAGCCATGAGGACACATTTTCAGCCTCAAAACTATATGCATGAAATTACAACCTGTAACATTACTATAACAACAATGCTCAGTGCAACATGAACATTCTGAAGATACCTGACATGACAAACTTTGCATTGGGTACCACACAATCATATTATAAGGATGAACATGGGGTTGCAGGGTGTTCCCCCGAGATGCAGTGTGTCACACCTGTCCCCTTAGTTTACTGCAAGAGGGTTAGTCACTGACCATCTCAAAGGCAGTTTGTGTTATAGTTCTCTTGGCATCCAGCCATTAAGGCCATGAGGTTTGGCCAGCCGCTGCTTGGATTGTACAACCGAATGACACTATCAGATCACTGGTCCAGATAACACCAGGGGAACATCACAGTGGCTCAGCAAGCAGGGTAAGGCTGGCTTCCAGGGTCGAGGATTGAAGTGACCTAGCAGATCATCGATCCAGATAACACCAGGGGAACGTCACAAGTACTATTAAGAGATAAGTGAATACTTTGTTTTTGTGGATACAAACTAACATGGCCACCCCCTGATACTTTTTTGTATTGTCCAGTTCATTACTATGGTAGTGTATTCCTTTCTGGACGTACTGCAGAGCAGATAGCTGTATTTTTTTTTAATGCTTGCCCCTTGAAGCCTTAAACCCAGGAAATGATGCACAACTGCACTGTGTAAGTAATTGCCCCTCTCTGGAATCATGTAATACTTATTTGATCAGAAATCTGCATTTTTGTAATATTTCCCCCCATTGTCATATAGGCTCCATTGCACAGACAGCTGTCATTTAACAATTACTAGCTCAAGAAAGAGCTGTGAAGAACGAATGAAAATCTAGGCCTGCATGTGTATAAAATCCTTAGTAGGTTTCTTTATGCACTTTTCTTTTAAAAAAAAAAAAAAAAAAAGAGAGAGAGAGAAAAACAAATGACACTTTCTTCTGTGTGTTTTTTTAATATATGTTAATGTGCTTGCCTGACCTTCAAGAAGCTATCAAAGTATGGTGATGTAAATAAGGGAAATGGGTATTGTAAGTTGTATAGGGTTGACATTGAAATGTTCTGTCAGTTACTGAAATTGGTGAAGAGGGATAAAATGGGTTCTGCTAGAAACATACATTTTTATAGGTCAAGTCTGAAGTCCAAAAACATTTATTTAAAAGAGGATGTGTTTAATGATGAATGTGAAAACAAGTTAAAAACACAAAGCAAATCAGATGGCTTCATAACAAGAAAGTGCTCCTGTGAATTACCAAGATGTAAGGTCAATGTTCAGCTAACTTCCCCAGACTTTAAATCAGTCTGTTGAAATAAATTCCAGTGTGCTAATCAGGTTGCACCAAAATAACATTTAAATAGTGCTAGCATCCTGAAAGCTTCATTTTTTGATGCTTAAGTAATGGGATATGGAACCCAGTCAGTCTACTTAAAAAGAAAAATCATCAATGGAACTGTCATTTATTGGTAGAGTAATTTATAAAACACTTTTTCTTGGACTCTTGAAAAATATTTTTAAAATTGCATTTCTTCAAAAATCAGAAAATATAGTGTTAATTTTTTGTTCAGCTTGTATGATTGCATAGCTAGGGAAGAATAATTATGTATGTATCTGAGCTCAAATGTGCAAATATACATTTTCTTTGTTAGAGGAAACATTTTGAGAAATAATGAATACTATATGATTCCTGAACAGTGCATTTAATATATGAATTGCCAAAAGGGATCATGCAATATTCTATCCAGTCTAGTAACCCGTCTCTGACAATGGCTACCAGATGCTTTAGAAGAAGGTGCAAGAATCTTTAATGATAAATTCTAGAATGAAACTTCCCAATGTAAATACAGATAATGGTAAAGCACTTCCAAAGCTATGGATGAAAATGGCTATATTGGGTTGTTCCTAGGTCTGAGAATTTATGTCGCTTATTTCTTCTTCGAGGAGTGTCCCTGTGGGTGCTCCACTCCAAGTGTCTTGGCACCCTGCGCTTGTAATCAGAGATCTGTAGTAGCAGTGCCCTGGTTGGCCACGCACACGCGGCAGCCATTTCACGCGGCCGACCGTCCCTCAGTTCCTTCTCTACCGCTTTTGGCTTGAGTCGGACCAATAGCAGCACGTCTCTCAAATCATAGATAGTTACCCTTCTTTGTTTGTAAACTACCCTTCCTTTCATTTTGTTCTCTTATTTACCCTACTTTTACCCTTTAAATTTTTTTTTTCTTTATAGCTTCTTTCTTCCACCCACCCCGCCTTCAGCAGGCTCCCACTTTGAATAACAACCACCAAGTACGGGACTCATCTCCTTCCCTCAGGCATGCCCGGCTCTCCTGGTTTCAAATGCTGCATAACCTGTAGATTCTCCATTTTTGTGTTGAACGGCCACGCTCAGTGCGTCCGCTGCCTCGGAGAGACTCATATTGCCCAAAAGTGTCTGTGTTGTAAAAACTTAACTGCTAGGACACGAAAGGCCAGAGACCTCCAACTCAAACTGTTAATGATGGAAAAGTCCCTGAGACTAGAATGCCTCCAGGCCAACAATCACCATCGGCAGCCTCTGACAGGGGTTCTACCTCTAAGACTGTTGCCGAGGAGTCCGCTTCCAAAAAGGTCACAAAAAAGCAGACTCCTACATCCCCACGGAGAGATTCGCCCAAAAGAAAACGATCTCCAGGTAGAAAATCTGCCCTGGTACCGACGGCACTGAAACCGTTGGACCATGAGGCACCAGGAATGTCGGGTACCGAGATGTCTCAAGGATCTGAAGACCCAGCACGGGCAAGCTTTCTCTCAGGTGTACGCCATAAGATTAAGAGACCTACCTCAGCACCGGCGGAGCCAAGGAAATCCTCTGCACCGAGCAGTGCAATGGCACCATCCCCAGTACCCATGCAGCATAGCAAGTATGCAATACGAACAGCTCTGACATTAACTGCAATTCAGAGTGTATTACCATCCCTGGCACCAAGCTTCCTGGTTCCATGCCAATTCAGCAGGCATACAGACCTCATAGTCACCTCCACACCAGGGACCCCTTTGTTCGGCACTGATGGTACCCCAGTCGGGCCTGGACTGAGCTGAATAGGCACTCCTAGTGGATCTGCACCTCCGCTATCTAGTGATGAGGATGACGTAGGCCTTTACACCCCTCGTCATTCCTCCCCGAAACCGGGAGCCTCTCACCAGCAACCACCTATGGAAGGGTGAAGTTGGCAGTTACAACCATGGATGCAACCACCCATTGTTCTGCCACCCAATTGGCCACACTGGGACCCATGAGAAATCTACAGGGCCCAGAATCTTAAACCTCTCAACTCACAAGCATCAGGGACCACCTTGTCCCCTTCACCCATGGGCCCACCACCACCGGAGGCCCAGGAGGAAGGTGGAGAGGAGCCCGAAGAGGCCCCTGAAGGCAATACACTGCCACCCACCCATATTTCGTCCTTGTCTCCGGATGAAACAATTATGCCACCACCTCCCACTACAGGAGATGACTTGAAGTGCTTCCAGGACTTATTCAAAAGAGTTGCAGAGTCCCTGGACATCTCTTTCGCAGAGCTGCCAGAGACCCAGCACAAACTTACCAACATCCTACAGGCATCCCCATCAGCAAAGATGGCTCTTCCCATCAACAGTGCCATAATGGATCCTGCAAAGACGATATGGCAGACACCTGCCACTATCCCACCCTCCTGTAAACACTGGACAGAAAATATTACGTACCAGCGAAAGGGGCTGAGTTCTTATTTACTCACCTGTCTCCAAATTCACTAGTTGTAGAGGCAGTAAACCAAAGGGGAAAACAGCACCAGTCAAAAACCACCCCGTATGGCAAAGATTTGAAAAAGTCTTGACCTCGTTGGATGCAAGCCTATTCCTTGGCCTCACTGCAATTCCTTGTAGTAAACTACTCAGCTTTGTTGGCGAAATACACTTACAACTTGTTTAATAAAATGACATCTTTTATTGACCAAATGCCAGAGGAATCAAAGGAGCAATACAGAGCTAACCTTGCGGAGGGCTCCTTAATTTCCAAAACAGCCTTGCAGGCCTCCCTTGATTCCACTGACACAGCAGCTCGTTCTATTGCCACATCTGTTTCATGCATCAAACATCATGGCTCTACCTCTCTGGATTCCTGAGGGAAGTACAAGCCACAGTTGAGGACCTGCCCTTTGAGGGCCAAAAACTATTTGCTGAAAGCACAGATTCATCTCTTCATACCTTAAAGGACTCGAGAACCACCTTGAAGACCTTGGGTATTTATGTCCCTCCAAATAAGAAGAAACAGGTCAGATTTTACACTCAAAGATTCCGTCCTACACCATTCTCACAACTCAGAGAAACTACGATCAGCTCTGCAAACAAAAATAATCGAGGAGCATGCGGCACCAAAATCAACCCGTTATGTCTCAACCTTCAACGTCACGTCAATCGTTCTGAAATATTGGGCGAGGGCTCGAGACCTCTGTGTTCTCTCATTCCGGAATATCAGATGACCTCCAATCCATTTGGATATCGCGTGCTACCACACTACCCAGTCTGGAACAACATTACTACAGACGAGTTCTGGAAATCATTCAAATGGGTTACTCTATCCCATTTACTTCTATCCCCACCTACCCATCCACCTTCCCTGACCCTCTTCAGGGACCCCTCTCATGAGCCCCCATTACAGCAGGAAATAAACCATCTCCTGCAACTAGAAGCCGTAGAATCAGTAGCAACTCAACACATGAGAAGAGGGGTTTATTCCCATTATTTTCTCATGCAGAACAAGAATGATGGGTGGAGATCGATTCTGGACTTATACAGACTTGTTGAATTTGCATGAGCACTCAGCATTTCAAAATTGTAACCCTGGCAACCATAATTCCGGCATTAGAGAAAGGAGATTGGCTCTCGTCCCTCGACCTACAAGATGCCTACTTTCATGTCACCATTCATCCAGTGCACAGATGATTCCTGCGCTTCACACTAGGCCATCAACATTACCAATACAAAGTGCTACCCTTTGGATTATCGACAGCCCCAAGGGTATTCTCCAAGGTCCTAGCCATCGCCATAGCTCACCTCCGCAGGCTAGGGGAAATGATCTTCCCATACTTGGATGACTGCCTCATAAGAGCACCAACACAACAGACTCCAGTACAAGCTACACAAACCACAATAACCTTCTTCACCAACTTAGGGTTTCAAATAAACATCCAAAAGTCCACCTTGGTCCCTGTCCAACAGCTAAAGTTTATAGAGGCCTATCTCAACTGTGTCTCAGAAAAAGCGAGACTACCCCAGCAGCGATTCCTCATCCTAACCACACAGATAACTATGCTCACAGACAGCCCCCAAACATCTGCCAGGATCTGCTTACAGCTCTTGGGGCATATGCCTGCTACAATTTATGTAGTCAAACATGCCAGACTATATATGAGATGCCAACAGGCTTGGCTTTGCACCTGCTATATATCACAGAGGCATTCCCTCCACAAACGGCTCACTATGCCCTGCAAAGTGAAGGATTCCCTCCAGTAGTGGTTGCAACTGCAAAATGTCTGCTTGGGGATCCTATTTCAACAAAAAGCTTCTCACCATAACGATCACCATAGATGTCTCCCTCATGGGGTGGGTGGCTCATCTGGACAGCAACACTATCCAGGGACGCTGGTCCCCAGTGGAAGCCAACTTGCATATAAACATTCTAGAACTCAGAGCATTCAGAAAAGCATGCGAGCACTTCCTTCCGCTCATGCGCAGCAATACCATCAAAGTCTTATGGACAACACAGCATGCATGTTTTATATAAACCGACGGGGGAGCTCAATCATATCCTCTGTGCTTTGAGGCACTATGCCAGGGAAGGGCAAACTATGGCCCATGGGCCAGATCCGGCCCATCAGGGCTTTCAATCCGGTCCGTGGGATTGCCATCCCCATGACGCAGCGGGGCTAAGGCAGGCTCCCTGGCCCCGCGCCGCTCCCAAAAGTGGCCAGCACCATGTCCCTGCAGCCCCTGGGGGAGGGGAGCAGAGGGCTCCGTTCACTGCCCTCGCCTGCAGGCACCGCTCCCTGCAGCTCCCATTGACCAGGATCGGGGAATCGTGGCCAATGGAAGCTTCGGGAGTGCTACCCACAGATGAAGGCAGTGCGCGGTGGACCCGCCTGCCCCACCCCACCCTCAGGAGCCACTGCTGGATATGCTGTCCACTTCCGGGAGCGGCGCAGGGCCAGGGCAGGTAGGCGGCCCTTGAGGTAAGCGGCACTGGGCCAGATCTTGCCCCCCAACCCCCTTCCCTAAGCCCCCAGACCCTCTGCTGCACCCCTCCTGCCCTGAGCCCCCTCTTGCACCCCTCCTCCATCCCAACCCCCTGCCGCACCCCCTCCTGCACTCCAACCCCCTGCCCTGAGCCGTTCCTGCACCCCACACTCCCTCCCGCACCCCAACCCCCTGCCCCAGCCCTACATTCATGGCCCTGCATATAATTTCCCCACCCAGATGTGGCGCTCGGGCCAAAAGTTTGCCCATCCCTGCAGTATGCCTATGGCAATGATGCATCTCCAATAATGTAGACATCTCCGCGTCTTACCTGCCAGGGCTTCAGAACACTGCGGCAGACCACCTGAGAAGACACTTCTCGCAAACCCACGAGTGGAAGATGGACTATATTTAAACATTACCATATTTACCATTAAACGTTACCATATTTAAACATTGGGGGTTCCCTACTTCAGATTTATTTGCAATGGCTCACAATATGAAATGCCCTCAGTATTGCTCCCAAGCAGGGCTCGGTCACTGCTCCCTCGGCGATGCCCTCCTTACAAAATGGGATGCACCACTAATGTACGCGTGTTGCTCCACCCCCTTTTATAGCTTTGGCACAAGGAGGGAATCTTTTGTCTGTGCTTGTCCCCACCCCCGCCTCATCAATGGATAAATACAAGGATTAAGATGGATTCCAGTATCATGTGACATGGTCACATGTCACTGTAAGACCTCCTAGTCTCCATTCTTCCTGGGTTGGCCCACAAGTATACAGGAAGGTTTGCAGGTAAATAAACAATTTACAACCAATTGTCCTAGTCAATGGGAGCCATCAAGATTCTAAACCATCATTAAACTTTGCATAATTACAATAGGACCTCAGTTATACTTCACATTTCTAGTTTCAGATATGAGAATGATACATGCATACAAATAGGAGGAATATATTCAGTAAGTTATAACCTTGTTAGGATACCTTACAAGAGACCTTTTGCATAAAGCATATTCAAGTTACATCATATTCACACTCATAAGCATATTTCCATAAAACATATGGAGTGCAACATCCCACATTATCAGTATTGTAATGAGTTATGCTAGAGAGGCCATTTAAGGTAGCTGCAAAAATGTTATTTGCCAGATGTGATAATCTCATTTATGTGTTTGTATCACCTTTGTATTATGAGTTATACATATGTCTGTATTTCAAAGTTGGGCTATGCTTCTGGGTGACACCCCTAGACAGTTTGGCATCAGCACTGCCTAGGCTGCTTGATGGCCCATTAAGGACCATCAGCTATACAATTGAACCAATGAGAGAAGGCAGATACATCTTATGACTCAGCAAAGCGTGCAGGGGCATGCTTATGGACAAAACAAGGCTTTCAAGCCATGTGCGGGTCAGCTTGTGGTTGGAACAAAGGAAGCACAGGCCACATGGCAAAAGACTATAAAAGGCAACTGCATCTTCTCCATTCTTGTCTTCATTCCTGCTTCTTACCTCTGGAGTAACCTTTCTACAAACGAAGCTCTGAACGAAGGACTGAATGACCCATCCAAGCTGTGGATGTGTTCCAAAGGAACTTTCAAGCCAGCATACTCACCAATACTGCTAAGAACCTGATGGACTTTAAAGTCTTTGTATGTATGTGACTGTTTTACCATTTAACATCTCTTCTTGTTCTCTTTTCTTTATAATAAACCTTTAGTTTTAGATACTAAAGGATTGGCTGGCAGTGTGGTATTTTGGATAAGATCCAAACCTATACTGACCTGGTAATGTGGCTGACCCTTTGGGGTCAGAAGAACATTTTCGTGTATGTAAGCAGAATTTTCCAAATAACTTCTCACTGTACTGGACCTAGGTGGTGATTGGGAGCCAGAGCACTGGGATGCAATAAAGGGGGCTGTTTGATTTCTTTTTTTGCTTCTTGATAAACAGTGTGGGGAATTTAACTTCAGTGTTACTCCCAAGACTGGTGGGTATCTGTTCTCCCTTTTGAAGCTTGCCCTGACCTTCTCATTTCCAGTGAGGGCTGCCCTAAGCACCCCTGTCACACCAAGCACACACAAAACATATGCTCAGAAGTGGGTACAATTCTGCACCTGGTGTGAGGCTAACCACATCTCTTCATTCCGCTCCTCTACCCAGGGTCCTGGACTATATACTAGACCTTAAAAAATTGGGCCTCTCCAACAGTTCCATAGAGGTGTACCTAGCTGCAATCACCTCAGTATACAAGAAGGTAGATGGAACCACCATCTTTGCTCACCCAACAACTAAGTGTTTCCTAAAGGGCATGACTAACATCTATGCACCTCTGAAAGACCCTACTCCTATGTGGGACTTTAGCCTTGTGCTCCACACCCTCATGGGGAAATCATTTGAACCCCTTAGCAACCTGCTCATTGCTACACTTATCAGTGAAGGTCGCCTTCCTTATTGCTATCACTTCAGCAAGAAGAGTAGCAGAGTTAGGTGCCCTAATGGCACACCTGCCTTATACCACATTCCATAAGGACAAAATGATCTTACCAAACCACCCTAAATTTATACCCAAAGTAGCCTCCCCATTTCATTTAAACCAACCCATATACTTACCTGTGTTTTTTCCAAAACCCAATGCCGATGCCAGGGAAGCAACTCTTCAATGCTTGATGTCCGTAGAGTTCTGACCTTCTACCTAGAAAGAAAAAAGACCTTTAGAAAGTCATCACGTCTCTTTCTATCTATCACAGAATGATCAAAGGGTGAGGCCATCTCTAAACAAAGACTAAGTGGATTTCTGGCTGTATCCACCTGTGTTACCACCAGAGCAATATCCCGGCTCCATCAGGAGTTCATACACATTCCACCAGAGCGCTATCCACGTCAGTAGCTTTTCTCAAGAACATACCCATTATAGACATTTGCAGGGCAGCTACCTGGGCCTTGGCCCACACTTTTACCAGACACTTTGCTCTAGAACAACAGTCCACTGCCAACACTCAGTTCGGACTCTCTGTGCTATCTACCGTCAACAAAGCTACTTCAAAGTACCTCCCTCCATTGAGGGGCACTGCTCCATAGTCACCTAAAGTGGAGCACCCACAAGGACGCTCCTCAAAGAAGAAGAGAAGGTTACTCACCTTTGCAGTAAACTGAGATTCTTCAAGATGGTTGTCCCTGTGGGTGCGCCACTACCCGCCCTCCTCCCCTCTACTTCGGAGTTTCACGCTGTTTCTCTGGGGTAGAGAAGGAACCGAGGGACAGTTGGCTGTGCACCCTAGGTAACCGCTCAGAGCGGTGTGGCCAAGGGTACTGCTACTACAAATCTCCAATTACAAGTGCAGGGCACCAAGACCTCTAAACTGGAGCACCCACAGGGACAACCATCTCCAAAGAACCTCAGTTACTGCACAAGGTGAGTAACCTTTTCTTTTTTATCTTACCTAATGAAACATAATAGGTGGCTGGAGGATGTTCTGACATATGCTATCAATTATGTGAACTGTACATTTTAAAAAAACTTTTGTGAATTGAACTTTTTAATCTGACCTATTTCTTCTACCTTTGAATAATACTTTGCACTAACATAATGCCATCCATCTGAGATTCCTAAAGCACTTTTAATGAATGATGGCCAACATTTCCAAAAATGGGTGTCTGAAGTTAGGTTCTTACATCCTTAACACCTGAATAATGACCAGATTTTCAAAAGTGTTTCATTGGGGGGTGTTGAATAGTGAGCACTTTTGAAAATCAGGCCACTCAATTTAGTGCTTAACTTTATGCATACTTAGCCCAAAATCTTAAAACGCAGTGTATTCCTTTGTAATTATGCTGCATAAACTCTGCTGTATAAATCCTGGTCCATGTCTACACCTTCAGTTTTAAGGAAATTATACACCACTGCTAGCAATGGTTGGGTGCTAGTGTGTACTAGCCCCTGGCATTACCTTTGTGATCTGCACCTACAATGTTAGATGGACACTATGATTTTTTTTAAAAAACAACCGTGTAAACAAGGTCCTGGTTGTAGTAGTTCATAGTCCCTGTAACAGCAGGCAAACTGCAGTGTAAACTCATTGCATTTTGGTAAAGAATCTGTTTTTGTGCTAACCTTCTTGTGTTAGTACGTATGCTATTTCAAAATAAAAACATTAAAAAAACATATTGCTTCTTTTTCTGTTTACCTAAGAAATTAAAATTTCTGACATACTTTTCTTCTTGGTTACATGAGGACCTTCATTTATAATGTGATAGAAAAATGGATTGTAAAGCCTACATTGGCTAATACATTTTAAAGAATCAATTATCTGTACCATGTTTTTCATGATTGTTTGTTTGTATTTCAGTTGCTTAGCTGAAGAACAAACTTGGGAATTCTTAATTCATTTTATTAATCAAAATAGAATGTTTAGTGAGAGAACAAGTAATCATGGTAAATAAAATAAAGATGATTACTAATAGGGTTGATTAAGCTTACTAATAGGATTTAGCAAGTTTAAAAGAAGGAATTTAACTTGGGGTATTACAGCTTATCAGAAGATAGCAAATCAAGTCACAATAACAGTAAATATCTTTAGCTTACATCTTGAAGCTTCTTCATCTCTCTGACAAGCTGTCATTTTCTTGTGACCACAAGCTTTGTGCCATTTCTAGACTGTGATTGCTTTAGACACTCGCGATTTCTCTCAGCTGTTTTTACTTCAGGAAAGTCATTTTCCTGTCATAGGTAGTGCTATGCTGTGTTAGTCTTGGCACTCTTAATGTATTGGCTTAGCAATTATTTCTAGACAACTAGCATTAAACTTGTTAATGAAATACAAGTATGTGACATACACTTGTCATTCACAGGATTATCAATTCAGGTATGCAGTTACTGAGAAGTATTTATTTTAGTAAAGTGAAGTAAATAACACAAGATTCTGTACGCTTATCTGTTGGAATTGGTGTGAAGGTGGACTGTCCAGTTCAGCTGGACAGTCTGCATTGACTGACTTCTCGAGGTACTTGGAACTGAAGTTCCTAACTAATTTTCATTCAAGGTGGTGTGACAGATGTAGTCTTACTCTTCTCCATTATTGCCATGGTCACCCCAGTGACTAAAAGAGAGTTAACAAGATGGTTGTCTATGAAAAGACTGTATTTGTTACCCTCAGTGAGCATCCAGGGGGCTCCAGTTCTCAGTGTCCATTTACATTGTGAAAACATCACATCGGTTCTAAATAAAGCTGAGCTCATTCCCTGAACACGTTTCCCATGACACGGTAAATTGGAGAATGAATCTGATTATAAAAAGGTAACATTAAATAGGCTTGTCTCTTTCACCAAGAGGATGTCAAGTGATTGTCTACTTGCAATAAATCAGTAAGATACCAGTCCTGTGTAGCTTTACTGTCAAATATAAAAGAGGAAGATTGAACTGTCCTTCATTTTTATCACATAGCTGATAAAATGTTTTTGTGTGGCTGTCCCCACAGAGGAAACTTTTTAAGAAATTTCTTAAATAAAAAATGTACATCTTTTTAAAAGTTCTGATTAGATTCAGATAACATATTAACGCCCACTTCCAAACTTTTAAATTTGTGGAGATATAGAGGATGATGCATCCACTGTAAGTTTAACAAACTTTCCTTTTTGGGGTTATTAGTTAGTGTTTTTTCTTAGAACTTCATTCCCCTGAGGGTGTTCTGATGTCTTTTTTCCTCTTGGTTTTTATTTTGCAGTGACAAACTTAGAGACTTTGTTCACAGATGATGAATGTTGGCATTTGGCAGTTCAGTTCCATCTTGAATGTGCCTATACATTTTTGAATTACCATGAGTATAAAAATGCTAAAAAGCATTTCAACACAGCTAAAGACATAACCAAACTACAGATTAATTTGACAGGTAAGTTTTTGTTTACAAATATTATGAAAATGTGCTTTAACTAGCCTTGCATGGCTTGACATTTTTTTAATGGCCAAGAAAAAATAGAAGGTGAGGTAATGTTTGGGAAATGCTTGCTTGTTAAGGGCAACGGTTCATTTTAAGTGGGGGGAAAGGGATTGATTCTTGAGCTTGTAGCATATTCTGAATTTATATTGGTATCTGTCCAGTTACGTTTTGTGCTCCTGTTCTCTTGTAAATAGTGCTGAGAGGGTGCAGAAGAAAAATTAGAATCAACACATCCACTGAGATACTTCGTGTTGTATTGTGATTTCATTTCTAAAAGCACCACTTCCTGAAAAACTGCAGAATAGTAGGCAGTCATTGTTTGTTTGTGAAACATCATTGTAATTCCTGGAAGTACTCATGTACAACATCGAAAATGAAGAGTGTGTACACAGACTATAAATAGTTGTAACAAATGGCACAAACAGAAAGTCACTTAACCCTCTTGCTGTTAGACAATTAACCTTCTTTTCTGTGTCTTGTAATTCTATAGCAAGGGCAATGGATTTTATTACATGTTTTTTTTTCTTCTGTGTATCAATAGTTTATTCATGATTATGAAAGAAGATGTAATGGTAACTCCAGAAATACTACAGAGAAAATGGAGAGGACTGGGAACAGAGGGAAAATTGCCCAAACTTGTAAAAATGCATATCTATCAGGATAGGACAAGATCTTAAAAATGTCTCCAAATCAAATTGACCAAGAAAATTATGTACAATATTCATAGTAACCTTAGTTACAAGCTTTTAACACGTGGTTTTCTTGGTCAGAACTAGAATACCATATCCAATATATGAAATCTAAAAAGTGGATCAAGCGAAGTCATTCACCAGGAAGGAAAAAGATTTTATTTTGGTTTCTTTATGTGGTGGATGGTAATCTTTTAAAATCAACTTTCACCATGTGAGGAACTGCTTCATGTATTACTGCATTAGGACACATCCTGATATGTTTCTAATATTCAAGCAAATTCTTAAAATCAATGAGTCTCCAGATCTAGCTGGTGGCGTGCTTCAAAATTTTGGACATAAAAATTGAAACCAATAACTGTTGGTTAGACTATAATGATGAAACAAGAATGCATGGAGACTGGATGGCTCAGAGGATTGGTAATTTGATTCAGTCTCACCTCTGTGGCACTGAATTGAGTCTAGTCTATTTTAGTAGGATGCAAAAGTAGTTCTGAGGACTGTTCAGTGCCTATATGGTGGCATCAGTCCAATTTGTAATGAACAGCTGTTGACATCACAGAACACACTATCCTGTCTTTTGGCGATGTTGACAGACAGGACAAGAATTGATTGGCTGTAGAAACATGGAAATTGAATTGATTCCTCAGAGCAAGGCTTGGGCTTACTGGCTGGGCTGTACAGAGAATCTTGAACTTCTGTTGCCTCTATTTATACCTCATACCATAAATATAGGATTTCCCAGCTATAAACAGGGCACTTTTTGTGAACACTAAGTTTACTTATAAGTCTTTAAAAATGTCTCATAATGTAAATAAAATAATTTTTTAAACCTAATTTTTCACCTGCATATTTCATTCATATCTGGGTCCAAAAGGAAAATCTTGTGTACTTGTTAAACTAATTGTAAATATATTATTTAGAAACTGTCTTCTTCCCATTTTTCTTCAAGCAGTATATTCACAAGTTTTTTTTTCCTCTTAAAACTTAATTTTAGTAATCCTGTAATAAGAATGATGGGTGCATATTGAATGTCCTTATGCAACGTTCATTATGGCTTTCACTATTGTGAAAGCCATGTGAATGCACTGCGGAAAGTAATTCCTAAAATCATAAGACTTCTTTCCACATAATTTGGAATTAATTCCCCGACTTTCTAACTGGCTCCACACTTCCTTCGTTGTTCTCCATTTTAAGGGATCAGTAATTTCCTAATTGGTCTTTGATACAAATTGAATAGCATATTCTTCTTTCAGAGCCCTAGTACTTTAAAGATTAAGTAGTAAATGGTTACAAAGCTGGTTGCAATAGATTTTGAATGTATGAAAATGTAATATATGCAATTGATGCTACAGCCAAGACATGACATTCTGTTACGTTTTGAATTAAGTGTATGTTAACATTCTAATATGGAATGTACTACAAACTTGATATTCTAAAGTGGTTTTGCTAAAGTTAATTCAAATTGTTTTCAGTTCATGTATTTAAAAACATAATCAGTGTCGTATGGTATGAGACTCAGAACATAAAAGTTTAACAAGTTAAGGGACAATAAAACCCCAGCAATGACAGTTGATTTTTGTCAACTGTTGCTTGATTTTACCTAAACGGCTATACCTATTTTTTCTTAATAAGGGGCTTTAGGGAAATAACTCATTCAAATGTAAAGATTTAAACTAGAAAAGCTATTGCTAAATGGAAAAAATAGTTTGCTGCCCTTGATATGTGTGCTTTTAATTACTACTTTAGCCAGAGGTTAGGATAGCTCTAGAAATGAATTCTGGTGATCATGCATTTCTCTCAACTAACGAGACTTCTAAAAGTATTGTGGTTTCTCTCAGTAAATCTATCAGAAGGGTTACGAAGGATGTCTAATGTGAAGGCAAATGAAATGAACATGTGGGGATTGTTGGCATTCTAGACAAACTTACTTTGACATTCATGTTTTGGCTGGATAGTAGGAATGTTGCATCAAAAAAATTCTGGTTTAATATGAAATGTGCAACCTCCCAGCAGATACAATTTTAAAGCTTTTAAGAAGAATTTCATTTAAAAAAAATGAAATATCAAATCATTTTTAATGACTATAGTCTTTATTCACTGAACAGTTTTTCATCATGAAAAATAAATATGGGGGGGGAGGTCGGGTTGTTGGCTTTTTTTGTTTTTGTTTGTTTGTTTTAAAGAAAAGGTGATAGTCCCCAGACAGAGTCCAATAGTGACCTCTGAATTTTAAAGTCCAAAATTTTAAGAACCAGGGTTAGAAATAAATAAAAAATGCTCTTGGATTTTGTGGGTTAGTTCTCATTTTGTTTTTATTTTACATGAAACTTGTAAGTAAATACATTTTCCAGGCGGTGTTGGAGATCCTGATTCCTCTTAATAGTTAATAAATCTTAATTTTCTGTAGGTGCTTTGGGAAAAAGGACACGATTTCAGGAAAAGCATGTAGCACAGCTTATACTTGATGTCCAAAGGAAAGATGATGTCATCCTTTCTCACAGTGAGCTAAGCCCAGCACCAACTGCTCTAGAAAATTTAACAAAGGTATGCACAGGAAATAAATTGTTCTTTAGTAGTTCACGATTTTTAAAACTCATTTGAACACAAAGCAAAGCTTCTCTTCTGGAACGTTTGTGGAAAGGGGTCAGAATGTGAGTAGGATGGACTTATTTGTTCTGAAAAAGTTTTGATCATGATTTTGGGACTATTAGTAGTGGATTTACTTGGTTTAATTTGTTTGTTGTGAATGTTGAGTTTTGTAAAGGACATCCAGAGCTTAGGACAGGTGCTTCTATTATCTGTTTTATAAATCTAAATTACAAATAAATGTATATAAATCCCTAAGATGGGTTGTATGACTTTAGTGACTGTCTTATTCCATTTGATGCACAGAAATTTTCATGTGTAGATCATATCCAGAAGTTGTGATCATACATTCACTTGGCATACGTTTTCCTCTTAAACTTGCATAGTGCACAGATAAAGAAGACTGTTATTTAATTTAATAATGTTTTAAAGAAAATACACCTATTAATCAGGCCTCTGTCCCTGCCCTCATTTCCTTCTCCCTGAGAGACACACATTGGACCCTTTCATAGCCCAAAATGGAACTACTGAAGCTCACCTGGTCATCAGAAATAACACACTATTACCATGTAGGTTTCTAGCACCTGACGCCCTGTCTCTCACACTTTAGAGTAAAACTAGCATTAAATGGCTAGGGGCTAAATCTTTAGAGGGGCAGAGCAATTTCCACTGACATCCAAAAATCCTTCTGGGGTACAGTCCTGACCAGTAAACGTTGTATCAGTGCCTGTCATGCACCCCTAGGTGCCTCAGAAGCTTTGCTGCTGTTGCTCACAGCCATCCAACCAACATGTAGCTCACACCTTGAGTGTCTGTGTATAGCGGCAGGCCCTGGTCTAGCAGCTCTGACTCCAGCAGCTTGCCAGCAACACACCAGTCACACTCTGGCTTTCTTGGTTACTACTTGCAGGCTGACCCAACACATTCCTACTCCCAGATTTTCACTAAAACATGTGCTTTGCAATGTCTAGCCCTCTCCTGGACAGTTCATTGCCCCTGTAAGGAATCAATATTCAACAGTTGGTTACTTTAACTTGAGTTATCAAACAGTTCAGTTTAAACACAGCACTGGATTGGTTTAGAGTAAAAATAAAACAAGTTTATTAACAAAAGAATAGGATTTTAAGTGAATTCAAGTATAAGAGATAAAGTTAAAAATGATTATAAGCAAATAAAAGCAAAAACAAGTGTCTAAAAGTCAAAAACTTAATCTAGTAGATTTTGGTTCAAGAGGGCCTTTCTCATCCACAATCTTCCAGCAAGACGATGGCTGACCCTTTCCTCAGTCAAGATGTCTCCCAGAGGCCCAAAGGCGATGGTGCCTTTGTTGTCTTAGGTGAAAGAGAGAACTTGGGATTTTCCGCCCCTTTCTTTTATAGTCCAGTGAACATTTAAAGTGGATTCATCTGAAGGTTACCCTTCAAAGTAAAGTTTATACAAGTAGTAAGGAAGGCAACATAAAGTCTGGTGGCGAAGGAGCCTCCATGCTTTTTCTTCCCCACCTGTGTTAGCTGTGTATCGTGGCAGGCCCTGGTCTAGCAGCTCTGAGTCCAGCAGTTTGCCAGCAACACACCAGTCACGTTCTGGCTTCCTTGGTTACTACTTGCAGGCTGACCCCAACACACTCCTACTCCCAGATTTTCACTAAAACATGTGCTTTGCAATGCAAACAAATTGTGCTGTTTCCTGCCATCTCCTCCTAGGGTTGCCAACTTTTTAATCGCAGGAAACCCAACACCCTTGTCCGACCCCTTCCCCAGGGGCCTGTCCCAGTCAGTCCATCCCCTGTCCCTCTGTAGCTCGCTCTACCCCACCCTTGCTCACATGTTCATTTTCATTGGGCTGGGGCAAGGGGATGGTGTGTGGGAGGGGGTGAGTGCTCCGACTGGAGATGCAGACTCTGGAGTGGGGCCTGGGATGAAGGGTTTGCGGTGCAGGATAGGGCTCTGGACTGGGGCATATTTTCTATAAAGATTATTACATAGCATGTAGGGTGTGAATCCAGGGACTGCTTTCAGTCACACAGAATAATTATGGCAAACATTAAAAGGCACTCCATGTGTGTCTAGGATTGTGTGGGGAAATGTACAATATTATACTGTTTGAGAAATAGTCTATGATTATGTGATTCAGCCTTGAAAAACTGATGCGTAAAAAAAACAAAAAAACAAACAGCTCAGGCACAAAATTAGCTTGTCTGTCCTTTCATTATTTTCATCTTATGGTTATCATTCTGGCATTTTACTCACCCATCAAGTAAGATGACTTGCATGTCCAAAAAAAGCTTGTTCCAGGAGTGTGGGCAAGTAGAATTTCTTAATGCTGAAAAAATTAAATACTGTATCATAATGCATAAAAGTGGGGCAATTAAGGCTGTGTGTAACTTCTAAATCTGGCATTTGCTGATTTTTTTTGAGTGCATCCTTAAATTCCTTTGTGTTCTGTGGAATATGGAAAAGTTTACTGAACAAAAAACCTATTAATTGCAATATATGGTGAATAATAATTGTACAAAACAAAGCCAATGAAGCCATCTGACTTTGTACTTGACTAGATGCAATCAAAGTGACATAGGTACTCTCTAATGCCATCTGGTGCTGGCCAGCTTTAGGCTACTTCTTTACTATGAGCTAGGGGTGTGCTTGCCCTGCTCACATACACATACTTTTGCTAACTCTCATTGAACTAGTGTGAGTCTAAATTGCAGTGTAGCAGCTGCAGAAGCACATGAAAACCAGTGGGTGAGTACTTAGCAAGGACAAGCTGTGCCTCCGCAGCTGCTATCCATGCTACCATGAGTACACTATTTGTTAGCTCTGTGAAAGCCAGCACAAGTATGTGTATTCGAATCACACCCTTATTCATAGTGTAGAGGTAGCCTTGGTGTGTTTGGTTGCATCACAAGAAAATATATTTTGTATCTCGGAACAAACAGTTTCAAACTTCTTTTTCGTTGCAGGAAGGTAGAAGAATAGAGCTGTGAGATGGTAAATTTCAGAGGCCTCGTCTATAGTCGGACGGACGTACACAAGTTAAACTAAATCTCTTAAAATCATGCCTTTAGTTAAATAGGTGCACGATTGTGTAGAGGCAAGGCCTGAGATGTGGGGTGTGTGTTTAGGACTCTTAATGCCATTCTGGTGTGAGGAATGTTGGATTAGTCTTAATTGATATCTGAAAACACGGTCCTGAACAGCTTCTTTCGTTTTGCATGTAGTTTGTCAGCTTGGATTGTAAAAACATGTGCAAGACATGATCTAATCTCAATATAATATATTTCAATTGACCATCTTACATAAGTAAGTTAACACTAACTGAACCTGTTCAGTCAGCCTAATGACTGCTGTAATTGCTCTGGCTTGTAGACTAGAACTTGGACACTGCTTATTGATTATCTTATAATTCCTTAATGTAACTTCTGTTACGTCTGAAGTAGAGTCAGCTGCTCTCTTCTTAAGTGGCTAGCTCATATTGGAAGAGGATATAGAATTTTTGGTGGACTGTGTTTAGTCAATACATAGAAACTGTGGTGAATACCAACATACTCTAGAAATGTACTTTCAGTATACTTTAAAAAGAGAACAGAACTGCATATTTTCACACAAAAAACCCTTTGTTTTGAGGGAGGAGATGAATAGAACTTCTTTGTTTTATTTGACGTATTGTTGTAGTTCTAAGATTTTTGTACTTCTGCCAGTTTCAAGCTTTTTGGCCTCATGATTAAACTTCAGTTATTGACCTTATAGATTATTTTTAGGTCTTAACATTAACTTCATCATTTAAAGGGTCAGTAATCACAAAATATTGCATGTTCAGTGAGCATTGAAACAAAAGGTAATTACCGAGAATCACTGTAAAATCCATCTTCTCTTGTGACAAACCATAAAAACAGTCTCTTTCTTGGATGGTGTTGGTAACTGGGGAAAAAAATCAGTAAAGATAGTCATAGTTGTTGCCCTTCTCTCTTGAAGACAATATTCATTTTCCTATTAGAGCAGTGAAAATGCCCCCAGTGTCACATCTTTGACATTCTGCCGCACAGTGACTATCCTTCTGGCAAAAAAGGACTGGATGATGCTCCTTTCCACTGTTCAGACAGCTGGAGAGGTTGCTGCTAAAGAATTATAAAAGCTGATTTGCAGTTCAGTTATTTTATAAAATATCTATTGTGGCATTCAAACAGTTAAATATGTTCTCATGTGATATTAGGGGCAACAAAATAAGCTAAAGGTATTACTGTAATAGTTTGTATTTACTTTACAATGTTTTTTTCAACAGAATTATGATTTAAATGATGACACAGTGCTAAATGAGATAAAATTAGTAGATGCTGATCAGTTCCAGTTGCCTGACCTGTGTGCAGAAGAACTTGCTGTTATCCTTGGAGTCTGGTAAGTTTATTGGTATCTTTGTTCCTTTTGTAAAATCTCCCTTGAATCTTGTGAAATGTTAAAAAATAAAATCTCAGTGAAATAGGGTCTTTTTTTTAAAAAAAAATCAAGACTAGAGCATATACTAAGCTACAGTCTTGATAAAATCGCCCTCTATAACACTGATAGAGAGCTATGCACAGCTGTTTGCCCCCCACCCCCAGGTATTAATATATACTCTGGGTTAATTAATAAGTAAAAACGTAGAAATATCCAACATGACTTTTTTTTCTGTCTTGCTCGCTTAGACTGTAAGCTCTTTGAGGCAGAGGAAATGTGTAGCTGTTTGTGCAGCACCTAGAATGATGAAAAAAGAAAAGGAGTACTTGTGGCACCTTAGAGACTAACAAATTTATTTGAGCATAAGCTTTCGTGAGCTACAGCTCACTTCATCGGATGCATTCAGTGGAAAATACGGTGGGGAGATTTATATACATAGAGAACATGAAACAATGGGTGTTACCATACACACTGTAATGAGAGTGATCAGGTAAGGTGAGCTATTACCAGCAGGAGAGCCGGGGGGCGAGGGGACCTTTTGTAGTGATAATCAAGGTGGGCCATTTCCAGCAGTTGACAAGAAAGTCTGAGGAACAGTGGGGGGGAAATAAACATGGGGAAATAGTTTTACTTTGTGTAATGACCCATCCACTCCCAGTCTCTATTCAAGCCTAAGTTAATTGTATCCAGTTTGCAAATTAATTCCAATTCAGCAGTCTCTCGTTGGAGTCTGTTTTTTCACATTTGGGGACAATGTATACGTTCAAATCAGCGGCACTGCTGTGGGTACCCGCATGACCCCACAGTATGCCAACATTTTTATGGCTGACTTAGAACAACGCTTCCTCAGCTCTCGTCCCCTAATGCCCCTGCTCGCGCTACATTGATGACATCTTCATCATCTGGACCCATGGAAAAGAAGCCCTTGAGGAATTCCACTATGATTTCAACAATTTCCATCCCACTATCAACCTCAGCCTGGATCAGTCCACACAAGAGATCCACTTCCTGGACACTACGGTGCTAATAAGCGATGGTCACATAAACACCACCCTATACAGGAAACCTACTGACCGCTATTCCTACCTACATGCCTCCAGCTTTCATCCAGACCACACCAGAGGATCCATTGTCTACAGCCAAGCTCTACAATACAACTGCATTTGCTCCAACCCCTCAGACAGAGACAAACACCTATAACATCTCTATCAAGCATTCTTACAACTACAATACCCACCTGCTGAAGTGAAGAAACAGATTGACAGAGCCAGAAGAGTACCCAGAAGTCACGTACTACAGGACAGACCCAACAAAGAAAATAACAGAACGCCACTAGCCGTCACCTTCAGCCCCCAACTAAAACCTCTCCAACGCATCATCAAGGATCTACAACCTATCCTGAAGGACGACCCATCACTCTCACAGATCTTGGGAGACAGACCAGTCCTTGCTTACAGACAGCCCCCCAACCTGAAGCAAATACTCACCAGCAACCACACAACAGAACCACTAACCCAGGAACCTATCCTTGCAACAAAGCCCGTTGCCATCTGTGTCCACATATCTATTCAGGGGACACCATCATAGGGCCTAATCACATCAGCCACGCTATCAGAGGCTTGTTCATCTGCACATTCCTCAATGTGATATATGCCATCATGTGCCAGCAATGCCCCTCTGCCATGTACGTTGGTCAAACTGGACAGTCTCTATGTAAAAGAATAAATGGACACAAATCAGACGTCAAGAATTATAACATTCAAAAACCAGTCGGAGAACACTTCAGTCTCTCTGGTCACTCGATTACAGACCTAAAAGTGGCAATTCTTTCAACAAAAAACTTCAAAAACAGACTCCAGCGAGAGACTGCTGAATTGGAATTAATTTGCAAACCAGATACAATTAACTTAAGCTTGAATAGAGACTGGGAGTGGATGGGTCATTACACAAAGTAAAACTATTTCCCCATGTTTATTTCCCCCCCTCCCCGCCACTGTTCCTCAGACGTTCTTGTCAACTGCTGGAAATGGCCCACCTTGATTATCACTACAAAAGGTTCACCCACGCCCCTGCTCTCCTGCTGGTAATAGCTCACCTTACCTGATCACTCTCATTACAGTGTGTATGGTAACACCCATTGTTTCATGTTCTCTATGTATATAAATCTTCCCACTGTATTTTCCACTGAATGCATCCGATGAAGTGAGCTGTAGCTCATGAAAGCTTATGGTCAAATACATTTGTTAGTCTCTAAGGTGCCACAAGTACTCCTTTTCTCTTTGCGAATACAGACTAACATGGCTGCTACTCTGAAACCTAGAATGATGAGGCGTTTAGGCACTATTGGAATACAAATAAAAATTATTGTATTTCTCATCCTCCTTTTTCCCTACTGTGCCCTTTCTGAGACCCCATCATCTTTTTTATCTGTCACTGAGTTCTTGAGTCACATGTAGAGCTAGATAAAGCTCCTTGGACAAGGTATCTCTTTCCTTTGTTCTGAAAAACCTATGGTATGCTTCTCGGATGCTGTGTACATATTATATTTGTTACTCTGGAGGAAGTAAAATGGTATTCAATAAAAAATTTTAAATGGGATGAATAAAATCCCATGATCCATGAAAATTCCTTCCCAACTCTGAATTTAGGTAGTTGCAGTGGATTACGAGGATGTTCAGTGTAGTGAGAGCAAAGAAAACAAAATGTAAATATTTTAGGTACAATACTATATAAAATTTTCAAGTTAAGCTTTCTCCATAGATAGATCTCAGTGAGGGAATATATTCTGTATTGAAATTATGTTCTCCTGTGATATTAATGAAACATAAGGTTGAAAAATATAAATGGACAAAATTCAGGAAATGAAAATGTTATGATTAAAATGCAACTTTAACTGTGTCCATTGTGCTTATGAGTGGTAACAATCTTTAACTAGTTGTATATTATGTATACAAATAGTTGTATATTATGTCTATAATGTAACTGTACAATATATGCACAAAGTATAATTATTACAGTTGGAGGATAATTAGATTTGAGACCAAAAATTTCTCCCATTTGAAGTGTATAGAATTAAAGAGCATAATCACTTTTCATGTTCAGTATGAAACATGAGAATCTTTGCAACTTTACCTGAAGAACGCTACCACTGTATTCTTTATACTTTGCAAAAAGCAATTATAAAGTTTCAGCGGAGATCATTCTTTGTTTATAGTGTGATTTAGGCCTTAATATAATCTGGTGTTTCACATGGGAGTGGAATTATAACCCTGTTGTCTCCTTTTGTACTATTTGATGGACTTCATATATCACTAGCACTACATTATGGGATTTGGTGAGCTATTCTGAGTTGTTCGTGTAAGAAATGTCCAATTATTTGGAGTTGTGTACCCATTTCCTTCTTTGGCTTTACAGATACATCCTACTATGATTAATATGCTTGCCAACTCTCATCTTCTGCTCTGTTTTTGGCTTTTCCCTTGTGTTTGCTCACTATGGCTTGCTGGCAGCTTACTGGGCAAGGAGCCCTCTGTCAGTGCTCCTTGACAGATTGAGAGGAGGTTGCAGGTTCCAGAAATCTTTACCTTTTAGTACTTCTCCTTTAAAGGTTATGGAGTTTTTCTTTTTGAAGAAGATTGTGTCCAATTACCCATTGATCAGTAATCCGAACGTAAACAAGTGCCTGGAAAGACAGAAAATGGATTTAAAATACTGGCTTAATATAGCTCAATTTACACTGCTTATAAGCTTAAACTAGATAAAGTATCTCGGCTTGTTTACAGAGAGAGTGAGTGGATAAAAAAGACAACTAAACGCATAACATCCCTTGAAACTAATCCCTTTCTCTGACCACTCTTTCTCTTTCTTTGTCCCCCTTGACACACTTATTAAATCCTTCCTCTAGTTCTCCCAGTTTTCTGAAGGCAAAGAGCTATAATAGAAGTTCATACAACAGTTTTGCTCTCCACCCTCTAGAAGGTGGCACTAAGGAAGAGAAAACAGTGATTAATGGCCACTTTGAAGGGCCTTAACAACCTATCTCTCGGGTACCATCTTTCGAAAACCACCTTGACAGGATGGAACATACCCAAATATGGGGTTTTTTTCTTTTTTCAATTATCTGACTTAAGGACAAAGGCTCAAACCCTCTGTTGCACATACATAATAAAATATTTTTTATTCATAACATTGTTTTCTAGAAGATGTTTTTAGCTTTTTGCAAATTTGAGAAGCATGCTTTATATATAAAGATTGTACCCATTGAACTGAATTTATTTTGTGTGTACTCAAATAATTCTTGTTTCACAGCATAGATTTCCAAAAGAACAACCCAATACACAAGCTAACTGAAGAGGAGCTTTCAGCATTTACATCAGTAAGTAACTTATCTCTGTTTTTTACTATATTTATATGTTCCTTCAACTTCTCTAAGTGAAGTACTAAGCTGCGACCCATCAACTATTTTGGTGACATTATTTATGAATAAAAACTAATCTGGTTTTGGTCTGTTGCATCCATAATTATGAAAAAGCACATTCATTCTCTCTCTCATATCAATGCTTAAATTCAGCCTTGTTTGCTTCACCAGCTCTGCACTATAAAGTTTACATTTAAAAAACCCCAAATGCTATTTTCATTTCAATGTCTTTTACAAACATTTAATGAGAGAATTTCTGATGATTTTAGATTTAGATTCCCTACTCGGAGTTGAAATGTAATGATACAGGTCAGGCCCTTATAACAAATTCTTCACACTGATTTAGTTCTGAAAGTACTTCCCTACCTTGTGAGCATCTAATTATCAAGAGTCTTTTGTAAATTAAATAGTATAGTGCAGTCAGAAACAGTGTTCTGATCCTTGCGAAGCCTTAAACACAGGAGCGTACATATTCTTTTTTGGGGCTCAACTGAACTGAAGTAATTGAAAGCCAAATGAGTATTGTTTACACATTTCTTTAGGATAGTTTCTATCTGTTATATTTGACTTATGCTGAAAGTGAAGGATTTTGTAGAGTGCTTTAGAGTGGCCCACTAAATCCAGGTTTTAGCATTGCTACTCTGTGAACTTGTTCTGTGTTCCATTGTCAAGGTTCATCAACATTTCTAAGTCTGTCAGGAAGAAAATAAATTTGTGGTGGGTGGGGAGACTTTATTGAAATATTCAAAATTATAATAGTATTGTGAAAGTTTATTAATCAGTAGTTGTCCATTAGTTGCTTTTCTGAAGTCTGCTTTTCTGAAGTCCAGGGTCCATATTCTGCTGTTCTCCTTTCTTCCTTTTGGTCCTGAACTTGACCATCTCATGGTCACTGCTGCCCACCTTCTTCTACTTCCCCTACCAATTCTTCCCAGTTGGTGAGCAGCAGGTCAAGAGGAGCACAGCCCCTCGTTGGTTCCTCCAGCACTTGTATCAGGAAGTTGTCCCCAACACTCCAAAAACTTCCTGGATTGTCTGTGCACTGCTGTATTGCTCTCCCAGCAGATGTCAGGGTGATTGAAGTCCCCTATGAGAACCAGGGCCTGTGATCTGGAAACGTCTGTTAGTTAGTTGTCTGAAGAAAGCCTCGTCTACCTCATCCTCCTGGTCTGGTGGTCTATAGCAGATGCCCCCCACGACATCACCCTTGTTGATCTTGCCTCTAAACTTAACCCAAAGACTCTGAACAGGCTGTCCTCCATTTTCATGCTGGAGCTCTGAGCAATCATACTGCTCTCTTACATACAGTGCAACTCCTTCACCTTTTCTCCCTTTTCTCAGCATGACCACTGTCACTTGAACTAAACTAACTTCAGAGTAGATAACTCAAGTTAATTCTGCAGTGAAGGTTAATCTTATTAGGGTATGTCTACAGTATGAAATTATTTTGAAATTATTCTATTTGAATTTTCAGAAGCTATTTTATACATTCAGTCTTCTGAGTACCCACTAAAGTGCGTGAATTCGGCAGATTGTGTCCACAGTACCAAGGCTAGCATCGAATGTCAGAGCAGTGCTCTGTGGGTAGCTATCGCACAGTTCCCGCAGTCCCCGCTGCCCATTGGAATTCTGTGTTAAGCTCCCAGTGAATGGTGGGGCAAAAACATTCTTGCAGGTGTCTCTGGGTGTGTGTCGTCAGAAAGCTACAGCAGACAATCGTTTCGCACCTTTTTGGCTTACAGATGCCATACTGCTTTCAGCAGACGGTGCACCGCTGCTCTCCTACTATGAATCCACCTCTCCAACTCAACTTTGCTTGGCCATCGTGTACCGAACAGCACAGCTTCCGCCGCCAACTCTGGTCTCCCGCTATTGCCACACTTCGGAGCTTCTCCATGTTGTCTGTCCTGGGTTCCACCTCCATGAAAGCCACAGAAGACAACCATTTTCCGCCATTGTTTGGCTACCGTGAACCAAACAGCACAGCTTCTGCTGCCACTCTGCTCTCCTACATTTTGCACCCTTTTTCAGGGTTACCCGTGCAGGCGCCATAGCCATGGAGCCCAATCAGATCTCCGCTGCAGTTTTGACCATTGTAAATACCTCGCGCATTATCCATCAGTATGTGCAGAACCTGCAAAACCGGGCGAGGAAGCGACGACAGCGCAATTACTACAGTGATGGGGACGTGGACACAGATGGCATGGCATGTGGCGATTGGGAGATCATGGTGGTGTTGGGCCAGGTTCATGCTGTAGAACGCCAATTCTGGGCCCGGGAAACAAGCTAAGACTGGTGGGACCGCATAGTATTGCAGGTACGGATGATTCCCGGTGGCTGAGAAACTTTCGTATGCGTAGGGCCACTTTCATGGAACTTTGTGACTTGCTGTCCCCTGCCCTGAAGCGCAAAGACACCAAGATGAGAGCAGCCCTCACAGTTGAGAAGCGAGTGGCCCTGTGGAAGCTTGCAACGCCCGACGGCTACCAGTTAGTCAGGAATCAGTTTGGAGTGGGGAAATCTACTGTGGGGGCTGCTGTGCTGCAAGTAGCCAACGCAATCATTGACCACCTGCTATCAAGGGTAGTGACTTTGGGAAATGTGCAGACCATTGTGGATGGCTTTAATGCGCTGGGGTTCCCTAACTGCGGTGGGGCGATAGATGGAACGCATATCCCTATCTTGGCCCCGGCACACCGGGGCGGCCAGTACATAAACCACAAGGGGTACTTTTCCATGGTGCTGCAAGCACTGGTGGATCACAAGGGACGTTTCACCGACATCAACGTGGGATGGCCGGGAAAGGTGCATGACGCTCGCATCTTCAGGAACTCTGGTCTGTTTGAACAGCTGCAGGAAGGAACTTACTTCCCAGACCAGAAAATAACCGTTGGGGATGTTGAAATGCTTATAGTTATCCTCGGGGACCCAGCCTTAACGCCATGGCTCATGAAGCCGTACGCAGGCACCCTGGACAGTAGTAAGGAGCAGTTCAACTATAGGCTGAGCAAGTGCAGAATTGTGGTAGAATGTGCTTTTGGATGTTTGAAAGCACACTAGCGCAGTTTACTGACTCGGTTAAATCTCAGCGCGACCAATATTCCAGTTGTAATTGCTGCTTGTTGTGTGCTCCGCAATGTCTGTGAGAGTAAGGGGGAGACGTTTATGGTGGGGTGGGAGGTTGAGGCGACTCGCCTGGCGGCCAGTTTCACACAGCCAGACAACAGGGCGATTAGAAGAGCGCAGCATGGTGCGCTGCACATCAGAGAAGCTTTGAAAGCCAGTTTCATGACTGGCCAGGGTACCGTGTGAGAGTTGTTTGTTTCTCTTAAAGTTACCCGCCCCCTATATATATATGAAAGGAAATTAAAGTCACAATTGTTTAAAAAAACGTTCTTTATTATTTGTTGCACAAAACATTGAGAGAAATCAGAAGCTAGACAAGGGAGGGCGGGTATTGGGTTACAGGTGTGGAGGAGGAGGGAAGGACAAGTCCAGAAACCAGATCAAAATTTCAGGTATGCCAGCTTTCTGCTGCTTGTGCAATCCTCTGGGGTTGACTGTGTGGATCCCCATAGCCTCCCCCCCCCCCCATGTTCTTGGGCATCTGGATGAGGAGGCTATGGAACTTGGGGAGGAGGGAGGGCGGTTATTCAGGGGCTGCAGCAGCAGTCTGTGGTCTTGCTGCCTTTCCCGCATTAGATCCACCATACAGCGGAACATGTCAGTTTGCTCCCCCATGAGCTTGACTGTAGCATCCTGCCTGCTCTCGTCGCGCATGTCCCTCCTCTCTTCATATTCATGTAACGCTTTACGTGACTCTGCAATTGTTTGCCTCCACACGTTCAACTGGGCCATATCAGTGCAGGAGGACTGCATGAGCTCGGCAAACGTGTCGTCCCGAGTTTGTTTTTTCCGCCTTCTAATCTGGACCAGCCTCTGGGACAGAGTAGATAGGGGCCACATTGAAACATTTGCACCTGCTGCAGGAGGAGAAAAAGGGAGGGTAGTATTTTAAAAGATACATTCTAGAGAACAAAGGGGACGCTGTTTCTCAGTGAAACAGGCAATTCATAGTACACGGCACATGTTCTTTCTGTACAAGATCTCATTTGTCTCTTATACTGAAGTGCCTGCCACTTTGGTGTGAATAAGCCAACACATGTGGCCAGGCAACAGAATTCAGCTTGCAGGCAGCAGCCAGGCAACAGAATTCAGGTTGCAGGCAGCCTGCAGGCTCTCTGGGATGATCGTTTCATACAGCACCCTCCCCGCACGCGTGCACACACGCACCCACCGCGGGACTCCAATGAGGCTCTGTGCAGTGATGAGCCCTTTAAACTAAATGCGAACAGCCCAGCGCAGCTGGGTTTCCCCCCACCACATGGCTCCAATCAAGCTCTCACTCACCAGAAGTGCCTTCTCCAGGGTCATGGTCCGGGAGCATGTTTTGGGAGTAGGGGGAGGCTATTGGCTCCAGCTTTAAGAACAGTTCCTGGCTGGGGGGAAAACAGATTCCCCACTTTCCGCCTGTGCACTCTCCTCCTCCTTCTCCTCCTCCTCCAAAAACTCATCCTCCTCGCTCCGGGCTACTCCCCCCCTTGCAGGTGTCCACGGACGGTGGTGGAGTAGTGGTGTCGTCACCCCCCATAATTGCATGTAGCTTACGGTAGAAGTGGCATGTATGTGGCTGTGACCCAGAGCACCCATTCACCTCCCTGGCTTTTTGGTACACTTGCTCCTTGATTTTTTTATGACACTGTTCTGTGTCCCTGGAGTAGCCTCTTTCTGTCATGGCCCTGGAGACTTTAGCACACGTATTTGCGTTCCTTTTTTTAGAACGTAGTTCTGCCGTAACAGATTAGTCTCCCCAACATGCAGTGAGATCCAGTACCTCCTGTTCGGACCATGCTGGAGCTCGTCTGCGAATCTGGGACTGCATGGGCGCCTGTGATGGTGGACTCTGCATGGTTGCCTGTGATGGTGGACTGTGCTGATGGTCACCAAACAGGAAATTCAAAAGTTCCCGGGGCTTTTACTGCCTACCTGGCTAGTGCATTGGAGTTCAGAGTGTTGTCCAGAGTGGTCACAAGGGAGCATTCTGGGATAGCTCCCGGAGGGCAATATCGTCACATTGCGTCCACAGTACCTGTAACCTGGACCTGCAATCTCGATTTTAGCACTACTCCAGTTGCTGAGATGGAGTACAGAAATCGGAGTAAAGAGCCCTTTAAATCGAAAAAACTGGTTTGGTCATGTGGACAGAACCAGTTTTATTTCGAGGTAACTCGGCTAATTCCGAAATAACTGCGTACTGTAGAAGGCAAAAGGACACTGCTAGAAAACAGGTTCGAGAAAACTGACGTCCCTGTGAGTCCAGAGTTATTCAGGGACACAGCCATAAAGTTGATGGTGATGTCTAGTTACATCTTCTTTTCTGGTCTGGTCAAAGCATCTTACAGGATCGGGGGGTCCCAGAGCTCCAACACTAGTCTAAATGTCTGTCGTGCAATTTTTATAGCCCTGCAGCCTGAGCTGAGTCAGCTAGTACAGTTGTTTTATTGAGGTGTAGACATACCCTGAGTTACTGTAAAGGAGTTTGGTGAAGAGGTCACAACTACTCTCTAGTTACCCCAGACTCTCTCTTTAGGTTGTCTACGTCTGTGGTGCTCATATCTGTCCTTAGTAGTGGCATAATATTGACATTCTTGATACTGTAGCTTCATTGCTGTTCAAAGATTCTGGATAGCAGCCGTGAAACTGATCAGAATCTTCTAAAATTCCCTCTCCTGCTGCTTGACGGTCATGAACAGAGGAGAGGAGATGGAGTTGTCTGGAGACTCAAGAAGACAATTCTGCATTGTTCTGTTCATGTACAGTATGGTTGCAACGAAAATTTTAAGGCTAGAGATTTCTGCTTTTTTAATGAAGTCTTGCGTTCTGTAGAAATTCATAGCTTAGGTTTCCATGCTCACCAGGAAAAGTGATTTTTTTTTCACGCCCTGTCTATAATTTTAGACAATACTTGAAACTGAAAAGCTAGATTTCTGAGGCATTTTGGCTGTTGGAGTGCATTTAAGACTATGATGAGATGATAATAAATATGTAGTCTGAATATTTAATATTCTCATAGCTTAAAAAAATCAATCTTCCTGGGAAGAAAGCATTTAAATATTCAAGTGAGGAAAAATTCCTGGCTTTTACTGAATTATCTCTGGTGATTTTGAGAAACTGATCTTTTGCCACAGAATTAAGTATTGAACCAAAAACAACATCTTGTCATGATAAACCAGTTTCAAGTGCACTGGATGTTAGACTCCATATTTCTGATGCCCCTTCTGAAACCTCTTCCAGTCAGTATCTTCCTTTAATTAAAGGATTAAGAAAAAGGGAGGAGAAGTAGACGTTCAATAAGGATATGCATTTAGAAATTCACTTTTTACTGCCTTTCAGTGGTATCGGACATAAATTATATTGAATCAGTAAACTGTTTTCCCTTTTCTCATCCCCTGCATTACCATTAAAAATGATGGCTTTCCACACTTTTAATACCAGCTGCTGATGGCTCCTTTACTTGTCCTTTGTTCTTCCCTGGAGTACCATCGCTGTCCCATCTCACATTGTTTTTTCCTTGTGGAAAAGCAGTAGACTATGATGAAGACAGCAGAATGACATATTTGGATCTCTTACAAATCTAGTGTCAGGATAAATGGGGAAATCCACAAATCTATTTTTTATCTAGAGTTGGGCAAATACTGAAAAAGAGTATTCATAGATATTAACTCGTGTAAAAACCATGAATTTACATTGATTTGTGTTCATTTTCCATGACATTCCTATGAATTCTATTTGCTACAAGAAAATTTGTTAAAAGAGATCTCATGAATATCCATACAAATGTGTTCAGAAAGATTTGCTGTGCTTTGTTTTTTTTTTAAAAAAAGGAGTACTTGTGGCACCTTAGAGACTAACAAATTTATTTGAGCATAAGCTTTTGTGAGCTACAGCTCACTTCATCGGATGCTGAAGTGAGCTGTAGCTCACAAAAGCTTATGGTCAAATACATTTGTTAGTCTCTAAGGTGCCACAAGTACTCCTTTTCTTTTTGAAAATACAGACTAACACGGCTGCTACTCTGAAACCTTTGTTTTTTTAATTATTATTTTGCTTTTCTTGTTGATAGTATTGTTCCTCCACCATGATTGACGCTTCTGTGTGACCTAAGTGATCATTCAGATACCACATATAATAATTGGTTGAAGATAAAATGGAGGTGAATCATTTGCAAACAGTGCAGAGGTTGAGATGTTTGTATAGGATGTTCAAGTGATTGCTCGTGTATTCCACAATAGGTGTGCGTGCTCGCCACGTGCACCGGTATTGGAAGTTTTTCCCCTAGCAGTACCCATAGGGGAGCGCCCCAGCGACCCCTGGAGTGGTGCCTCCATGGCGCGGTATAAGGGGCACTGCGCACTCCCCCCATACTCACTTCTTTCTTGCCACCAGTGAGGGTGCTTCGGAACTGCTCTGGTCCAGCTTTGCTACAGGTCATTCCCAGAACTCTTGTTCGTTCAGGGTATGGTACCTGTAGTTAGTAGTTTGATTAGTTTTAGTTAGTGCACCCGGGCCGGGGCATGCCCCACGCCCTGGGTTTTAAGTCGTGCGACATTTGTAGGCAACAGATTCCAGTGAGTGATCCACACGCAGACTGTTTACGCTGTTTGGGTGAAACCCATCTCAGCGATTGCTGCAAGATTTGCAAGTCGTTCAAGCCTCAGACCAAGAGAGAGGGACATTAGGCTCCGGGCCATCCTGATGGAGTCAGCGTTGATCCCGACTCCGGTGCGCTGCTCCAAGTCAGCACCAGGTACCGCGGTGTCGGTGCATGGTCACACCCTGGTGCCATCTACCAGTCGGCACCACTCCCCATCCAAGCGACAAGCCAAGAAGGCTAAGAAGAGGCCTTCTCCGCTGCGGCACCAGAGCAAGACTTCGGGAGAGGCTAGACCCATGCTGGGCAGTTCTCGGTCCCCATCGGCCTCTAGGCCTCCGACTCGGTCAAGCAGAATAGCCCAGCCTGTTCAGAGCAGGCTTCCCTGGATGTCTGGATGCCTTCCACGCCAGAGGCCCTGCAAGCAGCCCAGGATGTTATGTTCTTGATGGTACCAGGAGCACTGCCAATGTTGGCCCCGCGGTCCAGAGGCAAGCCTCTGCTGGGTTCTCCGCAGTCGCCCCCAACTCGGTACCAATCTCGGTCAACAGAATATTCCCAACCCCGTTTACCGCTCAGCAACCGTCCCGTGCATAGTCCACGCAGACAACCAGGTTGTCTGGCTGGATTCCATCTGACAGAGACTCCAGACACCGCTCTGCCTCGAGGAGCACATACAGAAGGGACCAAGGCAGATGACGTCGAAGGTCCTCGTCTCAGAAGGGCTATCGTAGCCAGTCGCGACACGAACATCAACGCCATTCTCGTTCATCGTCTCGCTCCAGGACCCCACCACGGCACCGCTCCCACAGCCCCGGGCATAGGTCATCAGTGCCTCGCCGGCACAGATCCACCCACCGGAGCCGATCGTGGAGCAGCTGCTTCCAATAGTACCGTTCCTCCATGTCGGGATCGCAGTCTCATGGTCGGCACCGCTCCCGGCGCTGCCACTCCTCCCAGTCCAGGGACAGTGGCAGGTCCTACGTCAGCCCAGCCTCCCTTCCTAGTCGTCCATTGATGGGTCAGGCCAGCCAGGCCGAACGGCCTGCTCTGCTGGTGCCACAGCACCGGTGCAGTGGTGCTGGGCCCTGTGGCCGGCACAGTGGTACTGGTGAGCACCATGGCCCCCGATGCAGCCCCTGATGGGGGCTCACTCAGTGGCTGGAGCCTTGGCATGGCTGTCAGCCTCCCTCTGCCAGCCTCCAAGGAAGGAGTCGGTGGGACGTGCATCTTTGGCGCCGTGCCCGGAGAGCGACCAGGGTGTGGATCCTCCCGTGCTGGTGGACACGCAAAGTACTGCACCTGCCTCCTCGCCCTCCCATGATGAGGCGATTTACGTCCCCTCCTCCCTCTGTTCCCGTAGGAGGACTCTAAAGCCCACCAGAAGCTATTGAAAAGGGTGGCATCAAACCTCAACCTTCAGGCAGAGGAGGTGGAGTCGTCCTCGGACTCTCTTTTGAACGTCCTGTCCGCCTCAGTACCGGGCAGCGTGGCCTTGCCACTCCACGAAGGGGTGGCAAAAATTTCAAATGCCTTGTGGCAAACCCCGGCCTCATTGTCCCCCATCTCTAAGAGTGCGGAAGCAAGTATTTTGTGCCCGTCAAAGGACATGAATACCTTTACACCCACCCTGCCCCTAACTCTCTGGTGGTTGAGTCGGTCAACCACGGGGAACGGCCGGGCCAACCAGTCCTTACTCTGAAAAATAAAGATTCAAGGAGCCTGGATTCTTTTGGGAGAAAAACTTATTCATCCTCGAGCTTTCAGTTATGGGTGGTGAACCATCAGGCTCTCCTGGGCCGGTATGAGTTCAGTCTATGGGGCTCTCTGCCCAAGTTCGAGGACTCCCTCCAGGAGTGTGACAGGAAGGAGTTCAAAGCTCTGGTGGAGGAGGTTACAGCAGCTGCCAGGGCAACCCTGCAGGCAGCGTCGGATGCGGTGGACGTGGCCGCTTGGTCCATAGCCTCTGCGGGTCCATGAGAAGGGCGTCGTGACTTCTGCTGTCCGGGCTGTCGAGTGAGGTGCAGGACCTCCTGTTTGACGCCAAGGCTCCATTTGCGGAACAGACGGACATAAAATTGCATGGCCTGAAGGATTCCCGCACTACGCTTAAGACTATTGGCCTCTCTATTCCAGCTCCAGCTAAACCGAAGTTTAAGCCACGGCAGTCTCCCACCCAGGCCACCCACTCTAAATATGAGCTCCCTTATAAAAAGATGCGGGATTATAAGAAACGGCTGCAGAGACCATCTCGGTCTGCCCCCCAGCCTGGGTCCTGCAAGGGCAAACAGGCAGGGAAATGGCAGTTTTGATGGGACACCCGGGGGCAACCTACCAGTTCTCATCAGGGATCCACCCTCTATAAAGCTTCCCTTCTCCAACCAGTTGTGTGCTACATCCTCCAGTTTACCTCTACCCCGCACAACCACCATCCGCCCCCATCCCTCCTGGGGGACCCCTTTCATGAGGCTCTGCTCGAGCAGGAGGTGGGGTGGCTCCTTGGCCTAGGAGCAGTAGAAGTGGTGTCCAGCGGAGTTTGAACACAAGGGGTACTGCTCCCGCTATTTCCTTATCCCGAAGGCCAAAGGCAGGCTCAGGCCCATCCTGAACCTACGAGGCCTGAACCAGTACATGGTGAAGCTCAAGTTCCACATGGTCTCCCTGGCCTCCATCATTTCCTCCCTGGATCCTGGGGACTGGTACACCACCCTCGATCTGCAGGACGTGTACTTCCACATCCATATATTCGAGGGGCACAGACGCTTTCTCCGTTTCATGGTTGGGCAGGATCACTATCAATTCATGGTCCTCCCGGTTGGCCTGTCCACTGCCCCCAGGGTATTTACAAAATGTACGTCTGTGGTGGCGGCCTACCTCAGGCACCGTGGGGTCCAGATCTTCCCCTATCTGGACAACTGGCTGGTCAAGTTCAGTTCCCGGTCGCAGGTGCGGGACCATGTAATGCTCCTTCTGTCCACGTGCGCCACTCTGAGCCTGTTGGTAAACAACACCAAGTCCACAGTAGTCATAGTACAATGCATAGAGTTTATCGGGGTGGTCCTGGATGCCACGTTGGCCACAGCCTCCCTCCCACTGGTCAGGTTCGAGACCCTGAAAGGGCTCATCGACGCAGTCACAAGGTTTCCAGTGACAACAGCCAGAGCGTCTCCAGCTCTTGGGTCACATGTTGGTATGCACATACGTAGTTTGTCACGCCAGACTCAGGATGAAACCCCTCCAGCTCTGGTTGGCCCTGGTGTTCTCCCACGCCAGAGACAGGATGGACAAGGTCCTCACTGTGCCTGAGTCGGTGATCGCCTCCCTTCGATGGTGGTCCTCCCCGGTGCTCCATGGGGTCCCGTTCAGAGGCAGGCCCCCGTCGCTGGAACTGGTGTTCGATGCATCGGACCTGGGGAGACGTTCAGATCCAAGGTCTGTGGTCTGCACAGGACCTGGCCCTCCACATAAACGTCAAAGAGCTCAGGGTAGTCCGACTGGCGTGCATGGCCTTCCGCTCATACCTGGAGGGCAGAGTGGGCAGGGTTATCACAGCCTCGATTGTTTTACATCAACAGGGAAGGCGAGGCCCGATCCTCTGGTTGGAAGTCCTCAGGCTGTGGGACTTCTGTATAGCCCATGATGTTTGCCGACAGGTCTACCACCTACTGGGCGCCCGGAACTCACAGGCAGACCGCTTGAGCAGGGACTTCTCTCAGCATGAGTGGTCTCTTCATCCAGAGGTGGCGCTCAGACTTTTCCTAGAGTGGGGAACTCCGCAGGTGGACCTGTTCGCCATTCGGCAGAACTGTTGCTGTTACTGGTTTTGCTCCGGGGGTGGTGGGACAGGGCGCTATCTCCGGTGCCTTTCAGATGGGCAGCTGAGCGGGATGTTTCCCCCGTGACTACCCCGATTCAACTCATTTTGGACAACCTCAAAGCCCAGGGCCTGGCGCCCTCGTCTGTCAAGGTGAACTTGGCGGCCATATCGGCCTTCCACCCGCCGATGCAGGGGCACACGGTGTTCTCCCATGCCATGACTGGCCAATTCCTTAAGGGATTGGATAGTCTCTTCCCGTACATTAGGCCCCCTGTCCCGCAGTGGGACCTGAACTTGAACTTGGTTCTGGCCTGGCTGACAGGCCCCCCCTTTGAGCCGCTAGCTACGTGCTCCTGGTCGCCCCTCTTGTGGAAGGTAGCCTTCCTAATAACGATCATGTTGGCTGGCGGGTCTCAGGAGCTCAGGGCCCTGACCTCCGAGCCCCCGTACACGGTGTTCCATAAGGATAAGGTTCAGCTCCGCCCACATCCTTCATTCCTCCTGAAGGTGGTCTCCGCCTACCACATGGGTCAGGACTTTTTCCTGCCGGTCCTCTGCCCCACGTCCCATATATCCAGTGAGGAGCGTCACCTCCACACGCTGGATGTGAGATGGGCTCTGGCCTTTTACCTGGAGCGGACTAAGCCGTTCAGGAAGTCCTCGCAGCTGTTCATCGCCTCGGCTGAATGCATGAGGGGTCAGCTGATCTCCACTCAGCGGCTTTCCAACTGGATCACCTCGTGTATCCATACCTGTTATGACCTGATGGGAATCCCTCCACCGTCAATTGTGAGGGCGCACTCGACTAGGGCGCAAGCCTCATTGGCTGCCTTTTTAGCCCATGTCCCCATTCAGGACATTTGCAGGTCTGCCACATGGTCTTCAGTTCACACATTCACTTTGCATTATGCGATAGTCTCCCAGACCAGGGAAGATGCCGGGTTTGGCAGGGCTGTGCTCCGTCCCGTGAATTTGTGAACTCCTACCCATCTCCAACAGATATAGCTTGGAATCACCTATTGTGAAATACACATGAGCAATCACTCGAAGAAGAAAAGACAGTTACCTTTTCCATAACTGGTGTTCTTCAAGATGTGTTGCTCGTGTCTATTCCACATCCTGCCCTCTTTCCCCTCTGTTGGAGTTGTCTGGCAAGAAGGAACTGAGGGTCGGGGGAGTGCCCAGCGCCCCTTATACTTCGCCATGGAGGCTCCACTCCAGGGGTCGCTAGGGGTGCTCCCCTACGGGTATTGCTAGGGGGAAAACTTTCAACACCGGTGCACATGGCGAGCACGCACACCTGTTGTGGAATAGACATGAGCAGCACATCTCCAAGAACACCAGTTACAGAAAAGTTAACTGTCTTTTTGAACAATTCTGAAGAACAAGCTAGCAAAGATCAGTCTGCTCTTGGAAAATTCACAAACCAATAAAAAGGCTGAAGTTATCAAATTCTTCAGTTTATAGCTCTGTTTGTACCTGTGTGATGAGACGCCAGGCTCTGGGTTGCACCACTTGAAAAGGGTATAAGTTTGGGGTATCAGATCTTTCTCTGAATACAGGTATCCAGCTGGTGATCAGATCTTGATTTGAAAAAGTTCCAGAAACGAAAAGCAACAAGATTTAACCATCAGATTATTAAACGTAGTGGTTCAGGCTACGTCAAGTTTCCTTCCCCACTCTGAACTCTAGGGTACAGATGTGGGGACCTGCATGAAAGACCCCCTAAGCTTTTTCTTACCAGCTTAGGTTAAAACCTTCCCCAAGGTACAAAGTTTGCCTTGTCCTTGAACCCTATGCTGCCACCACCAAGTGTGTTGAACAAAGAACAGGGAAAGAGCCCACTTGGGGAAGTCTTCCTGCAAAATATCCCCCCAAGCCCTACGCCCCCTTTCCTGGGGAAGGCTTGATAAAAATCCTCACCAATTTGTACAGGTGAACACAGACCCAAACCCTTGGATCTTAAGAACAATGAAAAATCAATCAGGTTCTTAAAAGAAGAATTTTAATGAAAGAAAAGGTAAAAGAATCGCCTCTGTAAAATCAGGATGGTAAATACCTTACGGGTAATCAGATTCAAAACATAGAGAATCCCTCTAGGCAAAACCTTAAGTTACAAAAAGACACAAAAACAGGAATATACATTCCATTCAGCACAGATTATTTTACCAGCCATTAAACAAAAGGAAATCTAACGCATTTCTAGCTAGATTACTTACTAACAGTTGTAAGGCTGCATTCCTGATCTGTTCCTGGAAAAAGCATCACACAGACCCCTTGTTTCCCCCCTCCAGCTTTGAAAGTATCTTGTCTCCTCATTGGTCATTTTGGTCAGGTGCCAGCGAGGTTATTTTAGCTTCTTAACCCTTTACAGGTGAAAGGGTTTTGCCTCTGGTCAGGAAGGATTTTATAGCACTGTATGCAGAAAGGTGGTTACCCTTCCCTTTATTTTTATGACAGGCTACATTTCTGGAATATCTATAACTTTGAGAGTAAGACTGTGTGAGTATCTTAAAAAATCCATGGCAGATTACAAGTTGCAGATCTGCCTGTAGTCCCCAGACAGACTACTTGTTTCATTCCTCAACACTGCAATCATAGCGTGTTCTAGAAAGATACTTGCCACCTGAGGGAATAGATTAGGATTAAGTACTGAGGGTAAAATCCTGACCTCACTGAAGACAGTGACAAAACTCCCATTGACTTTAATAGGGCCAGGATTTTGCCCTGTAAATTTACAGTTAAGTAATGATTAAGGACAATGGTAAGGGTTCAGTGTACCTAACCTATCTTTATACTATAAACAAGAAATCAGACCTATGAAATAAAATAGTAATATTTCTGCAACAGATATAAATTTAACATTAGTTGGCCAGCTTTGAAGTGGTGGTGTATGTCAGCATTGGATTAATGTTGAGTCTGTTTTAATCTTTTGCACTTCTTTAATGCTTTCTTTGAGAATCTTAAAGCATTTTACAAACATTCAAGTAAGTTTTGTATCTTCACTGAAAGACTTTTACAGATGGATAAACAAGCAGAGTGACTTGCTTTGAAGGTCATGCAGCAAGTCATTATCAGCCCTGGGGAAATAATTTTTCTCCTTGGCTTGCCGAGGTCCATATGACAACATAATATGTATAGGTACTTGTAAGCAAATGGTTCAGGAAGCTGAGTGAATCACTTTATAAATTACTCATGTTTACGTAAGCTTTTTAGCCTTGTACTAGCAGATGATTTAAAATTAGCATTGCTGTGATAGATAAATTAAGCCTACTGATATACAAGTATTTTTTAGTTTACACACTGACAGCTGTTGTTTAGATTGGAATTAATACTTTTGGAGAGCGGGGAGTTTGAAAGAGAGGTGGGAAGGAGAAAGGTGAAGGATGAAATAAGGGGAATAGAGAAAGAGTTAAGGTATGAAGGAAGAGAAGAGAGAATGAGGCTTTACAAGATAATTCCAGAATGAAGGAATAAAAATATTTGAAGAAACGTTAAATAGGGACAAAAAATACGGGGGCGGGGGAGAATATTAAAATACACAATCAGAACAGAAAAGAGAGAATTAATGAACTTCGTGAAAAAAACGTTTAAACTTAAAAACATTAGCCTAAGGGAAAATACATGGGGGAGAGGAGAGAAGATACAGAAAGATATACAGTAGTAGGAAACGAGAATGTATAAAAGGGAAAAAAGAACAAAAATAAGATTATCAAGTTTAAATTCAATTTTGTTTATAAAAAGTTTGGTAGAATGTTATAATTCTTCTTTTGAGTGCTGGTCCTTGTTGTATTCCACTGAGGATTATACACATGTGCCATGCATCCGGAGCCCTATGTTTTCCTGCAGGTTCCATAATTTTCATAACAAGTGTCTCTCAGTCTCACTTGTTTTGCTGTAAAACAGTAGATATTGCTAATTATTATTCGGTGTACTTTTGTGGAAACTCCAAAGCCCTCTTACCCTATTTTAAGTTCTCCATTGCTCTGTCAAATTCCCTAGGATCTTCATGTCTTCAGTCTCCTGCTCTTCATATCTTTGCTACCTCCTGCACAACTTAATGATGGATGAAATACAGCAATAATCTCTAATTAAATTGCTAATTTAAGTAATCCTTTTAATGTTAAATTCAGTCATTTTAAAATTATAATAAATAAAAGACCTTAACAGGACTGCCCTCACATGTAAAATATGCACTTATAAATGACCAAAGTTTGGACCTTTTAAACTTTCTCTTCAAAAATATAAATACTTCTGCTCAGGTGTAAAAACAGGAGACACTGAACCGACATAGCATGTGGGCTATGCAGTAAAAGTAAACAGTCTTATGATTGCTCATATGATATTGCTCAGGAAATCATACTCACTGATATTTGTGAAGTGGTAGAGGCCCATTGTTTGGGCGAATTCCTCATATAGAGAAAAAAATAGAATAGCATTATCATGCCATCTAGTGGCCAACTATTTGAAAATCATGGTGGTTTTTACTTGTACTCCCTTCTCAGTATTTATAGTAAACATTTATTCTAGTGAATACAAGCATGCTTATTTAAATATACACTTTTCTGGAACTAATGTACCTCCTTTGCGGAGGTGCTACAAATTACTTCACATGGAAAGCACAGCAGAGACAGCTAGCCAGGTGGCAGGAGATGTCTCCAGAGAAAATCAGCTTAACCCTACCAGATGTGTGGAAGCAATCACATTGCTTTTTATTCTGGGCAACAGAACCAAATGAGCAGAAAACAAGCAAGAGGTTTCCTAAATTAGTGCAGAACTGAGCATATAACAGTAATTCTGTAAAAGTCCAAGAATGCTTGAAATCGATGCTATACCAGATATAAGTAAATACTTTCAAATGCAAAGAAGTAATAAGAATAAGTGTCAGAATTAGCCAAGGTGGTCACAGATGTAACCCCATGCTCAAAGTGTCCCTAAACCACTAAATGCCAGAAGCTGGGACTGGATGATGGGATGGATCACTCAAAATTGCCCTCTTCTATTTATTCCCTCTGAAGCATCTGGGAATGGCTACTGTCAGAAGACAGGAGACTGGGCTAGATGGACCATTGGTCTGACCCACTATAGCCATTCTTATGTTCTTAGAATAATACACTTTGAAGCACTTGCCTAGGACCACATAGTTAACTACGCACAGTGACCCAAGTCCAAATCCTCTTTCCTTCATTTCATCTTTTGAGCCAGTTGATCCATGGCCTACTTATTGTAACATCGTAAATCCAAGTAAAAATATGTGTGGCTTGTAACCACACAATCCTAAATCTTCCCTGGAATCAAAAGGCACGAATTAGACTCTAGCCTTCATATGGTACTTTATATCAACAAAGGCTCTCTCTTAGGTTTATGCTTTAACCTGAAATTGTATGTAGTTAGGAAAGGATCTTGTGGAAGAATCCCAAGTAAAGTCTCTGACCTATCCTGCAGCTGAGAGAAAGAGTCCCATCATAACCTGAAGACTAGGCAAGCCAAATTACATCTTCTGACCTTACAGTGGGTTGGGTTTTTTTGTTTTTGTTTTTAAACGATGGGGAGAGTTGGTGCATCAAGGGCTCCTAAAGCATCTATTAATGAATACTTTAAAAGGGCACTGCATGTGCTTATTTGCTCAGCAGTTGTTTTCCTGTAAATTAATCAGTTGCAATTCATTTAAGCTAGTTCAAAGCACCTTATTAAGTATATAAACAATAACTATACAATGAAATTAGGCAAAAAAGCCATATAATAATGCTGCCCTTGGTTCCTCTAGCATTATTTAAACTGCTGTGTGTATGTGTGAGCAGGCATCTTCTCAGCCTACATGTGGATTCCTAAATCTGCAGGCTGGTTAGATGGTTGTCATACGTTCATCTGATATCTGCTGAAATGTGTCTTTCCTGGAGAAAGGAATGCCTTTCAAGATATCTTAGGAAACATCAGAAATCTTAAGTCACTTTAATAAGGCAGTGGATCATCATGAGACCCTTTTACTTTGGGCACTTTTAATCAGAAGAGGTACTTGTGGCCTGCAGTTCCCTTTTAATGGATGTAGTTAAATCATAGTTAAAATAAAGGTAGTACAATAAGGGACATTAACAAAATAAGATCAAACTAATGGCCTGATTCTGCCAGGTACCCAGCACCTCTGGAAGATGCAGAATGCGCTGAACACTCAGTGAGGTTTTTCTGAGTTGAAGATCTCTGTGTCTGTCAGGTTCACTCCTTAATTTAATTTTTTTATCAATGTTGATTGTAGTCCTAAAAATATTATTGAGAGCTACAGTGGGGACTTGAATCATGCTACAAGACGAATACTGTAGTTGAAAGACATGATTGAACTTGACAGGGAGTTTTGGTATTGCCCTAACGGTAGTGACCATTAATTAATAAGTACTAAATTAATACTGCTAACTGTTGAAGCATTATTTTTGGGTCAAATCCTATTTGTGTCCATAATCTCATTCACTGTAATGGGCCTACATCTGAGTAGGGCAATCTAGATTTAGTGTATAGAGCTTTTTGCTCAAACCTATTAATCGAACATCACAAACACAAATATTTTAATAGCTTGTCTTAATTTATAGCTGAAATTAAAGAATCAAATATACATAGTAAATTAACATTGATTTGAATAACATTTTGGGTGTACGTAGGACTTTTATCTTTGAATTTAATAGCCTTGTGCTGTGCGCAGATATAATCAAGATTTTTACAAAAGTTCTGGATTGGACACTAAAATTATTAACTCCTTTCTAGTGTAGCCATTTCTGGAGCTTTCACATGCTTGTGATTAAATTGTTAACTAGATATATTCATGTTAAAGGTTTTGGCTCCTATACATATTACAGTCAACACAAAATGACAGGTTTCAGAGTAGCAGCCGTGTTAGTTTGTATTCACAAAAAGAAAAGGAGTATTTGTGGCACCTTAGAGACTAACAAATTTATTTGAGCATAAGCTTTCATGAGCTACAGCTCACTTCATCAGATTGCTGTAGCTCACGAAAGCTTATGCTCAAATAAATTTTAGTCTCTAAGGTGCCACAAGTACTCCTTAACACAAAATGAGTATTTGGATTTAGGTGTGGCTAAAATAGGGATTCCATATTTTACCTGTGTGTTTAAGGATTTAAGGAAACGTTTTTCTTTAAAAGATTATTTTATCTTATTTCTATTTTGATAGCACATGGGGAACCCAAAGAGGAATTTGGGCCCCTTTGTGCTAAACATTGCACAATCAAGTAACAGAGTCCCTGCTCATAGTTAGGCATGTATCATTTTTTCAGACCTTTTGTGTTGTCTTGTTGAATAGCACATAAAAACCAGTAACTTTCAAAAGGCAAAAAATACAAAGAATTATGACAGCAAATGTGCTGTCACCTCACTTTGGTGCCACTTACACCTCTCTGTCATTATCATCTCTTCAGAATCAGCATTTGTTTCTTAGAGCTTTTATGTAAAAAGTGGAAAATAGGTAGGGCAAGTAAACAAAGGGAAAGCTAATTCAGCATCTTTCCAGATACTGATTTTGTATTTTTGTGTACTCCCAACTCCACAAATATTTAAAATCCCTAAAAAGTGTATACCAAATTACCGTTTCTCTGTTGTCAATGGATTTTCTTAGTTTAAGGGTAAGAAATTACAGTTGTAACAGTTACTGGTTTGGTGTGATATTGGGCAGTATTTTTTCCCTACAAGTTCACAAACATGTAAATAGATCGCCTCATGTTTGTGTCCTTAATATTTGCATTGGCTTAAAGTTCCTTTTTGTGAATCAACAAAAATGAGTCCTTAAAAACCAAAATGCCTTTCCTCTGTTTAAATTTTTGCTCATTTCATTTGTCTACTCTGAATTTCTTTGATCTGGTTAATGCATTCACTACAGTATGTTTGAGAGGACTGAGTGACCACGATAACTGTATGAGTGTACATGAGACTTCAGAATATTTTGAAAATTTGTTAAAAATGTAACATTAAAATATCTATTAAATATGGCTTGTGTGTATACAGTGACCTGTAGGGCAGGAAAGTTCATTACTATTATTAGAATGTAAAGTAGTATTATAGTACTTCTGTAGCTTTCTCTAACAGACTGTAGTTATGGCTTCATTTTGTTCAACTCCAGGTTCTTCTCAGTCTTTGTTGACATAATCATGTCATCCCCTCACCAATTCCAGGATTCTGTTCAGAAATGATGATAAAGATATTTCTGTGGAAAAGGGAGGCCCTGGGGATAGGGTAGGACAGGGCTTTACCACACCAGTTCAGTGCTCTGAAATCCTTTTTAGATCTCAGGCCGGGGCATGGGTTAGAGCAGCACATCAGCTGCTCTAGCACCATGACCCAGAAGTAGAGGATTAAGGAGCTGCATTCTGCTCACAGATGTCCCCCTGCCGCCACTACTGCTTAGCTGCATTGAGCTCTATTTCAGGGACAACTGAACCTTCCAGAGCTTTGGTGTGCCTAGCCCTGCATGGGTTCACAGAGTAGGGAGGAGTGTTCATTCTTTGCACTCCTGGCATACAGTGATCAAAGGACTCTCTAGCTTCAGTAGTGGTACTAGGAATACAATAGTGGGGAGGGAGAGCAAACACAAATGGTGCAGCAGAAACTGTCACTATGTGCTCTCCACCTTTTCTTGAATTCATTCTGTATCCCATCCTGATATGCCTGTGGAGCGATGGGGAGGAGAAGAGGGGACAAGAAAAGGTGTACTGCATTGGTTTACTGTACTTTTAAGATTTCTGTGATTTATGGAGAGCGGAGCAGCTTGGTGCCGTTATTTTGATGCATAAAATTGGGCAGGGAAGGTTGGCTGTTGTCCTCCTTCAGACATTTCTAATCTGCGAGAGATCTTTTTCTTACCATTTAAAGGGAGAGCAAATCTTACATAATAGTTATCCTCCTTACTGTTCTCTTCATGTTAATCTGACTACAGAAGTTGAATATTCAACCTCCTCTTGCCAAGGAAAATATAGGCATAAGTTAGAAAAATCAGATGAAACACATTGAAAAAACAAGGTATGATTGAGAGGGGATGGGGGAACCTGTCCAAACCAAAGGAACCAGAAATGGACCAAATGGTAATGCTAGCCATTCTTCCTGTTCCTTTGTTTTCCACTGTGCTGATCCATAATTCCATAAGACTATTTTTACTATGGAATTTGATCTTGAGGTTGGCCTGATTTTTCAAAGGAGGTGGGCATCCACTGAAGTCAGTGGGATCCAAAGGTGCTTAGTCCCTTTTTAAGTCAGACCATACATTTTAGTGCACGTTTTATTAAATGTGTATGTGTTGTCATTTTTCTCCCTTTAATGTGTTTTTTTTCCCTTTGTTCCTCTCAACCTCTATATTTCATTTGGGGTATTAAGGGAGAACCAGGGAGTGATCAAATCAAGGCACATGACATTTTCAACATAAAATTGTTAGTAATATCTCTGCAAAAATAACATGGCAACTTGGTTTATAAAAACTGCTTCTATAGCTTAAATAAAAGCAGTTCATTTTTGTCTCTGAGACAAGGGGTGAAGTATCTTTATATTTTTTATAACCAGAAAAAATACTGAGATGCTCATTAAGAATGTTCTCCTGTTGTAACTTTTGTGGCTCTATAAAAAGTTTTTTTTTCACCTTCTCTTCTGAGCAGCATTGCCAAAAATGATAGACTCTGTCAGTTACAAGATTAAAAACACTGCCAAGACTTTCTCACAGCAGAACTGTACTAGTGCCAACAAATGTAAGAGGGTAAATGATTTCAAGGCCATTCTACTCTTTTTTTCCCCTCTTCTCTAAGGGGCACTAGTGAAAGGAGTGAATCATTTTCTAGGATTGTCAAGATCCAAAATTTTACTGCTAATTTAATGTATGTATGCTTTCTGGTCCAACTAGCATTGCTGGGAAATCGGATTACTGCCTCTTGAGTACAGTAGAATCTGAAGCTGCCTCTTCATGCTGATGAGTTGTCATGCACAATGGCTCAAATGGTTTCTGGGGTTCTTGTTCACAAATTTTTTAGTATGTATAAAATGTATTATGAGTAGGATTAGCAAAGAATTCTTAATGATTTTTGCTGTTACTGTTTTCAGAGCATTTTGTGGTTTCGGGTTAAGAAAATTAGATGCTGTAGTACATGAGTTGCGGGGGACAGGTTTACATTCCATTCCAAGACTGAGATTAAGTAATGGTTAGTTTGAAGTTGTTTTATTTTACAGAACATCATATTTATACATAACTGACACTTATTTCATCTCCTTAAACTCTATTTCCCTCTGTGGTCTGTCTTCAGTGAGTCCACCTGACTGGCAGCACTGCTTGCAACATATCTTATAGGAGAGGACTTCTTTAGTTGTGTGCTTTGGGAGCAAGAATCTGAATGGAGGGAGGTTTCAGACACCTTCCTTCTTTGGATGGTTTGTTTTTTGGTACAGTCTGCAAGGAAGTACCCAAGCAACAGACTTCAGAGGTCTCATTAAACAATATTTATTAGGAAAAGAACAAGAAAACCACATTTAAACAAAAATGGTTTGCTAGTCTTGTGCTCTGAAAAGTTAAGCAAACTAAATTTGATGACAGTGACTAACAGATTTTCCTCTCTGCCTTTATATTTCAGCTGCTCACTTTTTTCCCTAGCCAGCCTGTGTCCCAGGCTGTGTCCCAGGATTCCCAACCCCACCCCCATCAATTTTTTGGTCAAGTTGTAACCTCTATAATTCATTTCAGCTGAAAAGTTTTAGAGTTCATTATAAAAACAGGGTGAAGTTACGGCCACATTTCAACAAAGTGCTGTCTGATGTGGTGTATCTACTGAGGGTTGATGAAATAATCTCTGCTCTCCATACAGTGTCCCTTCTTTATGCTAACATTCCCCTTACTCTCATTTCCACCCCATGGCCTAGTTCTGCAATGGTCCCCCAACTTCCTGGTTCTCAGTCGAGCATTTCAAAGGTGGTTTTGACCTTCCTTGCTCCATAACTATCCCAAAAAATCCAGAATTCTGATTTGCATGTTAAATTGTTCCTGGTATTAGATTGAATTAACTCAGTCTGTCTGTCTACTATTTCTGTATATTGGACTTTTAAGCAGAAATTATTTTTTTCCTCCTAATTCCCTCATATCTGTCATTCTGTATTGTTAAATAGGAATTATTGATAAATGCCAGATCCTTTGTCACAGTCCTATATGACTGGTTATATTTTAAAATTACAATTAAGTACAATCATTTGGTACTTTTCATTCTGCCTAATCGACTGTGCTGTTGGGAAATGCTTTCATACCTTGAATTCATGTATTATCACTAAAGAAATCAATGCTAGAAAAGCATCAATTGGTGATGTCAATTTATCCTACTCATCTACCTGTTTGAAAAAATAAAATTAATTAGATGAGGATGAACCCAGCTTGAGCCGTCCTTTAGATGAGAATTTACAACCTCCTTTCTGATTTCCAACACAGGAGAGGTGGTTTCTTAATGTAAACATTTAATGTTTTAGTGCAGTTGGAGGTAGAATTGCATGTAAAGTTTAATTAGCTCCAGAATTTTAGGTAAGCATCCAAACTTTTGTGCGTTCTCCCAGTTGGATTGTACTTTTGGAGGTTCATCAATTAAGACTCTTGTTCAAAATATTTCAGTCCATAAACTGCTGGACAGAGAAGGAAGAGGCACAAAGGAGAAAGAAAGTCTTTTCTTTTTTATATTTTAGAACACTGGTTCGAGCCAAGTATAATGTGGGAACACAAACAGTAAAGATTCTGCTTTCAGACTTTGCTATACTTTTCCCCTCTTGTATCTTACTAGAGAGCATTTTATTGAATAGTGAAATCCTTTGTAAACATTAGTGACTAGAGGTTAAAGCTAAGAATAAGCTGAATTCGAATAGCATTTAAATATAGCAGCAGCTACACAAGTATGTTTTATATCCTGAGTTATACTTATGTTATATATGAATGGCAATGTTGAACTTTCTGCAAACTCAATGCATGTGTGGTATGAATAAAGCAATAATCATTCATAAATATTCTTGCCAGCGAGCCCACCAATTTTTGTTTCACTGATGTTCGTGTTGGCTCCTTTTGTTCATCTGTGCATATATGGGTAATTGTTTTTTGGCATGCGTGGTGAAGCCTTTAGTGAATTGTACAAGCCATTCCGAATGAATGCTAGTAAAAATCTTAAAACACTGTTATGTATTCTGTTTATGCTATGCTTCATGGGGAAAAAAAAAAACTTTTTAGAAATGTTTTAATGGTGTTTTAAATGACATTAATACTTTTTTTTTATCTGCTTGTAAATCCAGGCTGCATGAACACAACTGCAGAGGCTTCTGAAGCCTTGGCCAGGTTGGGATAAAAGGTGTGTTAGACCACGCATTAGCCAACATATTTCGACTGCCTAGTTTAGACAAGGCAGGATGTACTTTAGCACATGCTAAGCAGGTCAAGTTAAAGCCGAGGCTCCTCACTTGGGTTTAGCTTGACCAGCTAAGTCAGTTTGCCTTGTGTGCACTAACCTATTAAAATACGTTAATTAGAATAACATACCTTTTACTCTAGTCTAGACAAGATCTGAGAGAGAGGGAGTTTAACATTTTAGAAACCTCTAAAAACATGATTTTAAGATTTTATTTCTCTGTACTAGAGTTAGAAACAGCAGTTTTCAGCAAGAGGTTAGATTTTAAAATCACAACATTTTTAGAGATACAAAGCTTGTATTTCTAGTCCTGCTAAGTAGCGACATATCAGACATCCCACCTGTCATTAGTCTGAGACTGAATATTGCTTGCTCTGGGAGATTCTATATTTAGGGAAAAGAAAGGAACCATATATCTGGCAGGTTGTTTTGATTTTATTTTCAAGATCATCTCAGAGATTTGAAACAGTTCAAAGATTTGGAGCATTAATCATAATCCTGTGGGATATGGAATAGTAGTGGACAGAAAGCAAATATGGCAGTTAAAGTTGTGTGATTAAAGGCCATATTTTAATTAGTCCTGCAGTTTATTTCATGGTTGTCATTACCATTGCAGTGAGTATATTATGTATTTCTGTCCACACCCTTTTTCTATGGAAATGGAGTTTTGTACTCCAATAGTAAGCTGTACAGATAATTATGTACATGAATGTAGTTCGCTTGCTAGATTTCTAACACTTCTTGGTGGTAATAATAATAATTAGTGTTATTAAACCACTTTACCTTGCTGTATTCTGACTTATTTTAAGAGTTAGACACAAGAAAGATCTGTTCACCCCTAAAATTATGAAAAATATAGTATGTTAAAATGATTTAATAAACCTCATTTCTATTTGTTTGAGTAACACCTAGAGGACCTAACAGAAAATTGTGCCCTTTTGTGCTGGGCGTTGTTGCAAACACATAACAGATAGCCCCTTGCCTCAAAAAGTTCATAATCTAAATAGACACAGCAAACAAAAAAGGGGAAAAAGTAGTATTATCCCCGTCTTACTGATGGGGAACCTGAGAAACGGGAAGATTGAGAGACTTGCCTATGGTAATAGAGGAATTTCTGTGGCAGAGTTGAGAATTGAATCCAGGTTTCCTGAGTGTCCAGTGCCTCAACCATAAGGTCTTTTTTCCTCTCATCCTTTTTTCTTTTGCTTTCAAAGCTGCAGGACCCTGGGATTAGTGTTTTTAAATACAAATTATCATTGTATGCAAATTATAAGATCTTTGCCAGATTATTAAAGAAGAAAAAATAACACACTACAGCTTGAAGTTAGTTCATTATAGTCTGAGTGAACTGCATTTTTTTTATATTCAGCTGAAAGTAACTAGGATTGTCACATGAAACTGGTATTTCTTCAACCCAGTTTTCACAGAACATTTTAAATAAAATATTTTATTAATACTTGTATTGTTCTGAACACACAATGTCTGGTTTATCAATAGTGTATGTTCAATGTCCCCTTGACAAAAATAGCTTGTTTCTACAGTAGTTCAGCGTATGTACACTTGCCAGTCTTGCTTCTGTAAAACAGTGCATTGTCACCAAACAGTAATGCCTTCAGCTGTTGCTGTGTTAGTGTGTTGTGGGAAACCTGATAGTTCCCTAGATCAGGGAGTTATAAGACTATATTGCAAACCCAAGCATGCAAAAACCATGAGTTGGACTCTGCAAAAATCTTGTGATTTTTTTTTTTTAAAAGTAATATGACATTGTTTCACCTTCCTCCAATTTCTTTTTCACTACTTGCCCACCCCCAATTCAGGTAAAAATTCAATCATGAATAAACCCTTCCTGTTCACTCCATAAAGAGGATTCCACTTGCCATCTCCTCCCAAGGGTGAAGAGAACTGCCATTCTCTTCCTCTCTATCCTAGTATTGCCAACCGCCGGTGTTCCAAAATCATGAGTCAAGTGCCAAGAAATCATGACTTTAAAAGGTTCCTTGATTTGCCTTCTGGTTTTTGAGTTTTAATTTTCACCTAATTCATGTTGTCAAGTTTTTCTCTATAGACACGAGCTAGAACTATTTGATTTGTTTTAACAAATGTTGAGAATCTCACCTAATCATACATCTCCATACATAATTACATACATACATAATGTAATCATACATTACAGCTGAGACTTTAGTTAGCCACCTCCTCCCCACTTTCTTCTGCTTGTCATAATTTCCAGTCCTGTTTCCTAACACATTCTCCCCTTGCTGCCCTTAGTCTCTTTTGTTTCTGCTGCCTAGCCCTCACATAGTAACTGAAGAGGCCACCATCTTCACTGAGGGCCACGTGGCTTTAGGCCCATTGGAAAACACTGGAACGTAACAGCCATCTTTGCTGGAGGCAGTCTTACTTTCACCTGTAAAGATTAAAGGGATTTGCTGTTGCTGGGGACAATCTTTGTCTCATTGATAGTAATGGGAGATGGTGGCAATTTTGGAAAAGGGCCAAATTTTGCAAGACTGAAGGTAGAAATCAGAAATTCATGAGAATCCTTAATCCAGATACTGTGATTGTCGTGATAAAATTGTGAGTTGGTAATGTGAGACCTGAAGGGCGTTCTGGAAGGTTGTTGTGACAATCCCAGAATTTCCCCTATAATTGTCAATACCTTCATGAGACCGAAGATGTAGCCCACCAAGTGGCAGCTGAGGTGTGTGTGTCTTTCACTCAGCAAGTCACATTTATGGGTGAATTTCTGGTGATGCAACATATAGGAGACCGAACATGTAAGATAGTGGTGGACAGAATTCCTCTGGTGAATGCTGGCTTTCAAAACTGGGTATGCCAGGTATGCTAAACTGCCAGTGACATCCTGCCTGGAACTGTGGATGCTGCCCTGGAATGCCTTACCAATCTGGAGATCTTTTGTTTTGTTTTTCCCCCAGACATAACATCACACACCTTAACAGCCTTAATTTTATTATGGCAATGCTTGATAGTACATTGGTTCCCGGCCAATGGGAGCTGGGGAGGGGCGGTGCTTGTGCACCAACACCTAGGAGCCAGACCTGTTGCTGGCTGCTTACGGGGTGCAGCGTGGTCCGCGGTGCCAGGACAGGCAGGAAACCTACCTTAGCACCCACCGCTGCACTGCTGACTGGGAGCCGCCTGAGGTAAGCTCGCGCCCCAACCCCATGCCCCAATCCCCTGCCCCATCCCTGAGCCCCCCCAAACCTGGAGCCCCTTCCTGCACCCCAAACTCCTCATCCCTGGCCCCACCCCAGAGCCTGTACCCAAAGCCCTGACTCCCTCCCGCACCCCAACCCCCTGCCCCAGCCCAGAGTCCCCCCACACCCTGAACCCCTCATTCGCAGTCCCAACCTGCAGCCCCCAGCCCTGAGCCCCTCCCATACCCCAAACCCCTCATCCCCAGCTCCGTTGGCTCGCGGGCATCAACAATTTTCTTCAACTGGGTCACCAGAAAAAAAGTTTGAAAACCACTGGTCCACAATATTTAAAATAAAATAATTCTATATCCTGTCCTAAGAAAATCTTGCATTAGTTGCAGGAGTTGAAATACTTAGCAAAACTTAAACTGAACTCTGTTTGTAAATTGTAATACTGAATGAGTTAGTGTATACAAATTTCAGTTTTTCAGTAAAGTTCTCGAGCACATGCTGCATTTACATCCTTGGCATTGAGTCTGGAATTCCTGATGCTGGACAGTTATGAGACATGCATTATTGTTTAATGTCTAGGGAAATCCTTATCAGTGGTATCAAAGAGTTAATTTCTTCTAATTTGAATCCAAGTGCCTGATTTATTGCTGTTAAGATTGGGCTTTAGGAAATAAATGCAGTACTGTGATGTGGTGTGGAAGTCTGCCCTTACGCTATTTCAGGAACAAATCCAAACCCTAAACCTGAAAAAAGACAATGCTACTACAGTCAAACCTGACTGAAGTGGTTTTCAGCATAACACAGAATAAGTGATATGTTTGGCCAAGTATAGTATGTCAGTAATATGGCTGGACTCCATTCTAAGTGAAAATAGAAGACATATCTTACGTGGTTTCACCCTTCACTGGTCACTGAAAACAAATTTCTTTAAATAAAACAGGATCCTCTTTCTTTGTGACATTTCCTTGTCTTCAGTTTTTTCCTTCTCCTGAAGAAAGTTGATTGTGAGTACCTATGAAGAAAGTTTACTTTAGTGGTGAAATATGTTCCTTAAAACTGTCTGTCAAAAAATTCCAGTCAAAGAAATAACAGCACCGAAAATCATCTATTATCCTTTACAAATATAGGAAGGTTAAATGTATGTACTTTATAGTGTATTTGGAGAGTGAGCTCTTAAAAGCTGAATAGGTACCATTCTACTTATACCTGTTAAATATTCAAATAATGAAAGTTTTCACATCAAGAGTGGATTCTGCAAGTTGTAGGGATAAAGTATTGGTGTCAACACTTGTTTGATGTGCCAAAAGTATCTTTAGAAAGTGATGAATCCTAGAGTAGTTATTGTAGAAAGCCACACTTCTGTGAAAACATTTAGTCATTGAGCGTGATTAAACATTTGTTAAGGATGGGATTTTCAAAAGTGCTTAAGTGATTTGGGATCGGATTTGTTCTCCTTCCTAAACCACTTAGGGCATATGTACACTGCCTTGCAGTTTGGACTACTGAGGTGTGAATAGCAGTACATGACAAAGTGCTGTGATGTAACAGCCCCGTTTGGACGCTGTGGGTGTAAACTAAAGGGTTCCTAGTTCACATTAATGTAATCTTGTTTGAAAAGGATTTTACTAATGCAAACTAGGAATCTTTTAGTTCATTCCCACAACCTCCACATGGTAGTCTGAAGTGCAGTGCAGTGTAGACAAGCCCTTAGTTATCTTTGAAAATTCCACCCTAAATTTAACAGCTAAATAGTGAACTGTATTATGCATGAATATTGAATCGTGCTCTTGACTGTGTATGTAAGTAATATTCTGTCCTTGTTACTATTTTTATTCCTCTCCTTTGAGACAAATTAGTCTGAATTTGCTTTCTGGTGTCCCTATTATATTCAAGCCCAAATCAAGACTTTTTATCTTTTGCTGTCCCCCATTAGAAACTCTTCATTGCATCCAATATGTTCATCTCCTGCATACTTTCACTTAGACATTAATTCCATACGTGTGCTCTCCACCGTGAGATGCACATCTTATGCACTCTTCCATCACCTATCCATCCACTGAGACTGATATTCCTCTAACACTCACTTCCCCTTTAACTTCCTTTCCTCTTATACAATGTGCACTGCAAGAGACACTGTACAGCACTCCCATGTGTGCTTCTATCCCTAGAGAAGGCAGGGCAGACTCCTTTTGCCTGGTCCCCTGCTGAATGAGAAATGGAAGTCTTGCAGCTCATTATTCGCAGCTCACTAAAAAGAAGTTGGGTCATTTCATGGTTGGATTTTTTTTCTACCCATGACAGGATGTCAGATTCCAGTACATGCAGCTAGACCAGATGGGTTTCTTTTGCTCCTTAAAGTGTAGACATAATTTGTGTCAGTGTGAGACAGGAGATCTTGCAAGAAAAACACTAAAAACAGCCAGCGTAAATGCAAGGTCATGCAATGATTGATGTTGGTTGTTTTAAGGAGTTGTTAAAAGCAGGGTGGGGGACCAAGTATGGGGGTGAGCTTTGGACAGGAGTACTTTGTGTGTATTCTTTATGAGCAATGTGCAGTCTCACCCTATTCGTCACTACTTCACTGAAGAGCAGTTAAAGTAGTCAGAAATGAGATGGTCTTCTTAACTAACTTTTCTCCCTCCCTTTGTGTGTAAAAGAGAATTGGAAGGGAATGACAGCTTCTTCTGGCCCAATTCTTTCTCTTCCTCTCATGGATATTTGTGAAGAGAAATGGGAGCTGGAAACCTGGTCTTCTCAGTCTCTTCCATCCCTCTCCTGAAAACTCCAGAAAACCCACTGAAGAGAACTGCTGGGCAAGAGATGGCTTGCTCCAGCCTTCAAACCTATGTCCTCTAACCAAAACTGGAGAAAAGGGGGACTTTTGTAGCTTAATAATACCTTGCTGGAGCAGAGACTCTGCTTAGGGTAGCCTTGCATGGCTTTAATCTTTCCTTCACTGGTGGAGGTGGTGGCAGTTAAAGAGAAGTGGGCTGTCAGGCCTGACTCTTGCTTTCCTCTATTGGACATGGATATTCTTTCACCAGTGGTCCTTCAGCTTTGTTTTCAATTGAGCCCAAATACCATACAAAAATTAGTATCAATAAGGAAAAGGGTAATCAGTAGGAATTACCCTTATTTAATTTTTTTAAGACCAAGAGAGCCTGCTTTTTAGAGCAGATGGAAGAAATACATAGAAAGGAGTAAAAATGTATAAATTGCTCTAATGAGGAGAGTAGCATAATATTTTGGAGCCAAGATCTAGGATATTCTTTGCAACATTGTGTTGAAGTTGAAACAGACTCTTCGCTAATAAGTAGTGGATGCATTTAAGTGATTTAAAATCCAGTACTGATTAGCACTATTCAGTATTGTCTCCTAAATATTTACATTGAAAGGGGAAAATTTGTAGCCTTTTTAAATGTAAATTATTATTATTCCTTATCTGTTTTTAAAAGTGTTAGGTACAGAATGTAACTATTTACTTTTACAATATAGAAGCAACTCAGAGTTTTACCTCTTTATTTGTAAGAGTAAGGACTTGTCTACTTGGAGGAAAAAGCCTGGAATAGCTAGTGCATTTTAAATTCACACCATACTTGCTTTTCACTAACTTCCCCATGTGGACAAGCCCTAACTCTAATATATGTGATTCTTATGCCTTTTTAAAGAGATGTTCATTTTTTATAGCTGATTTCTGTAAGAACATTACAGTCATTTCTGCAGCCTTCCATCTGCTTTCTAGCACACAGCTGGGTATCTGAACAAGTGCCTAAACTGATATGACTTACTCAACAAATTTACTTGTGTCTCAATAGTGCACTTAACACTGGGTGGGTAGCCATAATAGGATGTAGGGCAACCCCTGATCTCTCATTGAGTCAGCAATTTTTGCAGTAAATAAAGCTTAATTTAAGTCGTCGTCCCCTCCCGTCCGTCCGTCCCCCCCCCCCCCCCCCCCGAGACAGAGGAATAAAATTACAAAGCTATATCTTCATGTCTGTTAAGAGTTGGGGAATCAAGTGTGAGCCAAGATCGGAAGATTTATTTTCTCATGAACAAAATGATTGTTGCCAGTCCTCCAAACAAGTTACTATCTCATACAGCTTTGCAGGAGGCTGAAGTATAGTGGGGCTCATATACATTACAGAAATGATTAAAAGGACACCACTGTTTTTGTGCCACCTACAAGTCCGCTAATAAAAAAATACCATTGGCAGCTGCCCAAAGATTTTAGCATATGATCAGCCTTGCAAGATGCCGGTAAAGAGCAACAGTGGTGCATCTCTATACCACCAATGCATCTAAAAAATGGAAGGAGGAGGATCTGGGGAACGACAGACCAGTCCACCTCACCTCAGTCCCTGGAAAAATCTTGGAGCAGGTCCTCAAGGAATCAATTTTGAAGAACTTTGAGGAGAGGAAAGTGATCAGGAACAGTTAGCATGGATTCACCAAGGGCAAGTCATGCCTGACTAATCTAATTGCCTTCTATGATGAGATAACTGGCTTTGTGGATGAGGGGAAAGCAGTGGACGTGTTATTCCTTGACTTTAGCAAAGCTTTTGATACAGTCTTCCACAATATTCTTGCCAGCAAGTTAAAGTAGTATGGGCTGGATGAATGGACTGTAAGGTGGATAGAAAGCTGGCTAGATTGTCGGGCTCAATGGGTAGTGATCAATGGCTCCATATCTAGTTGGCAGCCGGTACCAAGTGGAGTGCCCCAAGGGTCAATCCGGGGGCTGGTTTTGTTCAGTATCTTCATTAATGATCTGGAGGATAGCGTGCATTTCACCCTCAGCAAGTTTGCAGATGACACTAAACTGAGAGGAGTGGTAGATAGGATACAGAGGGACCTAGACAAATTAGAGGATTGGGCCAAAAGAAATCTGATGAGGTTCAACAAGGGCAAGTGCAGAGTCCTGCACTTAGGATGGAAGAATCCCATGCACGGTTACAGACTAGGGACTGAGTGGCCAGGCAGCAGTTCTGCAGAAAAGGACCTAGGGGTTACAGTGGATGAGAAACTGGATATGAGTCAACAGTGTGCCCTTGTTACCAAGAAGGCCAATGGCATTTTGCACTGTATAAGTAGGAGCATTACCAGCAGATCGAGGGACGTGATCATTCCCCTTTATTTTGGCATTGGTGAGGCTTCATCTGGAGTACTGTGTCCAGTTTTGGGCCCCACACTACAAGAAGGATGTGGAAAAATTGGAAAGAGTCCAGTGGAAGGCAACAAAAATGATTAGGGGGCTGGAGCACATGACTTATGAGGAGAGGCTGAGGGAACTGGGATTGTTTAGTCTGCGGAAGAGAAGAATGAGGGGGATTTGATAGCTGCTTTCAACTACCTGAACGAGGGTTCCAGAGAGGATGGTTCTAGACTGTTCTCAGTGGTAGCAGATGACAGAACAAGGAGTAATGGTCTCAAGTTGCAGTGGGGTAGGTTTAGGAAGGTGATGAAGCACTGGAATGGGTTACCTAGGGAGGTGGTGGAATCTCCTTCCTTAGAGGTTTTTAAGGTCAGGCTTGACAAAGCCCTGGCTGGGATGATTTAGTTGGGGATTGGTCCTGCTTTGAGCAGGGGGTTGGACTAGATGACCTCCTGAGGTCCCTTCCAACTCTGATATTTTATGATATGATTCTATGAGATGCACTTAAATCCCTTGCACAGTTAAAGCCTATATTTATAGCTTCAAACTGCTACCATCTTGATACAACAATGATGCTTTTTAAAAAAATAGTTTTTAGAATGGTCTGTTCCTTTCCACGGGACATCCATGATGCAGAGGATAAACCATCTGTAAAATACAGAGGCTTAGGTGGCTGCCTATAAGCAGGTTGATAGGGGAAGAATATATTCAAACTGACTAGGGCCTTGTCTACACTACCTCAGTAAGCCAACCTAAGTTATGCCACTCCAATTATGTGAATAACATAACTGGAGTGCATGTAGCTTAGGTTGACTTAGCTTACTCTTCTTGTTCTGGTGGAGTACCGGAGTCAACCAGAGAAAGCTCTGCCATCGATTTAGCAGGTCTTCACTAGACCTGCTAAATCAACATCCCCTCCATTGATTATAGCAGCACCAATCTACCAATAAGTGTAGACATGGCCTAGGTGTGGAGGTAAAAAGTGAACCAAAGAACACCACCAGGTTCAATCTAGATGTAGAAGGGAGAGCTGCTCTGTTATGGCAGTGCAGGGCTTGTGTGCAGGGGGAATGAGAGGGAGTGGACTTAAAAATAGCCTTTTCTGTCTTATACATTGTAATAGAATACTTTCTAAATATTGTGAGAGGAAAATGTTTTTCCTTCTAATCTTTTGTGCTGTCATACAGCTTGATTATGTTGAGCACCTTCTCGGGGATGCTTAGCATAACTTCAGTTTCTCTCGAATCCAGTGGAAGTTGAAGGCATTCAGCCTCCTGCAGATTCAAGGGTAATTAAAGATATTTAAGAAGTTTAAATATGTATTTTACGTGAGTGCAGTCGAACAGCTACAGGGCTTTGGGATATCACTTGGGACTACGCCAAAGTCTAGTCTAAGGGCTGTTCTACACTAGAAAATTAGATTGACTCACCTATATCACTCAGGGGCATGAAAAATCCTCACCCATGAGCGACTTTATTAAGCTGACCTAAATCCCATGAAGACAGTGTTAGGTAGATGGAGGAATTTATCTGTTGACCCACCTACCATCTGTCGGGGAGGTGGTTTTACTACAGCCATGAGAACACCCTTCCTGTCACTATATTAAGTGTCTACACTGAAGCCCTACAGTAGCGCAGCTGCAGCACAACACCTGTGCTGTTGTAGCGTTTTAAGTGTAGACATAGCTTCAGGAACAGTACAATTAGCTGTTAAAGGCAGACATTTGGAACAGTGCTGTGACTTTTTTTCTGGGAAAATGTGCTTGGTGATGTGGTAACCGGGGGTGAAAGGGAGGAGAGAAAACCCTAACAGGGGGAAAAACAATACCTTGGTGTCACGGAATTCCTGGGCGATGCTCTGGAACTGCTCCCTACGAAGCCAGTCAGGACTCTGGGGAAGTCTCCTCCTTTCCGTGAGCAGATTGTCTCCAGGGCAAGAAGCTCACACAACTTCCACCTTCCTGGGTCTGACCTCGGAGCATTCAGCATCCTCCGCCCCTCCATGCGCTTCCCACAGCAAGTCCGCCCAGGCGGGCTCCTGGGGAAGCCAGAGGGTCCTGCACCCCAACTTTGCAGTCAGACGTGACTCTCAGCCAGCCAGTAAAACAGAAGGTTTATTAGATGACAGGAACATGGTCTAAAACAGAGCTTGTAGGTTCAGGGAATAAGACCCCTCAGCTGGATCCATTTTGGGGGGCAGTGAGCCAAACAACCACGTCTGTACTTCACTCCATGTCCCCAGCCAGCCCCAAACTGAAACTTTCTCCCCCCTCCTACTCTGGGCTTTGTCCCTTTCCCAGGCCAGGAGGTCACCTGATTCCTTTGTTCTCCAGCCCTTTAGCTCTCACCTTGCCAGGAGGGAAGGGCCAGGCCACCAGTTGCCAGGAAACAGGGTGTTGGCCATTCTCTGTGTCCAGACCCTTGCACACCCCTGCCCTCTAGGGCTCTGCAACGATCATACACCCTTATCCCACCACCTAGGTACTTAAGAACTGCATAGGGGAAACTGAGGCACCCCCACAGTATTCAGAGGAAACATTAAGAACAGTCCCGCTTCATCACACTTGGTCTATGCAACAAAAAAGTTTTTACGATTGTTTTGATGTGGAAATTCTAATACAAATATATCCAGCTGTATTTAATTGTGAAACAACTTATTTGAATATGCTTACTTCACATGAATTAATATTTAAAAGAACCCAAATGTGTGTTTCACTTTTAAATTATTTGAAATTTGAAATGGGAAAGTTAAAACCAAAAGTGTAAGCTATATTTATAATTACGTAATGTTATAACTTTAGTGCATAGGCTACTAGACAAGACTAGACAAAGCAAATTTTAAGAATACTTTTCTAATTAAACTGTCCCTTGGTGCAGATCACTGTTTGTGTCTTGGCCTTGCTCTTGATTTTAACACCAGGAGAGGTATTTCTAATGGTTGTGGTTAAGAGCTTTAAGCCCAGCTCTGCTGATGTTCAGCTAACACCTGTTGTGGTGAAATGCTATTTTAGTTGTACACTCCCAGGATTAGTTTTTATGGACTGAAATAAACCCTTGTCATATACTTGAATGAGCAGCTCTAGTCTCTGGAAAAGACATACTGAATGTGTGGTCTAAACCAAATGAAAAATATATGGGATATTAGATTAATAGTGTAAATGGCACTACCTGTGTGTGCTGATCTCCCAAGCTAATACAGGAGAGTAAATCTCTTGTGCCCGGTCATTTTGATAATTTTAAGACTTCTGTTTTTTCTCTGTCACTTCAGTTGAACAATAATCAACACTTTTTAACAGGTAGCGAATTAACTGAATGCTCCAATTTAAGTGTTCAAAAACAATTTGAAGAGATGTGAAAAATGACACCAGTGAAGTGATAATAGGGATATTTTTCCCCTTTTGACAGAAATTTTATAAAAAATTATGGCTTGGCAGAGCATCTGATCACACACCAAAAAACCACCTACTAAGCTGTTTCAAAAAGCAACACCTGGCAATCTCTCTTGCAGAATCTGTTCTTGTGCAGTATTTATGAACTCTTTACCTGATTTAAAATCCAAAAGGAGGCAGTTAAAATTGTGATTTAAGTGGGACCAGAAAATACATAAGACATATCCAAGGTAATGCCACTTTTTTCCCCATTGAAGGAGTCCTGCAAATAGGCAACTTGGAATACTAATCTGATATTTTGGGTAATAGAGCAACTGGATGTTTTTTCACTTGCCCTGTGTATATTTTTTGTGTGTGTGAAATTTTAACTAAGCTAGCTACTGTCACCTTGAATCAGTTGATTCAAGTTGATTATTCTCAAATAATCCCTTTTTTACTAAACGATTACTGGAAATATATGAAATTATATTTTCAGAGAAGGGAATGTAAACTGAGGGAGAGACACATTCAAGGTCTGTTAGCTTCACCTAATAGACTTCTGGGGCCACTGGTTTTAAAAACTGAGAATGCAGTGTGACAGGGTCAAGCCAGATGGCTACTGGAGAGTGATAGAAGGCAGCTATATTAGCCCCAGGTTAAGTAGGTCCCTTTTCCTTGGGCAAGGTAACAGGGAAGGTTCCAGAACAATAAGGAACTTTCTGGAAACAATGAAGGCAGACAGGCTGATTAGAACACCTGCAGCCAATCAAGACGCTGCCAGAATCAATTAAGACAGGCAGGCTAAGCAGGGCACCTGAGTTTTAAAAAGGAGCTCACTTCAGTTTGTGGTGCACGTGCGAGGAGCTGGGAGAAAGAGGCGCAAGAAGCTGAGAGTGAGAAGGCGTACTGCTGTAAGACTGAGAAGTACAAGCATTATCAGACATCAGGAGGAAGGTCCTGTGGTGAGAATAAAGAAGGTGTTGGGAGGAGGTCATGGGGAAGTAGCCCAGGGAGTTGTAGCTGTCACGCAGCTATTACAGGAGTCACTGTAGACAGCTGGAACCCAGAGTAGAGGGTGGGCCCGAGTTCCCTCCATCCCCCCAACTCCCTACTTGATACTGGAGGAGTTGACCTGGACTGTGGGTTCCACCAGAGGGGAAGGTCTCTGGCCTGTTCCCTGATCCACAAGGTGGATCAGCAGAGACTGCAGGGATGATTGTTCTTCCTTTTCCCCATGCTGGCCAGTGATGAGGCTAACTGAGTGAACGGCAGATTTGAGCCACGAAAGTGGCCAAACTGAGGGCTGCCGTGAACCTCTGAGACGAGCAAATCCACCAATAAGCTCAGGACCCACCAAGACAGAGGAGGAACTTTGTCACAGCTGTTACAAATAACTGGAATTGAATTCATTTTGACCACACAACACAAATCATGGATTTTTCACTGGAAATAGTGAGAGGTTATGCTTGTTTTAATACTGTTGTTACAATACAAAAGTTAATCCCCTTTGCAGTCTTTAACTGCAAAGATTTATGGGTATTTTTCTAAAATGTTTAAATCTAAGTGAAAAAATGTACAATCAGTTTCCTGCTAAAAGTATTACAAGCACAATAATATAGAAAAATATAGGAATTTTTAAGAACTAATTTCTTTCAGAACCCTACTAAAAAAATATTTTCTAGATTTGTAGCTGAAGCAATGGGTTTTCATCCAAATTCATTTTAATTTTTTTTTTAAGTTCTGAATTAAGTTTAGTGCTTCTGAAAGTGAGGCATTAACAGATATGTGTTGAGTGCAGCTTCTGGCAGCTACGGGCAAAGTGTCTGCAGAACCCTTTATGTTTCAGTTTGCTCCCTGTTGAGCAATTCTTCTGTCTTTGAGATGTGGAGCCAGCAGGAGATGAGGCTAACGACCACTGAAAGATTTTCGCTTGTTCCCTAAATGAAGATTCAGAACCTGTTTTTTTTAATGTGGAAAGCTAATGTACTAACTGTATCAACTGTACTGTAATGTACTGAAGAAATAAATATATTAACACAACACAACCACGGTACATTATGGGTGCTACAAGGCTCAGTTTAAAAATGCTGTAGTGTTAGGGATTAATCTTTTTGAACTGGACCCGATGTACTTGGCACTCAGTATTAAGGAGCATATATGTAGTTATCTTTCAGTCGACGAGAAGTGGCAGTGCTACATCACAGAACTTTCTATCACCAGCTAGCTGAACAGTAAATCTAGGAAGTAAAGGAACGGCATAATAGCATGCAAGAAGAGACTTGACTGCATCCGTAGAACGTTGGAGGTAATTTCTTCTGAGATGGACATCTCACATTAGAGAAGCCATTTGCCCGAGTACAAGGCCGTGTTCTCAAAGGGATCAATGAAAATCAGAACTTTATGCATAAAGTGGATGTGATCAAAAATGAGGTCCAAATAGTCTGAAAATTGTGAGAGTCCTAGAGAAGATAGAGCAAAAACCCTTCAGTGACTAGTCTTTCTTAAATGGATTATAAACCTCTGAGAGAGAATCTCTTCAAGTCATCAAATTTCATTTCTGCCTAGAGACTGCTTCTCTCTGTCTAAAGACTGTGCTTATGTCCTTTTAAATTATCCTTACTAGAAACATAATGCTTATAACAGCTATATTTGTGGGGCATTTACATTTTCAATATATGAGCGGATTTACACTGCCTATATGCTATATCTCTTGAGGGAGATAACACTCTTAAATGTTGAAAGTCAGCTATGCCAAATAGGATTACAATTAGTAATAGTGTATCTAGAATAACATGCAGTGAAATTCTACTGGAAAAATCTTCACAACTATAGAAGATATGAAGGTTTTATAGCAAATAAGATGCGATTGATGAATATTGATGTTTACAACTTCTACTGAGATTGTTTTACACACAAAGTGACCTTATTCCTGTAAGTAATCAGCTTATTTCTGTTCAAGACAACAAATCTTTAGAGATTCTCAGTTTTTTTCATATTGGTATGTATCATCCTGATAATGATACATTAAATGAAGTATTAACTACATCTCTTGTGCAGTACTTGTGAAGATGAGAAATTAATAGAAAGTGCTCAAGGTACCACATTGAGTGGTGTAAATTCCCAAATAGTTATTTGGAAATACTATATGTCATGCCAGTGTACTGTAGTACAATCTCTTTATCACGAAAGTTGAACTCACAAATGTAGAATTATGTACAAAAAATAACTGCATTCAAAAATAAAACAATGTAAAATTTTAGAGCCTACAAGTCCACTCAGTCCTACTTCTTGTTCAGTCAATCGCTCAGACACACACATTTGTTTACATTTGCAGGAGATAATGCTGCCCACTTCTTGTTTATAATGTCACCTGAAAGTGAGAACAGGTGTTTGCATGGCTCTGTTGTAGCCGTAGTTGCAAGGTATTTGTATGCCAGATATGCTAAACATTTATATGCCCCTTCATGCTTTGATTTGTAGCCTGCCAAGTTTTACATTGTTTTGAGTGGTTATATAAAAAGAAATTCAACACTTGTAAATTATGTATAAAAAATACAGCATATCCTCCCCATAGTCACAGCACTTACTCTTTAAGTGTCAAATGAATTAACTGAGAATTTACAAGTAAATCTCTTAATTAGTTTAGGAGTTCGTTATTTTAAAATGTATAACATCATGAGAGAATGGATAAAAAAAGTGTTAAGTATCTTTTAATTCAGTTTCATTTAGTCTGGGAGCACTACAAACATTAAAGTGACTTAGTCATAACCCTATAATTGTTGCAAAGTAATACAGGGCAGAGTTAAGGTTGTATAGGTGCCCAAATTGTGCATTTTCATATCTTAACATGCTTGGATTTGTTAAGTTTAAACTCTGACTTTCCTGGGAAAGAGAGAGAATTGAAGCTCTAAGACAAACAATTGGTTAATCCACATCCAAATTCCATGACACTAAATGCATACACTATTAAATCTTTCCAACAGCTAGCATAGTTTGATAGTGAGCTGTAGCTCACAAAAGCTTATGCTCAAATAAATTTGTTAGTCTCTAAGGTGCCACAAGTACTCCTTTTCTTTTTAATAAAAATAAGATCACCCATGAGAATACTGAAGATACGTACTGGGATAATTATGTAAAATTAAGCTATTGATGTAAGTATAGCTAAAAATGAATAGATTTCTTGTGAACTGCCAGATGTGCTTGTAACTAATGTATTATTTTCCGCAAAAATTTTAGTCGCTAAGCAACAAAATATTTTGATTGTATTTAAATCTCTATTTAAACTATTTTCTGCACTTAAATAGAGCGGTGCTATAAACTGGAATGGCAAAAAAATTCTTTATAAACCCAACAAAAATAGTAAATACAGTCAGTGTAACTTAAGGGTGTTCTATTTAAAAATATCTTTGGTAATAGTTATATACAATATAGTTGTATGGTTTATTTTAGACGTTCTTAGTACCTTCAGCCCAACGAAAGGTTGTTGAACGATAGTGATGTGATAAAAACTTGATAATAAGTAAAAGAGCACATCCTTCAAAACGCAAGTGGAATATGAGTGGTGTTAGTTTTTGAATTACAATGTTTATGTTGACTGGTGATTATCTGTGGAGAGATGTGCTGTTTTGATTTTCTTTTTCCTATATATTTTAATAGGAAGGACATCTACAGCCTAGATAGGCATTTATTTATGTTGTATTTTAAACCAAACTCAGTAAATAACCTCTGTTTGCCAAAACAGAGATTTACAAGTTCACATACAAAATAGCGGAACAAAAAATGTTAATATAAACTGTCTTGCTGTGTTATGGACCAGGACAAGACAGGAATCTGCTATCAGAACCAAACTTGCAGTTACAATTAAACCTTTCTCTAAGACTCCCTGATGTATACCTTAAACCCTTCTCATTCCACCACCCAGATGGATTTTGCATTTGAAACTGTTTTTGTAGTAGTTTGGGTCTCTCACTGCTGTGGTTGTCACAATGACAAATGTTCTATATTTTGCATTTTAACACTTACTATTAGCCATGTTTAAACATAATGTGAAGTATGGTGTATTCACTGACGGAAAAACTTTGTTAATGGAGAGTTAAGGTTGTCTGGTAGTACCTCGTGCCCTTCCAGAATGTTGAATTCAGCAAAACTCTGAACCAGGAAATAGAGTTAAGGTTCAAACCTTAAATCTGCCTCCCCTCCCTACTGGCAGTCAATAACCACTGGGAATTCTCTGCATTCACTCCAGGTGCATTCACTGTTAGGTGTAGCTGTACTGAATGGCGGAGGGATTAGTTGGAACAGCTCAGCAGAGCTGCGATTGTGATATTAAGAGACTGGGGAGGGAGGCTGTGTCCCTCCCCCTACATCCATCTGTGTGCATGATCAAAGGAAACTAGTGCATGTGTGCATTGAGAGATCCAGTATGCTTCACTTCAGCACTCAGTTCTATCGGCTGTGTCAGTAGCAGTGCACAGGGGTGGTCTTGCCATGTCAATTGTCAGCAGTGAGGTGGGATATGAGTGGTCTGTGGGTTTAATCATGAGTAAGTGAAAGTATAGTGTTAGTTGTCATGGTGGGCATAAGGGTGAAGGGGTTGTAAAATTTAGCAGATGTGATCATGTTTCTGTGTGTGTTTCTAAGTATGTGTTTAAAGCAGGTGTAAATCTCTCCTGTTTTAACTTTTTTAAGTTAAACTCTTAACTTCTCATGCAATGGATTTTTAGAGGCCTTTGGTGTCTTAGAGGGATGCTGTGTCAGTTTATGGAGCAAGGCCCAGATCTTGCAAAGATATGCTTGAGTAAAAATGCATGTGAGGTAGTTCCATTGAGCTCACTGGATCAACTTATGCATAATTGATTGCAGGATTGGGCCCCCCTTTTTAACAAGATACATTGTTACTAATACTTTACATTAATCCTGAAAAGGTCTTTAAATGAACTTTTCACAATTAATGCTGGTTGTTTCCCTTTAGCCTTCATTCATTCCATTGTATGAAAAGAAATTAATCTTTCGTGTCTGTTTCTAGTTCATTTTGCTTTCAACATTAGTACGTCAGTTTTTGGGTTACAAATACTGCGTGGGAATATTTAAATGCGACCAAGCTTCTTCTAAAGGAAACACTTATGATCAAGTTTCATAAAAACTTTTAACAGATTTAAATTTGGGGTCAACACTTCTCTGGAAGTGTGCTTTTAAGACTAGATCAGATTTTCCCTAATTTCATTTTCTCCTTCTGGTTCTCAGGATCATATTCCAAGTTGTTTTTTCCTTGTTTCTAAAATGTAGAAAGACCCTTTCCCAGACACTTAAAAATAAATTAACTGTACAGTAGATGTAAAAAGTGAGACCAAAAGTGAAGTAACAGGTGTGTGTGTGCTACCCAGCCGAAAAAAAAAACAAAGAATTTTGTTCACTTGAGCCCAGCCATATACTCCCTCACAGGTCTTGTTAACCTGCAAGGGTTTTTTTTGTGTTTTGTTTTTTTTTACACAATGCTTGCCTTGTAAAGAGAGGTCATGGTGTGACTTGATTTCTTTTTACAAGCATGAAAATACCTCTCTGCCACAAGTGAAATAATTTACAAAAGCTTTCACTTTTTGCTTTTGTTTGTATTGATATAGTGTTCCGGTATAAATTACCTGGATGAATTAGTGAAACAGTTTCATAATTACAGGTTTCAGAGTAACAGCCGTGTTAGTCTGTATTCGCAAAAAGAAAAGGAGTACTTGTGGCACCTTAGACACTAACCAATTTATTTGAGCATGAGCTTTCGTGAGTATGCATCCGATGAAGTGAGCTGTAGCTCACGAAAGCTTATGCTCAAATAAATTGGTTAGTCTCTAGGGTGCCACAAGTACTCCTGTTCTAGTTTCATAATTAGTCACTCGTGGGGATAGTGTTCTAGTTCATTTGTGTGTGAGGCTTATTTTTTTTTTAAAAGTGCTTGATGTCTGGTGATTTAACATGGCAGAGCTTTAGAAACCCTTTCAGAGTAAAAATTTTGCCTGGGCAAGTAGCCGAGTGGGAACAGGGAACAAGTGGCTCTTTCACTTGAGGTCACAAGAGGAAAAAAGTAGCTTAACAGCCTCAAGCTCCCCAGTTACTTTAGAATCCAAATGTCCTGTTCTTGTAAAAGGGATGAGGAGGAAAGCACAAAATATCCTAGACATCACTATTCTTGGGGACGATTCTAGGGGCAGTGAGGAAGGCAGTTGCCTTGGGCACCAACTTCCAGATAACACTATACCTCCGTGACACTCAGGGTTTTTTGGCGAGTGGAGGTTAGGCATTGTTTTTTTTGTTTGTTTTGCCCGGATGCTGGAGCAGTAATTAATCTTTTTCCACCCTGAGTGGTAAAATTGCTTCAGGCCATTCCTGATTCTTCTGTAGGAGGAGAGGAGCAAGATAGTAGAATGGCACAGATGCTTCATCTCTGTAGAAAGGAGGAGAGGGAGGAGCAGGGTTGCTGGAACTGTTGCTGTTCATTTAGTGGAATGGTGTTAAGAAGCCAGAGCACTCCATGTAGAGAAGAGCTCCTGGGAGGCTGAGGGTCTCTTGCATGTCCAGGAGGGCTTGTTATTTATTTGGGGCAAGGTGGGAGTCCTAGAACTCTTTAATGGGGTTGATACAAAGTATGCTAGCCTTGTTGAAGATTATTTGCATTAGCATACCCCCATTCCCCAAAGCCGCTGCTTCATTATTTGTCACAATGTCTCCCTACTCCCAAATAGTAATTGCTGTACTATTTCTGATTGGAAATCGTCTTCTCCATTATTTATACTGTGTCATCTAAACCAAAGTGCCACATTGTCTGTTGCTGAAAATCTATTTATCTGCTGTATTAGTATTTCCATTTTTCATTTTATAAGTATGGAAGAAAAAAATTATCAAGATCCCTTGTTGGTTGGAGAAGAGTTCTCTTTGCTGGGGAGAACTGAAGCAGTGATTTTTCTCATTTTAAAATGTACAAAAAGTTACATAGCTTTGTTGGTCTTTCCATTTTTTCTCTCCTTCCAACCGCTGATCCCCTTATTTTTTTTCCTTTTCTCTGTTTAGAATCATAGAATATCAGGGTTGGAAAGGACCTCAGGAGGTCATCTAGTCCAACCCCCTGCTCAAAGCAGGACCAATCCCCAACTAAATCATCCCAGCCAGGGCTTTGTCAAGCCTGACTTTAAAAACTTCTAAGGAAGGAGATTCCACCATCTCCCTCGGTATCGCATTCCAGTGCTTCACCACCCTCCTAGTGAAAAAGTTTTTCCTAATATCCAACCTAAACCTCCCCCACTGCAACTTGAGACCATTACTGCTTGTTCTGTCATCTGCTATCACTGAGAACAGTCTAGATCCATCCTCTTTGGAACCCCCTTTCAGGTAGTTGAAAGCAGCTATCAAATCCCCCCTCATTCTTCTCTTCCGCAGACTAAACAATCCCAGTTCTCTCAGCCTCTCCTCATAAGTCATGCGTTCAAGTCTCCTAATCATTTTTGTTGCCCTCCGCTGTACTCTTTCCAATTTTTCCACATCCTTCTTGTAGTGTGGGGCCCAAAACTGGACACAGTACTCCAGATGAGGCCTCACCAATGTTGAATAGAGGGGAATGATCATGTCCCTCGATCTGCTGGCAGTGCTCCTACTTATACACCCCAAAATACCATTGGCCTTCTTGGTAACAAGGGCACACTGTTGACTCATATCCAGCTTCTCGTCCACTGTAACCCCTTGGTCTTTTTCTGCAGAACTGCTGCCGAGCCATTTGGTCCCTAGTCTGTTGCGGTGCATGGGATTCTTCTGTCCTAAGTGCAGGACTCTGCACTTGCCCTTGTTGAACCTCATCAGATTTCTTTTGGCCCAATCCTCTAATTTGTCTAGGTCCCTCTGTATCCTATCCCTACCCTCCAGCGTATTTTAATTTCTAAAATGAACATAATGAAGACTTCTTGTGAAGATTCTTTTTCAATGAGCAGATTTTTTTCTGAAATTGTTTTATTAAGCAGTTTTCTTAATTTACAGTAAGTAGGACAGTACAGGAAAATGTTATGTATGGTTTTTTCCAAGTTTGATTTTTTTTATTGTTTCAAGGTATATTATTTTAAAATATAGTGAAGTGTATTAATGTCTGGTTTTAGCCACAGGTGGAACTATAAAGCCTTAAGACTGCCCAGAATAATTAGAATAATTTATTTTATGGTATATTCGGAGTACATACTCAGTGGGAATGTGAGGACTGCCCAATACTTACGAATACACATTCCGAAGCTATTCTTTAAAACCCCAAGTGTAAACAGTAGTATCTTTAAATGATTTATTTTTTTTCATTTCCTTGTTCTTTTTTGAACATCGTGATTAGGCAGTGAAAATGAGAAACTGTGAGCATTTGTAGGTTTTGGCATGAGACTGAGCTGAGTGCTAACAGAGTTCAAATAAGCCAAAGTGAAAGTAACTAACACCTGTTTTCCAATTGTTCACTGCAGTTACAGTATATTACAAAAGGTTGCTTTGTGCACAATGTATTTTAATTAAGAAAATCACAGGAGAATTTACCATGTCTGTGTTGCAATAGTATTAAAGAGTGTACCTGATGTTTTGTTTGTTTAACTTTGAAACAACCCAGGATTGTTATTAAGTCAAAAGTTCTCCCAAGCCAATGGCTTACTGGCCTGAGGAGGTTAAGGCATGTCAGTTTCATAGCTAACAGTACACAACGGACTTGCTCCACATGCCAGTGCAGAGGGGAAAAAAAGGGGCTGAGTACTCCCCACCCACTGCAAAATGGGATACCCAGATTGCTGGTTGGTGGGGAGAGAGGAGCAGGCTTCAAAGGGCTGCTACTCCCCACCACAATACAAGGGAGGACGGGGGGGAGCCTTGGTTCTGCCTCTCGTAAACCAACCAGCACAACTGAGCATGAGTGATGAGTGAAGTTAATCTGCTGCTGGACAAAGGCTGTCAGATTGTTGGGAGCTGTGGGAGAGCCAGGGAAGGAATTACGACTAACTACTACTTCCCTGTACTGTTTCTGGGACAGCATAGCTATTCATCTTTATCTTACTCAGGGTGACACACAGGCTTGTCTTCACTACCAGAGAGATCGACACTACCAGCGGGTGTTGATTTAGCAGGTCTAGTGAAGACCTGCTAAATTGATGGCAGAGTTCTCTCCGGTCGACTCCGATACTCCAGCTTCCCAAGAAGAGTAAGGTAAGTCAACCAGAGAGCATCTCCCGTCAACGCAGCGCAGTGAAGATGCTGGGGTAAGTCAACCTAAGCTACGTTGACTCCAGCTACGTTATTCACGTATCAGGAGTAGTGTAACTTAAGTCGACTTACCCAGGTAGTGAAGACAAGCCCATAAAGTCTCAGTCTAGGCCTAGGTGAAGTCATAACTATTGCTGCTTCTATAGTATTAATAGTTGACTGACAGGGAGAGATGTAGTTTTGTGCCTCTGAAGAAGATATATTGATGTCTGTTTATTGTTTTGTCTACAAATTACTGTTGCACACTGTGAAATGAAGAGTGTTGCCCTTGTCCAAATTCTAGTGCCTGAAAGTGTACTTAGGAATGTTCAGTTGCTTAATCATTTTGGGTTGTGGGGTTTGTGTTTATAGTCCCACATTTGGGAACCTTGGATTTAGCTGAAATACCTTTCACTGAGAAATTTATATTGACATCTATCACCAACTAGTTAAAACTTTTTTTCATTAAGTAAAAATAAAATGCGCAGACAAATAATGGTAGCATACCACCATCTGACACCAGACTGGAAAAGACTAAAGCTGTCTATATGGAATCAAGTGTGTTGAGGCCACTCTGGCTACCACTTTCTTAATGACCTCCCCGAAAAATTGTAGGTTAGAGATTGGATGATAACTGGTGAAGTTGTTGGCATCAAGAGAGGGCTTTCTGAGTAGTGACCTCACACTGTTTCTTTAAGGGCAGCTGTCACTCAGCTTCATTATGGAGAGAAGTAGGATGGACTAAAAACTCCTCACTAGCCTACAGCCATGAGAGTCAAGTTTGTAGCTCAGTAATGACTGACCACAGTGTTCTCAGTACATGTAGCATAATCCTCAGTGAAAGAAAGTGGACAATACCTCACCATTGAAGGTGGCATATATAAAATCTCCTGCTTAGATTCATCTCCCATGTCACTAAACAAAACAGCCCAGGGAAGAATGATATTTTCAGCTAACAGGTAGAAAACTCCACACAGCAAGAAACTGGATTCTTGCATAGAACAAAACAAGTAAAATTCACTAGGTTACCAACAACTCTGATAAATTCTGCTGAGCACAACTTTGTTTATACTGTAACACCAAATAACTACTTTTTTTGCTTGTCAGAGCCACTATTTAGGGAAATAAATAAGAAGCCCTCCTTGTAATCACTTTCCATGTGTTTTTTCACCACTTGTTCCGTCTTGCTTCCTTGTTGATTCACTAGTCCCAAGTTTTATTCTTTGTGTGCGTGCGCTCATGCTCGCTCACACACACACACCCACCAGATGAACTTTATTCAGATGAAATGGCATAGCAATAAAATATTTGGTCCAGTCATTTTTGGTCCATTGTTATTTAATAGACCAGCAAATGTGCATACATATGTCTTGAATTTACCAATAAGATACTGTGACAGAAAATTTGAATTGCAGAATAGGTTACAGTTTGGGCAGACCTGCTTGAACAAGTGAGAGATGTTGAAAATTACCAGCAAATCTCATTTTTTTAACCACTTTTAAAATAAATAATTTTAACCTTTTTTTTTTTCCCCCATCCCCCCCCTTAGTGTTTACTTTCACAACCTAAATTCTGGGCCATTCATACTTCAGCCTTACTTCTCCGGACAAAGCTTGAGAAAGGAAGCACTCGTCGAGTAGAACGAGCGATGAGGCAAACTCAGGTAGGTCATCCATTGTTACTGCCTCCAATCCTCATACACATTCTCTTGCAAGCATTTAGACAGCCAACTTTGAAAGAGAGCTGGCATTTTTCAAAGAATTTAATTTTGTAAATAAAAACACTTTTTTATATTAAGCCTTTGGAAGGTTGAAACCAGAGTCTGTTTCCTTAACTTATCTTCTTTCTGTGACATTGAAATGTTTATTTTGTAGTGGTTTGTGAATGCAAAACCTATTAGCCAACAAAATCCAGAAAACATTTCAATTGTGAGGTGTGTTTACCTATAATTCTATAGAACTTTTCTGTGGAGCATTTTTTAAAATAGTCTGCCGTCTTTACAAATTTAAACTTGGTTCATGTCCATGGTCAGCAGGCATTTCCCATGCATCTGTTTCAGGGGAGGGCAAACTTTTTGGCCTGAGGGCCACATCAGGTTTCTGAAATTGTATGAAGGGCCGGTTAGGGGAGGCCTATCTGATGCCCCCTGCTTCTTGCCCCTTGACTGCCTGCCCCCCACCCCCCCGGACTCCTGCCCTATCCAACCCCCACTGTTCCCTGTCCCCTGATGGCCCCCCTGGGGCTCCTGCCCCATCCATCCCTCCCTGTCTGCCCCATCCAACCCCTCCTCTCATTCCTGACTGTGCCCCCCCCCCCCCCCGGGGACCCCTGCCCCATCCAGCTGCCCCTGTCTGCCCCTCAATGCCCCATCCACCCCCCCCTCCTTCCTGGCTACCCCCCCCGGGACCCCTTTGTGGCTCCAGGCCAATGGGGGCTGCAGGAAGCGGCGCGGGCCAAGGGAAGTGCTGGCCGCCCTTCCCGCAGCCCCCATTGCCCTAGGACGGCGAACCACAGACAGTGGGAGCTGCGATCGGCTGAACCTGCGGACGCTGCAGGTAAACAAACCGTCCCAACCTACCGGGGGCTTTCCCTGGCATGCCGCGTGCCAAAGGTTGCCAATCCCTGTCTTAGACCATTATATTAGATACTTTTTTTTATTATTATTATGTAGGTCAGCACCACAGATAACTACATGGAAATCTTGAGCAGATTTATTTCTTAAATGTCAGTTAAGAATTTGATTTGATTAGGCAAGAGTTAGCAATAAAATTAGAAGAACAGTATGATATAAACCTCCCAGATTTTTATGCCTAGACCCAAAGGGTATTGGTTCAAAATTACTGGGGTGGAATGAAGTGGGGAATGTTGTAATAAAGGTATTAGAATCAGTGACAAACCTTGTTAATGGAGAAATAATGAAGAAAAATAAGGGTCATTTGTTTGTAGATAAAGGTCCAGAAAATAGAAAAGGAATGGAATGTACGCTAATGTACATGTAATTACTGAGGGGAAAATGATTTTCCTTTTAATGGCTTGATGACAATACAAGTATAGAAACTGAATCTAAAAATGAAAATACTACTGCTGGAAATGTATCTGTAAATGAGATACTGGAGGAGTAAGTTGTAAATGCTCTTCCCAAAAGGCCCTCCAACAAAAACAAAATCTCCAACATTCCAAAAAACAAAATCTATACAATTTATAAATAACAGGGGAGGGGAGTGTGGGTGTGAAGCTAAAGGAGTGTGGGTGTGCTTGCTGCACCTCTAATGTCTGGAATGCGCATTTAACAGACTTGTCAGTTGGAAGCAGCTGCTCTGGAGTCCGAACCCAAGAGCAGAGGGGGCTGGATGTAACTTGTGAATAAGGACTCAAATGCCGGGCTAACTCAACTTATTTCATTGTTTTATTTTTTCCTTGTCTTTCCAATCCAATGACAGTTATGAAATCAAAATAGTTACTTACTTCAGAGGATCCCAGATTGGTCTGTTGAGCAGTTTGTATTGCTTCATGGAGAGCTGGATGATCACTGGCTCTCTTCATTGTTTTCACTTTCTTTTACAGTTATCTAGTGTAACGATGCTGCCTCTGGCGGGAGAAAACTGAGAGTATCAATTCAGGACAAACTGCTTAGAGCAGGGTAGTTACAGCCCAAGGCTGGGTTTCCTTTATTATTAAGCCGCTCCAAACCAGCCAAACAGAGAGGACTTCAGTTTCACCCCACTGGCTAACCATAAGTCATACAAGCAATTCCCTTAGACGCTCCTGTTTCCTGGTATCACCATCAGTGCCACTCGTTATCGGGACGAATGGTTATGAAAACTAATACCCTAGTAAAAGAAAAAAAGTTTCTCCCAATCCCAAAGGACCAAGCCCCAGACGCAGGTCAATATACAAGTCAGATATTACCTACAAATCACGCTGTTGCCAATCCGTTAGAATCTAAAATCTAAAGGTTTATTCATAAAGGAAAGAAATATAGATGGGAGCTAGAATTGGTAAAATGGAATCAATTACATACAGTAATGGCAAAGTTCTTGGTTCAAGCTTGTAGCAGTGATGGAATAAACTGCAGGCTCAAATTAAGTCTCTGGAGTAAATCCACAGTTTGGATGGGTCATTCAGTCCTTTGTTCAGAGCTTCAGTGTAGCAAGGTTCCTCCAGAGGTAAGAAGCAGGATTGAAGACTAAATGGAGGGGTTTCCAGGGCCATTTATTTTCTTTCTCTTGGTGGTGGAAACCCCTTTGTTCTCCTGTGCAAAATCACATCAACAAGATGGAGTTTGTAGTCACCTGGGCAAGTCACATGTCCATGCGTGACTCAGTTTGCAGGCGGCAGCCTTTGCTCACATGCTAGTTTGAACTTTCTCAGAAAGACTTCTCATGTGGATTGGAGTCTTCCAAGGTCCATTGTCAGTTAAGTGTTTCCTGATTGGGCACTTAATCTGCAAATTCCTTTCTCAAGAAGCTGACCAAATGCTTCACTAATGTCACTTAGAATCAAACACATTGAGATACAAGTACATAGCCAATATTCATAACTTCAATTATAGAATTGATACATGCATATGGATAGTGTAATTATAACCAGCAGATCATAACCTTTCCATAGACACCTTTCTGACCGCCATTGTACAAGATTTGGTGCAACTATATGACCTTGGTTGCAACAATGATCTATACGGTCCCAGTTCCTGTCAGTAACGTCACATCTAGTCCAGGGGTTCTCAAACTTCATTGCACCATGACCCCCTTCTAACAACAAAAATTACTACACGACCCTAGGAGGGGGAACCGAAGCCTGAGCTGTCCTGAGCCCCAGTGCCCCAGGAGGGGTGGGAAGGGGCAAAGCCAAAGCCCAGCCCCACCACCCCTGGTGGGAGCAAAGCCAAAGCCCAAGGGATTCAGCTTCAGGCAGGGGGCCTATAACCTGAGCCCTGCGACCCTGGGCTTTGGCTTTGGCCCTGGCCCTGGGTGGTGGGGCTCTGGCTTCAGCTTTGGCACCCAGGAAGTCTAACGCCAGCCCCAGTGACCCCATTAAAACAGAGTTGCGACCCACTTTGGGTCCTGACCCACAGTTTGAGAACCACTGATCTAATCCCTTAATGCATAATATTATAACTACCTGAATACTGTAAATGTAAGTATTGTGTTATTTGTGATAAGGCTCAGGGATATGTCATATTTTCCTACAGAGTCTGTGAGCAAGATGGCTTGCCATGCCTAAAATATTACTTAAAATTTTTAAATGTTACTGGAAAGCATAAAGAATGGAAATGTTTGTGGACATTATACACATTTTAATGTAATGCTTCCCCGCTTTCCCAGATGCAGAGTTGTACAACCATTTAAGTTGCCTAGAAATAGAAGTGTGCAATAAATGATTCTACAGTAGGACTCTCCACCTCATCCTGAATCCATTTTTCGTGTGTGTGTGTGTATGTACATATATTTTACAGATAAAAAAAACTCTCATTCAAGAACGTTTGGAACAGGAAGTCAGGGCTTGTCTTCAGTGTGGTGCTAAATTGGCACCTCTGCGATTGCTGTAGTGGCGTCGATTTAGCAGGTCTGGTGAAGGCACGATAAGTCAATGGGAGATCACTCCCCATCGACTTCAGTACTCCACCTCAACGACAGGCGGAAGCTAAGTTTACAGAGTTTCCTCCGTTGACACAGCGCAATGTAGACACCGCGCTAAGTCAAAGTAAGTTATGTCAACTTTGTTACATAACTCACGTAACTTAACTAGCATAACTTAAATCGACTTATATCATCAGCGTAGACAAGGCCTCAAATCTGTCAACATTGACACCGCTAGCTGGGAAGATGCAGCTAACAGTCTATGCTGGAGGGCTGCTCTGCACCAGGGATCCAGAGGCAGAGGAGAGGTGGTTGAGAGAGGGGAAAAAATGAAGAAAGCAAAGAGGAAAGCAGAGCAGGCCTCACGTGCTAATAGTGTGCTGGCTTCATCTTATGGCCTTGTTCTTTACACCTGTATTAACTATATGGCAAGCACTTGAACTCAAGAATTGGACTCTTCAGTCACTCATGATGCTGTAGCACGACACAATAATTAAACAGTTTTGGTGCTTACACAACCATTTTTCAAGCTGGAAGGGTGCCATTACATTACCATATATTGTGTTTCCTAGGTCAGACTCAGCCATTGGAAGAGTGTTTTCTGCCAAGTAGTTTCTCAACGAAAGTTAACTAGATATCACTCAGGTTTTCATGTGTGTTAGGGCAGTTATGTTTGGGAAAGAATGAAGAAAGAGGAAAAATAGTAAGAATCTGACTATTCTGAAACAGTTTAATCAAATGCGGGACTAGAGAGACTAAACTTGTTTGTCCTGTTCTGCCCCCACTGAGACCTCCCCAAGTCAAATTAACAAAAGATGTTTTATAATTTGTAATTGATTGAGGAGAGTAAAAATGCAGATACAAAAGAGCATTTTTTTTTGTCAAATACATTCCCACCATCTTCTGACACTTGTCATCACAAAAAGCAACTGTTATTGTTAAAGCTTAGTTTAATTGAATGTCTGTGGTTAGGAAGCTTGTACTCAGATTGACTAGTTAGATAAAAGAGTAGATGTAAATGTTTTCTCCTCTTTGTGGGCTCTTCAGAAAAAAGTAATAATATTGGTAACATGAAGCCGTCCTCCAATTCAGTGCGTGTGGTAGGTCAAAAGTCTAATTGAAATACTGGAAGATGGAACATTTCATTCATTTTCTAGATTTTTACCTCTGTAAAGGAATAGGGTACTGTTAACAACAAAATCTCTACGTACAAAGAGAGAGAATCAGGAAATGAATAATTATTTGTGACTGATAACCATGTCTTAGACACTTTTCACTGATATCCTTTGTTTTCTTTTTTAATTGCTTGTTGAATGGAGTTGTCTTTTTTTAATGTAATAATCAAATTCCTAGGGTTTTCTAATATGTGTATTTTTAAATTATAAAAGCTATTTTGCAATCTCACAAGCATTTATCAGTGCAGAATCTTAATTTTATGAAATCAAGTTGAGATGAGGCTTTTTCTTGTAATAGCTTACATAAAGAATGCATTGATATTTTGATGTATTCTTCATAAACATACCATGAGTTAGTTAAATGAACTGCAGGTACATAAGATTAGTTAGACTTAAACCATATAGTAATAGAAAAATTGCAAGATGGTTCCTTCTGAATGTTCCCTTCTGGACAGTGTAAACACAGTAACAGGTGAAAAGGATCATAAGGAGACATGACTTTATTCAAATGGGATACATGTTAACAATGAAGCACGGTACTTAAAAATTATTTTTAAAAAAGATTGATTTGGCCATGTCATTGTGTTTGTGTCTTTGAGGATGAACTCAGTCTCTCAAAGAATGCAGCTGTTGTGCCTTTAGCCCAAGTTTTTGACATCATTTTTTCAGCATATCTCTTTATTGTAATGCCTGACTTGGGAAAAAGGTTGCAGTGCAAAGCAATAAATGATATCTGGTATAAGATCAGTCAGATCTGTACTATGGATTACCATCTAGTTTCTCCTTCCTGTCCAAAATATAGATACAGCCCTTGATACAATGATTCTTTGCCTAGGGTCTTAAAGGAGATATCAGTGGAAACTTCGAGGCATTGAATTTGCAAATGTTGGAATCACCCTACATATAAACAGAGATGGGGAAATATCCCAGATTCTGTTTAGGGTGATGCTAAGCCTTTGTAGAGATAGATAAGCTGGCTAACCCCTAGAGCAATATCACATTTACCTAAGGCTGGCCTTAAGAAGCCCATATTATCATTCTTGTAAGTCCAGAGAGAAGAGAAAGAGCTGACTACCTCTCTTGGGTTTGACCTTCTTCAGCCCACCTCATAAATGTCCTTGTCCTAAGCTTTCTCTCAGTCCTGCTGGTACTTCCTCTGGTAGTGCTTAACAGTCCTTTCATATCACTGATACTCTATCAGCATTGACAACAGAGGCGGCAGAAATGTTGCAGTGAAATATGCCGCAGCACTTCTGCCTGCCTAATATGCCCAGAAAGACACTATACTGGTTGAGTGCAAAAACCAGCTATGGACTGAGAAAGGAATGATGGGGAGAATGTACTATGTTCTCTGCTGACACATGCTCAAATTTAAACATATACATAACTTTAAACTTATAATTCCACTGACTTGAAAGACTACTTGTGCTTAAAGGTGTTCACTCAGAGCCATAGTTGTGACACTGGATTTGCCTGACCAGTACGTTAACGTATGAAAGAGATCAGAGTCTTTCTCCATTGTTTGAAGGTAAGGTCTACTATGAAATAGAATAATTTATTAGAAACATATGTAGAATATGCAAGTATTCATATTAAGCCACTCACGTTATTTTTTGTTCACATTGTTTTAAGGGGAACATTAAACTACTGACTTTTTATAAAGGTTTCTTTCCAGACTTTGTTTCCAAGCATTGAGACCTAACTAAAAGTGATTTTTGGTGGCAAATTTGGGGATTGGTTTGGCCAATTTTAAATGATCTATGTATGAAAAAAATAACTTAAATGCAAAAACAGTTAAAAGAACTTAAATGCACAGCTGCAGTTTACAACTAATTTAAAGGGAAAAAATAGTATGTTTCACATTATTTGAAAAACATTGTTAAAGTGAAATTAAGTCATAAAACAAATGCTCAAAGGGGCAGAATTAAGATTTTGCATGAATGAACTGTTTCTGTTCTCATTTGGAATCTTGCTGAAGGAGACTGTCCTGTTTCCATCTGGGTGAAGCTAAGGAAGCTGCGACTAGATCATATTTTGAGAGGATGATGACACCAAATTCTAGAGATGAGGTGGCAGTGCCCTTTGCAGCCTTAATGTAGTTATTGAAGTGTTCTATTTGAATAATCAAGTGGCTCTTGTTAAGAACACCTGATTGAATGGTTCATAAACCAAGGTGAGAGGGCTTGCAAACACTTTGGAGGACATCAGAATTTAAAAAGACCTTGACAAATTAAAGAATTGGTCTGAAACCAACAAGATAAAATTCAGTAAAGACAAGTGCAAAGTACTACACTTAGGAAGAAAAAATCAAATGCAGAACTACAAAATGGTGAATAAATGGCTAGGTGGTAGTAATGATGAAAAGGATCTGGTCCAGAGGTCACATGACCACTCTTGTGGCTTCCCTTTGCTTCCTCATCACAAAGTCATTTTTCTGCAGGGGACATAAATTCTGTGCTTGTGCAGTGGCATAGAATTCCCCCAGGAGTATGGAATAGAAACTGGCTCACTGTACCCAGATTCCCTATTAGCTGTCCAGTTTGATGTTAGTCAGCAAGACAAATTGTCAAGAGGGACTTCAACATTTGGGTATGTTGCAAAACCTTTCTGTTTACACAGGCTTTTCCCGAAGGGAGTGATTAAGTGGGGAGGGTTTTTTTTGGAGTGGGGGGGGCAGGTTTGTGTGTGTGTGAGAGAGTTGCTCATTTAGTTTTGTTGACTTTGTAAGTTTTATGGATTTATAGTTGTGTGGTTGATTTTCAGCTATGGAGTAAGGGTAGGATTCTCCCTCCCTACACACTAGCCACATTTTAAATTTTCAAGCATCAGTTAGAAAAATAGTTCAATACAATCCCAATGATCTGTTATCCACAGATCATTGGCATACTCAACCATAACAGCTCCCTGTTCTTAAAACATACTTGGGAGCACTTAAATCTATGAATTATAAGAGCTGCTGTGGTCTGTTGCATTTTTTCATATCTAGGGAGCTTTTAATCTTCAGATACTTTCATGTGTAGTAGTTTGGAACTTCAGACAGAGTACAGTCATTAATTTCTGTTGAATGGGGGCGGGGAGTCCTTTTTTATTTATAAATAGCCATATTCTAATGCAGCATTTTATTTACATTAAGCTGTTTCCAAGCGTCCAGTGTAGAAGATGGAGTTACCTGGGCATTTTCTGATCAATCCTTTTGCTTCCAGAAAATGCCATTGCTTCAAAATTAAAGCTTTCTGCAGGAATCCATATCAATTTCAATAAAATTACATTTTAAAAATAAATAAAGCATTTTGCTATGGTTGAAAAGGAATGCTTCCATGTTTTTGTTTCAAATTGACTTAACATAAAATAAATTTTGAAATTTATATTATAAATTATATAAAACAAAAAGTCTAAATCGGAACAAAACATTTAGATTTTAATTAAATGGAGCACTTGACCCAAAACTAATCTTTTTCCAGAACATTTTGAAAAAAAAAATTTTTTTTTTTTTTCAATTCGGAACAAAACCAAACCTGAAAAATCACAGAATTTCCCACCAAACAGGAATTCCGGTTCCTGCTCTTGTAAAATAAATAAGACGCACCTAATGAACTGGACAGTTTTACTGTTATCTTCTGCTTTAATGGAATGTGTATAAAAAAATGTAGCCTACTCTTCTCAGTCATGTCAGAATACAGTTTGCAACTATAGACTGTGGCCAATTATTCTCTTTATCTAAATCTTCTTGTTTTGCATGGCGCATTAAAAAATGGTTTGAATCCCTCCTTGGACTATATAGAACTATGCATAAGAATTTGACATTACTAGTCTGTTTCTTTCTGGTTTGATGGAAGATGCCGTAAATACACCTCAGCCAGGCACCTGAGATTAGATTCTGGTTAATCTCTGAGACTAGGGCGCCATAGAAACAATTTCATGGGAGAGAATTTAAACAAAGGCCAAGATTTTAAAAAATAGGTGTTTAAAGTTAGGCTTGTAATCCACAGTCAGGCTCCTAAATCACTGGCTTGATTTTCAAAAGTGCAGAGCACCCATCCGCATCCACTAAAGTCACCATAGGTGCGGGAACTAGGAGTGCTGAGGGTGCTGCTGCACCCCTGGCTTGAAGTGGTTTCCATTATATACAGGGTTTACAGTTTGGTTCAGTGGCTCTCAGCACCCCCCTATAAAATTTGTTTCAGCACCGCTGGAAGTCACTGATATTTCCAAGTTGCTCAATAATTTTAAAATCATATCACTGACATTGCTAACATTAGGCACCTATTTTTGAAATTCTTGAGCTAGGTTAGTAAATCAGTAACTAGAGTTTTCAAAATGTATTGCCTCCACAGATCACAACCTAATTTCTCCACTTCTTTGGAGTCTTTGTATTTTCTGCCTTAGTGGACAAGAATTGAGGGAGAAAAGGACCAGACATGTCTCTAATTTGTCTCTGTGCTGAGCTGTGCGTACATAGTGGCAAGAGGACCCCTTTTAGGGTTCTGCTTTCAGTGGCTGAGTTCAATATGAGATTTGATGGTCAGATTAATTATGTAAAAGCAAGTAACCTATCTCTGGCCTTACATGCACTTCCATTTTAAATATGTGGATTTTTGGTACATCCATCTGAAGGAGATTCTTTTTTTAAAATTCCAAATCTACTTTCTAGTTGTAAATAATTCACACTTTTTTTCTTATCATCCTGCTAGCTCTGTTGAATTTCTAGATGTTGACTTGAGACAGGTTTACTGTGCAGAACTAATTTACGGAGATAGATGGGAGGCAAGAACAGAAATTTATTTTTCATAAATTCACATTTATTTCTGAAGAGAAACATGAATCGAATTGTCTTCCCAATGAGAGCAGTGTATTCTATGTTAGAGGTGTGGTTATGAAAGTACGACTTGGAGAACAGTGGGCTTTACTTGGGTGTGTTTTTTTCCCCACAAACTTCAGACTTAAGGTAATTCAGTGTTCTCTCTCTCTCTCTCTCTCTCTCTCTCTAAGAAAAAGTTAACAAAGCACTGAAATATATACGCTGAAGTCACCTTAACTCCTGTCATCTTTTGTCAAATATTCTTGCATAGCACCATTTACTCAACATATGTATAATGGTAGGGTTTTTATTGTTTGGGTTTTTTAAATTGCTAAATTGTTTGGGTGGGAATTAGAAATTTGATTCTTTCTTGTTCTTGCTTTATGCAATGTAAGGTTCTGTTTTTCATAAGGTTTGTATGCTCTTGGAAGTTTGATTTTATGTATGTTTTAGTATATAATGGAGGGTTTAAATTTGATTAATTGTCTTGTATGTAAGTGTAGCCCATCTCTCTGATAAAAATGTCTATTTTTATCTCATTATAGCATCTGATAAGTTACACTTGAATACCTAATACTGTTATAGCTGCTGTCTTGTAGCTTATATTAAGGGCACCTACAGTCTCAGGCACCTTTTTATATTTAAATAAATGTAAATAAATAATAAATGAATATGCTTTGTACTTGTAGGCACTTGTAGATCAGTTTGAAGACAAGAAACCATTGGTATCTGAACGAATGAAGATTTTCTACAGTTGTCAGGTGCCTCCACACTGGGCCATAGAGGTACAAACTACCAGTATGACATTTACTCTAGATACCATGTTCAGATGTGATACCAGTGTGATATGTGCCAGCAGTGCCCCTCTGCCATGTACATTGGCCAAACCAGACAGTCTCTACGCAAAAGAATAAATGGACAGAAATCTGACATCAGGAATTATAACATTCAAAAACCAGTAGGAGAACACTTCAGCCTCCCTGGTCACTCAATAACAGACTTAAAAGTGGTAATTCTTCAACAAAAAACCTTCAAAAACAGACTCCAATGTGAAACTGCAGAACTGGAATTAATTTGCAAACTGAACACCATCAAATTAGGCCTGAATAAAGACTGGGAGTGGATGGGTCATTACAAAAACTGATTTTACCATACTAATTTCCCCCTACAGTTACTCACACCTTCTTGTCAACATTTTGAAATGGGCCACCATCATTACCACTACAAAAGTGATTTTTCCTCCCTTAGTATTCTACTGTTAATTGAATTGTCTCGTTAGACTGACCCCCCCCCCCCACTTGGTAAGGCAACTCCCATCTTTTCATGTACTCTCTGTGTGTGTGTGTGTGTGTGTGTATAATTTTATATATAATATATATACCTGCTACTGTATTTTCCACTCCATGCATCTAATGAAGTGGGTTCTAGCCCACTAAACCTTATGCCCAAATAAATTTGTTAGTCTCTAAGGTGCTACAAGGACTGCTCGTTGTTTTTACTGATATAGACTAACATGACTACCACTCTGAAACATGTTCAAATTATTTTTGATATTGCATGCTATTTTGTGACGCACCATGTCCTAGAAGCTGCAGTGGAAACCCACTGTCTGCTGCATATTACCATGTATAAATTGGAAAACTTGTTGAAAAAACTGGATGAACCTAACAATATAGGAATATGTAGATTTAAGAAAGAAAGAAAGAAAGAAAGAAATCAAATTCTAGAACATGTGCAGCTTTTTTATATACATTTCTATCTTACGCAGAATTGACTGCTTGCTTAGAGGTGTTTGCTTGCAAAACAGCTTTTCTGCATGGTCTTCTCCTTTTTTGCTTTAATGGAAAACAGAATAAGAATTCTTCAAAAGAAAATGGAGCAAATAGAGTTAGTGTGTTCTACAGTTACCAAAATACCATAAACGAAAAGGGTTGCCATTCTTAGGGGTCTGCTTCCTGTCTCTCCATCTACCCATTAATGAGGTAGACCAAGTCTTATAGGAAGTGGGTCATGGCCAGAGTACTCTGGGTCAGTGGGTGAGATAACCCTGTTTGTTTCCATTTTCCACATAAGCCTGAAGTCCTCCTATACCTCAATAAGGTTCTGCCTCCTAGATGTTGGCCTTTCACTTTGATCCAGGCCCACTCCCCCATCAGTCCCTTTAGTGCCCACTTCCCCTCCTCCACTATGTGATGGATTTTCTTAAGAATTCCCTCTTTTCCCCTGTGGAATCTGATACCTCATCCCACAAGAGGAATACCAAAGCTGAAGCACTCTTATTTTCTAGTCGTGCACCTTCTTTTTTTGTAGGATGAAGAGGGCATTTTTTTCCAGCTACATTTTAATTTTAAGTGGAAGGTCATGCTATTTGAAAGATGTCAGACTGTGCGTAGTCTTATCTGGTGGTATATTTAACGCAGTATCAGAGGGGTAGCCTTGTTAGTCTGTATCCACAAAAACAACGAGGAGTCCAGTGGCACTTTAAAGACTAACAGCTTTATTTGGGCATAAGCTTTTCTGGGTAAAAAAAACCCACTTCAGATGCATGGAGTGAAAATTACAGGTACAGGCATAAATATATATTGGCACATGAAGAGAGGGGAGTTACATTACAAGTGGAGAACCAGTGTTGAAGGCCAATTCAGTCAGGGTGGATGTGGTCCACTCCCAATAATTGATGAGGTGGTGTCAATACCAAGAGAGGGAAAATTGTTTTGGTAGTGAGCCAGCCGCTCCCAGTCCCTATTCAAGCCCAGATTGATGGTGTTAAGTTTGCAAATGAATTGTAGATCTGCAGTTTCTCTTTGAAGTGTGTTTTTGAAGTGTTTTTGTTGAATAATGGCTACTTTTAAATCTGTTGTTGAATGTCCAGGGAGATTGAAGTGTTCTCCTACTGGCTTTTGTATGTTACCATTCCTGATGTCTGATGTGTGTCCATTTATCCTCTTACGTAGAGGCTGTCTGGTTTGGCCAATGTACATGGCAGAGGGGCATTGCTGGCACATGATGGCATATATCACATTAGTAGATGTGCAGGTGAATGAGCCCCTGATGGTGTGGTTGGGTCCTATGATGGTGTCGCTAGAGTAGATATGGGGATAGAGAAGGCAATGGGGATTGGTTCCTGGGTTAGTGTTTCTGTGGTGTGGTTTGTAGTTGCTGGTGAGTATTTGCTTCAGGTTGGGTGGGGGGGGGCTGTCTGTAAGCGAGGATTGACGTGGCTCCCAAGGCCTGTGAGAGTGGGGGATCGTTTTCCAGGATGGGTTGTAGATTGTTGATGTGCTGGAAAGGTTTTAGCTGGAGGCTGAACGTGATGGCCAGTGGTGTTTTGTTGTTTTCCTTATTGAGCCTGTCCTGTAGTAGGTGACTTCAGGGTACTATTGCTGTAATAAGATGGTGTTGTATGGTAGTGATAACATGTATGAATACATATCAAATTGCAGAGGCTATAGATCCCAATTCTGTAGTGAGATGCTCATGTGTGGATGCTTGCACCTGCATAGAGCTCCATTAAATCAATTTGATCTCCGAATGAGCTTAGGGGGCTTGCCTCCATTATCTCATTGCAGGATTGGGGCCTTACTTAGTAAATTTCTATATATTTCTACAAATAAAATTGCGTATTTTATATATGGTAAGCAAGTTTATAAATTCTTTAAAACTGAAGGGGATATTTGCTATATTAATCTCTTTTTAAAAAAAAACAAAAAACTTCAAAGTCTAGAAAACACAGCTTAATAGGTTAGTTTAAAATGGAATTACTTATTTTTAAAAGTTAAATAAATATTGTATTGCAATGCTTCTGCTCTCAAATCTTTGTCTTACCTTTAAGTCAGATCTGTATGGCTGCTCAAACTGGACTGATGTGCCTTCTGGAAGGAGCTCTAAATTTTTCCAATTTTTTCACATAAAAATTATTTATGGAGATTGTTACATTGTGTGGACAAGTTTACTTTAAATATATTTGAAACAATACAAAGGAATTTTTATTAGGATGATTTGTCAGTGATGAGCAAAATTCAGAAGCTTGATTGGGATTAATCACCCAGAAGTTATCCAAACTTTATCCCAACCCCATTAGTCTTCAAAATTTGGCTACACATCTCATGAGAAATGTTTCTTGTATTTTTTGTGTTTCCTGTTCAGGCCAGAAATGCCTGTAACATCTTTTTTAAAAATGATAATGAACATGCATTTAACTTTTTTCTATTATTTTTGACTTTCAGCACCAACTTGCAAGCTTACTCTTTGAACTGGGGTGCACAAGTTCAGCTCTCCAGATCTTTGAGAAGCTGGAAATGTGGGAAGCTGTAGTAATCTGCTATGAAAGAGCAGGACAGCATGGGAAGGTGAGAGTCTTGTTATCTGAGCTGAGTTTCTTGGATTTTGTTATTTATATTACAGTAGCACCTAGAAATCTTGTTGTGCTACGCACTGTATACATGTAAACACATGCAGATACACACAGACCTGTTATGTATTAATACAAATAGATATGAACTCACCCAACTTTTTTCTATTTAGCAATTCAAACAATGGCTGATTTATTGTAGGTGTCATGGCAGAAGTGGGTCTGGCGAAGGTATTTGAACTGGGAGAGGGTAGTACAGGTCAGCCCACGGTCAGTGTCCATACACAAGGAGAAGTGTGTGAAGAAAATATTTGTGGGGAAAGAGGACAAGCAGCAAATGAGTTTAGTATCATTGGTAGAACTGAGAAGGACCTGTGGTTGGGGACATGTTGGGAGGGGAATGCGTGAGTGAGAAGTGGCTTTGGAGGTGAGAGCAAGAAGTTTGAACTTGATAGCGTGACTGATCGTGTGTGAGAGAGAGAGAAGGGTGATGTGGTCCTGGCTAAGGACAATGAAGACTGTTTTATATGGTGGGGTACAATGTGAGTGTTACAGATTAGGAGGTTCAAATAATCAAAATGGGGAGATGCTGAGGGCCTGGACAAGAGTTCTGACTGTGTGAAAAGAGGTAATCCAGTTATAATTCCTACTTAACTTTAGTTCTCATTTAACGGTAGCTCAAACAGACATATGCTGTACGTTTTGTTTTTAAAAGGCATAGTTTTAAGGATCATTAAGATAAATCAAATACTCAAGTCGGGAAATGCATTTTTTAAGATTGAAAGTTCCACTTTAACTCTCCCTCCTTGGTTGTTTCTCTGCTGAGGTTTCTCTGAACTTCTCCCTCCATTGCACTAGCACTTGTGACCAGCAGTGGGAGCACTAGGGTAGGCCAGCCAGTTGACATTTACTGCTGTCATCTAACCCCGTATGCTGATGACACAGTAGTATAAAGCTGCTGGTGGCTAGTCTATATTAGCCCTACCTATTGCTCACACCAATGAAAATGCACTGGTGCTAAAGCATTGATGAAAGGAAGTTAAGAAAATGCTTACTGGATATGTTACCTGTTTGCTTATACCTTTAAATGTGTTCTGATTATGCTAATATGTCCAGGTGGGAAGACTGATAACATAAGATCCATGGTAAAAACCCTGTTTTCAGTAGCATGTAACTTTCTGAAAGGTGAAAGTTTTTCCTCTTTGGTCCCTTGGCCACCTTACTCAGATCTACTGATACATGGAGAACCTATTTAAAGCCATACATGGAAAGACTGGGCTTACATTGAGTTAAGGTTGCAGAGGCAGTTTGTAGCCTTTTTATATAGAATTGTAACTTGTCAATTAAAACAAATAACCTAGAATTTCTTTTAATGCCTTATGTAACTTTTTCCAATTATACTAGGCCAATATGTAGATCTTGGTAATTATAAACTGACAGATCTGTGTTTCACTGCCAAATGCCATGTCACATTATGCCTGCCTTGGGGATACTGTGCTACTCTGAGGACTCTTTCAGTACAGTAGAGAAATAGAGGTCAATATTTTCCATTTCCTGGAAACACATTCTGTTCTAGTTAAATGTACCAACTGCCCATAGGGAGTTATGAAAATGGCATTCAGGCAGAGTATCTGACACAGGAAACTGCTTTCAAAATTGATGTTTGTACAGCACTTTGAAAATACAAAACACCATGTAAGTGCTAAGTAGCAACAGTACTGAAAACAAGGTTAGATCTAGAGCAAACGGACAAAAAAAGAAAGATTTAGCTGTAAGACAAGGAGTGAGTATATTTGTGCTCATTATCAAGAGAGCATTATTACTGTGAAATATTCCTATTAAAAAGACACTGTAACTAGACGTGTGGAAATGCATGAGAATCTGCTAGTGCGAAATATTGTCAATGGATGGAGCAGCCTCAGAGCAAGCTGTGTTAGACAAGGCTTTGTACCTGATTCTCAGGATTATTTTAAAATGAGAGTAATGAAAAGCTGAAAAAACTTACAAAATGGTCAAACACTGAAGAATATTAAGGGGGGAATATTAAGCCCTAGAGTCATATCATGCTCTTTATTTCTACTTTTGAATTCTTGGCTGACAAAAAAGTTACAAACATCAACAATGCAGATACAGAAGTGAAGAGGTAAAGTAGTGCTACAATTAGTACTGCAGCATGTATTAGATCCAATATACTTGAGAAAAGCCTAAATGATAACTGGGGGAGTGCATATAGCCGCATAAAATTTGCTAAGAGCAAGAGGTTACTAAAGTTTAGTAAACTGTTTTCTGGATTTTTTTATGATTATTGGATATGACTCTACTTGTTTATTTCATAATATGAATATAATTAGTGGAATCTGGTATCATAAAGTGAGCCAGCAAAAGAGCAACACAGTGCCAAGCAAGGAGCAAAACAGAATACTTATACAAAAAGAGCAATTTAAGTTGTGAACACACAGTGTGGTGTTAGTTACTGACCTTGTCATTCCAATTTTTTCACTTGTTGCATTCCTCCAATGGACCTATTGAAGAGCAGACACCAGTTTTCATGGATGTGGTAAAAAAGTAGGCTGAGGAAAGGGTCCTGAGCCTGTCAATACTACTGAAAACTAAAGAGGGGCATTTGTACCAAATGGGAATGTTACTGGGAGCATAAATGTGGGGGAGGGCGCAATGGCTATAGAAGCTAAGATGGTCCCTTGATCTTGAAACCTTGAATAAGGCATCCGGTTTAAAAATATCACTCAGCCTTTCAGTAATGGCCCCTAGCCTCCAGCGCCTGCCCTGCGCACACACTTCCCCTTCAGCCAGAGAACTGCATGTTTTGCCAGCTGGCAAATAGACCTACACCCACTACTTCCTCTCTGCTTTGCCACCTCCATGCTGCTTGGTATGTGTCAAAGGTGTAAATGAAGGGCTGTTAGGAGCAGAGCTCCCTCCTCAGCTTCTCCTGCATTAGTTCCAGCCATTGAACCCACTGTGCTTCACTAGGGTCAGGCGAGACATCACAGGAGAGGGCTGCTAGCTTGGTTCTTAAGACATCTTCAGGGACAAGACACCCTTCCCTCCATCATTGTGGAGGCTTGGTGGGAACTTGTTCCTTACCCTTACTTGGGGGTAGTTCCAGCCCCGCTCCTCACCCACCTTCCCCAGCCTTTGATTTACCTGTGAATTTCCACCTTGAGGAGTGCCAGTGTAACAAGGCAGTAGATGCTTGTGAGATGGACACTGGTTTGGAGGAGGGGAATTGCTCCCCCTAGGACAGAGCTATTTGGGGACAGAATTGTGGGGAGCCTGCATGGGGGTTGGCCCTCCTGACCACTTGCCGTGTTAGAGAGACAGCAAGAATGTGGGGAGAGGAGGAGCTCCTGGAATGGGGTGGGGACTCCCTCATGTGCAGGAGCCCTAGAACACTGCTTCCCCTTCTTCCTCGGGTGGGAAAAGCCAGGAACAGAGCCCAGCTTTGCAGCTGCAGAGGCAGCAATCCATATGTCAGTGATCGTCCTTGTCACCACAGGAGAAGTCTATGAATGCAAAACCACAAAACATTACAAATGTTACTTCATGCAGGGAAACAACAATAGGAAGAGCTGGGAAGCCTGTTTCACCCTCTTATTCTGACTGCCTATGCATTACAGAGACAAGGTGGGTGAGGCAATATCTTTTATTGGACCAACTTCTGTTGGTGACGGAGACTAGCTTTTGCACTTATACAGAGCTCTTTTTCAAGTCTGGGAAATGTACTCAGTGAGTCACAACTCAATACTAGGTGGAACAGTTTTTTTAGAAGATAACACATTTCAAGAGATCATTGAAGGTGTAGTGGCCCATTAACACCTCTTCAGTCATGGGGGGAAGGGAGCTGGGAGGGGTTATTAGTGGGTTACAGATTGTTGTAATAAACCATAAATCCAATGTGTTTATTCAGTCCATGATTTTTAATGTCTAGCAAAGTTATGAATTTAAGCTCTCAGGCTCATCTTTTGAAGGTGTTGTGCAGGTTTCCTTTAAGAATGAGGATAGAGAGGTCAGATATAGAGAGTGGTCACTTTCTGAAAAGTGTTCACCGTCAGATGATGTTTTTGTCTTTTATTATTTTTCTGTGAGTTCATTCCAAGAGCGCAGTGATTGTCTTGTTTTACCCATTTAGTTGTTGTTGGGGCCTTAAAGCACTGGATAAGGTATTCCACATATTGATAGGCATGCGTAGGGTCCATGGATCTTGAAAGGTGTGTTGTGGGGAGTGTTGATTATCACAGCAGTAGAGAAATGTCTATAGGTTTTGCAACTGTTGTTCTGGCAGGGTCTGGTGCCACTTTGAGTTGATGTGCCCTGGTGTAAGCTGGGACCAACATGCCTACAATACTGCCTGTGCAATTTGTGGCAGAAAAGGAGTATCATGAAGTGCTGTGGAGCACAGGAACATGGGAAGGGGAAAGACAGGACAAATTAGATGGAATATCAGGAAAAGCTTCTTCAAGGCAAGATCAAACTAGTATATAAATTACTAAATTAATACTTTACATGATGCTTTGAAAATGTAACTACTGCCATTAAACTTTACAACAGGCTTGTAGAGAAATAAGTATTCCCTATATGTAGAAGAGGAAACTGAGACAAAGACTGCAGTGAGTCAGTTCCAAAACAGGAATTAGAATTTGGGAGTTTCCCTCTCCCACCCTCATGCTCAACCCACTCTGTCATACTACCTCTCTAGTAGACTGTCAAATACACTCCCAAGGGTAGGGTGACCAGATGTCCCTTTTTTAAGTCCTCCTGCGTGTGTCCTGACTTTTTTTTTTTTTTTTTTTTTTTTACAAATGGGCAAATGGTCCTGTATTTTGGGTCTCCCCCACCCACCCGGGCCGCTCCCCGTGCTGGTCCATCAGCAGAGCCCCCACTGCGTGCTGGCTCTCGGCCAGCAGGGCCTCGCCCCCGTCCCATTTCCAGCCGGCACTGGCTGCGCTCTGCGGTGGTTAGTGAGTGCGGGCAGGCTCCAGGCAGTAGCCGTTTATGTGTCACCTCTGCTGCCCACCCATCGGCCCATTACGTGCATTATCTTTCTTCATGTTTTAAATAAGTGTCTTGTGAACTGAGCTCTTGCTTTCATTCCAGTTCAGCTTAGACACGCCTGTTCAAACCATTTAATTGTAACCAAATCTTGTTTAAATCAGCAATATTTATGAAACTGTAATTTTAGTTTTATTTACCATGTTAAATTTACCTTTTTATAAAGTTAAATTTAAGAAGTTTTGTGAAGATTAATAAAAGTAGCTTGTTCTATAGTTTGGGAACATGCTCAAAATATATTTTTCAAAAGTTCATTTTATTTTGATTTCATTGCTAATTATGTATTTAATGATTAAGAATTATGAAATGAATCTCTCACATAGCGATTACACTTCATTTATCTAAATTATGGTCTTACCAAGAGAAAATCACCACTCAGATCCACATGAAGGATTTTGCTTCCGATATTTTTCTTTCTACAGAACCAGAATTCCCATCAAAGAGCAGGATACCAGTTTATATCTGCTACAAGGTTACAAGAGTAATTTTGCTCTCAACAAAAATGCACAGCATAATGGGAAATCTTGATTCAAAGCATTATCCAGATTTGTATGAGCCAACAAACTAATCATTTTTAAAAATCCAGATAATTTTGTGACTTTGTGATAAGAATCATTCGCATTAGTCCTGTGAAGATTGGAGGAACAAAGAGAGGATGAAAAACCAACTGCATAATATATATGGGAGGTGAACAGACAAAGTATTGTATATTTAATTATTCTGTTTTATCTCCAAGCTGGAATATTTATATTGGCAATGAATCACTACAAATTCAAGCCAAAACATACTGTTTTTGCGCACTTAAATGTAAAATGTAATTAGTGAATGGCTGGGCTGTTTGTGTAGTGTGTAACAGTACTAGGCACTACCATACAGAGACCTGGGTTTGGGAGTGACTTACACAGGATGAGGTAAAGGAGCAGCATGCAATGCCCTTTTCACCTCATAGCTGCTGTTCACAGCAGAATTGGTTAGTCTCTAAGGTGCCACTAGTACTCCTTTTCTTCTTGCGAATACAGACTAACACGCCTGCTACTCTGAAACCTAGCAGAATTTGTCTTGTTTTTATAAAAAAAAAAAAAAAAAAAGCCTGTACTTTCAGATTCTACCTGCTATGACTGCAACTATTTTAATTGTAAAAAGAAAAGGAGTACTTGTGGCACCTTAGAGACTAACCAATTTATTTGAGCATAAGCTTTCAGTGAACTGTAGCTCACAAAAGCTTATGCTCAAATAGATTGGTTAGTCTCTAAGGTGCCACAAGTACTCCTTTTCTTTTTGCGAATACAGACTAACACGGCTGCTACTTTGAAACCTATTTTAATTGTGTGGTTCTCTCTGTTCTAGAACAATTAATCATCTTTGAGATCAGCTGTCGATATTTATTAATTTAATCACAGTCAGAGAAGTCAGAGATGTGAGGAAAAATTATTTATCTAGTCTTTCCCTCTGCCAGTTCAGGGTTTTTTATGAAGGTATATTTTTCTCATGCTTTGCCCAGTCTAATAATAAATGTCTCAAGTAATAGAGATTTCACAGCTTCCTTTGGAAAACTATTCCACTACTTAAGAACTCTTACTGGTCAGCAATTTTTCCTGAGACTCAGCCTACAATTTTCTGCTTCTTAATTTGGTACCATATTTTCCAATTATGTTCCCATACAATCCTAAACAATTCCTCTCCCTTCTTTGTTTATGCCCTTCCAGTATTTGTAGACTGTTATGTTTCTGCTAAATCTTCACTTACCATAGATGGCAGCAAGAATGTCTTAATATATTAGAGATGAAAAAATTCACAACAAAGTGAAACCCTTGAAAGGGCTCTTTCTTTCTGAAGATTTCTGAATGGGCTCTTTGAACTTTATTAATAGTCCAAAATTAACCTGTATGCCCAAGATTGAGGGAGGGGCAGTAGAAGACTGCACCCACATTAGCCATTTTTTCTGACTGAATTCCCTAGAGATTATGCAAGTGTGGGGAAGGAAAATAGCTTTCACTAGAACAGAAGAGGGAAGAATCATTCCCACATGAAGATCAACAGTGCAGTTGCCTTAGGTAGAGTGAGTGACATACTGCAGGGGAATGTGATTAATAATAAACTGCTCAACCTCGGCTCTGTGGCAGGATTTATTGGACTAAGCCATAATCTCATATGGTTCAAACTGATCCTTTCAAATAGAGAGCATACACTGAGTTGAATTCTGAATGATGCTGCTAATATCTGTGTGTGTTATGTGTTGAGGTTATATTTGGGTGGGGGGAAATTCACTTTGGACCACTGATGATAGACCACTACCTGTTTGTTTATTGATGAGACTAAGGAGGGGAAAGTATCTTTTTGAAACTTTGAGGTTAGAGAGAGACTGTAACCTGGCACTGAGGAGAGTAAGACACAGTTATAAAGGGTATTGTAGACACTCAATTTTAACAGGTCTTGTGGGAACTCCAGCGTGTATCCTCTCTTCCAAAAGCCTGCAAATCCTCTGAAACTTGCTTCTTAAATGCTTGCTTATGTCTGAGTATATTTTTATTTCCTACATTTAGATGAAAATATAGCTTTTATTTGTACATTTTGTAGAACAGTAGCAGCCACAGCCAAGAGGGAGTAAAGAGAGAGGTAACATAAAACATGTTGGAAGCATTGCCTCCAGAAGGGGCAAATTAGAGATCAGGAAATGGAATAAGCATTGAGGATACCTAATGAGGTGATTCAAACAAAGAAGAATAAAAGAGCAGGCAGGACCTGTCAGTAGCCTAATAGTAGCAGCAGTGCACTACCATGTAAGAGATACAAATTGGATTTCCAGAGTTTGTATTTGCTTGTTGGGCAAAAGATACAGTTGAGGCATGAAATAGGGAACAGCTATTTGCAGCTTTAACGTACTGACACTTTCCCCAGTACAAAGACGTAAAGGTTAATCCCATTTTGACACTGAGGTGCTCCCAGGTTGTACCATATTTCAAAATTTTACTGGAGAAGAATTCTCCTTTTCACATAGTCCTCTGCTTTATCTCCAAATAGTCCTCTGCTGGAAAATGTAAGAGTTTACATTTCACCTTGACTTCTATGAAAAACAGTTTGAAAAAAATTGATCTCTGAAATGACTCCTTTTTACCGCACTAGAGTTGCAATAAAAATGAATATGGCTTTCGTATTTAACATAAGTAAATCATGCCTTAAGGTTCATGCAGACATGAACAGAATTTTAACAGCAGCACTTAAATGTTAGTCTTTGGGCTTTACAAGATGTAAAAGAATTTATGGAACTTTTTTTTTTTTCTTCAAGGATTTATCTCTGACACAGACTTTGTTCAAGATACTGTTTTGTTTTTCAGATTTCTTGACTTTTCTTAGATTATGTAAGGAACTGCTAAAGTGTAAAATCTGAGAGACAATGGTAATATGTGGTTAGATTGACCATGGATTCTTCTATTAAGGGGCTCATTTCCTTTTTATTTTTATAATAGGCGGAAGAAGTCTTGAGGCAAGAGCTAGAAAAAAAGGAAACACCAGGATTATATTGCTTGCTGGGTGATGTTCTTAAAGATCACCAGTACTATGACAAGGCTTGGGAGTTATCTAAGCATCGCAGTGCCCGGGCCCAGCGCTCCAAGGGTCTCCTCTATCTTCGCAACAAAGAGTTCAGAGAATGTGTGGAGTGCTTCGAATGTTCAGTGAAGATTAACCCCATGCAGGTTGGGAAAGAAAAACAAATATGGGTTTTAAAGTTTGCATGTTTACTTTTTAATTTTGTTGTGTTTTTAAATGTATTTTTCAAAATTTAAAAACAGGTTAACTGTGTTCACAAATGTCAGAGTAACCGTTTTAACGTTATTAATTTATGTGGTAAACATTGCTGATCTTCAAGGTGAGAGACTAAGAGCTCTGTCTAGAAGCAGCATAATAAGGGAATGGACATGTACAAGTTTTCCTATGCAGGCCTTCTGCCAAAATTGAGACTTGGCTTGTTGTATCCCCACTGTTCCCAAAATGCCAAGACACTGCAAATGGGTAGTGTTGCTCGGCAATAAAGGGCAGGGTGGACTAACGGCATCTGAAGTTTCTTCTCGCCGCCAAATGGTCTGGATTAGAACTTTCAGTGACCTCATGTGATGCACTTCTAGAAGCGATAGTTGTACATAGTTTTACAAGTTTTATACTACTTTACAAACATTTTATTATTTAATCTATTTGGCCCAAGTGTCGTATTAAAGTGCAAAAGTTTGCAAAAGACAACGCAGTAATACAATTATGGTATAATATAGAAGGTATTTCTCACTAATGTATATTCTTAATCTAGCGTGATATTTTTTCATGTAATATAGTTCCCTAGCTGCAAAATAGTATTTCGTGTGCATTTAAAAATATATCAATTTTATAGGCATCTTAGAAGTACCTAAAATAGAGATTATAATTTATAGAATCTTAACACTATTACTCCCTCCTTTTCCGCTGGCAAAAGATTTTTTACACACAAATGTATTTATAAATTTGATTGGCTGTCTTGCGTCCTAGTTAAAGAAAATAGACCATATAGATATTTTCAGTAGCGAATCCTGCAAAAGAGAGTCAGGGGAACTACCATTTGGGTAGTGACAAGCTTATGGGTGCACCTAAATCCATTCACTCTTAAAAACATTTATGCTGATGTTTCAGTTTAGGGCTGAATTGTGTCTTATAACTATTGCCTTGCACTGGGAATGGATTACAGCTGCCACTTCCCAGCAGGCATTGTGCTTCATAGATGACTCCTAGAGCTCCTTAACAAATATGGGGAGCACTGCTCACACCCCATAAGACCTTCCTTGGATTCATTTCTTCTGCACATCTCTTGGCTGAGTAGTGGTTCTAGGCCAACAAAGTTTTTGCCCTTGGGTGAGTTTGAGGATTTTTGGCTATGAATAGGCCTGCATGGATAGCACAAACCTAGAGTGGCACCTTATGGCCTGTCCCTCCCTCTGTGCAGTAGCTAACCCCATTCTGGTCCTTTATGAAGAGATCTTGCAGTTTGACAGTAAACAGAAAACAGATATGAATTTTCATTTAACACAGTCTGCATGAGATACCACAGAAAGAGAGAAGGTTCCAGCAAAGTAAAGTAGAACGTCATCTGTCAGTGTTTCCAGGCAAGGTCCAGAAACAAGGTTAGGAGTACTAGTGGCACCTTAGAGACTAACCAATTTATTTGAGCATAAGCTTGCATGAGCTACAGCTCACTTCATTGGATGCACGAAAGCTTATGCTCAAATAAATTGGTTAGTCTCTAAGGTGCCACTAGTACTCCTTTTCTTTTTGCGAATACAGACTAACACGGCTGCTACTCAGAAACAAGGTTGTAGCTGAGAACCCTGTAAACCAAACAGATAAGCTGAAATAGTTTGGGAAAGCAAAATGGAGCTTCCCAAGCAACAAAGATCTATCTCTTGATTCAAGGGGATTGAAGAAAGTTTGGGATCTTCTCATAAAACCAACCACAAGAAATAAGGGAAGAGTGAGCACCGTCAAAAAGGCCTTGATTTGCTGTGAGAATAAGGGGATCCTGCAGTTGGAGAAAAGAGGTGTCATAAATATAAAGGGAAGGGTAAACCCCTTTAAAATCCCTCCTGGCCAGAGGAAATCTCCTCTCACCTGTAAAGGGTTAAGAAGCTAAAGGTAACCTCGCTGGCACCTGACCAAAATGACCAATGAGGAGACACGATACTTTCAAAAGCTGGGAGGAGGGAGAGAAACAAAGGGTATGTGTGTCTGTCTACATTCTGTCTTTGCCGGAGATAGACCAGGAATGAAGCCTTAGAACTTTTAGTAAGTAATCTAGCTAGGTATGTGTTAGATTATGATTTCTTTAAATGGCTGAGAAAAGAATTGTGCTGAATAGAATAACTATTTCTGTCTGTGTATCTTTTTTGTAACTTAAGGTTTTTGCCTAGAGGGGTTCTCTATGTTTTGAATCTAATTATCCTGTAAGGTATCTACCATCCTGACTTTACAGGGGGGATTTTTTTTTATTTCTATTTACTTCTATTTCTATTAAAAGTCTTTTTGTAAGAAAACTGAATGCTTTTTCATTGTTCTCAGATCCAAGGGTTTGGGTCTGTGGTCACCTATGCAAATTGGTGAGGCTTTTTATCCAACATTTCCCTGGAAAGGGGGGGGTGCAAGTGTTGGGAGGATTGTTCATTGTTCTTAAGATCCAAGGGTCTAGGGTACAGATGTGGGGACCTGCATGAAAAAACCTCCTAAGCTTATCTTTACCAGCTTAGGTCAAAACTTCCCCAAGGTACAAAATATTCCACCCTTTTGTCCTTGGATTGGCCGCTACCACCACCAAACAAATACTGGTTACTGGGGAAGAGCTGTTTGGACACGTCTTTCCCCCCAAAATACTTCCCAAAAACCTTGCACCCCACTTCCTGGACAAGGTTTGGTAAAAAGCCTCACCAATTTGCCTAGGTGACTACAGACCCAGACCCTTGGATCTTAAGAACAATGAACAATCCTCCCAACACTTGCAATATTTTGTACCTTGGGGAAGTTTTGTCCTAAGCTGGTAAAGATAAGCTTAGGAGGTTTTTTCATGCAGGTCCCCACATCTGTACCCTAGACCCTTGGATCTTAAGAACAATGAACAATCCTCCCAACACTTGCACCCCCCCCTTTCCAGGGAAATGTTGGATAAAAAGCCTCACCAATTTGCATAGGTGACCACAGACCCAAACCCTTGGATCTGAGAACAATGAAAAAGCATTCAGTTTTCTTACAAAAAGACTTTTAATAGAAATAGAAGTAAATAGAAATAAAAAAAAAATCCCCCCTGTAAAGTCAGGATGGTAGATACCTTACAGGATAATTAGATTCAAAACATAGAGAACCCCTCTAGGCAAAAACCTTAAGTTACAAAAAAGATACACAGACACAAATAGTTATTCTATTCAGCACAATTCTTTTCTCAGCCATTTAAAGAAATCATAATCTAACACATACCTAGCTAGATTACTTACTAAAAGTTCTAAGGCTTCATTCCTGGTCTATCTCCGGCAAAGACAGAATGTAGACAGACACACATACCCTTTGTTTCTCTCCCTCCTCCCAGCTTTTGAAAGTATCTTGTCTCCTCATTGGTCATTTTGGTCAGGTGCCAGCGAGGTTACCTTTAGCTTCTTAACCCTTTACAGGTGAGAGGAGATTTCCTCTGGCCAGGAGGGATTTTAAAGGGGTTTACCCTTCCCTTTATATTTATGACAAGAGGGTACTAACAGGTACAAGCAGTAAAGTAGTCTTATCCTTTAAATTCTCCAGATTATGATTTCTGGTACCTCTGTTATCGTGTAACCAAAAGCTTAGAATATGAGAAAGAGAGAGAGGTTGGGGAAAGGGTACATTTGGGAGATATTTGGTTATATGGATAGACAGAATTTAACCAAGGGGAGTGCCAGGCAAGAAGAGTAGTGGAGATAATACCACATCTGAGTTTAAAAAAAAAAAAGGAGAGGGGTGGGGGAGACTTCATCACTCAGACATGAAAGCGAGAAAGAGGAAAACACTCCAGAGGCGATGTCTGTATCTGTGACTGACTTGAGCCATCTCTGTGAGTCAGCAAGAACTTTTATGAATTGAGATGATGATGAGGCTGTTAACTGAGACAGGAGACAAATGCAGGAGAGCTGTATTAGAAGGTTTTTGAAAATTAGACATTTGAGGTACATTGAGGATGTAGGAAATCAAAAAAATGACTTTGAAATGTTGGTAGCACAGTAAAAGAAAGCACAGAGAAAGGTGCAACATTCCAAAAAGTTGATTGAGAACCTTGGAAAATAAAGATTAATAGATCCTGATTATTTTATCCACAAGCTAATTCGCAATTTGTAGTAAACAAAGCGCTTAATCATTTAGGCCAAACTAGGTTTCTGATTGAGTGTTCACCTTATTTTCTGAAAAAGTTACCTGAAAATAAAAAGAAAGGAATGTATTAATGTCATTGTGCCAGGAATAAAAGTATAAAGACCTGCAAGCAAATTTAAAAGTCTGAGTAAAAGCACACTTATGTATCTGATAGAATGGAGATAGTAAAGTTAAATAGTTTACTTTCCAACCTGAGACCTTGAGAGACACTAGAACATCATTGTTAAAATTGAACCTGCAGCTCATTTGGAAATGTTTGTTGTGCTAAAGTATTCTGGGCAGTTAGCTCCAGCTATTCTGTAGTAATTTGGCTGAAAGTAGATGCATGAACAATGTTACCTGGCATCCAAAGAAAAATAATAAATTATAGTAAAGAGCTCCTGTACTGCAGCAGGGGAATTAATTGAGGTTTTCAGAAATTTAATATAAGCTTCTTTAAATATGGCTAGTTTTTCTTTTTAACAACCCTGTCCCGTCCCCCGCCCCCCTAAAAAAAAAAAGCAAAAAAAAAAGCAAGCATCTGTTTCCTTGCTCTGAGATTTGGATTCCTGCTCCATAGCATGTTTATTTTCTCTCTTGACTTAGCAGGGAAAATGAAAACAATGCACTGCTAGTGGCAGTTGCTCTTCCTTAAACTTTATTACATGTGGTGACAATGAGATAAAAACTTGTATTTCAACAGTAATTGTTTTTTACAAGTGAGACTAAAGTAAACTGAATAATTTCCACTGAGTTATTTTTCAGCAAAATCTTCACATTTGTTTGTCTCACAGTATGCTGAAAGCAGTATCAGTAATTCTACATTTTTGGTGTTGGAGTCTATAAATGCTTCAGCATGACTCTCAAGCATTGTAAGGTAAAGCATAGAACACATTTCACCTGCTTATTTTGGCAATACAAAAGCTTGTTCTAATGCAGATTATATGGAAGATTATTGATTAAGATCTTCCCATTGTTACAGAGACAGCTGTGTTAGAGAGAGTTCTGGAGCCATCCATAAGAACTAAAACCAGTAATTCAGCATCTGTGACCTTAAGCTACCTTCATCTGTGAAGCAGCTGGCAGCCTTACTGTTCCATTTTGCAGTCTACTTTCTAAAGTCTTTCTTCAGTTTGTAACCATTTTCTCTGATGGGGAGGAAATTTGAATAAAACTGGCCTTCTGCGCTGTTCTATCCAACTTCTAAGATGTACAGAAACAATTTAATCTGCCTACAGCAATCTCTGTGAAGTGAACTACAGAAGCTTGGTCTCCGTCTGCTGTTAGAGTTACTCATGATTAAGGTTAAGTGTCTGTCACAGGTATTTTTAGTAAAAGTCAGGGACAGGTTGTGGGCAATCAACAAAAATTCAGAGAAGCCTGTGACCTGTCCCTAACTTTTACTAAAAAAAATACCTGGGAGGTGTGGGGGTAACAGTGGGAGCAGCACAGGGGCTGGCCTCCAGCAGCTGCTTCAGCTGCCCCATGGATGGCCCCAGGCCACTGCTCTGCCAGCCCTATGGAATGCTGCTCCGGCAGCCCTGGGGCAGATTCCCCACCCCCTCCACACTGCTTCAGCCCTGGGCTGCTGCTCCAGCGTCTGTGGGATTGACAGCTACTTCAGCCCTGCCAATGCGGAAGAAGTCATGGAGGTCCTGGAAAGTCACGGAATCCGTGGCCTCCATGACAGAATTGTACCCTTACTCATGATCACTGCTGTGCTTGTGGTGGTGGTAATTTGCATTAGAGTAGTACTTAAAGGCCCCAGTCAAGATCAGGTCACTGTTGTACTAAGCAGTGAATGAACATATAGTTTAAAATCTGAATAGACAAGACAGATACAGGTTGGGAGAAAGAAAGTGATATTATCCCCATTGTATAGAGAGAAAAGTGAGGCACAGATATTAAATGACCTGCCTGTGGTCACCAAAAAAGTCTGTGCAGAGCCAGAAATTGAGCCCAGATCTCTTGCATGTCTGGACTGCAACACTGTCTTTCATATCAGTTTTGAGCAGCTTGACAGTTCTTTTCCAACCTCACCTTTCTAAATGTTGTGGTAATTAGTTTCTCTTACTCTTCTATTTTTGGGTGCAATTGACATTCATTGAACTATTTTCCTATTTCTCTGCATACCAGAATCTCTGTCTGCAATTAGTGCAACTCAGGACTTCTGCTTTTCTTTCCAAGGTGAGTGGCTTGTCAGATTCCACCCACATTTACCCCGCTATATACAGAGGTACATTTTCTATAGAATCACTTTTTTGGTTACTATTATGTGTGATGCCCACTCCAGTAATGCCTGTCCTGTAAAGGATATAGATATTATAATGTGCTTTCCCCTCTTCTATGTCTGTATATTGTGCTTCTCATAACTGTTCCCCAGGTCCATGAGAAGATGTCATATAATTCCTCCCCCTCCAAATCTCCTGTCTTTCCACAGAATCGTACCAAAACCATCAGGGCTAATTGTAGTTCTGCAGAAACAAATCACCCTGTAGGAAAATATTTCCCTGAAGCATTAAGAATTTAAATCCTGAAGTGATTCAATGCTTAAATGACATGTTTGATTCCAGTGAGTCAGAGCCTGATTCTGATTCATACAAGGACTCAAGGTCACTCAAATTATATATACATTAGAAGCTAAAAAAGGAAGAAAGATCCATTCTTGTGTTCCTGGTCCCTGTCTCCCATGGGAAATGCAAAGGGAAAAAAAGCATTTAGAGTCAAATTCAGCTGCTATTATTCAGGCAAAATTCCCACTTAAGGCAAGAGGAGTTTTGGTTAATAAAGGGCAGCAGGTTTTATTCCTTAAAGCGTAAAACTAACAAGCATTCTGCTGAGAGGTGCTCTTCATTTTTTGTGTTCCATCCAAAGAAAGCTTTTAAATGAAAGCCAGTCCAAAACAAATAAAAATGAGCAGCTTTCCTCCATATAGGAGAGAGAAATTTCCTGTTCCTCAGGATGTTCTACCTATGATTTAGAGGCAAATTGTTTGAGACAAGTTGGACAAAATAATGTATCTTCCCCGCCCCCCGGATACTGAAGATTTTCATACACCATTGTCTTCTAAAGATCTGCCTAAAATGTATCCTTCCAAAAGTTAATTCTCTGTTCCAGAATATCTTAGAAGAAATGTAGGTTCCTCCCAAAAATTATGAATGATTCAACTACATAAATGACACATTCTCTGTTGCTAAGAATCTATTCTTCCTTTCTAGCATTGATCAAAAAAACTTTCTGATTTCTGTGAACAGAATCCAGTGTTCCCAAAGATTTCTTAGATAAGGATATTGACTATTCTTCCTAACCTGGTTTTTGAGACTGAGGCTAGAAATGGCTTACATTTTCACAGCCAGAGTCTTGCTACAATGGGTTGTGGCCATTCCGGTGACAGTTGGCAGCCAAGTAATCTGCCAGTGAGAACTCTTGACACACATACAATCCCATTTATGTTACTGACTCACTTCGCCAATAGAATTACAGCATGTGAATTAGAAGGAGAGGAAGGGTGATAGTTGAGTTAACTTGAGAAGCCTTGAGACTTCTTCCACCTATTGAGTTAACTAACACCTTTATTTAGCTGTGACACTTGAGTACCTTTCCCAGAGCTGAAGAAGAGCTCTGTGTAGCTCAAAGTGCTCTCTTTCACTAACGGAAGTTGGTCCAATAAAAGATATTGCCTCACCCACCTTGTCCCTCTACTATCTTAGGACCAACATGGCTATAACAACACTGCAAGCACTTTTCTGGAAGTAGCAGACCAGACCATGTGGCTCAGATAACTTTGCATGCTAGCCTGCATGGATTTGAGAGAGCCTGCAAATAGGTCATATGTCAGTATCTCTCTGGAAGTCAGCTTGCCATTGACTGCAACTGGATTTCAAAGCTTCAAACAATGCAATAAAAGTCTTACTCTCAAGAATTTCCCTTTTGAAAATCAGTCAGCCTTGTAGCGAGTGGCAGTGGGCAAAGGTAATTTATGTAAACAAACAGGGTTGAACTTTTATTCTAAACTTGCCTTGGGCTTCCTGATCACCAGGTATAACACAGATCTGAGCCTAAATTATCATAATATGATGGTATCTGCTCTGAACTGAATCTTCACAGTTCAGTCTCATCTCTGTTTTTCTAATCAATGGACAGACTTGGATATCAAACCAACAAACTAGTGCCAAAAAGGAACTTTAACCTAGTTTCACAAGCCTTGACAAAATTTATTTTTTGAACCTCTGACAAAGTTTGCCTTACACTACTTTTCAGTCGCTTTCCTCAGAGAAATTATTACATCAGCCAGCAGAGTAGTCAGATTTGATGCCCTGCCCAATAAAGTGGAATTCTTATTCTTTCTGCATAGAATACTGCCAAATCCATCTCTAAACTAGCAGCGTATCTTGTGCACTTTTCATCTTAGTCAAAAATGTCATTACCCACCTTAGAAACACTTAGAGAAGGTACATGTACTCTTTCTAGATGTTCAAAGGACAAATAAATGTTACGTCAATACAGCAGAGGATCGAAGGAAATGGATTCATTAATTGGTTTTGATGGGGGTCACAAAAGAGGCATAAAAACTTCAAAGGCCGCTGCCTATAGTAGTCAGAATGGCCATTACTGAACAAAGGGGGAACTGAGGCACAGAAATTAAGGTCAAAATTTCAGCTAACGATGGGTGCCCAAATTGAGACTCCTAGGACCTGATTTTTCAAAGTACATAGTATTTAAATCATTCAAAGCACCTCTCCCATTGACTTCAGCTCCAGTTGTGAGTGCTCACCACTTTAAATCAGACCCCACAGGGTGTCAAGTTGGGTACCCAGAAAATGAGGAATGCACAATTAGTGACTACCTGTGGAAAGTTTGGTGTCAGTAACTTGACTAGTATCATTTAGGAACTCTGTGGCAGAGAGAGAATCCAGTTTTCCAGGATGGCATTCAACTGTCTTAACCATGAGACTGTCCTTTCTTTACATAAATCCGCTGTCTCATTCAGTATACAACTTCCAGATTCTGCAACAAATGAAGCAGACAATAGTCTCTTTCCTTACATAACCCTGTGAAATAGCATGAGATTGGGATGGAACATATTGCCAGTGGGTTTCACAGATATTTGTGTACAGCAAAGGAATACTGAGACTCATGAATCTTGTGTTCCAGTTCAGGCTCTTGAGAGAACTGTGCTCTAGTAGGCACTGATTCGTCTGCCTGTTTTCCCCAAGCTTGACCATTCTGTCTCTTTCCCCCTCCCCATACAACCTGTCACTGTCTTTGTCCCACCCCCTACTCCTCACCCCTGTCTCACTTTCCTCGCTTATCCAGTCCCAGTCTTCACTCCTCAGGCTTTTCATCCAAGTCATAGTCTCATTGCTCAGCAAGCCTAGCTCCACCCTCCTGGCTCCTTGTCTGATCTGTCTGTTTCTTTCATGGCCTGTGGCCACCCCTGTGCCCACATTCCCTGTCTCCATTGGCTTCTGGTCCCAGCCTCCCTCTCAATCTCCTCGTCTAATCAGAGTACTCCCAATCTCTGTGCCCAGCCAGTCCCAGTTCTCCCCTCGCTCTCTGGTTCCTTGTCAGATTTCTCTCGTTTCTCCCTCCACCTCCTTGCTCCCACCTGGCTCCTGTCCCAGTCTTCTTGCCCAGTGAGTCCCATGCTCATCCCCCAGCTTCCAGTCCCAGTTTCTCTCTCCTTCCACTTCCAGCCTCCAGTCCAAGTCTTTTCCCCCTAGGCTCGTCGTATCAATCTACTCCCTCCCCAACCCAAGGTCCTGCTCTCATCGCCTCTGCATTGAACATGGGAAAACGGCATAGTGTCCCTGTTTCAGAAATGGCTGAACAGCATTGGCTGAAATTTTCCAAAAAAGATTCAGCTGTGGGAGAAAGTCAAGGAAAGTGTGGGCCCCTTACTGAATGAGGGAGGCAACCTAGTGACAGAGGATGTGGAAAAAGCTAATGCACTCGGTGCTTTTTTTGCCTCTGTCTTCACGAACAAGGTCAGCTCCCAGACTGCTGCACTGGGCAGCACAGCATGGGGAGGAGGTGACCAGCCCTCTGTGGAGAAAGAAGTGGTTCAGGACTATTTAGAAAAGCTGGACGAGCACAAGTCCATGGGGTCGGATGCACTGCATCCAAGAGTGCTAAAGGAGTTGGCGGATGTGATTGCAGAGCCATTGGCCATTATCTTTGAAAACTCATGCCGATCGGGGGACGTCGCAGATGACTGCAAAAAGGCTAATGTAGTGCCCATCTTTAAAAAAGGGGAAGGAGGAGGATCTGGGGAACTACAAGCCAGTCAACCTCACCTCAGTCCCTGGAAAAATCATGGAGCAGGTCCTCAAGGAATCAATTCCGAAGCACTTAGAGGAGAGGAAAGTGATCAGGAACAGTCAGCATGGATTCACCAAGGGCAAGTCATGCCTGACTAATCTAATTGCCTTCTATGACGAGATAACTGGCTCTGTGGTTGAGGGGAAAGCAGTGGACGTGTTGTTCCTTGACTTTAGCAAAGGTTTTGACACAGTCTCCCACAGTATTCTTGCCAGCAAGTTAAAGAAGTATAGGCTGGATGAATGGACTATAAGGTGGATAGAAAGTTGGCTAGATTGTCGGGCTTAACTGGTAGTGATCAATGGCTCCATGTCTAGTTGGCAGCCGGTACGAAGTGGAGTGCCCCAAGGGTCGGTCCTGGGGCCGGTTTTGTTCAATATCTTCATAAATGATCTGGAGGATGGTGTGGATTGCACCCTCAGCAAGTTTGCAGATGACACTAAACTGGGAGGAGAGGTAGATACGCTGGAGGGTAGGGATAGGATACAGAGGGACCTAGACAAATGGGAGGATTGGGCCAAAAGAAATCTGATGAGGTTCAACAAGGACAAGTGCAGAGTCCTGCACTTAGGATGGAAGAATCCCTTGCACCGCTACAGACTAGGGACCGAATGGCTAGGCAGCAGTTCTGCAGAAAAGGACCTAGGGATTACAGTGGACGAGAAGCTGGATATGAGTCAACAGTGTGCCCTTGTTGCCAAGAAGGCCAATGGCATTTTGGGCTGTATAAGTAGGGGCATTGCCAGCAGATCGAGGGACGTGATCGTTCCCTTCTATTCGACGTTGGTGAGGCCTCATCTGGAGTACTGTTTCCAGTTTTGGGCCCCACACTACAAGAAGGATGTGGAAAAATTGGAAAACGTCCAGCAGAGGGCAACAAAAATGATTAGGAGACTGGAACACATGACTTATGAGGAGAGGCTGAGGGAGCTGGGATTGTTTAGTCTGCGGAAGAGAAGAATGAGGGGAGATTTGATAGCTGCTTTCAACTACCTGAAAGGGGGTTCCAAAGAGGATGGATCTAGACTGCTCTCAGTGGTAGCAGATGACAGAACAAGGAGTAATGGTCTCAAGTTTCAGTGGGGGAGGTTTAGGTTGGATATTAGGAAAAACTTTTTCACTAGGAGGGTGGTGAAACACTGGAATGGGTTATCTAGGGAGGTGGTGGAATCTCCTTCCTTAGAAGTTTTTAAGGTCAGGCTTGACAAAGCACTGGCTGGGATGATTTAGTTGGGGATTGGTCCTGCTTTGAGCAGGGGGTTGGACTAGATGACCTCCTGAGGTCCCTTCCAATCCTGATATTCTATGACTCTGACACCCAGCCTCTAAAATTTCAGCCAAAACAGTTAATGTTGTAATGTTCTAAGCAACTGAAAAATGGGTCTTACAGTAGGACGTATTGGGCAACCTTGATAGTCGTAGTAGTGCCAAACTTTTCTTCTGCAATGATTTTTATAACTTTATTTTAAAAGCACCAATAATTGTTTTCCAGAATCTAAGCTTTTTTTGTTTTAAAAACAAAGTTTGTAGACTGTATAGCTTAAAATGTGAACTAAATATAAACCGATGTAATAATGTCTGCCTAAGTCTGGAGAGAGCCTGAAAGGTTTGAATTCCCCTTTTCGTCTCCCAGGGATGTTAACTCAGAAACCTAACAATACTTTCAATGTCAGCATAGATAAGTATTTCATGGATGATCATTTTAGCAGAAAGATCAAGCTAATATACTACTTTTATTTTTAGGTGTTCCTGCATGTGTTGGGTGGTTCTTGCTAACAAGGTTTCCTGGGATGAGGCATGAAGAATTCAAATCTTACTCTGTCCCACATTTAGAGTCACCTTCTAGCCTGCCAAAAATTTTGAGAGTGGGAGAAAGGAGATGCAGTCCCTCCCCAATACCAAAACCCTCAGCTGCTTTGTGGGTGTCAAAAACAACTCCCATAGAGTCCTGAACGCCAAAAGTCTCAACTTTCAGCTGTCAAACCCACCTACCTTCCATGACATGTAGAAGGCCGCTGTGTCTTTTCAATACAGATATCTGCAGCCCAATGAAAACTGAAAATGTTGAAAGAATAAAATCAATTAATTTTAATATCAATAAATAACAGGGAATTACTGGTCTGGTTGGACTGGTGTGGGTGGGGTGGACAAGCTGAAAGTAGGAGACTAGTGTGGACAGAAATGTGCATCATAATGAGCTTCCTGATGCAAGGTTCATTTGAGCTACCAGCTTTTGGTCACTGACCTTGTCTGGGCCCTGAATTGCTAATTGTAAAACTTTGTATGCACTTTCATAGTGAGAGCCTACATTAATGTCAGAACAGCTTGCTACAAGACCAGCAGAAAAATGGACCTGTTGTGTTAATTTTGTTACAACAGGGTAGTTTGTGACACCTTTACCCACATAAAAACCTTCCTCCACAAGTAGTTATGTTGAAATCAAAAGGACAGTGTGGAATAAGATATTGCTACACGGTATGAATTAAGGATAACATAATCTGACCCAATTTTTTTTCCTTCCTACAAAAATAGCGACTCTTTCTTTCATTATTCTTATCTTGGCACTTTGAATGATGGAGGCTTTTTACACTAGATATTAGAGTCTGGAACAATTCCCCAGCTGATTATAAAATGTTTTGAAATGTTGAAATCCAGTTTGATTTTTTTTTATGGATGTGTTTAACCAGCAAGGACTTCAGAAAATGTTTTATCAATGTATTTAGGACTCAGTACCGAAATCAGATTACTTGTTCTGAAAGATAGTACTGTTTATCTTAACTTGCTATTGTTGGAAAAGTTACTGTTTGACCAACTCACTTCTTTGGCTTTTAAAGACTACATCTACACTGCACACCTCTTACTATGGCATATCGTGTATGAGTAGTTGCATGCCACAGTGAAAATCAAACTGCGCCCACGCTGTGGTGTGTAGCTACCTGTCAGTGAAAGGATCTGGCAGTGGGGCGGCATTGGGGGAGTGTTTCCCTGCTGCTGAAGTCTTTCCCTGTGGCAACGAAAGGCTCAGACAGCAGGATGCTGACAGTTTTCCCACTGCTGGAGCCTTTCCTTGTGGTGGGAAAAGACTCCAGCAGCAGGACACTACACTGGTAAAAACAGAAGTATAGACAAGGGAGGCACTGCTTGGGTGAATAGAGAGCCCTGTAGGGTACATACCTGCATACATACTCTCAGGATTCAGGAGTGTCTTTACTCGCTTAAGCAGTGCCTCGACATCTAATTATTGCACGAAAAAGGATTAGAAGTGTGTTTGTAGGTAATGCTAGTTGAAGCTTATCAACAAAAGTTTGCTGCATTCAAAACAAAAAAACTAAACACATTATTGGCAGTTTTCTCTCTCTAAAAATGTTAGTTTTTTTAAAAAATTATTAGTGGGAACAATTAATATTGTAACATCATAGCTTTTGCGGCTATCATTCATTTTTAATTATCAGAAATTTTTATGTAGAAAATGTAATTTTGTACTGCAAAACAAATTTTCTATCATTAACAATATTTATAGCCAGGACTCAAAAATGAACATAATTTTCTCACAAGATATAACAAAAGATGGAAACTTTTGAGTGTTATTCACTTGCTTTTCTAAACCAATGTGCATTGGTGCTGTGCACTGTAAGCGCAAACCTTGTGTGGAGAATTAAGCAATTCACGTATATTTTATACTTTTGTATATCCATGATTGTTAAAAACTTAGGACAAAAAACTGCTCTATATTTTGTTTGGAAGATATTACTTCTTATAATACAAGGTTATATCTGAATATCTAAATATCATATAGACAGTGTTTCCACCTGATCCCAGCTCTTCTGAGAGCATGTCATGTGGCAAGGGAGGGTAGTGGCCCTCCTGCAGCCCCCAGAAATACAGTGTACCCCTTCTCCATCCACAGGCCCCTATGAATGCTGGGCACCCCCTCCTCTGCCAGACACCCCCCACCCACTGTACCTAGAGAGTACCAGACACCCCTCATCTACCGGGTACTCTCTGCCCTCCTCCCACTGCTCCTCCAGGAATATTAGTCACCCCTCACCTACTCTCTGTTCTCTCCATGATAGCAATCCATTTTAGTTGCTGCAGTAGGCCTTTTCTGAGAGAGAGTAGAATTTCTCTGCCCTGTGTACTTAAATTTTGTACAGAGGAGACTTATTTAAACATCAGTTCAGTGTGAACTACTTCCACTTTTCATCTATCATAATTGAAAAACTACATCTTAACTTTTTCAGAATACAAGGGGTTTTGTTTTTTAAATTTTAAAAAAGAAAAACAGAACAAGATAGTGAGTTTGAATGTTTGCACTGCCCATGTTGTGCCATAGAAGTCAGCACCTGGGCTCCCCAGATTAAAGAACATTTGGAAAGCAAACTTAAGGCTAAGAGAAGAAAGCAAAAACAGAAATAAACGTACATTGGAAGCAACATTCACACAGGCACAGAAGAAAAATCAAGATTGATGTGATGTAATAAGTGAATTTCTCTGTGCCCTGTACTTCTCAGGGCAAAAGTTAGGCCTTGATGATGGTCTTTTGGGAGATTTTGTGTGAAAGTTTTGCCTGGCTGTGAAAATCCCTGCCAAATTCAATCAACCTGACCAAGTCATATTTGCTCTGCTCTGCCTCTTACTGCATGAAGGTAACACTGGAAGTAAAGCTGAATGAAAAACCTGAATTGCTTGTTTGTCTTGCCCAGGTCTCCTACTGTACATTGCTGTCTCTCATGCAATGGGTATTCCAGAAATGGCTAATTTAACGAAGTTAATAATTGAGGCTAGTACTATTTTCATGTATTCCAATAAGATGAAAAATATCTTCTGTGATGTCTGCAAAGAGAACAAATTTGAATGCAGCCTTCCAATTGCTGTAGTACTGAAGAGATGGTGTAGTCTGTAGTTAGTTATTCAGAGTGTTCAGAAGGCATGGAGTGTCCTCATTCAGCTGTAAGATTATGAAGAGTTCAGCAGTGCAAAAGCTGAAAATTCAAGCAGCTACTCAAGAAACTAGGCAAATCCTTTGCACAAAACTCAAATTTTGATCAAAATGCTTCAGTCATTGTATGAAGCATAGAAGAAATTGGAATCTTGTTCTTCAGTAGACACAACGTTCTCTAACACAGAAGTGTATGGCACTCTGGTCAACAGTGTCACTGCAGAACTTTGCACAAAAGCACATCTGGGGAGATTCTAGAAAAAAATAAATCCTTTCATGTCCATTTTGCCAGTCAGGGAGCAATACTCAGAAAGGCTTTCTAAAATTTTCACGCAGAGCTATGTCACTCGTGTCTCCTGAGGCTTTTAAGAACGAATTGTCATTCTGGAAAATTATTGTGCTTTTTGACCCCCGTTGTAATAGTGTGGTCTCTAATAATACATTTAATGAAGAAAGAGTAAACTCCATGCATACCTGGTGATGCCTTCTCCAGACAATGGCAACACCACTCCATTTGAATTCTGGAAAGTTCACCACACCAACTTCCCAGATTCAAGCTATGCTGCTTCCCTCATCCTCAGTGTCCTGCCTAGCTCAGCAGATGTGGAAAGAATATTGTTCTAACTTCAGGTACATCCAAGACTGCAAGAGAATGAACTTTTGAAAAGACATTTTGAAAAAACTGCTGAGAGCCTATTCTACCCCTGACTTTCAGAATTTACACTGACACCTCTTATCTCAAGCATAATAACTGTCAATTGTTTTTAAAAGAAAAAAAATTAATCACAGCAGTACACTTTTGCTTTCACTACTTAGTTTTCTCCATTTTTTTCCTCTCCTGTGTCCCTCAACATTAACCCCAGTAATTATCCAGAAAACTGAAGTTAATTTTCACCCATTTTTCAAATAATATAATAAACACTAAAAAATTCTAAACAAAATAAAAACTGGAAGTGAAGGGTCCTACATATAGAGCAATGCCCTATAACACCAAGAAATGTATGGATTTGAGAATGGAGGAATCTTAAGTAATTTATTTTGTGCGGAACATACATACTGAATTCCCTTTCTCTTTGTTTTCTTTTCAGTTGGGTGTGTGGTTTTCTTTGGGCTGTGCCTATTTAGCTTTGGAAGGCTATGACGGTGCTGCCAAAGCATTTCAGCGCTGTGTGATGTTGGAACCTGAAGTATGTACAATTTATTGAAGATTTATCTTTGCTCATCTAATAGTTTGTGAAAGCAGCCAGAGACTCCCCCCCCAAAAAATGTGGTTCATTCCTTAGTCCTAATTGTTCAATTTTTACCCTGTTCATAAAGGATGTATTTTCTCATTAAGCATCACAAAAAGATTTGCTTGATACTTGACTTTTCTATTTTATTCATCTACATACACACACCCACACCCGGTAAAGTCCTTTATGGTATCATACAACATTAAAATAAAGCAGAAAATGTCCAAGTGCTTTTTGATTAAAAAAAATTAGAAGTGAAGGAGCCTATTCTTAAACAAACAGATAATTTGTTAAAATGCTTAGTCCACTCTAGACTTTAAAGGAGCCTCCTGCACTCTTCATAGAATCATAGAATATCAGGGTTGGAAGGGACCTCAGGAGGTCATCTAGTCCAACCCCCTGCTCAAAGCAGGACCAATCCCCAATTAAATCATCCCAGCCAGGGCTTTGTCAAGCCTGACCTTAAAAACTTCTAAGGAAGGAGATTCCACCACCTCCCTAGGTAACGCATTCCAGTGTTTCACCACCCTCCTAGTGAAAAAGTTTTTCCTAATATCCAACCTAAACCTCCCCCACTGCAACTTGAGACCATTACTCCTTGTCCTGTCATCTTCTACCACTGAGAATAGTCTAGAACCATCCTCTTTGGAACCACCTCTCAGGTAGTTGAAAGCAGCTATCAAATCCCCCCTCATTCTTCTCTTCTGCAGACTAAACAATCCCAGTTCCCTCAGCCTCTCCGGAACCACCTCTCAGGTAGTTGAAAGCAGCTATCAAATCCCCCCTCATTCTTCTCTTCTGCAGACTAAACAATCCCAGTTCCCTCAGCCTCTCCTCATAAGTCATGTGTTCCAGACCCCTAATCATTTTTGTTGCCCTTCGCTGGACTCTCTCCAATTTATCCACATCCTTCTTGTAGTGTGGGGCCCAAAACTGGACACAGTACTCCAGATGAGGCCTCACCAATGTCGAATAGAGGGGAATGATCACGTCCCTCGATCTGCTCACTATGCCCCTACTTATACATCCCAAAATGCCATTGGCCTTCTTGGCAACAAGGGCACACTGCTGACTCATATCCAGCTTCTCGTCCACTGTAACCCCTAGGTCCTTTTCCGCAGAACTGCTGCCTAGCCATTCGGTCCCTAGTCTGTAGCTGTGCATTGGGTTCTTCCGTCCTAAGTGCAGGACCCTGCACTTATCCTTATTGAACCTCATCAGGTTTCTTTTGGCCCAATCCTCCAATTTGTCTAGGTCCCTCTGTATCCTATCTCTGCCCTCCAACGTATCTACCACTCCTCCCAGTTTAGTATCATCCGCAAATTTGCTGAGAGTGCAATCCACGCCATCCTCCAGATCATTTATGAAGATATTGAACAAAACCGGCCCCAGGACCGACCCCTGGGGCACTCCACTTGACACCGGCTGCCAACTAGACATGGAGCCATTGATCACTACCCGTTGAGCCCGACAATCTAGCCAACTTTCTACCCACCTTATAGTACATTCATCCAGCCCATACTTCTTTAACTTGCTGACAAGAATACTGTGGGAGACCGTGTCAAAAGCTTTGCTAAAGTCAAGGAACAATACATCCACTGCTTTCCCTTCATCCACAGAATCAGTAATCTCATCATAGAAGGCGATTAGATTAGTCAGGCATGACCTTCCCTTGGTGAATCCATGCTGACTGTTCCTGATCACTTTACTCTCGTGTAAGTGCTTCAGGATTGATTCCTTGAGGACCTGCTCCATGATTTTTCCGGGGACTGAGGTGAGGCTGACTGGCCTGTAGTTCCCAGGATCCTCCTTCTTCCCTTTTTTAAAGATTGGCACTACATTAGCCTTTTTCCAGTCATCCGGGACTTCCCCCGTTCGCCACGAGTTTTCAAAGATAATGGCCAGTGGCTCTGCAATCACATCCGCCAATTCCTTTAGCACTCTCGGGTGCAACTCGTCCGGCCCCATGGACTTGTGCACGTCCAGCCTTTCTAAATAGTCCCTAACCACCTCTTTCTCCACAGAGGGCTGGCCATCTACTCCCCATGTTGCGATGCCCAGCGCAGCAGTCTGGGAGCTGTCCTTGTTAGTGAAGACAGAGGCAAAAAAAGCATTGAGCACATTAGCTTTTTCCACATCCTCTGTCACTAGGTTGCCTCCCTCATTCAGTAAGGGGCCCACACTTTCCTTGACTTTCTTCTTGTTGCCAACATACCTGAAGAAACCCTTCTTGTTACTCTTGACATTTCTTGCTAGCTGCAGCTCCAGGTGCGATTTGGCCCTCCTGATTTCATTCCTACATGCCCGAGCAATATTTTTATACTCTTCCCTGGTCATATGTCCAACCTTCCACTTCTTGTGAGCTTCTTTTTTATGTTTAAGATCTGCTAGGATTTCACCATTAAGCCAAGCTGGTCGCCTGCCATATTTACTATTCTTTCGACTCATCGGGATGGTTTGTCCCTGTAACCTCAACAGGGATTCCTTGAAATTCAGTTAGCTGTGCTGCTTAATTAATCTTTCTGTGGAAGTGGCAAACTAATCTCAGTTAGAAACACTCACTGAAGAAATGGCAGATAACTGGCCTTTGGAACTAAATTTGAGATTGAACTCAGTCTCCCACAAACTGGGAGAAGTTTGGGATCCACCTTTACATGTGTGCATCATGCAGGTGTGTGTCCACCATTGCCAGGCTCACAGGATGCCAGCAGGATTATACTCCCTTTGTTTTTTGTGTGTAAGTGATGTAGGGAAGAATGCTTTGAGCCTACACAAGGGTATGTTGGCCCGCACTGTTCTATCAGGAGGTCTGGCCTTAGGAGTAGAAACCTCTGTCTCATCCTCCCTGCTTCAGGAGAAGTGTATTGATGGTATTCATTTATTTTTACTAAAAAAAAAAAAATTAAATTAAAAAAAAATAAATTAAAAAAAAAATTCTCAGTATAATCTGAAAATTAACTCAGTTGTGCGTTTTCTTCTATCCATGAATATGAATTGTTAAACTATAAATTAAAACCAACTTTTTATGGAAATCATTCCAACTTGTTTGGTATAGCTCAGTCCTGTCTGTATTCACAGGAATAGATCAGTTGATTTCCTAATGGTTTAAATGGGATTTATTTGAGTAAAGGATGCAGGATTGGGCTCTTAGTCCTGGTCTACACCTAAAATTTAGGTTGACCTAGCTATGTTGATTTACTACAGCAACGGAAATACCCTTTCCATCTCTGTAGCAAGTGTCTTCAGTACAGTGCTACAACAGTGTAGCTGCAGCACTGCAGTTGTGCCCTATAGCTTTTGTAGTGTAGACATACTCTTAGTCACAGTAACTGAAATTCACTCTGTGCAGAAGTCTATCACAAGGCCATCACACTAGTTAAGTCTAAACTAAGCCTGCAAAACACTTGGGCCTTCAGTGGTCCATAAGTCTGTTGCCCTCAGCCCTGGAATGAATTTCACTGAAATATTCTGGTTCTGTTCTTGTTTTGGGTTTACACCATTGTCACTGCTCTGACTTCAGTGGAGTTACTCCAGATTTTCTTCAGTGTAAGTGAAAGAAGAATCAGGCTCAATATGTACAATGCCAGAACAGAATTAATTTAACCATTTACAATTTAACATTTCTCTTATATTTCTGACTGTTGCTATCATTTTGTTTATTTACCAGGCAAATTTTATTTTTTTAATTAATATTATTGCCACCTTAATATTTAATATGTATGTGCATTTATTAATATATGTATATGATAAGGTAAATTGGTCATGTAAATCTTATAATTTTACGTTTTATTCAAATGATTTTTCCCAAATAAGTGGAATGTCTTTGATTTTAAGTGCTTCCTCTGTTGTAATTGCAGAATGCTGAGGCCTGGAACAATTTATCAACTGCATATATCAGATTGAAACAGAAGTAAGTACTTCAAAAGGTTTAGAGAATACTGCTTCCAAAATAAATATTTCTGATTTCCTTTCTCCTAACACAGAGAGTATTCTCACGATGTGGTTTACTCATTAATGCTAGTCCTCTACCCTTCAGTCTAGTCTCCCAGTAGATTTCCTACAGTGATACTAATTAGAAATTAATCACCTTTCAATTGGAGAAAAATATATTTAATTAGCTTTGTAAAGAGCAATAATTTGGAGCTGATATTTTCAAATTCATAATTCATCACTTATACACTAAGTACAAACAAATCAAAATTATTCATACTAGAAATGGAAATTAATTGGACTGTGAAGCCAAAAAAGATATGTCCTTTTTAAAACAGAGGATAATGTCAAACCTATATTGATTCATGCTATATTCAGTTTATGAGATTTGAGGGAACAAGTAGTAGTTTACTATTGACATCATAAAAGCAGATGGAGATTAGTATGCATAAATCTGCTTGTTCTTTTCCCTCCAAATTAACCATTAACAGAGGAAACCCAGACTCAAAGCAGCTAATTTCTTATTTCTGTATTTTGACTTGTTGTAATATTAAAGTTCTCTATACTTTACTATAAAGTTTTGGTAATATTCTTGCAAGGGCTGAATATGGAAGAACAATTTAATTTGATAATACTCTGTACTTGGACTGTGTCTCATTATATTTTCTACCAAAAAAGAATAAAACTTTAGAATGAAAAGTAGAAGCATGAAAGTATATTGAAATTGCCAGTGTTTCGTTTTAAAAAGTGACATTCTGAACAATTTATGTGGTTTAACTTTAATGAAATGAAATAAAAATGAGGAGAAGAACAGTGAATTCACACAAAGTGGTAAACACATGAAATAAATTGCCATGAAAATGCATTGTAGCAAATGCTATAAATAAGTCTGAGATGTTTAGACATATTTATGGAGAGATGAAGAGAAGAAAGCAAGGAGTAGAACGACTACCCAGGCTGAAACGAGGAATAGAAATAAACAGACCTAGTTTGTTTGACCAAATGTCCTTTTCTTCAGTTCCTGGTGCCTTTGTGGAAGTGTCTTGAAGGAACTTCACAATCGGTCATCAAAATCAGGAAGATTGAATCACAGTTACTTATTTATTCATTATCCCTGTTGAACTCTAAAAAAGACAATCTGTTACCTGTTCACAAGATAGGGTGTTTATGCAGTCACTCTGAATGCACTGTTTTAATTCAGAAGTAGATAAATGCAAAATGTTTCCTCTTCCAATCAGAGGATGTTGGTGTTTGACTCCTACTTCTCAACCTCCAAAGCATGCTATGACACTTCAAGGGCTGTATGCATTGTCCTATGCCTAATAATTAGAAGTATTCTTCATCAGAATGATTTCCACCTACCCGTTTACAGCATAGGGCAAAGGCACTATTGAGCGATGTGTTCTACTTCACTTTTTTGACTTTGACTTCAATTTTATGGTATCAAGAAAAACTCGTGCCAAAATTGCAGAGTATTTTATGTCCTTAACATAGACAAAAATATTAAGTGTTGGAAAATATTTTTGATGTGTTGTGAATTGAATCATCATTTTCATATTTCTTTCCACTGTAATAACTCAGCATTAAAAAGCTATTTTATTTTTCAAAAATTGATTACAACCGCAGTGAGAGGTTGATTGCTTTGTCATCATTTGTTGGCAGAATTCAGATTCAAGATTGAAAATATCAGTACATATGGCCAAACTGTATGAGGAGATTTAAACCCAAAGGTGCATTTAAAATAACAGTGGAGACAATTATTTTGGTGAAGTTCTATGGCCTGTGTGTTATACAGAAGGTCAGACTAGATGATCAAATGTCCCTCTGGCTTTGGAATCTCTTAATCTACTGTTTTCGTTTTTTTAAAAAAACAAGAAAAAGTTACCAAGCAATAAGAATGACAGTATTTTATTTTGCCAAAATGTAACAGCATTTACGTTTACTGAAGTGATTAAATAAACACCTGCTTTCTTTTTTTTCCCTATACAATTGTTGTATTTATTGTAATATTTTCTTTATATGCATAACAAACAATAGTAAAAGGTCTGTCCATTATACTAGGTGTCTTTCATTGCTGTTAATTGGAAAGGGCCAAAGTTGTATTTATCACTGTTGGTTAATGACAATTACATTTTTTTGCTTCTTGATCAAAACCTTATGATCTGATCAAGTGTTTGCAGACAACTTACTACAGTAAATTATGTGGTTTTTCTTTTGTAGATTATGTGTAAGGGGAGATTAATGGAGTATTTTTCATTATCTGTGCTTACTGAATTTAAGGGCTAGCTCAATGTCTTTTCAAAGGAAGGTGGATAACAAATAAGTCCTGCAAAACAGCTTATTTATTAACAGCTGAGGTTACTGAGTATTCAGGAGGCAAATCAATAATCTACCTATGTTGCTGTCCCAGGGAGAAAGGATTTGAAAGTGGTCAAGGACCACTGACTCAATGTATGTCACTAGAATGATAATAGAGGAGGAATTATTGCAAGAAGGCTAACAACAATGTAATCTTCACTGAGGCCAACTGGTATCACTGAGAGAGAGAGAACGCGATATCTCGCGATATCTCAGAACAGGTATGAGATAGCGAGCTATGTAATCAACTGGTTTGAGCGGAAGGGCATGAAAGAAAGGGATTCTCAGGCTTTCGTGTAAATTCTGAGCAACTAATCTTAATGTTGCATCTGTTTTCAAAATGTGTTCATTAATTATGTAGCCTTTAAGTAAATACAGAATGCTTTTAATATGTTATATGCCAAATCTTTTATTTTTATTCTTAACTAGAATCCAAGCATTTCGCACGCTCCAAGAAGCTCTCAAGTGTAACTATGAACACTGGCAGATTTGGGAGAACTACCTTGTTACCAGTACAGACATTGGAGAGTTTTCAGAAGCAATTAAAGCTTATCACCGGCTTATGGATTTACAAGAAAAGTACAAAGATGTGCAGGTGGGACAGATTTCTTTTTATGTTTTTACATGTTCGTATACATTCATTTTTCCTTGTAGAAATTATTTGCATCATTACAAGTACATTTCAATAACAATAGCATACTTTACAATGAAAGATATCCAGGCAAGTCTGCTTCATTATGAGATTTTGATTGTAAAGAGAAATAATTTAAACTGGAGAGGAGACCAAACAAAACCCTGGATTGCAACATCCCCAGGCTTTGAGGAAGAATAAATTTAGAGTTTGCTGCTCAGGTCCATCCCTAAATTGAACTGTTGGGGATTATTTCATTTTTCACACACTTTTATGTATCTCACTGTAAACATTAATACAGATTGTTTTAGACCAGTGGTTCTCAAACTTTTGTACTGGTGACCCCTTTCACATAGCAAGCCTTTGAGTGTGACCCCCCTTTTAAATGAAAAACACTTTTTAATATATTTGACACCATTATAAATGCTGGAAGCAAAATTGGGTTTGGGGTGGAGGCTGAAAGCTCGTGACCCCCCCCCCATGTAATAACCTCATGACCCCCTGAAGGGTCCCGACCCCTAGTTTGAGACCCCCTGTTTTAGACCTTCCAGCTGTAGTAAGGTTATGATTTTTCCCCATAAATTTGAAAATGTATATCTTATACAACCAAACCTTTACAAATGAATTAAATTTCATGTACTGAATAATTTGTAATTGCAGTATTAAACCTACATAATCCAATACTATGAAAATATAATGGATGAACTTCATATGCTTTTCACTGTAGAAAATGAAGGCTAATATTTGTTTTTATGTATTAATTGTGCTTTAATATCCCTGGCAAACTTTGAGTTTGATCAGGAGATGTAAGGAATACACTGTACTATGACTGTCAAAGGCATCTCATTTGCTCTTTTTCTTTTTCAGTTTACTTTTTAAATACCAAGAATGCCCAAGTATTAGTATTAATCACTTGTATAAAAACCACCAAACACAAGTCAGCCTGTTGTTCCATATGAGCAAAATCAATCAAATTTGAGATAGTTAAAATTGAAAAGATTTTAAAGCTCTCTAGTGTATTTCAGTCGCAAATCAATGTCTGTGGAAACATCTGTAGTTTTCCATGTGGTAAGGATTAGTCTATTGGCAGCTACAATGCTGTCATTAGGAAGGAATCATGTTTATTCATGGGGACACGGAGTAGATTTTTCTGGTTAGGAAGTACCTTTCTGAATTACTGATTCAAATAATAGTTGTGTTACACAATGCAGTCCAGAACTGATCCTAATATCACTTTGGTCAGATTGTCGTTAGCCTACAAGAAGTAAAATACCATGTGAACAAATTTGCTTTTTCTTCTGTGACCGTTCACGTGTTCTGAGCTGGTATGTGCTGCTTTCACCATCAAGGGTGTTCTTTTAGGATTTTATATTGGATATTCAGTTAAGCTTTTTGCATATTGCTTAGAATAATTTTCCACTTTTGTTGCATAATTTTCCTTTCTGTTCTATTTTCCCCTTCAGTTTTTAATCACACGCTACGGTTTTTATTTGGTTAGGACTGTACTGATGTTAAATGTCCTGAGTTTTTTGTTTAAGATGTCCCAGTGGAGATGGACCTTAAAAAGCCTTCCAAGTTTTTCTTCGGGTGATTGCTCATGTGTATTCCACAATAGGTGTGCATGCTCACCACGTGCTCCGGTGCCGGAAGTTTTTCCCCTAGCAGTACCCGTAGTGGGGAGCACCCCACCGCGACCCCTGGAGCGGCGGCTGCCTGGCGCGGTATAAGGGGGGGATGCCCTCCCCCCACCCTCAGTTCCTTCTTGCCACCAGTGAAGGTGCGTTGGAACTGCTCAGCTCCAGCTTTGCTGCAGCTCGTCCCCAGAACTCTGTTTGTTTGTTCAGTAGTAACTGTAGTCAGTTAGCTAATTCAGTTAGTTTAGTTAGTCATTGAGCCCGGGCCCCACGCTCCAAGCTTTAAGTCGTGTGGCTCTTGTAGGCGCTCTATTTCAAGGAGCGACCCGCACACGGATTGTCTGCGGTGCTTGGGAGAAACCCATATCAGCGAAAGATGCAAGATCTGCAAGTTTCTCAAGCCCCGAAATAAAAAAGAAAGGGACATTAGACTCAGGGCCATCCTGATGGAGTCGACGCTGGCCCCGACCCCGGCATGCCGCTCCGAACTGATACCCAGCACCGCGGCGTCTGTACACGGAGACCCTCCGATACCATCGTCCAGTCGGCACCGCTCCCTGTCCACAGGGCACGCCAAGAGAACCAGAAAGACTCCCTCTTCGCAACGGCACTGAGGGAAGTCTGGGACAGAGGCTAGGCCCATGTCGGGTAGTCCTCAATCTCCATCAGGCCCTAGGGCTCCGACTCATGTGAGCGGAGTAGCCCGGCTCCTTCGGAGCAGGCCTCTCCAGATGTCTGGATGCCATCTACGCCCGAAGCCCTCCAGGCAGCCAGGGACATCATGTCAATGCCGGTGCCCAGAGCTCCGCTGATGTTGGCCCCATGCTCCAGAGGTAAGCTGCCACTGGGATCACCACAGTCGCCATCAGCCCAGTACCAGTCTTGGTCAAGGCAGTGTTCCTGACACCGCTAACTGCCCAGCAACCATTCAGGGCTCAGTTCATGTAGATCACCCTCGACACCAGCCAGACTGTCTGGATGGGTGCGGTCCGACCAGGACTCCCGGCACCGCTTATCTTCGCAAAGCGAATATAGATGGGACCGTGGCAGACGTCACCAACAGTCCTCGTCTCACAGGAGATACCACAGTCAGTCGTGGAACAATCATCGACGCCGCTCCCGCTTGGACTCCCATTCCAAGTCTCTGCCAAGGCACCGTAGCCCCGGGCGTCGATCGCCAGTGTCTTGCCGATGCGGGTCCGCCCCTCGAGGCCATTCGTGGAGCAGCTACTACTGTCGGTGCCACTCCTCTGTGTCGAGATCGCGGTCCCGAGGCTGACATAGATACCGGCACCGCCAATACTCCCAATCCAGAGGTAGCAGCAGTGGATCATACACCAGCCTGGCCTCCACTCACAGCCGCCCGTCTACGGGCTGGCTAGCTTGGCCTGAACAGCTGGCCCCGCCGGTGCCTCAGCAAGCACAATGGCACCAAGCATCGTGACCTCCGGCGCAGCTCCCGGTGGGGGCTTGCTCGGTGGCTGGGGCCTCGGAATCACCGTCGGCGTGAATCTTTAGACCGCCAGAAAAAAGGTTGGTGGGACCTCTGTCCTCGTTACCGTGCCCGGAGTCCAACCAGGTGGTGGATCCTCCGGTGCCGGACGACACCCAAAGCATCGCACCGGCCTCGCCCCGTCCAGAGGAGCTGATTGCAGCCCCGCACTCCTCTGTCCCTCAGAAGGACTACTGAGCCCACCAAGACCTCCTAAAAAGGGTGGCAGCGAGCCTCCACCTCCAGGCTGAGGAGACTGAATAGGGTTGAATAGGCTCTTCCATGTGCTGTCCCCTTCAGCACCGGGCAGGGTGGCCTTGCTGCTTCATGAAGGGGTGGCAAGAATTTCAAATGCCCTGTGGCAAACACCAGCCTTGTTGGCTCCCATCTCTAAAAAAGCGAAGTTCAAGTACTTTGTACCCACGAAGGGACATGAGTATCTGTATACCCACCCAGTGCCCAACTCCTTGATGGTCAAGTTGGTCAACCACAGGGAGCGGCAGGGGCAACCAGCCACGACCCCCAAGAACAAAGACTCTTGGAGGCTGGATACTTTCGGGAGAAAGGTTTATTTATCGTCAAGCTTTCAGGTATGAGTAGCAAACCATCAGGCTCTCCTGGGTCACTATGAGTTTAACCTCTGGGAATCCCTCCCAAAGTTTGAGGACTCTCTCCGGGAGCGCGATAAGAAAGAGTTTAAGGCGCTCATGGAGGAAGGGGCGGCAGCCGCAAGGGCATCCCTGCAGCAGACCTGGCTGCACAGTCCATGGCCTCAGCGGTGTCCATAAGATGGGCGTCGTGGCTTCTGCTCTCTGGGCTCTCCAGTGAAGCGCAGTCGTCAATGCAGGATCTCCCTTTCGACGGGAAGGCTCTGTTTGCTGAGGAAACAGACACAAGGCTGCATGGCATGAAAGACTCCCGCACGACCCTCCAGACCTTGGGCCTCTGTGTCCCTCCTCCGGCAAAACCCAAGTTCAAGCTGCAACAGGCTCCCGCCCGCGCCACCCTCCCAAAGTACAAGGCCTCCCACAAAAAGCAGCAGGGCTACAGAAAGTGCCTGCAATGGCAATCCCGGCCTGCCCCCCAGCCTGGGTCTTCTAAGGTCAAGCAGGCGGGCAAAAGGCGTTTTTGACGGGACGCTTAGGGGTACCCCACCAGTTCTCAGCAGGGACCTACCCCCAATAAAGCTCCCTTTCTCCAATTGGTAGCATGCTTTCCTCCCGGAATGGTCGCGGCTCACCTCGGACCGGTGCGTTCTCAACACCATCTCCCGACGTTACACCCTTCAGTTTATCTCCTCCCCACCCAACTGTCCTCCACCCCCGTCCCTCCTGGGGGACCCCTCCCACAAGGCTCTGCTCGAGCAGGAGGTGGGGCGGCTCCTGGACCTAGGAGCTGAAGAGGTGGTGCCCAAGGAGTTTCTGGGCAAGGAGTATTACTCCTGGTATTTCCTTATCCCAAAGGCCAAAGGGGGGCTCAGGCCCATCATGGACCTGCGAGGCCTGAACCACTACATGATGAAACTCAAGTTCTGCATGGTTTCCCTGGCCTCCATCATCCCCTCCCTGGATCCCGGGGACTGGTATGCTGCCCTCAATCTACAGGACGCGTACTTCCACATCCACACATTCGAGGGGCACAGACGCTTCCTCCATTTCATGGTGGGTCAGAGTCACTACCAATTAACGGTCCTACCGTTTGATCTGTCCACTACCCCCAGGGTCTTAACAAAGTGAATGGCGGTGGTAGCGGCCTACCTCAGACAACAGGGGGTCCAAATATTCCCATATCTGGACGACTGGCTAGTCAAAGGCACCCCCCCAGTCGCCGGTGAGGGATCATGTGGCACTCCTCCTGTCCACATGTACTGCCCTGGGCCTGTTGATAAACAATGCCAAGTCCACATTAGTCCTGGTCCAACACACAGAGTTTATCGGGGCGCTACTGGACACAACGTCGGCCGGGTCCTCTCTCCCACCAGACAGGTTCGAGACCCCCCTGAAAGGTCTCATTGACTCGGTCACATGTTTGCGTGCACAAATGTGGTCCGTCACGCCAGACTCAGAATGAGGCCCCTCCAGCTCTGGCTGGGCTCACAGTTCTCCCAGGCCACAGACAGAATGGACAAAGTCCTCACCATGCCAAACTCGGTGATCACCTCCCTGCGGTGGTGGTCTGCCCCAAACAACATGCTCCAAGGGGTCCAGTTCAGGGACAGGGCCCCGTTGTTGGAGCTGGTGTGCAACACATCGGACCTGGGATGGGGGGCTCATGTGGGGAACTTTCAGACCCAAGGCCTGTGGTCTCTACAAGACCTACACCTTCATATAAACATCAGGGAACTCAGGGCTGTGCGACTGGCGTGTATGGCCTTCCGCTTGCATCTGGAGGGCAAGGTAGTCAGGGTCCTCAAGGACAACATGGCCTCTGTGTTCTATATCAACAGGCAAGGTGGGGCCTGATCCTCTGCTCTCTGCCACGAAGCCCTCAGTCTGTGGGACTTCTGTATAGCCCACAATATCTACCTAAAAGCCTTCCACCTGCCGGGCGCACGGAATATGAGGGCAGATCGCTTGAGCAGGGATTTTTCCTCTCAGCATGAGTGGTCTCCACAACTGGAAGTGGCTCACCAGCTCTTCTGAAGGTGGGCTACTCCCCAGATGGACCTATTTGCGACCTGGCAGAACCGATGATGCCCCCGGTTCTTCTCCGGCGGGGCCTAAGGAGGGGCACTATCTCCGATGCCTTTACCCTGTCTTGGTCAGGCCAGCTCCTCTACACCTTTCCCTTGTTCCCTCTGATCAGCAGGGCCCTGGAGAAAATAAAGACGGACAAAGCCAAGGTCCTCCTCATTGCCCCGGCATGGCCTGGGCAGCACTGGTACGGGTAGCCATGGCAGTTACCTCTCCGCCTGGACCTGCTCTCTCAGGGACCAGGGCCGCCTCCTCCATCCCAACCTAGCAATGCTTGACCTCACAGTGTGGCTGCTCAGTGGCTAGGTGGCGAGGAAAGAACATGCTCGGAACAGGTTCAGTGCATCCTCCTTGAAAGTAGACGGCCCTCCACTCACTGCTCCTATGTGGCGAAGTGGTCTCGGTTTTCGAGGTGGGCGGCAGGCCAGGGTGTTTGTCCGACAGCCGCCCAGATCCAGCTTATGCTTGATTACCTCCTCCACCTGAGGGCCCAGGGATTGGCACTCTCGTCAGTCAGGGTATACTTGGCGGCCATATCGGCCTTTCATCCCCTGGTGCAAGGGCAAACGGTGTTTTCCCATGCTATGAGCGGCCGGTTCCTTAAGGGTTTGGAACCTCTCTACCCATATTCCAAGCCCCTGGTTCCACAGTGGGACCTAAACCTGGTGCTGGCTCGTCTCACGGGGGCCCCATATGAACAACTGGCCACGTGTTCCTGGTCTCAGTTCTCGTGGAAGGTGGCCTTCCTGGTAGTTATCACGTTGGCCAGGTGGGTCTCGGAGCTCAGGGCCCTAACCTCCAAACTGCCGTATACGGTTTTTCATAAGGACAAGGTCCAGCTCTGCGCACACGCCGCGTTCCTCCCGAAGGTGGTCTCTGCCTACCACATGGGTCAGGACATTTTTCTGCCAGTCCTCTGCCCCAAGCCTCATGCGACTAGTGAGGAATGCCATCTCCACATGCTCGACGTAAGGCAAGCTCTGGCTTTCTACCTCGAGCGGACCAAGCCGTTCAGAAAGTCTTCGCAATTGTTCATCACCTCGGCTGAGCGTGTGAAGGGTCAGCCGATTTCCACTGAGCGGCTTTCTAAGTGGATCACTTCGAGCATCCATTCCTGTTATGAGCTGGTGGGGGTTCCCCCGCCGCCCATTGTGAGGGTACACTCGACTTGGGCACAGGCCTCATCAACTGCCTACGTGGCCCACATCCCCATCCAGGACGTTTGTAGGGCCGCCATGTGGTCTTCGGTTCACATGTTCACCTCGCACTATGTGATCATCTCCCAGGCCAGGGATGATGCCGAGTTCAGCAGGGAGGTACTCCGTCCCAAGAATTTGTGAACTCCTACCTACCTCCAACAGATATAGCTTGGAATCACCTATTGTGGAATACACATGAGCAATCACTTGAAGAAGAAAAGACCGTTACCTTTTCCGTAACTGGTGTTCTTCGAGATGTTGCTCATGTCTATTCCACATCCCACCCTCCTTCCCCTCTGTTGGAGTTGTCTGGCAAGAAGGAACTGAGGGTGGGGGGAGTGCAGCCCCCCTTATACCACGCCAGGCAGGCACTGCTCCCAGGGTCGTGGGGGAGTGCTCCCCCCTATGGGTACTGCTTGGGGAAAAACTTCCAGCACTGGTGCACGTGGCGAGCATGCACACCTATTGTGGAACAGACATGAGCAACATATCTCGAAGAACACCAGTTATGGAAAAGGTAACTGTCTTTTTCTGCATGTTCTCTTTAATATAGCTATATGCAATTAGAGGGATTTTCATACGTGATTATGAACAAGCCCAAAATCTGATTAAGGATTCCAGGAAGGCTTGTATTAATAATTGTTCAGGGAGTAACAGAATACTCTAGTAGCTAAAAATGAATAGATAAACCTAAACAGCTAAGTTATGGTTCTTAGAGGAAACTCATCCTGTTCAATATTTCCAGAAAGTCAGTCCCCTTGACTATCTACCGTCCCACCTTGCAGCCTGACTTCAGCATTAGTTCTTTTCCTTCCCTCTGACACTTCATCTCTCCTGCAATGGATTAGCAGCATACCTGATAATAGACACCTAAGTAAACCATAGACATGGCTAAGTGGAAGTTGGTGTGTCTCTCACATGCCTCTTTCCATGCCAGCACAACTTGATCTTCTTGCTAGATCAGAGGTGCTGAATGTATGTTATTTTATTAACTACTGTACTAGTTGACATGTCAAGAAAGAGAGGGGGGAAAACATAAAACCATTGGTTAAATCAGTATTAGGTAACAATCTAAACTAGGAGGATGGCTATACAAATAGTGCACAATACATTAACAGTACAACTCATACATAAAAAATCACCCATGGGGTGTGCTTCATAGCCCATTGTTCTAGGATCCTCTGATACATGACTAAATGTACCAAATTAGTAGTATATAATGGAAGTAATTTAGAATATCCCTGGTTTTGTATGCTGTGGTCAGATGCTTAATATTTCAGCATATTATTCAAAGATGTTTTTAAACTAATACAATTTTATTAACTCTTTAAAGGAGTTTGTAATTGAATTATAGTATGTTTTCTATTTGTATGTTAGGTCATTGCTTTTCTGTTTCGGATTTGTGACCACAAAATGTAATTGTGGGAAATTATGCTTCTGAGTTATTCTAGTTATCTAATATCATCACACCCCCTTCTTGGCAGGAAATATGATAGGCTGTAGGATATTGTGAGGTTGAATGTATACACATATGGATGCTACAGGCAAAATTCTAAAAGGAAAAATATTATTAATCATTCCCATATATAAAATAAAAATGATCTGGGGAAAAAACTGAGATGTGTCACATTAACATTAATTGATCTTTGCATGGATCACATGTCTAATCTAATGCACTGGACTTTTTATGGTGATTTATTAAATAGGTATATTGTTAAAAGAGAACAACACTGCCTTTCATATGTAAGAAAACTCCCTCTCTTTCTCCTTAGCCTACAGATCCTTCTCAGCTTTGTGATATGAACACTTATATTTACAATGTCTATATTTTAAAGCATGTTAATCAGAAAAAAGTGGTTGGAACATATTAATGAGAGAGACACTGAAATCTGCATGATTGTTACCTAGACTATAATGTCTCTGTGGATAAAAGGAGGACTTTAGTCACTAGGCCTGTCAATTTTGCCACCTAGATATTGGATGGTTGAAGGAAAAATATTGAAGGGGAGACTCCAACACCTTTTTAGAAGCATTACATTCACTATACATGCATACATGTATGTCTATATATAGCACATATATGCATGTACATATATATTTATCTATAAGAAGTAAGGTAGAATAAAAGGCTACAGTATATCAAGTAGTGCTAAAAACTGATTCCTGGATAGTCTCATTAAAATTTTATGCATGTGTTCTTAGCATTCCCTTTTATGGCCATGGCCCTTAAAAAGTTGCCAGTTTTTCCTAATATAAATAAATAAGTTTATCTCAGTGCCTATATGTGTTTTCCCATACTTACTGCAAATACTGAGTTTATCTAATATTAAAGACTCATGCAATTATTTATGCCAATTGGCAAGTTTTTTAGGGTCATGCCTGTATGTGAGAGAAACTACAGTTTAGCCAATAATTAAGTCACAATTTACCAAAAAAAAAGACCTGGGGGCAGATTCTCAGCTGGTATAAATTGTCTTTACACTAGCTGAGAATCTGCCTCCTTCCAGTGATTCAACCTCTGGTGTGTATGGGAATATGTTATCCAAGGGACTTCCAAAAGTGTTAATCACATAACTTTTCACAGAATGCAGATCACTGAAGCCAAGCAGTTGGTGTTTATCTGTAATGTTAACATGCTGAGGATAAGAAAGACACTAGATGCTGCATTGATTGTTGGAATGTTTTGCAACATCGCTTTCAGGAGCAAAGCTACATACTGTACTGTCTGTGAATGTGAATTCAATGTGCACGGCTTAACGTGAATACAGGATCCCAAACAGGAAACAGCATAGAGTGAAGATTCCTATTGCCTCTTCCCATTATGTATTATCCTCATTTAACTGGCTCATGCTGCTAGAATGTTTTGTAATAAGAGGCAAAAGCAAAAGCTTTTTGTGCTTGTATTTCTGTAAGGGCACTTTCCAACAGGGATTTTGAGTGAGGAGGTGGGGGATTAACATTTTCAAGAGACACCTGTGCTCTCAAGCGGTTCATTAATGATCAATTCCTTGATTTTAAGCTTTAATTTGGGAAGGTATTTGCGGTGAGTGTATTTACAGAGAGCTGCCTTACAGAGTGCTGACTTATCATGGGAGAACTGTTATCTGAAGGTCCTTTCCTCACTTGAGCTCTGTCAGCTTTGATTCGCATCAGTGCAGCTTTGGAACATGTTTTGACTAGTTCAATTTTTATATGAAAGGAGCTGTTGTACAACATAGTAATTGTGAAATGAGATTAACGTCAGTTAAGATGTTTTAGGGTTTTAGGATAGTTTTTTTTTCTTGTGTTTTTGTTTTGTTTTTAATTAGTGTGAGGCACAAAAAATAGGAGAAAGGAGGTGGAATCCTGGTATAGTGGAGAACTGTTAAACACACAGGTGCTTTGTACAGTGGTCATATGAGGCATAACTGATTAAACAGACATAAGGAAAATAAAAGTTGTTGCTTGCACAGGATCCTTTTTAACTTAGCATCTATTGACTGTGCTGGAGTATTAGTGGATATGACAATTTAACTTCCCTTAGAGGACATTTAATTAAAAGTTTAACCATTAAAATTGTGTTCTGAAAGTAGAAAGTTGTGCCTTGATTGCTAATCCTGTTTTGGTGTTTAGATACAATTCACTTGCAATTCTAACAAAAATATTTTTAACAGGCAGTATAACCAAGACATGATTATGTTTTAGCCCCTTTTCAAGTAGAACCTATACTTTCATGTATTATTTATCTGTTTTATACTATTGAGTATGATATAGCAATAGAATATAGTGTGTTTACATTACTCACTGGCATATTTCAAGGACATAACTGTTGCATGACACTGTCTTTTTAAAAAAGCTAAAAATATCTAGGTATAGGTATTGGAACTTATTGTCTCAGCAGGACTACAGCCCTATTAATATTTGGGCATATTTTCCACAAAATTATTCCGTATAGTTGTCACTCCCTCAATATCCCTACTAAACTTTTTGTTTCCTACGACTATCTTCAAGAGTGAAAGGCTGACTGCTGATTAGTAGAGAGGAAGAACAGATCAGCCCTCACACAATAGTTTAGATAATTTATTTTATAAAATATATATTAGTGTTTTTTAAAAAGATTAAATAAAAATGTTAATTCGCTACCATAGTTTGATAACAATGCTGAATAGAAAGTTGTTGGAATTTTTCATTTAGGGTTTTTTTTTTATGGTTGCGTTCTTTTCTATTATTGGCTTGTAATAGTTTGGTAGACCTATTTTGTAATATCACCCATTTTAAATTTACTATGCGACTGACCAGGAATTTGAAATACATAATTGAGAATCACTTGATTGCTGTTGGTTTTGACCAAACAGTGTAATCCAATTATACTGTTGAGAAAAATATTTGTAATAGAAACATTTAGCTGTGTCATGAAAAATAAATGTTGTTTGTTTGCTAGCTTAAAGTAAAATTGTTTGGAATGTGTAATATTATTGATTCTTATAAATACAACAATTATGATTAATAGCACAGAATGTGTTATAACTTAGTGTTCTCAATATCCTGTACCCATCTCCATTTTTAAGGGTTCTAGCCTTTCATATTTTTAGCAGGATCGTGGTACATCAGTGAATCATTGAGTAGTCATAAATTTAGCTTTCTAGCAGGATTAATATTCTGTATCCCAATCGCAGTATGGATTTTATTATCTAAAAAGTGTCTTATTGTTAGGAAATGCCAATTAGTATTATTTCTTTGTATTTAATCTAAATGATTTATTAATATTATACAGGAAAAAAAACTAGGTTAAAGAACGTTATTAAAGGTTGCAATGCCAAGCAGTCAGAAGTCAGAAAATACCAAAATTAAGGTTGTCTATGCAACACCTCCCTCCCCCCAACCCCACCCTTTTTTCCTGCCTGTCACCCAGCCTCAGTCTTCATCCTGGTCTGCTTTTTCCACCTCCCTAGTCCGATTCTTGTCCTATCTTGCCTATTCAAATGAGGCAGCATCCTCCTTGCTGTCTCAGCCCAGCAGGGTGGCATTAGCAGCCCGGGAAAGACAGGGCCCCTGCTCTCAACTCCTGTGCCTAGCCTCAGCTCAGCCTGCAGCACCCCAGAGCTACAGATGCAGAGAAAGTCCTGCTCAGCCCTAGGCTGGTGTATGCTCAGTGCTGACAGAATCTTCAGGGAATTAAGCTGCAAAGCTCTAGTAAATCTCCACTGAGCATGTGCAAACTTTGGTTTTTTTTCAAAGATTTATAACTTGGACAAATTGCCAGATTTTCACAGGTTGGGCAAAAGACACATCACTGACACGAAGGTCATCCCCTGCCAAATTTCAAATCCCTGCTCCAAAGCATGGAGACAGTAGAGATTCTCAAAGAAAAGTTTGCCAGAAATTTTTAACATGAGCATAACAATGTATTTTTCCCTGACTTTGTTCTTGGAAATGGCTGCCCTGAATTTGTTGAAATTTTCCAGTAAATTCAGCCTGAGGCAGACCCCCAGCTTGGAAAATTTCAGCCAAAACAATTAAAGTTCAGTTAAATTCCAAGTACTTGAAAACAGGGTCTTATGATGAGACGTGTCAGGCAACCTTAATAATAGGTGGTGCTCCAAGTCCCACTTATAATCTAAAATTGTATCTCTCACATGCAGCATCCTACTCCTGGACCACTCCTAAAGCCCCCCTTCACACCATCTTTTTTGGGAAAGCACAAAATTCCCACCACTGCTCACTGGAGGGAGGACAGAAGCCTCCTGCATACTTGCTCCACCCATAAAACTGCTTTGCAAAAAGTCTAAATGAGGATTAAATGGGTGAACTTCACTCATAATATACTTTTTAGTATCCCGTATAATTGTATAAGAACAATTTTGTAAGATTAGTTTGCCATCTTTGTGTTGTAAAGTCTTTGTAATTTACTAAATTATCAATGAATATATACTGAAGTGTTGCAGAGATATCAAAAGCCAAAACTTGTTGGTGTTTATCAGAATATAAATGAAAGATTTCTCTGCTTTCTAAGGTGCTGAATATTCTGGTCAGGGCAGTGGTGGATGGAATGACTGATCGTAATGGAGAGGTAGCAACGGGGTTGAAGGGGAAATTGCGGGAGCTGTTTGGCAGAGTGACTTCAAGAGTGACTGGTGATGCGGACATCTGGAGACTATATGCCAGACTCTGTGGAAATGGACAGAGTGATAACCCTGAAGATACTGAAAAGGTAAATGTTGAGGTTGCTTTTTGGGTTTTTTTGTTTTGTTTTGTTTTCCTATAATGTGAGTTTGTTATAGCAGTAGAAGGCTGTTATCCTCTAGTAGACCAGCTATTGTAGCAAGATACAGAACACACTTTGCAACTGTTCCTCCGTTTTGCTGCAGGCATTCTGTCCTTTTGGGTTTTTTTCCTCCAAGGATATATTTTCTATAGGGGGGAGGAAGATTTTTAAGTTTTCCATCAGTTTGTTTTTTTAAATATGCATAATTCTATCATTCTAGACTTGGACATTTTTTTCCTTCAAAAGAAGAAATTTCCTATTACAGCATCTGTTGGTGACACTAGGTTGATATTTTGAAGGTTTTCTTTGCAACCATAATGGCTAGAGATTTAATTTTAACTCAAAGCTTAGATTCTGGCAATAAGGCTGCAGCCTTCAGAAAACAGTGGCTCACTGAGTCGTCATAAGTTACCAAACTCAGTTCTGGGATCAGAGTGTGAAAATATATTTAGGGCTTGTCTACACTGCAGTAATTCAGAAACAGCTAATCCTGAACTATTCCATGTGGACACATTCCAGAAGAAGAATGCCTTGTTTCTATTTAGCTTAAAGTGGGTTTACTTCCTCCACTTAATTTTTAATCTGTTGAGGTGTCAAGGCCTGTGTACAGTTCTCTGTCCTAATATTAATCTGTTTGTATTAGCCTCTAATCCCAGGTCGTCCCCGTTCCCTCAGTCTCTCAGTTAGATCATAAATTGAGGCTACAGTGATTGCATTTCCAAAATAACTGCGACACAACTGGAGTGCTTACTTTGTTGTTCATGCTGGATGGTGCTTTGCAATTTGGTATTAAGTTTCCAAAATTCACATACCCGTGCACACTCCCAAAATATCTCTAGGTTATCAGATCTTCACTGAACCTGAAAATATAAAATGTCAGCATTCAGTATGTGTTTCCTAATGGCACTCTTTGGCCAGGGCAGAAATGTCAGGCGGGAAGATTGCTCAATATTCTGTGATAAGTACGTGATGCCGATTGTTGGGCTTGTGGTTCACACGTCCATGATGGTGTACTTCTAGTCACTTTGTCCTTCCTCATTCTGTTCTCTTCAAACTCTCCTCTGTTAACTTGCATGCTTTAGCCCTCACTTGCTTTCCTCTGACTCTGATTTGTCTGATTCTCCCTCTCTCCTTTCCATTTTTTCCTTTAGAGATGAAAATGATTTTGCCCTTTTTGCAATCAGAAGCATGGAAGTTGCAATATCATGTAATGCATCCCTAAATACTAATCAGACACACAAAGTAACTCAGAGCTTGTCTACACTATAAATATAGTCATGTCAGGGAGCCCGGTTACATCATGGTCTTCCCCTAACCCAGTTATAAATGTGGTTTCAGTATGTAGAGGAGACAGGACTTTAACTATGTATCATAACCAGACTGGTTATGAAACATGGTTAAAATCTAGTCTACCCTGCAAATTCGGACCATATTTGTAAAAGTTAGGGTACACTTTTGTCAGTTTCCTGACGTGGTTGTATTTTAGTGTAGATGGAGCATAAAAGAGAACTGAAAAACTAAAGTCTCTACAGGCACAACTTGAATTAATGTACAGTATCAATTTATAAAACTTCTACTGTATTGTACAAAATTTGAAGGTTTTCCTGTGCCTATTGGGCATTAAATCAAAGTAGCTGTCTATTGCAATTTTTCAAAACCCATATAGTGTGAAAGAAGCAAAGAACTTGAATAGAATATAAAATAATGTTTGCCGTTTTCATAGCATCATAGATGATAAAGACAGGAAAAGGCCTATTAGATCATTTTGTCCCTCCCCCTGCAAATGCACATCTGTCCCCTTTGAACACAACACTAAAAAATGTTCTAGTTGAGGTTTAAAAGACTCAAGCAATGATGCTTCCAGCAGTTCCCTTGGGAGAATACTCCACAGCCTCATACATCTGGCTGCTGTTAAGATTTTCCTGGTATTCAGACTAAATTTTTCCTTTCCTAATTTCATCTCTCTATTCTGGTGGTGGCTGGTGTCCAAAATAGTTGCTGAGGCGGCAGGTAATAATCCACCACACTCTCCTTCATGTTAATCAGTGTTTCAAAATGAAATATAGGGACACTGGTAAGGAAGCATATTTTGGGGGAAGAATGTGGTTGATGGGGAAGTGGGAAGTAAAAGGTGCCACTCCTGTACTTTCAGAATGAAAAACTGGGATACCTTTTATAGCAAATGGTGGTATGGGAGAAAATATTTATCCCTCAGTCACTCCTTCATTGTTCTCTCCTACTCCCAACCTCCACCCCTCTGATCTAGTTTTTAACCCAGCATACACTTTCTCTTGCACACACACCAATCTACTCACAATCTCCTTCACCAATTCAGTCAGTTTTCTCCTGTGCTTAACCCAGTGCATCCCTCTCCCACTTCAGAACCTTCTAAAGCCTTCACAATTCCCTCCAATCTAACACCAACTCACACTTGCCCATGAGGCCAAGAACCCTTCCCATTTCCAATTAAACTCTTCATGACTCAGTACCATCTCTCTCCAAATACATCCAAGCTCAGAAAACACACACACACAACCCTTCAGCCTCAGATCTTTTTCCCTTCCTGCCTGACACCCACATACTCAACCTGTTTGTTGCTGGGCCTGGAAAATGAGGTGGCAGCAAGGAAGCATTTGCAGGCAGCCCTATATGCTGCCTCTCTGGGACTAGCCCCACAGAAACCTGTATTCCCCATTGTGTTCCTCCTCTATCTACTACCTGCATCAGGGCCCAAATTCCCTGATGACAGCCAGATGTATGTTCCAGCTCCATCAGAGGCCCCCTGTGGGAGCAGGCAGTACTGCTGGAACATTATTGTTGGGGCTTGGTCCCCTTGGCGTCTAATGACCAATCTTCGCTGCATTGCTTCTAATATCCATAGAATCATAGAAATGTAGGGCTGGAAGGGACCTTGAGAAGTCATCAAGTCCAGCCCCTTGCGCTGTGGCAGGACCAAGTAAACCTAGACCATCCCTGACAGGTGATTGTCCAACTTGTTTTTAAAAGCTTCTAATGATGAAATTTATATATGGCTTTAAGATGTTTCTTCTCCCTTCTATTTAGACTCTTCAGATGGTAGTACACTGTTATAATGCCCCTCTTAGTCCATCATTTAGTCAAGTGATAGAACTTTAGCATCTTCAATTTTTTCACACAATATGTTTAATTTTTATTTTTAGTAACACTCCACCCCCTGTGAGAAGGAAAAAATAGCAAGCAATCATTATTTTCTCCTTTTTAAATTTCTCCCGCTCACTGAGCTGTGTGTTTTTTAGATTATTTTTCACCTGATGTATAAGCCTCTACATTGACAAAATGCATCTCATTTTGTTTTGGTTTTTTTCAGTGTATCTAATCTCTCTGCATCCCTTGATATTATTTCTCTTTCCTAATTTGTGTTCATAGCTTCCTTCCAGTTTTTCATCTGCAAATTCCATTAATGTGCTGTTGATTCCTGTGATACAAGAAGTGGGGGGGAGTAGCTCCCTTTGATGGACACCCAGCCAGCCAGTTAGCTGTAAAATCCCTCCTGGTCTGTTCTCTGCTTTCTTTTACCTCTGGGCTTGTTAACCTTTTACAGGTGAAGCAACCAGAGAACAGACCAAGAGGGATTTTATAGCTAGCTAGCTGGCTGGCTGGGTGTCCATCAAAGGGAGCTACTGCCCCCCACTTCATGTATCACAATTCCCTTTTCCAGATAGTGAAGATGTTGAATACGACCAGATCCTTGTAGTACAGCACTGGATTCCTATTCCCCATTTATGTTCCCATTTGTCTGGCAAGAAATGGTCTTCATAAACTCATAGTGATCAGTGCTTATGGTTCTGTTACATCTTAGATATTTTCTTTCCCTTTATTTGTTCCATTGTTATACTAAGGACAGAAATTGTATTGAAAGTGTGGTTATTACCAGAATCACTTTTTTTTTTCATTTATACATTTGTTTAATAAATTGGTATCATATTTGTTTTTCATTATAAGTTTCCTGCTTATGAAAATTCTTCCTTGATTACTGTTTACATTCATTTTCTATACTTCTGTTTGCTTTTGGGAATCAATGCAGTATCAAAGCAATAGCTCAGTCTAAGAAAAACAATATTGGATAATATTTTTGGAAAAAAGCCTTGTAGTATTTAACTATATATTTCTTAGGTTCAGAACTGCTGTTCAAAATATGTAAGTGTTTTCTCTTTTGGATATGCTTTTAATTATTTTGACCTGGCAAACATGGGTCACGTCCATCAGTCTAGACAAATTTATAAAAAATAAAAATTGTCTTCAGACACATGTTACTTTATGTGCCTGACATCCTTGAGATGCAATATCAGTGAACATCTGTGTTACAGCTGGTGCTAATGGTTGCAGAGAAACTCTGACTCTCAGAAAATCCATCATATTAAAGATATGTTCAGTTTTTTGGGAGGAGTGTTTAATATGTGCATGAAGCTAAACTGGAATTCTTTTATAATTTTGCGCTAATTGATTGTTTTGCAGTCACTACAGTATCTCACCAAGGCACATAAATGTGAAATGCAATCAGCAGATTGGGAGAAAGATATTTCGTCTTTTAAAGAATTGGTGAAAGGAGCCATAGAGCTTGCCCATGGTATGTTCGCCCTGAAACATAACATTTTATATTATTCATAAAGAATATATAGAGTACTTAAGTAAGAACGTATTTTGTTAGTGAGTTTCTTATCCTCAGATATTGGAACTGATATGGCACCTATTGTTTGGGATATAATCTTGTTACTGCATGTGAAAAGTTGAGTCTGGGTGCAGTGAGATAGAGTTCCTGAGTATAAGATGAGGCAGCATTTAAAAGGCCTGTGAGCCAGCAAACACTGTGAGTAGCACACAGTAGAGATCTCTGGAAGTTCCTGAGAAAGTGCTGAGAGAAAATGATTCCTGTCTCAGCCGTGAAAAGGGAGAGCACACTGGGGGAGAAATATTATAGTGGTACTCTTCCAAGCCTCCCACAAAATAAGCTCAGCTGACGAGATACAAATTGAGAGGCAATTCTCAGTAGATTGTGTAGCTCTGGACTCTGATAGACTCTTTGGTCTTTGCTCCCTCTCAGTGAGATTCAGATAGATATACCACCTATGATCTCTGAGCTCCTTGACTTCCCTTCATTGGGGCTCAGATGTTCTTCTAGAGACCTTGGTCTTAATTAAGAAGAGAGGGGAGGAAATAAGTGGTAGTTTTCTGCAAAGCCCACCTACCCACAATGCCAAAATTAGCTGCTGCTCAGAGTAGATTGTGCAAATCTTCATAATATACTTCCTTTTCTTACTTCACGGCTGAAAGCCTGAAAGATGTTAATGGTGAAATTTAAAGGACCAGTCTACTTGAAGGAAATTAGCACCTGTATAACTACACTGAGGTAGTTGCACTGATGCAAACTCCTAATATAGTTTCTCTGCGCTTGTGTAAAGTAGGGCTTAGACAACTTCATCCAGCAACAAACAGCAGTTGAGATCACTGGGAGAAACCAAGAATGCAAAATTAGGTTGAGCCACAAAGAAAGAACCCTTCTCACCAACTACTCCTTGACACAATGGATAAGCCAGTAGTGGAGAAACAAGAAAGTAATAAGCGATTTGGCAATTAGAAAGAGTAATAAGAATAGCCCAGGACAAACATCTGCTAAGGAGGATTAGGACATTGTGCGGAAGCTAAATTATTTCTTTATTCCATTCTTCAACACTTGAGGATGTTGGTAACTGTATTTACTCTTTTTCTTTGAATTATGATCCCTATTATATCCACTAAGGGTTATACATAGGGCCCTACCAAATTCACAGCCGTGAAAAACACATAACAGACCGTGAAATCTGGTCTTTTGTGTCCTTTTACCCTGTAATATACAGATTTCACGAGGGAGACCAGCATTTCTCAAATTGGGGGTCCTGATCCAAAAAAGGGTAGGGGGAGTGATATTGCCACCCTTACTTTTGCACTGCCTTCAGAGCTGGGTGAGAGCAGTGGCTGCTGCCAGGTGCCCAGCTCTGAAGACCACATGCTGCCAGTAACAGCGCAGAAGAAAGGGTTGGAATAGCATACCATGCCACCCTTACTTCTGTGATGCTGCGTTCAGAGTTGGGTCACAACCCCTACAGTTATAACACCATGAAATTTCAGATTTAAATATCTGAAATCATGAAATTTATGATCTTTGAAATCCTATGACTCTGAAATTGACCAAAATGGACCATGAATTTGGTAGGGGTCTAGTTATATGCATGCGGCATGCATCCGGAGCTGAAGATTTTGAAAATAGTAGTGTCTGTTGGTCCGCACCCACACCCTTGCTCCACCTCATGGTTTCGTCCAAGGCAATAAAGGGCGGGGCTGACCAACAGCACCCTCAATTCTTTCTCAACACCCTTTGGTCCATGTTGGAGTCTCTACTGTTCTCTCCTGTCTTGTGACACATTTTCTAAAAATACAGAAAGAAGACTGTTTTTACCCTTGTATATAGTTAGTATTTTTGTTGTTTTGGTAGTAGTTTTTAGTGTAGTAGTAGTTTTTAGGAATTAAGGACTTTGGACGCCATTTTGTTGGCCTCCTGCTCTGCTTTGCTTTGCAAGTGGTTAGTAGTGTGGCTCGGGGAAGTGGTGCTGTGATGAGCATTGAGAAAGCTGTGCTCATAAGTTTGAAGGAAAGGAACAAGGTTAGCCCTGGTATTAGTCCAGAGAACTTTTCTGAATTCCCCTATGGAGGTAATGTAATAGCCTATAAAGGGAAGTGGTGAAGTCTTTCTTTCTAGGAGGGGATTCTGTGATGTGCTTTCCTGAAAAGAAACAACAGTTGAAGGCTGAAGGGACATTGGTTTTGGAATTAGGCGTGGCAATGGAAGTAGCGGTGGCATCTAATAATTCAGGTGCTGCTGTGGATAATGTAGGAAAAGCTGAATGTAAAATATAAAAGGAAGGATGGCCTCCTCTGAGAAAGAAGATTGAAAAGGTATCAGTAGTGACCTTTTCTAATAGTGGGCCTCAGGGAAAAGAGGACCAGCAAGGTAGACGGAATGGGGGGAAATGAAATAAAAAGGAAGGCAAAGGTAGAAATTTTAGTAGGAGAAAGTGGAGACTCTGACTCATTGAGGAGTTTAGTTTGGAAGTGGCTATTGCAATATGAGAGCAGGGACCAAATTGACAGATTGCGTACTGCAGATTTTTAGAAAACTAGCGGACTACAAGGGAACTGTACCCATATCTTCCCCGCCTTCCAAAAGTTCAATACAGGGAGGTGGGTGCCCCCTATCTCCCCAGTTTCAGCACAAGATCCTGCTGGTTTAGGGGCACATTTAGATTGGGATACCTGGGGAAGACATGCCATTTAATAAGGGAGCATTCAGACAAGATATGCTGATACACAGGTGCCACTTATTCATTAATTAGTACGAAGAAACAAGACTTGTTTGGATCCCCAGTAACAGTAAAAAGATTACAGGGAGTCATAGTAGAACTGCAGAGCACAAATAATGCAGCTATTTGGTCTGTCTTAAAAGCAGATAGAAAAACATGGAGATTAACCATTGATTTTAGGCCACTTAACAAGGTGACACCTATCACTCCCTAAGGAGTGGCAAAGTACCCGAAGGTCATAGCATCCATAGCTGCAGGAGTTCAGAAGTTTACAGTGATTCTTCCCAACTGAAGCAATGGAAAAGAATTATTAATGTGTATAACTGTTTAGAAATAAGATTACCTAGTAACTAGGGCTGTCAAGTGATTAAAAAAATTAATCATGATTAATTGCACTGTTAATAATAAAATACCATTTATTTAAATATTTTTGGATGTTTTCTACATTTTCAAATATATTGATTTAAATTGCAACACAGAATACAAAGTGTACAGTGCTCACTTTGCATGTATTATTACAAGTATTTGCACTGTAAAAAACAAAAGAAATAGTATTTTTAGTTCACCTAATACAAGTACTTTAGTGCAATCCTTTTATCATGAAAGTTGAACTTAAAAATGTAGAATTATTTTTTTTAAAAAAATACCTGCATTCAAAAATTAAACAAAGTAAAATTTTAGAACCTTCAAGTCCACTCAGTCCTACTTGTTGTTTGCCTGTGTAATTGGCTGAACAAGTTTGTTTACATTTGCAGGAGATAATGCTGCCTGCTTCTGGTTTACAATGTTATCTGAAAGTGAGAACAGGCATTCTCATGGCACTGTTGTAGCTGGTGTTGCAAGATATTTATGTGCCAGATGCGCTAACGATGTCCCTTCGTCTTCAACCACCATTCCAGGGGACATGCGTCCATGCTGATGACAGGTTCTGCTCAACAACAATCCAAACCAGTGCGAACCGACACGTTCATTTTCATCATCTGAGTCCGATGCCACCAGCAGAAGGTTGATTTTCTTTTTTAGTGGTTTGGGTTCTGTAGTTTCCATATTGGAGTATTGCTCTTTTAAGACTTCCGACAGCATGCGCCACATCTCGACCCTCTCAGATTTTGGAAGTCACTTCAGATTCTTAAACCTTGGGTCGAGTGCTGTAGCTATCTTTAGAAATCTCACATTGGTATCATCTTTGCGTTTTGTCAAATCTGCAGTGAAAGTGTTCTTAAAATGAACAACATGTGCTGGGTCATCATCCAAGACTGCTATAACATGAAATATTATGGCAGAAGCCTGGTAAAACAGAGCAGGAGACATACAATTCTCCCCCAAGGAGTTCAATCACACATTTAATTAACGCATTATTTTTTTTAACGAGCGTCATCAGCATGGAAGCATGTCCTCTGGAATGGTCGCCAAAGCATGAAGGGGCATACAAATGTTTAGCATATCTGGCATGTAAATACCTTCCAATGCCAGCTACAGAAGTGCCATGCATATACCTGTTCTCACTTTCTTGTGACATTGTAAATAAGAAGAGGGCAGCATTATCTCCTGTAAATGTCAACAAACTTGTTTGTCTTGGCGATTGGCTGAACAAGAAGTAGGACTGAGTGGTCTTGTAGGCTATGAAGTTTTATATTGTTTTGTCTTTGACTGCACTTATGTAACCAAAAAAATCTACATTTGTAAGTTGCACTTTCACGATAAGGAGATTGTATCGCATACAGTACTTTTATGAGGTGAGGTGAAAAATGCTATTTCTTTAGTTTATCATTTTTACAGTGCAAATATTTGTAATAAATAATATACACTTTGATGTCAATTACAACACAGAATACAATATGTATGAAAATGTAGAAAAATATCCAAAATATTTAATAAATTTCAATTGGTAGTGTATGGTTTAACAGTGTGATTAAAACTGCGATTAATTGAGATTAAATTTTTTAATTGCAATTAGGTTTTTTGAGTTAATCGCATGAGTTAACTGTGATTAATCGACTGCCCTACTAGTAACCCTAATTATATTTCTCTGAATAATATAGAGGATTCACCAAAAGATAAAGTTAAGGAAATGGACAGGGACCTCCAGAAAGAGAAGGTCGCGGAGATGCCGGAGTTAGAACCCGTGCCCCTGGATTCTCTTTATTTAACAAGATCCCCTGTTCCAGCTCAGCACCCAAACTGGGAGAGACCTATGGTGCCTGTAGTTACTGAAGGAGGGGTATTCCGCCAGATAATGTAATTGTGCAAAAGGGCGGCTTGCTCTCTTCTGAGCATCACTGTCTGCCAACAAAAGATGTTTATGTTTGAGCCCCCAGTGTAGTGGAGGGAGACATTGGAAATCAATGGACAGAAAAGTGTAGTCCCAGCAAGCTCTCTGATAAGTTTCAGGATAGGAGCAATGTGGCTTAGAGGACAGTTTGGGTTGATGGACATGGGTGGTCATGGGGTAATTGGCATGGGATATAATAAAAAAAATTACGGGTAATAATTGATTTGGCAAATAGTGTGTCGTGGGGAATGCCTTAATAATTAAATGTTTGTTAGTTTTAAGTAATTATTAACGCAAAGTAGGTACCAATGTGAGATTTCTAAAGATAGCTGTGATAGGTGCCCCCTGGTACTGGGATACCACTGAGCCCTCTGACCCACCAGCCTGGGCTGCCTCTCACACTGTGCTGCTGTGAGGAGCTGCAAAGCCCTCCAGCCTGCACTTTCACCAGCATTCACACAGGTAGGGACACACCCAGCTGCAGTTACACACAGGCTTTCCAACCACCAACTTCCCAGCCTAGGACCCCAGGGCAGTACCATCCTGCCCTGGACAGATCTGGCCAGTATATGGCTTTAATACTCGGTCCACCTCTCCCTTAATGTGAAGAGAACAATGCATGCTTGTGGTAATCAAGCAGAGATTTTCCCCAAACACTCCAGTCAAAGCTCATTGCTTTGGATTAAAACATAAAATAAGTTTATTAACTACAAAAGATAGCATGGATGCATGTTCTCTAGAAGGGTGGTTGAAGCATGAAGGGACACGTGAATCATTAGCACATCTGGCACGTAAATATCTTGCAATGCTGTATACGACAGTGCCATGCAAATGCGTGTTCTCTCAGATGACATTGTAAACAAGAAGCAGGCAGCATTATCTCCTTCAAATTTAAACAAACTTGTTTGAGCGATTGGCTGAACAAGAAGTAGGACTGAGTGGACTTGTAGGCTCTAAAGTTTTACATTGTTTTATTTTTTAATGCAGGGGGTTTTTTTGTACATAATTCTACATTTGTAAATTCAACTTTCATGATAAAGAAATTGCACTACAGTACTTGGAGTAGGTGAATTGAAAAATACCATTTCTTTTGTTTTTTACAGTACAAATATTTGTAATGAAAAATAAATATAAAGTGAGCACTGTACACTTTGTATTCTGTGTTGTAATTGAGATCAATATATTTGAAAATGTATAAAATATCCAAAACTATTTAAATAAATAGTATTCTATTATTGTTTAACAACATGATTAATCGCAATTAATTTTTGTAAACGCTTGGCAGCCCTATTAGATATATAGATATAGATATATTATCAAACCATCAAGGAGAGGACTGATACCAGAGAAATTGCCCAGACTCCATTTTGTATCCCCAGCTTCCATTTTAAATAAGCAAGAGTCACTCTGCCATTAGAAGCTGTAGGTCACATACCACTAAAAATAGAATTGGTGTGAAAACCAAATTAGGGGAAAGGTCAGCAAATCATAACTCCTAAGGTAAACAACGGTTGCAGGCTAAAAATAGAATTGACAGTTTGGAATGTTGGCATATGTTCAAGAAACATTTGACAAAGATATTAGCAGAAGTGTCTAGAAAGTTCTGACAGGACAGTATAAAAGTCAATGTGTCTGTGGACGGAAGCCGGAGGCAGTTAGGAGCCGACAATGAAGAAGCAGCAGCAGCAGAGGGATTCCTGTCACTAGAATGAAGTCAGCAAACAGAAAGCTTGTCAGTTATAGTTATAGTATAGGATAGCATAGTGTTAGTGTGTACGCGTGTGTGGGGATTAATAAAGATGTATGTAAGTATGTGTGTTCATTGTGGAGAGAATGTTTATGTGTATGACCTAAAGAACTGTTATCAATTGCTGTCAGCAACCTGCAGCAGACTGGCCATCCGAAGCAGGGAGCAGCCATTCAGGATCATTTCAGACTACAAGGCAATGTGATTTGGGGTGCTCTTTAACTTGTTATACAGTATTTGAGTTTTTGTAACATTAATATTGTTACTGTGTTAGGGATTGTTATTTGCACCAATTAAAAGGTGCCTTGTTTTGGAAAAGAATACTTCTTGTGGCTGTCAGTCATTTATCGGAAAGCTGTATCCATGTCCTCCAGGTATTTCCTTAACCACTCTGGAGATCCATGCCTTAGGAGAACAGATTGGTGATAGGTGAGCTATTTTGGGGGAACCCTAAATCTGTTTTCCAGGTAACACTCTGGCCTTCATTGACTAGGCGTTCAGAACCAGAGTCAGAGGATGCACCACTTAGCCCGACTCTGATGTTACTGCCAGAACCAGAGAGGTTCCCTTAATCATCCAGATGTAGCAGTGTTGTTGATTCCTTCCTCCTCCCTCCCCTGATGACCACCGTCAGATCCAGGAACTGTTACAAAGAGTGGCTGATGCCCTCCACATTCCACTGGAGGAAGTGCAGGAGAGCCAACATCAGTCACTTAATACCTTGCATGCATTTGTACCATTCAGAGTGGTGCGACCAGTCAACTATGTTGTTCCTCAACTGGCCCAAACTTTCTGGCATACTCTGGTCACTTGCACACCCACCGCAAAGTCAGTGGAAAAGCGATACTATGTACTGGCAAAGGGGTCTGAGTTTCTGTTTTCTCACACCCTGCCCAATTCCTTGATTTATACAAGCAGCAATGGAACAAGCCTGGTAACAACCTCCACATTCTACTCTAGCTGACAAGAAAGGTAAGAGACCAGACTTCCCAGGTTGCAAGGTCTTTTCTTCGGCCAGCCTTCAGTTTCTGATCTCCAACTACCAGGCGTTATTAGCTAAATATGACTTTCTAAATTACAGTCAGTTAGCAGACTTTGCAGAGAATCTTCCCCAGGAGGATCATGCCCACTTCCACACTATCCCAGAGGAAGGCAGACTGGGCACCCCAGGACAATGCTCCAGGCTGTGGTGAATTCACTGGACAGATCTTCACGAACTGTGGCCACAGGGATCGTCATGAGGAGGGAATCCTGGTTCCATTCGTCTGATTTCCTTAGGAGGTGCAGAATTCCATTGAGGACCTCCCTTTTGATGAATCTCACCTCTTCAACCAGGAGACTGACGACTCCCTCAAGGACTCCAGAGACACCCTGTGATCACTGGGTATTTATACACCTGCACCCAAGTGAAAGTTTTACCACCTACCTCCCACACAACAGGTCAGAACTCCTCAGTCCTATCATCAGCAACTCTACAAGCATCTTTGTGAGCGTCAGAAGACCAATGGTCCCATCCCCCGGGTCTGCCCATGTAGTCTTCGACACCACAAACTCAATCTTCACAAAAGTGATATTTCTGAGTGCATCTAGAGAGCCGTCAACTGCCTTGCATCCTATCATACGTACAACCCTTCCCCTTTGAGGGACATCTAGCACACTTTTTACCAGCTCAGAGTGCAATTACAATAGACAAGTGGGTCCTGAATGTCATTCAACATGGCTATATGATCGAGTTCATGATGCTACCTCATCCACATACCTCGTCCCGTCCTGCTTCCAGGACCACTCTCATGACAGTATGCTCTCCCTAGAGGTAGACTCCCTACTGCAAAGAGGATCAATAGAGCCTGTTCCTACAGTATTTCAAGGTGCAGGGTTCCATTCCACCTATTTCCTGGTGCCCAAGAAGAAGGGAGGATGGAGATCAATCTTAGATCTCTGTCATCTCAGCCACTTCATACCTAAACCAAAGTTTCATATGGCCACCCTTGCAGCCATTATACTCTCACTAGAAAGAGATGCGTGGTTTATGGCTCTTAATATGCAAGACGCTTACTTCCATTTAGATATCCATCCTACCCACAGGCAGTTCTTGAGATTTATGGTAGGCCCAAAACACTTCCAATACAGAGTTATACCATTCGGACTCACGGGTCCATGGGTCTTCACTGGTGTCAAGGGGTCCTTAAATTCCCTTATCTCGATGACTGGCTACTAGAGTACGATCCAGACAAGAGGCTCAACCTTCAACCTCCTTGCTGCTCCTACTCCTTTCCTCCCTGGGGGTGAGCATATTCCACACAGTCCGTATAGTACTTCAGGGCACATATTGATGCGTTCTGTGCACATGGCTACATACCAAAGGATAGATTTCAGGCCCTGCAAGCACTGATTACCACAGTGGCCTCCAGTACTTCTGTTCCAGCCAGAACTTGCCTTTCCCTTCTTGGCCACATGGCAGCAAGCAATGCCTTCACTCATTTCCGCTTCTTATGCCTACAGCTGTTGTTTGAGAGATCCTATTATCCCACGCACCGTTCCATGGACCTCCTACTAACAGTTTCCCCCGAGGTTCTCTGTTCCCTTCAATGGTGGATGGACCCGGTTCAGGTTTTCACCGGGATACCCTTCTTTCCGTCTTCTCCAAGCACGACGATCATCACAGATGCATTGCTCGATGGCTGGGGTGCCCACATGGGCAAACTCATGACACAAGGAACTTAGACCGCTCGGGAATCCAGGATGTACATCAACATCCTAGAACTTTGGATGGTAAGGACAGCATGTCATGCATTTCTCCCATCTATTCACTTCTGTCACATTCTCATCATGTCAGACAACACTATCACCATTTACTACATAAACAAACAAAGGGTGCACGAGGTCACCAGTGCTTTGTGCGGAAGCTGTTCATCTCTGGGACTGATGCATTGCCCACAAGATCCTGTTGTCAGCAGCCTTTCTTCTGGGAACTCAGAACGTGATTGCAGACTCCCTCAGCAGGAAATTTGTGGCTGTCCATGAATGGGAGCTACACGACTCTGTGATTGCCACCATTTTCAACTGCTGGAGGAATCTGACCAGAGACCTCTTTGCCTCCAGCACCAACAGCAAATGCATCCAGTACAGCTCCTGGGGAGGGCTCAGCATCTTTTCCCAAGGCAATGCCCTAGTTATCCACTGATCGGACCAGATCAGTAATGCCTTTCCTCCCCTACCATTCCTGCCATGTGTCCAATACAAGATCAGATGGGGCGGTAGGGAGCTACGGTCATCCTGATTGCCCTTTTCTGTCCTCACCAATTCTGGTTTTCCCTTCTCCGCATGTCTACATGTCCCCCACTTCTGCTGCCAGCTTTTCTGGAACTGCTTACGCAACACAACGGCAGGATCAGACATCCCATTCCACACACCTGTCACCTGAGAGCTTGGTTTTTGGATGGGCATCTTTGTTAGAATGGGAATGTTCGTTGTCAGTATAAGATGTCCTTTCAAGTAGCAGGAAAGAGTGCACAATGCAGTCTTATCAGGCCAAGTGGAAACATTTCACCTCCTGGGCTCAGCAGAAGAGTCTTGCCCCTGAAGCCATGGGCATTCCTCTTCTCTTGGACTATCTCCTGTCCCTGAAGGAGTCAGAACTCACTCTCAACTCTGTCAAAGTGCACATAGCAGTAATTCGCAAAAAGAAAAGGAGTACTTGTGGCACCTTAGAGACTAACCAATTTATTTGAGCATAAGCTTTCGTGAGCTACAGCTCACTTCATCCGATGCATCCGATGAAGTGAGCTGTAGCTCACGAAAGCTTATGCTCAAATAAATTGGTTAGTCTCTACGGTGCCACAAGTACTCCCTTTCTTTTTGCGAATAGAGACTAACACGGCTGTTACTCTGAAACCTGTCATTATGCAATAGCAGTAATTAGTGCTTTCCACCCCCATTTGGAAAGGCACTCTGTCTTTACACACCTCTTGACTACAAAATTTTGGAAGAGCCTCCTACAAACTTATCCTTCCGTTCAACCCACTGCTCCCCAATGGGATTTCAACCTTGTCCTCACAATATTGATGAAATTACCCTTTGAACCACTAGCCTCCTGCTCCCTGTCTCTCCTCTCCATGAAGGCCGCCTTCCTAATAGCTATTGCTATTTTGCAAGAAGGGTAGGTGAACTGGGGACAATGATAGTGGAGCCCTCATTTACCACATTCCATAAAGATAAAGTTTCCCTGCACTTGCGTCCCAAGTTTCTGCCAAAGGTTGTATCCCATTTTTATCTCAACCAACCCACGCACTTACTTGCGTTCTTTCTGAAGCCACACACCTCGGTGGAAGAACAGTGCCTTCATTCACTCAATGTCTGCGGGGCCCTGGCCTTCTGTCTGCAGAGGACGAGATCATTGAGGAAGTCCCCTAGACTCTTTATCGTTATAGTAGAAAGGATTAAGGGGCAAGCAATCTCTGCTCAAAGGATTTCTAAGTGGATTTCAGGATGCATTACACTCAGCTATCTGTTGTTGGGATTGCCTCCCTCTCCCTTGGTGCGTAACTTCTCTTCCCCAATACACCTTGGTGCAAGACTCTGCGATGGATGCCCTGTTCAGCATAGCTGTTCTCCATTCCACGGTTCTATCATCTTCCTTCTCACTATGTTCTGCTTGTTAATCACTCTCAGTGGAATACAATAGGGACCATCACTCGAAGAAGATGAGGTTACTAACCTGTAACTGGAGGTTCTTCAAGATGTGTGGTCCCTATCTATATTCCAATGCCGCCCTCCTTCCCCTCTGCTGTGGATTTCTTGGTTCGCAGTGGAGAAGGAACTGAGAGTGCGGTTGTTCTACCCCACCCTTTATCGCCTTGGATGTAACCCTGAGGCGGAGCAAGGGCACATGTGCAGACCAGCAGACACTACTACTTTCAAAATCTCCAGCTCCAGATGTATGGCATATGCATATAAGCCTCAGTAGAATACAAATAGGGACCACATATCTTGAAGAATCTCCAGTTACAGGGAAGTAGCCTCCTCTTGTAAAGATGAGGTATTGTCAGAGACTGTGGTGTCAGAAGAAGAGGTGCTGGAATATATTGAAAAATTAAGGAGTATCAGTTGCCAATTAAGCATGATATGGTACATCCAAGAATTCTGAAAGAACTTAAGAATGAGGTGGTTGAGCTGTTAATGAAAATGTCCAATCTTATTAAAATTAGCTTCTATCCTAGAGTATAGTAAATGCATCTATTTTTAACAGACTACATGGGGTGATAGTGAGAATTATAGACCAATAAGCCTTACAACAGTGCTGGGTAAATTGGCTTAAATGGTAATTACAAATTTAAAAAATAGAAATAGAATTATATAGCACTGGATGATCTTGGCATGATGGGAACTAACCAACACGGCTTCTGCAAAGTAAAATCATACCTCAGTAATCCCTCAGAATTCTCTGAATGTGCCAAAAAAATCAGCACACCCATGTAGACATCTGTGCACCAGTGAAGTGTGTGGTGTGGTGTGTTTTCTCTTGGAGAAATATGAGGTCAGGGTTAAGGTTTTGCTTTATAGTGCAGTCTTAAGGTATGTGGTGTATACATAGTGTATGTGTTGGAGGTATATGGCACTTTTTTTTATAGAGCAGTAGGGTCTGTCAATACAAGTAGTGAGTATGACTTGTGAAGGTGAAGGAATCCTAAAAATATACCTTAACTGAACATATTCTTGTTTACGCTTTTGTTTTCTCCTTAAGCAAACTTACTATTTTTAATCAAGTTTTCTCTTTGTGGGATATTATGTTCCAAATGTTTTATGACAGCTGTTCAGTGTTCTGATTAACTGTTGGATTTATACCTACAGGCTATCATTATGGTGTTTAATGTTTTTCCCCCTTTTGCTTTGACTTTTAGTGGCAATAAAGTGCAGTAAAAACAAATCTGATCACCAGGGAGCTTTGCAGATACTTTCTTCAGCTCGACTCAACCTGCGTGGCTTGTCATCCAAAGCAAAGGTGAGATTGGTTTAGAAATATCTCAAAGGAAAAGTCTTTGACTTTATCTTTAGTTCTGATCTCTCAGCCCACCTCCTAAATAGAAGACATTTATAGATCAGATAATGCCCATGAATCACACTACATCATAGAGGGATGCTCATTTCTGCTTAATTAAGGGTCACTATTTTATAAGCCAAATTTTTCTCTCCCCATCTTTGCCTAAACCAAACCAATTATCCTGAAATATCACAGGCCAATTCTTAGCCCAGGTTAGAATTTTATTGGAAAATGTCATGCAAACTGGCACAGGTGGTTTGGAAGGTTGGAAGACTTCAGAAATGGAGTTATGTTTCACTTCTGGGTTATTTTCCGTATGTGGATGGCCATGAGAAGAATGCCAGGCAGGAAACCATTCTGGGAGCAGGGGTTGTGGGAGACCGTCTGAGAAGCAATGGTCTCCAACTCTGCACGGATTGCAAAATCTGCCAGAATTATTGCAACTCAGCATTATTGAATTTTTTTTTAAATTCCTAGGCAAAATATTTTAAACTGTAGTTAGGTGTAAACAAACATAACACTAAGCATTTTCGAAAATGCCATAAAAATGTGATAATTCAAAAATAAAATTGAAAATTTGTAGCTATGCAGTCATCCTTAATTTTGTCCCTGTACAACCATCAACATTCTATCTTTTACTCTTCCTTCCCTTCACGGTGTAAGGTGTACTCATTCTTTCATTAAGGCCTGCTCCTGAATATATTTTTGTTGAATAAAAATTAATGTTCCTATCTGATTTTAAGATAGCTTCATCCTGTGTCTGTACTTAGACAGCGTGTGTGAATTATAGAGCATAGGTTTTATATACATGTGTATACATTACAAACTTGGCTAAACTTGGTTCTTACCATTTAAGGACTGTAATTTAAGGATCTGGGCCTAGGAAGTTTGTATCACTAGATATGCTGACTCGATGACTAATGACATTTGTTTAAATGCTGACTCCATTACCTCTTGGGAATACTGGGAAATTATTGCCGTTTTGTGTGTTCTGTTTTGATTCAGTAAGTAGTAAAGGACTGTATGTCTTTTCTTTAGACTGAGTATGACTCTTGAAAGGAGGCAGGAGTCCCTGGCATGAATGATGTAAACACAAGTCCAGGTGGTTTAAATCATACTGTATGGTGCAATCTTTGGAAGATTAAGAATCAGAGTCTAGTAAAATCTGTTCTTAATTCCAAAAGTTACTGATGAAATGAACTTGTATGTTCCTGGCAGATAAGGGTGTCTAAGTTTCTGACAATTGTAGAGAAGTGAAATGGGCAGAGATTAAGTTGTCTGGGTGATCTGAACTGATTTTTCTGTATGTTCCAATTTTTTGTCTTAAATTTTAAAAGTCACATTGCACTTCGAAAGATTTTTGTTTTTTGTTTAAATACTACCCCCCTTCAAAAGTTTAGATTTATATGTCTGCTCAGCAGTAACTCCAGTATAGCCATTTTTTCACCTGGTTCTTGTCTTTAGTTTGAGGACTCAGTGTTTGGGGGGGATTTTGAACAAAGTACTTTTCTTTCAAGGTACTGAGAATGATCTTAGGTGTTAGACTAGTGACTTGTTCTTCAGAAGAAGAGAGAGAGCGGAGAAAATAATTAAAGATCAAATGCTAAAGCTTCCTGACCATACAGGTGATATGAACAAATCAGCACAGTTTCTTTTAAAGTAAATCATGCATATCTAGTTGATTAGTCTAGTTGACTAGTTCTTTAACAATGTTAAGAAAGTAGCAGATTTAAAAAAAAAAGTCAGTGTAATGTCAGTAATGCTGAGCCAGTGTAAATTGACTACCTGCATTACACAGGAAGGACCTAACTTGCCTGCCAAATTCCTAGTTTGAGTTTGCTGGGCTGAGTGTCCAAAAAAATCATGTGTAGTTTTTAAAATGAGCAAATCTATATTTCTGTAAGAAGGAGTTCTTTGTTCAGTGGCAAAGCACTTGTGAAGCAAGTTGGTGACTTGTTCGGCTCTCCATAGCATACTTTTGTTTATATGTCAATCTTATTTTCTTATATTTTGATGGTGGTGGTGACGTATATATCCCATAGCAATCCTTATGCCCTTGGTTAGTTTTTATCCTATCTAAATTTAGGCTTCATTCTGTCTTTTAGTTATTGAGTTTGACAAAGTGAATCACTCTACACACTTCCTTTGGATCAAAAACATGGAATTTATGGCCAGATTTCCCTTTTGATCACTAGCATGACATTTATTCTGCCACCCATATTCATGCTAAGTGGTACCTCACTCCTGAAATAGTCCCATGCATTTCAATGAGACTAACTTGAGGAAAGCAACATAACTACGGGTGGCAGAAGCTGGCTGTCGGGTAGCATTGTCTTTTAGTGGATAGTACAAAGGAGTGACTCAGGAAGTCTTGAGATGTAATCCCAGTTTTACTACTAACATGTTGTATCGCTTTAGGCAAATCATTTAACCTCTCTGCCTCACTTTTCCTATATGTAAAGGAAGGATTACAGTATTTTACAGGATTTGTCGACACTGAAGTTTTAAAAATATAAACCACTGTATAAGTGCTTAGCATTATTATTACACTTCAGCATCTTGTTTTCTGTTGATTGAGTTAATTATTGACAAATGCCTGCAGCCACCCACTCATGTTCTGACATCAAATGTTACAACATGTTTATTTTGGCAATCTGGAACAAATGATATACAGTATAACATACAAGGAAAAATGACCGTCAGTTAAAATACAGAACTACTTTTACTTTACCAAACAGATCAGTCCACACAACAGTGTTGTGTGAACTGTGGTGTGAAGGGAGAGTCTGATCCTGTTTACTGAGATTAATGGCAAAACGTCTAAGATTTTAATAGGGGCAGGAGTGGGCCCTAACAGAAACCCAGCTTTCCTGGGCGGACTGGAGAATGTCAGGCGGACTGAAAAGGAAAAATGCTCTGAGTCTGAGAAGAGAATGATAGTCATTCACTTCTATGTGTGCCTTCTGTTTGTTCACCACAAAGTGGCATTGGTGGGTCAAGTTAAGATGAGAGAGACAACCATGGATGCAAAAAAAAAAGAGAGAGAGATCAGAGGTCACGATATGCAAATTGGGGACTTTAATTCTGTTTGTAGGATGATCTCACTGCATCTAGTTTCGATTATGATGACTGTAAATATAGTTAAATATTGTTTTTGTTTTTATTATGCAGCAACTTTTTGCAGATGCAACAAGCAGTGAGGTTTCCAGTGAATTAGTTGATGAAGTAACAGCTATGGACAGCATGATTGCTGAACTGCAAGAAATGAGCAACCAACTGAGGAATCAGTGCTGAGATAAAAATAAGATTTCCTGGAAGGAAGACAATGATGACATGCTTTATTTGCTCCAGTTTCTGCTGATGAAATTGCAACTTTAACACATAACACAAATTTGTAATAAATATTTTCCTGTACAACACTGATGTCCTCACAGTCAGATGCCCTGAGCTTCTAAACTGTTTCTAAGGTCATGTCTACTAAATCTCTTAAAATTGTGTGTCTGCTTCTGTGGGCCTGGGTTTTCTGGAATAAAACCGATTGTATTTAGAAGGCATTTATTTAGGATTAGTTCTGCCTGAGTGCATTATATAACTGGCTCCAGGACATAGCTGTACACTGCTGCAGATTGGAGAGAGTGAGAAATCCCAGTGATGATATAGTATAGGATGAAATGCAAAACGATTTAGATGTTGTCTTAATTGGGGAAAAAAGGAAAGGTGAGAAATAGGAAAAATTCTAGTTTTACATTTTTTATTTTCTGTGTTATCTCAAGCAAATGTCATGTTATCCAAGTAGCTGCATACTTGCAAGGTGAATATTTAATGAAAAGTTATTAAATGAAAAATATAGTGATGGACATAGCAGTATTCAGCTTGCTTCATTTAAAGTAGAGGCCACGAGACATGTAGGGAGACTTGAGACTCAACCACCAGTTGGTTTTTTGTTGTTGTTGTTTGGGGGGCGGGGGGTTGTTTTTAAAGAATATCTACCTTTTGGTACAATCTGGTTTATTCCAAAAGAAGAAAAAAGTGCTTTTTAGAATTATTTTTGAGCCCTAGCACTAAATCTTCTCTGGAAGGAAAGTTTTAGCACTATCAAGGGAGGTGTGAAATCCATCCGAGGCAGGGGAATCTCCCAAGTTCTCCTTTCTATGTGGTGGCAGATTTTAAACAAGAACCATCCCACCATCAGCTTGAACACGTGTTTCTTAGATTTAGCTGTCTTGATTTTCAAAATAAATAATAATGTCCACTGATTCTGTGTGGCATACACATTTTTAACAAAAAGTTGAAGATGTGCAGCATGAGCTCATTTAGCAATCTGGGAGTAAATCCTCATTATCTTCCATTTACACACATCTATCTAGCCCTTAAATAACAGTGGAAGTAATAAAGTTAAAATTTGTGCATAAATAAATATTATTAGTATTCTGTAATTAGGGTTTAACTACCCTTCTCCACTGATTGTTTTTACTACAACTATTTCTTCACTTGATGTGGCCACATATAAGGGTCCTCCTCTCTTCTAATGCAGCCTGTAGTGTTCCATCCCCACCCCAATCACTTTGCAGACATCCTCCATTGCACAGAACATTGACAGCTTTGACTTTGTCCCTGACTGATTCTGTGTCTGGCCTCTTCTCTAATAATAAGTACATCATGGAAGACTTCACAGAGGTCATGGAGACTAAAGCTACCTTCAGTCTGAGATATCGGACTTCTGTACTCCTCAATCCAGCAACATTTGACTCAGAATCTCAAGAGGAGACAGTTGCCAATTAGGGCAGAGACAACTCAATCACTGCAAGAACTTCAGTTTTCCCCCACTTCACAATGGAAAACTTCCTAGCATGGCATGAGGACTGCCTCCCCTACCCAGACAGTCCTAAATTTGGGTATTTTCACTGAAGCCTGCCCCTCACAAGCCCAAGACTACTGCAGCCTCATGAATTACTGGTGATTCTGTGGCCCCAGTGAATCCTCCTGATGAGTAAATGATGAGCTTTGGTGCCAGAAAGCTTGCCAAACCTGTCTTAGATTGGATACTGAGGTGGCTGGGTATACTCCCATTTCCAGGATAAAAGGTGACTTTTAACACAAAGGAATACCAGCCTGCTCTGCTTTTAAACTCCTGCCTCTCCTCTTCTGTGATTCTGTGTTAGAGCATGATAAGGGAAATATCAGATAGCTTATTGGGACAGCTAACATGGACTGTCTCAGTGCTCTAAACTTGGAAGAGACTTTTGTTCAATTGTTGAGGAACAGCAAAATTAATTAATCCCATGTAAACAAACAATTATTCAAATTGTACTATCTCCCAAAGTGTGCTGGACACTTCCCAAACAGGGGGATGACACTGTCTCTGCACTAAAGGGGTTAAAATGTAAAAAGAGACATACAAAGGGAATGGGAAATGGATAGAGAAGGAACCAGCAACAGTGGTCAGGGCAATTGTGAAATATCTACTTATTGGTTTCATGTTTCTGTTTTTAAATATAAACTAACACCAGCTTCTTTGTAGTTATTACTAGTTCCTATTACAAATCTCAATTACTTTTCATTTTAAACATTTCTCTTTAAACCCAGTTTAGCTATCCCATTGCCCATGATCTCTCCAATCCACACGAACCAGGCTGTGAATGCAACCTGTCAAACGGGGTCCTCTACAGCGCCCTCCTAAGACTCTTCCCTCCTAGCTCTGCACAAATCCCCAGTGTGCAGGGAGATGAGAATCCAAAACAGTCGATCCTGATGTAAAAAGATAGTGGAGGCCCCTCACATCTGGCCTGCCAATTAGTACTTGTCATTAATTGGTCTCCTGGTGAAGAATGTAAATGAGGTGTTCATGACGATTCTTTTAAATCTGTTGGCTGCCTGTAATACTAGTGATGGAACATGACTAGAGACCCTAGCAGCAGTAGGTGAAGTTGCTCCTTTCTAAAAGATCCCAGAGGGTAGTTTTGGGCAATTGCTCATCTTCCCAGAGGGTTCTGTCATGCAGGATTCCCCAGAACTCCATTCTGTTAACCCTCTTGTTCAAAAGGTTACATAGGGCTATTAGAAGTGTTTGTGATAAATATGGACTACAGCATGTTCCATATGCAAATAATTCTCTTCTCCATATCCATCTCATCCAACGCTGCTAGCTCAGCCAAGCAATTTACTAGAGTATAATAGAAGACTAGTGCATAAGATGGGGAAAAACAAGCAAGACACGAGTTTCTGGATGCCCAGATAAACATGGAGCCATCGTTACTGCTTTTATTTGCACACAGCAAAAAGCTGTGACCTTTCCTTTTGAATGTGGACCTTGGCACCCTTACCAGGCCTTTATCATCTCCAGGATGGATCATTTCTATGTGAGTCTACACATTAAAACCATTTGGAAATTGTAGCTGGTGCAGAATTCACTGACTCACTTGTTACGCAGTGTTTCACACAAAAAGCACACTACACCTGTAATCTGCACTAGCTGCCATTCAGTTCTGAGTGAGACTTAATATGTTGATTCTGATCCAGTTTGGGTTCTGGTTGTGTTAGAGACCCACCTCTATCCTTGTAGGATGCCAGCACAGTTATTATCTGGTAAGTGATCAAGATAAGTCACTAGTGACAGGGCATTCTTGTGTTCTTGACTCTGGAACTCACCTCCAACCTTGGTCTGCTCTCGAACAGCTAATCTATTTTCTGAGGCTTTATTTGCAGGGGGTGGCCTGCATAAAGTTATGGAGGATCTGCGTGGTAGGGAGGACAGTTTATCAGCATTGATCAAGAGATTTTTTTTTTCAGGTCATTAACCTAATAAGGTTCAAAGCTACATTATCAACTGCTGGAAATGGCCCACCTTGATTATCACTACAAAAGGCCCCCCTCCTCCGTCCCCCGCTCTCCTGCTGGTAATAGCTCACCTTACCTGATCACTCTTGTTACAGTCTCTATGGTAACACCCATTGTTTTATGTTCTCTGTGTATATCTCCCCACTGTATTTTCCACTGTATGCATCCAATGAAGTGAGCTGTAGCTCACAAAAGCTTATGCTCAAATAAATTCGTTAGTCTCTAAGTACGCCTTTTCTTTTTAAGGGTGTACTGTATTTTTAATCAATGATACCTAGATTCTAGAACAGGTACTTTTATACATTTTTGCAACTGTGTGTGTTTATAGAGAAAACATTACAATGTGGTGGTGGTCAGATTTTTTTGGGATGGATGCATTACTCATGACTAGCGAGGAATCTATATGGATGGTGAAGCCACAAGTTAGTCAGGCAGGTCATCCCAAACAAATGCCACATCACATCATCTTACATTTTCTTTCTCCCACTTTTTTATCCCTCCACCCATAATACCAAGCTGCCTTAGTACCACATAGAGGCCTAAGAGTGGGGGTGGGAAAACTGGAATAGTTAAGACCTAAAATGGTGTGGGGTTTTGTATGGTAATAATTAGGACACATTTATAAAGTAAATTAAGGAAATATATGTACTTGGGTTATACCAAGGGCTCTATTTTCAGAATGAAATGTATTGATTTTATCTTGCTCTGCATTACTTTTTCACTGAGAACATATAAACCAGATTTTTTTCCTCATCCATCTTTGCTCAGTCCCAGGCTTCACGGTGGATGTGAGATTGACTGAACCTATTGGTGGATAAGTGAAGCCAAGGAAACACACACCATTTACAGGCTAATATACATGTAAATTACATTTTTCTGAGTTTGTTTATCCAAATGTGAATAAAACTATGTCCCTTCAGGGCTAAATGCAAATGGAGCGGGAAAGAAAAAGCATCTGGGTGACATACAACTTGTGTTTTCTGAACTTAAAAATAAACTGGAGCATGGGTAGGAAAATCTTATTTTAAACAGGAAAACACTACTACCATGTGAATGGAATTGTTGTCAGTCGGATTACTCAGACTGGCTGCTGTGTGTTCCAAAAGCAATTTTTGAAAATAGATTGAGATAGAAAACACTTTTTTTCTTTAAAATGTTTGTGTTTATGTCAGAGAGAGACAGGCTTGGTAGTCCTGGAGTTGTGAGGATAGCTGATCTTAAGGAATGTAAATCCAGCAAAAGAAGCGTTGCACCACAGAGACTGGAACACATGCTGTCCTGACTTTTCTAGAGTGCTCATAGCTACATGTTTAAAAGTGATTTTGTGTGCCCAACTAGAGATAGTTTAAAGGAGCCTGGTTTTTAGAGAGAGAGTGCTCAGCAGTTCTGAAACATAAGATCCCTTCAAGATGTCTCAAGTTGAGTATCCAAAATCACTATTTACATCTGAAACTTTAGGCCAAAATGGACCATCTAAATCAGTTAGTAGAAGGCAGTGGATCAAGAATTAGAAAATATTCATTACAGTTCCACAAGAAGAATTTTGCCTCATGAGCTGGAAGGTCCCCGAAGCACAAAGTGTGACTGCCTTAATTTTGAACTTCCTACTTTCTTTGTTTAGATCCTTAGTGTTTTCACATAGATTTTCTATTGGTTATCTTCTTTATTTTTTTAACATACTAAAGCATTACAGTACTTTAAAAAAATCCTCAATAGCACAAATAGGTAAATAGACAAGTTGCTCTAATTTATATTTTAAAAAGTTAAATTTTCCACTGGTCTGAGTCCAAAGTTGCTTCACCTCACCTATGTAGCAACTATTATAATACAAACACTGACGCAGCTGACATCATATTCAATCTGAAGGACCTCTCAACAGGATGTAATGTTGTTGGGGGCGGGGGGGGGAATGGAAGTCAGGGTCGATAATCAGCGGAACATGAGCTCCCAGTGCGATGCTGTGGCCCAAAGGATGTGATCAGGGGAATCTTGAGGCGGAGTAGAGCGGTTATTTTACCTCTGTATATGGTAGTGGTACAGTGGTACACTACTGGAATTCTGTGTCCAGTTCTGGTATCCCCAATTCAAGAAGGATTTTGATAAATTGGAGAGTTCAAGAAGAGCCATGAGAATGATTAAAAGATTAGAATATGCCTTATAGTGATAGACCAAGGAGCTCAATCTATTTACCTTAGCAAAGAGAAGGTTAAGGGGCAACTTGATTCCAGTCTACATAGGTGCTGACTTCTGCTGGTGCCGGTGGGTGCTCGAAGCCCCTGCCCCACCCCCATTCCAACCACTTCCCCAAAGTCTCCGCCCCCTCCCTGCCCCTATTCCAAACCCCTTCTCCAAATCCCGGCCCCGCCTCTTTCCGGCCTCCTCCTCCCTCCCTCCCAGAACTTGTTATGCCACGAAACAGCTGTTTCGTGGCAGCAAGCGCTGGAAGGACGAGGCAGAGGTGAGGTGAGCTGCAGCAGTGGGGGGAGCTTGGCTGCTGGTGGGTGGAGAGCACCCACCAATTTTTCCCTGTATGTGCTCCAGCCCCAGAGCACCCACAGAGTCAGCGCCTATGCCAGTCTATAAGTATCTCTATCGGGAGCAAATGTTTGATAATGGACTCTTCATTATAGCAGAAAAAGGTATGGCTAGAAGGTCAAACTAGACAAATTCAGATGAAATGAGGCATTTTTTAACAGCATAATTAATCATTGGAACAATTTACTGAGTGTCCTGGTGGAGTCTCCATCACTGACAATTTTTAAATCAAGACTGGACTTTTTTCTAAAAGATCTGCTCTAGGAATTATTTTGGGGAAGTTCTATGGTCTGTGCAATACAGGAGGTCAGACTAGATGATCACAATAGTCCCTTCTGGCCTTAGAATCTATGTATCTAGAAACCATTATGATTTTATCATATGTCTGTGACTTTTGCATTATTTACTTCATAAGAAGTGGTTCAGTTTGTGCTTCTTTTACTATTCTCAAAAATTATCCCAGTTTGTCTCAAATGCATATAAACATTATTTTATGTACTTATATTACTGCAGTCCCTACAAGCCCCAGTCCGACTCTGTCGTGCTAAATGCTTGTTATTGACATTTACCTGTAATTTAGTTAGAGCTGTCAACCCATCTAAAAAAGGTCTTTCCTCATTAGAGCTCAAAAGTTTTAACTAAATTGACACTTGTAAGAAAGTAAATTCTGTATGTTTTATATGCTGGAGTCCAGAAAGAAAAGAGAAATGAAGGCAACCTACAAACATTTTGTAATGATAATGGCAATAAACCATTGACTATAGTGGCCAAAGCCGCCCCATTCTAATACAGACAGGTTTTTTGCAACATTCAGAAGTACTTATAAATAGATAGATTTCAATCGACAAGTAGCTTATTCAGGCATGTGCTCAAATATAGTAGCTGCATTCATTAGACAAACATATCTACTAATTCCTGAGCTATACTAATAAAAGAGTAATCCCTTATAGGCTGAATGTAGTGCTGGTTTTCTTTTAACTATTAATGTCCTTCAAAGACCAAAGTCTAATAATAATTGTATCTGTATTTAGTTTTCAGCAAGTGATCTTAAAAATTAAGATAATCCAGGCATTGTGCTGTGAACTGTTTATTGGACAAAGAGCAACTTTCAGACTTGGGAACAGTTTAAGATATATCCTATTTATTAAATGGATTTTTTTCATTAAAAAAAAACTTTTGCTCTTTTTGCTAATTATAAAAGGAATCTGTGATTTTTAAGGAGTTTAGTTTCTTGGTTACCCATCTTTCACTTTCTTGATCCTATTGTGAAGGCAATAATGTTACATTTGTGACATCACAATCTGTGGCAACATACTGTTGTCACAAACAGCAGGTGCAGACTTAATTGATGGAGCATGGAGAGGGAGCTCTTCAAACAGATGGGGGCAGATGCTATTCTCTGCTCCGCTGGGGTAAGTAATGGAGTTATTACAGATATAAATGACTGTTTAATTCATATCAGAATATAGTCTATGTATTGGCAGTAACAGGGTGGATAGGTATCAGAAAACTACTACTTGTATAAAACATTATTTTCCAACTATGCTTGAGAAAGTCCTCTTATAAATTCTGACCTGAATGCAATTAGCTTTCTATGCACACACCAAGAATTTTTACTTCCAGTGATGTCAGGTATCCCTTACTCTCTATTTCGATTTGTTACAAACGCTACTGACCATCTCTTGGCCAAAAACCAGCATACTGGTCTATGCAAAGGGATATCAGCCAGGAGCCATGAATGGAAAACCAGTATTAGCACTTAGTTTTCAAATAAAATTGTATGTTAGCCTGTTAGTGACGTCACTACCAAAGAAAACTGTTTGTGGTGGTTAGAAGTTAAATTTTGGAATGCTCCCATTTTCCAGACTGCCATTCCCAAATGAATACTATGTTTTTCAGCCTTAAATGGGAGCATTCTGCCGTAGTGCCTCTTGCCCCTCACTTTCCCTCGTCTTTTGGCTTCCACCATCGTACAGACACTCCCATTTGCTGACTTAGTTACTCTTTCAACTTTATCTTCACCGTGAACTGTATTTTTCTCTCTTTCTCGCTGAGTTTTTTTTCTGCCTCCATATCACCCATGTTGCCCCTCTGCTTTGTAAGGCCCTGCCACACTTTTATGACCTCTGGTGCATTGATCAGCTGATTGATTTTTGCTGTTGCCTTGATGTTCTCCTAGCCCAACAGTTTCACGTTGTCCACCTACAACTCCATGCTCTCCTCAATCGTCAGAGCCTTTCCTCCTCACTCCCTTGTCTGCTTCTCTAGCCCCTAAACCTGCCAGGGTGGTTCAATGTGAAGAGGGAGCCAGGAATGAGGTTTGTGAGGGGTTTGGCCAAAGAGGCCCAGGAAGGCCTAGGAAAAGCCAGGCAGCATAGGAAGTGACACAAGGAAAAGTGAAGCAAGGTGGAATTTGAGTGAAAGGGACAGTCTCTCTGTCTTAAGGCCCCCAGGCCAGTGCTTGGAGAGGAGGGAGGGCCTGTGCTCCCCTATACCTCAGCTGAGCCACCCGGAGAGGGCATGCTTGATACCTCCGTGTATGAGGGGAAAAGTGTTGTAAGTCCTGGCCAGAAGGCTGTCGCCCGGGGAAAGTGAAGGTCCATGTGGAGCCCCTGCACTGCGGAGAAAAGATTAGAGCTATTGATTCCACAGGAAGGGAAGGACTTTTCCCTTGATCCAAAGACCAATGCACTAACTCATCCAGTTAAACTAGCTAATCACCAGAGGGAGACTGCAAACCAGCTTGGGGAACTGAGGCATTGAGGTGTGGATGCATCCGGACAGCAGAGAGGTAAGCAATACCCTCACAACAAACCAAAGATTAAAGGAACCAAACTATAGTTGTCAATCTCCAATTTGCTGTATGACTGTTAACAGACAGACGATCTGAGTAATTCTGAACGCTGGGGCAGGCTCCAAATACATAGAATTTTTTCTTTTGTTATATTTATAGCTGCCACCCCTTCCACTGTTCAGGTTCTGCTATTGTCTATCGCCTTGTATTTTTATAGGCATGTGATTTGATTGCAAATTTTAGTGCAAGCCTAAAACTTTGTATAGTGAACATGGTTTCAACCAATTAACATTTTTCCCCCAAACTCAGGGAATGATAAGTGGGGGGGATCTTAAGCTATGGATTTTGTTAGAACTGGGTGATTTTTATACTCTTACGCTGTACCTGCAAAAGGAGCTTCTTTAGGCAATAAGGACCAATGCAGCAATTTTTTTTCGGTAGAGGCATGTCCTGCAGTTAGTCTGTATGTAGGACACAAGTTTTGACGTTCTATCAGATCAGTGGCTAAAATCCTCTGGTACTTTTTTTTTAAATTATTGGAAGTAGTATGATGAGATGGTGCCCATGCCTGATTCCTGAATAATGATGAGGGATAGAAGGCAGTAATCTATAAACACAGAACTAAAGAAACTGCCACTCACAAATTAAATGTAAACAATGCAATAATGATAATACTCTGTACTTACATAGCATTTTGTATCCTCACATGTGATAGGCATTGATCTGGCCACTCTTGTTCATGGTGAGTAACTCCACTGAAATACCATTAGAAATAAATTGGTTAGTCTCTAAGGTGCCACAAGTACTCCTTTTCTTTTTTCAACTTCTGAGTAGTTCCTGATGGTAACCTCAAATAATGAAAACTGTTATAGTCGTATTAATCAGGAACACGTCCACTGATGTCAGTGGGGATATTCCAGCATTAATTGGGTAACTAGGAGTCACAATTTGGCCCCTTGGGACTCGTCCTTTGATAATCTAATCCCATCAACATCCTACATCTATTATATCCTTATGACTGCCTTGCTCTGTTGGGAATAATAAAGCGGCTTGTGCCTCGGTTGGTGACACCAAATATCATGAATTTAAGATGGCTGTTGTAATGTAATTAACCTTCCAAAACTACTCCCCCAACCCCAAAGCACAGTCAAGCAGTGCACCTGCGACTGACACCAAGAAAAAGGCAGGCTTTGCTTTCCCAAGCTGCAGCAGGGCAAAGGGTGTCGGCGCTATGAGGCTGGCACTCAAACTTTTAAAAGATTCTTCTTCTCACCTCCAAACAGAGCAATAGGTCCTTGGGTTTTCCACGGCACAAGGTGATCTCTGCTTTGGCTAGAGAAGGTTCCTGACTGTCCAGTTATCTGAGTGAGCTGATTGCATGTATGTTCTATCTTAAGGTTTTATATTGCCACATATCACTGTAATATCTAAGCGTCTTCCATATAAAATCAGTAGCAATAGAGAAGTCCCTCGTGGACGTTGTGGAGTCTCTGACACCTCTCTCTTCTTGGGGTCAAATCTCTGATCAGGGTAGGGTTTCAGTTTTTGATTTCTTTAGATTTTGTTGCGTGGTAGGGGTTTATTGGGTGGACGGAGTATCAATGTTTTGAGTGTCATTCTTATGAAGGAAAGACCTTTTCAAAGTGGAAGGTTTTGCAGTCTTTCTAAAGACGGTCAGACTCTAGTTTGCCTAATATCTTCTGGAAGATTTTTCCATAACCAATCACCTCAGGTGAGAATCCTTTGTCCCCAATTCTCACACAATTCTTTCTGGGCTTTATGATCAGCATTGTCCCAGAGGATGGCAGTGTCAGCACTGTCAATGGTGGCTCTTAAAATAGAAGTCAGTCTTTGATGTAGCTGTGGCTTGGTCCAACACTTTAAAGTGGCATCAGAAGCTGTATGGGAGTCAATGCAGAGATTTGAGCATGGCTCTGATGGGCTCATGCCAACCTAAGCCATGGAGGAAGAGGGCAACCACATTCTGAAGCAGTTGGATCCTGTGCATTGTCTTCACATTCAGCTTCAGAAACAGAGAATTACTATAATCCAGCCTGGAGGTGACAAATGTATGGATGACTGTGGCCAGGTCCTCTTATGGGAGGAAGGAACAAAGTTTTTAGCAAGGTGAAAGTGAAAGAAAGCATTTTTAGATACTGATGCCACGTGGTCATTCAAGCTTAATGAGGAGTTGAACTGAAGTGATTTATGCTGAATGAAATAAAAATTAAATGAGGTTGTGCTCAAATTAGCATACCTTGCACCTGAAAGATGAGGACATCAATGCATTGACCAGGATGCTGTCTATTTCACCAGCTTCTTTAAATGTCTTCTGCAAATGCTATTAGCGTTTGGCATGGGACACATGCCACATTATTTGTCACCTGACTGATCAATTGGGCCTTCAAAGATGGTCAACACCAGTGCACAACTGGGACCTCATCACTGGAATAAGTGACAATCCTCCACACCCTTAATGTTGAATGAAAGAAAAGTAAATGGAGGTGGGAGAACACATGCTTATGCTTATAAGAAGCACAAGGGATCTTTTTCTGGGGAAAAGACAATACGCTACATTTATTGAAGATACAACAATAACATATGCATTCAATCAATCACACGCTCGCTCTCTCTGTCCCACCAGTTGATGTTATAGTTATCAGTCCAGAGTCCGGATCAATTTAGTGGCCAACTAGGTTGATCACAGGTAGGGAGGAGCCAGGTTCTGTCGGTCGCAACACAATGCTCTGGGGAAGTCTTGGCAAGATGAACCCAAGGTTTCATGGCAAGGCCCTGTTTATATAGTGATTTTCCTTCACTGGGACCAATGAGTTTTGCACTGTCATGCTGTAATCAATTGTTTGAGTGCTTGTTTTCTTAAATTGTCCTTCTCAAGCTTTATCTTGTTCTTTCATTAAGTGTCTCAGGAAGTTACCCCATGCTGGTTTTGATCACAGCTGTATTGTCCCCATGGATAGGTGCCTGTCTCATCTTTAGAGTCATCAATCTGCCCTCTTCTGACCTTTCAATAGGGGCGTGTTGTAATTTTCTGGTGCTCTTGCGTCTGTCCTCGGTTCCTCCCTAGAACATCTGGTTCGGTGATGGCCTTCACACTTATCTTCTAACACACACATTCCTCATTCACAAAACAGAATTGATTTACACAGAACATTTGAACAGGAACATCAAATTGCAATGCAAGAGAAAAATAATCATTGCATTCTTTTACTTATTTTAAATGCTAACCCTACAACAAAGTGGTGACCCTAAAAGGTCTCTTATTGCCTTGAAATCAGCTCAGACACAGATTCTGGCTGATGCATCTTTACCAATGGCCCATTAGGCTGTTCCTTTCTGCTTTCAGAAAGGGTGGCTGGCAGGATATGGTCAAATCATACACCAATACATGCTACATTATTATCCTTTATCCTTCAATCTAAATTATATGAAATACAAATATAAAATCCTACTACTACAGCAGCATAGATAGAGGCTGGAGAAGAAAATGTGTCTCGACTCCAAGTGTTCTCACACCACAAAAATGTCAGGCTTCCCACTCAGCAGCAAGTGGCCCTCCAGCCACTTGTAATCCACTTTTGAATTTAAAGGCATATTGGGAACTGTTCAGTATTCCAAATTTAGTTTGTATTTTAGATAGGGAGTTGAAAGTGGCTGTTTCCTGACGCTGAAAGTACAAGTTGAGCATCCGGGGAGATAAGCTTGGGAACCCTATAGGAAAATGAGATTAAACTTAACTAAACTATAAATATATTCAATAGATGAATATAACATTTTCTCTGTTGTTTTCTCATATTCTTATACTAGGAATTATTTTGCTCTCCAGACTCAAAGAATGGTTCTTTATAAGTGTTTATGTCCCCTTTTTAAAAAATTGAAATGTGAAACCACTAGGATGTGCTACTGATGAACATCCTGGATGACTGAAGACCACTCCCCCACGGTCTGAACCAACAGGATATAATACAACTGATGCACCCCCAATGATGATTAATGCTATGACATTTCAAACATGAGGCCTTGCATAAATGAAGACTAATGGGTTTTATCTTAGTGGGGAGGTTGGGTTGTTTGAGTAAAAACAGTTAAATTGACAGAATTGTCTATTTTAAGAAGACAGGCTTTTGATTTATTTTAATTGAAATGTAATTAGCTATTTTCCTCTTTGACGGCCTGTGCCAGAACTTATGACACTGACCATATGGTATTTCGATTTCAGAAATGATGCAGGTGGTGGTATTCTGGTCTATCAATCCTGCACTGAGAATTGACTGGGGAGACCCACATTGACTTCAGTGAGACACTATATGGGCACAGAGGTCTGCCTGTTCAGTTCGGGATTGGAGCCATAATGAGTATTTCCCAAATAGATGCACACACCAAGGCTCCCATCCTGCAACTACTTATACATGTGAGTAACTTTATTCATGTGAGCAGTCTCAATGACTTCAGTGGAGACTACTCATCTGAGTAAAGTTAGTCATGAGCATATAGGTTTGTGAGAATGGGCTTCAAAACAATAACAGACTGGAAAGATTCTAGCAGCATCTGGAAAGTAGCATCCCTTCAGAACTATCTAAACATAGTTTTAGCAGACATTAAATGTGCCTTTACATGAGCTTATATGCCTTTACAAGAGATTATTCTTTGTGAATGTGTCAGACTTTTTGGACAAATATGTTTATTAAAAATGTAGATTCACAGACAAAATAACTGAAATAACTTGAGAAGTAGTAAACATACAAACACATATTTGGTTAGAATTAGGAGCCAAGGGGCTCCTCACGCTGCTCCTGCCTGCAGGTACTGCCCCTGCAGCTCTCATTGGCCATAGTTCCTGGCCAATGGGAGCTGCGGAGTTGGGGCTCAGGTCAGAGGCAGCACACGGACACCCCCTTCCCACCCCACCTCCCACCCCCCCGGAGCCGCAGGACCATGCCAGCCGCTTCCGTGAGCAGTGTGAGGCCAGGGCAGGCAGGGAACCTGCCTTAGGTCTGTTGCATCGCCGGACTTTTAGCAGCCTAAAATCTCCCTTTTTGGCTTCCGTAACCTCTGGGAGAAAGAGCCCAGTTCCAGGAGACTCCCGGCAAAACTGGGAGGGTTGGCAACCCTACTTCCTCTGGCTGCTCAGCAGGGATGTCCCTCTGAGGGAGCTGCCATTCTGTCCCCCACACCCAACACTATCCTCTGCACCCGTCTCAGCCTCCCTGCAACCTCTAAATGTGCCTCCTGCTCCCTCTCATCCTCCTCACCTACCTTTCACAGTGTCCCTGCTGCTCCTTACAGGCCCTGGGTCCTGTCCAGCCCTAGAACCATAGAGTGGCAGCAACTTTGGCTGTGGGTACAGCTTCAATCTAACTGAAAACAGTGGGAGGTGGCAGCCAACTTTATTAAGGGCAACCTCACTTCCAAGTGCAGACAGACTGCAGGGAAATGGTGGCCAGCTTGCTGGCTTTAGCCCCATTGACAGTAACAGGCATTCTGACTAAGGGAACATTCATCAGGTCAACAAAAACCCAAAATCATTAGAGATGCAATAAAATCACCAGAGTTGGCAATTTTCCTTTCTATTGTCAGCTAGTGTAACCCATGTGTCTAGTAGGGAGATATCTCTTTAAGAGACCCATTGGGGGAGGAGGTAGGAGTGAGTCGTGTCTGGGTCATTGTTGCTAGGCAGATTTAGCACACCCAGAAGTTTCTGGAACGAGGTGTGGCAGCTTTGGGTATGCTCCAATAGGTTCCCTGGTGCTGGGGTCAGACTCCACATGAGGGCCAGCGCTCAGGGCAGCTGCTTTACAAAAGGCCATGTGCCCCCTGTGAGTTGGGAGAAGCGGAGCCCAGGAGTGCAGAGCAGGGTGTTTTCCCAAACTCTGAAGCATTCTGCAGCAGGTTAGTGATACTGTTAACCCTATAACAGGGAAGCATAGGCAATGTTAATTATAGAAAGGGAAAATTGGGAGAGAAAAATAATTTCTTCTATTTTAATTGTATACTGTGAATGTTGTTTGATTTTAGCCAAACTGTTTTAATTAAATGTCTCAACTGGTATGATTCACCAGCTGGTCTTTAAATCTAGTAATTGGGAGTCACTTATATTTTACTATTCTCAGTTCTTGTATGTTCTTGTAACAAGGTTTGTTTTTAAAATCTGTATATTTAATTGAGTGATTGATCAATCAGTTAGCTGGCTGGCTAACAGTGATTTCAGCTGAGGAAGAGTGTGCATGGTCTCCAACTGAAGATTCTTACAACCAAGTGGAGGGAAGATGTTGCTTTTGACTCAGCAGACTGTATAGATTTGATGATCAAAGACTCTGAGACTCAGGTAAACTCAACCTAAGTTTTTGGAACCTCTGAGTTTCTTCTCACTGTGTTTCTGTGGGGACTGACCTGTTTAGATTTAAACTGTTTAACTGTGAAGAGAATGTATATGGATTATAAAATAGCCATGATATGTTGTAAAAATTAAATGATCATTTCTTATGTCTCTTTATCATAAGATTTTATAAAGTTGTTAGTTAGATTCGTTCCTTTTGGGACTTGAATGTGGGGAGGCTGACCCTATGTAATCCTTGCTGAAAATCCTTAGAGACTGAATTCTGGGCCTCTGGTTGCTTTTCTCTGGGAGTTGGGTTTTTTGGGCACTGGAGAAGGGCAATTTAGCAAACTGTAGCCCACCCAAAGGTTACACAAGGAGGCATGGAGAGGGTCCACGGGTCTTGCTGTTTCTTCCATCTCCATTAATCACCACCCTTATCAATTTCCCCTGCCTCTTGCCACCTTGTCCCTGGAATTTTTCCTTATGCGGCCCCACAGAGTCCTCAGGAGGCCAATGTCCCATCATGAAAACTGTGTGCCCCCTGGGCCCTCGTTGCTCTTCCAGGTTCATTGGCAGCACAGCAGGGATCTTGCAGGTGAGCTCAGGGTGGCTGTTCAATGCATAGGGGATCATATGTGAGGTAAGGTCACACAGGTAAGTGTGAGAAGGTGACAAACAGATGGACAAGGATTGCAGCATTGGCAGAGTAGACTGTGGAGGTGGGGAGCAACACAAAGCCTAACAAGTAGGAAGGGGCACAGTTATGTAGAGCCTTGAAGATGATTATAAACAATATGACAAGAGACAATAGGTTGAGAAAAACAGAGTGGTGAGGACAAGGGAAAAGTGAAACAAATGATCATATTTGCTACAGTAAGCAGCAGTCACTAAAGTTAATGGCTTTTCTTCCCCCAGAACAGGAGTTGTAACTTTGTCTCCCTTTAATCCATTTCTGTGATTAACTTTAATGCTTTTTTATATATAGCAGGGGTTTTTTTTCTGTGAATCATCTATAACCTTAATACAGCTGTGTATTCTGAAGCTGTGTAGTCCTGTTAATTTGCATATTACTTTTTTTGAAACCATGTTATAGTTGCATTTGTGTAACTCTTAGAATGTTCTATTTTTCAGCATGCCTGTAACCTCAGAAATGCTATATTCTGTGAACAAACTCTGATACACACCGACACCCAGCATGGATGCAATATTACGCTAGTCTTCTCTACAATGGAGAGATCAGTGTGAATTCAGCAACTGCTAGACTCTTCTGGCAGGTGAATGGTAAGATAAATAATTTACATGGAGACGTGACCACCGTTTAAATCAGTTCCTCAGATTGAATAGAAGAGAATATTTCACCCTACAGATAGATAAATAATCTTTCCTCAGCTTCTGTTTAACATCTGGTATAAACACTGATTAAACGATATGGTAGATTGTGTGCAATAAGCACCATCCCTCCCTTCAGCTGCCCTCTTCACAAGGCACTTTCAGTGGCATTTGCAAGGTTTCAGTTTAACTGACCTTCATACTCAACTTATTTTTGTGTCCTGGGTATTTTTAAGATGAGTCCATGGGAACTCCCAATCACGTCGCTGGTACAACTGGAAGAAACATTTGAGACAGTGCTGAGATTGCTGATTGTTACCAATAGCTTGATGTTTTTGGAAAGTCTCTAAGCGATATTTTCCACTTTATAGTATTTTCTAAATGTAGAAAGACTGGCCCCATATGTTATGTTTGTTGCTAAATGGCTGAGAATTAGGAAAAGATGGTCATTCCAGGTTCTGTAGAATCCCCCCCCACACTCTTGGGAAAGCCAGGTACAGGCGTGTAGATACCTGGCTGCACAGACAGTGGCTGATAGCCATGCTTCCAAGGAGGTTATTCTGATAATTACAGGTTCAATCACGAGCTGTAAAATGCACCTGTCCAGGGGAGTTAGGGGGCATTAGACACCCCGTTATTCCTCCCTGTGGGCTACTCTCAATGCCAGTCCCTATGTAATGCACAGGTGGGAGAAGAGTGGGCACAGCCTTGACTCCTCAACTCAAATGCATTGGTACATGCAGTTGAGCCAGTATGGAGGGGGAAGTACATTGGGCCAGCAATAAAGCAGGCTCAGATTGCTTTTTCCTGGAACAATAGGGGAAGAAGGGACCAAATTTGTCACTGTTCTCTAGGGGAGTGCAGTTGTGCTATGCCCCTTACTGGGAAAAGAATAGAGGTTGCTAATGCAGCTCACATAAACAATGGCCAAAGTGGTGAAGGGGGCAGAATGCAGGATGAGTGAGCAGCTTGTTCATGGCAGCACTAGCTACTGTATGGGTGTATATAAAAATATAATTGGACTGTATGAACTTGATTTTTTTCTTTTTGTGAACTGTTTTTAGATTAATCAATGCTAAATCATACAGTATAAAGTGATTTATTTAAATATAAGGAGTGAAACTCCTATACCACTGTGTTTATCGTGATGCAAGACCTTTTATAACTTACATACAGTTGGAAGGATATAGACAACTTGGCATAAACAATCCCATTCCAGTTGCCAAGTGTTCAGATTAGGATTTTATTTCCATAGACACAAGGGGAAAAAATAATTCACAGGATCAAGGCCTCAGAGAAGTCAGAATGTTCAGTACTAAATATCTGCCTAGGAAAGCTAAATGTTTATCTCCTTGATCCATGTTTCCCAGAATGCCTGGCTCTTAAAGGAGCATCTCCCTTTTCAATGAACATATGACTACACATAATTCAACTTCCTGTTACATCCCTTATATGTGACACCCTTTAATAGACTTCCTAAACCTTGATTTCTTTATTTTAAAAAATGAGAAAATCAGTGGATGTAATAGCCAGATTTTAGTAAAGCTTTTGATACAGTAGCTCACAAACTCTTATCTGAAAAACTTACTTAAATTAGCTTGAATATGAGAAGTGTCACTTGGTTTAAAAACTGACTGAGGAATTGATACACCAAAGAGGAGTAATGGTAAGTGACATTCTACTGAGATGGGGACAGTGGCTAATTGGATGCCAGGACTGATCGTAATTATTACTTTAATGATCTGGAAGACTGAGTAAAGAAAAATGTTAATGAAATTAATGGATTATATGAAATTGAGGGACGGGGGAACATCAGTGAAGACACAGAAATAATATGGAAGGGCTTGGAGCCTGATCCAAAGTCCAGCAAGGTTTTTTCACTAATTTCAGTGAGCAGTCCTTTAGAGAGAGTAGAAACGTAGAGGGGGAATAACACACTGAATTTGGGGAAATGCACACTAATAAATCTTGGAGCAGGGATAATAAATAGATATTCAACAGGTGGGATTCCACTGGAAAAATAGTAATGGCACAACAGACCTATGAGTGGTTGGATGTGAGTTTACAATATGATTTGGCAGGAAAAAAGGGCAATTTAACTTTTAGTATACAGAGAGATTATTATTTATTCTTTGTATCATCTTGCAAAAGAGATAATGATGATTCCTATGTCTGGTGCAGCCATAACTGGAATATTACATTTGTTTCTGAGTACTTCAATTATAGAAAGATCTCATCTGATTAGATATTAATACTGAGAGGACTAGCTTTGTGGCTGTGCATCTACTGGTAGGAACAGACTAATCAGAAGACATTCAAAGAAAAGTAACAAAAATTATCAAAGTGGTGTTGTCACAGCAATAACAAATTTCCAAATCTGAAAACACCTTAATTATTGAAATATGATTTTTTTCAAAAAATGTAAATTCTAGGCTATTTAAACTCTTCTTTATAGATTAACTTTCACTTTTCTTGGCCTTACACTCAGATCCTCAGTCAGGACAGAGTTTATCTGTTGATGATACCCGAGCAAGAGACAGCAGCAGTTGCTGAAAGGCCACAACAAAAAACAGATGTCTTAATGCACAACCACACAAAGCTTGGTGACACGTGATCTGGTTGCTCCTTAATCTCTCATAAGATGGCCTACTGACACTTCAGTGAGGAAGTGAACAATGCAGTAGTGCCCAGGACTAGAGCTGTCCAGATGACAATTTCATTCCATGGCAAACTTTTTTGAAACTAAACTTTGACATTTGGTTTTGTTGTGTGCTGGAAGGAAAACAAGACCTTTTGAACATTTTTGCAAAACCAGAATTGTTGAAATCTCCATTTTTGGATTGAAATCTGAGTTCCAATTTGGGAAGAGGATGTGGATGTGGCCTGGTATTAAAGGCACTGGCCTAGGATATGGGAGATCCAACTTCAAGTCCCTACTGTGCCTGATTCACAGCAGAATTTTTCTTCCCAGATTGTTTTGATTCCTAGCCCATGAATGATCTACTATGAAAAACTCCCCTCTGAATCAGGCACAACATGGACTTGAGCCTGGAAATAGCTCAAAGGGGAGGGTGAAGGTAGAGAGAGAAAAAGGCATTTCTTTCACCAAAAGATGTCTCCATCCCTTCTCTCAGAAACATAAGCAATATGTGCTTCTGTTATCTCCTGGAAACATTCCTCCTTATCACTTCTTCACATACTGCCACTTCTCCTCAGCTGTGTGATAAAGTTGGAGAAGAAGAAGGATAGGTAAAAATAGGCCAAAAATTATGGTAAAATATTGAGGAAGCATGGAACATGGCTTTTGAAAAACAAAAACATGTTGCTAAGTGGAAAAAACATTTTGTAATTATTCCAGTATTAGGGAAAGGGAGCTGCTGGATGGTGGTTGGACAGGGATAAAGTTTGAAGAGGGGATCTACTGGAGAGAGGAAATTCTGAGAAAACATTAGAAGGGAGGAAAAAACTGTGTTACTGAAGAGGGAAAAGGAAGGAGATAAAAGGGTTAAGGTAAAAGGAGTAAAGAAATAATTATTTTAAACACCTTTTAATTCATAGAAATGCCACCAGCAAACATATTGACAAGATGCTAAACTAAACCGTTTGACTTAGTATATATTTGATTTATGATTTAGTACATATTTTAATGTGTTTTCCTGACAGAAAAGAGGAAATTAAAAGGTGGGAGGGACTGGGCAGAGTCCCAGAAGCTATGAGAGGGGAAAATAATCTTTCAATCAACTGTTTTCCTGGCCAGAGGGTGGATGTCACACTCTCACTAGTAGTATTCCCACCAGAGTACTGCTATTCCTGTCCTCCCTTTCTGGAGATCTTAACCAGAGCCCTGTGATGCCTGTGGCTGTTGATCCCCTGATCGAAAAGAACAAGAAATGTAAAAGTGAATCCTGGGGACTTGAAAGTCTTTAGTCCTTTTCCTTGTGAAGCTAAATTTGAAAAACGTAAGACAATAAACAGATCACTAGGGAGGACAGGAATAAGCAGCTGCACTCCATTTCTGCTGCACGGGATTAAAGGGGAACCAAAAGATATCTTGCCCTCTTCCCCCACCACACAGAAGCCTGTTATGTAAAGTGAATAGTGTCAGTTTGGGGTGTTCCTCCACCCCAAAGAATCATCTTGTTGATCCTCCTCAAAATTCTTAGGCCAGTCTTGCTCATGTTGGTGTGATCATGGTGGACAGGGATGTCTTACACTGATGTGACGGGGGGAAAAAAAGAAATATGTAAATCTGCTGCAAAATATTAAGGCTTGAACTGCCTTAGCCCAGAACACTGGTATTTTCTCCCCCCCCCCCCCACCCCCTCAGTGTCCATCACCTGCAACTGATACTCCTTAATAGGCAGACTATCCCAGTTTGAAATAGTATTTCAGAAGCAAGTAGTGTCCACAATATAGAAGCTTTTGTGTGCAAAAGTGTAGATACAGCTGGGTCGACTGAAGGATTCTTCCATCCACCTAGCTGCTGCCTCTCAGGGCTTGTCTATGTTTACAGTGCTGCAGTGGTGCAGATGGACCAGTGCAGCTACGCCGACGGGAGAGCTTCTCATGTCAGCCTAGTTACACCACCGCCCTGAGAGGCGGTAGCTGTGTCGACAGGAGAGGCCCTCCCATTGACGTAGTGCTGTCTACGCTGGGGGGATAGGTCAGTATAACGACGCTACGCAGGGGTGTGGATTTTCCACACCCCTGAGTAATGTAGTTATAACGATATAGGTTGTAGTGTAGACCAGGCGTCAGAGAGGTGGGGTTACCTACACTGATGAAAAAAAACAGTCAATATAGGAAGCATCTACACTACAGTGGCACAGCTACAGCACCATAGTTGTGTTATGTAGACATACCCTAAGCTCGTTGACTTCGGGGCTGTCTACACAGCAAAGAAACACCCGCAGCACCAAGTCTCAAGCCTAGGTCAATTGACTCGGCCTCATGGAGCTTAGGCTGCAGGGCTAAAAATAGCAGTGTAGGCATTTGGACTCCATCTGGGGCTTGGGCACCGAGACCCTTCCCCCGGCCAGGTTTCAGAAACTAGGCTCCAGAACAAGCCCAAATGTCTATGCTGGTATTTTTAGCCTTGCAGCCTAAGTCCCATGAGTCCAAGTCAATTGACCTGGGCTCCAAGACTCTGCACCACTGGATTTTTTTTGCAATGTAGACTTCCCATTGTGGATGGGCGGTTTTCTGTTTACTCTTGGTTGCTCCAGGAAGACCTCTGTTATGTACATATTTCCCAGACATTGTTTAATTTTCCTGTTGTCTCGCTTTTGTACTAATTTGATTACCCTTTTTGTTAATGACAATTTTGTTTCTTGGTGGGTTAGGTACATAATTTATAGCTAATCAAAGAGGGATAGCTTAGTGACAAAACTGGAAATCCTGGCTCATACTTGGGTACGGCTTACAGTACAGTGAACTTCTCCAACAGGACTGGAGGAGCAATTCTGGGAACAAAAATGCAATGGAACTTTGCTCCCATTATAATATTATATATTATGCTTATTAGCACAAGCTATAACAATATTATATATTTTAAAAAACCCTTTAACAACTTTGCCACAATCTAGCAGCCAGGTTTGAATGTTAGCCCTGATTTTTAAAGTCATGTGCACATGTGTAATATGCTTTTAAAATGGGTCTTGTGTTCCCCTGTAGTGGCCATTCCACACAAGATAACAACCTGCTACTGCTGCCAGCTAGTGGACTTACTCCTTTAACTCGGGTAGTGCAGAAGATCTTGTGTTCAGCCATGCTATAAAAACCTGTAATGGAAGTTATCAAATGTGCATAGCTGACAAGTACAATTTCCATGATTGTGCACACATTCATAATTATGCTCATAAATGCCTGATAAATGCAAAATATACATGCATCATACATTAAAAATTACATTTGTATAATACACTAAAAATTACATTAAGTGCTTAATGTGTACTTGCATGTTAAAAGCAGACATAAAGAGCCCGGGGTACAGGAATTCCTATATTAATTTCAGGGAAGTAAAACTCTACTGTGTTTTCACATTCTGTCCCCTGAGCTCCAAGAGGAAATGCACATTTTTAATGGTGCCTTTATGGTACTTGAGCTTTTGGCTGTGTAGAAGAGGAAAAACTTCATTTCAGTCTTTAATGTTTTGGGGATGTGGTGAATACACTATAACTACATTTTTCATATTGTGCACCATTGAGACTTCTTTTTAGTTTTTCTTTTGCTTGTTCAGTGATTGTTAGTAATTCTCAAGTCCCTGAAGGGTTTGGGTGTGGCTAAGGATTCTTTCTCTCCCCATAAATTAGTCACAATAGTTGAGGTCAACTACGGTGCTTGAGCTAGATATCCTTATTTAATTATCTGGGAAATTGGGTTTCTCAGTGGAAAGCCTTCAGTTTGGGAACTCACTTTCTCCCTTGGAGGATGGGGACTGGCCCAAGACATTTAAGATGATGAAAGTTTCCTGGTCTGTCTGCTAGATAGAGGGACCTGTGGCCATTTTAAGATATATTTCATAAACCTCCAAGGATATAAACTAATACTAATGATACCTAGAACTTTTTGTCAGCAAATCTCCAAGTGCTTTGCAGAGGAGGTTAGTATCATTATTCCCATTTTATAAGTGGAAAAACTAAGGCACAGAGAGGCTCAGACTTTCCCAGCGTCATTCAGGAGGCCAGTGACAGAGTTGGAAATACTCATGTCTCCTGAGTCCCCGATGAGTGCTCTATCCATTAGACAACACTGTCTCTCACCATTAGAAATCTGGGCCATCTAGCATTCCAATGGTATATAGCCGTATATTCTTGCCTTCAGAAACATAAACCATTTAATTTTTGTGGTTCAAAAAATATACTTTAAAATTGGCAGACCTTAACATCATGTCATTTTGATTGCCCTCTTACCTACATTTTCTTCCACACACGTACTTGTGAAAATGTTCACTTCTAAATACATGCTGGAATTAAAGTAGGAGAAATAAAGCAAGACGCTCACACTTCAAGATGAAATCTTTTCTGACTTTGATAAACACTTTAGGGAACAAACTTTCAAAGCAATTGTCTTGAACCAATGATCAGAAATATTCACTCCTTTCCTAAATTCCCAGCTTTCAGAGTAACAGCCGTGTTAGTCTGTATTCGCAAAAAGAAAAGGAGTACTTGTGGCACCTTAGAGACTAACCAATTTATTTGAGCATGAGCTTTCGTGAGCTACAGCTCACTTCATCGGATGCATACTGTGGAAATTGCAGAAGACATTATTATATACACAGACACCATGAAACAATACCTCCTCCCACCCCAGCAACACCCATTTGCACTAGGCAGCCACAGCAGCAACCACCAACACCCAAAAATAGCCCACAGTGAGGATGTCTGCCTGCACTGGTGGGCTACAGAGGAGAAGGTTGGATGCCTGTCTTGACTGGGGAGGAGGCAGGCTGCTTCTTGTGTTCGTAGCATCCTGTTCTATGGTGTAGCCAGTCCACATGATTCCCTCTCTGGTCTAAGAGTACACTTCAGTTTTTAGGGCATAGCAAGACCTACTTCTTTTCCTACGCATTTGCCTGGGATTGGTGGTAGGATTGGGGTGTTTGCTTTAGGAATTGCCTTCTCCCTCCCTCTTCCATTCAGTACAAATAGCTTGTGTCTTATTAAATAATATATGAGCCTTGTAATGCATAGCTAAACACATTTTTAAAATAAAAAACTACGTAAAATATAATTTCATTCGTGCTTGCCTGTCATCTGAATCTGGATGGGACAGACCCCAGTGTGGGGTTTTTTTTTGTTGTTTTTGTTTTTTGGTCCTGGGTTACCCTGTAAACCAAAGTAGTTGGAAATAGAAAATTATTTTACTGCAATTCTTGCATCCTACTGCAGCTGAGCATACAGAAGTTGCAACTTCTGCTGTTCCTTCATTGCTCCCACTACTGGCTTGCTCAGGCACGGAGGCAGCTAGCACCAATAGCTGCATCAGCTCCCAGGAGGAGGAAGAGGGGGATGCATCATAAGAACTGCACAGTGGGGAAAGGGATGGAGCAATAAGCAGGGGATGTACCCCACCCTACTAGGGGATCAAAAAGAATCAGAATGGGGGTTTTGCTTAATTAGGTACATGAGAATTTGGCCCTGTGTCATTGAAGGCCCTGATAACTAAGATATCTATTTTACAAATCCTGGAATTCATCATGCACCCAGGTGACTCAGCCACTTAACTCTGGGCTTGTTTCTAATATTTTCCCTTGTAAGAGGGGAAAAAAGCTTCTCAATGTTGACCACCATACTTTCATTCAGCAATAATAGCAAAGGTGCCCTAAAAGCCTGTGCTGGCATGTTACCATTGTGACATGAAACCTAAGCCTTTGTATTTTACAGATGGTTTATCCTCTACATCATGGATGTCCCGTGGAAAGGAACAGACCGTTCTAAAAACTATTTTTTTAAAAAGCATCATTGTTGTATCAAGGTGGTAGCAGTCTGAAGCTACAAATATAGGCTTTAACTGTGCAAGGGATTTAAGTGCACCTCATAGAATCATATCATAAAATATCAGAGTTGGGAGGGACCTCAGGAGGTCCTCTAGTCCAATCCCCTGCTCAAAGCAGGACCAATCCCCAACTAAATCATCCCAGCCAGGGCTTTGTCAAGCCTGACCTTAAAAACTTCTAAGGAAGGAGATTCCACCACCTCCCTAGGTAACCCATTCCAGTGCTTCACCACCCTCCTAGTGAAAAAGTTTTTCCTAATATCCAATCTAAACCTCCCCCACTGAAACTTGAGACCATTACTCCTCGTTCTGTCATCTGCTACCACTGAGAACAGTGTAGATCCATCCTCTTTGGAACCCCCTTTCAGGTAGTTGAAAGCAGCTATCAAATCCCCCCTCATTCTTCTCTTCCGCAGACTAAACGATCCCAGTTCCCTCAGCTTCTCCTCGTAAGTCATGTGTTCCAGTCCCCTAATCATTTTTGTTGCCCTCTGCTGTACTCTTTCCAATTTATTCACATCCTTCTTGTATTGTGGGGCCCAGAACTGGACACAGTACTCCAGATGAGGCCTCACCAATGTCAAATAGAGGCAAACGATCACATCCCTCGATCTGCTGGCAATGCCCCTACTTATACATCCCAAAATGCCATTGGCCTTCTTGGCACTAAGTCCTGGGAAGTGAGGAGCTAACTATGGTTGAGGTCAATCAGTGTTAAAAGTATTGAGCACATTATCATCTTAGGTTAGCTCTTATTCTGTAAGGTGCTAATGATTGGCCAGTTTGACTGCTTCTGTTAAAAATGACCTGGCTGTAGGAAACTGACCTAGAAAGCAGAAGAAAACTAACTTTTTAACAAGTCATCTTAAGAAGTGGGTGGAGTTTCAATATTCTCTGCAAAAAAAACAAAAATGGCTACTGAGCATGCTCAGAGATGGGTTTTTTCCATTACTATTTTTTTTATTATCTAGCTGATTTTTTTCAAACTGTGTTATGCATGTACTGCAGAATGAGCATATTTTATATGCCAGATTTAAAAGCTCAGACATTTTTTGGTTGCGTGGGGGAAAAGTGGCAACCTTTTTACAGCAGGAAAAATATTTTCCCAGGCTCACCTAACTGAAGAAACAGCTAGATATATTTGACTCAAAAAATATCTTTCAGTTGAGAACAAGCATGAAAAATTTCAACCTAAAGGAAGAAAGTTTTCAGAAAGTTCTGAGTTAAGGAAAAAAGGGAAGGAGGGGTTTACAGCCAAAACTATTTTGCAACCCTAACTCTAGCGTGCTTAATATGCGGACAGTGCATTTTGGATATTAGATGAATGTTCAACAGAGAAAATGATTGTCATTATACATGCTTTGTATTACAGTAGCATCCAGAGACTCTTGTCAGAATTGGGCCTCCTGTGTGCTCGGCACTGTAGAAACAGGGTAAAAGATGGCCTTTGCCCTGAAGGGCAAACAGTTAAAGACCGCACACAACACTTCAGCGACCCCTAGGACCCAGAACTCTGCCTCTCTATGGGAGGCACCTTGACTGATTTATCAGGCCCCAATTTTGTGCCCATTGCAGTCAATATCAAAACTCCAAAAATAGCCAACTGACTTTGGTGCAGGATCCTCACTGTCCTGTATACATCAATTGTTTTATAAGCCAAATTATTTCACGTTTATTTACTACAAAAGACTGTTTTTAAGTAGTTCAGCATTAAGCCACTAAGAACTGCAAAAACTGTTGCTTGGCTGAACCCTCTGTCTAATAATGCCAGTGATAGCCACATCCATGAGTTCTTAGTTAATTAAAAACACAGGGAACAAGATTAAATTGGTGGTTTTACAATGCGGCTGATTTAGTCACATTGCAGATGCTATCACAGATTTTAATTCCATAGTGATGGGTTGCAGTTATTTAGTGATTGATAATGGACATGTGCCATAACTTACTCTTGTCATGTGACTCATTTAGCAAGGCTACCTAATGTCAGGTTATTGTACCATATGCTAATCTAAGAATCCATACAAAGCGACTTTTGTAGCTACTCTTGGTTTTTAATGAAAACCAGAATTATCTCAGGAACTCAACAATAAAAGTGTTGGGAGTTTGTTTTTCTAGCTGAATTTCCAATGACAAAATATTTAAGGCATACAGTTAAGCTGGCTTTTGCTAGTAAGCCTTATTACTGAGATAAGATACATGATGCAAGAAAGTACATTGCTTACATTAGTGTTTATAAACACAAATTATATTATGTAAGATGAGCTGTAAAATATATATATGTATGTACAGGGAGACGTTCCAGTCAAAACAAATATTTTGTCCTACATTTTTAGTGAGTCTGAGAATCTGATCTTCCTGCTCTTGTGTTTTAAATCTCTGTGGCTTGAACTTGATTTTCTAAGTTTCCATAGAACTGTCCAAATTGGTTAGCTACACAGCCAGATTTTCAAATTTATTTTCAATCTCTCTTGCAGTCTCTAGTTTAGTATTAGTTCCAGGAAAAATCTTGACTTGTAGTTGGGTCACTTTCTTTTCAATTTAATGTTTTTATTGTGGGTTTTTCAGAGATTTAGAGATTCCAAGGCCAGAAGGGACCATTGTGATAATCTAGTCTGACCTCCTGTTCAGGACAGGCCATAGAACTTCCCCCAAAATAATTCCCAGAGCAGATCTTTCCATTCTTGATTTTTAAAATTGTCAGTGATGGAGAGAATTGACCACAACTTTTGATAAATTGTTCCAATGGCTAATTACTCTCATGATTCCAAATTTATTTATTTCTAGTCTGAATCCGTTAACTTCAACTTCCAGGCATTGGATTGTGTTATGACTTTCTCTGCTAGATTGAAGAGCCCATTATTACATATTTTTCCCATATAGTAGACTGTAATCAAGTCTCCCCGTAGCCTGCTCTTTTAAGGTAAATAGATGGAGATCCTTGTATTTGTCACTAGAAGACATGTTTTCTAAACCTTTAATAATTCTCAAGGTTCTTCTCTGAACCCTCTCCAAATTTTCAACATGCTTGAATTGTGGATGTTGGAACCTACTGGACATAGTATTACAGCAATGGTCACACCAAAGCTTAATACAGAGGCAAAATAACCTCTTTATTCCTTCTTGAGATTCCCCTGTTTCTGCATCCAAGTGTCATATTAGCCCTTTTGGCCACAACATTGACTGGGAGCTTATGTTCAGCTGATTATCCATCGTGACATCCAATCTTTTTTAGAGTCACTGCTTCCCAGGACAGAGTCCCCCATTCTGTATGTGTGGCCTGCATTCTTTGTTCCTGGATGTATTCATTTACATTGAGATTTAGCCATATTAAAACACAGATTGTTTGCCTGCACCCAGTTTACCAAGCAATTCAGATCTCTCTATATAAGTGACCTGTCCTCTTCATTATTTTTATGTCACCTGAAAACTTAATCAGTGATGATTTTATGTTTTCTTCCAGGTCATTGATAAAAGTGTAAATAGCATAGGGCCAAGAACAGATCCTTATGAGACCCACTGGATGATGATTTCCTGTTTGCAGTTATGTTTTGAGATCTATCATTTAGCCAGTTTTTAGTTCATTTAATGTGTGCCATGTTAATTTTACATTGTTCTAGATTTGTAATCAAAATATCATGCAGTACAAAGTCAAATGCCTTATAGAAGTATAAGATATTACCTCAACACCATTATTACCTTTATCAACCAAACTTGTAATCTCATACAAAAAAAATGTCAATTTAGTTTGACAGAGAGCATGCTGAAGAAGAATGTCCAAGCAATCTTCTCTGAGATCCTTCCTATCCCAGGAATGAAGGAAGATAGAATTCAAAAGATTCTGGAATTGAACCACTGGCTAGGCCAGTTGTGTAGGATTTGGCTTTTGTGGAACATTCTCCCCATAGAAAATGGACCGAAGGGGTTGTATAACTTGGATGGTCTATATCTCCGTAGAATGGGGACTAATCTCGGGGACAGGCTGACTAGAGTAACCAGGATGGCATTAAACCAATAACAAAATGGGAAAGTGTAAAGAGTGGAGATATGAGCATTCAGCACAAAAATTGAGATGTCGAACAAAATTAGTCAAGAAACCAAAGGACATTAAGAAAAGAAATTCTGTAATTGCCCATACATTACTGCTAGGAGCATGGATAACAAATGAGGAATTTGAATTGCTCGTTCATGAGCATAAATTTGATCTAGTTGTGTTACTGAAACTTGGCGGGATGATTCGCACAATTGGAATGTTAAAAAAATCAATGGTTGTAACCTATTTAGGAGGGATTGAGAGGGCAATGGCGGGAGAGGAGTGTATTGAATCCTCACAAGGATTCCCTTGCAGGTACTATCTAGTTAACTTTCTGCATGGTTTAGGATCTCATCTACCAGCAAGAACTTTAAAATGATAGAAAATGTAGAAAAACTGTCCCAGCACAATAAATCCTGAAACCACAACAAAATGAGATAAAGCAAATGAAAATATCCATGATGAGGAGTTACTGGGTGAAAATCTATGGCTTGTATTATGTAGGGGCTCAGGCCAGATAATCATAATGCTCCCTTCTGCCTTTATGATCTTATGAATCATTGCAAACAAAATAAAGCGTGATTAAATTAAATAAAATGACATCTGAGGTGTTCTTGCACACCTGAGATCCTGCTGAACCTGGAGGGTTTATTTGCACTTCAAATTTGGTATGTTAATTATTCAATTTAAGGCATTTAAAGTGCACTCCAATACCCTGGTGATGGACGCTTTATAAATGTGTAATACTCATTATTATTATTATTATTATTTTATTTATGGTTTATTTTATTTATTAATAGTACATTCCAGTAAAAACATACTTCACTGACTTCCATTTCTTAACATCCTGTGATGTTTAGAGGTTGGCAGGTCTTTAATCCATATTTAACATATGTTTTTGGTCTGCAGTTGTCATGACTGCTGAAATCAAGAAACCAGTCATTTAGCCCATATCGCATAGAACTCCTTTTCCTAATTCCTGCCTCTGAAGTTCCATTGTTTCATACATAAGTGCTCTGTATTATCTCACACTCCAAGTCAAATATTGAATATTGGTGTGGGATGAGGCCTTCCTGTTTTATTGCTGAGCAAGGTGATCTTTCTAGTTGCTTGAAAGGAAGAGTTGAACAGTACAAAATTGTTTATCGCTCTCATCTGGCCCTTGTAGCCCTGATTGCTCTTACCATCAGTTTTTTTATATTGTTTAATTTGACAAAATAACATTGCACTGAATTAGCCAAATTAGCCCCATGGCCAGAATGCATCAGGGATATGTCTTCTCCTTCAAGTATTAGGCTCCTCCCTTAATTAATCTATATTGCCCAAATTTGATTTAGCTACTTGTTTCCAAGTACTATTGACTGGGTTGGCAAGTGATAATATTTTTGATCCAGCTACACTATGATTAAAAAGGATTTTCTGCGTGTGTCATTAAATGTATAAGGTTAACAATCACTGACATTACTGCTCTTTATTTAATTAATGATAAGGTTGGGAAGTTAATGCCTGATTGGGCTGAGGCTCCAAAGTGTTTTTCTGTGTGTTGGAGGAACAGGGAGAAGCCATGCCTATGAATCACATGGGAGTTAGTACAAGAGAGATGATAGGAGAATTACACAGTTTCTTTAAAAGCTGTACACAAGACAAGTTTCCCAACACCAACTCTTCTATTCATCCTTTCTCACGTTTCAAGAACAAGGGAGCATTCAATAAGCTTGAAAAGCAACACTTTTCCAGTGGATACAAATAAATAATTCTATTAATAATACGAAGCACAACTAACCTGTAGAACTTATTGCCACAAGATATCACGGAGGACAAGAGTTTAGAAGGTAAAAATTATATAAATAACAGGAACCTCCAGAGTTACTTTAATAAAAATTCGCAACATCAGCAATAAAAGGTAGTAAGGAATGTAAACCACTCCTCCTTAAAGCTATTCCCCAACTTCTAACTGAGTAAGTTAGGAAGAAGCTTATTTTATGAAAAAGTAAGTCCCTAATTGCCCACTCCTGGGTTTTATGCAGCAAATATTTATCATTGGTCCTACCCTTTAGTGTGTGTTGAATGTAGAATTATTAAATAATGTTCCTGAATGGCAAAAAGCTCTGTCAGAGCTAAAAAACAGACCAAAAAACAAAACAAAACAAAAAAACCCAGGAGGGTAAAAAAGCAAGAAACTCATTTTGGGGAGAGGGTAAATTGTGGGTGTGAGGGGTAATTGGTTTCAGAAGGCATTTTATGCCTCTGGCTAGCAAGGAAAAGGGGATTGTGTGTAATATTCACCACTCACATAACATCAAATCAGAGTTGAGGGATAGTTTATTTTATTTAAGGGCACAATTGCTGGGCTATTACACTGAGCTCATTGTTACGTTCCTAAACAAAATAAAAAACTCTTCCTTAATTATTTTGAAACATTTTGGGGAATAGGCAATTATACGCAGTGAAGCCTTCAGTTGTACATCAATTCCTTGATAGGACAGATCCAACAAAAAAGAAAAGATAAGCAAGGAAACAGGTGTTGCAGGAAATTGTTCAGTCTCTCAAACTGTAGTAAAGAATTGCACTCAGGGGAATTAGTTTAGATGTTTTATTTAGACCCTCAACATTTAAATATTAGAATAGATTTAAAGTTAAATTCTGAGGCCACTGAGGTCAATGGGAGCTGTTTTAGGTACTCAGCACTCATGAAATTAAGGCGAGTGCCTAAATGTGGATTTGGGAGACTAACTTTAGGCTACTATATTTTAAGTTCGGAGAGAAGTCTGAGAATTCATAGATTAAGGCCAGAAAGGACCACTTTGATCATCAGGTCTGACCTCCTGCATAGCACAGGCCAAAGAATTTCATCTGGTAATTTCTTCACTGAGCCCAATAAATGTCGATTGAAGTAGATCATATCTTTTAGAAAGACATCCAGTCTTGATTGAAATACTTCAAGTCATGGAGAATTGACCACATCCCCTGGTAAGCTTGTTTCAGTGTGTAATTACCCACACAGTAAAAAATGTTGCATCTTAATACCTGTTTCAATTTAATCTGCTAGATTAAAGTGCCCTCTAGTTTTTAAAATGTATATAATGATGTCTATCGCAGACTAGGTGTGACTGCTCAGTAAAATGTATTTTTTTGGAAGTCAGATCAGGATAACATTGAACTGTGCATAATGTGTCTGTTTTTGTGAACACTTTTCTCTTCCCAAATTTGGAGTACTCTGTGAAATACTGAAAGGAGAAATCTGGGTTATATGCAGTTGGGGTCAGACAATTTTAGTATCAATTCATAATTTCCTTTGAGACATGTGCCACTCCTTAAGGGACTATCCTATAAGAGGGGGTGATTTAACATAGCAGGAATAGCCAGGATTGGTATGTAAGGCAGCATTGCTACATCTCAGGAAGATAATACACACTGTGATTCAATTGTTCGCCACTTAGCTGGACTAGAATGGAGCGCTTATTGTCTGACACATATGAGCTAAGCATTGATCTGATCGTTTCTGACATCCAAAAATGGCAAGTTGCCTTTTCTCTTTAGCTAACTTAATCCTGGCCTTTCAAAGTCTTGAAATAAATTTTGGAAACATGCTTAATATCTGGTTTGCCACCTTATTGGAATAGTACATAGGATCAGATGGCATAAATAAAAGGGTTTAGGGCATGCCATTTGGATGGAGATTATCCATCTGGAGAGAGGGCAGAAAATTTCCTCTTAAATCTTCTTTTATGGAAGTATTCATATGTGGAAAGTTTAATATACCTAGGTCAGATAGATTGCATGAATAATATCTAAATGCTACATTTAAAGTTGTTTGGCAGGCACTTAGACAACTCGCTAATTTAACATGACGTTGTTTATAGAGGCTACAACCCAGGGGTGTCTCTTTACGCCATTTTATTTTTATTATTTATACAGTGCTACAGGAATGCATAGTACTTACGGACTAATAAAATGACTGATTCTGTCTCCAAATAACTTAGTCTTGATAATTTCCATCATACTCCCACAGAAGAGTTTGTAAGACTCTCTCAACTGAAAATAGTTTTATATTGACTAATCATTGTAGCATTTGTTGAACATTGTTTTCAGGAGTCTAGTTAACAACATGAACTTCAAATAACACTAAGCACTGGGCGAATAAGTATGCGTTTTCAAAAGACAAAACAATAATCCTGAATGGTGCTTTACACATCCTTTAATTGTATGTTTCAACCTGTATTCCACCTCCCAAGAAGTGCATGTGATCTTTCCTCTTCTTGTGATCTAGACCTTTTAATAAAAACTGATTAGTCTTTACAATACAACTACTGTACTTGTTTGGTCTTTTATGTAGATAAAAAGAAATCAAGTACATACAGGGATTATTTACGGATAAATAATTCAATTTTATTTGTGTCTGTGAAAAAGTGTTATACAGACTGGAGGTAGTGTTCCTTAAAATTCTGCTTTGATGTCCCTTTGTCTTGCTGGCTGTGGTCAAATTCAGTTTTTGTGTCTCAGAGATCTACAGCACTTTGTTTCCTTTGAAGTGTAATAATAATTGGAGTATTGAAATGTTTAAAAAGCATTTTGAGGGAGAATTTCTGATTGGATTAAAGCACAACGTTACAAAATTAAGGTTAAACTGTGCAACTTTCATTCCCCCTACTTTGTGTGTAGGCTTAATGATACAGAGCCAGAATTTCAGGCTGGTTTGACAGGTTTCAGAGTAACAGCCGTGTTAGTCTGTATTCGCAAAAAGAAAAGGAGTACTTGTGGCACCTTAGAGACTAACCAATTTATTTGAGCATAAGCTTTCGTGAGCTACAGCTCACTTCATCGGATTCATACTGTGGAAAGTATAGAAGATCTTTTTATACACACAAAGCATGAAAAAATGGGTGTTAACCACTACAAAAGGTTTTCTCTCCCCCCACCCCACTCTCCTGCTGTGCAGCTCCACTGAGCTCCGTTTACATCAAGTGAAAATGTGACACTCAGCCTTTAATCATGTCATCACATTTTTCTCAAATATCATATTGTAATATAATCCTACACAATTTTTCTACAATTTTTAACTACACATGTATAGCACTTCATACTATGTACTACTTTGTGTATGCCAGGCAGTCCATGAAAGTAATGTAGGAGGGGAAACAGTATAAGTGTCCAACATAACGTAGATAAGAACAAGTATAACAAGGAGAAACAGATAGTGGGGTAGAGGAGTTGGAAGAAAAGCACTACGTGGTAGCAAATGGAGGAGTTTACAATTAACTTGCATCTTAGTTCAGTTAGCATTGTAGTTCCCAACATTAGCAAACAGTACAATGAATACTCAAACATCAAGGGCTAGATTCCACAGTTCACTCATGCTGCTTCATGCCTCCCTGGTGATGCAAAGCAGCCATAAATCTGATCCTGTATCATAAATCTGATGGAAAGCTGAATTTAAATCTTGGGGAAATAGGATCAGAATTGAAAGTTTTGTTGTCTCCTATCAGGTGTGCTACCACATCCATAATGTCCAAACTGGGTTTGTTCCAAACTTTATAGATTTTTATCTGTCTGTTGTTCAGTTGTAATGTGGAAAAGTTGCTTCTGGTTTGACAGGCAAAATATTGTTTTTAAGCACTAGACATTTAAAAATGTTCATTTTTCTGCTCTAGTGGTTACATAAATTACAATAATCTGTTAGCGTTTTCCCTGACCATTAGGATTGTCATTTAAATAGTGTATCTGGCATGTCTCTTTGATCATTACAGAAGTGCCAAGTGAAATACTATGTGGTAGCACCCATGTGGAATAAAAGGCCTGTTTTATTAAAAGGGAAAGCACCCTAGAAAGGTGCAATGGGATTCGGATACAAATGCTTTACAATAGGACACATTCTCATGAACTGATTTAGTATCCCAGCTGGGATTCAACTCCCAGGGAGAATTCCAGATTCATCACTTACTGACACTGGTTTATTTTCAGTGAAGGGAATGCTGACTTCTTAGAAAAGGAGGAGGGGAGAAGAAAACTGTCTCATTTATTTTATCCCTGTATTGGTGGGTCAGGGTGAAGTTATTTTGGGGCAATTTTGTTGCGTTTCTTGTCAGACATTCATGCCATAAGTGCTGAGCAGGGAACTTTCTTACTTTTGCTTGGGCCATTTAAAAATATCAATTGTATTTGGGATTAGATGATGCCTTTCATTTGAATCTTGTAAACTTTGTCATACAAGATCTTCATCACCTGTAATACTGTACTAGAGATGTTTGGTTTAGGCACATCTGGGAAGCAACAGATGGGAATAATTTTCAGTTTTAAAAAAATTGTGTGGAAAAAGGAACATAAGTTTTAGTCATATACTGCCTTTTTGTAAACGGATGATATTCCAAAGAGACATTGTGATTAGTTGTTTTTCTATTTTGTGCAGGCCTAAGGTGATCAGATATTTTCTTGGCAGCAAGACACACATTTTCCAGGAACTGATTGTTATAATAAAACATCCTGGATCACCTTATTAGCTCTCTTGAGTCAATTTACTGTTGTGCTTTTGGAAACTGACTCCTTAAGGTTCACAAAATGCAGTGCTTATGGAGCAGTGTGTGACTTTGCCACAGATCTACAATACAGCATATGCCAGCAGGAGAACATTTGGAAATAAAGCAGAATGACTTATGTGAATTTTAACTGGCAAGCAGTATAAGTTAGAGATAGGTGAGCACATCTGAAGGTAACCAGCAGAAATGAAATATGAGCATGGGTAGGGGTAATATGTTCATAAATAGAAATCATGAGTTCTAATGAGTGAAGATGGAAAAATCCACTTTCAGCATCATTCCTATAACAGAAATTTTAAACAAGTTAAAAAGAACAGTCGACATATATGTGTAAGTATGGGTCTGTGTAGTGCACTACATCTATACGGGACAGAGAAAATGTCTCTTTCCTCTGTTTTGAAACTCATATAAAGCCTGAGGAAATGCCAACTTCTAATTTAAATGTACATATAAAAAACCAACAACAATGAGGTTGTTTCAGTCTGTTAGAAATGGCTGAGAGTACTTTATTTCTTGATTGGCAATCCAACTATGTTGCAAATATTGTGAAAATTTCAAAATACGTTGCAACTTTTTCCGAGATTGTCCCTATCATGTGCTCTGAAAAATGCAGAGATTATTTCTGTTCAGCTTCTCACACCACTGAAAATATTTTTCAGCTAGAACAAATTTGAGCTGCTTTAATTTGTTTCCTATCACAGCTAGCGAGGAGAGACAAAAACAAATTATTTACTTGTTCCCATAATATAAGAACTAGGGATCACCAAATGAAATTAATGGGCAGCAGGTTTAAAACAAAAATAAAAGGAAGTTCTTCACTCAGCGCACAGTCAACCTGTGGAACTCCTTGCCTGAGGAGGTTGTGAAGGCTAGAGCTATAACAGGGTTTAAAAGAGAACTGGATAACCTCTGTGAATTTAAGTCCATTAATGGCTATTAGCCAGGATGGGTAAGGAATGGGGTCCCTAGCCTCTGTTTGTCAGAGGGTGGAGATGGATGGCAGGAGAGAGATCACTTGATCATTACCTTTTAGGTTCACTCCCTCTGGGGCACCTGGCATTGGCCACTGTCAGCAGACAGGATACTGGGCTGGATGGACCTTTGGTCTGACCCAGTATGGCCATTCTTAGGTTCTTATGTTACCTGTTTTACTGACTTGCTGTACTGTATCACTGGTATCCACAATCATCCACTTCCTTCTTCTTAATGTGAATAATTAAGCATATGCATAAGTGTTTGTAGGACTGGGGCTTAGACTATACACCCTTCTCACTGGGGTCCACATCTTTGTGTGTGTGCGCGTGTACATGCGTGTACAGGGCCCAACATAATAGAGCCCTCATTTAAACTGATATCTTTGGCTTCAATTGCAATACAATCGAATAGTCACACCTCAGCAAAGTTATCACTATACTGGGACAATTTCTGATTGTGTTATTTCATTTCAAAGAAGTCACTAACAAAATGAAGCTTGGCTAATGGCATTTCACATACTGTATATTATCTGCAAAAAGCTGTCAGTCAGATTCTATCCCTCAGATCCATGCATGAAGAGGACCTACACAGAAAAGGGGTTTGGTGTCTCCATGTCATCATCCATCGCTGCTCTATGAGCCCTCGAAAAGGCTCTGTGTGGCTGGGGGGGTCAGCATGGGGGAAAGAGTGGTGTCAGCCTCAGGACAATCTCAGAGGACGACGGGACAGGCCGGGGGAAACTGCAATTCCTATTCCAGCCCAATGGAATTTACCTGGAAAAGGTAATGCGTGTCACATCATATTAACTTTCCCATGGATTTCCTTTCAAGGGATATGAAGGCAGCTATGGCAAGAGGTATTCCCTTGGACAGCCAGTTCCATTGAAGCTATGCTGGCAGAGAGTCAGTGAAGGAGGTGGGCTACCAGTGGTTATTGCTGAAGCACAGGAAGATAGGGCCTCTGCGCAGGTGACCCTGGTTTCTCATGGATTCCCCAGTACCTATGTGGTTTCTGTCATGTTTAGGGCCATGTCCTGCAGGCTTTGCTTTGATGCCGTAAACCACACCCTTCACCTCTCAAAGGTGTGCTCTGGGGGAAATCATTCGAAGGGAACCCTCAGAAATATCTTCATAAAAAGTCCTGCCCCCCCCCCCCAAAAAAAACACAAAAAAACCCTTTTCATATGGAAGGGGGTGCTCTGCCCCTGTGTTAAGGCAAGATTAAGACTGCATGGTTAAAATGGTAGAAAGCAAGGAAATGCGAAAGTTAAGGTTCCTACAGCAATATTAATTTGTCCATGTTGCACTTGGAGTATTTTCAGGGGGAGGAGAGAGAGAGGGGGTTATTAAATATGTAGGTTAATACATTTTGTTTGTGGTGTTAAATGTATAAAATAAAGATAAATAAAGAAATGAAATAAAGAGGGTATGCAATATAGCAAAGGTAAAGTTATTGTGAGTACCTTAACTTTTGCATGCAGTTCCTCACTTTTTGTAATTTTAACTGTGCAGACATTAAAGAACACCAACATAGTATATCCTTGATTTCATCTAAGAAAAATTGATTTCTGGTTCCTAGCCACGCTAGCATTTAAGACCCCAATTCAACAAGGTATTTAAGTACCTGAGTTATCCCTCTTCAGCAAAAAACTTAATGTGTGCCATTGAATTCAGTGAGATTTAAGTACATTTCAGTGTTTTGCTAAATTAAGATCAATAGATTATAAAGCCAGAAGAGACCTTTGGGATCGTCTAGTCTGACCTCCTGCATAATGCAGTCCATAGAACTTCTCTGAATGAATTCCTGTTTGAAATAGAACATATCTTTTAGAAAAAATATCCATTCTTTATTTTAAAATTGCCAGTGATGGAAAATCGCCCACAATCTTTGATAAACTGTTCAACTAGTTAATTATCCTTATTGTTTAAAAAATTGCTCCTTATTTCCAGTACAAATTTGTTTTGCTTCAGCTTCCATCCATTGAATCTTGTTATGCCTTTGTCTTCTAGATTGAAGAGCTCATTATCAAATTTTTGTTCCCCCATGTAGTTGCTTAGAGACTGTGATCAAGTCACTCTTTAACCTTGTATTTTTGAATCTCAGTAGATGGAGTTTCTTGAGTCTATCACTCTATGGTATGTTTTCCAATACTTTAATCATTCTTGTAGTTCTTCTCTAACCCTTTCCAATTTATCAACATTCTTCTTGACATGCGAACACCAGAACTGGACATAGTATGCCAGTAGTCTGGTTGCACCAGTGCCAAATGCAGAGATCATACAACCTCTCTACTCCTTCTTCAGATTCCTGCATATACATCTAAGGATCACATTAGCCCTTTAGCAATAGTGTTGACTGTGAGCTCATGTTCAGTTGATTGTTCACCATGATGTCCAAGTCCTTTTCAGAGTTGATCCTTTCCAGGATAGAGTCCCTCATCCTATAGTATGGGATTAATCACATGCCTAAAGTTAAGCATGTGCTTAAGTACTTTGTTGAATCAGAGGCTAAGTGATCACAAATTAGACTTGGATGCTCTTTTTTCATTGAGGTGAATGAGATGGGGCAGGAACAATTTCACATCTTTTCTGTTATTGCTTTTAGCCTGGAGACAGTTTACCACAAGCCTGGGTTAAGAGGGCAGCAGCAGACCAAATTATATTGTGATTGCATAATTCTGATAACTGAAAAAGACAAGCATTTTTAAAGGGAAAGCTTGAAACATATACAGTACAGAATGCAGCAAAAATGGTTGAGATCTGCATTTTCACAAGTACAAATTTCTTCTTTGTGATCTTTTTGGGGGGGAGGAGGTCAAGGTTCTCCTCTGGCTATCAGTGCGAAACTGCAGTCGTCTTCATGACAATTGTCCCTGCAGTAAGAAAAGGAGTACTTGTGGCACCTTAGAGACTAACCAATTTATTTGAGCATAAGCTTTCATGAGCTACAGCTCACTTCATCGGATTGTAGCTCACGAAAGCTTATGCTCAAATAAATTGGTTAGTCTCTAAGGTGCCACAAGTACTCCTTTTCTTTTTGCGAATACAGACTAACACGGCTGTTACTCTGAAACCTGTCCCTGCAGTATCGCTCATACTTCAGATTGGGCAGGAAAATATGTATTTAAGTCACAAAAGGAGTGGAGTTCATTGGGATCTGCTAAAAAGCTTAGCAGATGTCAAGTAAGCATACTCAGAATTGCTTATATCTTTATTTTTATACCACCTATTCTGTATTCAAGCTTGGACATGTGCATACTCCAAAATTAGTACAATTTACATGCCACATTTCAAAGTTCAGTTATTTTTGTATTATCTGTATCAAAAAGAAGTGTGGGTTTGTTTTTTTGGTTTCTTTGGTTTTTGATTTGTTGTTTTTGTTTGTTTTTCACAGTGGAAATAAGAGATGCTGATTTTCCTTTTTTTTTTTTAAAAGACCTAAATATAACAAATTACATTTTGTGCTTTGAGATTAAACATGGGAAAATTTGATCCACAAAAACAGATCCTGCCCACCAAGTTAGGATTAGATTAAACTAGTTTATAAATGAAACAGCCTCTAAACTATAGAATTTGTAACTAAGCACATTCTGTATGATCACTTCATTACAATTGTTTATTTATTGGTGGTCATACATGGAAACTCTGTTGATGGATTAGGGCCGCAGTGTGATATATACAAAGAAGATAGTTCCTGCCCTAGAGAATTTACAATCTGAGACCCTGATCCGATTTGCATGTCTGGAGCCCTATTGACTTCAATGGGTTGCCATGTGGGGGCACACAGTTGTAGGATTTGGGTGCAGGTGACAGACAGGATGCAACAGATGAATGAGGCAGGGAGAAAGAAAGTAGTAACAGTAAACCAGAATTTATCATAAAAGCAGAAGTCTTGGCTCACCACTTATTTAACCAATGTTAAATTTATAAGCATTGCAGCAGAGAGAGGCTTTTAAGGAGGAAAGTTTTACAAATGTTTACAGGGATTTTTACCAACTGTAAGGGTTCACAATGGAGACAGACACAAGATTATGTGGAAAAAGCAGGCAATCAAGGCAGGCATCACTGGAGTGAAGCTAATCTTCAGGTTTTTTACATTTGTCATTTATCTCAAATGAGGGTATGTGCAAAATAAATAAATGTTAAAAAAAATCGTTAAAATTGTTTCAGTGAGAAGTTTTAGAACCTCCATTCTTAGGAGCAGGAACTTGAAACCTGGCAGGGAGCTTACCCTAGTGTGAGGGAATCCACAAAAATTCGGTCATATGAAAAAATGTCAGTTTACACATGCTTAGTTGAGACTTGTTAGAGTTTGGCAGCTAATTCTCTGAAGGGTAATCTGCACTGAGCGTGATCCATCCCCTCACAGATCCTACATTGTGACCAGACTGCCCAACCACCATCCTCTTAGAGCAGCTGAGCGTGATTCAGCCGAGGGCCTCAGGGGCAGAGGATTTTCCCTGCAATTGCTGCTCCTGGCATTATGGCATTGGGCACAGGGGCTGAGGATGTGGACTCCATCTCTCCTGTGTTCTCAGTGTTCCCTATGCTTTTGGCCAGGCAGTGAGGAGGAGAAGGAGGAAGCAGTGTGACTTGAATGCAGAAGGCTGAGGAATGCATTGGGAACAGAGGCAGGAACTCAGGGAGAGAAGGTTAGGAACAAGAGCTGGAAGGGTGGGGGGCAGGGGCAGGAACAAGAGGGGCTGGAAACTGAGATGGGTGAGAATGGGAGCAGGGGAAGGAGGACAGGAAGGAGAGGAAAGAGGCATTGGAAGAAGCTGGGGGGGTATGTTAAGAAATGGGGGGAGAGATGAGCTGGGGTCAGAACTGGAGGGAAATCACAGCAGGAAAGGGGGAAAGGACAGGAGCTGGGGAAGAGGGATGGGAGCAGAAGTGGACAGAAAGAGGCTGTGGGGGGCAAGGCAGAAGGGTCTGTAACCACTAACGTATACTTTTCTATGGAGCCTGGAACTGAACAAAGGATTTCTGAGTCACAGCATTTCTTTGCTGTGTAGCCAACTACTGGGAAACCCACTGGCAAAAATGTCTCCATCCCCTTCTAATGACAGGTCTAAATGGAAGATAACAGCATTGTACTGCTAGCTGTTAGCTCAAGTGGTTGAGGACTATGTTCAGGATCTAAAGATTTCAACCTTACTGAAGACCCATATGGCACGGAAATGGGGGGCTGAAGTTTATGGGGGAATCAGTATGGTTCTGCATGGATGACCCTTTGTTTTCTCAATATAAGGTTTTTTTTAAAAAATGTAGGAAATTACATTAAAACTTACCTTAAAGGAATATTTTGGTCTCAAAGTGTAGCCACAACAACAAATTATTGTCCCATTTATGTCTATTATTCAGAATCACAGAAAATCCAATTTAACATGATTATGGCTAACAAAAGCATAATTAGAACCTGGCTAATGTTGGAAATCAGAATTACTTTCTGGCAATTTGAGATGACACAAATGCTTCCATTTGGAGTGAGGGGTGAGGGAACCCCTATTATTTACAGGCAGATTGAAAAGGGAACGTCCGTTTGTTCAGCATGCAGTTTTATAGAGACAACTGAGGCCTGTAGCTGACATTTTTAATTTCTAAAATTGTGGTCACAGTGTATTTGGACCAATTAAATAGACAAATTACAATCCTTGACATTAAATCCTGGGTATGACTGGTATGTATAGGGATGAATAACTGGCTGTTTCTGTTTAACTGTTCTAGTTTTTCTTGTTTCTTTGGAGAATTGTTTAATAAAATGCAAGTTTGATTATGATCCAATATAGGATAAAGGAGATAAATGCATAATGAATACAAGAACATAGTTTAAAATTAACACTTTGCAATACATTTATTGATTTTATTTGTTACAATAAGTTATGTATCTGTATAATAAAGACATAAAATGCACAGAATGGCATAAAACGAGCACCAATGTTTTTTCTACTTCTGTTTTGATCATGGATTTGGATGTTTTATCCTTGTTTAAGGGGAACTCCCCACTGAAACCAATGAAGACTACTGTCTAAGAATCAGTGACGTGACCTGTTCATAAGACCTTTCTTAGAAGGACACAGTCAGTGTACAGATTTGTTTCAGGAACTACTATAAACCTGACTCAGAGGTCTCCACTGATTTTTGTGGTTTACCAATAATAATTTCTTTCTTAACATTTTTTTCTTGACTTTTGCAATGCTAAATATCCATTCTAAGAACAAAGGAAACTAACTGACTGACTACATAAGAGAAACAGTGAAACAAGGTATATAGTCAAATACATTATCTGAAAGAATAGAAACATTATTTTCTCTAATCTCTGTCAGCTATACTAACCTTTCGTGTTATATATAACCTTGTTTTTTTTAAAAAAAAAAAAGTCAGACCGAAGTGTGATTTTTGGACTCGCTGGGGTCCCTTTTTAATGTGTCTTAAATTTGTTTTGCACTTGGAAATATGCTAAGATGTGCTTCAAAAAATATGTAAATCATTTTCCAGGATTCAGCTGAATGTGTGCTATTGAGTTAAGCTCTTTTTTAGTAATATAAATCAGTCTTGCAGCCATCCAGGATCTTGATTTTCTGACAAATCTAATCTTGTAGTACATGCTGTCCTTATTGTTGGTATTTTTTTAGAAAATAGCACTAAAATATCCCCCCCACTCCTCGCTCCCTCCCACACAGACTATCAACCCAACACCTGTCTTACTATAAATACTAGTGTGAGAAACTAACTGTAGGGCTTGAGTAAATGGACAGATAGTGTGCTCCAGGCCACGGTGTGAATCTACAGTGCACTAATCTGACATGCACTAACTGGCCGTCTGAACCCTGCTGCCACACACTACAAGTTCTGTAGAACAATTTGACCTACTGCTCTTTCAAATAGGAGTATGTCAAAGTGTTCTACAAAACTTTTAGTGTGTGGTAGCAGGGTCTACATAACTAGTTAGCGTGCAGCAGGCTACTTGACTCGACATTCGTACCTTGACTTGCTGTGCACTAATACTCCACGTGAACATGCCCTTAGGGATTAGTCCTGCATTTGGATCCTCACGGATCCTTGCACCCATGCAGAGACTCACTGACTCAAGCATCATGTATGAGGGCCAAATCACACACATCTGTATGCGTTTGTGTAACTTCACTCATGTCAGCAATCTCATTGGGTTAGATCACCGCCTCTGAACACCTCCCATTTAAAAGTGATGAGAGGGGGTTCTTTGGGAGGATGTCTCCATTTGGATCTCCTCTTTAAAATATCCCCACATCATCATATTGTGCAGCAAAGTTTGACTCTCTGAGGAAAAAGGCCTGAGGTCTGCCTCCAAACCGAGTGGATTCCTAAAAGTCTGCATAGATTCAAGGGAGTCTGGCATGGAGGTCCTGAATCTCTGTACCAGCTCTGGCATTGCTTCCAAAATGACTTGTCATGTGTTTTAGTTTTCAAAATCCTATGTAGGCCTTTCATTCTGGCCTTTTAATACTTAAAGTCCTTTAGGTGTCTCCTTTGCCAATCTTGAGTATGTGGGGTTAGCATGGGTGGGGTTAGCATGGGTGGGGTTCTGAGTGCATGAAAGAGAAAAACAGACGCAGAACCCTCTGCAGCTTAGGTCACGGAGTATTCGTAAAGTCACTCTGTGGCTGCTGCTGCATTGCCTGGGCTGCAGGAGCAGCCACAGTCCCTGAGCCTCTTCATTACACGATTAGGGAAGGTCCTTTTTGAACCCATCTAGTCATAGACATAATGACTCCAGCCCTGACCTCAGACTCGCCTCTGAAACCGCATGGCATGTAGAGGGTTGCATGCACGCCTCCTGCATGATTTCTCAAAATTCTGCCCCTGCTCCCTGTAGAACTGCACTAAGGAGAGGGAACAGGATTTGCCCCTTTCTGAATGGCTGGGGTTTTTTAAAATTTTTATTTATTCATTTTGCTTGGATGGAGATTAAATTGTTCTCTGAATAGTGAATTCAGGAAAGTGACCTTATTATAATCCTTTATAGTTTATGAGCTTTGAAAAAGATTCTGAATGACACTGAGCAGTTAAGATGCCTTTTTTATAGTTCTTTCAAGTGTAATCAAGTGAGTAATTGAATAAAACTGAATGAAGGCCACAGCAGGCCACCCACATGTACATTGGCTTTCATAAGCGGTTACAAATAGATGAATAACTCAGGGTGGGGGAAGGTGCAATGTGGCTAAATGGTCTATTTATGTATTATTCAATGAACTCTAGAAATAGAGCTTTCACTTTAAAGCTATGTTTTCCGTGTATTTCTAAACAAGGATGTTCAATAGATTATCAGTGTTTTAGAGTATGTTGTGGTGTTTTGTTTAGTTTATACAGGGGGCCTCTTACAAAGCTCTTACAAACAATCAGCATTTTAAACATCATATATGTTGTGCAATATGATTACAAAGACTTTGCACTCATTTTTCACAGCTGTAAATGACACAAGGGACATTGGTAGGGAAGAATCAGGCCCATAATATTTGAGCGTTTGTGTCAGAAAAATAAGTGAATTTGAAGCAGTGAAAGATTGTAGTTTTAGGGATAATAATCATTTCCTTATTCTAATATATTTTCTTGTTCAGCGTTGGAAAAAGCAACTTGTTCTACACATGACAGATGGAATGGTGGTATTACTCAAAATAATTAGATGTATTTCAGAAGTGTGTTCTTTTGTACAGGAGCCAGGATGTTCAATTAGGATCAAATCTATCAAATTTATGAAAAATGTTGGCATTTGAGAAACCTTCTGCTTCAGATAAAAAAGAAGCATTGGAATTATATTTGGAGAACATTTCTGTGATTTTGATTTTGCATACACTGCATTGGAGTTCCTGATATGAACATGGGAACAGGCATTGGTTGAATACAATTGTCTCATAATATTCCCTATTCATATCCATAAAACCACTCACTGTCGTATCCTCAAAACAACGAGGAGTCCTTGTGGCACCTTAGAGACTAACAAATTTATTTGGGCATAAGCTTTCGTGGGCTAGAACCCACTTCATCGGATGCATGGAGTGCTCCTGTATTTTGTTGTTGTTATTTTGTATTATATCGTTGTTTTTGCTGATACAGATGGCTACCACTCTGAAACCTGTTTTATCCTCCAAATCCTTCCTTAAGACTCCCCTTTCTTATAACGCCTTCAGGCCACTCCTAGCTGATAACAGCAAAATAGGTGGTGAGTTGACCTATTATGCAAAATGTGCTCATTTCACTGTTACCTTGTCCTCTTCTCTACTTCATTTGCCCATTTCAGTTTCCTTTTGCAGCTTGCCTTAAATCTGGTCAGTGAGCTCTCTGGGAAAAAGTCTTCTCATTATTTGTTTCTACAGTGCTAACCCTGCCTAGAATAAGGCCCTGCTCATTGTCTGGGGCTCACTGTTTGTAGGTGTTAATGTAGTACAAATATATATTGTTGTTTTTCTAAGATGTGATTCTCTATTTCTGTTGCATTCACAAAACAATAGAAGTTCCCTCGGGGGGGGGGGGGGGGGAAATAACACCTGTAAATTTCCATAGATTTTCACTCAGATCTGTTTGGCTGAGGAACTAAAATGTGTGCTTCACATGTGACTTCACTGTGTTAAATTTTGTTGGAAAACCTGCGGAAGGAGCCAAAATCTGTGAAAAAGAATGCAAAAGAGAGGTGATCCAATGTGTGTCAGATCATAGGAATGCAATTGGTGACACTGTCAGATCCACAGTTGGTGTAGCTGCAAAATCCATTTCCAGATCCTGAGTCCCCAGATATCATGTTGGAGTAGGCACAGAGCACTGAATGTCAACATGTGGGCCAACTATTGGAGGCGGAGCTGGCAGCAAGCAGAGCATTCAGTAGGAGACCTCAAACAAACTTTCATCGCTCAGAGAACAAAATTTCCTGTGCACACCCAAACTGGAGCTTTCTACAATTGGAAAAACAAGATTCCTAACTCTCCGTTGACAAACACAGGCCTTGCTTTTCTCACTGGAAGATCTCAAGATACTGGACTTTAAAAGTGTGGCATTTTTATGTATAGAAAAACAATTGGACTGTAGGCCATTTTGGTAGTTTCTAGGGATGCCTCTCAGTCTGGTACAGTTAGGCTCATGGAATTAGGACATTTGGATGTACACACACAAGGATGAAAAAAAAGAAACAGTCCTTAAAAGAAAAAATGTTTCAAAATATTTTTTCCTTTAACATCTGTGGTATGTACAAAATACCTTGTGGCACCTGACTTTGCCATTTGAGATCGTGTTTGGGGCTTCCCTCTCTGACAGTTAGTTTCAAACCCATACACCTCGCTTTGGAGCAGAGACTCCTCCTCCAGCCTTGTGAGAAGGCAGGAATTCACCCAGAAATCACTTCAGCACCTGTGTCTGTAACAGCAATTTTATCAGCAGTGGTCACCTTTATCAGCAGCCAAACAGTCCAAGTGCCCTTCAGCATCACTCCCTCAGTCATCAATCAGCGTGCTTGCTTCCCTTTGGGCTCTGGCTGATTCTCCTGCACAGAGCAAGCTCATATGCGCAATGCAGGCAGGCTGCTTCCCGGGCTTTTCCCCCAGCTCCAAGCTCAGACTTTTTTCTTGCTATGGCCCTCCAGTAGCAGCACATTCCCTGTCCAGCAGCCCATGCAGTCCCATCTCAGAAAGCATCCCCCTCTACCAATTGAAGGAGAGTAGGCAGCGGGAGCTAGGAGTGGATTTCCTGCCAGCTTTATGGCCAGCCAAAGCTCTGTGGGTGGAATGCTGTCCCTTTCACAATGTTGGTACATTGGGGTACCAGAGTGAGTAAGAAAAAAAATCCCAAACTCATGACAAAAAAATGGAAACATTTATATATCTAGTGTATAAGCAAATACAATATATATGCACTCACACTGTAGAGACTGTGAGAGCTAGTAGGCAGAGGAATTAGTATCCCAAGGGAAGTCTCGTTACTTGAACATATTAAAACTGGCTGGGACAAAATACTGTAAAATGTACTCTAGTGAGCAATCCTGGAGGGAAGTGGACAGGATGACTTCAGTTCCTATGATGCATTGAATTCTACTAAAATTGACCCATCACCACAAGTGAAGAATGTTTTTATACCACGCCTTCTGATTATTACCTTACATGCTGCTGAAAAAATCAAATGTATTTTCCAGTATCCAGGGTAATATCAAAAGCAGATCTGATCAAATACTTAAAAATTAAATAAATTATTCCAAGAAAAAGGACAACATTCACCAAATTATTTATTCACTTAATCGTATTCAACCAATTCTATGGAAGTGACAGAATCTGGGTATAATATACCCTTATTGAATCATAACTTTGGATTCCCTGCTAGCCATAAAGAAGGCTTCTGAAGCAGCCACCCTTGTCATGTGACCCTTACTGTAGTATTCTTGGAGAAGCAACAGGGACACAGGTTTCAGTGAAATGTTTTTATTTAAGAATTCACATCAACATATAATGGATGAAATTGAATACTCAAATCACTAAACTCTGTGTGTTGTCTGTCCCCATGTCTCTCTTAAGCCTTCTTTCTATTAGGGCTCGTCTATGGGGAGCAGAGGTTAAAGTGGATTGATTTGATGGGTATTATTGAATATGCAAGCTGCACTAATAGTGTGCAAATGGGATGGCTGTGTGCTCTTTTAATTCACATCATTGAAAGGGTATCCGTGGTCCTTTGCGTTTCTGCTGAGTACTATGCATTCTGGAATTTTTCTCACTATGCATTGTGGGATGCATTGCATAGACCAGGCAGGTTCAAATTTTGAGAAAATCCCATATTTCTGCTGTCTCCACCCATGCTTTGTTTCTGTGTGGGCTAGTGCCATTGTTTGAATTGCTATCAGCCAGCATGGACCCAGCAATGCTCTGTGCTACTATGCTGGTAACTACAAATACACTGAGGCTGCTTAGCTGTATTTCAGCTCTCAAACCTGGATGGCTTTGGTTTTAGACTCTGCCCACTGCACCACTGAGCAGATGATGTGGCGGCAGCTTCAGCAGCTGCAGAGAAAGCAGGATGAGGAAGAAGAGGACACTGACTCGCAACTGCTGCTACAGGAACTGTTCCTTAGGGCAGCTTCACATCATGCAGCACCATTTCTGGGTTTGGGAAACCATTGTGGATTGGTGGGAAAGGATCATTCTGCAGACCTGGGGTTATCAGCGCTGGTGAGAAAATTTCCGGGTGGTGATGGCAACCTTTTTAAAGATAGGTGCTGAACTAGTATTGGAGCTGCAGCAGCAGCATACCAACATGAGGTGCTCCCTACCGGTGGAGAACCAGGTTGCCGTTGCCATCTAGAAGCTGGCCACCCCTGTATGCTACTGGCCCACAGACAACCAGTTTGGCATAGGGAGATGGAGCATTGGGGTCACTGTCCTGCAGGTGTGTGGTGACATAGAAAAGGTGCTGTTGCACCAAGTTAGAAAGCTTTGTAATCCTCAGGAGATTATTGACAGGTTTGCATGCATGGAGTTTCCAAACTGTACTGGGGCAATTGATAGAACCTATGTGCCTCTTATTTGCCCTCTCCTCACGCCGCCCAAGCCTCAGAAGTTATAAACAGAAAGGGTTATTTCTCCATGGTGCTTCAAGGGCTGGTTGACCAGCATGGCAGGTTTACATACATAAATGCAGAATGGTCTGGAAGGGTCCACAATGCTTGGATCTTTCAGAACTCAGTAATATCTACTTTAATGGAGAAAGGACTATCTGTCACCAGCATCATTATGAACATAAACAGGGTGGAGATTGTTCCAGTTATCCTGGGAGACCTGGCTTATCCTCTGCCACCTGGGTTAATGAAGTCATTCACAGGCCACTCAGACAGAAGGAAGGAACTGTTTAACTATTTCCTCTAGTTCCAGAATGACAATGGAGTGTGCATTGGGCCATTTGATAGGAAGGCAGTGCAGTGTGTGGAATAGGTTGAATGCTGCAGAAAAAAATTGCCCAAGATTATAGCTGCATATTGTGTTTTGCACAGAATTTGTGAGAGTAAGGGAGAAGGCCTTAATGATGTCTGGGAGGCTGAGGAACAGCGACTTGCTCAGCAGTGTAAACAACCAGCAAGCCATCCAATAGAAAATGGAAACAGTCCGGGCAAGACTGTCAGGGATGTCTATTGCTCATACTTTGAGTCTCTGGCCTGTACGTCCAGCTGTTAACTTGTGGATGGGGGTTGAGGGGTGGGATGGATTGCGAGCTGTGCAGTCTTATTTATGGGTGATGGAAGTGGAATATTGTGGCCAGGGGCGTGCACAATGGGGAGCAAACGGGCACCCCCAATAATCCTCCCGGCTGCGGTGGCGGTGAGAATGAGCTGCCAGAGCGGGGAGGTGGGGAAGAAAGGAAGAATGAGCTCCTGCTGGAATGGGGGAGGGAGGGCACAGAACAGCCCCCCCCCCCCCAAAGGGGTCAAATTTAAATTTCTGCACATGCCCCTGGTTGCGGGCATCCTTATTTTACTTTGTGTCTGTGCCTGGATACTTTTGTAAAAACCCTGTGAATTATTTAAAATTTACGGATTTTCTGTGAGGGTGGAGAGTCCCAGAGCCTGGGCTCCAGCCTGAAACCAAACATCTACACAGCAGTTTTTAGCCTCGCAGCCCAAGCCAGCCATGGCTACGCCACAGGTCTTTTATCCCTGTGTAGACGTACCTGTGAGCACAGCTGTGGTGGCAGAGCAGGGAGCAGATGCTGGTGTGCTCGGTCTCCAGAAGATGGCTTGGTCCCAGTTTGAAGCACTGCATTGCCTGCTTTCCTAAGACCAGTATGTGCTGTAGCTGAGCATTCTGGCTCTGTGTGGCCTCCAAGAGTTGCCTGTGCATCTCTGTCATTCTCAACGGTGTCTTTTGCCATGGCATTGGCAACATTGTCCCTGGCCACTGCAACACTGTCTTTGGCCGCTCCAACAATCTCTCTTGGAGAATTTCATTACCTCTTCAATGTCAAGTACAACCTCTACGACTGCATTGTTTTGGGAGTCTGCAGTGATGTCTGCAAACATCCCAAGTTTTCTGTTTTCCCCCCTTCAGGTTAGCCAGCTGCTCTGTTGATAAAGGCCCTGTCCTTGAGGGTCTGCTTGCTGCAGGTGCCATGGCTGTGGGAGTAGGAAACAAACCACAAGCAGTGATTGATCATATTCCAAAGAGACTATCATAGCATTTTTATATGCGTTTCAGACTTTTGCACCCTGACATTCTTCCCTCAGAAGACCTCAAGGGGACCTCAGAGGTGGCAAGTGATGTGTGCATGGGAGGGCTGCATCAGGATTATTTGGTTGTGTGGTACATGCTGTTTGTTTGTCATTGTTCCTGGGAGGCTGGGTGGGTTGGGAATTATGTTCCCAGTTTTGGTTTGCAGTTTTGCTGTGCCTTAGAGGTGCTTGTATGGTCTTAAAGGAGTTAGTGGGAGGCATCTAGGGCAAACTGGAAGGTAATCCCCTTTTGTCTGATGCTGAGGAGGGTGACTAGGAGGCGGAGAATGCCCTAATTTAAAAAGGCAAAGGGCAGATCAGTGAAATACGCTATGAAGTTATTCACCAAGGTAGTCTCATAAATATAGAAGTCAGTTAACCTCAGGATGTGTGTACTCTCTCTCTTTCAATATACATATATTTATATAATATGTATGTACTTATAGGTGTATATAAACACACATTGTCTGTTTTGTGACAATTGAGCCTAGAAATCTACCCAAATTGTGAGCTTAACTGTAAAAACTCTGTAAAGTTCATAAGATATTACAATAACTTATAATAACAAATATAGATGGAAATTTGTATGAAAGGAAGACAGAATAACTGAATTAGTCTAAGCAAAAATGCCAAGTTAATATAATTCAAGACTGTGTTGAAATTATGTTGTTAAAAACAGGAGATGTGAAGCCAAAATTTAATGAATCAAAATTGGTATGTTAGATGTTCGTCCTAATTGGAAGACAGAATAATGATGGAATGAGCTATTCCATCCATCACTCTCTTTCTGGGTCCTTACTTTTTTTGAGGGGGGGGGGTTTAAGGGGAGTACAAAAATAATTTTAAAAATCTTCAAAATAACAAAGGCTACTGAAGCAAACTTCCCCATTATGGCTTCCACCCCCACCATTTGCTGGAACCCTACCACCTTCGTCATCCTAGTCCTAAAAGCTGTCCTAACCAAAATGGGACAAAGAGAAAGGGACTCAGATGACATCCCCACACCTGCCAGCTCCAGCTGAATCCCAGACACCACCTGTGATAACAGTTATCATCATCTTTAACACCATCTAAAAGGCTGTCAGTTAAGGGGGCTTTTCCTCCTAAAACTGAACTTTAACAACAGCAGCAGCATCTGTGCCAGCCCATTTCAACTAACTTCTGTTCTGTTCCCCAAAAGGACAGCTACTACTATCCAGGACTGTCCCTACAGGGGTGTGGGGCCCGGGGTGGAAGTGACAGATTCATCTCTTCCGGGACCAACTGCACTGGCCAATTACACCGGCCCATGGGGCCCCCCAAAGCATGGGGCGCAGAGTGGTCGCCCCAATTCGCCCTACCCAAGGGACGGCTCTGCTACCATTTTTAGTACCATCTAAGAGACTGTAAACAACAGAGGCTTTTCCTTCTAAAAGATGTCTACAGCTGAAAAAAAAGGGGGGGGGGAATAAAATGTTAAAATAAAAGTCTTAATACTTTACTTTTCACTGCTTTAACTATTTTTCCTTCTTTTGTGTATCTTTAAGAAAGGGTTAAAAGAATATTAATGGTGTATTTGCTATGATGCTAAGCAGGCTAGTGTTTCTGTATACTAAAACCTGAACCTTTTTTAATTCTGCTTAATGTTAGCCCATTTATTCAGTCTAACTTAATACAATAGTTTACATGCACATGCACACACTATATGTACACATACATCTATGTTATGAGTGTGTGTGTGTGTGTGTACACGCATGCTATATACAATTTTTGTCGATAGCATTTATTCATATTTTCCAAGTATTCCCCTTCCTGCTCTTTATCAATAGTTATTTTTACAGGATGTGACGTTGCACTCCATATGTTTTGTGGAAATATGTTTATAAGTGTGAATATGATGTAACTAGAATATGCTTCATGCAAAAGGTCTCTTGTAAGGTATCATTACAAAACTTATAATCTACTGAGTGTGTTCATCCTATTTGTATGAATGTATCATTCTTGTATCTGAAGCTAGAAATATGAAGTATTCCTCTGAAGTCCTATTGTAATTATGCAAAGTGTGGGCCATTAATGGTGGTTTAGAATCTTGATGGCTCTCATTAACCAGGACAATTGACTGCAAATGGTTCTGTTTACTTGGAAGCCTTCCTGTGTTCATGTGAGTCAGGCCGGAAAGAATGGAGGCTTGGGGTCTCACAGGACATGTGACTATGTCACCTGGTACTGGAATCCATCTTAAACCTGGTGCTTTTCCATTTAGAAGGAGGGGTGGGGACCCAGAGAGAGGAAAAGATTCCCGCCTTCTGCCAAAGCCATAAAAGGGGGTGGAACAGAACAAAGGGGATTGCAGTCATGAGAAAATTCCTAGTTACCACCTGAGCTGGAACTAACAAGAACTGTACCAGAAGAAAAGATTGGGCCCAGACTAAGAAGGAGTCTAGTCTGTGAAAGAAGCTTATTGGAACATCTCTGAGGGTGAGATTTACCTGTATTCAGTTTCTTAAATTTATTAGGCTTAAACTTGCATGTTTTGTTTTATTTTGCTTGGTAACTTACTTTGTTCTATTTGTTGTTACTTGAAACTACTTAAATCCTACTTTTATACTTAATAAAATCACTTTTGTTTATTAACAAACCCAGAGTAAGTGATTGATACCTGGGAGAGCAAACAGCTATACATATCTCTCTATCAGTATTATAGAGGGCAGACAATTCATGAGTTTACCTTGTATACGCTTTATACAGAGTAAAATGGATTTATTTGGGGTTTGGATCCCATTGGGGTCTGGGTGCTGGAGTTAGGTAACCTGCTGAGTGGTTTTCAGTTAAAGCCTGTGGCTTTGGGGGTGTGGTTCAGACCTGGGTCTGTGTTGCAGCAGGCTAGCAAGTCTAACTCAACAAGGCAGGGTTCTGGAGTCCCAAGCCATCAGGGAAAACGGTCTCAGAGGTAATTTCAGCACATCAGGTGACAGTCCCAAGGGGGTCTCTGTGACTGAACTCGTTATACAGGGCTTTCCTTCTTTCTTTAAACTTATTTTCTTTACTGTTCTTGTGAAAGACAAAATCAAAAAAGAAGTTTTGTTTCTTAGCCACTTTTGAGCCATTATTAATTTTATCCACCTCTTCATTCATTAATAAATATGTATTCTCTCTCGTTTCAGAGTGGTAGCCATGTTAGTCTGTATCAGCAAAAACAACGAGGAGTCCTTGTGGCACCTTAGAGACTAACAAATTAGTTAGTCTCTATGGTGCCACAAGGACTCCCCATTGATTCTCTCTAGTATTACTTTTCCTCTGATATATTTTAAAAGGTCTGTCTCCCTAGCTAGCATTAGCTCATCCAGCTTTTTTCCCCTATCATTACTTTTTCCTACAAGCTTTAAGAAGATTTTAATTATTCTTGTTTGACATCTTTGCTCCTCCCCACCTATACACTTTTCCATTTCCACTTAATTCAGTACATTTAGAATCCCAGTAGTGAACTCAGCACCCTTAAAACTCAGTAACCAGAGGCTCTGGCATTTAATATATTTCTCTATAACTTCCATTTTATAAGATAATGTACCATTCTCCGTGATAATAAGAGAGGCCAGTTTCAGATAGTCAGTAAAAGCTTAGAGCAAATTGCATGTTAGTTTGTGAACTTGTGTTAACATATATCTTTTCAAAGCAGAAATTTGTGTGTGTAGAATCAGTCATTTTACCTATATTCTTTTTTTCCATATAGTCAAAATAGTGAATAGTTTTGGGTGAGATTTCTGTCACCTGTACAGGTCCAGTAGTAGGGCCTAGGAATTAATACTGTGACGGGGGAGCTGCCTCAGTTACAGAATTACAGATGGCTCCTCCAAAATACCAGAACTTGGGTAAAATTTTCAAAAATGCCTATGCAACTTAAAAGCATAAATTGAATTTTCTCAAGTGACTTAGGAGCCAATGGGACTTAGGCTCCTACGCCCCTGATGTTTAAAACTATTTAGGCATTGTGCTCAGCCTCACAATGCCTAACTGATTTAGGAGCCTAAATATTTTCAAAAGGGGTTTAGGCACTTAAGATTTAGATTCCTACATGCCTAAATCCCTTTTGGAAATGAGATTTAGGCTCCTAAATCAATTAGGCATTGCTGCTTTTAAGCAGCTGGGCCCAAGTGCCTAAGTCATGTTTAAAAATGGGAGCAAAACTTGTCCTGACCAAAATTTCCTTTTCTCCTTTGCTTTGGGGGTTGTGGTCATTCCTAGCCCCAGAAAACGAAGACCACAAACTTGTAAATTATGAAATGACTGAAAATGAAACCCTAAACTTCCAGTTCAACAACTCCTCTGCTCAGGCATTTACATTGAAAGTTACTGTGTATGCATGCATGTCTGACTTGCACGTGAAAAGTTTTTATAGAATAATCATGAGCTGGTATTTAAATAGCATTCTTAATCCAAATATCTCAAAGCCTACAACTACACATGGTATACAAAATAGCTTCATTCACTCATCAGCTATCTCTGGGATGGATATTGGAAACGCATAAAAATACAGTGCAACAGATCAGGAGAAAACCATTAAGAGAAATTCTATGTCCATATGAATGATGGGCAGGTAGAGTGTATTTACACCCAAGTTGTCATGCGATCCTTAATAACTGCACAGATCAGTACAACCATTTTATATTTTATCTGGAAGACAGAACAATGCCCCTGCTTTGTTAACATATTGACTCAGCAGCAAGAGCCTCCTACTGACTCACTAATAACTTTTCAAGTTTCTGTAACACCTGGGTGGTGTTTGGAGGTTTCCCATCCAAGACATGACCGGACATGACCCTGCTTAGCCAGTGAGAAATGGTGAGATCAGAGTTTCAGATGGTATGGCTACAAAACATATAGAGTAACTACCAACATTTGGGGTTTCCTAAAGATATTTGTTGTACATTAGCATCTATTATAAAGACAAGGGGCCAGATCCTACTATCTATATCCAAAACTTCTGATGAGTTAAAATTAGGGCTGTCAATTAATCACAGCTAACTCAAGCAATTAACTCAAAAATTAATTGCGATTAATCGCACCATTAAAAATAAAATACCAATTGAGATTTATTAAATATTTTTGGATGTATACAGTGCTCACTTTATTTTTTATTACAAATATTTGCACTGTAAAAATGATTAACAAAAGAAATAGTACTGTAGTGCAGTCTCTTTATCGTGAAAGTGTAACTTATAAATTTAGAATTATGTACAAAAATACATAATAGCATTCAAAAACAAACCAATGTAAAACTTTAGAGCCTACAAGTCCACTCAGTCCTACTTCTTGTTCAGCCAATCGCTAAGACAAACAAGTTTGTTTATATTTATGGGAGATAATGCTGCCTGCTTCTTATTTACAATGTTACCTGAAAGTGAGAACAGGCATTCGCATGGCACTTTTTTAGCCAGCGTTGCAAGTTATTTACGTGCCAGATATGCTAAACGTTCAAATGTCCCTTCATGCTTTGGCCACCATTCCAGAGGACCTGCTTCCATATTGAAGATGATCATTAAAAAAAAAGTATTAATTGAATTTGTGACTGAACTCCTTGGGAGAGAATTATGTCTCATGTTCTGTTTTGCCCACATTCTGCCATATATTTCAATATATTTCATATATTAGCAGTCTCGGATAATGCCCCAGCACATGTTTGTTTTAAGAACACTTTCATAGCAGATTTGACAAAACGCGAAGATGGTACTAATGTGAGATTTCTAAAAATAATTACCGCACTGGCCTCAAGGTTTAAGAATCTGAAGTGCGATCCAAAATCTGAGAGGTTTGGAGCATGCTTTCAGAAGTCTTAAAAGAGCAACACTCAGATGCAGAAATTACAGAACCTGAACCACCAAAAAATAAAATCAACCTTCTGCTGGTGCCATCTGACTCAGATGATGAAAATGAACATGGGTCAATGAGCTCTGCTTTGGATCGTTATTGAGCAGAACCCATCATCAGTATGGATGCATGTCCTCTGGAATGCTGGTTGAAGCATGAAGGGACATATGAATCTTTAGCGCATCTGGCATGTAAATATCTTGTGACGCAAGCTACAACATTGCCATGCAAATACCTGTTCTCACTTTCAGGTGACATTGTAAACAAGAAGTGAGCAGCATTATCTCCTGCAAATTGTAACCAAACTTGTTTGTGTGAGTGATTGGCTGAAGTAGGACTGAGTGGACATGTAGGCTGTAAAGTTTTACATTGTTTTATTTCTGAATACAGTAATTTTTTGTACATAATTCTGAATTTGTAAATTCAACTTTTATGATAGAGATTGCACTACAGTATTTGTATTCGGTGAACTGAAAAATACTATTTTTGTTATTTACAGTGCAAATATTTGTAATAAAAATAAATATAAAGTGAGCACTGTACACTTTGTATTCTGTGTTGTAATTGAAATCAATATATTTGAAAATGTAGAAAACATCCAGAAATATTTAAATAAATGGTATTCTATTATTGTTTAACAGTGCAATTAATTGCGATTAATTTTTTTAATCACTTGACAGCCCTAGTTAAAATTCTATGTGAGTTTTGCCAGTCTAGAGACTACAGCATTAGGCTCAATATGTATAAATGTATCACATGACTGTTTAGAACCAAATAGTATTATATAGATCATTATGATTTAATGAATACATTATGTATTGAAGTGCTAAGTAAAGTTTTTATTATTTGTCCACTCTTAAATTTTACAACTAAGCATTCCTACACAGTGAGATCCCTCCAGAAAAACAAAAACAAAACAAGCGTATTCTCCCTTCACAATTAGTGGATAGTTTTCAAATCATTTCATTCAATAAAATGTACGGTTTGGTTTTATTTTTAACCAGATTTGATATCCCTCTTTTTGAAAACTTCTAGAGATCTTAAACTTATATGAATGTCATAACTAGAGGAGAAAAAATAAAATGCATTTTTACATATAGCATAGTACAATAACGCAGTTTGGAAAATAGAAATGATTTTGTTTTAGTTGAAGGCATAGACATTTTCTTGGCACGTTAAATGTATTTGTTAGACAGGAAAGTAAAACTACAGAGGAAAACTAACTTTAGCCTTTTTATTTTTACTTATAAAGACAGACATTTTTTGCCTCTTAATAGATGGTTACATCTAAATGATGTTTCATGGTTGTTTGGTGTAAAAGACTAAAAATAAAAACACATTGTTCCATGCATTGTGGACAACTTTTCCAGACAGGGGAAACCAGAAGATTTTTATGACTTAGGAAAGCAGAGTTCCCAGAGGGCTGGTCTGCTTTTCTTCCACTCTTCCCTTTAGGATTGTCTGAAAACATTTCACTCATTTTTGACCATGCAATACATTTATAGCCTTTTATTTTTAGGGTTCTGTCTGTGCGTCCTGTGTTCCTTTTCCACCCCTCCTCCCTGGCTAGAGCTTTCCCATGTTGTCAGAGGTATATTTCAATGTGGGCTCTTGTTTACGTGCAGTACTCCCACGATGACAGGACTTCAAAGAGGCTTTTCCCCCCTCCTAATAGGGAAAAATGAGCTGACTGCTAATAATGCGTGAGATGGAGCCTTTCAGTTCAGCCCTATATAAGAGGCAGCACATAGCTGTGCTGTCACAGGAGGAGCCCTGGGAAGGAACTATGCCTCAGAGAGGCCCATTTCCTCCCATGTTCCCCTTTTACTCTGGGTGGAGGGAGAACATTGCCACAGACCTTTTCAGGGCCCAACATACTCTTCCCCTAGTGTGCCCAGCTGGTTCTACTGGCATGTGCGTGGGTGCAAAAGGGAGGGAGGTAGCCAGGGAGGCAGAAATCTGCCCACCACTTACCCACTTGCTCCCACATGGTGACATCCAGCCCTTTTCCTCCTTCCTGCACCCACAGTTACTAATCCAAGTAGTTCTGATGTAGTGGTGAATGAGTGAGAGAACACGCACCACCTTATTCTCCTGCACAGCCGTGTTAGACCCAGCCACAAACTATACAAATGAATATTAGCTTTTAAAAAAAATCTATATTTGATTAGTTATGTGCATCCGATGAAGTGAGCTGTAGCTCACGAAAGCTCATGCTCAAATAAATTGGTTAGTCTCTAAGGTGCCACAAGTACTCCTTTTCTTTTTGCGAATACAGACTAACACGGCTGTTACTCTGAAACTTGATGGTGTGGCTTTCTTACAGCTCATAATTTCTTTTCTAGTAGGAGAACCAATTGAATCATAAACAGAAGCATAGATCAACACAGGATTTTAAAAAGTATGTGACTAAACTTAGGTCCCTAAATCCATATTTAGGCTTCAAATAAGTGGCCTAATTTTCAAAAGTGCTCAGCGGCCAGGAGCTGCTGGTGACTATCCTCCAATTGTTTTAGTAAAATTCAAATAATATGTTTGAATATTTGGATGTGCTCTCTGTAAAACAATTAAAAGCTGTTTCTTAGAATATGTGATTTATGCACAGTTGATTTTAAGTATATCCGTATATTTCTAGCTGGAAAGTATAAATTCACTAACAACTGATTTTTTCCATGAGCTGGTGTCAACATTAGGAAGAATAATTGGTCTAATGCACCTTTCCTGTTCAACACATCAGCCATGATAGTTATTTGGTATTAATCGCGCATTTCTACTTTCCAATATCTGGATTTTTTTTAAAGAGGAGCCTTAATTTTGAAATACCAGTTTTCTAATATTTGTGTCTTTTAAGAAAACTACAGCCCTTTCTTAAGTGTATTTTCCCTGAAAGAATAGATTATTTAATTCCTAAATCTATATAGTTTTTCCCGGGGATTAAAGTTTAGTTATATACTGATTAAAACTGTTAGTCTGTTTAAAATGATTCTTCAATCTTTTAACATTAAATTGTTGTTTGTGGTTTAAGATTAGAAAATTTTGTCCCCACGGGGAAAGGAAATTAAGCTATTTTGAGGTTAAAAATGCAAGGAGTTAGACATGTAATCACACTCTAATATCCAGAACTGTTGTCTTATAAATCATAAATATAGGCATCAATATTAATGTAGCGGTAATTATTTTTCAATAGGCCATATGCCAAAAGATGTGCAGTTAATTTGACATGCTCGCTATCCGTTCAGGAGAGGCCCAAAACCTAGCTAAAATGGAAAGAAAATTCTCACTCCAAGAACATATTGTTCCTTGAATTATAACAAGGCAGGGCTTTCGGCTTTTAGTTCTGGCAGCTGTCTTGGGATTTTTTGAGGGATTGTGTGGGGTAAGAATACAAACGCAGTATAAAAACACTACGGCTGTCAAGCGATGAAAAAATTAATTGCACTGTTAATAATAGAATACCATTTATTTAAATATTTTGGATATTTTCTACATTTTCAAATATATTGTCCTCTGGAATGGTGGCTGAAGCATGAAGGGGCATATGAATGTTTAGCATATCTGGCATATAAATATCTTGCAACGCCGGCTACAAAAATGCCATGGGAATGCCTGTTCTCACTGTCAGGTGCCATTGTAAATAAGAAGCAGGCAGCAGTATCTCCCTTAATGTAAACAAACTTGTTTGTCTTAATGATTGGCTGAACAATTAGTAGGATTGAGTGGATGTGTAGGCTCTAAAGTTTTACGTCGTTTTGTTTTTGAATGCTATTATGTATTTTTGTACATAATTCTACATTTGTAAGTTACACTTTCACGATAAAGAGTTTGCACTACAGTACTTGTATGAGGTGAATTGAAAAATACGGTTTCTTTTATCATTTTTACAGTGCAAATATTTGTAATAAAAAATAATATAGAGTGAGCACTGTACACTTTGTAGTCTGTGTTGTAATAGAAATCAATATATTTTAAAATGTAGAAAAACATCCAAAAATATTTAATTCATTTCAATTGGTATTCTGTTGATTAACAGTGTGCTTAATTTTTTTAATCGCAGTTAATTTTTTTGAGTTAATCACTTGTGTTAACTGTGATTAATTGACAGTCCTAAAAAACACAAATATTTCCAGAGCAGTGCAGCAAAGAGATCACCTCCACTAAAAGAACATTAGTAAGGTTTCAAAGATATGCACTCAGGTTAGGTAATTCCAGAATTAAGACTACTTGTACAAATTTAATTCAGTCCTCTTAGGCATGTGACACAGTCTTTAAGTACATGATCACATATTGTACAAGACCCATGCCTCATTCAGCTCCGAATACAACAAAGCACTTAAACACATCCTTAATTTCTCATTTGAGTCAGTGGGACATAAGCATATGCTTAAAGTTAAGCACACAGTTAAGTGCTTTGCTGCATCAGGGCCTCAGTGCACAAGATGGATGGTGTTCTTCATCTTTTCCCTTCATCACCAACACTGCCCATTCCTGTTCAGTGTGATCCATACTACACACTTGCTCTTGCTCATGAGCTCTCACTGTCTCTATAGCCACTTGTCTCCTTGGTCTTCTCTAATTCTGTAGCATGTTAGCTAGTGATTGTAATCAGGTGTAATGGGGTCTGCAGATGTGCTGCACCTGCCTGGGCCCATGAGTGTCTCTGTTAGGTGAGCGTATTAATGGCGCCTGCTGAGATTGTTGTGCCTGAGGCAAGAACAGCTGCCGGGGATGTGGGAGTCCTGTTAGGACTCTAAGAAATGCCATATCAATAGCCATGCTCTTCTTTTGCCTGGGCACTTGAAGCCCTTTGTGATCAATTGATCCATTTTAAAAAAATGCCATGTGCTCATAGAGGAAACAACCCCTGCCCCCAATTCAGCCATGCAGCTGTTTGAAATTCTGGTGTTACCCTCCCTAGCCTTCAGGTTTCCTCCATGTGGAATTGGGATATTTCCTCACCTCTGTATGTGCTTTGAGATTTATGGGTGACGAAGTGCTATGTAAGTGCAAAGTATTATTATGAGCTGCCTAATAGAACTAGATATTGCGGAGAATGAACCTGAGACAGAGAGTGTACTGAAATGGTGTATGTTTGTCCTAAATACCCATTTGTTAAGGTGTGGGGAAAAAAGTCTTTCAGGGTTTGCTTATCAGGCACTATGGAGATACGATAGACTCTTGCTTAAAATGTTTGCAGGAAATAAGTAGTGGCTGTGGCATCTCTGTATTCCTGTTCAAGATTTCTCTGCGGAACAGGGAAATGTGATGAAGAGCTTTTATGCTGTGGATCTGTGGGTCATGGTATTGACTGCAGAAATCAAATTTTCGGCTACCTGATTTGGAAATCTTCCTCCATCTTGGCTTCTGCCTTAGTGCCAACCTAAAGTATCTTTTGACTGACTGGTTTGTCCTTTCCTACAAGTGGGTACTCTGTTTTCAGTGTACAAACTGCAGATAGGAGTTAATCCTAAATCCACAGGATGAGGTATTTTACGCTGACCAGAAAAGAAGACCAGCAACTCCCCATCAAGCTGATAGGCTGTTAGGACATGTTCTATTTTTTCTGACCTAAGGTAATCTACGTAGGGCTAGTCTACACTAGAAGCACTACATCTGCACAGCTACTCTGATGCAGCGGCACTGCTGTAGTGTGTCTGATGAAGATGCTCTATGCTGATGGGAGAGAGCTCTCCCGTTGGCATAATTACTCCACCTCCATGAGAAGCGAAAGCTATGATGGCGGGAGAGCGTCTCCCACAAATTTAGCACTGTACGGACAGCACTTAGGTCACTGTAACTTGTGTCACTCAGCTGTGTGGCTTTTTCACACCCCCGAGTGACATAGGTTATATCGAGATAAGTGCTAGTGTAGACTTGCCCTCAGTGCACCTTCTTTAGTGGTGGTTGAGCCACATATAGAAGTTCATACTACGAGCTTGGGTAATAGATCTGAGTCTTTTTAGCTCAAGCAGTTGATACTTTTGCATTTAGATCCAAAGATCCCAGGTTTAATCCATGTTGCTGGTGACCCATTCATAGTTGCAGCACTACAAGTGGTGGCCTGCATGGGGAATTGAATTGGGTGAATCTCTGAAATTCAAAAAAAAGCTTCCCTAGCCAGAGGGATTGCGTAACACACACAGGGTGGCATTTTGTCCCCTCTCTCTTTTCCAGCTCCCATTTACTTCCCAATGACTCTCCAGCCCGTCCTGCATGCTACTGCTTTCTACTTCTTTTCTTAAAAGTTTGGTCCCTTCCTCTCATTTCTGCCTCCTCCTCTTTTCTCCCAAGTATCTGGCCCCTTCCCATTCCCCTCTACTGCTGCCTCCCAGCTACTCTTTTCTTTAGGGAAGGGTCTTTTACCACTACCACCCACTGTTACTTTCCATCCACTCCACCTGGCCCCTTTCAGTCTGTCTGCACAGCATCTCATACACAAGGCCATGGCGTAGTGAAGGTGTTACTGTAATACAAATAATATTATGTATAATTCAGTTTTTATAAAGCTTGTTTTATTAATATTTTAATTTACTTCATGCTGCTGCTGCTGAGTTTCCAGTTTGCCGCTAAATTCCACACCAGGGTCTTGCAGAAACTGGATGCCTTTGCTACAGAGTTTGGGTCCAGTGTGTCACAGACCATGTTGAGTTTGAACATGATTTCTGAAGAATCAAAAGGAAACATTTTTACATTGCTACTGGTAATAGCTACATGTTGAAACAGTACATTGAATAATTTTCGACTATACCTAAACAGGTAGTATCAGATCAGGAAAACTGGACCAATTTTTTAAAAAGGATTTGGAAACAAAATGCTGCAGCTATTATGTTGCAGACATGAGAGCAATTATATATGCAGTGCTAACCTAAGTTTTTATTTCAGACAGTTCTGCCAACCGTGAACTTGTAAATAAAGTACTGTGGGCATGCACATGTTTAAACAAGTGGTTTCCTACCTTCAGGTTCAATTGAGTCATTTATATATAATTGTTTATGGGTTTAGAAGAGCCAGACATCACGTCTAAATGATAACAGGGAAATTAAAACATGCACTCATTTCTCCCATCACAAGTGCCTTCTAAAAAACAAAAAATGAACCTGTAATAAAGCTTAGAATCTTTTCCAGGATTTCTAACTTAATCCTTCTGTAAGTATAATGACATTTGATTTAAAATATTAATAATGATAATAACTTAGCTTTCATATATTATAAAACTTACAACTAGAAAAAAGAGAGCTAATACAATAAATGCACAAAAAACAATTAAATGTTAATAAATGAAACAATTCTATAACATAATTTGTGCCTCTGTAGTGCGTACACACAAGCCTGTGACCCGAAACATCTTAAAATGATGGGCTCAGGCAGCTAAAATTTGGAAATGTAACTCCTTTTGGATCCCTCAAGCTACCTTGTGGCTTAACCCTCTACTGAAGGTCAGAAAAGTATTATTCATCTGTCACAAGTGGCTAGACTTCACCATTCACACACATGGAAATGTCCTGGAAAATGAAACTATGAAAACAATCCAAGAGCTTCAACAAGCTCATAGTCTGTTGAAAGACCATCTTGGACTCTACTCAGAACTTAGCATATGTATCATCATGGGATCCCATAAAAATTAAACTCCACCTTGGGACCAATCTGGTTGGTCTACAGTAATTCAAATAAGAGTGTCTTCTAGGCAGCCTCTAATACCATATATACAAACTGTTAAGACTCTCACAGCATCCCACCCTAAGATTATAGATACTATGGGAATAAACATATACTCTGAATTTAGGCCTGTGTTGTCTTTCAGATATGTTGTGTTTAAACACATCGAAGAGGTGCTCCCAATCCAATATAGCATATACATTGTAATACTGTATATACCTCTATGGGTATGTCTACACTGCAATTAAAAATCCACAGCTAGCCTGTGTCAGCTGACTTGGGCTCACATTAATTACTATTAAATTGCAGTGTAGACATTGAGGGTCAGGCTGGAGCCCAAGCTCTGGGACCTTCCCACCTTGCAGGGTCCTAGAGCCAATGCTCCAGCCTGAGGCCGAACATCTACACTGCAATTAAACAGTCCTTTAGCCTGAACCCTGTGATCCTGAGTCAGCTGGCAGAGGCCAACCGCAGGCTTCTAACTGTAGTGTAGACATACTCTCTGTACAAAACCAATGCTTACTTGAAATACTATTTTTGCTTTTTGAAGGTGAAAACCTATTTTGTTTTATTTGAAAAGAAATATGTGTCCCTGCTGGAATTGCACTGTGGAAACAATGGTCACACGAAACTGTTAATACATTGTACAATGTCACTTGTTTACAAGAGAAACCATTAAACTTGCTGGGTATTAGTGCCTTCAAGATAAGAATTGTATGGTAAATTAGAAGTAAATTGTAACAGGCTGTGCTGGCCCTTTAATATCAGCCTTATGTCCAGCCCTCCCCTGTTCCTGGTTTCAGTCCAAACAAGAGGCATTCTGGGAGCTGAAGTTCTCAGAGTGCATAGAAGTGGTAGACTTCACAGAAAACAATGCTGGGAGGGAAGACTGTAAATAAATAATAATAATAAATAAACGACTCCCTTTCCTCAGTGCAAGAGAGATCAGGTGCCCTGAGAAAGGGATAGGAACAGGATATTTCCAATCAAAGGTCCTGGAGAAGAGTTTGAGGGGACATTGGAAGTAGCCTAATAAAGGGATTAGCAGATGATTGTGTAAAGTACCCCCAGGAGTGGGCATCATTTTGGCTAGAGAGTCAGAAATAGGGAAGTGGTGGGAGGGAAGCTAAGACTTTGCATCAGAGTAAATAAAATTGCATGGGGACAGAGAAGCAGGAGAGAATTTGGGGTTGAACCTAATGTGTTCTTTTGCTGTTGTCTAGAGCCAAAATCTGGAGTTCCCATCAGTTCTGAGGGAAAACAAGGGGGTGTTGCTATTATACTACAGAGAGAGAGTGAGGTTTGACACAGACTCTGGAGAGGGACAGCCTGTGACCCACGGTGACAAACTGTGAAGAATTTCCTTGATTTGGATTCTTGTTTGTATGGATTTTCCTTATCCCAGAAGAGGTGGAGTTTTTTAGTCTGTCATGATAACTAAACCAATTTACCAGTGAGGGGAAATGTCCATGTTCTCAAGGTGAGAAGGTAATGTTCCACGATATTGGTTTAAGTTAAGTCGAAAACTTAATATCCCCACTTAACTAGTCGATGACAGAGAATTTCACAAGAGGGGAAAAGACATTTTAAAAGACCATTAAAATATATTTCTGTGCTTAATGACTCTAGAGTCTGGGTAATAGAGCATTCAGTATATATTCTGACTTTAACTCAGTTGTCATGTTAACAGCTTTTAAGTTTGTAAAATGTGTCATTATGATTTATTTACTCTAATGCCTGCCAGGTGCTTTCCAAACAGTTTAGAAGGACGGTCACTGCTCTGAGGAGCTTGGAATCCCCATCACCTCACAGGCAGCCACGTTCCCAGTCACAAAGAGCCATCCATTGAGGAGCCTGGTTTAAATTCCTTATTGATTTTCTTGTTGATAATTTGAATTATGAGCGAGAGCTGCATGGTAAATACATTATGGGCACTTGTAACACTTTTGTTAGAGAGAAACATTTAGATAGAACTGCATCAAAAAATTAATTGCCAATATATTTTAGTTATATGCAAACTTGAGCTCAACTAGTCTGTATTCATACATTTTCTTGGGAGGAAAAACATATGCTTTCCTATTCTGCTGATCAGAGCTTTAAAAAGTGTCTAAAATATACATAAATTAACAAAAGACCCCCAGTTCTATGGGATAGGACAGAACTAAGTCCTGAGACTTTCCCCACTAGAACAGTTGAAGATTTGAGGTGGAGAAATGAGATTCGGATGCAATATTCAAAAAGCAATGGAAAAAATTAATACATGAATTATGGATATGGAGCTTCATTTCTTTATGCAATATATATATATATATATATGTATATAGTGACGGGGCAAGGCCAGATGGCTATAGAAAAGTAGTGGGAGATAGATATGTTAGCTCCAGGCTAAACAAATCCCTGGTACCAGGTTAAGTGAAATGGAAGCTGCTCCAGGTCAATTAAGACATCTGGGGCCAATTAAGAACTTTCCAGAAGGCAGGGAGAATGCTAGGTTGATTGGGACACCTGAAGCTAATCAGGGGCTGGCTGAAACTAGTTAAAAGCCTCCCAGTTAGTCAGGTGGGTGTGCATGTCAGGAGCTGTGGGAGGAAGTTGCGCTGTTGGAGAGGCTGAGTAGTACACACCATTTCAGGCACAAGGAAGGAGGCCCTGAGGTAAGGGTGAAGTGGAGCTTGAGGAAGTGATGGCTGCTGTGGGGGAAGTAGCCCAGGGAATTGTACATGTCATGTCTCTAAAAGGTCAGTTACCATAGCTGATACTATTAGGGCCCCTGGGCTGGAGCCCGGAGTAGAGGGTGGGCCCGCACCCCCCCCCCCGCCACCTTTGCCCCCTGATGAATCACTGAGACTGGGAGACAACAGAGACCGCGCAAGGAAGGATAGCTTCTCCTCACCTCCCTTGCTGGCTTATGATGGAAATGGCTCAGTAGACTGTGACCCTTGTCTTGAGAGAAAGAAGGGCTACGTGGAGGATCACAGTGAGCCTCTGAGGCTAGCAAAATCCGCCAGGAAACGCGGGACCCACGGAGGCAAGGACAGAGCTTTGTCACAATATATATATAGATCAAAGTCTGGGGGAACATTTTTAAGCTGTCTTTTTGTGCCTCTTTTAGAGAGAGTGAGTGTATACTTAACTGTTTTTGTAGAAACTTCTTAATTTTGTGTTAACAGAGCTGTCAAGTTGCCTTGATTATCCTTGCATATAAACATATTTTAATATCTATCAGAACAAAATTTCTATTTCCAAATATAGTAAAAAGCAGCAGGTTCTAGGTAGAGCTAAATTACTCAGCAGGGTTATCCAGAAATTCTGAGTTCCTAAATACCTACCTATTCCAGTCTTAAAAGGTGACTTTCACACTATAGTAATGATAATAAGACAAATTTGATTGAAAAAGAATTGTACAGTGGTGGGCCTAAAAAACCTATCAGTTGTCTTAGATAATGAAATATTGTGGTTGGATAATCTCAGTAATGTGCATCCTATAGTATAGAGAACTACAAGGGAACGCTACAGATACTGAGAACATTATGTAATTTATCTTAAGTAACATTGGTAAGGCTTTAAGGAACACCGCTGTCTATTGTCTAAATATTTTAAGGGCTTAAGTGAGCATAGTGCCTTCTTCAGGACCTCTGTACTGGAGGAGCAAATTTCACCCAAATGAAATAGTCATCTGACACAATAACTGACTTTCATAGATATTTTTCCAAAGAAACTACAGCTGTCCTCTTTGGAAGAACCATTTTATTCTCTTGCCAGGTAAGCTTGAAGGGAATCTTCAAACTCAATACCTTCAATTGTTAGTTGACAAAGATAACTGTACAGCCTCACACAGGAAATGAAGGAGAATATAAATACTTTAATGCAACCCAAAATAAATAGAGAAGTAATTTGATTTTAGGTCAAAGACAGTCATCTATACTAATGCCCTGTGAGCAGAAGTAGTCAAAAAGCTCAACACAGAGCTACAGAATCTCTTTCTGTAAAATTCTCTTCCAGTAGGAGTTGATTGTGCTTCCTGTGATAGTCCCAGACTCAGTCTCTTTTACGTTGCTTGCTTGTTTCTCTCCTCTATTCACATTTGGAAAGGGAGAAATAGATTTTTATTATTTATTTATTTATTTACTTATTTATTTATTAAAGATTGGTGCCCCTTGCCTCTGTTTGTCAGATGGTGGAGATGGATGGCAGGAGAGAGATCATTACCTTGATCACTTGATCATTACCTGTTAGGTTCACTCCCTCTGGGGCACCTGACATTGTCCACTGTTGGTAGACAGGATACTGGGCTCGATGGACCTTTGGTCTGATCCAGTATGGCCATTCTAATGTTCTTATGAATCTGTAGAAAATACCAAAAGTCGTGAAAAACTACATGTACAAGTACAAAAGTACGGATTCTGATTCTATTAAATTTCTAGTATTCCTGCACATGATCCAAACAAAGATTCAGTATAAGTATATTGGGAAATAGGAACTATGGCTACATAGTTGGATACTGTTTGCTACAAAAAATAAACTGTTATCCTGACCTGAGTGAATAAGGGCTCAGCCCTCTATTGCCCACATACCACGAGACTCAAGGAGATGCTTATTCACAGAGATACTATTCAGCATAAAGCCACTTACTCTGGTAATATAATGGAGTCTCCCATCACTTCAAGAGATTTCTTTCTTTTTTATGAAAAAAGAAAAGGAGTACTAGTGGCACCTTAGAGACTAACCAATTTATCTGAGCATAAGCTTTCGTGAGCTACAGCTCACTTCATCGGATGCCTTTTTCATGAAGTTGATAGATTTCCACTCCATACGGCTAAATGCAGTGCCTTGCATAATGACAGGTTTCAGAGTAGCAGTCGTGTTAGTCTGTATTTGCAAAAAGAAAAGGAGTACTAGTGGCACCTTAGAGACTAACCAGCTCACTTCATCGGATGCTGTAGCTCACGAAAGCTCATGCTCAGATAAATTTGTTAGTCTCTAAGGTGCCACTAGTATTCCTTTTCTTTTTGCGAATACAGACTAACAGGGCTGCTACTCTGAAACCTTCTTTTTTATGGTTTCTCACATGGGAAGCGAGTCCAATCCTGAATTTGCAAATGCAGCTGCCTGTCTTGCAAGTGTAGTCATCACTGTGGGGAGGGTTTGAGGTGTTGGCTTTATGACATGCTGTCGTCTCTTGAAAAGACCTTAGATGTCACTCCTCAAATGTAGACATGGCCTCATGGCACAGACCTCTCCATCTGGGTCTGTTCAGTGCAACAAGTACAGAAAGGGCAGGCTGTGTTTAGGGTTCCTTTTCAGTCCCCTTTCCCCAGATCAGGGAGTGCAGCACTGCTCTATCACCTCGGGAGGATACAATCTCTATATCTGCCCTGATCTGTGGAGAATAACCATCACTACTGTATGCAGAGCTGTGACTAAGGACTGCCAGCAGCACCCTTTGCCTGTCCACCTCGGCACTTCCTCTTCCCCACAGGACTCTAGTGAGTTGATTAGGTTAAATGACTTGAATGAGCTGAGTTAGCTGAGCAACACACACTATGAATGGATTTAGGTGAGAGAGCTTTTGTGCAGAACCTCTCACTCTCTTTCCCAAACAGCTGTTGCAGCACTGGTACAATAAATTTCACAAGCACAGCAGCTTTGTATTTATTTGTCCTTCTCATAGATGAACTACCTACCTGAGCAAAAGAGCATCATCTGCCCATGGATTTAGTGATTGGCCAATGGCTGCCTATATAATGCAGGTTGCTCCTATATGCCATCACAAGGCATGTGCTCTATTGCCATCCTCTACATTGACACTGAGCTGGACTTGTTCCCCAAGGGAGTCAATGACTGACTTATGGTGCTCCACATAAACTTGTCCAGAGACCAGTACACCACCATTACCAGCGCTTACACACAGACAATGACTCATACAGATGAGATCAAGGAGCTGTTTTATGAAGATCTGAGAAAGATCATCAGAGAGGTGCCACACCAAGACAAACTCATTGTCCTTGGACACTTTAATGCTCATGTGGGGCCATCTCTGACCTCTGGAGCAGGGTGCTAAGCCATCACAGCATTGGAAGGTCAAACTCCAACAGCCAACTACTTCTCTCCAAGTGTGCCAAGTTCAATCTCACTATTATCAACACAGTCTTCCAACAGGCCAAGAATTATAAAACAGCATGGATGCATCCCAGGTCAAAACATTGGCACATGTTGAACTATGTAATTGTAAGGTCTAGAGACATTAAAGATGTGTACATAACCTTGTCTTTGAGAGGCACCGAATGGTGGTCAGACCATCAGCTTGTGAGAAGTATCATGTCACTACATTTCTCACCAAAGTGCCCAGAAGATACCTCAAACCATCAAAGAAGATCAAAGTAGCTGCCATGAAAGACCCCAGCAAATAAGCAAAGTTGGAATAGACACTGAAGACTTTGTCATCTGAGGTCCCAGAGAACTCCACAGACATTGAGGTGACCTAGCAGAAGCTCAGAGATGTCACATATATTATGGCATCCAAAGTTCTTAGCTTTGCAAGCCAGAAACACCAAGACTGGTTTGATTAGAATGTCCTGAGATAGACAGGCTACTGGAGACCATGCACAGTACACACAAGTCCTACATCTTGGACAAGAAATCAGCAATGAAGAAGGCCAAGTACTATAAGGCCAAACAAATGCTACAAAATCAATTAAGTCTAATGAAGAACCACTGGTGGGGGCAGAAGGCTGCAGAACTACAGGAAGTAGCTAACAAGCATGACATGAAAGCCTTCTATTAAGGTCTCCATGCTGTGTATGGCCCAAAATCCAGAGGTACAACCCCTGTCCTCACAGCAGATGGCTACTTATGCACAAAGGCAATATTCTCTCTTGCTGGGCAGGACACTTTGATAGTCTCCTGGACCATCAATCCACTATGTCCAATGAAGCCATCGCCTCACTCCCACAGCATCCTGTCCTGGAGAAGCTGTCCATGGTCCCTTCTTTAGAAAAGGTTATTAAAGCCATCAAGCAACTGTCCACAGGCAAGTCTCCAGGCCACAAAGGCATTCCATGTGAAGTGTACAAATGTGGAAGTGCCCACCAGGTCAGAGAACTCACCAGCTTTTTCAAGATTATATGGGAACAGAGTACCTAGGAGTATAAGGATGCTTTCATAGTTTATCTATACGCAAGGAAGGGAAGCATATTAGCTGAGACAACCATCACACTATCTCAATGCTGTCTATAGCAAAGAAGATCCTTGCACAGTTTATCCTCAACAGGCTTATGACTCACCTGGTGGACTTGGTGTATCCAGAGTCACAGTGTGGCTTTCATGTTGGCCGTGACACCATAGACATGATTTCTGCAGCCCAGCAAATACAAGAAAAGATTCATGAACAGAGCAAGGACCTGTACATGGTGTTTGTTGACCTGAGCAAGGCCTTCAACACGGTGAATCACGAGAGCCTATGGAAACGCCTTCATAAATTTGGTTCACCAGCGAAGATGATTGCTGTCATGTGCTCATTTCACAATGGCATGATGGGCCAGGGTGATGGAGTGTGGTGACTTATCAGGACGTGTAATGGCTACAGTCCTCTCCGCCATTGTATCTTCAGCCATGCTCTTGTTCACATTCCAGGACTTTGACAGAGGTGTACACAATCCTTTCAGACCGGATGGTGGCGGGGACGGGGGACTATTCAATCTATAGCGACTCAGGGCCTGTGCCAAGGTAATTGAACAAGCTATTAAGAGAGCTCCTGTTTGCTGATGTTTGTGTCCTCATTGCACGTATGCTTGAGGACATTCAGCTTATCATGGACCATTTTGCCTATGCCTCAAAATGCTTTGGTTTCACAATCAGTCTAACAAAGACAGAAGTCATGTACCAGCCAGTGCCAGACCACCAGCATCACGAGTACCATGATCCCATCATCACAACTGACAACACACCTCTCAACTCAGTTAGGTAATTCTGCTACCTGGTTAGCATACTTTCCTGCCACACCATGTTGGAGGATGAGATCATTCAGCATCTGGCAAAGGCCAACTTGGCATTTAGCAGGCTCACCCACAGACTCTGCAGGGAGCATAGAGTCTGCCTCAGAACCAAGATAAAAATTTACCAGGCTGTTGTACTCACCTCACTCCTCTACAGCTGCGAGACATGGATGTTCTACCAATGCCACTTCAAACAGCTGGAGAGCTTCCACCTTCACTGCCTAAGATCCATCTGCAACATCAAGTGGCAGAACAGGATACTCAACACTGAACTATGGCGTTGTGAGCATGCTCATCAGGGCTCAGCTTCACTGGGTCAGACCCATGGTTTGCATGGAGATTTCCCATAAACCAAAAGCAGTGCTTTACAGCCAGCTGAGCATAAGAACCCCTTCTAAGGGTCAACCCATCCTCAGATATAAAGGCACCTTGAAGGCCAACCTCAAAGATACATATTAAAACCTGGGAACTTTCTGTATGGTCAGGCTACTGTTCCTGGCTAGTTATCCAATTCAGTTATCAAAATAATGCAAAGATTCACATACTGACTTTTGGGTCATGGACTGTCCGAACTCTTGTTGATAATGATGAAAGCCCGGAATGAAGAATAGCCCTTGTTGCCAAAACACTGAAGAGGTATAACATAGACATCACTGCCTTCACTGAAACCAAACTTGCTGATGAGGCCCACTTTGAGGAGGTGGGAGCAGGCTACACCTATTATTGGACTTGCAAGGCCAAGGACGAGCTGAGACAGTCGAGGGTAGGGTTTACCATACAATGTGATGTTGCCCACAAGCCCACTCTGGAATACAGTCACTACCATTTCAGGATAGGGGTGCTGAAATCCTGTGTATGTTGGTGTAGCTCATAGATGGGGCATATGAGTGTGTATGCTCATAATCCTGCGTATTAGTCTAATCAAACACACTAGCATGTATATGTGTTAAGGCTGTGCATGTCTTTGTGGAAGAATCTACCTGAAATAAAGGCACACTAGGAGTTAACCAGTTAGTTTCCACTGTACCCTGCCTTACATGCATCTATCTGAACTGTCCTGGAGGACTGAGCTTAAATGGAAAAAGGAAATGAACAAATGCATGATTGACACCCCCCACCCCCAGGTACACCCTTTTTGCTGGTGTGCCTTAGCAGCGGGATGAATGACTCACTGGCTGACTGTCACTGGAATGTCTGAGTGCGGGAAGATGTTGGGGGCATACTCTGGACCACAAACTGCATACTGTCTAGATTTGTTTACTGTAACCACAGTAAATTACGATGGCAAGCTTTAAAAAAAAAGTTGGCGACTACCAGTATTTATTTTAGACACAACTGTTTAGGGCAAGATGCAAATGAATATGTTTCACTTTCACCATCAAATACTGGAGGTCAAATTTCTGGTCCCAACAGCAAAGCCTGAGTAAAAGCCTGCAGGAACTAAAAAGATGTTAGGGATGTGACTGAATCCTGTACAGACAGTAGCTGCTGTACAAGGTACCCTTCACCCTACCACACCATATGGGCCTCAATCCAAAACCCATTGAAATCAATGGGAAATCCTTCCTTTGATTTCAGCTGGCTGTGGCACGGGCCCATGGAGAGGAGTAGCAGATCTAGGCTGCTATCCCCTCTAATCCACCCGCTTGTAGGGCTGTGAGCCAGTGGATGCACTCTGTGATCTCAGTTCTCCTCAGTGAAATTGCTGGGGAGCACTGCTCCACAATGTCCAAGCGTTATAAAGAATCCTGTACGTAGGGTTGCGGTGATGCCATTTTGCATGGGAGACCAAAAGCATTTGAACTATTTTTAGACCTCCCTTGGGTGCCCCAGGATTTGACCCTTAGTTAGGAAATTGGCATGAGGATCATGTGATGAGGGCACTACTGCCTGGTAGTTTGTCCCCCTATTCCCACCCACCTATGTACTTCCTCTTTCTGGTTTTCTCAACCAGACTGAATGGAACCAGGGTTGCCAACCCTCCAGGTTTGGCCTGGAGTCTCCCGGAATCAGCATCGATCTCCTGGTGACTATTGAAAGCAATCCAGGAGGTTGTAATGGGATATTTTAAGAAAATTAGATTGTCATGTTGGGGAAAAAACCTCCTGGAATAGCTTCAATCAGAGTTGGCAACCCTAGCTGGAACAGCTGTGGTGCAGCTGCTCTTGGGTCCAAGTCACTCAATCCCCGTTGGCTGGGTTTGTTGCCTGCTCTACATTACCATTCTAACCTTGCTGGCTGCCACCACGCCCATGCAGACTAACCCTCTTCCACGTGGGACATATTTAAGTCACTTTTCCCTAACTATACTCCCTACCCCTGGTCCTATGCCCCCCAAGCTGGTCTAACTGGCTGTCCCCCTAGTTCCCTCCCCTTATCTCAGACCTGCTTTAAGATATCTGCAGACAAGGCCTGGTTCAGGCTGCTCCCAGAGTTGTTTTCCAGTCCTGTGTTCAGGCTTTGTTTGGGCCTGCTGTATTCCTTCAGGCAACAGCACGTGGTCCAGTCTGCAGCCTATATGAAGCAATCTCATCCCAGCCCCACCCTGTAGGACTGTTTTTCAAGGGTATCTGAGCCAGTCAATTGTCCAAGTGCCTTACTTGTCTGCACCTAGGCTGGGCTCCCTCTGTGCTATGACATTCCAGATCTGTAAACATCCTGAAACCAAAAACAAGTAGATTGCAGACTTGCATATATTTAAACAACTCTGCATACACCTGTAGAGAGATGGGGGGCAGGGGGGAGAGTGAAGAAGGAGATGGGGGAAGGAGACCTGGCATCTCATTCTCTTCCCCTCCCCATCCCACTTCCAAGCACGTTTATTTTTTGTTCTCTGACCCTTCTTATTCAGAAGCCTGGAAGGGCAGCACATGGAGGAACTTTACATATGCATCCCTCAACTGCCAGGGCTGAGGGAACAGTGCTGGGACCGTCTTCAATCCTGATATTACAAGAGGACATCTGCTGCCCCTGGAAAGAGGTGGGCTCTGCTGCCCCATAAGCAGTTGTTTATCCTACTGGGGAAGATAATATTGAGAATGCTAACCTTCTGGGTATGTGTTTAAAAAAAAAAAAAGAAGTGAGTGGCCAAATCCTCTGCCCAGCACATTGCCCAAATAGTCAGGTCATGAAGCTGCTGTAGAATTAGTGCCTTGGCTGCCTTTTAGATGGAAGTGCCAATCTGCTCTTTTATATTTTCATACCCATTTCTATGTGTTTTTATACCTTTCCACCTGTGCGGGTGGGGAAGAATACTGGGACCTGACTGCCTGGATTTGTACAGTTATATAGCCTTTAGCATTCACTCCAATGCAGATTAAGGCCAACGGGATGGCCCTATAATGATGTTTTTATTTCACAGAGATAACTTTTCCCTGAAACTTGAATACGTTGGAGAAGTGCACCATGTAACAGTGCAAATCAGGATCAAATCCTGAAGTTTATTTTTGTAAAGGTTAGTGTTCCTGGCATATGACATACTCATGCTGCTAGAGTTTTCAAATATTAGTTATAATATTTACTTTGCTTTTGTGAAGAATGTGTTAGTTTAAACATGTCTATTCCTAAGGTAAAATGCAGTAATTAAATTAATTTTTTTCATTTTTGTGGTTCATTCCATCTAATTTCCCCCACAGAATGTTTATTTTTAGTGTGTATGGGATTGTACAGAGAAACAAGCAACAGTGAGGATAAATAATCTAAATAAAAAATTCAGTGGATATTTTAATTGTTTTGTGGAGAAGAAATAATTACCTCTTGAAGGGGAAAAATAATTGCAGTGGCATACTATATAGTGGGTGGGTGTTCTTTTTTAAATCCCATACATTTCCAAATCAGTCATTTTGTGGGTGAGTGTACTGCAGAACTCCTAATTTATCTGTTGGAGATACTTCTGCTAGTACTGGGGGTGGGTTTTGAGGGTACATAAATGCACAAGACTACTTTCAGTGTGACATTTATGTCAGCATGTTGAAAGGAGGCCAAATTCTACTAGTCTTAAGCAAATAGTTTTGTTGGGTATGGCAGTGATCACTAATGATGGACAGAAGCATTAGGTTTTGTCCAAGTGGCTGCAACTTTTATTATAACTTGCTAAACAAGATAATCCCTAAAGGCAGCTTGTTCCGGTAGCTGTGAAAGGGGAAGAAAAGAGTCGCCCCAAGCTGTCACCAGCCTCTCCGCTTTCAGTGTTTAGATCTAGTGCAGCCTAGCTGTCTGTGTTCTGTCCAGCCTGATTAAACCCAAGCTGTTGATGGATCCACTGTATTCCAAGATCTGCATTTATATGTAGGCTACCGCATAGCCAAACCCCACCCCTCACCATGAGAGCTTGGCATCTCTGCAAATCCAATCAGGGATCTAATTCATGCTGCTGGAGTATACAGAGATGCCATTACTCTTGAGCATAGATGGAATATCCCTCAAGCAACCTTCCAACCAATTCTTGATCTAGATCCATATGTCCCAATCATAAATATCATCTGCTAGAGATGGTTATCTAGATGAAGGTGTCCAGGGTGCTGTTACAGAGTTTCCCTCATGCATCAGTGTTTGGTCATCAGCTCAACATGTTTCAATGCTAGGTGAATGTTGTCCTGTGCCCAATCTATAGTCACCAGTCTGAGCTTACCTGTCTAAACCATAGCAGTTTGGACAAACTGAATTGGCAACTGGGCAGAGCTACCCTATTGCAGCCTAATTCCACTCCACTTGTGCAACTATCTTTTATCCACAACCAAACATTTGCCCCTTAGATGGAAGATGATTAACTTGGGGGAAGGAGGGGAAGTATTGTTGCTAAAGCTCATAAATCAAAGGCAGTGTTGTTGTAGCCATGTCAGTCCTAGCTGGCTATATCTTATGACAGTGTTGAACCCACAATAGTCTAGTCCCAAGAAAAACCCAATGGTAATCTTTCTGCGACCAGCTGCCTGCTTGTGAGCTCAGTGAGCAATATTCTAGCCAACAGTACAGATCAAGAGAGGAGCCTGTTGCTCCTGGACTGCCAGGCCAATGTGCAAAACTGAAAAAAGCAAATAATGATGTGAGATTAGATGTAAATTAATGCCCATCCATAAGAAGAGGGTTGTGGTTGATGGGTGGGTTGGGAGTTACTGAAAGCCTCCTATAAAGCTAAGCTGGTTGGCTGTGAGCATTCAGTGAAGGGATAACTAAACCCTGATGGACATAAGTCCAAGAGCAGATAGAGCACCCTGGCCCAATGGCTATATCTTGTTTTCCAGAAGGCCAGCCGAGGCAGTAGCTACCCCAGCTTGGAATAAACAGCAGCAATAGGGCCGTGGGTCCTGATCTACAAAGGCTTCTGAAAAATGACAAAAACTAAAAGTGCAAGAGGGTGGTAGAGTCAGCATGCAAAACCTTCACCTATAGTTCCAAGGGAGGCAAGCAATCATGTCCCAAACCTGGACTTATGCTCATTGAGGCATACATGTGTACCTCTGTGTGTACCGTGCCTAACACACCGGAATCTCATTCTCCATAATAACTAATCATAATAATTACTTATTCAGAGAGAAACGTCTCTTGGAGAGGAGGAACTGAAAAAGAAACCATAAAGTTGCAGCTGGCACCATAATGTACAAGGGGAAAGCTTGCTTACCCAAGGGCTGCAAAGTATCCAGCATGAGTCTTGCAGCACTAAACGTGCATGGGTTGAGCCGTAAAAGCCCCTTTAAAAAGGGAGGGCCACCATTGGCCAATAGGTACATCAATACGATCAGGAGTCTGTGGTCACTTTCCCAAGCCTGGACTTAACCCAGTACTGGCTTGACTAGCTGGTTCCCCTAGATATACTTATAATTACTTGCATGGATAAGTTGAGCAGGATTTGGCCGTTTGTGAAATATTATTTAATATTTATATTGTGGTCGTACCTAAAGGTGTTAACTGGAGTGGGCCCCTGTGGGGCTGGTTGCTGTACCAACAGATTTCAGAGTAACAGCCGTGTTAGTCTGTATTCGCAAAAAGAAAAGGAGGACTTGTGGCACCTTAGAGACTAACCAATTTATTTGAGCATGAGCTTTCGTGAGCTACTGTTTCATGGTGTCTGTGTATATAATGTCTTCTGCAATTTCCACAGTATGCATCCGATGAAGTGAGCTGTAGCTCACGAAAGCTCATGCTCAAATAAATTGGTTAGTCTCTAAGGTGCCACAAGTCCTCCTTTTCTTTGTACTAACAGAGTAAATGCCACTTTCTGCCCAGAACAACAAATAATTTTCAATAAAAAAGTGCAGTGCTGCTATGAAAAATTACTGTGTGAAAATTACATGGATACCAACAAATTCTTACTTAGCAGAGATCTGCTTCTGGTAGTCAGAGTCATATTTGCTTATTTTAGTGACTACTTTTTTCTCCTGTTAGCACTATGGAGCGAGCAAAGGTAAGAGTAAGTGAGCTGGACTCGATTCCTTCCTGTTCATTATCAACAGGAATATCTACTAAGTTCCATGCAGTGTTGTTGTAGCCATGTTGGTCCCAGGACATTAAAGAGACAAGGTGACAACCAGAAGAGCTGTGTTAGCTCGAAAGCTTGTCTCTCTCACCAACAGAAGTTGGTCCACTAATAGGTATCAGTTCCAGTCAGTTACACCTGTGCAAAGCCACTGAAGAGAGAGGGGTTGTGCCAGTGTAACTAAATGCAGAATTTGGCCTACTGGTGATGATGTACAAAAATAACCAAGTCTGATGGTTGGGTCTCAGGTTGAGTTTGCAGGGCTAGCAGTTAGAAAAACTGATTCCCAACATTTATCTCGGGGGGAAAAAAAGGAGGATTAATGCCACTGAAACTAATGGAGTTTCACCAGTGTACAACTGTCCTGCACCTTCTCCAGTCATTTATACCTGTACAAAGTGGCTTTATAACACAGCATTGCCAACCTTAAAGGTTCAAAAATCATTAGTCACACCGTGAAAAATCATGAGATTTACAAAAATAATTATATTGTGATTTTGGTCAATTTGTCTTTTGATTTATTTTTTTTTTAAACTCATCCGGCCCAATTCACACCCCCTCTGCCAAACTGTATCACTGAGAGAGGACACTACTGCTCCGATTTGATAGCTGTCACAGTTCTGGTTGAGCACCCACTACTGGACACTCACCAGGCAGGTGTGTTTGGCCCCACATACTGAATCCATGTGGCTCTAAGTTCCCCTGGGAATGGGCAGGCTCCAGCCACAGTCTCTGGCTTGGGCCTTTTCCCAGGTCCAGACATTTTCCCTGGCCCAGACTTGCTGCCTGGTATCACTTCCAGGGAATGGATCCCTATGGTCCAGCTGCCTTGGGGCCCCCAGGACCAGTGTTGACTCCCCAAGACAGCCCAGTCACGCAAACATACCATCCCCAGAAATCCACGCTGATGGGTATTCTGGTTTATGGTTAACCCTTCAGAGACGTGATAGTTGAAGCAAGACAGACAGACTTTGCAGAAGGATTTCTAAACTAATCACTTCTTTACTCTTATACAAGTCATGAGAGCTGCAACTCTAGGCAAAATAATAAAGCACCTGTACACTATCCCTCCTTCAGAGTGTTACCACTCTTGAGTGCTCTTTGGGATTTGGTCAGTGTCTTATTAGGAGTTTCAGGTCCTTCCTGGTCCTCTCATCTCCAGCTCAGTCTTCCCTTCCTGAACATGGTTTCTTCTTGTTGACTCCATTCAGTTTGGGCTGGTCCAGCAGTCAAAAATTCCCTTTCTCTCAGAAAGCATATTCCGTTGTGTTCCCTGAAGCTCCCAGCATCTGTGTTTTTAAGAGCCAGTTCTAACACCCTTGTTTCTTTGTTCCCCTTCTGGGGACTTTCCACCGCCCCAACCCTACCTCCTGCAGACAAGGTGGGGACCACTGGTTTTCCCTAGATGGCAGCCATATCATTGTTCTGCTAGGGCAAGGTTATTCAATTGTTGATGGTCTTTAATGACTGTCCCATTCAGGTGCCCATCCGTTTCCCCTTAACAGAAGAGGAATGAATGCAGTGAAAGACAACCATAAGGGTGTAAACATACAAACACGAAATCAAACTGGAATTCATAAATTCACCCAGACAAATTTCCCAAATAGTCACAGTAGCATTTTACATTCACTTTGTACAGATGTAAGTGGCTATGCAAGTTGCATGGCAGTAGAAAATCAGGCTCTTAGATGTCAAGCTTCAAAATGTAATTCTATTTAGGGAAAAAGTTTATCTGATTTGTCTTTCACTTGTGCTGTTACACACTGGTGTAACTTATTCCTGATTGACACTGGGGTTAAAGGAAAATCAGGCCCATAGACCTTTCTGGAGAAATCAAAAGAGATTCTTAGCTGTTAGCTCCATAGAGTTTAAGGCTAGAAGGGACCATTAAGATCACTAGTCTGACTTCCTGCATACCAGTGGTCCATAAAACTTGACTCCAGAGTTCTTGCATCAAGCCCAGTAAGTTGTGGTTGAACTAGAGCATATCTAGAGGTTGGTTACTCTTGAAATTAATGGTGTGGTATAAGTGGTTTACTGGTAGTTTTGTGATTTGAAATTTGGAATTTTTTTTTACTTTAAATTTTACTTTTATTTACTCACTGATGTAATTCTCACTTATTAAAAAGAAAAGGAGTACTTGTGGCACCTTAGAGACTAACCAATTTATTTGAGCATAAGCTTTCGTGAGCTACAGCTCACTTCATCGGATTCATTTTTATGCATCCGATGAAGTGAGCTGTAGCTCACGAAAGCTTATGCTCAAATAAATTGGTTAGTCTCTAAGGTGCCACAAGTACTCCTTTTCTTTTGCGAATACAGACTAACACGGCTGCTACTCTGAAACCTCTCACTTATTAATTGTCAATTACTTTGATTAACAGCTTCACAGTATTTTCGTCATCATTTTGTATTTCTCATTGCACGTTTACATGTTGGTTTAATAATAAAATATAGCAGATTAAAACACTGGCCTCCCATGGGGCCATTTTTATAGTTACTTTTCAGAATATAATACTTTTCAGAACCACAATAGTTCTGGCAGCACTTTTATCAATAGATTTGTTAGATGGCAGTTGTAGTGCTGAAATAAGACTAACAGATTCTGGGGGAAACTTCACTCCAAGCAATTCTAGTGTCCATTGTTCATAAAAGAAAGATATCTCTCCAGACTTGGTTTTCTCTTGCACATTTATCACACACATTATACACTTTAGCTTTGCTCTTTATACCTTACTGTACATTCAAAGTCTGTCATATCTTTTTTCAGCATTTGAATGGTTGAAATCTTGGTAGCACTGTAAGTCTCTAAAGGTGAGATTCCTCTAAGGTCATAAAACAGAACTTGACTTGTATTCTCTTCTTCCTGCTTATATAGAATGTCCTTAGACATCAATGGAATTTCCATTCATTTAGGCCCAAATATAGAACTCAGTACTCAACCTGAGAAGGCAGACAGGGCACCAACCAGTTGTGCATATGGGAGGGGAGGAATATTCCCTCCTAGATCACACAGTGGCTTTGGAGCCTCTTCCTGGAAGATACTCCAGGCCAATAGAGGGAGTAGCTGCTGCTACTGCTCTTCAGCCCTGCTCTTATGTTGTTCTTCATGATGTGGCAGATGCCATACTTGTATCCAGCCCCACATTCTCATGCAGCAGAAGCACACCTGCTCTACTGTAAAGGGAACCTCTAGAGCAGGGTCCCCAACACGGTGCCCACAGGCGCCATCGTGCGCTCCGGGATATTTTTGTGCACCCACAGGACACCCTGCCACCGAAATGACGCCAAGAAGCGTTGCCGACAAGTGGCAGCAGCATTTTGGCGGTGGGGTGTCTGGCGCCCGCCACAGTCTTCTGGGAATAGCATATTGCTATTCCCACAAGAAAGGTTGGGGACCATTGCTCTAGAGCTACAGAGGAGAAGGCTAGATTTACTCCACAGAGAAAAGAGAATTTTGGATCCAAGATCTGCCATGTAGATTTGTGTCAATAAGTCTCTGTCAGTTCCTTGCATTTCCCCTGAGAATCATTCATTTTTTAAAATTCACATTTCTGTTTCTTTTATGAAAGACTTCCAGCTTTTTGGACTTACCTCCTTTGAAGACATACAAAATAAGCTAATTTCCTCACCATTTGTTGATACAGTAGCTACTAAAATGCCACATTTGTTCTCTATTTAACATGATTTTAAAACTGTGTTTCTTAAAAGCAACTGGCTTCTCCTTTGGGATGACACAGGTATTGCTCTCTGTATAAAAAACTCAGCCACACACGTAGATGTGATCTCATTCTGAAAAATTTCTGAATAGCAGGAGCCCTGTGCAGTGTAGCAATCCCGAGCATCCCATCAGTTTGCCTCTTTGTGCTCAGTCCCCACCCCATTTAAAGGTAGTCTTTTTTTAAAACCTTTTAAAAAATATTTAACTTTTGTAGGTATGACACTACAAATACATACAATAGATACAATAGACCAACTTCTGCATTAAATAAGATGTACAGGTTCTCTGAGATGGGGGAAAAAGGGATGGTCTTACAATTAATTTCTTAGTTATATTAAAAGTAGGAGCTACTTTCAGGCTGTATCCTCCCTGTTTAGTTTTTTTCTGCACCACCTAGGACTTCCAGGGCTATTTTGAATGTAGCCTTTACCTGCATGCCTCTTGTACTGGTAGCATTTTCCCTTCAAAGCATCATTGCTTAGTTCTAGGGGGGAGGGGTGCAGAAGCCTTTGACATTGATGTGGTTCTGCTGTGGTGTGAATATAGCAACCCTTAACTCATCTATTTAAAACATCTATTTATATTTGAGGAGTTTTAAATAGATGAGCTCTGGAGTAGAGGGAGCTGTTATGCTCATTATACTGACTCTTCGATGTAGCCTTGTCAATTTAAATGGCTTCTGTTTCATAAACAGAATTGAGTAGCTGTGTCAATAGTTCTTAAGCACAAAATCCAGTCAGCTTGGGCCAGGCTCAAACTCCTAAAAGTCCTGGAAACGAGAACCCAAGGAGGAAGCCCTGGGTTGCAACCTGACCAGTTAATGTGAAAAAATGTATTCTGTTTTCTCAATACCTTGTTCCATTTCCCCTCTATAAAGGTGCATTGTAGATGGCTCTCACATATTAGCTCCCAAATGTTTCAAAGGATGGAATCTTCAGGATATCATATTAACTTTGACTTCTTTTATTTGTCTGTGATACTGAAGAAAATTATTAATAAAATCCATGTTACAAAAATAAATAAATGGAACTGGGACAAGTTTATCCCTGGCATAACTCTGTCTATGTTGGTGGAGTTACATAAGGGAAGAATTTGGACAATTTGGTTTATATATTATTTTCAAGCTATGGTAGTTATTATTTTTATAGTCCCTTAGGTGTACATAATGCTTTATAGTAAAAATAATTTAAAAAAGGCCCTGCTTTGAGGAATTTACAGTCTAAGGTCCTGATCCTGCAAAGATTTAAGCATGTGTTTATCTTTACACATGTAAGTAATCTCAGTGACCTCAGTGAGATTGCTTACATGTGTAAAGTTAAACCTTTGCAGGATTTAGAGCCTTAGGCCCCAGTCCAGAAAACTGATCCATACAGATGGATACATGGAACCTAGCTGGACTGTGTTTAGTCATATTCCCTAATTTAGCATCCTATGCCTATGTTCTTTTATAAAGATCAATTGGATCATTATAATTCAAATAAATAACTCTTAATCAAATAATTAAAGTAGTAACTTACTAAATAGTATTCACTTTGTGAAATGGTGACTTAATTTTTAACAAAGTATCACATGATAGCAGTCACTGGCAAAAAGGTACATTTGAGGTGTGATGGAGGCATTAAGAATACACGTTTGAATTGTACATTATAAGCGGATGCATCTGCATCAGGTTATACCATCTTATATGTTCAAATTAATCTGTACAGTCTCTACACCACTGCTTAGCTAGTGTGCGTGTACATTATAGTTACAGGGGCATTCTCATATCAGAAAACAACTTTATCAACACAGTATCAACCCACTCTTAACTAGTAAAATCCCAGAAGTAAAAGATCCCTCAATGACTCCATTGAGTTCTTTGTCCCTTTCTTATAAAAGTGGGGAGGCAGAAAGCCCCTAGCTGTGGTTTTCTAGACCTACACTAACTATATTTTAAAGTGTATTGTGGCTAACGTCTCAGCCCCATTTTATAGTTTTCCCAATTAGGATTTGCTGCCTGACGTCATGTCTGCTCGAGATTGGCTGTTCAGCTCTGACACTCAGGGCAGCTACATATTCTCTCTCTCTCTGACTCGCAGAGAAACTTTAAAAAGAGTTTTTGAGCCTGATCTGGCTTAAAGACTATTTCTTACACACACAGAGACCACTGGCAGCTCCAGCAGCCTAAACATCTGCTCCTTATTGAGAACCCCCTTCCATTGCTGTTGTTCCTCCTCCCCTTTTACTGCTGCTTAGAGCTCAGGTCTTGTCCAGACCTTCGTCTCCTCTAACAATGTTTTCCTGCTCTGTGGGACAACTTGTTTGCTGAAATTTCCTAACCTTTTTGGGGGCGGAGGGGGGAGAACTAAGTTCCTCTCCTAGGAAAAAGCAAAGGCGAGTGGAAGCGGCAGCACCCCGGGGGCGGTGCAGCTCGCTCGCAGGCAAAGTGAGTTGCACACACACACAAACTTTGGAGGCGAGGAAATCCTTGCATCGGGAGCTTTGTGGCGTTTGCTGGCTGCAGGGGCTCTTGCTGTGAAAATGGCTTGGATCAGGTGGGGCTTTTTGCTCTGTGCATGTGTATTTTTGTCACCGGCACTCGACGCCGCTGAAAAGAGCAGGCTGAGGAGAATCACATACGTACTGCGCCCCAGCCAGGCGGGCTCCCCCAGCAGCCGGCTGCAGAGCTCGGCTCCTCTCCGGGGCCAGCAGCAGCAGCAGACTTTTAACGTCGCGCTGAATGCCCGGTACAGCACCAGCACCCTGGAGCGGACTCGCCGGATGAGCAAACCGGGAAGTCCCAGCATGCAGCTCCGCTTGGGCTCCAGCGTGCAGCTCCATCACAGACCCGGTGGTCCCGCAGCCCTCTTCTCCAAGCCAACCAGGCTGGTTCAGCGCTCCAAGCTGCAGCAACGGGAGACCCGCAGCAACAGCAGCTCCAGCCCGCAGGGTCACCAGAGGCACCCGCTGCAGGGGTAAGGCGAGCTCACCCCCCCTTCTAGCCACCTCTCCGTCTCCAAGCAGCGGAGCTTCGGAGGGTCCCTTAGTGGGCTGCGGAACTAATGAAGTTACCATGCAAATGCATGCTTCAGACCTCCCACCAACAGAGCAGGAGGGGCGGGCAGTGGCTTTTGCAGTCACCCTGGGGGGCATCTGAAGTAAGAGTGAGACTGATCGGCGTGGGAGGAGGGGAGCGGGGGAACTTCACGTAGGTCAACATCAAAAACGAACAGCAAGTTCACAAAGGTGCGGGTGCATGCGGAGGGGGTTCATTGCCCCAAATACAGTATCCGCGGTCGGGATATCCCGGGGACATTCTTCATTGTTATGGTTTGATTGAGGGCTGGAAAGTGGGGAGACACCCGACGTCACTGTCCTTTCGTGCCATGAGTCCCCCCGTGCCATGAGTCTCCCCACTCATTTTCTAGGCTAGCCCTGCTGCAGCAGCTCTTTAAAACTGTGCCCCTCACTGCCTTCTCGCCCCTGCTGCAAAGGCTACAGGGCTTTGTTTGTCTTTTCCCCAGCACCTGAGCGTGGGGCTGGCAGCCAAGGCAGATTTTAGCCCTGACGGAACATTTTTTGGGGGGGGGAGGAGTCGGATCCAGGTTTTGGGGTCTAATCTTTGGGAAAGCCACAAGCAGTGCAACCAGCTCCGAAATCGGTAATCTCTCTCACATGCCCCTGCAGCTGGGCGCGGGGTTGGCTCTTCAGGTCATGTGCAAGGAAAGAGCTTGTGTGGCCCCAGCTACATCCACAAATCCAATTCCCTTTGTGGGGGCAGGGGAGACCCCATTAGAGGAGGTATTGAAAACAGCGAGCTTCTGTTATGATTTAGAGCTATTGTATCTTTCAGATTAGGGGGTTTCTCCTGTGGGCTTTAAACTCTGTTTCCTGTCAACTCCTGAAATGCATTATAGGGAGCAGGAGTTTGTGGAGTGCTTGTCTTCAGGCTCCTTAGTTCTTCCCGCCTTTTCTCCCCCCTCGGTGTGGAACAGTATTTTCTGGAAGCAATAATGGTCCAGCTGTGAGCACTGTTGAATTACAGGGCACTGCTCTTAAAGCCCTGCACCTGGGCACGGGTACCTTGTCAAGTGCTGTGTTGGATTGTTTCCTTTCTTTACTACAGGGTGAATGTCTGTGGAGGACAGTGCTGTCATGGCTGGAGCAAAGCTCCTGGCTTCCAGAGGTGCACCAAACGTAAGTGTCTGTGTGGTAACTGGGGATGTCTGGCTAGCTGGGAGGGGATTTGATAGTCCAAGGTGTAGCCCCAGGCAATCATTAATCATCAGGAAATAACCTGGCAAAGTCAGAACCTACAAACTGGGGGGGCTGAAGGTGTGTGGGGAAATCCCAGGCCTATGGATTATTTTTTATTAGGCGATGAGATACTAACAAGCTCACTGAACTGTTGTTTGGCTAGTAAATTTGCTTGCTTATCTCTCTGTTTCATTTGGATTTTAAATATTTATACATTTGTGAGAAGGTAGCAATGCTGTAATCTTAACGTTTGGATTTTCATTCCATTCTAAACCCCGTTTCCTGGCCCTCGCAACTTTCTTAAAGAATGAGCATTTCTCAAGTTGATTCTCTGCGCAGAGGTGGAATTTTGGGGAAAACTTTGTAAAATGTCATTCAGATGTGTTTGAGTGATCAGAGTGTGAAGGAAACCCTTGCTGTTCATGTGTTGTGACATTTGTGAGTGGAGGGGACTTGGGACCTGAATGGGGTACAGAAGCTCCCAAACATGCAGAAGTGGGGGGTAGTTACTCTGCAGCATACACTCTCCTGGCTCCAGAGACACATGTGAGAACCACGTGGTCAAGCTCTGCAGAGGGGTGGAGCACACTGAGGGAAGGGTGGAGATGGAAAATGGCCATGCTGTAGGGCATCCTCCCTTGCATATCTACAGGAATTAACTGCGTAAAATAATTCTGGGTGGGTCAGCATTATTATTCCTTGTGTAAGGAACCCTTGCTTAGTGGGGCAGGATTCAGGGGTGGCTGCAAACTTCTTCGCAGATGTACTGTTACCCTGGGTCTTGGGAAGAGTTGGAAGCTACTGCAGGGACTCAGGCTCTCCACATGGATGGCCTAATTTCTGCTAGGTATCCAGAAAATGAAACAGACCCTGGAACATTGATCAGTTTAGCAATTAGCAGTTTTGTTTGTTTTTGTTTTGGTTCCCTATGTGGGATTTTCCAACATAGTAGGCAATGTGGCTCTCAGTCCTCAGTGAGGTCATATATATTTGACCTGTATGGAAAAATGTGTTAAGAACGAAAAAAAATAGAATGGGTAGTTAAAGAGAACACACAGAGTGCATGGTTTCCCCTTCCCAATTTCCTTTACATTAAATGCAGTCTTTCAGACTTGCATGTCCTCAAAAATGTGTGGATTGAAATAAATGTTGCTGTGTTTATTTCAACAATTAAATGTTTAAATAAACATTCAAGTAATAGATTGAATGGCTGATTACTTATATATGTAAGGAAACAGAAATATTTTAATGTGATTAATTTCAGGGCTTGAAAATCATACCTGATACTAAGTCACTAACATGGGTAAAAATACCCGCATCACCAAGCTGCTGCAATTTAAGACATAAAACAGTTGTTCACTGTGTATTGTATTTAATTGCAATGTGTTGACAGTCAAATATTTTAAATACATTCAACAAATTAATTTACTACATCACATTTTTCATTTTTATACCTTCTTTCTCTTCCTGGCTTCATTCCACTTCTTTTCTCTTGTATTTCCATCAGTCATTAGTGTCTCTCTCCCTCTTTGAGCAGTTTCAGTGTCCTTTTCCTCTTTCTATATCCCTTTATAGTTTTCTTTATTATAAATTGTGTTCTCTCTTCTCTCCTATAATTTCTGCCTCTTTCACTTTTCCAAATTAGCCTCTGATTCTTTCCTCTTTTCTCCTTTATTACTCTTTTTCTAACTTCCAAGCTCCTTGCATCTATCTTGATGCTGAATGGCTTACTCTATTCATTTTCCATTTTAATACATATGGCTTGAAAAATTTATCTGACACCTAACAGACAGAAAATTAGCAGGGAGAACAGTCTTTCTCTCTAGTTCTCCCTCCTACTTTACAGTCTCTGATTTTGGCTCCCCCTCACCAGTGATTATCTTCAGTGTTTGTCTCTGCTGCTACTCAGTTTCCCAAGATGTAGTACAGTGACATTGACCTGGGTCTTCTGAGATTGGCTTGGCCTACACTTAAAAATTAGGTTGACCTAGCTATGTCAGTCAGGGGTGTGAAAAAACCCACACCTCTGACTGTTATAGCTGTGCTGACCTAACCCCCAGTGTAGATGCGGCTGTGTCAATGGAAGAATGCTTCCATGGATGTAGCTAATTTTGTTTGGGGCATGGTGTTCCCACATTGAAGGAAAAAACCCTTCTGTTGGTGTAGGCTGAGCCTGTGCTATAGAGTTATGCAGGCATAGCTATGCTGACATAGCTAAACTGGTATCATCTCCATAGTGTAGACATGGCCTAAATAGTGTTCACTTGGTTGCAACTTGGTTGGCAAAGCTGTGTATAGCACCAGAGGTGCTGGAGATGTATGTCTGAAAATGTAGGATGATAGCACTATGTTAGCTTAGTTTTGGAAGGGTAACTCCACAGCCATAGGAGCCAGAAACCTCCTTTTTTAAAAGAAAGCGTGGATGTGCAGAAGTTGATGGATTTCACATATAATTACTACTCCCCCCCCCCCCCAAGTGAGTAGGTTTTTGAGCCCTGATTAATAATTTTTTCCTTACTGGAATGGCTGTATTTGGTAGGGGATACCTTCCCACATACGGAGCCCTCTGCAGGGGTGGCTGGGCCTGTAGTGCCTCCTGTTCCAGGGGGTGGCAGTCCCTCCAGGACACCCTGCTTCAAACAGCAGCTGCTGAGCTTCTTCCCTCCCCCCCCCCCCCCCAGCTGCTTTAATGGCAGTACTTGGTAGCCCCTTTCCTGAAACAGTGGCAATAGGGGCACTGGAGCTGATTGTGTGCAGTCTTAGGAAGATATCACTTACATATCATGTACTAAGTGGGCAAGTGGATTTTTCAAGTTCTGGTTATAAACTACATAGTTTGGAGCTACACTGCTTGCTACGTTTACAAGTGTCACCACCTCTATTGAGCTTCTTGATCTTACAATCTGTTCCTGCTTCAGTGGGTGAGTTTATACATTCCTGTAAGTAACCAAACAGCTTTGCAGTTAATTGCCTATGAGTAAATGTGCACCACATCCAACTTTAAGCATGGGATTGTCTCCTGGAATGCTCTATCTATCTTTCTTTTAAAATAAATATTTTTCAAACTTAGCAAAACTCTGCTGCTCAGCAATCACATACTTATTGTGTAATAAGTATGGAGTTGTAAAGTTCTGCTTTAAAAGAAAATGTGTTTAGAGCTATTTGACAATGAGAAAATAACTTCAAACCAGCTGAGAAGATTTTTCTCAGACTCTCAAAAAAACATTCACCTTTAGATACAGACCACACATGGAAAATTTGAGCCCAAACAATAAATATTTTGGAAAGTTGTGAGCATGTGAAATGGACTTGGCTGTAGTGGTTATAACAAGTAAAAGTGCTATAATAAGGCACTGTCAAATTTTGAAATGTCACTCAGTTTTTATAATACATTTAATAACAGCACTTAGTATTTGTTGCATTTTCAAAGCATTATGCAAAAACACACTAATTTAATTAATTCTCCAACATTCCTTTGAGGCAGCTAAAAAAGCATTATCCCTTTTGTTAGCAGATAGGGAAATGAAGGCAGTGAGAGAGGTTAAATGTGGCCTTGGGCAAGTCACAACAACTGACTGGCAGAGCTGGAGTTGGAAATTAGGAGTTCCTGGCTCCCAGCCCCATACCCATTCCATTGGGTCATATTATTTTTCAACTGTGGTATTTGATAGTTAATAGCAAATTCCTGTCTATTGGGTACAACTTCTCTTTATAGAATTACCCCTTTCTTTCATTTTGTGATGATTACAAAGGGCTTTATTTTATTTTTTTTGTACTTGGGAAATTCCAAAGATTATTCCCTGCTGTTTGCAGTACTTGGAATCTCCCAAGCAGTGCATGAAAGCACTTTATAATTATAACAGAAAGAGATAGGCAGAGGAGAATTTACAAATATATTATAAACAGTACAGTACAGAATGTTAATTTGAGCTGTTTCTTAGCATGCCCAGTGTAACCGTTGCATATCCTAATAAAAATACTGGTGCCTTGAGGAATTCTAGAGTCCATTAATGGACTGGGACTAATGAATACTGGGGGGCAGGTGGGGACAGAGTTGTTGGGTTGTAATTGGTAAAAGGAAACACCAGCATGTTGTTGCAAAGATGAGGGGAAGGATACCTACCAGGTCAGGCGGATGAATAATCTGTCATTAAACTTTTCCATTTTACTATTAACTATACCTATGTTTTCCTTTCTCTCAGAACTAATTTACAAGTTGGTTCTTTTTAATCTGTTCTTTGGTTTTATTTTTAAGCACTTGTCTTTCAGTTACTCAAATTAACTTGGATAATTTGTTTCTACCTTAGCTAACTTTTTCCTTTGGATAAAAGTTCTGTTTTCATTTCAGATAGAAAGATGGTCCTCAATTGCAGTATTATTACTGTGTATTTATTTGCAGAGGTGCCCCATTATGTGCTTTCCTTTCACACACTTATTGATCCATGGAGAGAGAGAAAAGAGTCTGATTCTTGTATTTACATTATGCTAGAGTGCCTTGTTGGCCTCCCTGCCATTTTTATCCGTCAATTCCATTGCTGTGGGGATGAGAGAGAGTTAGGAGTCCTCCCATCAGCAGAAACATTTCAGCTACGTCTGTCAGTTTGCCCTTTCTTTGGGGAGATAGACTGCCCACAACTAGGTGAGACTTTCTTCCCATTGTCTTTGTGCCCCAGCCCTGACTTTACCTGGCAGTAATAAACTCTAACTTATATTTTTCTATCTATACTTTGAGGGATCAAGCAGTTTGTTGTCCTTGTATTGCAAATCAGATGCTATGTTGTGATGTGAACTGGCACTCATTACAGCAATGTGTGGGTGTTAAATAGCATATTCAAATCAAATTTCTCAGGCTCTTCAGAACATTCAAACAGTTAAATAGGTGTCTATAGAGGACTCAAAGAAAAGCTGTCGAATCTTCTGGGTCCTTTCTTGAGTTGGTATATGCAGTTGTGTTAAGGCTTAACCACACCCATTTTTCAAATGGTATTGGGAGGAGCCTATGGGTCCAGTGTTTTCTCTGTGGGACTTCCTGGTTATTTGCTTTAAACATTGTGTACTGTGCACTGCAAAACCCCCAAACATGAACATTTTGAACAGAACGTGCGATGATTGCTGTGACACTTTGGGGTTCAACCCAGTCCAATAAAGGGTTGTTTTTACCACTTGCCCTGCAACTTTGGGTGCCTTCACTTCTGTGGGTCACACCCCTGACGCCAACACCCTGGCTTCCGCTGCCCAGTTACTTTTTGCAGAGTGACCCCAGTGCCCTCCCAAATGGCTGCCTTCATTCCTGTCTGAGAGAGAGCATGTTTCTCCTTGTGTTTGGTCACATGCTTTACAGCATAATAGCAGCGAGGATCCATAATTCCTCACAGTGTTAATGCATACATGACGCAATGATATTAATCACCCGTGTGTTCTGCTGGTGATAGTTGAGTTGTTACCTCCCCTCCTTGTTAGCTTGCGGGCTTTGTTTACTTTATATGTAATGTATCTTAATTGTCTCTGCCTGGCATCCAGGCTGGTCAGAAAAGCAGATACATATTCCTTTGTTTAAGGTAGACTGTGCACTGCTTGCCAAACACATTTTAAATAATTTTAGCGCACATTTATAACTCTTTGTACACGCACCTTACATATTAACATTGATGACATCAGTGCTCTGGACTCTTTGGCTTTTCTGTGTATTGGAGACCTGTAAGGATGATGCATAGGGAGAGGACGCTTTTGGGTCACTGCATTTGAAAACAAAAGAAGGATGTGCAGCATCTGAAAACTTAATTTTGCTTGTACTTTCAAAACTCATTATATCATGATGCACTTAAAATGTTTTTCAAATCATGCATTTCACCTTAGTAGTATATGCTTTATAAGCTATGTTAAGAACGTTATTAGTCAAGCATTTCAAGTACCAAAAAATGCAATATGCGGCATGTAACTGGCCTAATAAGGTGTACTTTTGCTAACATGAAATTTTCAGTGCCTCTAGTTGAGTCCGCCTTTAATTTCTGATGAACTTTGGCATTTTAAGAGTATTCCATAAAGTTGCAAAGAGAAGAATCTTTGAGTATGTTATACATTATACTAACCAGACACTTATTTTTATATTGGGAGCAAAAGATTAAGAATATATAGTGAAAGCATTGTTTTTGTCCCATTCCTAGAGGTCATGTTTACGCAATCATAGAAGTCAATATAGGAATGTATCAAATGTTTTGAAATGGACCAGTTAAGAATTCCAGCAATGTTGCACACTTTTATTAGATGTGTATTTAGGAAAAGAATTCCCTTTGGCCTCACAGTTATAAGAACAAAGTCCATGTGCAGAAAGATATAGATGCTCATAATGTTTCCTCCACAGGGATTACAAGGATCAGATCACTTTTCCAAAGAGTATAGTGTTGTTTTTTTTTTTTTTCTCAAGCAGAAAAAAGCTGAATGAAAAATTATTTATAGAACTATCTGCAAGATGGCTGTTACATTTCTTTCAGCTGATTTACAGTCAAATAATTCTCAGTTTTAATGATTTTGTAGTCCTGTTTGTTGTTGTTCTTGCAGAAATAAAATAGTTTGCCAAATCCACTCAGACATAATTTTTGAAAATTATTCCTATGAGATATATAATCAAATGTTTGTGGGGAAAAAAACATGAATGGCCAGTAATTTGTAGGTGCAGTGTCTTTGCTTGCCTCCTTTGGAATAATGTTTTGAGACCTATGGATGAAAAGAACCGTATAAGTGCTAAGTATTGTTGATATGTGTTTATTTTTACTGTGTTCACAGTTAACGTGTTAATATTAAAGTCTCATCATTATTCCTGACTTCAGTCATTCTAGCAATTCAGCGTTAATGTTGTCTGAGTGTGACCCTTGGGTCCAATCCTACAGTTATATCTACACAGCAATTAAACAGCTGTGGTTGGCCTGGGTCAGCTGACTTGGGCTCCTGGGGTTTGGGCTGCTGGGCTGTAAAATTGCTGTGTAGAAGTTTGGGCTTCAGTTGGAGCCTGAGCTCTGGGATCCCACAATGGGGAGAGTCCCAGAGCCTGGGCTCCAGCCTGGGGCCAAACATTTACACAGCAATTTCTAGCCCTGCAGCCCAAGCCCAAGTCAGTTGACCTGAGCCAGCTGTGACCATGCTGAGGGTCTTTTATTCCAGTGTAGATGTACCCAAACAGACTATGGACACTTACAAAATGAAGAACATTTATGATTGCACTGTCTCTCTGGCCTACCTTTTCAAAAATGTTGACCATCCTTCCCGTTCCAATTTTATAGAGACTGTGCCGTGGCTGCACGTTCACTCCACCATAATACAATTCAGATCTTAATAGTTAACAGACGGCTGTTGGTCTGCTGTCCAAATTCAGCTCTCTCTTTCAGTGATGTAAATCCAGAGTAATACCATTGAGTTCAATGCTATTACTTTGGATGTACACCATTGTACTGATAGTAATTGAAAGACTCCAATGAGTTTACACAAGTATCTAGGTTGTTCAAATAAACCTAATATTGAACTTCTAATCGCACAGGGTGAAATTTGCCACATACAGATGGCCAGTAAAAGGTCCAGTCCTTAAGACCCACTTCTCCTCAAAAAGGGTTTTTTTTCTGATGGCCCTCTGCACAACGGTGAATTTCACTCATGGAGAATACTGAAATATCACTTCAATATATACAAAGATAACAATGTATTGGACTAAATACAATATTCTATTAATATAAAAATCAGCATCAAAATAAAAAAAGTACTTACCATGCCCTGTTATACTGCACCTGTACGAGCCTATTCTAGTATGGCGTGGAAAGCAACTTGAAACCACTGCTTCTGGAGCAGGTGGTATTATCACAACTCCAGCTTTTTTCACAGAATCTAGAACATAGAGTATCAGGGTTGGAAGGGATCTCAGGAGGTCCTCTAGTCCACCCCCCTTCTCAAAGCAGGACCAATCCCCAACTAAATCATCCTAGCCAGGGTTTTGTCAAGCCTGACCTTAAAAACCTCTAAGGAAGGAGATTCCACCACCTCCCTAGGTAACCCATTCCAGTGCTTCACCACCCTCCTAGTGAAAAAGTTTTTCCTAATATCCAATCTAAACCTCCCCCACTGCAACTTGAGACCATTACTCCTCGTTCTGTCATCGGCTACCACTGAGAACAGAGTAGATCCATCCTCTTTGGAACCCCCTTTCAGGTAGTTGAAAGCAGCTATCAAATCCCCCCTCATTCTTCTGCAGACTAAATAATCCCAGCCTCACCTCATAAATCATGTGCTCCATCCCCCTAATCACTTTTGTTGCCCTTCACTGGACTCTTTCCAGTTTTTTCCACATCCTTCTTGTAGTATGGGGCCAAAAGTGGACACAGTACTCCAGATGAGGCCTCACCAATGCCGAATAGAGGGGAATGATCACGTCCCTCGATCTACTGGCAATGCTTCTACTTATACAGCCCAAAATGTCATTAGCCTTCTTGGCAACAAGGACACACTGTTGACTCATATCCAGCTTCTCGTCCACTGTAACCCCTCGGTCCTCTTCTGCAGAACTGCTGCCTAGCCGCTCGGTCCCTAGTTTGTAGCAGTGCATGGGATTCTTCCAACCTAAGTGCAGGACTCTGAACCTGATCAGATTTCTTTTGGCCTAATCCTCTAATTTGTTTGTCCCTCTGTATCCTATCTCTACTTTCCAGCGTATCTACCACTCCTCCCAGTTTAGTGTCATCTGCAGACTTGCTGAGAGTGCAATCCATGCCATCCTCCAGATTATTAATGAAAATTTTGAACAAAACCGGCCCCAGGACCGACTCTTGGGGCACTCCGCTTGACACTGGCTGCCAACTAGACATGGAGCCATTGATTACTACCTGTTGAGCCAAACGATCTAGCCAGCTTTCTATCCACCTTATGTCCATTTATCCAGCCCAATCTTTAACTTTTCTCTTCTTTACCTAAAATTGATCCAGACATCTTTTCCAGATTTTACTACACTGGAATCTGAAACAATGCCACATTTATGTTATTTTAATCTTACCTCTAGTGACTATATATTTTTAACTTTTTTATGTTCATTTTGTCTGGCAATTTACTCTTTTATATGGGAGAAGGTAGCGAAAAGAGATCAAAGCAGATATTTTTGAAAATTAATAAAGGATGGGCAATATTTCATCAAACCCATGGAAGCTGATACATATTGTGACGATGTGTGCATTAATGGAGCTATTGAGAAGCCGCTATTCTATTTGAATTGGTGGCTGGCTATGTGCTGTTAAGAAGTAAAAATTCAACATGGATTTAGCGTTTGAACAAGAAGAAAATATTTAAAGTCTGGGCTCACTAGAAATAATACAAGACTTATAAAGTTATAAATTAAAGTCATTATTTTCATTTAATTAAAAATTCAATTTTGAGAGTGAAAAATATCTGAATCCATCACTCAAGAGATAAGCAAAAACCAGTTGCCTGATAGAGCTGGTCTTTAAATAATAGTCAAGAATGTATGGAGAACTTTGAAAAGACTTTGAAGTGACTTTTGACAAAGGTTTGCTTAGTGAAAGTGATCCTAAATGCAGGTTTCACTGTACAGTTCAATTTATTAAAGGCTACACTGGAGACACTGAAGAAATAAACTTGAAAACAAAATAACGTTATTAGAGAGGAAGAACTTCACAGTTCAAGGTGAAAATCAAGAGTGAAGTTTTTAAAACCCACAATTGGGGTCAGATTCTCAAAAGTGCTGAGCATCCGGCAACTCCCATTGAAAAAAATCTGATCACTTCATTTGGGTGCCTTAGTACAAGCTGATGTCTTCTGAAAATCTGTCCCAAAATGTATGGATGTTTTGGACCAAATTTAGCCCTGTGTAAACAGGCACAGATATATTTGACTTTGGTGGAGCTATACCATCTTATACTAAGCATGAATTTGACCCTATTTGCTCTCTTATATGAAACATTTTTAGGTTGAAATTGTTTTTTTTCTTATTTCTTATATTAAATCTTTAAGTTTCTCTGTTTACTATTTTTTTACATAACATTAATAAAAGTCTCTGTAAATTCATTAAAACTAACTTTGAATTTGAAGACTTTAAGTAATGTTCTGTGTTATCAATTGATCTTCAGACAATTAAAAATAAAATAAAATAACACTTCTTGTATAATATTCCCAGACAAAAATTATATTAAAATGGAATTAGAGTTGAGAGTACATATCAGTAATTTAGGAAAAAATACATTACAGGGAGGTTGGTATTATCCCAAAATTGAGTATTATAAGACAAAGAAATTCAAACATGCATATATATATATATATATATGTAAATGTAATTAGGGCACCCAAGTAACCTTAACTCTTCCCTGTAGTGATGCCATCCAGTAACCGCCATGATTATGATTATGAGGCATTGTATTGTTTGTGGTTTGAGATTAAATGTAATTTTTAAAAAGACACATTAGTTTTTTTTTCCTCCCCCCCCCCTTGTGATGTCACTATGGGGCAGAGTTAAGATTGCTTTGAGTGCCCCAACTGTGCAGTTCTATACCTTAACATGTTTGGCTTTCTTTTAAGTTTAATCTTGACTCTGAATTTCCTGGGCTTATAAAACTAGGCTTTTGAGATGACTGAAACATTCCTGTGATGTATATATTACCCTGCATTACTGACTGTTTGTTTGTTTTGTTTCAGCCTTAACTCTGTCTTAACATAGTTTCTGTCTAGGAATTTCCTTGGTTGTTTTGTTTAATTAAAAATTCCATGAATGCACAGTAAACAATACATTCAAAAAGAATGTTTGCATGTGGTATTTCAAAAAATGTACATATGAAATATCAACTTAAATTTAAAAAAAGTATCTTTCATAACCATATTCACCAGTATGTTCTCGCTGCTTTATGCCATTCTGTAGTAGCACAAAGCAGACAGAGTGAACTGGTCAATTAAGCTCTTTGCAGCACCAGAGCAGTGCAGAGCAGCTGGAGTGTATACCCTAGTTTCCCCTTCCTTAGTGGAACCATGCAGTCAGACCTGTAATTACAAAAACATTACATTAGGTGCTCATCCTCCAGCCCCCCCCCCCTTGAAATTTACAGCTCTAATACGCCAACGCTTTTACATGTGTTTAACTTTGGAACTAACCCCATGCTTATTGTCTCCAACAGAACTACTGTACTCATGTGCTTATAGTTAATAGGCATGCAAATGTTTCCAGGATAGGGGCCTGAAAGTATAAGTTTTACAGAATTGAAACAGTTCTAAAGACCTTTGTTACTGTTTTAAATAATGTGTACTACATTAATTTATTATATTAAAATAGTAGAGTAAATATATTGACAAAAAACAATAATATATATTGGAATGGCAGTTTAAATGTAAGTGATTTTATTGTAATTGCATTTCCTTTGGTGGTGCCAGAGGGAATACGGTGTATATATATATCAATTGTTGAATTGCATGAAAAGAGTATTTGATTGGTACTTAGATTATTTTATTGTGAAATATTATAGGCGTTTCAAGGCTTTTTTTCAGTTGATATCACATACTGACACTTGATACCTTTCAAAGCTCTCCTTCCCCATTCTTTAATTTTTAAAACAATTTTTTCACATTTAGAGCATTATTCACAAGAATACTGTTTGATTAAATGTCTGATTAGAGCGAACATCACATTTTTTCCCTTTTGTATTTCTTCCTTTTGCAGAGTTATGGACTAACATTTCATGCTGAGACTTGAAAGCTTTTTGTTTATTTTGTAATTGAGACCCTTTGACCTCTGTGTTGGGTGTGAGATTCAAATGATCAGGTCTGAGTGCTATAGGATCTGATACAGATGGTGCAGATATGCTTCTGTTAACCACCTACTGATGATAGTGTTCTTGATTCAACACTGCATTATTCCAGTTTTAAACCAGTGTAATTTTATTGATTTTTTTTTTAAACCACTATTGTGACCACCAAATTCTGGCTTGACCAATTCCCAGCATAATTTAAAGCAGTCACTGTATTTTATAGTGGCTTCTCACAGCCACCCGTGGGCCACTCCATAACCCAGAAATAGCTGGAGTACTGAATATTGAGGACATATGCCTTCAACACCAAAACACCCCTCTTCCACTGCCTTCCGCAAAGCCTCATAGAATCAGAGAATATCAGGGTTGGAAGGGACCTCAGGAGGTCATCTAGTCCAACTCGCTGCTCAAAGCAGGACCAATCCCCAATTAAATCATCCCAGCCAGGGCTTTGTCAAGCCTGACCTTAAAAACCTCTAAGGAAGGAAATTCCACCACCTCCCTAGGTAATGCATTCCAGTGCTTCACCACCCTCCTAGTGAAAAAGTTTTTCCTAATATCCAACTGTCATAAATATAAAGGGAAGGGTAAACACCTTTAAAATCTCTCCTGGCCAGAGGAAAAACCCTTTCACCTGTAAAGGGTTAAGAAGCTAGGATAACCTCACTAGCACCTGACCAAAATAACCAATGAAGAGACAAGATACTTTCAAAGCTGGAGGGGGGGAGAAACAAAGATTCTCTCGGTCTGTGTGTTGTTTTTTGCCAGGAACAGAAAAGGAATGGAGTCTTAGAACTTAGTAAGTAAGCTAGTTAGATATGCGTTAGATTCTGTTTTGTTTAAATGGCTGATAAAATAAGTTGTGCTGAATGGAATGTATATTCCTGTTTTTGTGTCTTTTTGTAACTTAAGGTTTTGCCTAGAGGGATTCTCTGTGTTTTGAATCTGATTCCCCTGATTACCATCCTGATTTTACAGAGGTGATTCTTTTACTTTTTCTTCAATTAAAATTCTTCTTTTAAGTACCTGATTGCTTTTTCATTGTTCTTAAGATCCAAGGGTTTGGGTCTGTGTTCACCTATGCAAATTGGTGAGGATTTTTATCGAGCTTTCCTCAGGAAAGGGGGTGTAGGGTTTGGGGAGGATTTTGGGGGGAAAGACGTTTCCAAGCGGGCTCTTTCCCTGTTACATATTTGTTAGACGCTTGGTGGCGGCAGCAGTAAAGTTCAAGGGCAGAAGGTAAAATAGTTTGTACCTTGGAGAAGTTTTACCCTAAGCTGGTAAAAATAAGCTTAGGGGGTTTTCATGCAGGTCCCCACATCTGTGCCCTAGAGTTCAGAGTGGGCAAGGAACCTTGACATGTTCTCTCCGTCCCCCCCACCCCACCCCCCCCAGCTTTGAAAGCATCTTGTCTCCTCATTGGTCATTTTGGTCAGGTGCCAGCGAGGTTATCCTAGCTTCTTAACCTTTTACAGGTGAAAGGGTTTTTCCTCTGGCCAGGAGGGCTTTTAAAGGTGTTTACCCTTCCCTAGCCGCATTCCAGTGCTTCACCACCCTCCTCGTGAAAAAGTTTTTCCTAATATCCAACCTAAACCTCCCCCACTGCAACTTGAGACCATTACTCCTTGTTCTGTCATCTGCTACCACTGAGAACAGTCTAGAGCCATCCTCTTTGGAACCCCCTTTCAGGTAGTTGAAAGCAGCTATCAAATCCCCCCTCATTCTTCTCTCCTGCAGACTAAACAATCCTAGTTCCTTCAGCCTCTCCTCATAAGTCATGTGTTCCAGTCCCCATATCATGCCAGGGGGCTACAAGGGTGAGGAGGGCAGCGTAGGACACTTATACCATGCCATTCTGGGAACCTCTACAGAGGAATTCCTGATTGGCTTCTGGCCCCTTTATGCCTCTAGAACTTGATTATTTGTTTTATATTTCAGTGGGATCTAGGGGACCCAGTCATGAATCATGGCTCCATTGTGCTGGGTGCTGGACAAACACATAATAAAAGATGGTCCCTGTACCAAAGAATTTACAATCTAAATATAAGACAAGAGATAACAGGTGGATACAAAAACAGATGGGGAACGTAAGGTAACTATGAGACACAACTGCTTAGATGAAAAGCAGTGGTCATAGAATACCAGGCCCTTACCCACAGTTGGGTTTTCGTTGGCATCACAGCAGAGGAGTTTTAAAGAAGATTTGAAGGAGAAAAATGAGGTGACTTTACAGTTTTTATCTCTATCTAGGTTTCAGAGTAGCAGCCATGTTAGTCTGTATTCTCAAAAAGAAAAGGAATACTAGTGGCACCTTAGAGACTAACCAATTTATTTGAGCATAGATAATCTTATTTGTGGAAATTCTTGGCATACATCTGAAAGGTTTTTTTGCATATGATTCCCAAGTTTTTTTTTTACATTTTAAATCAGTTTTTTAAAATTTAAATTAAATAGAGGTTTATTTTTAAGAAAAAATCATATTAAATTAATGTTGAAATTGATAATTTATATTAAGGCCTAAACTTATTAAAATTATTTAAATTAAATAGAAAAGTAATATTAAGCAGTACATATTTGCTGCCAAGTTTTAAAGAAAGTAAGACCACTGAACTGGTAGAAGTCACTGGCTAGGCACCTGCAAATCAGAGTTTTGTGAAGTGCTAAACCAGTTTTTGAGAACAGCCTCTTCTATAGGAGCAGACAGAATATTTTCTACATTTCAGTTTGTTCAACGAGTTCAGTTAAATGATTAGTTTATTCCAAGTTAAGGAACCAGTCCGGGTGCTTATAAATCAGGAAAGCTTATTTTCCTCTTCCAATCTATAAATATAAACCAGATGTGAGAGGATGAGATCTACTAATCATGGGCGGTGGGTATAATAGGCCAGGGGAGGCCCAGCCTCCCCAGCGCAGCTGCTGCTGCTGGACCCCTGTTGTGGTTTGGCGGGGGAAGCTTTTAATTATGCCCCACGCAGGTTCTGGGGCAGGTGAGAAGATGGTATGTGCTATTCAGCTTCCTGGGTTCATCAGGCACAAAGGTGCCAATTTTTTTCCCAGTGCTGGTGGGTGCTCGCGCTACCCTGCGCCCCACCCCGATTCCACCCCTGCCCTGCCCCCATTCCACCCCTTCCCCAAAGTTCCCACCCCAACTCCGCCCCCTCCATGCCCCTATTGGGCCCCACCCAACCTGCTCAGAAGAGCCCTGAGCTGGCTGGAGCCCCCACAGCCATGCCTCCCCTTCCGCAGACTCCAAGCCACCCTGCAGGAAAATTCAAAAACTCTTCTCTTCTTCTCTCTTCCAGAAGAAGAACTTGAGCTTCTGATATGCCCCATACAGGTATGCCCCTGAGAAGGCGGTATGTTTTACTCGGCATCCCGGGTTCATTAGTAATCATAGGTGCTGACTCCGTGGGTGCTCCGGGGCTCTTCTGGCTGCAGGTGGGGATCAGAGGGTCTCGGGGCTCCTTTGGCCGCAAGGAGTCAGGGAGAATGGAAGAGGCAGAGCCGGGGACTAGCCTCCCTGAAGTGGGGCTCCACCCCCTGCCCATGCTTCTAATTGTAAAATCTTGAAGCACATGTTGACCAGAAACAGTCATTTCAGTGCAGTAACTACAGATAATACTTCCTTTGTTTAGTCAACTAGTTTTAAATGTAAAACGTGTTAAACTTTTTTTCTTATATCCAGCACATTTAAGGTAGTTTTATTTAATTAAAAAAATTATAATTGAATTTGAATTTCCATCCAAATAGAGTTTGACACAAATTGTAAATGAAAAATTAATCTAGTAAATAAGAAATGCATCATTAACCATTTTCTAACATACTAATAAATGTATCCTGCAACTAACTGAGTTTTAGGGTCACCATTTTTCTTTATATCTCAATGGGCAGTTTTTCTTCTGGTAGTATCCATCTTTTCTCTGGGACCCCCATTTTACAGATTGGGAACTGAAGCCCAAAGAGGCTGAGTGACTCACCAAGGTCACACAGGCAGTCCATGGCAGAGTAGGGAATTGAACTTCCCAGGCTAGTGCCCCAATCACTGAGCCATCCTTCCTCTTGAATAATAAAGGTAAAAATCTAAATACATGTAAGTTAAGCCATATAATTGCTTAACTAAATGTGTATCAATATCATGAATCCTTTAGGTTAGCAAAAAGAAGCACCAAATTTAATGTAAAAACTGTATTTAATTGCAAATCAACATGTCTTAATAGCTAGCAACAGGCCCACTGCCAGAAATTCCAGACCCCAGGGCTCAATTCCGGGACTGCTCATGCCAGCCTGCGGGGTCCAGTGTTCCCTCTAATTTTTGACAGGCCGTGTGCGCAAAAAAATTATTCTGTGCAAATTGTTGTGCTTCTGTGCAAATTTTTGTGTGCACGGTTTCGCCCTGTGCGTGGGGTTTAGGAGCTGTGTGTGCACGCACTCGGACACAGCTTAGAGGGAACAGTGGCGGGGTCCCCCAGAGCGGTCTCGTGCGCCTAGGCACCCTGCGGCTCGCCTGGGCAATTTAAAAGGGCCCAGGGCTCCTGGCTACCGTTGCTGTTGCAGCAGTTGCTGGGGTCCCCTGGGCCCTTTTAAATTGCCCGGGCCCTGGGCAATTGCCCCCTTTGCTCTACCCCGCTCCCTCTGTTGGTGGGCCTGGCTGGCAACCTTAGTTTAGGTAAATAACTAAAAAGTACAAATGGAAAACACGATTAAACTTGATGATTTAAATCCAGTTTTCTTGCTTGCTTATTTAAATCATGATTCTGTGCTGATTAGGCCTCAAGTGGAGTATTGTGTCCAGTTCTGGGCTCCACATTTCAGGAAAGATGTGGACAAACTGGAGAAAGTCCAGAGAAGAGCAACAAAAATGGTTAAAGATTTAGAAAACATGACCTATGAGGGAAAATTGAAAAAACTGGGTTTGTTTAGTCTGGAAAAGAGAAGACTGAGAGGGGACATGATACCAGTTTTCAAGTACGTTGTAAAAGGTTGGTACAAGGAGAAGGGAGAAAAATTGTTTTTCTTAATCTCTGAGGATATGACCAGAAGCAATGGGCTTAAATTGCAGCAAGGGAAGTTTAGGTTTGACATTAGGAAAAACTTTCTAACTGTCAGGGTGGTTAAGCACCGGAATAAACTGCCTAGGGAGGTTGTGGAATCTCCATCATTGGAGATTTTTATGAGCAAGTTAGACAAACACCCCTGTCACAAATGGTCTAGATCAGAGGTGATCAACCTGTGGCTCTTCAGAGGTTAATATGCGGCTCCTTGCATAGGCGCCAACTCCAGGGCTGGAGCTACAGGGGCCAACATTCCAGTGTGCTACAGCGTGGTCACTGCTCAAACCCTGGCTCTGCCCCAGGCCCCGCCCCACCCCACTCCACTCCTTCCCCCCCAAGGCCCTGCCCCTTCCCCTGAGTCTGCTGCACCCTTGCTCCTTCTCTCCTCCCCCCCAGCCTCCTGCACAGCACAGAACAGCTGATCGAGGTAGGCGGGAGGCGCAGGGATGGAGGGTTAGGTACTGATTGGCTCTCCTGGGGCTGGAGTGGGGGAGCTGATGTGGGGGCTGCTGATGTGTTACTGTGGCTCTTTGGCAATGCACGTTGGTAAATTCTGTCTCCTTCTCAGGCTGGCCACCCCTGGACTAGATAATACTTAGTCCTGCCATGAGTGCAGCGGATTGGACTAGATGACCTCTCGAGGTTCTTTCTAGTCCTATGATTCAAATCAGTGATTTAAATTAATTTTAATTAAATTAATCCATTCTGACTGTAGTGGTATTGATCTTTGTAGTTTGCAACTAATGAGACACCCCTATTGCAGTTTTCAGAGTAGCAGCCGTGTTAGTCTGTATCCGCAAAAAGAAAAGGAGTACTTGTGGCACCTTAGAGACTAACCAATTTATTTGAGCATAAGCTTTCGTGAGCTACAGCTCACTTCATCGGATGCGTTCAGTGGAAAATACAGTGGGGAGATTTATATACACAGAGAACATGAAACAATGGGTGTTACCATACACACTGTAAGGAGAGTGATCAGGTAAGGTGAGCTATTTGCAGCAGGAGAGCGGGGGGAACCTTGTGTAGTGATAATCAAGGTGGGCCATTTCCAGCAGTTGACAAGAATATCTGAGGAACAGTGTGTGTGTGGGGGGGGGAGGGAGGGGAATAAACATGGGGAAGTAGTTTTACTTTGTGTAATGACCCAGTCTTTATTCAAGCCTAAGTTAATTGTATCCAATTTGCAAATTAATTCCAATTCAGCAGTCTCTCGTTGGAGTCTGTTTTTGAAGTTTTTTTGTTGAAGAATTGCCACTTTTAGGTCTGTAATCAGGTGACCAAAGAGATTGAAGTATTCTCCGACTGGTTTTTGAATGTTATAATTCTTGACATCTGATTTGTGTCCATTTATTCTTTTACGTAGAGACTGTCCAGTTTGGCCAACGTACATGGCAGAAGGGCATTGCTGGCACATGGCATATATCACATTGGTTGATATGCAGGTGAACGAGCCTCTGATAGTGTGGCTGATGTGATTAGGCCCGATGATGGTGTCCCCTGAATAGATATGTGGACACAGTTGGCAATGGACTTTGTTGCAAGGATAGGTTCCTGGGTTAGTGGTAATGTTGTGTGGTTGCTGGTGAGTATTTGCTTCAGGTTGGGGGGTCCTGTAAGCAAGGACTGGCCTGTCTCCCAAGATCTGTGAGAGTGATGGGTCGTCCTTCAGGATAGGTTGTAGATCCTTGATGATGTGTTGGAGAGGTTTTAGTTGGGGACTGAAGGTGATGGCTAGTGGTGATTTTCTTTGTTGGGTCTGTCCTGTAGTAGGTAACTTCTTGGTACTCTTCTGGCTCCGGCAATCTGTTTCTTCACTTCAGCAGGTGGGTATTGTAAGAATGCTTGTTAGAGATCTTGTTGGTATTTGTCTCTGTCTGAGGGGTTGGAGCAAATGCGGTTGTATCGTAGAGCTTGGCTGTAGACAATGGATCGTGTGGTGTGGTCTGGATGAAAGCTGGAGGCAAGTAGGTTGGCATAGGGGTAAGTAGGTTTCTGGTATAGGGTGGTGTTTATGTGACCATCGCTTATTAGCACCGTAGTGTCCAGGAAGTGGATCTCTTGTGTGGACTGGTCCAGGCTGAGGTTGATGGTGGGATGGAAATTGTTGAAATCATGGTGGAATTCCTCAAGGGCTTCTTTGCCATGGGTCCAGATGATGAAGATGTCATCAACGTAGCGCAGGTAGAGTAGGGGCATTAGGGGACAAGAGCTGAGGAAGCGTTGTTCTAAGTCAGCCATAAAAATGTTGGCATACTGTGGGGCCATGCGGGTACCCATAGGAGTGTCGCTGATTTGAAGGTATACATTGTCCCCAAATGTGAAATAGTTATGGGTGAGGACAAAGTCACAAAGTTCAGCCACCAGGTTTGCCGTGACATTATTGGGGATACTGTTCCTGACGGCTTGTAGTCCATCTTTGTGTGGAATGTTGGTGTAGAGGGCTTCTACATCCATAATGGCTAGGATGGTGTGTTTGAGAAGATCACCGATGGATTGTAGTTTCCTCAGGAAGTCAGTGGTGTCTCGAAGATAGCTGGGAGTGCTGGTAGCATGGGGCCTGAGGAGGGAGTCTACATAGCCAGACAATCCTGCTGTCAGGGTGACAATGCCTGAGATGATGGGGCGTCCAGGATTTCCAGGTTTATGGATCTTGGGTAGCAGATAGAATACCCCTGTTCAGGGTTCCAGGGGTGTGTCTGTGTGGATTCGCAGTATATTTTAGAAAAATAGCAGTAATGATAATTGCTTGAATTAAAACAACTTGCTTGTATCATAATGTTGACTTCAATCAGAATGACAGTTTCTCCCCCCCCTTCCTGAAAAAACCCAAAACAAAACTGCAGAATGTTGTGTTGTCAGTTACTGTGCTTTGATACATGGCATTCCTTATCCTTCCAGTAAGTTAGGAATAAATTTGTTGGTAATCAGCTGTGCAAGATTGTACCAGAAACTGATGCAAGACTCATTTCTATTTTACAGTCCTTCTCCCAGTAATGAACCTAGAGATCAGTACAGCATCATCCCTATCATGAAACTTCTGCATCCTGGGTATCCACTGGGCCTAAAAATGGGGCCAGGAGAATAATTTGATCCAGAATTGCTCTTTTCTAATGTTATGTGTTGGGCATTTAGGTACTACACGTTAAAATGCATAGATCGAGAGAGATTTCTTTGTTAAGACTGCACATGTACCTCCTTTACTGCACTGCACCAGTAGGCAATGTGGGACACTGGGCACATCAAGGTCAAAAAAGTGCTTTCTGCCTACTTTAACAGAGAATGTATCTACTGAGAGGAAAGTCCTGGGGAGGTAGAAAAGTGAGTTGGGGGCTACTGGAAAAGTAAGATGTTTTTTGCACCTTCCTTGAAAAAAGAAAACTGGATGAAGGGAAGTCATTTTACTTCTCCCCAAGGATTTTAAAACATCATCCAGTTGGCTGAGATTTGGTGTGTTGTCATATTTTAACCAATAGGTAAAACTTTATTTTATTTTTCAGATTAAACAAGTTTAAATAAAACCAAATAATAGAGTGAGCAAAAACAGTTCATATCATCATAGGATTCACCAAGTGTAAGAGTTATCAGACAACATGGTGGCACAGGCATGTAAACATAAAGAGAAAATTGAAAAATCAAGTGCTTTACAACAAAACTATTAGCATTAAGCTTAGAAAACAGAAACTTGGATTGAACTGGCATTCATTAGGTACAAAATGAGCACAATTTACATGCTAATGGCACAAGAGAATGTAACAGGAAAAGCAGCCAAGAGATGTAAGATAAATCAGCTCTGCACTTCAGTTTACCCCTGTACCACTCCCTGTACTCTGATGGTAAAATGAATCTCTGGGCAGAAGACCAGCACAAGGCCTTTCCACCACTTTTATCTCACTTCAGCCTAAGGGCCTTAGGCTGGCCCTCTGCAGAAGGGTGAATTTCACCCTCCACAAATACGAAATCAGTGTAAAGTTTACTACTTTGCTACTTATCTTGCCATTTTCTAACTAATTTATACCCGCATTACATTATTATGTACATCACTGCTGAATTTTGGCCCTAGTGCCCAATTTTGCTCTTATTGAAATCAATAGCAAAACTCCCATTGACTTCAAGAGGAGGAATGTTGGTCCCATAGTTTTGCTATCAGATCTGTACTTTAACATTCCACATTTTAGAAACTCAACTTTGTGGAAAACAGTGGTGTTTAAACACAGTAATCACTGCACATCTAGTTGAAGTTAAATTGTAATAATTAGGTTATATTTGTGGCATGTTGCAGATGCCTGCTTTGGGTATTTATAAAAATAAAAAAGTCACTGCTTTTTTTTTTAATAGTGGGTAAAAGGAGACAATAGACAGTTTTATGATGTATTACAAATGCCCATTTTGTCATGCTATGATCTGATAGCAGTCTGTGTTGTTGTTCAGTATCTTCAATAAAAGGGCAGCTGGGAGTTGCTGTGACGATACAATGCAACATTTTTTTAATCTGCTGTTACTGATCACATAAAGAATTTGACTAAAATTTCTCCCCCTAACGTATATTAGACATGCTGTTGCCTCTTTTTGTTTTATAGGAGGCGATGGTAGAGTAATGCCGTTTGTTCCACAATGCTTCATATGTTTTATATACAAATTGGAGAAACTCTTTGGATTTATCCTGCTGTAAATGAGATCAGAATCTGGCCTGTATGATTAGAAATCAAAGATTTAAAGAATTTCAAAAATTACCTTCTTAGGTGAAAGAAGTTAAGCTGATTTAAAAACAGAGTTCAAATTCTACTTAGTTGTATTAGTGTAAATCTAGAATAACTCCATTCACTTCAGTAGAGTTACTCAGGATTTATGTTTGTGTAGCTGGAGCAGAATTTGGGATGAGGATCCTAATTCTTTCAGTATTTTTGGCAAAATTAGGAATTTGTCATCTGAATTACCATTTCATTTTCTTTTTGAGTATGGTAGGAGTTTTGTTTATATTTTCAGATGTCCTGGTTGATTGTTTTGTTATGTAGGCTGGGGCTGTTTTGGGTGGGTTGTTGTTTTAATTTTGTGTGTGTTTTTAAACTTGTTAAAGAACCTAGAGGTTAGGATAGGTGATTTTAATATATTTTAGGTATCAATAGAACACACATTTTCAAGGTTCATAAAATATGACTGATTTTATTTTTTTTATCCCTGGCTCCTACCCAGAATGGATGATATTTGTCTGTTTCTGTGTCTGCATAACTTTATCAGCTTTTTATAAAGTGTCTATCACCCTAGCATCTGGATGTTGTGCAGGGATTGCAGAAAAATGACATGATCTCTCCAGAGGGGCAACTGTTCTGTCTTACTCTTGGGTTAGCCACTGAGCTCCTATCTACCAACAGGTGTGTTTAATAATGCTCTAGCTATGGAGAAGTAACAGTGTGAGCTTCCCTTTTCCACATGCATTATCTGGTGATTTCTGTTTGCAACTCTCTGATCCCTTATGTCATGATTTGGCAACATGAGTCTATCCGTATTAAAAGAGAAACAAAGCAGTATGAAGAAATTTGGCATTTCTTTCATTGAGTGTGTCTTTTTGAAGGTGAAATACAGTGCAAGTAATTGCCCTCTGATTTGCTGAGCTAATGAGTATGACAGTTATCCAGTAGTTTCTATTTAATATCTTATGCTTTGTGGATTGTTAAACAGGTGATGAGGTAGCCATTTTTACGTTGTATCAAACAGAATTTCTGAAACTGATAAGCCACATTCTTTGCTTCCTTTTTGTCTAGACACAGGCATTAATTAATATACACAGAAGTCCATTTATCCAGTGGTAACAGTGTACTTAAAATCATTTCTTAAATTGTGATAAAGGCTTCCAGTGGTGAGACTGATAGATTTTCATTTCTTCATAGCAATGTTGACATAAGGTATTTTAGATGGAAGTGGAAGATGATTTGTGTATTGGAATGGTCCAGTTTGGCCATTAGTTGTGCAGTTCCACTTACTTTATTCTTCAAACTTGAGGTTTAATGACATTGTGGCATGCTTAGCAAGTGTTAGTTCTTCTGGATTTCTCTTTGAGGTCAAAGGTCTGTTTATTCAAAGGCCATGTACATTGGCCAAACCAGACAGTCTCTACACAAAAGAATAAATGGACACAAATCAGACATCAAGAAATGTAACATTCAAAAACCAGTAGGAGACCTTCAATAACAGACTTAAAAGTGGCAATTCTTCAAAAAAAAAAAACAAACAAACTTCAACGAGAAACTGGAAACTGGAATTAATTTATAAACTGGGCACCATCAAATTAGGCCTGAATAAAGACTGGGAATGGATGTGTCACTACAAAAAGTAATTTTTCCCTCTACTAATACTCGCACCTTCTTATCAACTGTTGGAAATGGCCGACGTCCACCTTGATTGCATTGGTCTCATTAGCACTACAAACGTAATTTTCCCTCCAACAGACTCCAGTGAGAAACAGCAGAACTGGAATTAAACTGCAAACTAGACACCATTAAATTAGGCTTGAATGAAGACTGGGAGTGGATGAGTCATTACACTAACTAAAAACTATTTCCCCATGCTAATTTTCCCCCTACTGTTACTCACACCTTCTTGTAAACTGTTTGAAATGGGCCATCCTGATTATCTCTACAAAAGTTTTTTTTTCCCCCCTCCTGCTGATGATAACCCACCTTAATCGATTGGACTCGTTAATAGTTGGTATGGCAACCCCTCACTTTTTCATGTTCTGTGTGTGTGATATATATACGTGCGCGCGCGCACACACACACACCCCTACTGTATATTCCACTACATGCATTTGATGAAGTGGGCTTTTAGCCCACGAAAGCTTATGCTCAAATAAATTTGTTAGTCTCTAAGGTGCCACAAGTACTCCTCGTTCTTTCCCTCTCTTGATATTCACCCTTTCTTGACAATAGGCCACTTCCACCTTAATTGAATTGGCCTCATTAGTACTGACCCCCACTTGGTAAGACAACTCCCATCTTTTTGTGTGTGTGTGTGTGTGTGTATACACACATACATATACTGCTTATTGTATTTTTCACTCCATGCATCTGATGAAGTGGGTTTTGGCCCATGAAAGATTTTGCCAAAACAAATTTATTAGTCTCTAAGGTGCCACATTTCAGAGTAGCAGCCGTGTTAGTCTGTATTCGCAAAAAGAAAAGGAGCCGCAAAGGCTCCTTGTTGTTGTTTTTGCTGATACAGACTAACATGGCTACCACTCTGAAACCTATTTAGAGAAGGGTGTAAAAAGGGCTTTGAGAAAACACATACTCTGTTTCTTTTGTTCTCATTCTTCCATATTTAGGATGAGATTTTCAGAAGCACCAGAGGGACTTGTGCTCCTAAATACCTTTGGTGCTTTTGACAGTCTCCTCTTTAACAAATAATACTGGATTAGAATTAGGAAACTGTAATGAGTTCATAAATTATATATGCAGGCCTTTATATTCAGTTTTGATTTGTATTCCAGATTCAGAAACATTCTTCAGCATGTCTGCCATCATCTTCCCCAGCCTTCTCATACATCATAGGTGGGCAAACCACGGCCCACGGGCCACATCCGGCCTGTGGGACCCTCCTGCCCAGCCCCTGAGCTCCTGGGCTGGGAGGCTCACCTCTGGCCCCTCCCCCACAGCCTCAGTGCAGTGCGGCACCGGCACAACACTCTGGGAGGCCAGGCAGCACAGTTGCAGAGCCACGGCCTGACCTGGTGCTCTGGGCAGTGTGGCTATAGCACCACCAGCCACCGGTGCTCCAGGCAGCACGGTAAGGGGGCAGGAGGGGTTGGATAGAGAGTTGGGGGTGGTGGTCAGGGGACGGGGGTGTGGATAGGGGTCGGGGTGGTCAGAGGGCAGGGAACAGGGGGGGTTGGATAGGGCAGGAGTCCTGGGGGGCAGTCAGGAATGAGGGGGGGTTGGATGGGGCTGCAGGGGGCAGTCAGGGGTGGGAGGTCTAGGGGTGGTCAGGGACAGGAGCACGGCGTAGTGGATGGGGTAGGAGTCCCGGGGGAGCTGTTGGGGGTGAGAAGCTGGGGATGGGGTCGGATAGGGGGCCGGGCCATGCCTGGCTGTTTGGGGAGACACAGCCTCCCCTAACCGGCCCTCCATATAACTTTGGAAACCCGATATGGCCCTCAGGCCAAAAAGTTTGCCCGCCCCTGTCACACATCATGATGTTTGGGACAGCTGTCTTAGTCCTTTCAACTCTTCTAGCTGTTTCACTACCCATTGTTAGCCCATGGTACTTTTTCTTTCAGTTCCACTTAACAAGTTCTATTTGAAATGTTATTGGCAAAAATGCTATTAAAGATTCTAGACTGCATTTTCTAAATATGTAGTATTTTTAATTGGATTGTATAAGAATCACTTCTGCACTGTACACACTAGCAGGTTATTGCTGTTGGAATAGTTTTAAATATAGTTATTGATTATGAATAAGGCTGTGAGTCTCTCAGGGAAGTCATGGCTTCTGTGACTTTCTGGGACCTCCATGACTTCTGCAGCGGCCAGTGCGGCTGGCCCAGGGGTCGCCTGAGCAACTTGGGCAGCCCCGTGGCCAGCCTCACTGGTGGCTGCTGGGGCTGTCTCGGGCCACCGTGCCTCCCTCGCCCGCCCCCATCCCAGCAGCAGGAGTTTGGGTGTGGGAGGGGGCTCAGGGCTGGGTCAGGGAGTTGGGATGTGGGTGAAGGGTGCGGGCTCCGGGTGGCACTTACCTCAGGTGGCTCCCAGGAAGCGGTGACCTGTCCCTTGGCTCCTAGGCAGAGGCATGGCCAGGAGGCTCCACATGCTGCCTCCGCCCCGAGTGCTGGTTCTGCAGCTCCCATTGGCCGGGCTGCGCCCCGCCCCCAAGCACTCAAGATTTAGTCAGGGGTATAAAATATAAGTCATGGACAGGTCATGGGCTGTAAATTTTTGTTTACTGCCCGTGACCTGTCCGTGACATTTACTAAAAATACCTGTGACTAAAACCTAGCCTTAATTATGAAACAATAATTTTGGGGATACTGTGGCAAATTAATAAAACCTGAGTCCAGAGGCAAAATGCAACTAAAATATTTAGTCAAGAAGATTTGTGTTTATATTATAAAATATATTTGTTGCTGTAAATCCTTATGCCAGCTTTCTGAGAGAAGGAAAAAAAATCTCTCCTTTAATCAACCAAAAGATAAACAAATGTAACAAACAAATATAAACAAACTTTTTATAAGGGACCATCTTTTTGTTCTCTTTGTATAGTGCTTAGCACAATGTGTCCTGGTCTATGACTGGGATTCCTGTGTGCTACAGTAATACAAATAATAAACAATAACATAATATTTAATGTTATATTCCTCTGGTACCAAACTTTCTTCAGCTATGTAAAGTTCAAGAGGAGATGTACCACTGAAGAACACATTTATTAAAGAACACAACAATATGGAAAACACAAGTTGAGGTTACATAAAATATTCTGATTCCAACTTAACACCCAGGTGCATGCACCATTAACTGGAAAATTCTCAGTGACTAGCACCCAAACAATCTTAATTTGACCCCACATTTGTTTTAAATATTTTAGGGACCAATCCAACTTTCATGGAAGTTCCAAGGAGTCTTTCCTTTGACTTAAATGGGTATTGGCCCAGGGCCTTGCATATATTTTTTAACATAAATTTGGATAATTGAATATGCTTGTGTATTTATTCTGTGGTATCAGATTTGATGGTTTGTTATGACCTAAACTGTTCCAATTTTAAAATTGTTAACATAATGTTATAATTTGGTGTCAGTTATGTTTAGTCTATATTTAAAGAATAACTTTATCTCTAATGATATTAGGGGTATATAGAATTATTATGCTCAATAAAAAGATAGTAATTTGACTGTGATTACATTCTGCAATAATGGGGGCTGTAAGAAATTACCTTTAGATAGATATTTGAATTACATTAAGGTTGTTTCGAATTGTTTAGTGCAATAAACTTTAATTTAATTTAAATTGAATTGTTTTCAGAAGTAGTTGGTGACGCTCATTGAAGTGGGGGATGGGCTGTAACAATATGAGTTTTATGATAGATTCAAACAGAACAGCTCTTTGCTGAATAGACTGCAACGTTGATTGGAAAAATAAGGCACCATCCTTGGGTGCAACACAACAGTTCAAATAGAAATTACAGGCTTAAAACAAAAAGAAAAGTACATGTTAAGAGACCAGAGAAGAGCTGGAGCTGACCAAAAATAGCCAGTATTGCAGAGAAAGAAACCGCTTTCAAATTCTGCGAATACAATATCAGTGGTAACACTGCAAAAAAGGAAATCTCTATTTGCCAGTTGATGTTTGTTGGTTAAATGGGATTGAAATATTCTGGTTTAAGTGGGCTAATGAAAGAGATTACCCACGCAGACCCCACTAGACTGTTTTGTTGCAACTCTCATATAGCTGGAGATTTGTTATAGGGAGTTTACTGCATCAGGATTAGCACAATTTTCATTAATCATTTTTTCCTCACATAAATTAATTGTTATGGTTAAGCAGGTGTTAGGCTGACGCTGGCTTTGAAAAGCTGTCTGGCATTGCTAACTAATGTAACTAGACATATTGAAAGATCTGTAGAGACAGGAAGGAAGAAAAATGCAGAGATTATGGTATACATTATTTGTCTGAAATTTGAAGACAATATGATTGTTTTAAAAAACAAAACAAAACAAAACACCAAAAACCCTGCTTTTTAGTTTAGATGGAAATTGCTCCACCAACTTTACTACACATGGCATGAATCTTATTTCAAAAGGGGAAAGAACTGTTTTCTATTTTAGAAGAGACAGTGTTTTGTTTAAAAAGCAAACTACTTTGACAGAAATTGCGCAAAACTATGTCCTCCACCAAAAGATAGGGAAAGTTTCTACTTGCTGATGGTTCAGGAAATCACAGCAAGGAAAAAACTTGGTGATCTTACATGATAGGTAGGATAATGTAACTATACATTTTGTTGCTTTATCTCATTGATTTACAGTGCTGATACTGATATTTATTATTACTATTACGCTCTATAGAAAGTTTTTATTTTTGTTTTTTCTTTTAAGGCCAAATTTTGGGCTTATGTGTCTGTAAGGGATGCAGTATATCAGTGGCTCTGTCTTTCCAGACTACTGCACCCCTTTCAGGATTCTGATTTGTCTTGCGTACCCCAAAGTGTCCCTTCAATTGAAAATTACTTGCTTACAAAATCAGACATAAAAACACAAAAGTGACACAGCACACTATTACTGAAAAATTGCTTACTTTCTCATTTTTACCATGTAACTATAAAATAAATGGACTGGAATATAAATATGTGTCCATTTCAGTGTATAGTATATAGAGCAGTATATAAAAAGTCATCGTATGAAATTGTAGTTTGTACTGACTTTGCTAGAGCTTTTTATGTATCCTATTGTAAAACTAGGCAAATATCTAGATGAGCGAATGTGCCCGTTGGACGATGTCTGTGTACTGCCTGGGTATGTGTACCGGGGTTGAGAACCACTGCAGTATTTTCTTACTGCCACCTGTACTGGTCCTTCTTTCACTAGGCTGACTGATCCTGATGTATAAGTGGGTGCAGTTTGGGATAGAAGGGAGTGGAGTGATGGACATCAGCTTTGTTTTTGAGGTTGGAGGTGGGCAGCAGGCAGCCACCTCTCAGAGGGTTTGTATACTGCAAGATTTGCAGATACTTGAGAGTCTGTTAATGGCTATAGAACAGCTGGGGCCAGGATTTGCAGGGTTTGGTTATTTGTTTTCCAAGATGGTATAGATGCATGCAGTTAAAATTTTAGGGAAACAATATGGTCCAGTAGATTGAGCATGAAGATGAGAACTTGGAGTCCCTGAGTTATAATCCTGACAGACCTAAATAATCATTTTGATAATGCTAAGAAGCTGGGTTTTGGAGACCAACATTCTCTGTCTTCTAGTTCTTTCTCAAGTACTCTATAAATTGTGCCATGTTTGTTCATGGGGGTATTACATTACTTAGCTCTGATGGAGGTTTTGCTGCAGTCTGACACACATGCTTTGAATGTGGTTAAGGATTCATTATTGTGCTTTCTCATCAAGGAAAGCTATTTTCTTGGCAGTGTTGCTAGCTAGTGCTAGGACCACTTTTATGTATACATGTTTTTTTACACTATTACTATGGCATATGTATGTAAGAGGAGTTTTAGTCTCAGCTTTAGTGGAAGGGAATAGGTGAATCATTTAACCTTTCTGTTCCTCATTTTACTGATCTGTGAAATAAGTGGAACAATTTCTAATAGTACTTACGGCATTTTTTTTGGTGCATTGAATATTTGTAAAGAGAATCTGGTTCCTTGCGTCAATAGTGAAGTTGCATAACTTGCACCAATTTGATATTTAGTGGGTGTGCAAAATATGTCCAATTTACACGTTAAAAGATGGAAAGCTGGGAAATGAAGCAGAAAGCTACTAACAGGAGGGTATATAATAAAGTAGGCTCCCACAATTTATCTTCTGTTCTGTTCTTTGTTCGTCAGCCTTCTGCCCGTCCTCATGTAAGCACACCCCTTGAATGTCAAATCAATGCGAGTGTCAAATCAATGTGAGTTACATATCTTTACCACATATACAGTTTTTATATCACTGCCGCATTTTGTTTTCAACCTTGAGATTTAATTCTGTCTTTGGGAAACTCAGTAATGTTGCCATTGTACTTTGGGGGAGGGTTTGTTGTTTCCATCATGCTTTGCTTCATCGTTACTTTTTAAAATGTCTTTTTTTTTTTTTTTTCCCTTAGCTAACTGTTCACCACCATGCCAAAATGGAGGGATGTGTCTGCGACCTCAGCTTTGTGTGTGTAAACCAGGGACGAAAGGTAACTCCTGTGAGGATACTGTCACGCAAGATACTTCTTCCACCGGAGGTCAGGGCCCTGTGGCACCACCGTGGCCAATTCCTCAGCAGGCTGCTCAGCAGACTTTCTCTCAGAAGGTACAGGTTCCACAGAAAGTCAGCCCAGTGGCTCAGATGATGTTCACTCTCAAGCAGAAGCCGCCTGTTGGATTACCTCAGCAACTGCAATCACAGTAAGTTTTCTGCCCATCTTTCTTTTAAAATATATTAGATTTAGGGAAATGCATAATTTAAAACAAAATATTATTCCTTTTAACTGTCTATGCAAAGCTGAGAGACTATTTATTAGCTTGGAGATCTTTTCAAAAAGTTGTTGTGTAAAAGCATCAGTTATTCTATTCTATTTTTTATTTTATTTTATTTTATTTTATTTTATTTTATTTTAAAAACCTCATTAAGTAGATCCACTGGGCCTTTTATAATATATGGACCGAATCCATTCAATGTATGGGAGAAATGCCATTAAAGTCAATGAACTTGATTCTCTTCTCATTATGATTTTTACACTGATGTCACTATGTTGACTTCAGTGGAATTTACTTTTAATTTACACCTGTGTGAGATGAAAATAAGGCCCAAAATGTCATAACTGTTGGAGTTTAATTGAGAACAGAATCCAGCATAGTAGGACTATGCACATGAACGAGGAGAGTAAAATTTGACCTTTACATTGTGCTCTGGTTCTTCTTGGCTTTTTCATTTATGATCTTAACGGCTAGAAAAACTTATTGCTTCTTCATGGTAAGGTTCACAGATCTGTCAGGATGCTTATTTCAGCCTGTTCGGAGCATGGGGGCAGAACCTGTCACTGGCAACGGGAATTCTCCCCTCCTGAAGTTCCCTCCAGTTTTTTCTGCCTCCACATCGGCTGGTGGCTCAACCAGGCCTCTCTGCTGCAGCACTTTCCTGAGGGAAATGCCAAACTTTATTTACAATGTTTAGATTAACAATTTGGCTCAATAATGTAGCTGTCAAATTCTGTGCTGTGTCTCAGGGCTGCGTTTACCTTTTGGGGAGACTGTCTCCTATACTCTGCTTCCCCTCTGAGGCATGGTGCCCCTGTACGTTTGAGGGAAAACTCTGAGCAGAGAAAACCCAGAGACAAAAGGCATGGTCTGTGTCTCCTGCCTGTTGTGTCTGTTGCTCCTTGGGAGGGTGTAAGAGAGGGATAAGGATTTCCTGTCACACCTAAAAGATTGCTGCTGCTGAGTCACCATGCCCTAATGTCCAGGTTATTGTTTCCATCTTCTGTTTAAGCTGCCGTGCCTTGTCACTGCCTCTGTCTCTTCCTCCAGCAGTTGTCTAAGGAATGAGGAGAAGGACAGCATCCCAGTTGTGGAAGAACTGGCAGGCAGTAAGGGGCGTCTTGGCCCACTGTAAAAGGGGTATGCCTGCCCTGTGGCGCCCTCTGCCTTGATTTCCCTATCACAGATTCTCAGGAATAATCCAGAGTTTTATGCTCAATAACACACACCTTTTTTGGGGACTGGTTTATTAACCTAAAACAAATCCAAGGTAGCGGGGCCCAACTCTGAAATCGAAAGTCTCAAGGAAGCTGGACCTCTTCAGCAGGAAAGTGTATTCCACTGGGGGGGCTCCAGCTTCGGATTGCTAACCAGTGAGTGATCCTCAGTAGATGTAACTTTTAATTCATGGAATACTGTCATGAAATTTGAGAGTTAATCCCCACACATTCTAGAGCAGAATTTGCAGCTGTGATGGAGGGCTAGGAAGTGACATGGACCTCTTTACAGGCTTCGCTGGATGTGGCAGACTTGGCCATGTGAACAGTGTCTTCTGCCATAGCCATGAGGGGGAGCTCATGGCTCCAAGTATCGAGCCTCCCACAGAGGTCCAGCAAACAATTCAGGACCTGCCCTTTTTGGAACAGACTGATTCCAAGCTCCATAGCCTAAAAGACTCACCCCTGTCACCCAGAAGAAACATTTTAAGTCCTAGCCCCCTCCACACTTTTATCGTCCCCAGCCTAGACAGGACTTCTCCAGAAAGAGGGGCAAGAATGGCAGGCGCAAGCCTCGACTAGGCAATCCTCTGACTCTAAGCACGCCTTTTAAGGGTGTGCCCCAGGGGCGATACACCAGTCCAGTAACTGGATTCTTCACCTTGTTTTCTGAACTGTCTGTCCTACTTCTATCGTGCTTGGGTCCAGATAACCTCACATCGCTGGGTTCTCCACACAATAGAAGTGGGATATTCTCTCCAGTTCCGCTCCTCCCACTCCCCTTCCCTGTCCCTCTTCAGGTACCCTTCTCACAAGCAACTCCTCATGCAGGAGGTTCCTCAGGAGCTAAGGGGCAAGGGATTTTACTCCCGATATTTCCTAATCCAAAGGGGGTCTCTGAAGTTCATCATGGTCTCGTTGGCCGTCATCATCCCATCCCTGAATCTGGGGATTGGTAGCCACCCTCGACCTGAAGGATGCATGCTTCGACAAATTGATAGTCCCGGCCCACAGATGCTTTCTCAGGTTCGTAGTGAACTGCAGTCGTTACCAGTTTACAGTCCTCCCCTTCAGCATGTCTGCAGCCCCTCAAGTTTTCACCAAGTGCATGGCAATCGTAGCCAGCTTCCTGAGAAAAAGGCAGGTGCTGGTATTCCCATACCTTGACGACTGCTTGGTCAGGGGCCGCTCCACAGTACAAGTGGAACTACATGTCAGCATGATAAGGTATACTTTCAACAGGCTGGATCTGCTGCTTAATGTACAGAAATCAACTCTGTTCCCTACCCAGAGAATAGAGTTTATCAGGGCAGTGTTGGACTCGGGTCAAGTCAAAGCCTTCTTGCCAGAGTCTCGTTTTCAGACAATGCACGACATCCTAGAAGGCTTCAGGCAGTACCCCACCATTACAGCAAAGAATTGCTTGACGCTCCTCGGTCATATGGCATCTTGTATGTATGTAGTACAACATGTGAGGCTGAGGCTCAGACCTCTCCAGTGCCTGGCTGGCATCAGCTTATCGACCTGGCCGCGACAGCCTGGACAAGGCGGTCACATTTCTACCATAAGTTCTTGGGTTTCTCCAATGGTGGATCAGTCCACAGGCGGTGTGCGCAGGAGGTCCCCTTTGGCAAACTGCATCCCTCGCTGTCCCTGGTCACAGACGCATCAGTGATGGGGTGGGGAGCACATCTGGGAGAGATCAGGACATAGGGCCTTTGGTCCCAAATCAGCTCTCACTTCACATCCACGTCAGGGAGCTGAGAGCGGTTTGCCTGGCATGCCAGGACCTTCCAAGCCCACTTGAAAGGGAAAGGTGTGTCAGTGGTGATGGACAATATGACTGCAATGTTTATATAAACAGACAGGGCGGAGCTTGCTCCTCTCCCTTATGTCAGGAAGCCGTCAAATTGTGGGACTTCTGCATAGCCCACTCAATACATCTGGAGGCATCCTACCTCCCGGGTTCTCAGAAAAAGCTGGTGGACCATCTCAGTAGATACTTCCACAACCACAAGTGGTCCATTCGCCTGGACATGGTGAACACCATTTTCCAATGGTGGGGCGTTCCCCAGTTGCCACAAAAAGCAATAGTAAGTGCCTGCAGTTCTGTTCCTTCCTGAATCACCGTCCGAGCTCACTTGTGGACCTATTGCTTCTCCCCTGGAGGGATCACCTGTTTTACACATTCCCACCTATCCCACTTGTCCACGAGGTTCTGCTCAAGATTCGCAGGGAGGGGGCTGCAGGCTGATAGTGCCAGCCTGGCCTCGACGGCACTGGTATATCTTGCTTCTGGAGCTATCGGTGGACACCTCAATCTCCTTGCCCTTACTTCCGGACCTGATCACTCAAGTCCCCGGCCATCTCCAGCATCCCAACCTTGAGTCTCTCCACCTCACAGCTTGGAACCTTCATGGTTAAACCCAGTAGAGCTAACGTATTCTGAACCCATTAGGGAGGTTCTCCTTGGCAGTAGGAAACCTTCCACCAGGGCCACCTACCTGACCAAATGGAAAAAATTCTTGATCTGGTGTTCGCAGAGCTGCACCCCTCTGATGCAGTCATCAGTAGTCCAAGATGAGAGGTATCGGCTACGCTTAAAGAAGCAGGGCCTGTCAGCCTCATCAATAAGGGTTCACCTCATCGCCATTTTGGAAGTCCACCCGGGAGTCGCTGGTCGATCAGTCTTCGTTAACCCAATGGTCGGTCAGTTTTTTTAAAGGTCTTGACAGATTATACCCAGAAATTAGGCAGCTGATCCTGGCTTGGGACCTTAATCTGGTTCTTTCAAGATTAATGGGGCCTCCCCACTTAGAGCCCCCAGCGACTTACTATTTACTTTATCTGTCATGGAAGTTGTCATTCCTGGTCGTAATAACATAAACAAGAGAGTGTCTGAGCTTAAAAGGCCCTAACTTCTTACCTTCCTTACACCGTTTTTAACAAGGACAAAGGTGCAGCTTAGGTCTCATCCAGCCTTTCTCCCAAAGGTCGTCTGTCAGTTTCATGTGAATCAGGACATTTTTCTCCCAGTTTTTTTTACCCTAAGTCACACAGTCAGGAACAAAGACTCCACTCTTTGGATGTTCAGCAAGCACTGACCTTTTATATCGAATGCACGAAGCCATTTCGTAAGTTGAACCAGCTGTTCATCACAGTAACAGACAGGATGAAGGGCTTCTTGGTATCTTCTCAAAGAATTTCATCATGTATCATGTCCTGTATCCGGGGATGTTATGATTTGGCAAAGATACCTGCCCCTGCACTGATGGCACATTCTACAAGGGCACAGACCTCCTCAGTGGCATTCCTGGCCCAGGTCCCGATTCAGGAGGTTTGCAGGGTGGCGACATGGTCCACGGTCAACACCTCCAGTTCCTGTGATGCTGTCACCGAGCATGCCTGGGACGATGCAGCATTCGGCAGAGCTGCGCTTCAATCAGTGATTCCATGAACTCTGACCCTGCCTCCTAGGTAAGGCTTGGGAGTCATCTATTTGGAATCAACATGAGCAAGCACTTGAAGAAAAAGCTTCTTCAAAAAAGCTTACTTACCTTCTCATAACTGTTGTTCTTCAACATGTGTTGCTCATGTCTATTCAAAGACCCACCCATCTTCCCCTCTGTTGGAGTATCCAGCAAGAAGGAACTGAAGAGGCGGTGGGTCAGTGGGGACCTATATACACTGCTATGAAGGCACGACTCTAGGGAGCTTCACAGCCAACCCAAGGGGTACCACTAGGGGAGAAACCTTCCGACGACTGTGCATGTAGCATGTGCACACCTACTTGGAATGGACATGAGCAACACATCTCAAAGAACAGTATTTATGAGAAGGTAGGTAACCATTTTTTCCCGGCTATCTTAGTGATACAATGGGAAACTTTATGGATTGCGGAGGCTATTCAGGAGTCAAGGAGAAGAGTCAATTTACAATCCTGACTCCTGCCAGACACTACAGAAAGGAATACAACTCGCATGAGAAGCTGAAGCAGTCCATGGAGTACAAAAGGAGAAAATATCTGTTTGCAAGAGGTAGCTAGAACAAGCACAGGGTCAGTAGCTTCCCACTGTTGCATCAGAGCTATCGGTAGGTCTTCAAATTAGCTTTACCTGGAATTAGGCCCCCCCAGTTGGTACCAGGTTCTCTCAGTTTGGGAGCAAAAGAGCTTACATGTAGCTTTGACTAAATGAAATCACTGGACATTGCCCAGAGGGGGTACCCAATAGAGCTGTACAAGAATTACAGGAACAGCTTTGTCCCATTTGCAGTCTCAGCAAACCATGGAAAGGTCACAACATGAATGAAATCATCCATCATCTACTTCACATCAGAGCACGGAAACCTGTTTCCCATCCTGTTTTTATCCCCTGAGACTCAGGGTTTTGCTCTGCTTGTTGTTATCTGAAAAATCTAAATAAGTTCCTCATGGAGGCTTGTCTTCAAAGTGTTCCCATTTTGCCATCCTCAGACAATTCTTATGTTTTGCAGATGGATGGCAGCTTTTTTCTTTTTCCAGCTTTGATGATTAGCATTACATCTGCTTCCAGGATCCCTCTCCATGATCATGGTAGCACTAATATTGGCTTTAGGGAAGAAGAAGAAGAAAAAATTCACTTCCAGGACAGAATTCTGATGAAAAAACTGAACAGAGTGAAGGTTGAAGCCAACAAAGTATCTTCGATTCAAGACAAAACAGACACGTGGTCCAAGAGAAGTCCATTCTAGGTCTGTGTTGAGGATACAAGGTCTCATATCAGAAGAATGTTAACAGAAGATGAAGATTGCCATAACTGAAAACAAGTGGTGTCACAGAAACAAAAATTCAATTCTTACTGGAGCATGTTGGGAATTTTGATCTCATACACAGGCATGCTTTTATGATCCAGAGTTCATATTATACCTATCTAGTAATTCTGGACATTCCCGCCTCATCTCCCCTTATCTCATCCATTGGCAGAGATCCAGCTCCAGTTGTATATTCTCTACTCCCACAACTAGTGAATGCAGAGAATCAGGTTGTTTTTTCTTTTTTAAGGGATCTTCCCAATTCGGTTCAAGGAATTGGTACCAGAAGGAGAGAGCACGGTATCCACCATTCGGAATGCAATGATTCATTGAATTCTCAGAGCTTTGGATAACAGACCTGTTCTGGTCAGGACAGTCAATGTGTCTGATTATGTTCTTCTTTCCGGTTATTATGAAAACTCTATCAGCTCTACTCCAGAGAAGTCTTCTGTTCTAGGTAGAGCAAAATTTCCTGTTTCTATGTGCACTGCTCACCAAAGGAGAGATGAACTCCAAGACTTACATGGTAGAAGTTAGGTTAGCAGAGTGGTTCCGACACCCAGAAATATTTCTTTCATTGTAAGTCAATTTGGAGGGCTGGTGACCGTCATCTTTGGATCTGGAAACAGTAAATAAAGTATCCTGCCTCTCTGTATGTCAGGACCTGTGTTGTGAGATCGTGAATGACATCTTGCAAAGCCAGGGAAGGTCCAAGCTATGTGCCGTCCTACCTATTCCACTGATCCCCTAGGGAATACAAAAGATAGAAGTGAGGGAACAGTAGTGAAACTGTTTCTGACTTTTTGGTTAACCTAGCCTGATTCACCTAGCTTTGGACCTTCAGATGTGTCTGCATCAAAGAAGAGCTCTGCTACTGTAAGACCCACCGTCCACTGGGGACCAGACTGATTTATTTGGATGAAGTGATTATTGATCTCATCGAACCCAAAAGAGAAGTGAACAAATAGAACATATTCTACTGACTGGTGCAAAGTCCATAGTTTAACTGCCATGTTAAATGAGTGAAACGGCCTTGAGTGGCCATAGCCAGGAGAGCTTTATTGTGGATGTATGAGTGTCCAAGGAAAAAAGTCAAGTCTCTGTAGTATAATGCTTTCATCATGTTCAAGAGAAGAAGGTTTTTGTACAGATCCCTATTTTAGACGCTTCCTTAGGATGTCACTTTATCCAACCATGCAAGGTCATAGAGCATGATCTTGGAACCTCATTTTGCTCTGTATAACACTACCGATATTGAAGCTCTGCAGAAGGTGATGTTATGTTTCCTACCCTCTAGGGTAGGCCTCCAAGGGCATACTGTCTAAAATCACATGAGTATTCTTTATTGGAAGTTGTGAACTTTCTCTAACTAAACCCATTAATGTACTTTTAAATCAGCCTGGTAGTCCCTCACAACTGTCATAGCATTCCTTTCCAAAGTACATTCAGGAAAAATTCCTCCTTTGGTTAAGGTTCAAAGTTCAGTCCTTAGGAATAATGCAATATTAGGGCAGAGTAGTGGTGACTGCTGTACTGAGATCTGCTAGATGGCCATTGGTTAACCAAATTCTACATATTAATCATCCAATCTTAGTGAATGACTTTTCCTTTCTTTTGGCTGAAGTCTTCTTCGGCTTTTATATTAACGGGAGGATGGAGGAGATATTTATATGTAATTTTCTTCATTTTGGATGTGGCATGGAATGTTTTGGACCTTGAGGTTATATACAATTCCTTTCTTATCTTTTGTTGTGGTCCTGTTTAGCATATGATCTCAGCTGTGCTTGAATCATACTCTTGTTAGATTTTATCTATTATTTGCTATTCTTAGCAGTTTTAGGTATTTTAGATACTTTTGTCTAGGGTTGAGGTTTTTTTTTTCCCCTGTGGTTAGAACACTTGGCTCCATGACAAGCTCTGTCTTGGTGTTGATCACATGGCAGAGCTGAGAAAGGGGTTCAGAAGGTGCCCTATAATATAGTTTCTGAATCCAGTGCCTACACCAGGGATGATTCTTTCTGGAAAACATAAGAACGACCATAGTGGGTCAGACCAAAGGTCCATCTAACCAAGTATCCTGTCTTCTGACAGTGGTCAATGCCAGGTGCCCCAGAGGGAATGAACAGAACAGGTAATAATCAAGTGATCCATCCCCTGTCACCCTTTCCCAGCTTCTGGCAAACAGAGGCTAGGGACACCATCCCTTTCAATCCTTGCTAATAGCCATCTATGGACCTATCCTTCATGAATTTATCTAGTTCTTTTTTGAACCCTGTTATAGTCTTGGCCTTCACAACCTCCTCTGGCAAAGTGTTCCACAGGTTGATTCTGCGTTGTGTGAAGAAATACTTCCTTTCCATTCCTCCTAACTGATGTGTGAGGTGTAGATCTGGCTCTTATTCTAAGGGCTTACAAGGATCAACAAGTGAAATATCAGACCTTCCTGATTAGGATAGCCTTGTGTGTGACGTCTGTGGGCTAGGGTTGGTTCAAAATTTTTAATCTATACTGTTTTTTGAGGAAAAATTGGGTTTTTAGCTCCCATTTTTTAAAATTTTATTTTATTTATTTATTTTGGCAAAAAGTATCGGCTTTCCACAGAATTTTATTCCCCCCCCCCCCGTGAAAACCCCAAAATACTTGGATTTGAAATGCTGCTGCAGTGCCTCATGGCAGTTTTCATTTGCTTGCCTCATCATGACCCCATTTTCCTCTATGGGCTGGGCTTTCGGGCCATGGTGCACCAAGGCCGGGGACTCCCCAATGCAGTGTTGCCCCTCTCCAAGAGATACAGATTGTCCTGAATCATGAGAGAAGAAGTCTGATCAGGGAGCCTGGCCTATAGAGGAGTATTGGAGCATGAAGCACCTGATCTGCGAGTCCTGTGAGGCACCACAGCAGTATTTCCAAATAGAAAATTTTAAGTTTCTGACAAAATTTTTCAGTATTTGAATTGTTCAACTCCGGTGGACCTATTAGGTGACCATGACCGTTGTTCCATGAAGAACTCTAGTTGGTTATCTTTGACTTTCAAAAGCCCAAACGCAAGCGCTTAGAAGTCATTGACTACAGTTTTGACACTGCTGCTGACCATGTAGCGGAGTTCTGTGTCTAGAGATTCTGCCTGAGAGAAAAAAGTCCACAGAGGCTTTGAACAGTGCCATGCTCTCTGCAGTACCAAGGCTTTGATCCCTGGTATTTCCAATCTCAAGAGATCAAAAATCATGAGAGTAGCCCAAAAAATCATAACGAGGAGTCCGGTGGCACCTTAAAGACTAACCGATTTATTTGGGCAGAAGCTTTCGTGGGTAAAAAACCCACTTCTTCAGATGCATGGAGTGAAAATTACAGATATAAGCACAAATATACTTGAACATGAAGAGAAGGGAGAACTTAAAGTGGGGAACCAGTGATGACAAGGTCCAATAATTGAGGAGGAGGAGGTGTCAATACCAAGAGAGGGAAAATTGCTTTAGTAGTGAGCCAGCCGCTCCCAGTCCCTATTCAAGCCCAAATTAATGGTGTTAATGAAACTTAACAATTAAATTGCAAATGAATTGTAGCTCTGCAATTTCTTTTTGAAGTCTGTTTTTGAAGTTTTTTTGTTGCAGGATGGCTACTTTTAAATCTGTTGTTGAATGTCTAGGGAGATTGAAGTGCTCTCCTACTGGCTTTTGTATGTTACCATTCCTAATGTCTGATTTGTGTCCATTTATTCTTTTACATAGAGACTGTCCGGTTTGGCCAATGTACATGGCAGAGGGGCACTGTGGGCACATGATGGCATATATCACATTAGTAGATGTGCAGGTGAACGAGCCCCTGATGGTGTGGCTGATGTGGTTGGGTCCTATGATGGTGTTGCTAGAGTAGATATGGGGACAAAGCAGGTAATGGGGTTTTTTACAGGGATTGGTTCCTGGGTTAGTGTTTCTGTGGTGTGTAGTTACTGGTGAGTGTTTGCTTCAGGTTGCGGGGCTGTCTGTAAGAAAGGACTGAGATTTTTTTTTTAAAATAGAAAACTGTAGTGTGGGTTTTGTTGGTCTTTTCCTGTCATGAGAGAGAATTAGTTTTGCCCACTCTCCCAAATTTATTGGGTAAGGTGAGTCTGGCACCTGCTGAAAGAGCTCTAACCCCCACATCTACCATCTTCTGCCCAGCCATTAATTCTGCCTCTGTCTAGCCCCTGCCCCGTCAGTTCAGACCCATTCAGGTCACTTCCCCAGCTCCATCCCCAGTTCTGGTCCATCATTTCAACCACCCAGCTCCCACCGGTTCAACCCCACCCATCTCTGTGCAGGAGGGGGGAGGAGCAGAAGAGCTGTCCCATCTCTGTTGCTCCTAGTAGGGGAACGGGGAGAAGAGCCACCCTTAACTGCTGGGCTCTTTTTGTTCCTTCCTTTCCTATCCCTTCCTGTGAGATAGGCTTTGGGTTGCCAGAGGGAGCGGGAATGGGAGTGGTCAGCCTGCAGCAGCTCTGGTTGTTTGTTCTGTCCCAGGAGGTGGGCAAGTGGGGTGGATAGCCAGTCAGAAAGCTCAGATTCAGTAAAGGGTGGCTATTCTCCCCCCACACCCTCTTCTTGGGTCATCGTGAGACTGACTCCAATCCCAGTAAAAATCACAAGAGTTGGCACCCTCCGTGGCTCTGACATTGATGGGAGTTATCCAATGCCAATCCATTGGTGCCAGTGACTGGTAAGGGGATTGTGCAGGGTCATTATGCTGGGGGTACCTCTGACACCAGATTAGCTGAAAGAAGCCTCTCAGCTAATTTTCAAGTCTTCAGACCAACAAGGTCCTTTGGATTATGTTATGTGTAAATCCATAGTTTCACTTTCCTCCACATTCTCTTAAAACACGAACTAAGAGGAAGTGGAGTGGGGAGAATTTCTTGGTGCCCAGAAGGTCAGAGCGCACCAAGAAAAACAAGCGTCTTTTTTAGGATTGGAGATTGGATCTGGACTCCTCTGTGCCATGGATTATGGTTCTGAGTTGGGTTTTTTTTTTATTTCACCAGTGCAGATCCCTGTTGTGCCTACTGTTTCCCCACTACTGAAGCCCTAGTGCACCAGTTACAGGGCCTACTCATGCATAGATGGATCCAGTGGGGATCAGGCTACTCATCTCCCCATTATGAGCTTTCAGTTCTGGGGGAGGTTAAATTGGCCTTCGTTCCATCTGGGATGGATTTTGATATGGACAACTCCTGGAACAAGAGGGTTGTTGGCCCTAGGTGTAAAAACCTGCAGGGCAAGAATCTGGGACCATGGGTGTTCTGGGCTGCTGACTGGTCCGCATCGCCATGGGAGGTTTAGGCTGGGCTCCCATGGGAAGACCCTGTGAGGCGGGGCTTGGCAGGAAGTACCACCCATCAGGACCTGTGTGGCGGCCCCTCCTAGCCCATTGATTGGCTGGTACCAGTACTTGCCCCTTCATGTTTCCTGGTTTAACAACACAGACTGCCTGCCCATCTCTGCTCCAGATTCTACTTGCAATAGACACTACACTCTGGCTTCCCACCTTGGTTTGTCCTCGACTTCGCTATTTGCTGTCTATAACTTGGTGCCCAACCCCAATCTCCTGGTAACCTGACCCTGCCTGCATCCTGACACCTGATTCTCAGTCTGCCCACTGTCCTATCTTGGACTATGACCTTCTGGTACCAGACTCAACCTGACTCCTGATTCCCTCACTGGACACTAGGTCTCACTGTCCACATCCCAGTCATGGCACTAGGAACCATGGTTTCCTTGTGAGCGCTCACAAGAGCTACTACTATCATTCTTCCTTAGCAACTTGTGGACAATATTTGCAGGTCACTTATTCATACCACCATATGATGATGTGTCCCTGGTGGCATAGTCTTTCTTGTACAATTATACCAACAAGTAGAGAATACCTCACAGTGGAGCCTCAATTTTTTAATTAACTTATCAGTTATTTTCTTTGAGAGATACTGGAGTAAGTTTAAACTGGAATGTCCGTTGGTAACAGCAGAATATTCCATATGCCTGGGACTTCTGCCCTCTGTTTTCAAGGCATTTCAGGAAAGGGAGCTACATGTAAAACTATACCACCAGTTAAAATTTAGTTGGTTGAAATGGAAGTTGCAGCCACTCTATCCTAGGCTGTAGTGTTGTCAAAATGTTTTAATTAAACTGGATAGTGATTGGCTGGTCAATACGAGGATGAGAGGCTTTGACATATGTCCAATTTTAATGTTCATTTTAACTTGACACCATAGGTTTCTATTTTTTTTTGCTTTTTCCAGTACTGCCTACCCAGGACTATCCCAGAAACAGTGGCATTTTGAGAGACGCCTCAACGCTGTGTTTTTTCTCTGTATGATTTCCCCTTATTGCTAACACTTCCTTGCTCCCCCCAGTAGTATCAAAGACAGCAGCTCTAGAATGCACAAGGCTCTACATGGCTCCCAGCATTTTAACTGCTTTGCTGTCTACCACTGTTCAGGACAAATCTAGCTAACATAGTGAAGCGGCTGCTGGCATCTTCTTTGTTAGAGCTCCTACCATTGCTACTAGTAGTGGAGCTTCACTGGTGAAAGAAAGGGTTCGAAAGTTGGGGGAAAATAGGCCAGTGCAGACAAGGCTGGTTTAATTACAAAACAAACTGTACTAAAGCGTTGTTTAAAACAGCAAAAGAACTACTGGTAAATGTGTATCATATCCAGTCCTGGAGGGGTAGAGTAACAACTTCCTAGGTGATAAAGGATCTGTATTTCCCTTGGAAACAGAAACCTACAGAAAGCATCATCAGAGGTTTGGTGTATCTGAAGTAGGACAAAGTGTAATGGAATTTGTTTCTGGACAGCATGGACCAAATTCTGCTCTTATTAACACTGGCATAAATCCAGAGGAACAACTAAAGTCAACTTTGGGAAAGCTGAGAAGCACTTTTGGCGTGATCTAAATATGCAAGCATGTTAAAAGACAGGAAAATCTGTAAAGTGCTCTGGGGAATCTAGGATATTGTAATATACTAGGAAAAACTGTTTTCAGTCCTCCCCCAATAACAGGCACTGTGCGCTTGATTTGTGATTCTACTCCAAACCGCTAATTGTAGGGCAGTAGCTTCTGGCATTATGCCAAAAGAGAAGGCCATGGTTATGGCTGAGCTGGCTGTCTCTGTGCTGGGGATAGTTATAACTATAGAAAACCGCTTTCCTTACAGGAATCACTCAGGGCTTGTCTACATGGTGCCTTAGCCTACACTAGAGGGGTGTAAATTCTAGCGCACAACATGCTAGCATGCACTAACTGGCCCATGTGGACCCTGCTGGTATGCCCTAAAAGTTCTCCAGTATGCGTTAATGTAGTCCCATTTCAACGGTTCTACATTAACACACATTAGGGAACTTTTAGTGCATGTCACTAGGGTCCACATAAGTCACCAGTTAGTGAGCAACAAGTTAGCGTACACTAGGATTTACACCCCTCTCATGCAGACTAGGGCACCATGTAGACAGTGAGTTAGGGAAGGAGTGCTTGAACATTGAGGAAGAGGATCACTAGCTCTACTAATAACTTTGAACTTGGTAGGAAAATTAGTATAGACAAGAGCTGAGTGTTAGGGATGAGAAGGAAGCAAGCTAGAGAGTGTCCTTTCCCTGATAACGTGGTAGTCAGGCAGCCCCAGATAAGGAACAGTCCAGCACTCCTAAGTTCCTGTCTACTTCTATGGAACACTACTTGCAACAGCAGACAGGAAGAGTGGGCATCCCTGAAGACGTTAGTTGGTTAAATATATCCTGATATCATGTCACATGTGATGTTTGGCAACATACTATTATTGTGTTTACTAGCTCTTCAGTTTATCATCTGCCATATTTGTGTTCTGTCCTGTAAGTAGCTTAGTTCACACAAGGCATGTTCTATTCAGCAGACCCTGGAGTAACACCCATGCCTCTGCCCCCACACAGAGAGAGCAGAAAAGGGTGGAGCTTCACCATTTGGGGTGCATGAAAATAAGAGGATCCTAATTGTTGTCACCCTGTCTGAGAGGTTGCTACCCATCAGTCTGCACTGGCATAACTGGGGCACAGAAAAGAATAAGACATTCTAATAAAAGCAGAGAATGCTTCCACTGTGATTTCTCTCAGCAAGCAGAAGGGAACATGATCTTCTTCCCTGTAGAAGGAAGCATAGCTTCTGTTAACATAGGCGAGCAGAATCTCTCATCCCTGTATGCCCTACACATAAGAGGAAAATTCAGTACTGCAGCAAATTGACTGAGCAAGCACATGATAGACTAGGACAGCACCTCTGTATTGCTTTTTCTCTCAGGGCTATGACCAATGTATTCTCAGCAGTTATAAGCTACTATGCAGCTCTTTCTAAGCAAGCACATTCATTTTTAAGATAAAAGCATTACGGTGAAAACATATAAAAACAATGAAAGTTCCTAAACACATGCTAAAAGCTTACTCGAGGTTACCCATCAGACTTATGGGGCTTCGTAGGCCAAGTCTTTCCAACTCTTCCACATGCGTTGCATTCCACTCCCCCCCCCCCCCCCACAATCCTCTTGGACAGAACATCCTGTCCGTTTGCTGGATAAGAAGGAAGGCCCTGAGTCAGTTTAACTGCAGCCTTTTAATATCAAAAGCCCCTTCTTTGTCTGTTGGTCTCTAGAAAACCCAGTTTGAACCAGTAAATTGTAGCTTCTCTAGGGAGAGGTACCCCTCTGAAGGTGGCTACAACGTAAGTGATTCACCTTAAACCCTCCCCAATGTTTTTGGTTCCTGAAGGAGCTGTGGTAACCCTCGCCTGATTTTGTATATAGTTTCTGGCTCTCAGTGATATATAAGCCATTCATAAACTTAATACAATATGGTCCCCAAAGATATTGCATACAGTTGCAATATCTATCACAACGATATCCAGAATTCCTCAGTCAGCTGGAAAGAAGAAGATAATATTGTCACATCCAGAGATTCTTCAAGGTATCTACCATGTCAAATCCTCTATAAAGTTCAGTCATGAAAGCTGATCTTAAGTGCTCTCACAGACCCACCATTTGAGTCTTCTTATCATGAAAAGGTGTTCTTGGTGGCAATTAGATTAATGAGGAAAAAGTACTAGTGTTAGATATTTTATCTATGCAGTTCTACGTATGCATCATCCATACAGACAGTGTAGTTCAGGGTAGTTCTCTACCTCATTTCAAAAAACAAACTATGTTTTGCAAAGCACTAGAGCTAATATTACTAATTTTCTGGCTGAAGCTGGCTCATGCTTTTGGGAAAAAGATGGAATTCCTTGATTGTCCATAGGTCACTCAAAATTTATATTCGATGCACCAAATATTGGGGGGCTGTCAAGTGTCCTTGTAGCGATGTGAAGACTCACTGGTGTGGTACTTTCTGCTGGTCATTTGGGAATTAGCTCTTTTTCAGCTCTGGAGCGCCCTCTGCAAGCCTGTGTCTCGCCTGCCACTGGCCCTGTGTCCCTCCCAGACCTCGGTGCCCTTTACCTTGGCATTCTGCCCCAGGGGAACCCCCAACCCTCTGGGCCTCCCCTCCCAGGGGAACCCCCAACCCTCTACACCCACCTTGCCTCAGTGGCTACTGCCAGTCAATCATCTAGCCCCCACTCACTGGGGCAGACTGCAGTCTTGTAACGGCCACTCATCTTTGGCAAGGGGTTAGGACCTACTACTTTGCCTATCCTTGGCTACCCCTATGCAGCCCCAGTACCTTTTGTAGGCCTTCATCAAGGCCTGCAACTTGGGGGTTTACCAGGCTAGAGCTCCCCAGCTCCTCTTTGCTCTTCCCTAGCACTGCTCTGCTCTGCTTCAGGTACCTTGCTACCAGGCAGCTAGCCCTTCCCAGTCCAGGGCTAGAGTGAGACTCCTTCAGCTTCTGGCCCACAGCCCTCTTATCAGGGTCAGCTGGGCCCTAATTGAGCTGGCCACAGCTGTAGTCAGCTACACAGTCAGCTTCCCCCAGCTGTTCTTAATCCCTTTCCCTGCTGCAGCCCTCTCCAGGGCTGCTTTTAACCCCTTTTCTGTGGGAGTGGGGCAGCCACCCCACTACAGTCCTGTTTTGTACTACAAGGAAAGGAAGATGTCAAAAGGTCCTGTATCCAGGTGGACTAGATACACAATATCAGAAGCATGGAAGGGTAAAGAAAGTTGTCTCTCCAATCAAGGTCCAAGCTCACTTGGTATAAGCAATGGCTGTCTCCTAAGGGGAAAGATCAAATCTTCTTTTGAGGAGATTTGTGCGGCTGCAGCTTGGTCTTTGGACCATGGATTTAAGAAATTTTATAAACTGGATCTTCAGTAGCTTTAGGTATTAGGGTTCCTTAGACAGTTATATTCCAGGGAAGAGATTGCGGGAGGGAGTCTTTTCCTGCCCACAATTGACAGGCCTTATTCTGTCCTCACAGAAGACTTGTACAGTCTTCCCACTATATATTCCAAGGTTCATACTAAAAAATAGGATTTACTCTGAAAGACAGGACTCTCTGGTATTAGCTTCTTTATGTTCCGTTTGCATCTGAGCTCTGAAAGAGAGAGAGCTTTAGCTTTATTAAAAATGGAAATAAGTGTTTCATATTATAAACTCTCCTCTAGTTTTCCAGTCATCTTAATTAGCAGAGACAAAGTGAGCATTAGACTAGATCAGATTAAAGAGCATAGATTACATATAACTTTGAATTTAGTACATTTCCTTCTATATCAAGCAAGCATCACAGCTATTACTGAGAGGGAAGTGAAATATGTTTTTATGCTTACTGATTCATAAAAAACTGTAGGAGATTTTCCATACTTAGCAAACTACCTTCTATTTCTTTCCAGTGTCATGCTTGGGAGTGAGTGAGTATAGCTCTTAACTGGGTAGCATGACCATACCCTTTTATTTCTGATAGAGCATCCATACTATTCAAGAGAATTATACAATAAGCTCTGAGCTACGTGGAGTCCCTTTACCCATTCAGATAAAATTAGTGATAAGTTTTAGTATTCAAAGCAAACCACTGTGCAAGGACAGGGATAGGAAGCAGCCAAAATAGACACAACATTCAGGGTAGCTATTTCATTTGGAGCACATTAGCATGACTAATATAGCTAACTGGGAGTGATCGTAGAGATTTGCCTCTCCACAGAACTTTGCAAATAGACCCAAGAATACAGCCTAATTTAGGGAATGGATATTTAGTATAAAAAAAAATACACCAATGCACTTGATTTTTGAAAAAGTTCACTAAAAAGGGGAAATTGGCACTTAAACTGTCCCTGTGGGTTCAGATACAGAAATAGGGAGGATCTGAGATTTTGACAAGTTTGCTTTGTGTCCAGAGATTATGACAGAGGTGTATCCAATACAGACAAAAGAGCAGAAATAGACGGCTTAACATTTGCAACAAACCATATAATCAGTGTATAAAGCAATTCCTTGTCAGTCCATTAGACTTTAATGCCACTAATAAGATCATTGCCCCTTAAGCCAATGGCTCAGTCCCTAGTGCAAACAGCAAAGGCAACAATGGGCAGGCTTGACTCTTTCAAAAGTCACAGGTGAAGTAAGAACAGTTTCTGGGATTTGTGATTTGTGTGTGGGAAGGGTTAGTGGGGGGCCTGGTGCCAGCAAGTGACCTGGCTCCAGCCCGCCCCGCTCCGCCCTCCCGGCATCGCTTGGGGGAGGGGGCGGAAGCTGGAAAGAGGTGGAGTGGGAGTATGGGGGAAGGGGTGGATTGGGGGCGAGGCCTGGAGTGGAGGGTTGTCCTAGGCCCCACACCCCCCTAGGGATGGTCCTGCCTACTAGTATGACCACCTCTGGGCTATATACCAGATTGTTGCATAACATATTTGACATCCATGTTTAACAAGAAATTAGGCACAGTTATCAGCTGATTTGTTTTTCTTCTTTTGAACTAGTGTGACTTTAGAAGGTGTTTTCCACTTCCAGCCCATACTGGAGTCTATTAGGAGAAAATTTAATAAAACCATATGTGGAGAACCCATGTCCATGGGACTTATTTGATTTCAGCGTTTTGATAGTATTCAGTATTTTAGGTAATAGGTGAATAAAGAGCCTCCCTTTCTTCATTCATAAATCTTGGTCACTTAATTTTGGCACAGAAAGCGGATATCTTCTCAGGATTTGGCATTTCTGATCATTACAAATATCACATTAACTGTACGTTTAAGGTTAGCTAATTCTGTTAATGATTTAGGATCACCAGGGGACATATTGTCCAACTATAACAATCTTATTTTCTTTTTCATTTTTAAAATCTGAGCATTTTTCTTTTTTTCCTTTGAGAAGCAATTTTTATACTTTGTGTAGCACTTTTACCAGAACCTGATAAAATTTGGTCTGACACAGTACCATTGTTGTCATTTGATAGGAATTCTTTCCAAGAATTCAAAATGGTTGACTTACACAAAGGGTGCTGTATTAGCAAATTATTATAAAAATAAAGAGGATTTACTGTTCGAATCATAGAATATCAGGGTTGGAAGGGACCTCAGGAGGTCATCTAGTCCAATCCCCAACTAAATCATCTCAGCCAGGGCTTTGTCAAGCCTGACCTTAAAAACTTCTAAGGAAGGAGATTCCACCACCTCCCTAGGTAACGCATTCCAGTGCTTCACCACCCTCCTAGTGAAAAGTTATTCCTAATATCCAATCTAAATCTCCCCCACTGCAACTTGAGACCATTACTCCTCGTTCTGTTGTCTACTACCACTGAGAACAGTGTAGATCCATCCTCTTTGGAATGCCCTTTCAGGTAGTTGAAAGCAGCTATCAAATCCCCCCTCATTCTTGTCTTCTGCAGACTAAACAATCCCAGTTCCCTCAGCCTCTCCTCATAACTCATGTGTTCCAGTCCCCTAATCATTTTTGTTGCCCTCTGCTGGACTCTCTCCAATTTTTCCACATCCTTCTTGTAGTGTGGGGCCCAAAACTGGACACAGTACTCCAGATGAGGCCTCACCAATGTCGAATACAGGGGAACGATCACGTCTCTCGATCTGCTGGCAATGCCCCTACTTATACATCCCAAAATGCCATTGGCCTTCTTGGCAACAAGGGCACACTGTTGACTCATATCCAGCTTCTCGTCCACTGTAACTCCTAGGTCCTTTTCTGCAGAACTGCTGCCTAGCCATTCGGTCGCTAGTCTGTAGCGGTGCATGGGATTCTTCCATCCTAAGTGCAGGACTCTGCACTTGTCCTTGTTGAACCTCATCAGATTTCTTTTGGCCCAATCCTCTAATTTGTCTAGGTCCCTCTGTATCCTATCCCTACCCTCCAGCGTATCTACCACTCCTCCCAGTTTAGTGTCATCTGCAAACTTGCTGAGGGTGCAATCCACGCCATCCTCCAGATCATTAATGAAGATATTGAACAAAACCAGCCCCAGGACTGACCCTTGAGGCACTCCGCTTGATACGGACTCCAACTAGACATGGAGTCATTGATTACTACCCGTTGAGCCCGACGATCTAGCCAGCTTTCTATCCACCTTATAGTCCATTCATCCAGCCCATACTTCTTTAACTTGCTGGCAAGAATACTGTGGGAGACCGTATCAAAAGCTTTGCTAAAGTCAAGGAATAACTCGTCCACTGCTTTCCCCTCATCCACAGAGCCAGTTATCTCGTCATAGAAGGCAATTAGATTAGTCAGGCATGACTTGCCCTTGGTGAATCCATGCTGATTGTTCCTGATCACTTTCCTCTCCTCTAAGTGCTTCGGAATTGATTCCTTGAGGACCTGCTCCATGATTTTTCCAGGGACTGAGGTGAGGCTTACTGGCCTGTAGTTCCTCGGATCCTCCTCCTTCCCTTCTTTAAAGATGGGCACTACATTCGCCTTTTTCCAGTTGTCCAGGAACTCTCTTGATCACCATGAGTTTTCAGAGATAATGGCCAATGACTCTGCAATCACATCCGCCAACTCCTTTAGCACCCTCGGATGCAGTGTATCCGGCCCCATAGACTTGTGCTCGTCCACCTTTTCTAAATAGTCCCAAACCACTTCTTTCTCCAAAGAGAGCTGGTCACCTCCTCCCCATGCTGTGCTGCCCAGTGCAGTGGTCTGGGAGCTGACCTTGTTCGTGAAGACAGAGACAAAAAAAGCATTGAGTACATTAGCTTTTTCCACATCCTCTGTCACTAGGTTGCCTCCCTCATTCAGTAAGGGGCCCACACTTTCCTTGACTTTCTTCTTGTTGCTAACATACCTGAAGAAACCCTTCTTGTTACTCTTAACATCTCTTGCTAGCTGCAACTCCAAGTGTGATTTGGCCTTCCTGATTTCACTCCTGCATACCTGAGCAATATTTTTATACTCCTCCCTGGTCATTTGTCCAGTCTTCCAAGATCAGGAAGGATTTCACTGTTAAGCCAAGCTGATCACCTGCCATACTTACTATTCTTTCTACGCATCGGGATGGTTTGTTCCTGCAACCTCAATAAGGATTCTTTAAAATACAGCCAGCTCTCCTGGACTCCTTTCCCCCTCATGTTATTTTCCCAGGGGATCCTGCCCATCGGTTCCCTGAGGGAGTCAACGCCTGATTTTCTGAAGTCCAGGGGTCCGTATTCTGTTGCTCTCCTTTCTTCCTTGTGTCAGGATCCTGAACTCGACCATCTCATGATCACTGCCAGGTTCCCATCCACTTTTGCTTCCCTTACTAATTGTTCCCTGTTTGTGAGCAGCAGGTCAAGAAGAGCTCTTCCCCTAGTTGGTTCCTCCAGCACTTGCACCAGGAAATTGTCCCCTACACTTTACAAAAACTTCCTGGATTGTCTGTGCACTGCTGTATTGCTCTCCCAGCAGATATCCAGGTGATTGAAGTCTCCCATGAGAACCAGGGCATGCAATCTAGTAACTTCCGTTAGTTGCCAGAAGAAAGTCTCGTCCACTTCATCCCCCTGGTTTGGTGGTCTATAGCAGACTCCCACCATGACATCACCCTTGTTGCTCACACTTCTAAACTTAATCCAGAGAGACTCAGGTTTTTCTGCAGTTTCATACCGGAGCTCTGAGCAGTCATACTGCTCTCTTACATACAATGCAACTCCTCTACCTTTTCTGCTCTGCCTGTCCTTCCTGAACAGTTTATATCTATCCATGAGTTTATATCTATCCATGACAGTACTCCAGTCATGTGAGTTATCCCACCAAGTCTCTGTTATTCCAATCACATCATAATTCCTTGACTGTGCCAGGACTTCCAGTTCTCCCTGCTTGTTTCCCAGGCTTCTTGCATTTGCGTGTAGGCACTTAAGATGACTCGCTGATCGTCCCACTTTTTCAGTATGAGGCAGGACCATTCCCCTCTTGCACTCTCCTGCTCATGTTTCCTCCCAGTATCCCATTTACCTCAGGGCTTTGGTCTCCTTCCACCGGTGAACCTAGTTTAAAGCCCTCCTCACTAGGTTAGTAGCCTGCTTGCAAAGATGCTCTTCCCTCTCTTTGTTAGGTGGAGCCCATCTCTGCCTAGCACTCCTCCTTCTTGGAACACCATCCCATGATCAGAGAATCCAAAGCCTTCTCTCCGGCACCACCTGCGTAGCCATTCGTTGACTTCCACGATCCTGTAAATCTGAAAGCTGGACATCAGTGTCTGTCAGTGCATGGTCTGAAACAGAGATGTCATGCATGACTATATCTCTCTGTAGACAGAAAAAAATCTAGTCTAAATATGAGACATGCCAAGGCTATGGGGGCCGGGGGGAAAGGGGACTTGTCTCCTAGTAGCATTAAGTATTGGTGATGGGGCCTTAATGCAGGGACACATTGTTTTGGAGGACTTCGCTGTGAGTTTCAATGAGTCCTATACAATCTCCCTCCTGAAGACTGTCCCAGCATGTGCCCTGTGATTTCATAAAGGGAGAGCGTGTTCTTCAGCTAGCTCCACAATGAAGTGAGCTGTAGCTCACGAGAGCTTATGCTCAAATAAATTGGTTAGTCTCTAAGGTGCCACAAGTACTCCTTTTCTTTTTGTGAATACAGACTAACACGGCTGCTACTCTGAAACAATGGAACTGTGACGCTTTAAACCAGCTGATCATCTGCCTCCAGGTTTTATTAGGCTACTAAAATCGGAACAGATGCCTACCTAGCATGCTTAGAAGTTATGTTTCAATTATATATAACTTCTTGATTTTTAAATGATTCCCCTAAACTTAGCTGAGGGCTTCTTCCTCGGTAAGAACTATTTACATGTGAAATGTGGAGGTATTCAGTCTCCCAGATATTTTCGAGTTATTTGTGACTTAAAAATCTGACAATACTTGTAAGATCTTTTTTTCACTTTTTCAGTAGCACAATAATGGTTGATGAGATTTTCCTCAAATTTTCAAAAAACAAACAAAACTTAAAAAGAAAGTGCCCTAGTTTAGCTTAAACATGAAAACAGCCCCAAAGGAAAAGTTTTCAACAAGTTATGAGCATATGAAAATAGGCCAGTAATGAAGGTCCCGATGTAAAGTTTAGTTTTAGAAACTGCAAATGATCTGTAGCTATCTATGTACAAAAAAAAAAAAACCCCAATAAATTCTTCTATGATAGATTCAGTGTAACTTGCAATAATGTTTGGATTTTAAAGTATGCATTAAACAGAAAATTGTTTTATTATTCCATACCATCCAGCTTGAGGACAGATTTGTAGAGCACATGACACTGCTGGCGTGTTTTAAAAGAGATTCCTCGCTAGTCTGGATGCTATAATAAACAGTGTTGTAATCTTGTCAGATATTTATTATATACAGCTCATATAATATTTTACAACATATTTTAGTTAGATGAGAAATATTGCTTTTAGATAGTCTAAGCTGTGGCTTGACGTGCAGTTTTGTTACAGCTTTTTTTGAGATGCAGTTCTGTGTATGCTATACCAAGGACAAATGGGTTTCAAAAACAGAAAAGGAAGAAAGAAACTTACAAGACAATACTAGCACTTACTATTATGTCATTGGGCAGTAGGTGGCAAGCTTTGCTTTCATTCTCTTTGACTTATTTACATATGAAAGAATGCCAGAATTTGAAAAGGGTGGTTTGAATTCACTGGAATATGTCATTTCTTGGCAGCACATCTTGAACCACCTATTTTGTTCAATATGTATAATTGCCTTTCTGTTGAATGCTGAAGTGGGCCTTCTCTTCTTCAAATGGCAGATGGACATGAATGGGTACATATGAGCTCTGTTTTGTTCTCTTATGATTTCAGCAAAAGATTACTAATACACAAAATAAATTAGAAACAAATGAACTGCTGTCATGGGCAGTCCTAAATAATTTCTTGGATGAGGTCTTGTCATATACCTCTAAACTGGTTGTGGAGCAGCAGCACCTAGTTCCCAACAGAAAGAAACTAACTTTTTTCTGTTTACCATTCCCCCGAAATGTATTTTCTACTTTTGCCTGGTCAAGCAATATTTTTGTAATTTACAACTGGAAGTGGGGAAGAGGGTAATGGCAACACAATTTTAAAAATTGAGACAAGAAGCAACAAGAACAACACATCCAAAGATAAACTTCTTGTTGCTTGGTGCATTGTTTCTCCCAAAGCCACTCTAGTGTGCTCATATATTAGATCAGAAGCTGATGCACTGAAGTGTCGGGAAACCTCCACCCAGTGGTTAGCAATAACTTTTGGCGGAAAAAAGAAAGGATTTTGGAAAATATTGTTTTCAACTGTCTTAGGGCCAAAATGTGACCATTTTCTGGAGGGAAAAACAAAAAAAAGTTGGGGCAGATTTTGCGCCTCCTTTAAGACACAGCAGTGAGAGAGAGAGTGGTTCTTGGGGGGGACAGTGGGGCAAAAGCTCCTGGAATAAGTTAAACAGATCTCACAATGGCTGCCTATGGGTTGTGCTGTAGCCCAGAATCTTGTAGCACTGAGAACCCCTTTCATTGGGGCTTATGGAGGAGTGGGGGCAATATAGTATTACTTACATTGATCCATGCTGGCCCAACTCTGGGGGAATTCTCCCTCAGCCCATTTTGACACATTCTTTATATGCTGCTGGAATAGATAAGAGCTAGAATCATCCTCTGGGCCACAGAGAAATGCATGTTGATTTTTGTGAAACAGTTTTGAATTCTGCATGGTATGTAGGATTGCCAACCCTCCGGGATTGTCCTGGAGACTTCAGGAATTAAAGATTACTCTTTAATTAAAGATAATGTCATGTGATGAAACCTCCAGGAGTATGTCCAACCAAAATTGGCAGCCCTAATGGTAAGTGTGAGTGAGTTTAGCAGAACTGATGCCATTGTTAAATTAGTTCACATGAAAACCCATAACAGTTGTAGGCGTAGAGAGTTTTTATTTAACCACTAATTTATTTTTATTGAAACATCACATAACACAACAATTAGCATCTGCTATGAGCACCAATAGTCAGTCTGTTCTGCCCCTGCAGACTAGAGCCCTGCCTTTCTAAAATGGAGAATTATAACCTTTGATTTCTCCAGTCACACCCTTACTAACAACAGAAGCTGCTTCACAAAGCAATGTTCATTTATAGTTTTCCAGCTGTTACACAGATCCAGACCCTCAACAAGGAGTCAGGCTCTTTCTTTCGTAGACCAGAGCTTAGTGCTTCAGGGAATATCTTGTATCCTGAAATATTTTTCCACCTCTGAACTCTACAGGCTGCTTTTTGATGGATCTGTTAAAAGGCTGGGAAGTTCCCACACTGGATTGTCCTTTTATCTGATCTTCATCCTGAGAATGAAGGTAAAAACAGATATAACGTACATGTCCTGTCCCCACCCCAGACCTCTCACAGAGCTGGGAGTTCATGCAGGGCAGCCAAGACAGAGAATGGTCCTGCATGGAGCATGAGGTGTAACCTCATCTATTCTGCCTTTAATCACAGTAGCTGATTTAAAAGGGCTGCTGGAGAGAGAGTAAAGAGGGGCAAGTTTTGCAAGCAGTTGTGTGCATATCAGAGAGTTCAGACTTGGGGCTGGGTTCACGGTAGTTGACCTGCTGAACAACCCTGCAGCACCTGCCATCCTTTCTTACAGATAGATGGTGTTCCGCCCCATTCCTCCAGGTTCCTGCTGGGGAAGAGAGCCACAAAAGCTTTTTTCCAGCCTTCCCTGCCACAGCTGGATATTTCATTCCGTGTGTGAGCGGGTGGGGGGAGAGGGGTGTTTCTCCCTCAACTCTCAGACTCCCAAGTCTGAGGGGAGGAGAGGGCACAGGTACTCCTTTGCAGCCTCTTCACCCTCTCTCCTATCTTCGATGGGTATTTCCAGTGTTGCCCCAGATTCTTGTGTTCAGGGGTTTTACGGAGGAGGTGCACCTTTCTCCTCTGAGAAGCACTATGATACTTGTATCCTCACCAACTTCTTTGCCTCTGGCTATAGCTGCATAGGGAATATATATAGCAATTCCTTTACACAACTCACAGCTACAGTATGGATGGGAGGGTGAAGGGGAGAGGAAAGGAACAGGATGGGTTCCTTAAGTTGGTATCAGATAAAATCTTCCCTGCACTGTAGAGATGTTTTGGGGTTGGGCTGTCTGTTGCTAATTGCCATGGGGATTTATATCCAGCCCAGTGGGTTTCCCCTGACCTTCCTAGGTGAGCTGCATTTTGGAGCTGTCAGCCAGGGATATATCTTTAGCCTGTATGGTCCCCTACAACTCTGGTCTCCTACAAATCTTCTCCCTAGCTGAGTATTAATTAGCCAGAGAGGAATCTGTCCTTTGCTGCAATGTCAAGAAGGTGATGAATGCTGTCTGTGCCTCTCCAAAATTAATTCACAAGAGCCTGACATCCTTAAGTGACAGTTGGGTTGGAGAGGCTGCAGATTCTACCCTGAAGAAGTAGGGAGAATCAGGCAACTATGGAAGAAGTATGGAGCCTCTTCGTTGACGGCCTTATCTCCATGCAAGGATCTGGAGTAGCCAGCCCAGATAAGGATGTGCCTGAGCCCTAGATCTTTTGTGTATTTAACACCATATAACTGGTTGCCCACAGACCAAATAATAGCCTCTTTCAAATATCCAGTAATTAGGATACCGAGACCATGACAGCTTCCCTTAACTTTGAAATGCAGCAGCCCTTCCTCTTTGCACTGACTCATAGCTTATGTATCCTGAGAATGCAATTATGCATCTTCTATTTTGTGTTTAATTTACTTTTGAAGTTTGTTTGATGTCAAATAAATGTTGCTTTGTCATTGTCAAAAGTAAAACCAATGCACTATTTGATGTTAAGATAACTTTGGGGAGGCAGTGTATTCTAGTGGATAGAGTATAGAACCGGAAGCTCTTTGCACAAGGGACTGTTCCTTGCTATGTATTTGTACAGTGCAGTGCACTTGGGGCCTCTAGGCTTCACTGCAATAAAAAACCTGTGGCACTGAGTCTTAGAGACCGTCTCAGCTGACTCAGGCTTGCGGGGCTAAAAATAGCAGTGTAGCTGTTCAGGTTTGGGCTGAAGCCTGGGCTCTGATACCCTCTTCCCCCCCACCCCCAAAAGGGTTTCAGAGCTCAGGCTGAAGTCTGAGCCTGAGCAGCTACATTGCATATTTTATAGCCCTGCGGCCTGCGAGCCTGAGTCAGCTGACCTAGGCCTGGTGTGGCTGCGCTGGAGGTCCTTTGTTGTGGAGTAGATGTACCCCACGTGTTACAGTAATACAGTTTATCAGGTCAGTGCAGTCTCCTCAAAGACCAGTGTACAAAAGTAAACTAACAGATATACTACTTATTTCTGTCAAAAAAAGCCAGAAATGTTAAATACACAATGGCCGCTTTGTTAATCATATGCTTTTGGTTTTAAATGCTTTAAAAAAAAAATTCCTTAAAACAACTGTTTAAAAATGGTGTATAGAAAAGTAGGTTGTTTTTTAAAAAAACTTCAAAGCTTTTGAATATTTAAGAGGTGTCCATGGAGACTAGCTGATGGCTCCCGTTTTAAAAGACCTATGTTTTTGTTGGCTCTAATCACGTTCTGAAAATATCATATATTGTGTGCACTGTACAACATTTTCAAACTATTATTCCCTAGTTTAATTTTCTGCAAAAAGGCAAATCACTTTCCCCCATTAAGGTGTGCCAAGATTTTAAAAATCAAAGTTGTTGCTGTTTGGTGTTTTTTTCAAGTCATTTGAGCAAAAAAAGAATCTTTTCATTCCTCCAACTGGGAAATGTTCAGGTGCACTTCTTTTCACGTTTGACAAAAAAATAGTTTCCTCCTTGAAATGAGACCAAGTGTGCCAAGTTTCACCTTGGAAGATTCTTCTGCCCAGCAAATGTTATAATAAAGTATGACCCTGCAAAAATTAGGGGGGTTGTATGCCAGTGCTTACAGTTCCAAATGTACTATGGACCATTTTCTATTAATTATAGTACACTCCTAGAAAATGCAGCTAAGGAAATTATACCGCTCCATTGTGCTTGAAAATAAGGCAATTACTACATTAAATTTCCTGTTTCCTGACTACTTGAATATTATGTTGCATGTTCCTAAAAAAAATTATTGAAAATGTTTTGCCATCATAAAAGAATTAAACCAAAGAGACAGTGAAAGCTGATGCTTGTTACATGCTCCTTTTTATTTTATCCTTGGTGGTCTTGCAGTTGTAGATATAAAATTCTTTGGGAATGCCTGTTAAATGTTTCTCTTACCACAAGTACAGTTCAAAGTCAGATTTTCTTTTTGATGCTGAAAGGGGTAGATTGCCTAAAACTCTCTGTGTATAATTGTTGCCAAGTTGTTTGACATAGTGTGAATGTTGCTGTGGTTTTTTTAGTTCTGCTTCTCTTAATACTCAGAAAGTTCTGAAGTATTCCTGACTCTCAAAAAGGGATTTATATCTCATTCAGCTTCCTGCCTGGTACACAGGATGTAATACATACATTTTTAAGAATTTCAGTTGTAAGTCTTCTCTGAAAATGTGGAACCTATAGTACTTATACAACATATATATTAATTTCCTTTTTAACATAACAGCAGTGGCAATAAATCATTTGTCTGAAGACATTTGCATGCTTCACACATGTTTTTTAACCTTATACAGATATGCCTGAAAATGCATGTGGTGGTTGTTAGGAACCATTCTTGGTTTCTGTCCAATATTAAATAGTGCAGGTAAGTGGTTAATTTGGGATTATGTGAGCACTATGCAATCCATCATTGTTATCAAAGAAATGCAGCATTTTAATTCTCTCAAATGTATTATATTGGGTACAGAATAATTAGGTGTAATATTTGGTACATTTTAAGTAAAAATGTAAAATATTGGATTTTGCTTCTCCCCTCCCCGTTTGTAGAAAGCCTACTGCACAGTTTAAACCTACTTAATCATTGGGTAATTATTTTCACTGAAGTGTTGAAAACAATTGTATCAAACGAGCATAAATAAAACAAAAAAAAATACAAATCTGTATTTGTTAGTTTCATACAAAAACTAGTGTTAATGAAACCTAAGTTTGAGAAATCAAATGAGGAAAAGTCAGAAAATCTAGAGTTTAAGGCCTAAAGCTCAATTCTACCTCCTTATGCTTTGCCTGAAAACATTTTATCTTTATATTATTATAAATTATTTTACAATTAATATATTAACATAAAATATAACTGGAATTTCTTATGACCTTATATATTGTAAGTTACAGGACAATAAATATAGACCACAACTTTAAAAAGTGAGTGCCTAAAAGTAGAGTCCTAAATCCATATTTTGATTTTCAAATGTGCTCAGCACCCTGCAGATTCCATTCAGTTCAGTGGGAGCTGCTGGGTAGTCAGCACTTTTGTAAATCAGGCTACTTTTTTAGGTGCCTGATGTGGATTTTTCTCTTCAGACTTCATCAGTCCAGGGATATTTGAGAAGAGGATATCAAAAGCCCCCTCTACCTGCAAAACCTCAACACAGCTGCAAGTGTTTTTCCTCAACCCTCATCCCCACCCCCACCCCCAGATCCAGACACTCCAGGAAAAAAAATCTTCCCAGCAACCATTAGGGGCAGAGATTCTGTCAAGGTTCCTTCCGCATTCTGAACTCTAGGGTACAGATGTGGGGACCTGCATGAAAGACCCCCTAAGCTTATTCTTACTAGCTTAGGTTAAAAACTTCCCCAAGGTACAAACTTTTTGCCTTGTCCTTGAACTGTATGCTGCCACCACCAAACGTCTTACACAAAGACCAGGGAAAGAGCCCACTTGGAGACATCTTCCCCCAAAATATCCCCCCAAGCCCTCCACCCCCTTTCTTGGGGAGGGATTGATAAGAATCCTCACCAGTTTGTACAGGTGAACACAGACCCAAACCCTTGGATCTTAAGAACAATGAAAAATCAATCAGGTTCTTAAAAGAAGAATTTTAATTAAAGAAAAAGTAAAAGAATCACCTCTGTAAAATGAGGATGGTAAATACCTTACAGGTAATCAGATTCAAAACATAGAGGACCCCTCTAGGCAAAACCTTAAGTTACAAAAAGACACAAAAACAGGAATATACATTCCATCCAGCACAGCGTATTTTACCAGCCACTAAACAAAAGGAAATCTAATGCATTTCTAGCTAGATTACTTACTAACTAACAGTTGTAAGGCTGCCTTCCTGATCTGTTCCCGGCAAAAGCATCACACAGACAGATGAACCCTTTGTTCCCCCCCCCCCATCCAGCTTTGAAAGTATCTTGTCTCCTCATTGGTCATTTTGGTCAGGTGCCAGCGAGGTTTTCTTAGCTTCTTAACCCTTTACAGGTGAATGGGTTTTTCCTCTGGCCAGGAGGGATTTTATAGCACTGTATACAGACAGGTGGTTACCCTTCCCTTTATATTTATGACAGACTCCATCCTCCTATACACTGAGTAACAAGGCCCCTGCTAAGCATTCCTGATATTACAGACCAGATCTGACAGAATTCTTAGGTTGTGCTTTCCAGGCTTTCAAGGAAAAACAGAACAGAAGGAGGAAGAAGAGAGGGAACAAAAAAACATTCTCTCCCCCCCCCCCACTTACTAGTGATAATGACCAGCATATACTGAGTATTGAGTACAGTAACTCCCCACTTAACATCCTCTTGTTTAACGTTGTTTCGCTCTTACGTCCCTGCTCAATTACAGAACATGCACCATTTAAAGTTGTGCAATGCTTTGCTATAACGTCGTTTGGCTGCCTGATTTGTCCATAGCTGGCAGCTCCCCTGCCCCCCCCCCCAGTGCCTCTTGCCTGCCTGCAGACCCCACGGATCAGTGCCTTCCCCTGCCTCCTGCCCACGGCAATCAGCTGCCTTGCGGCGTTCAGGAGGGAGGGGGGAGGAGCGAAGACACGGCACGCAGGCTCCCCCTGCCTCCTGAATGCCGCAAGCCAGCTGATTGCTGCAGGCAGGAGGCAGGGGAGTGAGGGGGGAGGCATGCCGAGTCCTCCCTCCTGCCCCCTCCCTCCTGCCCGTGGCAATCAGCTGGCTTGCGACATTCAGGGGGAAGGAGGGTGGGGGGGAGGAGCGAGGACTCAGCGTGCAGGCTCCCCCCCCCCCAAACGCCACAAACCAGCTGGTTGCCGCTGGCAGGAGGCAGGGGAAAGAGGGGGAGCCTGCGGGCCGAGTCCTCACTCCTCCCCCCTTCTTCCTGCCTACGGCAATCAGCTGGCTTGCGATGTTCAGGGGGAAGGAGGGTGGGGCGAGGAGCGAGGACTCGGCGCGCAGGCTCCCGCTCCCTCCCCTGCCTCCTGCCCTTGGCAGTCAGCTGGTTTGTGGCGTTAGGGAGGCAGGGGAGGGAGGGGGAGCCTGCGTGCTGTGTCTTCGCTCCTCCCCCCTCCCTCCTGAATGCTGCAAGCCAGCTGATTGCTGCGGGCAGGAGGCAGGGCAGGGAGGAGCCAGGATGCGGTGTGCGGAGTAAAGGGGGAAGTGGGGAGAAGAAGAGGCGGGTTAAGGGTGGGGGCTTGGGGGAAGGGGTAGAGTGGGCAGGCCGAGAGTTGAGCTCCCGACCTTGGTTCTTGCAGAGTAGGGGAAGCTGCAGCTGCGCAATGTGCTTCTCCTAGCCTTCAGCCTCGTTGTCTCCAGTGCCAGTGGGCTGTGCCTGTGTGGGGTAAGGCGGGGGCACCTCCCAACTATAGTACTGTATGGCAAAAAAAATTTCCCTGGAACCTAACCCCCCCCCATTTACATCCATTCTTATGGGGAAATTGGGTTCGCTTAACATCGTTTCACTTAGTCGCATTTTTCAGGAACATAACTACAATGTTAAGTGAGGAGTTACTGTATTGCACAAGGGAAACCAAATCCAAAAGAGTCATGGTGTAATATAAGGATTGCAGCTGAAAATGCAGCTCATCGTGAGAAAGGAGAGAGGAGGAAGAAATGGATGTTACAGAGGATCAGAAGACATCCCAGAATCTTAGGTACAAAAGAGAGGAGACTAAAGAGGACCTATTAATCACAGAAATGTAAGACTGGAAGGGAACTTGAAAGGTCATCTAGTCCATCCCCCTGTGCTGAGGCAGGATCAAGTATACATAGACAGTCCCTGACAGGTGATTGTCTCATCTGTTCTTGAAAACTTCCAATGACAGAGATTCTACAACCTCCCTTGGAAACTTATTTCAGTGCTTAACTATCATGGTAGTTATAAATTTTTTCTAGGGCTGTTGATTAATCGCAGTTAACTCACACGATTAGCTCAAAAAAATCATTCACGATTAAAAAAAATTAATTGCACTGTTAAACAATAGAATACCAATTGAAATTTATTACATATTTTTGGATGTTTTTCTACATTTTCAAATATATTGATTTCTGTTACAACACAGAATACAAAGTGTACAGCGCTCACTTTTTATATTATTTTTGATACAAATATTTGCACTGTAAAAATGATAAAAGAAATAGTATATTTCAATTCACTTAATACAAGTACTGTAGTGCAATCTCTTTATTGTGAAAGTGTAACTTACAAATGTAGATTTTTTTTGTTACATAAGGGCACTCAAAAACAAAACAATGTAAAACTTTAGAGCCTACAAGTCCACTCAGTCCTACTTCTTGTTCAGCCAATCGTAAAACAAACAAGTTTGTTTACATTCACGGGAAATACTGTTGCCTGCTTATTGTTTACAGTGTCACCTGAAAGTAAGAACAGGCATTTGCATGGCACTTTTGTAGCCGGCATTGCAAGGTATTTATGTGCCTGATATGCTAAACATTTGTATGCCCCTTCATGCTCTGGCCACCATTCCAGAGAACATGCTTTCATGCTGATGACAGTTGTTTAAAAAAAATAATGCATTAATAAAATTTGTGACTGAACTGCTTGGGGGAGAATTGCATGTTCTTCTTTCAGTGCTTGTTCATGTCCGTTCCAGTCAGGTTTGTGCATGCGCACACGTGCATGATGACCAGAAGATTTTCCCCCTAGCAGCATACGTTGGGTTGGCCTGGGCGCCCCCTGGAGCTGCACCTTCATGGCGCTCAATATAGAACCATGCTGATCTGCCACCCCTTCAGTTCCTTCTTACCGTCAGTGACGGTTGGCTGGAGCATCCCTTAGCCCTTGCTTAGCAAGCGCTTTCTGTACTCATTGTATATAGTTACCTTAATGTCGTCTTAGTATTAGAGTTATTAGTATAGAGTTGTTGGGGGTGTCCATTGTGACGTTGCACTATATATAATTTTATGAAAATATGCTAATGAGTGAGAATATAATGTAACTGGAATGTGCTTCATGCAAAAGGTCTCTTGTAAGGTATCGTTACAAAACTTATCTACTGAGGGTTGTCATCCTATTTGTATAAGTGTATCACCCTTGTATCTGAAACTAGAAATATGAAATATAACTCTGAGGTCCTATTGTAGTGATGCAAAATGTGGGCCATTAATGGTGGTTTGGCATCTTAATGGCGCCCATTAACCAGGACAATTACCTGTAGATGGCTCTGTTTTACTTGCAAGTCGTCCTGTATATCTGTGGGCTGGCAAGTGGGTAATGAAGTCTTACAGTGACATTTGATCATGTCATCTGAACTGGAATCCATCTTTAACCTGGGGCTTTTCCGTTGAGGAGGAGGAGTGGGAACCCAGAGGGACAAAGGCTTCCCGCCTTATGCAAAAGATATATAAGTGGGTGGAACAGAACAAAGGTGGAGGGCCATCATGAGAAATCCCCGAGCTATCACCTGAACTGGAACAAGGGCTGTAACAGGAGAAAGGTTTGTGCCCAGACTAGGAAGGCATCCAGTCTGTGAAAGAAACTTATTGAAACATCTGAGGGTGAGATTTTATCTGTATTCAGTTTTATTACTGTACTAGACTTAGACTTGCGTGTTTTATTTTATTTTGCTTGGTAATTCACTTTATTCTGTCTGCTATTACTTGGAACCACTTAAATCCTACTTTCTGTATTTAATAAAATCACTTTTTACTTATTAATTAACCCAGAATATGTTTTAATACCTGGGGGGGCGGGGGGAGGAAACAAACAGCTGCGCATCTCTCTCTATCAGAGTTATAGAGGGCGAACAATTTATGAGTTTACCCTGTATAAGCTTCATAAAGGATAAAACGGATTTATTTAGGGTTTGGACCCCATTGGGAGTTGGGCATCTGAGTGTTAAACACAGGAACACTTCTTAAGTTGCTTTCAGTTAAGTCTGCAGCTTTGGAGCATGTGCTTCAGACCCTGGGTCTGTGTTGGAGCAGACTGGCGTGTCTAGCTCAGCAAGATAGGGTGCTGGAGTCCCAAGCTGGCAGGGAAAGCAGGGGCAGAAGTAGTCGTGGCACATCAGTTGGCAGCCCCAAGGGGGTTTCTGTGATCTAACCTGTCACAGTTTACCTTAGTGTCTTCTTAGTATTAGAGTTCTTATTATTGAGTTGTTGGGGGTGTCCGTCCCCCCATCCTGTCTCCCCGGAGCCGTGGTATACCGCGGTTCCTGGGGTTTAAAAACTGTGTGGCCTGTGCGAAGCGCATGCCAAAGAGTGATCCACACTCAGTATGTTTACGGTACCTAGGGGAGGGTCACCAAAAGGATTGCTGTAAGATCTGCCGTAAGTTCCTCCCTAGAACTCTTAAAGAAAGGGAACAGCAGCTTAAGGTGATCCTCATGGAGGCAGCCCTACGCCCCCACTCCGACCTGGACTCGGGACCTGGCCCCTAACGCTTCGTCCTTGACGCGGAGCACCTCGGCACAGTCATCAAGCTTGGTGCAGAGAAAAGACTCCTCCCGAGACGCTCTGCACCTCAAGGCACCGTTCCCACTCGCCAGTGCCTCAGAAGAAAAAGAAGCCGGACAGCTGCTCTCCTCCGGCTGAACCCAGAGACGTGAAACCCCAGGTGGGCCATAACTCCAGATCCCCTGCTGTGGCAGTGTCAACTCCTGCCAAGGTGAGGAAGTTGAGTCTGACCTCCCACTCTGTCACCCATCCCTACACCGTAACTACAGCTTCCTTCAAAGCCAAAAGCTTACCAAGCTGCTCGGGACCTCCTGCACCTTACGGTGCCATTCTCACCCCCCAGGAGGGAAGAACCTTAAGTGCTGGTGGACCCGCCCGCCACCTGGTGCGGTCAAGAGGGAAGCCAGCTATGATATCGAGGCGCTCCCTCTCTCCATGTCCCTCAGCTCCAGCTCATTCGGACAGAGAGCCTACCCGCTCCCTGAGCTCTCAAAGCTCCGAGACTCGGCTCCTCCATGGTCTTCAGTCTCAGAGACCTTGGAGTCAGAGTCCAACTCCTGTCATTCCAGGAGAAGAGGGAGCTGCTGATTGAGATCCGGGAGAGACAGGAGGGAGCCCCAGCCGTGGCCTTCGCAGTGGCAGAACCCACCTCAGTGGCCCTTCTGGACCCCCTGGGCCTTTTGTCAAGGGCAGGGAGGAACCCAAGATCACCACTGCGGGACGTCTTCTGTGGCCTCAGCTACCTTTGTCCCACCATTGGCTCTGCATCTGCCCTCAGCGCCTGCCCACATGCCAACGCCTCTGACAGCGGCACCATAGTCGACTCTGGCACTGTGCTCGGCCCTGACCTTGCCAACGTCCTTGCGTTCATCTCCCACGCCAGCACTGTTGTCGACATCGACTATGATGCAGGTACCGACGGCCCCAGCGCTGATGTCTGCATCGGGACCTCCGCCTTCGTCGGGGACTGCAAGCGGATCGACACCAGCTCCATCGATAGTTCCTCCTGTCGTACTGATGGCTGCGCCAACACTTGGTCCGGCGTCTGCAGCGCCGGCACCGTCTGGCGCACCACTATCACCAACGCTGCCCCGAGAGTCTCAGGACCCTCTGGGGGCAAGTGGCAGGGAGCATCCACTTATTATAAACTCTTCCTTCTCTTCGTCACTGGACAAAGCATTGCCGGGTACAGCTGTAGCCCCTGTGCTTGAGGACAACAGGGTGCTGTAGCAGTTGCTGGGCAGGGCCGCTCAGGGTCTGGGCATTAAGGCCGAGGAGGCTGATCCTGTGGTGGACATCCTCTCACGCTCAGGACCTTCCCATATTTTCCTTCTTCTTATTAAAACCATTGTGGAGACCACCAAGACCCTGTGGCAGACCCCCGCTTCCTTGCCGCCCACTGCCTCTCATTGTGCTTGGCATTATTTCGTGCCCTCCAGAGGGTTGGAACATTTATATTCCCACCCACCCCCTGATTCTCTTGTTGTGGATGCTGCTAACCAGCGTGAGAGACAGGGCTTCCAAGGGCCCTCCCCAAAAAACAGGGAGGGCTAAGCGTCTAGACGTGGTTGGGAGAAAGGTCGGTTCTACAGGGGATCTTCAGCTCCGCATCTTGAACCAACAGGCCATCGTCAGCAGGTACTCGTACACCACTTGTGCTGTGATGGCCAAATTTATGGAGCTCCTCCCTTCGGACTCCCGAACCGAGTTCTCGCCCTTGGTGGAGGAGGAGAAGCTAGTCTCCTGGGCTTCCCTCCAGGCCACATTGGATGCTGCAGATGCCGCCACTAGGGTCATGGCAACTGGGGTAGCTGTGAGGAGGGGCTCTTGGCTCCAAGTCTCAGGGCTCCCTTACAAGGTCCTGCAGCCCATTCAGGACCTCCCATTTGAGGGTGAGACTCTTTTTTTCTGAAAAGACAGACAAGAGGCTGCACAGCCTGAAAGATTCACAAGCCACCCTCAAGTCGTTGGGCTGCACACGCCCACCACACAGCAGAGACATTTCCAACTGCAGCCTCCTCCGAGATTCCCTCAGCAGAACCACCAGGACAGTTCTCGGAGGAGGAACAGGAGGGGCAGGAGGCAGCAACACCCATCCTCAGGCCAGGGCTCTGGCCAGCCCAAGCTGCCCTCTGCCCCTAAACTGGCCTTTAGAAGGTGTGGTCAAGGACAGTGCACCAGATCAGAGACTGGATCTATCCTGCCTTATTTTTTTCTCCCAAACTATCCCCTTTCTACCATGCATGGTCCCATATCACTTAGGATCACTGGGTGCTCTACTCGGTAGAGAGGAGATTCTCCATCCAGTTCTGTGCCCTTCCACCCCCTTCCCCATCCCTCTTCAGGGACCGTTCTCACGAGCATTTACTCATCCAGGAAGTGCAGTTGTTCCTGTTGCTTGGGGCAGGGGAGGAGGTTCCCTTGGAACACAGGGGCGAGGGTTTCTATTCCCGGTATTTCCTAATACCGAAGGCCAAAGGCGGCCTCAGGCCTATCCTGGACCTGGGAGAGCTCAACTAGTTTGTAAAGAAACTCACGTTCTGCATGGTCTCCTTGGCCTCCATCATCCCCTCACTAGATCCAGCAGATTGGTATGTTGCCCTCGACTTGAAGGATACGTACTTTCACATCATAATCACTCAGCCCCACACGAAGTATCTCAGGTTTGTGGTCAATGGTACCCAATACCAATTTACTGTTCTCCCATTCGGCCTGTCAGCAGCACCTCGTGTATTCACCAAGTGCATGGCAGTCGTCGCCGCGTTCTTTCAGAGGCACCAGGTACAGGTGTCCCGTATCTCGACCACTGGCTGATCAAAGGCCACTCCAGGAACCAAGTGGAGTCTCAGGTCACATTTATCAGAGCCACCTTCGAGACCCTGGGTCTACTCCTAAACGAAGTGAAATCAACTCTGTCTCTTGTTCAGAGAATAGAGTTCATATGGGCAGTACTAGACTCGACAGGCGAGATTTCAGGCCCTCAACAACATAATCTGAGGCATCATGCAGTTCCCCACCACTACAGCGAGAAACTTTCTGAAACTTCTCCAGCATATGGTGTCCTGTACCTACATGGTCCAGCACGCCAGCCTCAGGCTTCAACCGCTCCAGTCGTGGCTAGTGTCAGTGTATCGCCCAGCCCAGGACAGCTTGGACAGGATCATGACCCTGCCTCACCCTGTCTTCAACTGGCTCTGGTGGTGGGTCGATGCTCAGCAGATGTGCTCCGGGGTCCCCTTTGCTGCCCCATAGCCATCTCTGTCGTTGGGGATGGATGCATCAGACTTGGGCTGGGGAGCTCATCTGGGAGACTGCAGAACTCAAGGTCTCTGGTCACAAGCAGATCTGTGTCTCCGTATCAGTATCAGAGAGCAGTGCGTTTAGCGTGTCAAACATTGTGTTCTTACCTAACCGGACAATGTGTGTCATTCCAGCCCTCATGCTGTGGGACTTCTGTGTAGAACTTTCAATTCACCTGCAGGAGTCATATCTCCCTGGGGAGCAGAATGAGCTGGCGGACCACCTCAGCAGGTCGTTCCACAGCCACGAGTGGTCCCTTTGCCCGGATATCACAATTTCAATCTTCCAGAGGTGGGGGTTTCCCCTCATAGACCTCATCACGACGCAACAGGAAGTGCCGCAGTTCTGCTCCTTCAAGAATCACAGCCTGGGCTGTAGTACGGATGTGTTCCTCAATTGGGGAGGTTCTCTCCTATATGCCTTTCCACCCATACCATTTGTCCACAAGGTGTTGCTCAAGATCCACAGAGATCGAGCTCGGGTCATACTGATAGCACCGGTCTGGCCCTGTCAGCAGTGGTACGCTTCCCTCCTAGACAAATCAGTGGGAGCCCCGATTATCTTGCCGCTCTCCCCAGACCTTCTCACACAAGATCATGGACGTCTCCAACACCCGAACCTCCAGTCGCTCCATCTTATGGCGTGGAAGCTGCATGGTTAAATCGGTTGGAGCTTTCCTGTTCAGAACAGGTGAGACAGGTCCTCCTTGGCAGTAGGAAACCCTCTGAGAGCCGCGTACCTTGCCAAGTGGAAGAGATTCTCAGTCTGATTGGCGCAGCGCCATTCGCCCCCGACGCTAGCTTCAGTGCCACACATTCTGGACTACCGCCTCCATCAGAAGAAGGAGGGTCTCTCGTTGTCTTCTATACAGGTGCACCTAGCTGCCGTCTCGGCCTTCCACCTGGGCGTGCAGGGCCACTCGGTATTTGCTAACCCCATGGTCAGCCGATTCCTGAAGGGGCTTGACAAGTTATACCCTCACGTCTGTCAACCGGTCCTTGCCTGGGACCTCAATTTGGTCCTTTTGAGGCTCATGGGACCCCCCTTTGAGCCGTTAGCAACATGTTCCCTGCTCTACCTCTCTTATAAGGTCACGTTCCTGGTAGTAATAATTTTGGCCAGGAGGGTGTCTGAGCTCAGGGCCTTGACAGCAGACGCTTTGTACACCGTGCTCTATAAGGATAAGGTTCAGCTCAGGCCTCACCCTGCTTTCCTCCCAAAGGTCGTCTCGCAGTTTCATATCAACCAGGATATCTTCCTCCCAGTTTTCTACGCTAAACCTCATTCCAGCAGCAGGGAGCAGAGACTCCACTCTCTGGATGTCTGCAGGGTGCTGGCCTTTTACATCGAGGGAACGAAACTGTTCAGAAAGTCGGTCCAGTTGTTCGTGGCAGTGGCAGACAGGATGAAAGGTCAGCCGGTTTCATCCCAATGCATCGTGTCCTGTGTCCATGAGTGCTATGACCTGGCAGGTAGGTGTTCCCGCACCACCGATCACTGTGCACTCTACCAGGGCACAGGCTTCATCGGCAGCATTCCTGGCTCAGGTTCCCACTCAGGAAATCTGCAGAGCAGCGACGTGGTCCTCAATACACACTTTTGCCGCACGTTATGTGATTACCCAGCAGGCCAGAGACAATATGGCCTTCGGAAGAGCAGTACTCCAATCAGTGGACAGCTCTGACCCCATCTCCTGAACTTGGCTTGGGAGTCACCTGATTGGAATGGACATGAACAAGCACTCGAAAAAGAAATTTTTTTTTTACATAATTCTACATTTGTAAGTTCAACTTTTATGATAAAGGGATTGCACTACAGTACTTGTATTATGTGAATTGAAAAATACTATTTTTTTGTTTATCGTTTTTACAGTGCTGTAACTCTCGCATCCTTTTCAGCAATATTACTGCCCAGCCAGTTATTCTCCATTTTGTATTTGTGCCTTTGATTTTTGCTTCCTAAGGGTACTATTGTGCACTTGTCTGTACTGAATGGCCTCTTGTCGATTTCAGACCAATTCTTCAATTTGTCAAGGTTGTTTTGAATTCTAATACTGTGCTCCAAAGTGCTGTCATCCGCAAAATTTTATAAGCATCCTCCACGTCATTAATGAAAATGTTGAATAGTACCAGACCCAGGACAGACCCCTGTGGGAGCCTACCAGATACAGTTTGATGGGCCATCACTCTCACAGATCTTGGGACACAGGCCAGTCCTAGCCTACAGACAGCCCCCCAACCTGAAGCAAATACTCACCAGCAACCACACAACAGAACCACTAACCGAGGAACCTATCCTTGCAACAAAGCCCATTGCCAACTGTGCCCACATATCTATTCAGGGGACACCATCATAGGGCCTAATCACATCAGCCACACTATCAGAGGCTTGTTCACCTGCACATCTACCAACGTGATAAATGCCATCATGTGCCAGCAATGCCCCTCTGCCATGTACATTGGTCAAACTGGACAGCCTCTACGTAAAAGAATAAATGGACGCAAATCAGATGCCAAGAATTATAGCATTCATAAACCAGTCGGAGAACACTTCAATCTCTCTGGTCACTTGATTTCTGATCTCAAAGTGAGTATCCTCCAACAAAAAAACTTCGAAAACAGACTCCAATGAGAGACCACTGAATTGGAATTAATTTGCAAATTGGATACAATTAACTTAGGCTTGAATAGAGACTGGGAGTGGTTGAGTCCTTATACTAAGTAAAACTGTTTCCCCTTGTTTATTCCCCCCCCCCCCCCCGCCACTGTTCCTCAGACGTTCTTGTTAACTCCTGGAAATGTGCTGGAAATAGCCCACCTTGATTATCACTTCAAAAGGTTTTCTCTCCCCCCCACCCCACTCTCCTGCTGGTAATAGCTTATCTTAAGTGATCACTCTCCTTACAATGCGTATTTTTTCATGGTCTGTGTGTATATAAACTCTCCTCACTGTACTTTCCACTTTATGCATCCGATGAAGTGAGCTGTAGCTCACGAAAGCTTATGCTCAAATAAATTGGTTAGTCTCTAAGGTTCCACAAGTACTCCTTTTCTTTTTACTATTTACATAGTTTTCCTTAGTAAAACTGGTAAATTTTACAAATGGTACAAATTTGATATTAAATGCAGATTTGAACTTGATTTACACTTTAAAAAAAAGTCCTGTCTAAAACAGAAATACTTTTCTTCACTTTCAACTCAAGAAGCCTCATTGTTTTTGAAGATGCATTTTCATCACCACCAATAAATTATGAAATACCTTTGAAATGCGTGGTTTCTTAATATTTGATAATTTTACAGTAAATAAGCAGACAGGAAAAAAAGTGCATTTAATAGACTGAATTTCAGATTAAGCTAATAAAACCAAATGTGACAAGGTGTTGGTTAAAATGATAGTGAGTAGTTCAGGTGGTGGATTTGAATAGTAAATCTCAGTTGTTTCATTATTCAAGGTTACATAAACTTTTGCCTTTTCTTTAACTTAGAATAAAAAGAATGTCGAAGTCATGCTTGGAAAAACTAAAAAATATTTGAATATCAAATTTTGGGAGTATGAAATTAAACCAAAGCTGTTATCTAAATGTAATAGTTCTACAACATTTAAGAAATAATTATACGTACTGGTAATCTATTAGTAGTTGTGCTGTTGTTCTGATTGATTGATACTTTTTGTGTTCACTTTCTTACCTATGAAATAGTAGGTTATTTCTAGGAGCTAAATGTGTTTTTCTTCTAGTTTGTTGAACAGTAACAGGGTGTGTAAGATAATTTAAATTTGTTTACTATATTGGGAATTCAAGCATGTATTGCTTTGAAGTCATTAAGTAGAAGGGAGAAAAAGAGGCTATCACAGACGTTTCAGTAATGAAGCGTGTAAATCAAAAGAATGTGAAAAGAAGCTTCTAAAACTGAGCTCTAAGGATGTAATTTCAAACACCTTACAGCCTCTCCTTTTTTATAGCTTAGACTTGCTGTAATGACAGTACTCAACTTCAACACTGAACAGAAAATGCTTATATAATAGAGAAAAAAAGTACCATAAAAACTGGCTTACTGTTGTGCCTTTTTGTAGCCCGACACTGAGATTGTGACCTTACATTTTATCTGATTTACAGATATCAAGCCAAAATACCAGCACTGGGGGCCAGAAAAGAGTCAGAAAAAATATCCACGTATTATAACTACCCTTTTCAAAATATACTTTGAAAAATTCAAAACAAACTTTATAGTTTTTAGATGATGTAAGATTTTTAACAGAGAAAAAGAGAAACAAAATGAATTTTTGAAGAGAAATCATAGACATCTGTAAAACCAGAGGAATGCCTTATAGACTTTAAATTTACCTACTGCACATAGGAAAACAAGCTATTCCTAGACCTCTGGTATGCAGTCTGGGCTTTTGGTCACACTACTTTAGAAAATAGGCAAAGTGGTTTGGAATAAGATATCCAGCTTCTTCCAAACATTATTGGTTCGGGCATATGTCAGAAATTCTTCATAGCTGCCTTCTTGCAAGCTGACATTAAACGGCAGTTAGACCTATTTTTGTAATAAAGAGTTAGATTCCTTTTCACATACTTTATCCATGTGTTGATCATGGGCTGAAGTCAGGGATACAGTGTTCTTTTAAGTTTGTTTGCATTTCATTGCATTCCAGTGTGACGAATGTGGGTTTCAGAAACTAGAATTAAGTACCAAGTGGAATCTCTACTTCTGCTTTCAAAGGAAGGGTAAAAGAAGTTGAAATGTAGTGTTTACAGATCACAAGGCCAAAGGTGGGAAGCACTGTCTGACAAATAGCAAAGTCCTGGGGTGAAACTCTAGCCCCCTGAAGTCAGTGGGAGTTCTTCTTAGAGTGCTTGCTCATGTCCATTCCATATTAGGTGTGTGTGCTCACCACATGCACCAGTGCCAGAAGTTTTTCCCTTAGCAGTATCTGTAGGGGACTGGCCTTGGCGCCCTCTGGAGTGATGCCCACATGGCACGGTATAAGGTGCGCCGCCCTCCCCTCCCCAGTTCTTCCTTGCTGCCAGTGATGGTTCTGGAACTTCTGCTGCTTCAGTGAGTGTTCTGTTCTCTGTTCTTGCAAACCTGTAATATAGTTGTATATAGTTAGTAGTTTCTTAGTTACCCTTAGTAATAGTTCTCAAACTCTTCGTTAGTACCAAACGGGACTCAACTGGGGGAGGCGCATGCCCTGGTCCCCAGGCTTTAAGCCCTGTGATCGCTGTAAATGGCCTATGCATGTCAGTGATCCACCTACCAACTGCCTAAGGTGCTTAGGCGAGGGGTACATAAGTGACAAGTGCCGTATCTGCAAGTCCTTCAAACCTAGGATGAAGAAGGAGCGCAATATCAGTTTGAAAGTGCTCCTAATGGAATCGGCTCCGCCAGTGCTGTCTATGAGCCAGCACCAGTCCCCCTCCACAGCTCTGATCAAGAAGCCGAAAAAGACTGAGGGGAAGATCTCCTACCTCCCGCAAGGGAAAAGAGGGGTCTGGGGGCAAGCCACGACCCATGTTGGGCAGCTCAACACCCCTCTCAGGAAGTTGGGCCCTAGCTCAAGTCGACCGATGCAGCCCATCCCACACTTCGCCTGTAACTCTGGATAGTTGTACAGGCCCCGGCCAGCTTCAGGTGCTGTCGATGCCCGAAGCCCTTCAAGCAGCTCAGGAGATCCTGACGCTCCCAGTTCTACCCACACCAGCTCCAGCAGTACCCCAGTCTTAGGGAAAGTCTGCGCTGGGACTGATGCATATGTTCCCACCTCAACGGCACTGTTCCCCATTGAGAGGGACGTCCTGCCATTGCCCGCCCGAAACCGTCACGCCTCAGGACTAGAGACACAGGCTCAGCAGAGCCCTCTTCAGACACCGCATAGAGGGACTCGAGGCATATATCGCGGTGGATTGGCACAGACCCTCTGAGGCATGTGCCACCCAGCAAGAACTTCTGGGCCGAATGTCTCCAACGGCCTGGTACTGATCACGGGACCGATCAAGGATCAGAGATCGCAGATAGCCAGGCCGTCATCGCCCGACTCCTAGCAGTAGGTCGCACTACTCGGGAAGATGCTCCTGGCAACTGGTCCGTGTTAGCTCCCAGTCCTTTTCAACATCCCAGTACCGGTCGAGTAGCATGAGGCATGAATTGCCGGGTCTCTGACACAGATCCACCGAATGCTGTCGACCCCTGAGATCCTGACCAAGACACCCATGTTGCTCGGACAGGTCAGTTTCGGGACACATTGACTGGCACTGATTGGACAAGAGCTACCTCTCCACCCGATCCTGGTTGCCCAGTACCGACCGCTCCATTTACTGCTCCGGCACGGAGCAAGGCTCCCTGACTGTGGGACAAGCCCCCTTACCTGTGGTGCTGCCCACATCATTAGCACCAAAACCTGTCCCATGGTCCCAGGCACAGTGGCTGGCGCCATGTTACCTGTGGAACCCTTGGGGGTTCACCCTACCCTCCCAGGCTGTCTGGTCGGTGTCAGGAGCCTCGGAGATGCCAGTGGCCTCTGTATCCCGTCCCCCTCCAGTGCTCAAGGCTTTGGGGGGATAAGACCCCACAGATCTAGGAGGACCCACGAAAGCAAGCTGCTGGACCACCAATGGAAGTAGAAGTCCCTGCGGCACCAGCATCATCCTTGTCATTGCCAGATGAGGCTATCACGGGGTCCCCTCACCCAGTTCCTCAAGATGACGCCATAGCGCACCAGGAACTGTTGAAAAGGGTCGTGTCCAACCTGGGGCTTCAGGCAGAAGAACTGGAAGAGCCCTTTGACTCCCTGTTTGATGTCCTCTGCTCCACAGCTCCTGCCAGCGTGGCCCTACCCCTTCACAAAGGGGTTTCCAAAATCACTAATGCCCTGTGGCAGATCCCCTCTTCCCTAGCCCCTATCTCTAAAAGGGCAGAACGCAAGTACTTTGTGCCAACAAAAGGGCATGACTTCTTATACTGCCACCTTGCCCCCAATTCCCTTGTGATAGAAGTGGTTAACCACAAGGAGAGGCAAAGACAACCCGGGGCCACCCCCAAAAAATAAAGACTCGAGGAGGCTGGATCTCTTTGGGCATAAGATTTATTCATTGTCCAGCCTTCAGCTGAGAGTGGCAAAGCACCAAGCCCTCCTTCGCCGATATGACTTTAATATGTGGCAAGCCATGGCCAAGTTCGAAGGGTTGCTCCCCAAGGCCTCCAAGAAGGAGTTGAATGATTTACCCCCCCCCCTTCCCCGTCACTCTTCAGGGACTCCTCTCATGACAGTCTCCTCGCACAGGAGGTAAAGGGGTTGCTGCAGCTGGCTGTGGTGGAGGAAGTTCCTCTCAAGTACAGAAACAAGAGGTTCTGTTCCTGATACTTTTTAATCCCAAAGCCTAAGGGTGGTTTACGGCCCATCCTAGACCTGCAAGACCTCAACAAGTACTAAAGAAGCTAAAGTTCTGCATGGTTTCCCTGGCCTCTTATCCCCTCCCTGGATCAGGGAGACTGGTATGTTGCCCTCTACTTGAAGGACACATACTTCCACATAATGATCTTTCAAGGACACAGACGCTTCCTTCAGTTTACAGTAGGGCCCTACCACTACCAATTTGTGGTCCTCCTGTTCGGCCTGGCAGCAACACTGAGTGTGTTTACCAAGTGCATGTTGGTGGTAGCGGCTTATCTCAGGCGCTGGAGTATCCAGATCCACCCAGACCTCGACGACTGGTTCATCAAGGGCAGCTCCACGTCTCAAGTCCAAAGGGATGCTGCGGTGCTTCAAGCCACATGCCGCTCTCTGGGCCTACCGGTGAACAATAAAAAGTCCAACGTTAGTGCCAGTGCAGAGGATAGATTTCATCGGAGTGGTCCTCGACTTGACCTGCGCCAGGGCGTTCCTGCCGCTGGAAAGGTTCCACGCATTGACAAACCTCATCGCAGAAGTCTCCGCGTTCCCTTTGACCACAGCCAGGGTCTGTCTGTCTGCCTGCTGGATCACATGGCAGCGTGCACTTACGTGGTCTGCCATGCCAGGCTCTGGATGCGGCCTCTGCAACAACGGCTGGGAACAGTCTACTCAGGAGGTTCCGGGATCTCCTGGAAAAGATTGTTACCATTCCCCAGGCGATACTTACCTTGCTGCAATGGTAGACCTGTGACAGATTTCTGTTACCAATCTGCCTGAGGCATCAGGTGATCAGGCTGAAGCCTCAGGATCATTTGGGGAGGAGATGACGAAACACACCAATTGTCTGAATTTTAAAGCTTTATTGATAAAATAATAAAACAACAGTGGAGAGTGATGGGTGCTCCCCACGTCACTCAGAGGAAGGAAGGACGCGTTAGTGCCCCAAGCCCTAACCCACTTGCATACTTACACCCGCACTACCTGAGGCTGGCCAGGCCTGTGTGTAATGTAAGAAGAGGGGGAGGGGTGGACGAGAGTTCTGTTTTGTGCTCACAGCTCATCCAGGGTTCGTTGCCAATCTCCAAATTGCTCCAGCTCTCAGGAGGGTTTTAAGGCCTGGGCTCCTTTAGGGGTGTTCCATTCCGTGACTTCTGTTCCTGGTGCTCTTTGTGCCAGTCCAAACTGGCTTTCTGTCTTCTCTGCTTTTCCAAAACACAACGGCTCCAGGGATGCGAAGCTCTGCTCCCCGCCTCGTCGTCTCGTCTGTGTTTTCCATCTCTGAAGCCCTGGTTCTTTCATGGCTGGCTGTGGCTGAGGGAGAGAAACTTCTGGACTGGGCCCAGTGTCTTATCGTTGGACTGTGCTTGGTAGCTTCAGTGTTGAGTTAACCTGTTCTCTGCTCTCTTTTTCCTTCCCCCTTTGGCCTCTTGCAGCCTGCAAAAGAATCTTTCACTCCCCACTCACACCTTTAACCCTCCCCAAAATGCTTTGTGATGCTTGCAACAGCATTAGGAACATGCAGTGCTGATCTGCCTTCCCCAGGGGAACCCCTGAGGTTGTGACAGGCCAACCACGGGACAGTCCTGGAGGGGGTTCCGTTCGACAACTGCCCTCACTCCATCGAGTTGGTGTCGGATGCCTCAGACCTTGGCTGGGGTGCACACTTCGGCAACCTCCAGACACGGGATGTGGTCCCCAGAGGAGGTGAAGTTGCACATAAACATCAAAGAGCTCCAAGCAGTCAGGCTGGTTTGCGGAGTCTTCCTGCCCCACCTGTCGAGGAAGTCGGTACAAGTCCTGACTGACAACACAGCCTCAATGTTCTACATTAACAGGCAAGGGGGAGCGCGCCCGTCGGCTCTCTGTCGAGAAGCGCGCTGTCTGTGAGACTTCTGTATCAGCCATAAAATTCATCTGGAAGCTTGTCACCTTCCCAGGGTCAAGAATACGCTGGTGGACCAGCTCAGCAGGGAATTCTCCTCTCACCACGAGTGGTCACTCCATCCAGAGATAGCCTGCATGATTTTCCAAATGTGGGGAACTCCCCAAATGGACCTGTTAGCCACCAGACAGAACAGGGGGTGCCACCGGTTTTGCTCTTGGCAAGGCCTGAGCAAGAGCTCCCTCTCCGATGCCTTTCTTCTGTCATGGTCAGGGACCCTGATGTACGCATTCCCTCTGATTCCACTCATCAGCAGGGTCCTGGCAAAGATCAAGAGAGACAAAGAACTCAACCATGTCTGGCTCCTCGTACTGTGCTCAATGCACTAGATCACAGTGCTTTTTTAAAAAAGGAGTACTTGTGGCACCTTAGAGACTAACCAATTTATTTGAGCATTAGCTTTCGTGAGCTACAGCTCACTTCATCGGATGCATACTGTGGAAACTGCAGAAGACATTATATACAGAGACCATGAAACAATACCTCCTCCCACCCCACTCTCCTGCTGGTAATAGCTTATCTAAAGTGATCATCAAGTTGGGCCATTTCCAGCACAAATCCAGGTTCTCTCACCCTCCGCCCCCCCCCACACAAACTCTCTCTCCTGCTGGTAATAGCCCATCCAAAGTGATCACTCTCTTCACAATGTGTATGATAATCAAGGTGGGCCATTTCCTGCACAGATCCAGGTTCTCTCACCCCCCTCCAAAAACCACACACACAAACTCACTCTCCTGCTGGCAGTTTGTGTTGGGGGGGGGGCGGAGGGTGAGAGAACCTGGATTTGTGCTGGAAATGGCCCAACTTGATGATCACTTTTGATAAGCTATTACCAGCAAGAGAGTTGGGTGGGAGGAGGTATTGTTTCATGGTCTCTGTGTATATAATGTCTTCCGCAGTTTCCACAGTATGCATCCGATGAAGTGAGCTGTAGCTCACGAAAGCTCATGCTCAAATAAATTGGTTAGTCTCTAAGGTGCCACAAGTACTCCTTTTCTTTTTGCGACTACAGGCTATCACGGCTGTTACTCTGAAACCAGTGCTTTTTTACTGGCTGAATTAAATTGGTAGGAAAATGGATTCAAATCCAATTTAGGAAACGAAAGATCTTCTTTTTAAGAGATGTCTGGCTTTTATATAGTTGTGTTTAGGAAGGAAAATGAAAGCTTATGTTTGCTAAATTAAAATTTATGACCATAACGTAAAGATGTATACATTCGAAAAAAATACATGTTAAAAAAGGCATTAATTTTTAAGAAATAAAGCCTTGATGTTGTAGAAATTCAGTACCAATTCTGTTCCCATTGATTTCACTGGGAGATGGAGCATGCGCTTGGTAATATGCACTGAAATTTGGGTACAACAGTTCTTTCATTTTTTATTTTAATTGCTGGGATTTAGCAAACATGGAACAGCAAACATAGAAAAAGGTTCGTTTGTGACACTGGAAATGTGAATAATTGTGGGCTTTTAATAGGCACTTCCATTTTTAGTGAGTGGAGTGACTCTCTTATCCATTGCTTGAGAAATGGAAAAAAGCCCATCAGAAGTACATTATTAAATCTTCTTAGGTTGAGAGAGAATATTAATTAAAAAAACTAAATTGAGCAATTTTTAGCACAGAATTATTTTATAGCTTTAGAAGCCATTGACTTAATTTTCAAATATAATTTTCACATATTACTTTACTTTCAAAAATGGATCTAGTTGGAAACAAAATGACAAAGAAGGAATCAATGTGGTAATTGCAGCAAGAAAGACTACAGTTGCCATCCTGTAAACCTTCAAGTACATGCTTAACTTTATACATGTGAGTAGTCCCAGGGAGTTCAGTTTTACTGAGGTGTGTAAAATTAAGCATGTGCATAAGTTTTTGCAGGATTGTGGCTTAGATTGTTTATGGTCTGATTCTGCAAGTACTGCACATGTGGAAATTCCATGTATTTCAATATAAGCTTAGTGGGAGTTTAACATGTGTAGAGCTACCATAACTGGTACCCTAATGAGCCTTTTCCATCTCTAATTTCTATAACTGAAGGAATAATAATGGAGTATAACATAATGTTAATTGTAATATGCATTGGTCTCATTATCAATGAACATTAAACTTCATTAATCAGTGGAAGCATATAAAATTTACTTTCAGAGTTGCATAGTATTTTGTTGAAAATCAGAAAGTTAACCAACAAACAAAAAGATATAGGCCCAGATTTTTAAAGGTATTTTAGCCATTGCTGCAGTCAGCATTGCAACACCTAATGGATTTAGAAGCCTAAATCTCATTTTCAAAAGTGATTTAGGGACTGTGACAAAGCTCTGTCCTTGTCTCTGTGGGTCCCGCATTTCCTGGCGGATTTCCCTAGCCTCAGAGGCTCACGGCAACCCTCCACATAGCCCTTCTCTCTCTAAGGCCGGGGTACAGTCTACTGAGCCCTTTTCATCATAAGCCAGCAAGGAGGTTGGTGAGAGAACTCCCACAGTCTGTGTTGTCCCTACGGGTTTATTAAAGAACAGTTTAGCCTCCTCTCCTGTCTTCCCCTCTAAGGAGGTGTTTCTGTAGTGGCAGGTTTGGGGGAACCCGGGCCCACCCTCTACTCCTTGTTCTGGCCCAGGGACCCTAATGGCAGCAGCTGACCTTTCACTGCCAGAGTTGTTACATTTCCCTGGGCCACTTCCCCACAGTTCCCCCCGCTTCTCTCTCTTAATGCCTTCTTCACCCTTACCTTAGGGCTCCCTTTCCAGTGGTTTGAGGGTGTCTTCGTTACCCAGCCCTTCAGCCACACTTCCTCTTCCCTGGCTCTCTTTGGCCTGACTGGAGTGAGCCCTTTTATAGTATCAGAGGGGCCTTAATTAGAGTCAGGTGTTCACATTAGCTTAACAGCCTCACCTGACTCTTTGCAGGTTAATTGGAGTTAGGTGTTCTTATTAGCCTAACAGCTTCAACTGACTCTTTGTAGGCTAATTGGAGTCATGTGTCCACCCTAGTCTGCAGCAGCCTCTGCTCTGGTCAGTCAGGGAACAGAAAACTGCTTCTCCAGTGGCCAGTATATCTGCCTTCGACTACTCTGCTGTACTAAGTCGCGGGACCTCTTGGTCAGCCTCCTCCTGGCCCTGGCTAAAGTGGCCATCTATAAAACCAGGGTGAGGAGGTTGGCCGATGGAGTCTCCTGCGACTGCGGGGCCTATTTCCGATCCTCCGTCCGTTCACGCCTCCGGGCAGAGTTCCTCTGGGCGGCGTCCACCGACTCCCTTGACGCCTTTGAGGAGCGGTGGGCGCTGTCCGGGGTCCTCTGCTCGGTGTCCCCATCCAGTTCCCTTCTTTTGACCCTTTGACCGCACTCCCGTCCCTGTTCTTCATGAGTTGTCCCCCGTAATTACTTGGCTTCCAGGTCTTGTGGATCTCCCCCTTAGGCTGCGGAGGGGATCCTTTAGCAGTGGGTGAGCTTTGCCCGCCCACTTCCTGGATCTCAATAAGACTACTCTGCTGTACCCAGCTGGTCTGGAGGGAGGTCGGAGACTGCTGCTAGTACTGCTGCTAGGCCCTGGGCTCTCCCTGCTGCTGCTGTTGCTGCTCCAGCTGCTCCCCCTTGGCTGGGCAAGATACCCCTCCCCCCCTTCTCTCCTACCTGGTTGCTGGCTAGCTGCTAGACTCCCCGGGTGCTGCTGCTCCAGGTACAGCTCCTTGGGGGGGCCTGCTGGCACGCTCCCCAGAGGAGGGGAGTGAGGGGCCCCAGCCCCAGCTGTTGCTGCTGCAGACACCATCACCACCACCTGAGAGGGGTCCCTTCTGCCTGCCCGGATCACCACCTGGAGCTGCTGGAGCCCCGAGGAGGAGAAGAACAGGACCATCTACCAGTGGGGGAGCACCTAGAGACTTTGCTGACCACCGTGGAGGGGGCCTTTCAGACTGAGTAACTTTCGAACTGTGCTCTTGTGGTGAGGGTTTTTGACTGTTTGTGGGGACACAAGGGGTGTGGTGTGGAGCCTGCCCTCCGATCCATCTGTGTCCCCCACCTCCACGATCCCCACTGGCTGTTTACCATCTGCCTCAGCTCCTGCCTCTGGACTCAGCTGCTTGCTTGGCTTGCCACGCCCTGTTTCCACTGTTTGGGCCTGAAGCAGAAGCCAGCCCACACCGACTTTTTGTGCAAGCACACATGGGCGCACGTGACCTTGGACTGACCCCCTTGAACTGACACCCCCCCCACAGTTTTGCCCCTTGCTACCTGCCCCATTTGCCCCTTGCAGCCTTTTGCTCCTCCCCTTTCCCCAGCTCCCCTCGTTACTAGCTTCAGTTTGTCTGCCCCGCCCTTTTCCCACTGCAGCTTTGTTTGTTTGCCCCACCCCAGCCTCTGAAGCTAGCCCCTTGGTTTCCCTGTCCTACCTCCAACCTGTTTAGCCCATCGCTCAGTGCTCCCATGCCCCCTCCCATGCGCTTCTACCCCTCCCCATTTTAGTTTGGACCCCCAATGCTGTTGTATTCCACCCTCCCCTAGTGCAGCTAGAGGAGCCAGAATCCCACCCCATGTCGGTGACTGACCCCCAGCCCTTGATTGCCCCTCATCCAGCCCACCCCTTTTGGCGCGCTCCTCCCCTGTCTGCAGCCTAGTGGGGAGGAGTGGTCGACCTGCTTCCCCTTTCTTCTCCTCTCTGGTGTTTCCCCCTCCCTCCCTGCTCGTTATGGCAAGAGACACGGTGGGTGGGGCCCCTTGGGCAGACCCAGCTGCCCCTCCCCCGCCTGCCCCCCGTCAACCCCCCATGCCTCTACCTCAGCCGCCACTGCTGAACCACCTGCTACTGCCCCTGTTGGGGCGCTGGCAGCGGCGGGTAACGGGGTGACCTCCGCTGCTGCCATGTGCCTCGCCCCCTCAGATTCTGGGAGAGCCCCCCCCCCCAACTGGCGGGAAGGGCCAAGGTAAGAAGAAGGGGAAGGGCCCCACCAAAAAGACCAGGCCCTCCATCGCAGGGGCTGCCCCCACTGCCATGGCCCCGCCACCGGTCACGGCGTCCCTCCCCCCTGTTCCCTCCACCACCTCTGCAGGTGCCCCTGCCCCCAGGGCTTACGCCCAGGTGGCAGCAGCCCCACCCGCCCCCTCGCCATTACGTCATCTCTCCTGACCACCGCCTCCACTACAATCTATAGTGGCCGGGGCCCCTTCTCCACCTTGACCAGGAAACACGGCGTCCGTTCCCTCCTGGTACCGACCTTGCCCCCCGTAGAGACCTATGTGTGGGCGTTAGCAAGGGTGGTGGGGCCTACGGCCAATGTGGCAGCCTCCAAAATATATGGAAAGGTCATCTTCTTAGCATTGGAGGCTGCCGCCCAGGAGGTGATGGAGAAGGGCCTGGTGGTGGGGGGCATGTTTGTCCCCCTAGAGCCGCTAGAGGACCTGGGCGTCTGGTTAGTCTTGACCTCTGTCCCTCCCTTTCTTCCCAGTGCCGCCCTGTTGCCCACCCTTTCTACCCTGGGGAAACCCATTTCTGTAGTAAGCCCTCTCCCACTGGGCTGCAAAGCCCCCGCCCTCCGTCACATTCTCTCATTCCCCCGGCAAGTGCAGCTTCAACTGCCGCCAGCGGTGAGTGACGGAGAGGCACTCAGGGGCATTTTTGGTCCCCTACCAGGGGGCCCATTATTGGGTGCATTATTCTACAGGGGAGGTCCAGTGCTACTTCTGCTGGGTGGTGGGGCACTTCCGGAGGGACTTCCCCCTGGGCCGGCAAGGAGGGGCATCCGGGACCCCCGAGCCGCATCAGGACGCCGGCCCTGTCATCGCTGGCGCCCCTGGCTGTCCGGTGCCCGGAGCCACCCCTCCTCCTTCCCAGTCTACCACCGCTCCTGCTAGAGCCCACGGGGCACCTCCTGCAGCATGCCCAGACAAGCGGGAGAGCCCCGCCTCTGCTGTGTGCAGTCTGGCAGGGCCCGTGGAGGAGGGTGCGGTGGGGATACCGCCCGGCATGGGAGAGGGCCCGCCCCAGGGGAAATCTTCCCTCCCTCGTGCTGCCACACTGTTACCTCCCCAAGTCACTGAGCCATCACCCCTGCCCCCCGACCCAACCCCTGTTCGCCAGCCCCCAGATGATGCCATAGAGGCCTGGGCCCTAGTACAGGGTAAGCAGGACAAGTGGAAGGCTTGAGCTCCGCTCCTTCCCACCGATGCGGAAGCCCCCCAGAAGACCAGGAAGGGGGCACCGATGCCGAGCCTTCCCCCTTGCCCACGGGTGTATTCCACCCACCGGTGCTGGCTGGGGAAGATGTGGCAGCACCAGAGAGAAGCACTGCCCTTCCACGGGAGTCCCTTCCCTCCGAGGCCCCTGATGGAGCCCCTCCTGCCCTGTTACCACCTGAAGCCCCTGTGAGCCCCGAGGCGACCGTCACTTCAGGTGCCGGCGGGGAGAACCCCGGGGTGGTGGAAGGTGATCTCTCCTCCATTTATCAGGAGATGGAGGCCCTGGGTCTGACCCCAGTCACCCAGGGGGAGGGCAACCCTCTGCCAGCGGGCCTCAATCTGGGCGACCTCACTTCAGCCCCCCTTTCTCCATGCTCCCTCCCCCTAACCATTGCTTCCGCTCCTGCCTCCGAGAGGCCCCTGGACTCTTCCACCAGCCCGGCCACAGATGGCACCCTGCTGATGGCCGCCGAGCCTGTTGAGGTGACGGCCAGTGCCACACGGCCGGGACTTAAGCCACCAGAGGCACCCCTCGTTGGTGTGGAGCAATCTATCTCCTTCCCAGGCAGGGGCCCTACAGAAAATAGTCCACCTCCTGATGCCATGGCTGCCAAACCCACCATGGAGCCTGCGCCCGGCATCGCTGAGAGCCCTCTTGCCAACCCCCGAACTCTTGAGCCTGACCGGGAGGTGCCACCGCCCAGTTGCTCGGCTTCTGGAGCTCAGAATCTCGCCTCTGCCCCGTCCCTGACCCCAGCCCTGACCCTGGTGCCAACCCTGTCCCTATTCCCTCCACCTCCCGCGATGATGTTGCCACCCCTGGGGCTATCTCCTTCCCTTTTCCGGCAGATGACCCCCAGAGGGTGGCCTTTGTGTTTCCCTGTCCCGACACACTAGGGGCTGCTATGTTCCCTCCACCACCCCCTTCTGAGCCAGGGTTTGAGGTGGGCCGCGTGGCACTGGCCCATTGGGTGCCACATCAGGGATCCGCCCCTTGCCTGCCTGTTTCGGTGGGCCACGGGGCTGTGCCAGGGGCCCCGCCAGAGGATGGTCAGGAGCCAGTAAACCCCCCCACCCCATGCTCTGTGAGAGGAGCTGCGAGAGTTTCTTGAAGCCATCCATGGTTCCTGCAACAAGGTACAGCTTGCTCTCCAGCAATGTGGGGATGTTCAACAAATCCTCCGGACCATGAGGGCCCTTATGGGGGAGGGTAAAAGGACTGGGAAGCAGACCGCCATGGCCTACCAGCAGGTCCGTGGCTTCTGTGACTTCTTGCTCACCTATGGGGTAGGTCACGGTTTGCTGCGCAGTCCAATGTGGGCTGTGAGCGACCCTGCCGGCGAGGATCCCCCCCAGCCCTCGTCATAGCACCCATTACTATTGCAACATTGAATACCTGGGGCTGTAGGATGAGTTTCTGCAGGAGCAGGTGCTCTCCTTCCTTTGGGAATGGGGGTACTCTGTGGTTTTCCTGCAGGAGACCCATAGGGATCTGGCCGCTGAAGACAGCTGGCGGCTGGAATGCGGTGACAGGGTCTACTTTAGCCATCTCACAGTTCGTATGGCTGGAGTGGCCACCCTGTTCTCCCCTGACCTACAGCCCGAGGTGCTGGGGGTCGCCGAGGCTGTGCCGGGCCACCTGCTACACCTCCGGGTCCGTATGGAAGGGCTCGTGGTCAACCTCATTAACGTCTATGCCCCGACATCAGGCCCAGAGCGGCTGTGTTTCTATCAGCAGGCGTCCGCCTTCCTTGGCACCTTGGATGCTCATGAGTGCCTGGTCCTGGGCGGGGACTTTAACACCACCCTCGAGGAGCGGGACCGCTTGGGGACCGAGCAGTGCCTGGCTGCTGCGGACGTTCTCCGGGAGATAGTCGAACACCACTCCCTGGTGGACGTCTGGCACAACCACCACCCGGACAACATCTCGATGTTCACCTTTGTCCAGGTGGAGGCCCATCAGTCGCACCACTCCCGGTTGGACCACATCAGTTGATCACATTCTCACCTTTCACGGGCCCACTCATCCAGCATCTGGCCAGTTCCATTCTCTGATCATCATCTAGCCACCATGACGGCCTCTCTCTGTGTGGAGAGGCTGGGGCTGGCCTTTTTGGCATTTCAGCAACAGCTTGTTGGAGGATGTGGGCTTCGTGGCATCCTTCTAGGAGTTCTGGCTGGCCTGGTGAGGGCAGCGGCGTGCTTTTCCCTCGGCACAGCAGTGGTGGGACCTGGGGAAGGTGCGTGCCTGGCTCTTCTGCCATGAGTACACCCAGGGCGCCAGCCGACGGAGGGATGCGGCGATAGAGCCGTTGGAACGGGAGGTCTTAGAGCTGGAGAGGCGTCTGGCCACTAGCCCTGAGGATCCATCCCTCTGCAGAGCATGCTGGGAGAAGTGGGAGGAGCTCTGGGCCCTCGAAGACCGTCGGGCCTGGGGCGCCTTTGTTAGATCCCGCATCCGTCTCCTTCAGGAGATGGATCGCGGCTCCCGCTTCTTGTACACTCTGGAGAAACGGAGGGGGGCCAAGAAGCACGTCACCTGCCTTCTGGCAGAGGACGGCACCCCCCTCATGGACCCGGTGGAGATGTGCGGGAGGGCCAGGGCCTTCTACGCAAGCCTTTTCTCCCTGGATCCTACCGATCCTAACACTTGCAGAGTGCTCTGGGACAAACTCCATACAGTCAGTGTGGGCGACCGAGACTGGCTAGAGCTGCCTCTCACTCTTGCCGAGTTCTTGGAAGCCCTCCTCCGCATGCCCACCAATAAATCTCCGGGCCTGGACAGGCTGACTGTGCAGTTCTACCACTTGTTCTGGGAAGTCCTCGGCCCAGACCTAGTTGCTGTCTGGGCCAAGTCCTTGCAGAGCGGAGTCCTTCCTCTTTCATGCAGGAAAGCCGTTCTCGCCTTATTGCCGAAGAAGGGGGACCTCCGTGATTTACGAAATTGGCATCCCGTCTCGCTCCTCAGTACGGACTACAAAATCGTAGCAAAAACCATCTCGCTGCAGCTAGGGTCCGTGCTGGCAAACGTGGTCCACCCAGACCAGACCTACACCGTCCCTGGCCGCACCATCTTTGACAACCTGTATCTGGTCCGGGACGTCTTGGAACTCATGTTTAGGGATGGTCTGTCGTTCGCCCTCCTGTCCTTGGATCAGGAGAAGGTGTTCGACAGGGTGGACCACGGGTATCTCCTGAGCACTCTGCGAGCGTTTGGCTTCGGACCCCAGGTTGTGGGTTTTTTCCAGGTGCTGTACTCCTCCGCAGAGTGTCTGGTCAGGCTCAACTGGACCCTGACTGAACCAGTCAGCTTCCGGCTAGGAGTACGACAGGGGTGCCCCCTCTTGGGCCAGCTGTACGTTCTGGCGATCGAGCCCTTTTTCTGTCTCCTCCGTAGAAGGTTGACGGGGTTGGTGCTGCGGGAGCTGGAGCTGCGGCTGGTCCTGTCAGCGTACGCCGACGATGTGCTCCTCGTGATCCAGGACCCAAGCGACTTGGCGCGGGTGGAGGCTTGCCAGGCCATCTATTCGGCAGTCTCCTCCGCCTGGGTCAAGAGCTCTGGCCTGGTGGTAGGGGACGGATGGCAGGTGAGCTCCCTGCCACCCGCGCTTCAGGCCATCCGGTGGAGCGCGGGTCCGCTGCTCTATCTCGGCATTTTCCTTTCTGCCACGCATCCGTCTCCGCTGGAGAACTGGCACGATTTAGAGGGCAGGGTGACAGAGCGGCTCGGGAAATGGACAGGACTACTCCGGTGCCTCTCCCTTCAAGGGAGAGCACTGCTGCTTAATCAACTAGTCCTGTCCATGCTCTGGTACCGGCTCAACACCCTGGTCCCGGCCCCGGATTTCCTGGCCAACCTCTGGACATCGATTCTGGAGTTCTTCTGGTCAGGACTGCACTGGGTCTTTGCAGGGGTTCTCCATCTACCCTTAGAGGAGGGAGGGCAGGGCCTGAAGTGTCTACACACTCAGGTCCGTGTCTTCCGCCTCCAGGCTCTGCAGAGGCTCCTTTATGGTGCAGGTAGTCCGGCATAGAGCGTACTGGCGCACGTCTTCCTGCGCCGCTTCCGAGGGCTCCGATATGACCGGCCGCTCCTTTATCTCCATCTGAGAGGTCTTCCGTGAGACCTCTCCGGGCTGCCAGTCTTCTACCAGGACCTCCTCCGGACCTGGAAACTGTTCTCAGCGACCAGGTCTGTGGCGGCACATCTCCTTCTGGATCCCCTGCTACACAACCCCCAGCTCCGTGTGCAGGTGGTGGAGTCCCCCTTGGTACCCAGAGGTTGGTCCTGGCAGAAGTCACAAGAGTCGGAGACCTCCTGAACTACGACCGGGGAGACTGGCTGGATCCCCTGACGCTTGCTCAGTGCATGGGGCTCTCCAGGCCTCGTACTCCCTGGTGCGTGCTTCAGGAGGTGAGGGCCACTTTGCCGCCTGCTGCTTGGGTTTACCTCGACCAGGTCCTGCGTGAGGGCGGGCCCCTGCCCTGTGGACCCAACCGACCCCCCCGCCCCTTCACCGTGAGCCGGCTGCACAATCTGCAGCCGGTCTGCTTCCAGACCGTGCCAAGGAAGCATCTATATATTCTTGTGCTCCACACCCTTCACGTCCTCACGTCCCGCCCCGACACAAAGTGGCGGGACCTCCTGTCACCTCTAGAGGATGAGGAGCCCCGGTGGGCCAGCCTATACTCCACCCTGGTCCTGAGGCCCTCCAGGGATATAAGATGGTGGCTCCTTCATGCGGCTGTGAGCATGGGCGTGTACTTGGCACGGTTCACACCTGTCCCCGACACCTGCGCGTTTTGTGGCGTGAGGGAGACCCTGGCGCACATTTACCTGGAATGCACCAGGTTGCAGCCCCTATTCCAGCTCCTCACGAATATTTTGTTACACTTTTGGTTGCACTTTTCCCCTCACCTCCTTAACTATGCACTCCCTATCCGTGGCCCCACAAAGTCATGGGATTTCCTGGTCAACCTCCTCCTAGCCCTGTCTAAAGTGGCCATCTATAAAACCAGGGTGAGGAGGTTGGCCAATGGAGTTTCCTTTGACTGTGGGGCCTATTTCCGATCCTCGTCCGTTCACGTATCCAGGCAACGTTCCTCTGGGCGTTGTCCACTGACTCCCTTGACACCTTTGAGGAGCAGTGGGCGCTGTCCGGGGTTCTCTGCTTGGTGTCCCCATCTGGTTCCCTTCATCTGACCCTTTGACTGCACTCCTGTCCCTGTTATTTCATTACTTGTCCCCCGTACTTATTTGGTTTCCAGGTCCTGTGGACCCCCCTCTTAGGCTGGGGGAGGACTTTGCCCGCCCACTTTCTGGATCCCAATAGGACTACTCTGCTGTACCCAACTGGCCTGGGTCTATCACAGTACCTAAGAGCCTAAATTGCATCAATGGGATTTTGGCTGTTAAGAGCCTAGGTCGTTTTTGAAAATGAGATTTAGGCTCCTACATCTGTTAGGCATTGCAATGCTGAGTGCAGCAGTGCCCAAATACCTTTAAAAATCTGGGCCCTCGTCTTTCTGTTCTGTGTTCATTTTTTAAAAAAAATCTATTTTAACTTTCACTCTTTTCAAGAAATCAACTTTTATAATATTTTAAGAAAAACCCATTTGTGTATCACTAATCAAACATTAAGACTTTGTTTCACAACTATTGTAGATCTGAATTCTCAGCCTTACCTGATGTTAGGGTTCTGTTGGGCACATAAGGGGGTAGGCGTAGTGTTCCATAACCTGGGTTCATGTATGCTCTTGGTGAGTGGGGCCTTTCTCAGAAAATACTGAATTTTTTTTTTTTTTAGGCTTGTGAAAGATCTCAGAGCAGTGACAGCATAGGCAGCAGTATGCCTCATCCCTGTTCTGGGAGGACAGGCCAAAAAGCTACTTCCATTAACACTGAAGAAACTTTTCAAACAAATGTTGTTTATGTTATACTTCACTGGGGCTTCTCATGTAGCAGGATTTGGCCTTTGATAGAACAATGCCAACAATACTGTTCTGGTGACTTTTATATGTTGGTTTTGATTTTTTTTATAGAAACAAAAATAAAGTCCATTTTCTTGTTAAGCTGTCACCAGGCTTCTTTGTGTAAAATCCGTGGCTTGTTTGAGAAAAAGAATACAAAAAAGACTGCAGAGGAATTTTCTAGGCCATGACCCTGAATAATGCTATATTAGTTGTGTTAGCTTTAGTCAGTTCTTCAGTTCTGTTTAAGTGACGTTTTTATGTCCAGGGTCTTGTACCAATACAAATAGGATTAGAGCTATCTCTCATTATTCTTTTTAAGGACATAGCACCACGTAGGCTTGAATGCACAATTTCTTCAAGTGTTATTTCATGTGAAAACCCATAATAATTTAACATTAGTTGTGGCATTTCTTATACAGATTTTTGAATGAACAAGGTCGTTGTCTAAATTTACTAAAAGGTTTTGAAAACTGCTGTCCTCTGACATTGAGTGATCTTAATGTACTACCTAATTGACAAGAAAAACATCTTTGTAGGGATTTAAATTGAAATGCAATCGAACTATTAAAATGTATGTTTACACTTCCTTTCCCCCCAGTTCGGACTGAAAACTGGAACATTCCATTTTTGTGATGGGCTTGTAAACAGAGGATAATCGCTATCTATTACTCATTATTGTGGTATGAAAAGAATAGATAGGGAAGTTCAGTTAACTTAGTAGCTTTAGCTGTACATTTGAAAGTGCTTTATAATGTATATTAAAATTCTCCTATTTCTTATTTTTTCTCTTGGTGTGTACAATTCCTTCCAGAGCTTTCAGATATAGATGGGACACACATCCATTGCCATACCCTTCTGAGCCTTCTAGCTCAGCTGGCCAATGTGGAGGAGGGACAGCACTATGGTTCTACTCCTTTTCCAACCTTGCCTCTTTGGGGTGGCTAGCTTCCATGGGACCAAGAGGAGAGAGCAGTCCCAGCATTTGGGGGACTACATGGACTGTAATGTGGCCAGCAAAGCTTCTTGCATCCTCTCTTCCTGTATACATGTACAGCAGTTGGCATTGGCTGGCCCTGAGGACTGGGGCAAAGCATTTTAAAGGTAGTTCCTGAGTATTTTCAATGGAGGGGCAAGATGTGTGGGTGGCTTATGTCATCCTTTTAATTGATGTATGCCTTACTTCCTAGGGCCCTAAAAGGATTAAGTCATATGCTATTTTAAGAAGGACCATTTTCAGTCCTTGTTGTTTTCTTTACTATATTTCTCATTTCCTTCCAAAAAGACATCTATATCTTTAATTTGCTAGAGACATTCCACGCAACATAGTGGTTTATGATGACATAATATAGTAAAAACGAGCTCCTTGTGCAGAAATACACACTTGCTAAACTTGAAGACTAAACTTAGGCTGGAAAGTTCCTGTATAATTATAATTTAAAATAACATGCACATTTCTAGACTCTCCATTTATTAAAACATAATTTACAAAGAAAATTCATTAAAGTGGAGTTAAGATTTTGGTCACGCAACATCCTCTTAAATTCTTCCCAGTGTTCTAATCTCTTCAATAACATAAATATTTTTGTGTCATCTGTGTATTTTACCATCTGATTATACACCTTCTTCTTGGATCATTAATAAATATAGGCCTTAGTTCAGCAAAAAACTTGAGCCCATGCTTAAGCTCCATTAAGTCAATGGGGCTTAAGTGTTGGCATAGTTAAAGCAGAAACCTCTCCCCCCCCCCCCCCCCCAGCGTACCGCTTATATCAGTACAGCTTATTTTGGTTCACTGAAGCGAAATAAATGATACCAGTACAAATCATCTTATACTGCTGTAACTTTGTCTACACTAAAGCTTTTACTAGCATAACTTCAGTCAAAAATAAAAAAAACAAACAAACCCTACTAACAAAGTTATGCTGTTAAAAGTTGCAGTGTGGATCAGGCCTTAGGCATGTGCTTAGGTGTTTTCTTGAATTGGAGTCATAAGAAGTAACATCAAGCCTAGTATGGAAAGTTAGGGGCGGGGCACCCCACTGTTAACCTTTGACCATGCAGAAAATTGACCACTTATTTCTGCTATCTGTTTCCTGTCTCTTAGCTCATTTCAGTTTCTTGACATAGTTTTACTTCTCATCCCATGACAATTTAGGTTCCTTAATAGCCTCTTGTAAGGTACTTTGTCAGAACCATTTGAAGATCCAAATAAATTATATAGGTCTGTCGATTAATCGCAGTTAACTCACGCAATTAACTAAAAAAATTAATTGCTATTAATCACATTGTTAAACAATAAATACCAATTGAAATTCATTAAATATTTTTGCATGTTTTTCTACATTTTCAAATATATCCATTTCAATTACAACATAGAATACAGAGTACTGTGCTCACTTTATATTATTTTTTATTACAAATATTTGCACTGTAAAAATGATAAACAAAAAAATAGTATTTTTCAGTTCACCTAATACAGGTACTGTAGTGCAATCTCTTTATCATGAAAGTGCAACTTACAAATGTAGATTTTTTTTTGTTAAGTAACTGCATTCAAAAACAAAACAATGTAAAACTTTAGTTCCTACAAATCCACTCTGTCCTACTTCTTGTACAGTCAATCGCTAAGAGAAACAAGTTTGTTTACATTTATGGGAGATAATGCTGCCCACTTCTTAATTACAGTGTCACCTGAAAGTGAGAACAGGCGTTGGCATGGCACTGTTGTTGCTGATGTCGCAAGATATTTACGTGCCAGATGTGCTAAAGATTCATATGCCTCTTTATGCTTCAGCCATCGTTCCAGAGGACATACTTCCACGTGGATGATGCTCGTTTGAAAAAAAAAAAAAAGTGTAAATTAAATTTGTGACTGAACTCCGTGGGGTTAAATTGTATGTCTCCTGCTCTGTTTTACCTGCTGTCAAGGTTCCTTCCCCACTCTGAACTCTAGGGTACAGATGTGGGGACCTGCATGAAAAACCCCCTAAGCTTAATTTTACCAGCTTAGGTTAAAACTTCCCCAAGGTACAAACTATTTTACCTTTTGTCCTTGGACCTTATTGCTGCCACCACCAAGCATCTAACAAAAAAATAACAGGGAAAGAGCCCACTTGGAAACGTCTTTCCCTCCAAAATCCCCCCAAGCTCTACACCCCCTTTCCTGGGGAAGGCTTGATAAAAATCCTCATCAATTTGCATAGGTGAACACAGACCCAAACCCTTGGATCTTAAGAACAATGAAAAAGCAATCAGATTTTTAGAAGAAGAATTTTAATGAAAGAAAAAGTAACAGAATCCTCTCTGTAAAATCAGGATGGTAAATACCTTACAGGGTAATCCGATTCAAAACATAGAGAATCCCTTTAGGCAAAACCTTAAGTTACAAAAAGACACAAAAACAGGAATATACATTCCATTCAGCACAACTTATTTTATCAGCCGTTTAAACAAAACAGAATCTAACGCATATCTAACTAGATTGCTTATTAACTCTTTACAGGAGTTCTGACCTGCATTCCTGCTTTGGTCCCGGCAAAAACAACACACAGACAGAGAGAACCCTTTGTGTCCCCCCCCCAAGTTTTGAAGTATCTTGTCTCGTCATTGGTCGTTTTGGTCGGGTGCCAGCGAAGTTATCTTAGCTTCTTAACCCTTTACAGGTGAAAGCGTTTTTCCTCTGGTCAGGAGGAATTTAAAGGTGTTTACCCTTCCCTTTATATTTATGACACCTGCATTCTGCCATATATTTCATGTTATAGCCGTCTTGGATGATGACTCAGCACATGTGGTTCATTTTAAGAACATGTTCACTGCAAATTTGACAAAATGCAAAGAAGATACCAATATGAAATTTCTAAAGATAGCTACAGCACTTGACCCAAGATTTAAGAATCTGAAGTGCCTTTCAAAATCTGAGAGGGATGAGGTGTGGAGCATGTTTTCAGACGTCTTAGAAAAGCAACACTCTGAGGCTCAGAACCCAAACCACCAAAAAAGAAAATCAGCCTTCTGCTGGTGGCATCTGACTCAGATGATGAAAATGGACATGCATCGGTCTGCACTGCTTTGGATCGTTATCAAGCAGAACATGTCCTCAGGATGGACATATGTCTTCTGGAATGGTGGTTGAAGCATCAAGGGACATATGAATCTTTAGCACATCTGGCATGTAAATATCTTGCAATGTTGGCTACAACAGTGCTATGCAAATGCCTGTTCTCACTTCAGGTGACATTGTAAACAAGAAGCAGGCAGCATTAGCTTCTGCAAATGTAAACAAACTTGTTTGTCTGAGCGATTGGCTGAACAAGAAGTAGGACTGATTGGACTTGTAGGCTCTAAAGTTTTACATTGTTTTATTTTTGAATGCAGGTTTTTTGCACATCATTTCTACATTTGTAACTTCAACTTTCATGATAGAGATTGCACTACAGTACTTGTATAAGGTGAATTGAAAAATACTATTTCTTTTGTTTTTTTACAGTGCAAGTATTTGTAATAAAAAATAAATATAAAGTGAGCACTGTACATTTTGTATTCTGTATTGTAATTGAAATCAATATATTTGAAAATGTAGAAAATATCCCAAAATATTCTGTATTCTGGTATTCTGTTATTGTTTAACTGCACAATTTAATCACAATTAATTTTTTTAATCGCTTTACAGCCCTAAAATTATATCAACCAACTGGATTCTTTGTTGACTGTTTTGTTAACATACCTGAGAATTCCAATGGAATAGTGATGCATGGCTTTCCTTTACGGCAGCTGTGCTGTCTTATCGTTATCATATTATGTTCGTTGGGGGATTTTGTACTTCTGTTTTTAATTTCTTTTCAACAGACTTTTCTAGTACCAAATTAAGGTTTACTGGTCAGTAGGTCATAGGATCATCCTAGGAAATGCTTCTTCCTAAAAATCTATTTATTTTATTGCACATATTACAGCAGTTGAATGTACAATAATGTGTGTTGTTTTTTTTTATGGTGTTAGCAGTACATGAAATTTTGATGTGGAAAACTTACTGTGAAATATGGAATAGAGATCAATGTTGTTTCAATAAAGACTTTATGTTGGACTTCCAGCAGGAAAAGGCTTGACACACTTATAATTAAGCTACCCAGCCATTAAATGGTGGGTTTATTCTTGGTGCCTTGTGGTCACAATCTTAATACAAATCTTCATAGGACTGGCACCAGGCCTTTTTTGAAAGTGATGTTGCTGGAGGAGGAGAGTTGGGTTTGGTTTGGTTGTGGTAACCTCCATAAAAAATAAAACTTTTTATAAGGTGAACAAGTTAACAGAATAGTTAATCATTTTTCTTTTTCTTGTGCTTTGCCAGTAGAGCGGTGCGTAGCCTCTTGAACATGCATATGTGGCTAATGGCTGTATAACATAAATTAGACACCTAGCTAATTCAGTCTGGAATTTTGAAGCATCACTTTGTCAGATGGTTTGATGATGATATGCAGGGAGTGACAAATCATTATTAGTGGTTGCTGGTTTTCAATTTGTGTTTGTGTGGTGTTTTCAAATACATTTAAACAGAGGCTGCTTGCACGCTAACTTTGACTAGCCTGTTGGCTGGTCACAGTTGTTCCACACTTAGGGGTGCTTTATCATTGCTCAGCTGAGGGCTGTAGTGGCAACTTGCCAGAAAGCTGTACCTAATTTACGTAAAATGGAGCATATTGCAGCTACTCACATCTTTAATATGGAGGTTCAGCCCACTGCGACTACAGATCCCAATATGCAATGCTCCATCTTACTCTAAACAGAATTCGATACAGATGTTTAATTTTTAAACCTTAACTCTTCCCTTTCAATATTTTCCATACTGTTGTAGTTTTTTCTTGAAAACGTTATGGCTATTCAAGCTACTTTAGCTGTTTCAGTAATGTGTTATTGTGAACAACATGCATTTCTAAGGCAGAAGTTTAAGGATGGCTTAATTTTTCTGTTTAATTTTCTGAATAATAATTTATAAACTGAATTAATAAATTCTGAACAAATGACTTTATAATTTTTTAAATCATTCCAGGATAATTAAAACATTCTAGTCCAGCCAGATGCTTCATAGCAAGTACTATTTTTCTGGTTTGATATTCCTATTTTGATATAATTAATCTGCATACAAAAGTTTAATTTTAAGCCTTCAGCCTAGTTGGCAAGAGAACAAAAATCATATACTTCATAGCCTTCAAGTGTGATTGAAATGAAAACAGGCTTTGAAGCTAGAAAATTGCTTCTACTTTCTTTCCTGTTTTACTGGCTGTTGCTGTTTATCGTGGGTTGTTAAAACTTGATACTCTAAGAAGGTGTTGAAGCCCCCACTTTCTGGAACCTGATAGCATTCTGAAAAAAGCCAATTTATACGCACACCCAGGTGAAAAGGCATAGTAAACAAACCTTCCTCCTTTGTTATTATAGTTTTCTAATTAATGTAATTATGCCTTTTTATAATTTAATACCTTTTCAAAGTGGTTCTTTAGCATATTTGGTCTTTGAATATTGGCATTACATGTGAATGATAATCTCCTGTTGGATGATTTGTTTGTAATGGATTTCAAAGTGTCTTTGTGGAGTTGCTTGCAGTTGTTTTTGATACTTTATGCTGGTACAGTAGTGAATATTAAGCTTACTGATACTGTTCTTGTTTCTTAAGAGACCTTTCCCCTTTTGAGGGCTAGGAAACATAAACTGTTGTGCATGGATTTCGGAAGACTCTTGGGTTACCCCTCTTCTCTTTATAAGCACTGAAAAATGTTCAAAATCTACCAAGATCTCAACTTTAACATATCATCTTGTATACAAATAGGGATTTAAACACTTGACGTGTATAGCACTTACAATACTTAAAGAGTGCCTGAATTCTCTTTGGTGTTGATACAGTATTTTATACAGATATACAGCCCTTTTCTCCACAAGAAAGATATTGTTATATTGCAAAAAGAAAAGGAGTACTTGTGGCACCTTAGAGACTAACAAATTTATTTGAGCATGAGCTACAGCTCACTTCATCGGATGAAGCTGTAGCTCACAAAAGCTTATGCTCAAATAAATTTGTTAGTCTCTAAGGTGCCACAAGTACTCCTGTTCTTTTTGCGAATACAGACTAACACGGCTGCTACTCTGAAACCTATTGTTATATTGGTTATTGTTATACTGGCATAACACCCCAGCTGTTCACTCTTATTTTGCTTTGAGTGGCTTTTTTCAATTTAGTTTAAACCCCTTCCAGGTGATATAAACTAAAACTAAAAAAGCCACTTTTGTACTAGGAAAAGCATCTACACTGGGGTTTATACTGGTATAACTGTGCTAGTTTAAATTCACACCTTACAGTGAAAAGAAAACTTTTCTGTGTACACAACGCCACAATACTTAGTGCATGTAATTACCTTTGATCAGACTGAACTGGGGACTTTTTCTTCTGATTTCCTGCACCATTGTCTTTAGCATTGCCAACCCTCCAGGATTGTCCTGGAGTCTCCAGGAATTAAAAATTAATCCTTAATGAAAGATTATGTCATGTGATGAAACCACAAGGAATACAGCTGACCAAAATTGGCAAAATTGTCTCAGTTCATTCAGTGTAATTATAGTTCTGCGAGTGCTGGTCCCAGTCTATATTCAGTGTGCAGTGTGTATGCCCTGTGTGCCCAGTGTCAGAGACCAGGACACGGGCAGTCGTGTCTAGTGGCTGAAGCAGGAGTTATATCTAGAGACTAGAGAAGGAGTCAGGTCTAGTGCTTTGAAGAGGAGGCAGTGGCCAGGAATCAGAGCTGAGGGTCAGAACTGGAATACTTTCAGTGACGCAAGGCTGGGGCCAAGGCAGGAGTAGGGCTGGAGCAAGGCTGGGAGCATGGGCAGCAGGTGAACCCCCACTTTGGGGAGGCTAGCCCACTGGCCCTGCCCCTTCTGCCAAGGCACCATACTCCCCCACCCACCAGAGCCCTGAGTCCCCTGCAGCTGGAACAGCTCCGAGCTCCCTCTCCCCGCCCCATGGCAGGAGGAGCCCCGAGCCTTCCATGGCTAGCTGGAACTGAGTGAGCCCCCGCCAGCTTCAGGTAAGTGGGGGAGAGGACATAGCCTCTGGGCAGAGCATGACCTGGGTCAGGGGAGACTTAGCTTGCTCTGGCCTTTGATACCCGCCGCCCATGGCTGGAAACAAGCAAGTGCAAAAGTTATCACAGCCTTTGGTGAATACTTTGAGCAGCTGCTGGCCTACTGCTGCTGCTGGGTTTAGGAGCTGGTCTGCTGACTCTTCCAACTAATCATGTGGTGTAGCCATCAGGTAACCTACTACTGCAGCCAGATGCGCTTCTTAGGTTGCCCGGAGACTGGTGCTATTGCAGGCTCTGGTTCTTGACACTCAAGATTGGAAATTCTTAAATAGCACGTGCACCCTTTGTCTCCTTGTGCTCCCATCTGAGAGCATAAAGGGTGGTGCAGGTTGCCCGCCTCTCCAGTTCCTTTCTGATGCTTTCAGTCTGAGACTGAACCCTTCTGTGTTCATAGCCTTTTACCATTGCTGCTTGATCTTCAGTTCTGTAAATAAATTGTTAAATAGTTTATTAGGTATTTTAGGTTTAGATCAGTAGTAGTTAAATAGTTTGGGGGTGGGGGGGTTCCCACTCCTTAGTTCCCCCACTGTTCAGGCTTGTATTATGTTGCTTAAAGTTCCAGGTTTAAAAACCCAACCTGGCCTGAGCCCTGGTCTTCCTGGCGAGCAACCCGCAAAAGCGCCACCTGTACTGCCTTGGGGAAGCACACATCCCCTCAAGGTATGACACCTGCTGTTCCTTTCCTCTAAGTACCAGGCAATCTCGGAAATTCAGACCCCACAGACATTGAGACTCTCTCTGAGGCCTCCCATTCCCCATCTACCTGATTTGGGCCTCTGAGAAGTGCCTCTCTGACACCAGCATCCTCCAGCTCAGAATCTTCCAGCAGGCCCAAGGACTCCACTAAACAGGGGCTTGAAGAAGGTGGGGTTAAATCACCCCACAAACTCTTGAAAAAGAGATCTACCTCTCCCCTTCCTCTAGAACTGCCTGGGACTCTGTGCCCAGAATGGGTGCATCCGGATCTCACAGGGAGCAGAGACCGAAATTGATGGTACTGAGAGGTACCAGTGCTCTCATGAAACCATAAACTGAATGGGTGGGACCAACCCTGACATCACACAGAGACAGAAGGGACCATACTCCCTCTGCATTGGTGACACTGTTCTGGCAGAAGTCCACCATTTCCAAGACAAAATTGGTGGATTTGCTCAAACCCAAGACACCTGCCAGCGCTCCTCTGGTGAGACCATGTTACGCTTTCCTTAAGAACCTGGCAGTTTACACAGACACAGAATCTCCGATTCTCTCAGTCCCAATTCTGCTGAGAGATATCCCGTAACTGTCGACTTGACATTTGCCGGTCCTGAGCTCCAGCTAAGAAGTGGAGGCTCCGGCACCATTCTTGTTTTATTCGCTAGCTCCTATCCATTGGTCAGGGTACACAGTATCATCAGCTCCTCCACTAGAGCCTGACAGCTCCTCCTCATCTGACCAAAATGACCCAGTATCAACTCTTAGCCAGTTAGTGAGGGTGCAGAGCCATCTGGCTGGCTTTAGAAGACCCATCAGGGCTGATAGTGATCTCCCTGACAAACTGCACTGTTGGCCAAGGAGTCAATGGTAACTGTCATAAGGCCCTCTCCATACCCTTATGATCCTGTCCACTGACCTTATTAGGCCCCTGGAATCTGTACTTTTGGGCACCAGGATACAAGGACCCTGGACGTTGCTCCCAACAATGGTCATCTTCCAGAGAGGAACCACAGTCTCCGCAGAAGTGCTTTGGTCAAGGAGGAACAGACAGTACTGCCAGATCTGCCAGTGGTGGTTTTCTTGGCCTCCACAGACAAAGCAGGGACACTAGCCTCTCCATCACTACGAACAATTATAGGCAGTACCAGGACCTCCTGTGTAAGATTGCTGAATCTCTTCAGATCCCAGGAGAGAAGGTTCGGGATCCTATCACAAACTCCTTTTCCAGGCTACAGCTCCTTCTAGGGTAGTGCTTCCCATTAGTAAGGCTTTCTGCACCCCAGTGAGCAGTTTGGCACACACCTATCACTTGTGCTCTTACCCTAAAAAGGGCTGAGAAGAAATACATCATTCCCCCCAAAGGAGCAGGGTATTTGTTTTCCCACCCTAACCCCAGCTTCCTTGGTGGTACAGGGAGTCGTGGAGCAAAGCAGGCTGCACCAGCCCTGGTCCACCCCTTCAAACAAAGAGGAAAACAGACTTGATTTCTTTGGCAGAAATAATTTTTCATTGGCTAGCCTGCTGTTCCCCATAGCAAATGACCAGGCATGGATTTCCAAGTATGACTTCACGAATTACAACAAGTTCTCAGAATTCACTAATAACTTGCCACAGGAATGTAGGCCCCAATTCCAGGCCATTCTGGATGCGGGAAAACTGGTAGCAAGATATCCTTCTAAGTGTCTCTGGATGCAGTGGACTGGCATCACATTCTGTAGCCACCTCTGTGGTTATGAGATGGGTTCATGGTTGCAGTCCTCTGGATTCCCCAAGGAGGTTCAAGTAACGGCAGATGATCTCCCCTTCGAGGTAACCACCATTTTAAAGAAAAGACAGATGAGTCACTGTACTCCTCAAGGACTCTCTTGTTACCCTCTGCCTTTTGGGAATATATAAACCAGAACCCCATAGGAGTCATTCAAGGCTGGTTACTCCTAGATATCTCCCACTACCACAGTCTTTTTTCCACCAAAAGACCTACAAGCCCCCTACAAAATGAGTTAGGGTCAGTTTGGCGGACACACTGCACCACTGCCCTATCCTCTTCAGTCCCATCTACCTACCAAGAAGGCTTTTTGGTAGGATGATCAAAAGCCATCAACCAGTGTCTTTACCATCTGTTACCCCCCACTCCCTTTGGGGGCCACCTGGTCTGTTTCTGCCAGTGTGGCTATCATGTTGGACAAATAGATCTCGGAGATCATGTCAACTGGCTACATGATAGAGTTCCTGTCTGCTCACCTCCCTCCCCATCCCTTTTCAGGGAACCTTCTCACAAGAAGATTCTCAAACAAGAGACTGACTCCTTACTCCTGCTGGGGACAATAGAGCCTATGTCCCCACCTCGCAAAAGGGAAAGGCTTTTATTCAAGATGCTTCCTCACTCCCAAAAAGAACATGGGCTGGAGACCCATCTTGGACCTCAGACAACTGAATGACAAGTATATGTCCCCTTCAGCCTCTCAACAGCCCCAAAGGTTTTACAAAGGTACTCTCTGTGGTGGCTGCATACCTCTGCAGACAAGGAAGCCCAATATTTTCTTAGCTAGAGATTTGACAGTTACCTAGATAGTTGTATCAGGGAGTGGAAGCAGCAGTCAGCTCCTGGCTCAAATTATTTCAGGCTGTGGGACTTCAGGTAAATTCAGAAGAGTCCACTTTAACACCCTCCTATCTCACAAGTTATAGAGTTTATTGGGGCAAGCCTGAACTCAATCATGGCCAGGGCCTACTCCCTCAAAACCAGTTCCTTGTGATGAGGGACCTTATTGCCCAGCTCCGTCTCAGCCCTCAGATGATTATCCAGTCCTGCTGGTCCTGCTAGGCCATATGGACACATTCATTTTTGTCACCCCTTTTGCAAGGCTGCACCTGTGGTGCCTCCAGGTCTGGCTGAGGACGTTCTGTGCTCCAAAGAGGGACTCCTTGGACAAGAAGGTCTTGCTACCCTGGAATGTGCTGACGTTGCTAACCTGGTGGGAGACCAGGAACAAAGTATGTGTTGATGTCCCCTTCATTCCCACACCTTCATCTACAAAGACACACAGTAAGGAATGCCTCCTTACTGGGTTGGGGAGCACAATTAGACTACCAGACAGCTTAGGGTTCCTGGGCCCCACAGGAATCCAGGCTGCAAATCAATCTTCTTGGGCTTCGGGCAGTATGGGATGCATGCAAAACATTCCTATCTCTTATTGAGTCCACACATATGTAGGTCAGATCAGATATCATGACCATTATCTGTTACATAAACAAACAGAGTGGAGTGAGGTCCACCCTACTCTGCAGAGAATTGGTCTAGCACTGGAATTGGTGTGTCTGGCATCAGATTACCCCCTCAGCAGTACATATGCCAGGAGTTATGAACTCCCTAGTGGACAGCTTCAGTAGGCATTTCCACAGGGTTCACAAGTGGGAATTCTACCCAGGCTTAGTGCCATACATCTTTCATCAATGGGGTGTCCCATCCTGGGACCTTTTTGCAACTCACAAGAAGAAAAAGTGCCTGACACATTGCTCAAGAGCTGCCCAGAACCTCAACTCCAGAGGGCACACCTTGGTGCAGTAGTCGGACCCACTGATGTGTTCATTGCTTCCCCTCCCCCCCCCCCCCGTATCCTCAGGGAAATCAGACTGGATAGGGCAGCAGTGGTCCAGGTAGCTCCCTGGTGGCTGAGACAATATTGGTTCATCACCATCCTGCAGTTGGTCTCTGGCCCATTCATTCACCTACAACCCTTCACAGATCTACTGTCTTGAACAAGGGCAGGACTAAATTCCCTATCCCAGCTTCCCGCCATCTGGTGACATGATGGACAATGAGTGTAGAGAGAGCCTGCTAAGAGGATATGCAGTCCATCCTTAACAATAGCAGGAGACCCTCTACAAGAAAATGCTATCACACCGAGTGGAAGTGTTTCTCCCTGTGGAGTCAGCAGTGCCACTTACCTTCTGAGGAACTGGGAATCCCTCCTATCCTGGAAAACCTTTTCTTGTTGAAGACATCTGGTCTGTCTATTAGCTGCCAAATCTACCCCATGGGAATTGATAATGCCTTTTAGCCTGTGGTGGAGAGCTGCACAGTGTTTACACGCCTCACTACCATGAAGTTCCTAAAAGGTATCGTAAGGACATTCCCTCCAGTTTCTAAACCCTTGTCTTAACTGACTGTTTAGTCTCATGGTTAATAACAGCGTCAGTTTGTGAAGTGTTTTCACCTTGTATGTCTGCTCTCACTTCATTTGTGTCTGCCAAGTTGTCAGGTGGTTATGATTCCTTCAGAAGATTTTGCCTTCATCTATGATCACTGACTATGAGCGAGGTGACACTTCTTTGATCACTGTAGCTTTGACTGGTCAGTGCCCATGTTGCCAAAATCTCATCCAGTCTTTGTTTTTCAACTGTGGAAGGGATCTTGCTCCTTTATGGTATTATTTTGTCTGATTGTACTTTCCTACTCTTTCCTTCTCTATTACAGTGTCCTTACTCATCCTTTCTTTTGTTGTACTATAGCTTTATTTACTTAAAGTTTGTAGAGGCTTTTCACTTTCCTTTTTTGACATAAGAACAACCAACTTGCCTAAAGGGGATTGTTTAATCACTTTTACTAAGATAGCTTTCTAGTATTGTACAGTATTAATTTTCCTTCTATCAAATTATCAAGCTCTAAATACATAGCCAAGTGGCATAGACTGTTTCATAGCTACAATATCCCCAAAGGCTATATAGAGATAAATAATACAGTTGTAAAATTAATATTAGCAGAGAGAGAGAAAATAATTATTATAGAGAATGGAAAAAGTTATATTTTCAGGTGAGCTATGAGAAGAGCCAGAGAGTCCATGAGCTCGGCATGGTTGCAGAATTCACCCCTTGCCTCACAATTGTGCTGTAGAATCAGAAATTTAATTTACAAGAAAAAGTTATTTACCCTTATGGTTGCAAAGATAACTTCGAAAATGTGAATTTAAGACTTGTCTGCAATGCCCTGAAGTTCAGACTACAGTGGTGTAAATAGCAGTGTGCCTGGAAGTGCTGCACTGCAATTCCTCTGGGTGGGCACAAACTAAACAGTTCCTAGTCTGCGTCAATGTAATCCAGCACATCCCTCCTCCCCGCGGCTTCCTGCAGCTCTCATTCGCCGGGAACGGCGAACTGCGGCCATTGGGAGCTGCGGGCAGCTTTGCCTGCGGACGGTCAGTGTAAACAAACTGTCTCACGGCCTGCCAGCGGATTACCCTGACGGGTCACAGGTTGTCCACCACTGGTATAGACATAGCCTGAGTTTTGCTGATGCGGTGTCTTCTGCCTAAATCTACGGTATAAAACAATAGCTCTGAGCTCTGTGAATTACCTCAATCCTCACAGTAAATTGTTTAATCTGAAATTTAAAGATGACAGTTTAAATGTTAACACTTAACTGTTTCACTGCTGGTCACTTGTAAGAAACATCCAACTAATTTGTTTATCCTACAGTCACTAATTGCCTCTCTTGCCTCCCCAGTTGTCAGAAGACCCAGCTGCTCCCCACCAAGTTGCTAAAAGCTTTAGTTTTCTTTTAAACAACTTAAGTGGTGGAGTTACTATTTTTTAACACAAAAATATTGGCTCAATTGAAAACTGATAGTGTGGGAACAGTGTAAAATAAATTGAATATAATATAATTAATATAAAATTAATAACACTGTGACTACATACTGATTGCGTCACTAACGTTCATATTTAATTAATTAAAACCCTCAACTTTGAAACATTTAAACAAAAGTTACCAAATTTCTAGTGTGTTGCAACACAATGCCACAAAATCTAGGAATCTCCTCACAAAACTTAAGGTCACCTTGCTGCAGGCTACGTAGGGCCTTGTCCATGAGACAGAAAGCAACAAGAGGGCTGTTCCACATGTCAGAAGTTGCAGAGAAATAGGCTTTCATATAAATACTGTTGAGATTAGCAAGGAAGGAGATGTGGGATAGATGAGCAGATAGGAAGGGGAAGAAAGTAGTGAGAGATCAGGTCTTATGTGTAGCTTCTTGAGGATGGAGTGCTATGATTCTGCATCTTTCTACATGTGCACAGGTCGACAGCAGTATTCTGCATATTCAGCATTCTGGAGCCTGCAGGGCTGAGATTTTGGGAGACCAAAGGGAAAAGATTTACAGTACTCAAGGAAATTATGATGTTGTTGACAGTTTCAGAGAAAGTGGACATGAGAAAGTTATTTATATGGACAGTGTTGCAGAAGAGATAAGACAGATTTGCAGATACTGAAAATGAAAGAGGAAGAGATTTCATGGTCAAGCATGATATCAAGATTACAGAGAGTTGAGTTAAACAGGAAATCTGAGTTAAGCAGAGAAAGAAGAGATGGAGTTGTGTTTGTGGATGCTCTTCTTGTCCAACAAAGATGCTTGTGTCCTGAAATGTAAAGCTGAAGAAAACTGAAGTTAATTTATTTGGTTTTGACAGGTCATGAGAATGTTTAAGAAGGAGTTAAAATGGTGTCAAAAGATATATACTTGTATAACTGAACATAATCAGTGTAAAGGGGGTAGTTATGGGTAAAGTAGACATTTGTATTTTATAGACTCCTATTTAGAGAGCTTTTCAATTACAGATCTTTTTACCTGAGATATGGTGAATAATGAATTTTTGTTTGTTGGAGTGTTTTTAGAGTTCCATGCCATTGCAGCTTATCTGCATTAAGTACCTGTATTAAAAATCCATACCATCAATTTCTTTTGTTTCAAATAAAATCTAGTTTACATTTTGTGCAAAATCTCAGTTTAAAAACAAAATTTTGAATGAAAAGTCTCAAAAAATCTGAAACTAGAAACTTCCTTTTTTTAATGTGATAACTTTCAGATATTGTTTAAAGATTGCTCCTGCACTGTGACTTTGTTCGTGAAGTATACCCTGGAAGAAAGTTTTTTTGCTGAGATATTAGCATTTTCATTAGAAAAGGTTAACTTAACCTTTGCTATTCTAGCACAAATACAACACAATATATATGTTGTGATGCTTGTACTATATCTCAGTGACAAGATTTCATCTGTACCTCTCAGTTTAATATGAAATTTTTATGAGACTGAACAGAAGAATGGAAAGTTTTGAACGCTCCCTGCTCTTGAAGACATTGTGAAATAGGCCATATTTTATTAGCACAAAGATATGAAGAAATCCCACACATGTATCAGTTTGAAAGTTAAACCTTGTCCACAATATTTTAAAATATGCATAAGCAATTTATCTGAAGGAGAAAACAGCTGTCAGAGGCCAGGGTGAACTAATGGCTGTATTTTTTTTTATTTAAATGGAAGGAAAAATATTGGTTATATTTTCATGCTTTTGAAATCCAGGCCTGAATAGTTTCTTAATTATCACAAGAGTTTAAGAAAAATCAAATAATCTTTTGTTATTGACGCTTCCATTTTATTTTGGGGTAGTGTGTAAGAGAGGGGAATGAATTGTCTTTTGGGGCCATATAAAAAGATTGTTCTGGCAAGTCAGTTTTCCTTAATTATTACTAGGCGTGGGGGCAGAGCAAGGAAGAATCTGACTCACAGTAAATAACATGAATTTAGAAGGAGGCAGCCTGAGTCAGGCTTGGCTTATTTAGTCTAGACAGGACTTTTCATGCCAAATGTTGCTGCTTTCATTTCTGCCTGCCAGATCTGTTTGATAAAGGCAGTCCAGGAATGCTATATATCAGAGTAAGAAAACTTTCTTTTGCATGCAGGTTACTTAGTGACATTGAGGTTTAGTCCTCCCTTGATGTGCTTTCAAAACCTCATTAATATTTGTGGGTATTGTATGGATGCATTGAAGGGAGAGGTGGCACAATGAAACATCTGTTCATGTGGCTCATGTACACGTTAGCCAAGGAGATCTTATTAGTCAAATGTATTTAAGTTAATATCCATTTTGACAGTTTATTTACAGTCTTGCTTGCACATATATTGCAGCGATATAAATCTATGTGAAATGAAATCTTATTTCAAAATCATGCTTGATTTATACAATTCTTAATTTTAATCTTGCAAAATAGCATGTATTATAGTAGCATTAGTATTATTTAACATTTACATTGCAGTAATGCTCAGAGGCCCCACTGAGCTATGTTCTGTCCAGACTCATAGTAATAGATAGGCCCTGTCCCAAGGAACTTACAGTAAGAGAAGACAACCAACTTTTTAAAGTTGGGGGCAGGGAGAGTGGGAAACAGTAAGATATATGCAATTTTTATATACATTTGTACTGTTGTTTATAAATAATTAAAAGAAGAGCTAGATATCCTTAGTGGTCACTCAACTTGCCTATCGCTAATTGGTTGATCTCTTAAAGGTGTCATAGTACATTAGCTTTGAGGAGGGATTTATTTAGAGGCAGTAAACAAATGAGACTTAAGAGTTTGTGAATAGGAAGACTGAGTAAGAGGGTGTCAAAAGAGATGAGGAGAAGGGGAGAGGAGAAAGGTCATAAAATATGTTCTTCGAGTACGTGTCAGTGTGGATCCCACTGTTAGGTGCGCATGCACCTCATGCACACAAGATTGAAATTTTTTTTTGAATAGCAGTGTCCAATGGGGCTGTGCATGCACCCTCCACCACCTAATGCTCACATAAAGTGTGGAGCAGCTGCCACCCTGCCTCAGTTTCCTCTTCCCATGCCTGGCAGCAAGACTGAACCCAGCAAGGGTTGAACCTGCTAATGCTACTGAGCTCAAACCCATTCCTTTTTAACTAGTTTAGTAGAGAAAACCTATCTTCACCTTCCTTATTCTTTCTTTTCTTAATTTGGACATTCCAAAGGAAAAGACACAGCAACCCTCTTTCAGTGGGGTAAGGTGCCTGGTTCCTACTGCCAGGACAGTCTTTAAATTCTTAGGGTATAAAAAGTGACTGAACCACAATGGACTCATCCCCCCTGGGCAACCAGCATAGTTGATACCTACTCTGCCTGGGGGAGAGTCTCATCCCAGATAAATATTTGGTGTGTAAATCCTTCTCCTCAAGGACTTGCAAGTCAAGGGATGCACTTATCTAGAAGAGATCCTTCAGGAGTACAGGGGAAGAGGCTTCTATTCTCAATATTTCTTTATCCCAAAGAAGAAAGGGGTGTGTGTGTGGGGGGGGGGTGGTCCTATCTTAGTCCGGAGGAGACTGAACAAATACATATGCCACTTTAGAAGAAGAATCCATCACTTCACCTCTGCAGGCTCAAGACTGGTTCATGGCTCTTGACTAGTGAGATGCATACCTCCACATAACCAATCACTTGGCCCACTGGAAGCACTTGAGAATTCACAGTGTGGTCAAAGCATTACCACTACAAGGTGTTTGCACTCAAACTCTCCCCAGTACTGTTGGTCTTTCTGAAATGCCTAGCAGTGGTAATAGCCCACCTGAGAAGGCAGGGAATTCACATCTGCCCCTACTTAGGTGCCTGCTTCTCGTCCCTCTGCCTGGATGCTGTCAAATTCTGCCATCAGAAGAGGGTGATCCCTGTTCATCCTTCATCTCCTGTGAGTCAGCAGCAGCCTAATGGATTTCCTGTGTGGGCAGTCAATGACCAATCACAAATGGTTATTGCACAGATCCATCACAGAATCGATGTTCCATCATTTGTGAGGATAAAGTCAAGTGTCAGAGCTACTGCTCCAGAGGAGGCCTGAGTACAGGACTGTTACCAGATACTTTCCTTTTGCATTGGAACAGAGGCCTACTCTCTGCCTTTCTACCAGTTTCCCTAATTTCCAAGATCAAAAGAGACAAAGCCATGATCATTCTCATAGCTCTGACAGAGACAATTTTGGCCGATAGAGCTGCTGCAGATGTCCCATCAGCCTCTTATGCAGCTCCCAGACTACCTAGACCCGTCTCACAGTACCACAGCCTGATACTCCATCCAGACCTAGAGTCACTGCACCTGACGGTATGACAGTTGGCTGGTTAAGTACCATGGCTAGAGACTGCTCCCAGCACATCCAGGAAATCCTGAATCAGAGAAGGAAAACATCTACCAGAAGGACATACTCATCTGAATGGAAGAGGTTCTTGATATGGGGACATACCAGGTCCAGGGTTTGCTACTGAAGATCCAAGACTTTTAGTTACACTTAAAACAAGCCAGCCTGTTGTTCAGCTCCAATAATGTTCACTTCACAGCAGTCTCATTTTGCCATCCAGCTGTCATGTTTGGTTTCCTCTCTCTCCATGGTATCAAAGTTTCTCAAATGGCTATTGCTCGCTTAACCACCTGTTAGAGAACCAACTTCTGCCTGGGACCTCAGTATAGTCCTGCAGCTCAAGGAGTCTCCCTTCAAACCTCTCTGAATGTTCCTTAAATGACATAAGCCTTCTAGGAAGTGTACAGATGCCACACTTCCTGTACACTGTTTATTCAGTCTTTGGTCTTCTGGTACACACTTCCACTTCAGCCACCCAGAGTGGTAGAAAGTTGTTACCTGTTATATTCACAATAAAAGGTTTATCCTGACAGTGATCTGCTTTGCCAGTAAGGGCATGTCTACATTTACAGCACTGTAGTGCTCCGTGTGAAGATGCTACCTCCACTCCCATCAGATTAGGTACTCCACCTCCCTGAGAGGTGGTAGCTATGTTGATGGGAGGAGAAGCCCTCCCATCAACATAGCACTGTTTACATTGAGGGATTAGGTCAGTATAACTTCACTGCTTGGGGTTTGGATTTCCTACAGCCCTGAGCAATGTACTTATATTGACATAAGTTCATAGTGTAGACCAGGGCTAGGATACTGTGTGTGACCAGAAGTGGAAGGCACAGCATGCAGGAAGATCCAGAGGGAGGTAACATTGAAATGGCTGCTACAGAGCCCGTGCAACTGCGTGTAACTGCCCCACCAGCCCTGAGAATCAGCGGAAATGCTGAATGCAGCGATTTCAGCTGTATATGAAGGCCATAGGGGCAAATCAACTGGAGGAGGAGCAAAAGATTGCTCTTCTCTTAATGGTGAGAGGTACAGAATCCCTAAATGTACACAATGCATTCCATACAGAGGTAGTGGGGAAAGAGGAAAGCTTTGCAGAAATAATGAAAATGTTTTGAGGATCATTGTATTCCTAGTAAAATGTTACTTGAGAGAGAGAGCGCTGTTCTGGATGGGGACACAGAATGAAAGAAAAGGAACGGAGGAGTTTGTTACAGACTTAAAACTAAAACGTCAGTTGTGCGAATATGGAATATTAAAACTCTCTGATTTAAAGACCAGATTGTCCTGGGGTATAACAATAAAAGTGTCTGTGAATGGTTACTAAGGGAGATGGATTTGACACTAGAAAGGGCAATATGTATTTTCCAAGCAGCAAAAAGCACAAATAAAAAGCCTAGAGAAAGGCATAGAGCATTTGACTGTGAGTACGATAGCTAAACTAGGAAGGGAAAAGTTAACAGAAATTAAATTGGCCAAAGACCAAAACCTGGAAAGCAGGAAACAATTCCAGGAATGTGGCAACCATTCTGAGTATAGGAAATGCCCTGCATTCTGGCAAATATGTAGAAATAGTTATAAACCCAACCATTATGCTAAAAGGTGCAGAGAAGGCAAAAAAGTGCACGTATTAATTGCAGAAAGGTTTCCTCAAGTGAAGAGCAAGAGCTATTTTTAAGCACAATAACAGAGGAGACTGAAAATGCAAAAGATCGACTAATTAAAATGTGAACAAATGGCACATATGACATACAAGAGGAGGCTGAAAATGCAACAGATGGACTAATTAAAATGTGAACGAATGGCACATATATGACATAAAAGATAGACACTGAGGCACAAGTAAACGTAACAACAGAAACTGACAGAGAGAGATGTAAGGAGCATAAAAAAGCGGAAGAGGCAAAAGTGTCTGTGAAAGACTATAATGGAGCAACAATTCTAGTATTGGGAGAGTGCACATTGACAGTTAAAGATAAAGGGAAATTGATAAAACGAGTTTGTGGTGGTACACAGAGGCAAGCAAACAGTCTTGGGTTTACACATGCTTGAGGTGCTTAGTCTTGTTAAGAGGATATATACCAGAGAGAGTCAGAAAGACAACAAAGAACCAGATATGAAAGTATTAATGGCATCATATGAAGATGTAATCACAGGAAATGTTTGCCTCCCAATAACTTATAAGACTCCAGAAGTATTTCACTGTACAATGATCCAGATGCTGGACAGTCTAGCAGGTATGAAAGTGTACATTGATGACATCATAATTTGGGGCAATACAGCCATTGGGCATTTGGGAGGGACAAGGTGGGTGAGGTAATTTCTTTTATTGGACCAACTTCTTACAAGCTCTGTTTAGTTCGAAAGCTTGTCTTTTTCACCAGCAGAAGTTGGTCCAATAAAAGATATTGCCTCACCCACCTTGTCTCACTAATATCCTGGATTCAACATGGCTACAACAACACTGCAAACATTGAACATCTGGGATGACTGAAGAGAGATTGCAAGAGGTAATAACCTTAAAATGAAAAGGTCAAATGTCAGTTTCAAAATAACATAGTTGACATAAAGAATGACCTCCAAAGGACTTTTACCTGATGAATCAAAGAGTCTTGCAAAACTGAACATATGGAGACCTGAAGATAAAAAGGGAAGTTAGAGGCTGTAGGCATGTTGAATTGTGTCAGCAAATTCATACCTAAGACAGCTGCTTCACAAGGGCATTGAATGGGCATGGATACCAGGTCTTGAAAAAGAGTTCAGTAATTTAAAGGACATTCTGTCATTCGCTCTAGTGCTGCAAGTTTTGAGCCACTGAAAGACCTCAAACTCTCCACAGCTGCCTTCAAAGGAGCGTTGGGAACAGTATTATTACAGTGTCATGGAATTAATTAGCTGTCAGCATGTAGGGCTTTGACAGCCACAGAGAAGATGTATACACTAATTGTAAAATTGACACTAGGTCTGGGAAATGGGTGTACAAGATTTCACAACTTTCTCTCTGGTTGTAGCTTCAATGCAGAAACTGATCACAATTCACTGATTGCAATACAGAAAAAAGGACTTGGAGAAGCAGCACTAAGGATGCAGTAACTACTTTTATAAGTACAGAAGTATGTCGTCAGCCTGGAGTTCCTACCTGGATGCCACTTAGTAATGGTAGACACACCTTCAAGAGCATGTGCTCCATCTGACAATACACAATCTGATATCTGGATCAATCAGTGAACATACATGTGAATATGATAAAAGTGTCGTGCTGTATCTCCAGGCATATGGCATGAATTGGAGACAGAAGCAGCTAAAGATGAAATGCTGTAAGCAGTGATACAAGTGATACATAAAGGTGGGGACAAAATTAATACTTCCCAACTGCCTGTTCCCGCTATAAAAATGAGCTTTCAGCGATCTCAGGAGTCCTCTTGAAGTGGACCCAGATCGTGGTTCCCACAGTGATGTGAAGGAAAACATTGGAACAAATACATGAAGGGGACCTAGGAATGACTAAATCAAAAAGGTTTCAGAGTAACAGCCGTGTTAGTCTGTATTTGCAAAAAGAAAAGGAGTACTTGTGGCACCTTAGAGACTAACCAGTTTATTTGAGCATAAGCTTTTGTGAGCTACAGCTCACTTCATCGGACGCATACTGTGGAAATCAAATCAAAAATCAAAAAGAGAGCTAGAGATGTTGTATTCTGGCCACAGATAAATATTGACACTGAAGAAATGGCGAGCAGGTTGGAATATGTCAGAAGTACAGAGAATCTCAGCAGAAAGAACTAGTGATATTGCATAAAAATCTTGCAGCTCCATGGGAAAAAGTAGGAATTGACATGTTTAACCTGGAAGACATAATCACCTGGTTACAATGGGCCGACTTGACCACTTTCCTGGAAATAGTCATGCTTGACGATACCACAGCAGCAACAGTTGTAGGCACATTAAATCTGTATTTGCGTGTCATGAAATTCCAAAAACAGTAATAATGGACAACAGACCACAGTTCAAAAATAGGGAATTTCTGGACTTTGCTAAAATGTACAACATTCATCATAAGACATCTAGTCCCAGATAACTTCAAGCCAATGGATTCATTGAATGTGGAGTATGTATAGTGAAGAACTTGCTCAAAAAAGCACTGGATGCAAGACCAAGATCCATCTTTAGTACCACTCAGTTATAGAGCTACTTTGCTGAAATGTGGAAATCATCTGCTAAACTTTACAACAGATGTCTAAATACTTGAGTACCAGATATGGGACAAAAAGAAAGGAGTAATAGTGAGGAAATGAGTGGGAAAGTACAAGTCAAGGGAGAAAGATCCCTTGCACAGTTAAAAAACAAAGACTTGGTGAGAATTTGGAAAGATGGGCACTGGTCAGTCAACGCTACAGTGATCAAAGAAGCTTACCTCTCTCATACTCAGTGATCATAGATGAAGGCAAAATTTTCTGAAGAGATTGTAACCATCTGACAACTTGGGCGAAACAGATGAAGTGAAAACAGACATACAAGGTGAAAACACTTCATCAGAGGCAGGAAGAAAGCCAAGTAGCAGCCTGTAAGCATGGTGTGACCCTGGTGAAGCCTAGAGTAAGATTCTGGCTCTGGTGCTGGCTAAAGTGGCTTGGGGCTATAAGCAAAGAAGTTGTCCCATTTTTTGGTTCCTGCTGCCTTCAGAGAAGCAGGTCTTTGTACATTCCTTGCAAATAAACAAGATGCATCAAAGAATTTACCAGACTTCTTCATCAATTTCTGCTCCCAGTTGGGACGTTCCTAGGGCCCTGAGCTTTGACTAGCTGCTTGGGTCAAAAAGGGGTAATAATAATAATTACAAAAATACCTCCTTTAAAACACACTTAGATGGTAAAGATTTTCACTGTTAATTCAAATTAAAAAGGAGGGCTCACTGAATATATTTCTTTCTTTCATTTTGATAGTGGACTAGTCACTCTGGGCCAAATTTAGACTTGGTTTAAGTAGAGAGGTCCATTAAAGAGGTTAAAAATGTGTAAAGTGATTGTAAACCTAAATGCTTTAGCTCATAAGCCAACCACTAACTAACCAAGGAAGAAACTTCCCTAATGAGCAAGTTATTTCATTATTTCTTGTATCTTTAGCTGAAATACTTGGTACCAGTCATTGTAGGAAACAAGAGAATGGCCGAGATGCATTTCTACTTGTCTGAACCAATCTGGAAATTCCTACGTTCTAACAAAATTGAGTTCTGACTTGGAGTTCTGAGGAGAGATCCCCTCCTCAGCTATATATATTTTTTGGTAATCTGATAAATGATATCACTACTTAGTAGGAATATCATAAGACAGTCTCCACACATTTAATAGATCCCCTTTGTAGGATGAGCTATAGACTGACAAGGCCAGGAGAATGCTAGAGGCATGACCAGGTAGAATGAATAGAAACTCAGTTGCTATGTTTCAAAGCCAAAGACTTTTTTAATCCAATAAGTTTTCCAAACTTTATTTTAAGACCTTAAAATGAGTACATATGCATTATCAATAGTTTCCTCTGTGTGTGTGTGTTTGCTTGTATGGTTAATTTATTAATTTCACCTTTTTGTTTCCCTTAAACAGAATGATACCCGTTTCATCTCAGACTTTGATGATGAATCTTCATCATGGCCAGACACAAGAATATGTGATCAAACCCAAATATTATCCAGCAAAGAAAGTGATTTCAGGAGACCAATCCGCTGAGGATTCATTGCCTCTAAGAATGGGCCAGAATCAACTTGCATCACCTTTCCATTGTGAGTAAAACTGTAAACAAATAGCATAGAAAAAACATAGTTTCAAATCTTGGAAATATTTTGTATGATGTCTGGATGGATCTTACATGTCAAAACAGATAAGTCAAAATAATAAAAAACAAGATAATTTTCATACAAACAAGACGGTCAGTATTTAGTATGGTTTCCTGTTTATAAAAAAAAAATTGAACCTGACTCACCTTTAGAATTATGTAATGCTATTTCCACATCATGGCTTCTTTTCAGATAAAAAATGCTCTGTGAACTCTGCTAGATTTAGATATAACAGAGAGAATAGCCAATATAAACTGACAGATCCCTTCCTCCAATCTTCTATTCAGAACACACTTCTTGAGAAGCTGGCACTCAGGATTGCATTCTGATCAGTGACTTTTTTTTAATGTTATTACATTTATGTACTTTTGCACAATAAGGAGAGTTTTTAGTTAGTTTTTGTAAAGAATGGTTGTATAGATGCCCAGCTTGTTGCCGTGGTTCATGTCCCATCATGCGGGCAGCTCAAGGACAAGCTCGGTCTTAAAAGGTGGAGAATGTGATTAATTATGAGTTAGGCATTACAAAGTGTGTACTGGCTTGATCTGAAGAAATGTTCTGCACGTTAAAAGGTCATGCAGTCAATTTGAGGAAGTAAGGTATTTATCTTCTATTCCTAACAAACTTTTTCTGCCTAAACTTGATTTCAGTATATGTTAATGGTTGTGTATTATGGTAGAGAGAAACAGTTTTCTGCTGTGAATTTAGAAAGAAGTAGCCTCACACTAGTGAGAGTAGTTGAAAAGCTGTGAATATAGCTTCCATATGCAGTTCTCTGTTTATTTCACTATTCTATAAATCCATTTTAGTTTGTTTAGATATTTATATTTAGATGCAAACAAAAAAAAGCATATCCACAGTTTTGGGTGCACTGACAATTAATTAAAATCTCAAGCCACACAAGAGTAACCACACAGCAACATAATAAACAACACTGAAATTAACATAACCAGTTAATAATTCAAAGCAACAAAATAAACTACCCACAAAACCCTATACCCTCACTTTTTCTCATATGATAGTCAGTCAGATTGGCAATATCAGGTGATGGTTTCTGAAATCTTACTACATTCTATATTATTCTATATTATATTATTCTATATTCTATATTATTATTATATTCTATATTATTAGCAGCAGAAGTTTCCAAACCATGTAAGATCTTGATAATTGTCAAATCAAAGAATAATGAGAGAAGCCAAACATTTTATTTCATATGGTAGTTTTTTAGATTCCATTTTAGACATATTTTTTGGCTCAAAATATTTTTTCCTTTTACACCTTGCATCACTGATTGAAAGAAAATGACAGTTGTTTTACTTGCATTTGTTCGGTATAAAAGTGCTTTTCTGAGATTATATTTTATATTATATTTTAAATATTTATTTGCTTTTGTGGCATATTTTAGGCTTTTCATCTTCAGAAGCTAGAATTGCATCAATTTGCAGTAGTTAAAGCCTAAGAACTGCAACATAGCCAGCTCATAGACTCTTACATTAAAAGTAAGCAAAATCCATCTGATCCTTATATACAAGAAAGACTTGTTTGTTTTAAAATGCCATATTCCTATATTGATTTCTATTAACTCCTTAGGGAGTTCCATTCCAACATGATTAGCATCTGAGGTCCAGTTGGTATAATATTTTATAAGTCCTAAGGAATTACATTATGACATACCTTCAAATACAGATCTGCCTTTGGCTATTGTTAGCTTGAGAAAGGGCAAGGAGAGGGGTCGATATAGACCCCGATGGTATCTAAGGAGTATAACTGCCAACTCTCTTCCTGAGGCGGCAGCAGCCCCTGTTGGCAAACCTGAAATTCATTGACAGAGATTTCTGTTCTGTTAGACCAATACTACTAGGAGTAGATAGGGGAAAGACATACTCTGAAGCCAGTAGGCAGAATGGGTTGTGGGGCAAGTATAGCACCTGTGACATCTCCCCCAGGTTTGCCGACAAGGGCACCTGCAGCTGCCTCGGGGCTCCACCTTCCTTAAAGAAGCGAATGTAGAGGGAGCATTGTTGTTGGATTTTGACCTTTGGGCCAGATCTGCCCAGTTGGGTGTGACAAACTTCAATAAAATAGTTCAGATACACACAGATCTAAAATGAGCCATATTGAATAATTTTTCACAAAAGTTTATGAGCATTTCCTGGTGGAACATTACCCCTTAATATCTCTGAGATGGAGGTGTTTGGTTTGTCTTCCCACTTTCAGAGCCTGCAGAGTTCTAGATTTACTAAAGAGGGCAAAGAATGAAACAGGTGACTTTTGAGTAGTTATTGCTGCATTTGGAAGCATGCTAAAACTTTTTAAAAAATTCTCTAAATTCTGTTGAAGAGTTATATGAATGCCATGCCAATGGAGCTTGAAAACTCAGTGAGCTCTCAAGATTATGCTGCTTGTATATTAAACTTTAATGCTGGGTTTCTCCCTATCGACCCCTCCAGGATCCAGGATTTGGAGTGAGCAGCGCTCCATCCTTCCTCTGAGATAAAACCCTTCTGCTGCTGCTAACCAATGCACTTAGTCCTGTAGCTCAAATGGTGGCACTAGATGCTGAAGGTTCCTGGTTCAAACCCTATTGATGATATGTGATGGAATGGTTATTACAGTTGCACTTAGCAGAATTTGTTTTTAGTCTTTCCCCTTTAAAGAAATCTAGAAAATTACATTTAAAAACCCTATGTTAAAAGAACATTATTTACGTTGTGAAATCAAGTACACAAAAGTAGGAAATGACAGATTTGGAGTTGCCTGCATAATCTTAATTTGCCCCCCTCATGTGTATGCATTATAGTGCAGTCTTAAATTACATGATCACATACGATTTTTTCTACAGGATTGTAGTGGGGTGGTCATCCCATGCCAGCCCTGGGAGAGGGCTGGGGCCAAGAGCTAATAAGAAAAGGCTGGGGGGCAGCCAATCAGAGCCAGGCTGGGCCCTATAAAAGAGCTGCCGGGCCAGAAGGCTGTCAGTCTCACTCCAGCCCTGGAGTAAGAAGGGCCTAGCTGCCTGGGAGCAAAAGGGTACCTGAAGCAGGCTGGGGAAGGGCAAGAGAAGCTGGGAAGCTCCAGCCCGGTAACTCCCCAAGCTGAGGCCTTGTTTAAGGCCTAAGCAGGTACCGGGGCCGCAGAGGTGCAGCCTGGAGATAGGCAGAGGCAGCTGGTCCAACCCCCTTGCCAATGATGTGTGGCCATTACAGACTGCAGTTTTCCCCAGTGAAAGGGGGCTAGTCTGACAGTAGCCACTGAGGCAAGGTGGACTTAGGGGGTTGGGGGTTCCCCTGGGAGGGGAGACCCAGAGTGTGGGGGTACTGCTGTGGGCAGAACCCCAGGGAAAGGGGCACCAGGGTCCGGGAGGGACATGGGGCCTGAGGCAGGAGAGACACCGGCCAGCAGAGGGCGATCCGAGGGCTGGAAAAGAGCTAATTCCCGGACTGACCAGCAGGAGGCACCATGGCGGTGAGTGTGCGATCTGCTGCAAGGACCCTATCCTTATTCAGTGCAAAGGATGGTAAATAAGGGGGCAGAATTAAAATTTCTCAAGCAACTATAAATATGGCATTTCCTAACTTTCAAAAGCTTGACTTTACAAGCTAAATAATGCTTTTTAACATATTTTTTAAGTAATTAGGTCTTTTTCATTTAAGCATATATAATTAGAATATTGTAGTTTGAAATGATCATACTGTAAGCCAGCTCCCTTGCTCTCTTCTCTCTAATAAGTTAGATACTTAAATTATTGCAAATTGAACCATGGGTGTCTCCAAGCACAAGAAGCAAATAGGGCACAGTGAGAATCAGGGAGTTCAGAGCCTCCTCAAACAAATGGATATAGCTGATGGTGAGCTGATTGACACCCTACCTGGAAAGGGGATGCAAATATGATTCAGCACCAATAGGGAAACTGATAAAATACAGTGGATTTCTACAGTCTTTGGAGGCTGGATAGAAATACATCAGCATGGGTTTTGATATAACTATTGAGGGGGAAATAGCTTCCAAGCTGAAATGGATAGTTACATAGCCCACCCAGCATGGGTGAACTATACACCAAAAATGTTTAGATCAGACCCACAGGTGAGGCCATGCATATGGCTTGCTTTATGGGAGCTCTCCACAAGCCAATAGGTAATACCAAGAGAGCACATTGATTCCAGGAAAGAACATATCCTCACAGATGAACTGTCATTTGCCTGAACGTTGAAATCCCCAGGAATAAAAAATTATCAGAGATTTCAGTGGTAACATTAGCACCAACTTAGAAAACTCACCTGTGAAATTCCCCATTTAGCCCCATTTATAAACCAGCAAGCAAATAAAACTTATAGAAATTCAGATAGGACTTATTGCAAAAAAATTGCATTGAACTTTACTCTTTTAAAACAGCTATTAAATAAATATACACTAGCCAGCATGAGTTGAACTTGAATTCTATAAATATTAGTGCTGGGATGATGGGTTCTATAAATTAAATGCTACAAAGAACTATAGACTAGAGGGGCTCTGTGCTGTCTTTTAAATCCATGAATGTATAAATGATGATGAAGTAACTCCTGAACAAAATGTACTCTGCTCCTGGCATTACTGTCAGCAAAATTATTGTGAAAATTACTTACTAGACATACCATTTGCCAGTAATAGGGAGTCTTCAGATTCATGCTATTTGCAAATTAGAAGATACAAAAAAAGGGATAATCAAGGCAGATTTCCACAGGTATTTTTTTAAATGGTGCTTTTGACAAAGTTGCAAAATCTTTTGTTGGGACTGGCCCAACGCAGAATCAGTTGCCTGATTGTCCTTCCTGTGCTGCGCTGAGTAGAACTCAGGAGGAAAAGGATGTCCTCAGCTTTCCACAGGGGTGCACATAATACTCACTCCTATCTCTGGATGGACCAAGATATTATACTTTAGAGTCAGACGCTTTCCTGGATGGAAAAGCTCTTTTAGGCTATATTTAGAGGTTTTAGGTTCCTTTTGAGTCCTTTCCAGTTGGATTTATGGCCGCACTAAAGTCAGTGGGATTTTGCCATTGACTTCAGCGGGGCCAGGATATGACGCATGGTAACTAATGCACCAGTCTTAACAAGTGGAGAGATACAAAGATAATTTCGGTGAAATATTGAAAAATTTACTCAACACTTTTCCAGTGCTGAAGCCCATGCTCCCTTGGGACCTTAATCTCATTCTCTCCACCTTCATGAAGCCACCCTTTGAACCACTGGTGGTATGCTCCCTCTCCCACCTCTCAGTGAAAATGGCGTTCTTAGGAGCCATTACTTCGTCCAGACGAGTCAGTGAACTCACAGCCATGATGGCGGACACCCCACACACACACTTGATATTCCACAAGGACAAGGTGTCCTTATGGCTGCACCCAAAATTCCTTCCAAAAGTGGTGTCTGAGTTCCACCTCAATCATTCTATCCACCAGCTGGTTTTCCACCCCAAGCCACACACCTCCTCCACTGACAGGGCCTTGCACTCCCTCGACATCGGTTGCACACTAGCATTCTACCTCCACAGGACTCAACTATTTTGAAAATCGCCAAAACTATTTATGACCATTGCTGACCAGTCAAAGGGCAAAGCTCTCTTGTCCCAGTGAATCTCCAAATGGGTCTCGGGGTGCATCCGTGCATGCTACAAATGATCCAACATACTCCCGCCTGACAGTCACAAAGCACTCTATACGGGAGCAGGCTGCCACCTCAGCCTCACTGGCTGATGTGTCCTGGCAGGACATGTGTTGAACAGTGGTGTGGCAATCTGTCCACAGATTCACAACATACTATGCCATCGTACAAGCAGCAGCTACAGATCAACCATGGACCAGGCCGTACTGCAGACCGCACTTCCATTGGCATCCTCACATGGACTATCTGCACTGATCACTGCTCACGAGTCATCCATGTGGGCAACAGGGCCTATCACTTTAAGAAGGGGAGGTTTTTTACCTGTATTTGGAGGTTCTTTGAGCTGTGTGGACGCCACTACCCTGCCATCCCCTCTGCTTTGGACTGGATTCTATAACGGTAAGAGGGAAACTGGAGAGGTGTTGACTCGCACTACCTCTTCTACCCTCAGCTGAGAGCAGAAGGAGACGCACAACACACGTGTGGGTCAATGACCACAGCTACGAAACACTTATGGACGCAGGTGAATAGCGTCCATGTACACCCATGTGTGGAACACCCATCTTGAAGAACCTCCAGCTACAGGTATGTAACACAGTCTTTCCAGGAATGGCCTTCAGTTGTATGATGCACTATCTGGGTCCCAATTTGAGACTGCTCGGGCCAGATTCTCAGAAGTGTTGAACATTCAACTCTCCAGCTGAAATCAAGGGGAGTAGTGGATGGTCAGCACCTTCAAAATATCAGTCCTTTGCTCTCAAAATAGCCATGCAGTCATTGTGACTTCCAAAGTTAGTGGATACTTTTGCAGATTTTGGCCTTAATCTTTGTGTGCCAGAGTTTCTCATCTGTAAAATGGGGATCCTAATACTTCCATATTTAAAAGGGGTGTTCTGAAGATAAATTAATTTGTTTGTTTGAGGCACTGAGCTATGCTGATGAGCTCAATAGGAAAAACCCATGAAGAAATAAAAAAAATCCTTATTTAGTTCAGGATGTAAAGCAACCAAGGCTTGGGAGCCACACAATGAATGAGGAGGATAAAAATAAATATGGAACAGCTGCCTGATTAATTAAGTCCTGTCCATTCTGTGAACTCATTGAGGCAAGGGTCCTGTGGAAAAAATACTATGGGATCATGTAATTAAAGACTGTGTCAATGTATGAGGGAACATGGACAAGCTTTATTTTGGCATTTCCTAATTTTTGAGAACTTATCTTCACATTCTGAATATCGTTCCTATGTCACCTTTTTGTGCTTTAATTAAAATTGCAAACTATATGTAGTCAGGAATCAGTATCTTGCTTATCTAATCTATTTTCATGCCAATCACTGTGCTATATAAGCACCGTGCTATTACTTCATCCATCATTAAAATGCAACTACTTCTGGGATAGCAATTGGAAGCCTTTGATCAATAGTGCAAAACAACAGAATCTAGAACAGTAGCCAGAATGTAACTATCGAACTGAAATTTAGACAGGCTTTTGCATTATCTTTAAAATCATAGGATTCATTAAATAGAAAAACACAAATTGACTTCACTATATAGTCATCCCTCAAATATGAATAGATATCTCCTGTAGCTTTGTATGGAAGTTGCACATGCATCAGAATATTAATGTGAAAATCATAAAACAGTCATTATTTATTAATTACTGGTGTACATAATTGTTTAGTGTTTATGGCACCTGTTTGCACTGTGGTTTTTAAAATACAAGGACTATTTATTATTGTGAGAAAAATATAGCAAGACTTGGAATTCTGTTAAGTATAGAAGACTTTTAGTTAAAATTTTGCCATAACAATATATTTAATGCCTATGAAATTTTAATTTGGATAAGTTCTTCTTTAAACCTCAGGCCTTGTGCTATAATGTGCCCATGCTGTTTCACTGAAGACTTCATAGGTTGTTCTGGGGGTGGGGAGAAGGTGCTGTTTTGAAATTCCATTTTACACTATTTTTGTGAAACTGGATCATGGTCTCCATTGCATGACACATGCTAATTACACCATTCCTTGTCAATAAGTATGGGAAAACAGTTGTGGGTACATGAGGTGTTCTAATAATAAAAAAGGCTTTCACAGATACGACGTTTAACGTCTGAAATATGTCTGTGTGATGAAACATTATAGTGCAATTCTATTTTAGCTATTCAATATGTATTGACTTTGCGGAAAATCTCAAACAGAAGCAAGTCTCAGTGCACTGAATATCCTCTTTTTCCCTCTCTTTTGATGTTTCACTTTAAAACATTGCATAAATAGCAAAATAATTCTTCCATTTGCTTGGCTTAACCAGTGAGACATTTCCCCCAAGAGACACATAGGGCTACATCTTAATGTCTTTTCTAAAGAAAACTCTCCTCAAAGATTTTAGGTCAGACTGGGGCAACATCAGTTTGACGATGCAGTAACTAAGCAAATAAGCATGTGCTTTTTTATTTAAAAAAAATAGTTGCTTTGGTAACAGGTACTATTAAAATTAATTTAAATATACTGAAGTATTCAACAATACAAGAGTAATGTTTGTAAAGTTCTTTGAAATCCTTGGAGCATTATATGAATGCATCTATACAAGTGCAAATAATTATTTTAATAACAATACTAAATCTTTAATAACAAAAATAAAAAACATCTATAATAGTATGTGATATGGGGAAAATATATTTACCAGATTCTCTAAACTTAAGGTATGTGGCAGGTAGAAATAACTCAAAAAGAGAAATGGAGTATAAGGACAGGGTCAGCATGCAAGCACTGCAGACACAGTTTGAGATTTTCTCTTAATGTACTGGAATTGCTAGCATTTCATTAATATCCTTATCAAACTACTTTCACAGATTTATGGGAATGTTGAGGCTTAGTCAGCAAATGAAAACTTGCAAAAAAAAAAAAAGTATTTACCAATTTGAATGTTCAAAAAAAAAACCCCTCATGATCATGAATTCAGTAATGACAGCAGATCCAAATTGTAGGCTCGGGTTTCTTCTTCATAGAAATTAATTTTAAGTTGCATACATACACCCAAATGGATGAACAACTATGAACCTTTTAAAATACGGAAGCTGAAATTAATGAACGGTAGGCAAATACAGTTAGCGTCTACCCTTTGATTCTCTAACAATACAGGCATATATATTAAAGATTCTGGTCTACTTAATGTGGCTTTGATAACTACAAGGAATGGCGCTGTTTACCATTTCAATACTCTTCTGTGTCCTTAAGGGTTGCGTCCAGGTCACCCAGCCTGCTGGTTGCTTAACCCTTACTAGCTCCGCATCTCAACAGGTTTTTTAAAAAAGAAAGAGGGAAGAGAATACAAGGATCTTAACATCAGGATGATTGTTATAGAAGTCTTAAATACCCAGAATTAGTAGGAATTTTGTAAATAGCTAGGAAATCTGGCTTCACTCATAAGGAATTGAAAATAATCTTCTAGTGTTCGTTTTCTCTTTCAGGCCTGAGTGATGTTGCTAACAGGCTATGTGTACACAGGGATGAAACCTTCAGTGACCTGGGTCAGCTGACTTGGACTCAGGTGCTGGGGCTGAAAAATTGCTGTGTAGATGTTTGGGCTCGGGCTGGAGCTCAAGCTCTGGGACCCTGCGAGAGTGGAGGGTCTCAGAGCTCGGGCTGCAACTGGCGACTGAATGTCTACACAGCAGTTCGTAGCCCCGCAGCCCAAGCCAGCTGATCAAGGCCAGCCACGGCTGCGCTGCACGTCCTTTATCCCTGTGTAGACGTATCGTCAATGACAAAGAATTACTGCAGGAGAACGGCCTGGAAGCAGCTCTTTATACCCAGTGAGACTAAGATTTCAGTGTCTGTGACATATTTATTTATTTTGGGATTTTACGCTAATAAACCAGTACTTGGCTTTTTTTCTGTGTTAAATGAGGTGATTTTAGTGGAGATTCAGTATATGGAGAGGACTGAATATATTCACAAGTTATCTCCCTGATCACCTGTGCTTTGATGGCTCATCCACATATGTCACTGTTTACAGTATGTTGACTTTCTTAGTACTTTTCGGTTGCTACCTTTCAGTAAATGTAATGTTACATTAATGTGCTTTGTAAGCTCATATGCAGTTCCTCTTTATTTCACTTACTTCCTGGAAGTGGTGGACAATTTAGTGCATTACACCTTACATTGAGTATACTATTGAGGTAAGTAATTTACCGAGAAGAAATCTATTGATATAAAGAGACACTCAGACCTCTGAAAATGAACGCAGACCTTTCTAAATGATGATTGTAAAATATGGAATAGCTGTAAAAAAATCTTTTCTCTTGTGGATTTCTAAATGAATTAAAAAAACCCAAAATTACAAAGAGAAGAATTCTGAAATGGACACTACAGTGCTTAGGGGTATGGCAACAGTGCATTGATGCACAGTATCACTATGTATGAAAATAAAGTCAGAAATCATATTTACTATTGCTCTTCTACTTCTGCTACTGCTCTTTATTCTGCTACTGACCATGGGCACTGGTGCAACCTGAAGGATGTGGGGGAGTTGGTACAGGTTCAGTCATATCCTAAGAGTATTAGCATCTCTACACACCACTCTGATGTTTAATCATCTAATGTATCAGGGCCTAATTCAAAGCCCACTGAAGTCAGTGGAAAGGTTCCTATTAGGTCAGTGGGTTTTGGATCAGGCCCTTACACAAAGACATAAAGATGATGATGACCTTAATAATCTGCTTTCATCCATTCTTGGATCACCTGAATCCTGTTACATGTGAGTCCGTGTGGAAAGTTGTTGAGTTCAACAACTGATCACACATTCTTGATGTTTGTTGCATCTTTATGTGTTTTATTCTAGCCCTCAGTGCAAATCCCTATTTGGGACGTTGGGTAAAAACAACAATGCCACTCTGCATCTGTGATGACCAATAAATAATGCTGCTTTCTGTCCTGTAGCTTTCAAAAGATAATCTGGTCCCAAGTGTGGATTTACTGATTTGGGACCCCTACAAACATTAACCTGAGGAGTTATGATATAATTTGATTTAAAAAAAAAAAAATAGACAAGACAAAGCAGAATTGAAACCGTTTTGTTAGGCACCACAAACCACATTATTGCTTCAGTTCGTTATTTGGGCCACTGCTTTTTGCTGGAATGCCCTGAAGCTGGTTGCCAGGAAACAATAACAGTATTGCTCACACTGCTATTAGGCATATTTTTACATTGTTTTAAACATGGAAAAATGGCCATAGTCCAAAATCCTCTGTCTGAGGATGTTGCACAGAGACTTGATGGTAGTAAAATATACAAGGAAGAAGAAGAGGTGATTCATAAAAACCATTTGACAGAGACCCCAGTTTCCTAACCGAGTCATGATCATTCATATACTACACGCTTACGCAGATGAACAAAATCAGTTACAATTATTGTGCACTCCTCTGACTCAGACCAAAAGGTGGTGTCTGTCTCAGAGAGAGGGAATGCTTTATCCACAAAAGACCTCTGGTGCAGAGGTGTATAATATAGTTATGAATTTCTTGAAAAACCACTACAGCACTTGTGCCTGCATGTGTAGCAGCTACTTTTATGGTATATGGAGTAATGCTCATCACTGTGTAGGAGGGAAGGGCAGGATCAAACCTTTAACATTGTGGAATGAAGAAACTTTTTCAGAACCTGGCTGGGGTAATGAAAAAAGATTACTTGGACAGAACCACTTTTGCTACAGTGAACTATTTAACCAAGATATGTTGTGTACTTTCTACTTTAACCTAATTCAATATTAACTAGGAAAATTGAAGTGCAGACTTTTTTTTATAAATGGGCCAGACATGTTGCCATGTGTAAGATTGCTTGTTTAGTGTAATCAACACAAGTTGTTTGTTGTATGCCCCTCTCTCGTCTCCCATCCCATTGCCGTGGAATGAGGGACAGATTATTGTGGTATTACCCAGTGGGAATCCCCAGCTCTGAGGGTCTGAAGAGAACCTCTTTCCAAAGATCTTTTTCTCTCCACCTCAGGAGTACAGAGCCTGCTCCTTAACTCTCCTACTCTCTCCCTTCTCTTCCTTTTGTATTACAGGGAGACGAAGGAAGAAAGATAGACCAATAAATAAATAAAAATAAAGAAAAGAGCAAGGGCAGAAGTAAGAAGTCTGAGAGCTCTGCTTCATACTGGAGGGGAAAAATGAAAGGCAGAGCACCCAGTACTTATGGCCAAACTATAGAGAGAGCAGAGCAGCCATTCTGTCACACTGTCAGAAGGATGCTGGATTAGCTTGATCGGCAGAGAATGGGCTCCCCCGACAGGAGCCTCTGCAGCTTTAGCATGCTGCCTACCTGTTCTCTGCTTGTAGCCTTGCTCCACAGCATAGCCCGTGGGAGAAGTGGAGCTGAGAAGAGAATTTGTGAGAGTGAAAAGGGGAGATCATATGTGGAGCTGGGGAGATTTAAATAAAGAAGGCAGTAGAGCTTGTGAGAACAGAATAATGAAGGGAGACGTAAAGGTGTGGAGAGAAGAAGCGAGTGAGGAAAAAGGGGGAGGTTAATGGAGATGAGTACAGGAGGTGTGACTAGAGGTGGCAGGAGTTATATGTGGAGGTAGCCTGAGTTGTCATAATGGTGACTATGAGCACATATTGGAGAAATACAGGAGCACAGATAATAATGGCAGCACTGAAATTAAGAATGACACTGTGAGAAGGAAGCTATTAAGGCCTCAGTTCTGTCACCCTTGCGTTAAGTTATTACCTTGCTCTATGAGTCGTCCCATTGGCTTGAGTATGGATGACCGAACTGGGCTTTAGATAATAACAAATATATCAGAGGTCTGGCACTTAATAAAGTACTTAATGAAGAAGGCAACAGTGAGATAATAGAATTGTGGCAAAAATAATTGAGGGGCTTAAAAAATGGAAGGAAAAAGGCAACCAGTAGTTGGTGGCAACAATTTAATTGTAATGGTTTGGCCGCAACTAATTAAGGGATAGCTTCCCAAATCCTTATTCCCTGTTATTCATAATATTTGTGTGTATGTGATCATTGTACACACACACACGTTAGATAAAATAGTAGGCCAGTGGGTACTTTTTATATAATACAATCTAGTATAAGGCCATGTAGATCTTGGATGAACTAAAACTGTGGTGCTCTGTCTAGTTTCCGTGATAAGCCTAGTTCCTCTCCACACCCTCCTAGCTTCCTGGAAATACTCCTACTAAGCTAGTGGAAATAGAATTGAATGTGGGGTATGGAAATTCAGTTAAACTGAGTATCTGAAAAGAGGGAAAACATTTTATCTTCTTTGCAAATAGGTGCCCTAAATCAGTGCTGTTAAAGAAATATTAGTGTGCAACTATGGAAAATCTTTTGGAATCCATGAATGTTCTAGTCTTTGCTCTGCACTCAGGGCTATCATTAAAAAGGCTAAGGGCTATGACTGGTCTTTATACAGACAAGGTTTGAGTGGTGGACATTTTCTTCCCATGCTTGGAATGCATAAGGGCCAGGCAGAATTTCAGTCTTTGTTCTCAGAAGTGTGTAGATACTCCTCCATTCCTATTTCCCCAGGGGTGCCTGGCACACTAAAAGGAAGGGGGCGGGGGTGCTACAAGGAAGGGGGCAGGGGCGCTATCCTCACCTGCATTGACCTGCAGAGTGAGGCTGCGCAGCTGTGAGAATAAGGTGAATCTTGTAGTGCTTAGGACTAGATAATGCATAGCTAAGAATAAGGGTTCCCTGAACCCCCCAGTGTACACTCACCCTGCACATTAGTGGATTTAGGGAACCCTTACTCTGGGCTATGCATTGGGCATCAAGTTGAAACGTTTTTTGTCTAAATTCCTTTGCTCCTAATGTAAATTGATCTTCTGCACCCTGACTGATAGAGGAACGAGGCAAAATCTTCTGGGAGTTTTTAAAGCCATGGTTTAAATTGCTCTAATCTCTGGGTAAAATTGTTGATTTGTTAATGATCAGGATGATTTGTTGTTCATGACCCAGTGGTGCTTTCCCTGTATATTGTTAAAGGTTAAATAGGTCGTCATTAAACAAAAAATATAAATAAACTTTTTACTTCCACAGTAGATTTTTATACAATGTCAGCTTTCCTTTTGGCTGAAAAAACAAATCTGTTTGGGAATAATTAAACCAGGTGGGGTGGTAAAATAACTGGGAGAGACCAGCTTTAGGAAATAAGTCATTTCCTTCTAAGTTTTTTTTTTTTTTTGTCAGCGATTAAAAAAAAGTTGGTCAACTAAAAAGTTCAAAAAAATTGAATTTTTAGCTTAAGAGGGAGTACTTTTAACAAGAGAGGAAGAGAGAAAAGATAGAGTTGCATTTTTGAGGTCTCCGAATTCTTTCAAGTTTATCTACTATGTTTTTGCACAGACATTTTCCTTGTTAAGGCTGTTTGAAGTTGCCTTTCGCATCCCCATCATCATGTCTACTGTCCTATGGAATGATTGACCGGTTATTTAAAGGTACCTTCCAAATCACAAAAAAATTAGTACTATAACGTAATCAAGAAACAAAAGTTGTGAGTGGAGACTTTCTTTTTCTGCCCTCAACATATATGTAGGTGTACGTGATTTTTATTAAATTTCTGGATAATTTTCTCCTTCCCACTTGTCACTCAACTTCACATTTGGGATGATACAGTCTTCTTCATAACAAGAGCTGGGAATGGGCTACAGCACATGGATCACTTGATGATTACCTGTTCTGTTCATTCCCTCTGGGGCACCTGAGATTGGCCACTGGCGGAAGACAGGATACTGGGCTAGATGGACCTTTGGTCTGACCCAATATGGCCATTCTTATGTTTTTAAGAGCCTGCACCTGCTCCCTCTGACATCAATAGCAAAACCTCTCACTGACTTCCTTTAGAGTAGGTTCATGCACCAAATATTCTGAGGTCTATTTAAACTATGGAATGTCGTCATGATTAGGAAGCCTGCAGCATGCTGTAACTGTGAGGCTAGCCATGTAAACTTCAGAGGGATGTGTGTAATTCAAGTAAATTTTTTAAAAAATCCACATATTTGTAAAAACAAAAAAAATATTTTATAGTAATTCTTCCAGAAAGAGATCTGTACAGATTAGCATTATAGACAAAGTGACCCAGGAGGTTAACCTGAGGGATTTTTATGCCTTCTATAACCCTGTGCCAGGTATGGCCAAAACAGCTGTCAGGACCATGTGGTCCTAGACCCCGCCAACTGCCTCACTCTTCAGTGCATTCATTCTTCCTACTAAAATATAACAGACCAAATCCCCACTGGTCACAATGGAGGGGTAGGGGAAAAATCTTTACTTGGCTTTTATTCTCCATTTCTGATGCTATTAGATTGTCAGGTCTTCAGGGTAGAGACTGTCTTTATTGTTGTTTATGGTACAGCACTGAGTACACTTTTTAGTTCTCCACTAAACAATTAATCTATATTAAACATCTGTCATGCTCATCACCACTCTGTCTCAGCACCTTACAAAGGAGAAGAAAGACAAAGTTAAGAATGCATGAATATGTGATACCAGTTTGAGACTAAACTTAGTTCTCAGTTGCACCTTAGCAACTCCATTGGGAATTTGGCCCAAGATAACTTAACAAACAATACTCATTTAGCACCGTTTAGCACATGCCTCCAGCAGTCTCTGTAGGCAGTGGTCTTGTGGACGCGCAGAAATAACTGAAACTAGCTCTGTATACCAGAAATATTGAAGGAAGTGGTAGTAATGTTAGCTGAGTTCCCTCAAGGTGAATCTATCCCTCAGCTGATGCACTAAAGACAGTGGTGGAGCCAAGTTTTGCAACCAGGGGGTGAGGATTGGGTGGGGTGCACGGCAGTGGTTCAGTGGTGGTGCCACCTTCAAGTATACCTTTTAGCTTGCTAATTTCACCCATGCTGTCATGCCTGTGTATTATGACTCCTCCCCCAATCTGGTAAAAAAGGTGTTTGGGAATCCTTTAAAACTGTACCCACATTTCAAAGGGGATACCCCATGCAGACAGGAGTGACCCTTTGTGGCCTCCTGACACCACCTCCCCCCAGGTAAGTTCTCCTTTCAGGGTGGCAAATATAGCAGCGTGCTTCTCCATGTACAGGCTGCCCTGGAAGGATCCTGCTGTCTCCCACCCCAGGGAATCATAGAATACCAGGGTTGGAAGGGACCTCAGGAGGTCATCTAGTCCAACCCCCTGCTCAAAGCAGGACCAATCCCCAATTTTTGCCCCAATCCCTAATGGCCCCCTCATGGCCCCCTCAAGGATTGAACTCACAACCCTGGGTTTAGCAGGCCAATGCTCAAATCACTGAGCTACCCTCCCCCCTACTCATGAGATACTGTTAAACGAAATAAACTTTTCTATAGCAATGGAAGGAGAGCCTGTAGTATTCTAGGGCAGAGAGATTTGTTCACTTTGTTTCCTAATCCCAGTGAAGAATGGAGGTTGGTAACCCTAGTTTCCTTAGTTCCTACCCTAGATCCTCAGGACTGGCTTTTGGCTTTCAGCTTACAGGATGTCTATTTCCATACAGCTATTCAACTGGACCCTCAGGAAATACCTTACGTTGCTTGTGGGAAAGTTGCATTATCAATACAGGGTGCTTTCCTTTGGCCTCTCCGCAGCTCCCAGAGTATTGACCGAGTGCCTCACAGTTATGGCCGCCTATCTAAGGATACAAGGGGAGTGCAAATCTACATAGAGCTTGACACCCGGTTACCAGAAGTTGATCTCCTCAACAAGTACCAGCAGTCTAGCCTCGAGAGCACCATATGCTGGGACTCATGGCATGGGGCTACATCTACCCCACCCCTAATTGGCCACTGGCCCAACCATCCCAAGCAAACTCCTCTGGATGTCAATCTGAAGGAAACCCTAAGGTGCAGGGGGAGCTGCACCAGGCTGGGGGTGGGGGCCCAATATGAGGGAGGGGAAGGGGCAGCATGCAATATATGGGTGGAACAATGGAGTCATAATACCAGGGGGACTGGCTTCTGGACATTGGGTATGGATGGGGGCAGGGGACCGGGGGAGACCAGGGCACAGAGGAGCAATGGGGTGAGGTTCAGGATGCTGTGGGACACAAATGGGGTGGGGTTATCGTGAGGCCATTCGGACATGGGGAAAAATAGAGGGCAGGACCCCAGGGGGACAGGTGGGATGGGGGTAAGACAGGGGGCACAGAGGGGGGTAGGAGGACTAATGCAGGGAGGTGCCCCAGAGGGCTGCACAAGGCTGTGGGCTCCCCCACGCTGCTCTCACCCCCAAGCCCTTCAGCTGCATGATCTGTGCTGAGGCCTCTGCACATGTGACACACATTAACAGGTTGTTGTTGCACTTTGATCTAGACCTGTTTCAGAGAGGACTAGATCTAAGTGCAATAAAGAACTGTTAATGCATGTCAGGGTGTATGTGGGCAGTGAGTCTGTGCAGCAACGGGCTAGTCCACTATAGATCACACCCGAGCTTGCCATGAATCTGCTGTGCTAGGCAATTGCCTACCTTGCTTATACCTAGAGCAGCCTCTGTGCATTATACCCTTGAAGAGGCACCACCAGGACTCCTAAAGGCTGCTGGGGGGGGGGGGCAGTTGCCCCCCATCCCCCTATAGCTCTGACATTGACCGAAGACCTAGTTTACACCTGCCTCTTCTAGCTTGAGGAAATCAAGACTTTTAAATCCTCTCTAGTTCTACTATTAATTTTCTTGATAGCTTTGCTAATGATGCCGTGTCTCTATTATCTGCTCCTGGAGCCTTTTTTCTTCCTCATGTAGGCTCACTTGCTTATCCTATTTTGCCACCATTTTGCTATTATATTATCATGAGCATATCAAATGGAAAGCCAGTCCTTCAGCAAGGCTTTCCATTTCCATGTCTTTCTTTCAAATGGATCATGAGGTGCCTACACTATACTTCTGTCTATAAATAAAGAACATGAGCTAAGCTATGGTGTTAATGTCACCACCATATACTATCATAAATTTGTTTGGAAAAAGTAGAAGCTCCAGTTTTGTTCCTGTCAATAGCACAATGGCATTATCTTCTGAGGTTCATTAGGTAAAGATGAAATATAGTGTGTACGTGACCTTAAATTACATTGTCCTCCCACACTATAAATTAGGCAAACTTGAGGAAGGGGTCAAGGCCATAGCTGTTCTGTACTTTGTCAAGTCTGAAATAATTGTTATTTTTAACATCAACTCTGCCAAATCTACTAAGAAAGCATTGGAGGATACTGTTTCTCAGATAGGATTAAGTCATACCCTCCTGTGAAAAACCCACAGAAGAAGGGAAGAGGGTGCAGAAAACTCTGAGCTCACCTGGTAGAGTTTCTGCCCAATGCTTTCTTTCAGAATAAAAGTTTGTGGTCTCTTCTTTTCCCCTTCTATTTAGGGATATATATATATATATCATGCTCATGAGTATTGTATCTGAACCTGAGGATATGCAGGGAAAGTAAGGTTCATAATTATAAGGGAAGATAAGGGAGGAGTATTTCTTGTCTTTTTTTCCCCCCTGTGGTCCATGGACCCCTCTTTTCCCCAGACAGATGCTCAACACGCACCCTACAGGGGTGCTTTCTCCTTCTTTGCACCCTATCCATGTGTTTGGCTGAGGGAGTGAAAGCTAAGGGTACTTGCCAGCCAAGCAGGGAAAAGAAGAATGTTAGTTCCAGGGGTGCCCTGAAAAAGTGAATTGGTGATCTATCAAAAAGATACTACAAGTATTCCAATCACCATTTGTCACTTTACATCCTCTGCCTTTAATCCTCTATGGCTTTGATTGCATGGCTGTCTGAATACCTTACTGACCTGGAAGGCCACTGTAAAGATTTTAGGGAGACTCTTCACTCTTACAGACATGGGCCAACATTTTAAAACCTGGTTGTCTAATGTTAGACTCCTAAATTCATATTTAGGCACCTAAACTTACTTGCCAAAATCCTCCCTCTCTCTGAGACACACACACATACACACACACAGAGCAGTAGAAGACTGCAAATTTACAATCATAGAAGTGAGAGCTAACTGAATGTTGGGTCTAATCCTAAAAGTCAGGCCCACCAATCCCCCAACATGTTCCTGCCACAGACATTTTCACAGAAATTATTAGCTGTGTAGTAAAAATTATTTTGTTGATCAAGTTGTATTTTAACTCTGTTCCCAAATTGTGCTACTGCTCAGGACATGGCAGTGTTGTACAGTGATTCCAGAATATAATTAGAACATGGTTTAGTTTCACCTACACTGGCAAAGCCAAATTGTATTTTAGCTGAGTCGGGACACTAATGTGAGTCTCCCAGTGCAGTCGTTTTTACAGTGTAGGCGGGACCTACTTTTGTTATTCAACTGAGCATGTTTTTTTGCTCTGATTACTTCATAAAGGAAACCTGTTACAAAAATGACTTCAAAATATAAAATATTCTTTTTTTCCCCTGGGAAATAACTTATTTTTTTAAAGAAATCTTCCAAATAAAATATAAAACACTAATATTTCTTGTTAAACTGTCTTAGGTGCTTTTAAATCTGTCTTTTGGAAGTCTTCACAATTCAAGCCATTTAATTTCTGTTTGTCAGGGAAGGTATATCGGTAGTTGTTATAAACAATGGCTTAGCTCTGAAAAATCTAAAGTGCCTTTAAATTAATTAAAATTAATGAAATCAGACGGTTGACTAAATGCTTTGTTTCTATGTATTTCTAGCCTATGCTTGTTTTTTAAGTATTGTGTAGGATAAGGTGGAAGCATCTGTAATGCAGCTGCTGGTCAACTAGAGTAATGCCCCTTTTGCAGACAAGACAGTTGACATAATTGTTTTAATTTATTTATTTCATAAAGAGCCAGAAACAATATAAATTTATATTCTTTTGAAGTCAGAAGATTTTCTTCATCTTCCTGAGTTTTTTCAAAAAATATTTACCTAGAGGGTATTTCATAAAGTAGATTGGACAGTTTGTGGGTAATCTGACTGCTTTTGCTGCTGTGGCAGTATAAGAAAAGAGATGTTCTCTCTCTTTGTCTCATTTTGTGGAGCTTAAAATTGTTTTTTAAATGTAAAATTTGAGATGGACAGTTTTCACAAATGTATCCTAATATATTTACAGGTACTTGACAAAATAGTAATAACTAAAAATAAAACAACAAAAAAGATTTTATTTGGAACTAGTTTCAAAATAGAATCCCTTCTTTGCTTTTTTCTTTTTCTTTAGCTTTAGTTTTTGGCTTTAACATCCAGGTGAGGGGCCAAATAGATCCATAATGTAAAACCTACTTAAGACAAATGGTTTACATGATGGATGAATTTGGCCTGAGGAGTTTAAACTCAAATTAGTATATGGTCAATCTTTGTTACCTTTTAAAAAACAAAACAAAAAACAACCATACAAACAAAAGGGGAAAATGGCAGATTTTCTCCTATAATAATTTATAAGAGTTCTAAAGTAGTACTTTAAACTATGGATACTTATTAGGCCTTTCCCCTGCTTCACCTTTGTTTAAGTATAAACAGTTGATTGCAAAACTCAATCTATAATATGTAAATCCAGGTGGAGTAATAGTGCCAAGAAACTGAAGAAAAAAAAAAGGGTCCAGGCAGCTGCGTCACAGGGTTTGATCACTTCAGGCTGGGGTGCCAGGAGATTTGAGACAGATGTTTTCAGACATGCCGCATGCCTAAAACATTTCCAGGGGTTGAGCTACAAATAGTGACTTAATAAGTGCAGAAACAGGAAAAGTATGCAGGAGGACACAAGAGTTTATTCACCCCTAGGTGCACAGTCAGCCTCTTTACATTACATCTGCTTGTCAGAGTTGGCTATTTAAGCTGTCATGCCCTTGGTATTGCTCTTTGTCTGACTGTGAATAAAGTGCAGCATTGTGATTACTAATCCTACTCCAGTGACTTGACTTTAAATGTGGTTTTGGAGTGCATCCCGGAGTTCTGTTTGCTAAGCTTCCTACTCCTGTTCCAGAGACACCACTGGAGATCGATGAGAGAGAGCACTGCAGGCTGCCTCCTCCTGTAGACCTGTCGCTTTTTTCTTTTTAATCGTTTGAAGGAAGTCAATGGATACCAAAGTGATCTGTTTGTTTTTCTTTTTTTCTTTGCCTCCACTCGCAGTGGGAAATCACACTGGCCGCATCAAGGTGGTCTTTACACCCAGCATCTGTAAAGTGACTTGTACCAAGGGCAATTGTCAGAACAACTGTGAGAAGGGAAATACCACCACCCTCATTAGTGAAAATGGCCATGCAGCTGACACCCTGACAGCCACTAATTTCCGAGTAGGTAAGTACCCTCAAACCATACTTCTCCTTAGCTTTCTTGGCTAACAGAGAAAGGAAGATTTTTAGTGATTAGTATCAGTTGTGCATCTGTTACTCTTTGTGTGGAGAGACTGTGCTTAAGTAAAAGCAATTGTATGTCAGACAAGGTTTTTGGTTTCCTTCTGAAATGTTCTTGATAATTTCCCAGATGTCCTAAAGAGAATATAACTGCATTTATAATCTAAAGTTTCAGTTGCAGGACTACAATGTATTGGACTATAGCTTTTGCTGAAAAACCCATAAGTCAAAGCTTGGATTAATACATTCTGAAAGATTTGTCAGATACCAAACAAAAGTTTGTGTTTCCCCCATTTATTTAAACTGTAGTAAATGAAGGTGAAAACTAGTTTGAGTTAGTGAAACTATCCTGAAAAGCTCTGTCTGAGAGTTGCCCGACTCTGCATTCCTATTACAGTACAGAGTTGCCAGCTTACAACTCTTGCCTTTTTTTGTGCTGTGAATAAAGCAGATTTATTATCAGAGAGGTAGCCGTGTTAGTCTGGATCTGTAAAAGCGGCAAAGAGTCCTGTAGCACCTTATAGACTAACAGACGTATTGGAGCATAAGCTTTCATGGGTGAATACATCCGATGAAGTGGGTATTCACCCACGAAAGCTTATGCTCCAATGCATCTGTTAGTCTATAAGGTGCTACAGGACTCTTTGCCGCTTTTACAGATTTATTATGTATGTAATATCTTAACAGAAGATTGAAATTTTAGAAATATAATTAATAATTCTGACATATTGTAATCTCTCTGTTGAAAGTAATCATTACTACTAATGCTCATACTTCCATACTTGTTGAATGAGTATCTACAGTATACTAGTCTATAACCTAAAACTGATAAGTTATGGTGAAACAAATCCTGAATAATTTGTGGGATAATGGGTTTACATAGTTTAACTGCACTATATAATATAATGATGGTAGTACCTCTTGTGCAAAAATATTTTTTCTGTAAATTAAGAGAAATCTAGATATGTAGAGATGGCATATTGACTTTAAATTCTTTATTTCACTAAAACATTTTCTTGCTGCCGTTGAGAGTGGATTTTTTGTTGTTATGAAAATACTATAGTATTTTTATCTCCACACCTTTTTTAATCAATTATTTTGCCAATGTGCACTCAAGGAATCATAGATATGCACATTATAATTTTAGGGAAAAAAACGAGGACTCCTTTTGGCACCTTAGAGACTAACAAATTTATTTGGGCATAGGCTTTCGTGGGCTAGGCCCCACTTCATCAGATATATGAAGTAAAAGATACAGGACCAGGTATAAATACATGAACGGATGTGGGCTGCTTTACCAAGTGTTAGGTCAGCCTAATGAGATAAGTCAATTAACAGCAGGATACCAACAGAGGAGAAATAACTTTTGAAGTGGTAAGAGAGTGGCCCATTACAGACAGTTGACAAGAAGGTGTGAGTAACAGTAGGGAGAAATTAGTATTGGGGAAATTAAGTTTAGGTTTTGTAATGACCCAATTTTAGTTTCTTGCTAGTATAAACAAAATATCAGGCAGCATTGATGGTAGCCAGTGCTGCCCTTTTAAAAGTGCACTATATTTCAGTTTCTGAGGGAGGGAAAAATCCAATTCTTCTCTTACATCCAGACAGAAGATGCAAAGTACAGAGCAGTCACTCTATGACTGTTACTAGATTACCTTGCTGTGCATGCAAACTCTTTTGAAATCTAAGCACACTCCTTGACAATGCACTTTGGTGTAACATGCACCTTAGTATAAGATACATTTTCTTTTTGCTGTAAAAACAAGATTTGTAAAAAGAGGAATACAACACCGATGTCGTTGTGAAGTGTTGATATTCTGAGACTTTTTTAAAAAAAGGATTTTACTAACGAATGCTAAATTAATTACTTTTAATTGACATTTACTGTTAATATGGGTTTTTATTAATTTTTGGCAGTTGCCACAGCTAAGCAATTTCCTTATTTGAATTTATTTTTGATAGAAAGGATGAAACATTGAGAATGGGCACTTACCTAGTTTATTTGTGTGTAAAACTGTGCTGTAATCTGATTTCTTCACAAATATTTGAAAACTTTGAGAGAGAGTAGAAATCAACCTGTTAAAACATGTAACACACCTTCCTTCCTGGACTGAGGCCAGATATTTTTTGATTCAGCATGTACAGTAGCTTCTTAAAAGTACTCAGCAAAAGCAGTATATTATAATATTCGGTGAAAAGGAAGGGGAACGTTATGTTTGGAAATGCATACTAATAAGTGATTGTGCATTTATAGATATTTATTAATTTAGTTGTATTCATCATAATGATTTCTCTACTTCATACACTTATGTTATAGACAGTGTTTGTTTGTTAGAAACAAACCAAAAGCACGCTCAGTTGCTCCCGGGATAGTTATCTTCATAAAAATTAAGAAGACTAGGATCTAAGCAAAGATTTTGGGGCTTTCCAGTTACAAATATAATTAGCATGTGAATTTAAAATATTTCTTAAGAATAAGACCAAGGCTGAACAAGTGCATCTGTAGAGTCAGTTACTTCAGTGGTCCCTAATTTTCAGGGACCTCTTGACTGATTCAGGGCTTAAAGCACATGTTTTGATGATGATCTGTATGGTACAAATGTCCTAGTTCTGATAATTGGCAGGTGTCTCATATTAAATTAGGCCTGTCCTGATCAAGACATTCTCCTAACATACAAACTAGTGATTATCTGAGCCTTGTCAGAGTCTCCTGGTTTTTTTTTTAAATGTAGTATATTTTATTTGTGCTGTTGGCTGAAAAGACCCTGTTCTGATATTGCTTAATGCTGGACAGTGTAAAGTTACAGAATGATACATGCAGGTGCTTTGTGCGATCATTTTCTATTGAAGATGTGCAGCTATGAAAATAGCATGTTTAGGTGAGAGAAAATATATTTTTACCTTTCTATTTTTTAAAACCAAATTTTCCATCACCTTAGAGACAGCAGCAAAAGTGTGTGCATATGTGCAAGTTTAAATTGTTTGCTTGGAAATTGAAATTAGCAGTTGTGCTGTTACATTGTGGATGAGCTTTAGTGCTCATAATGAACAAACTTTGGTTTAATATTCATTTTCAACCCTAGCTTTGCAAATACTTGTATTGCTGCAGTTAGGATTTTAGGCAGAACACACAGTGATACCTATAATAAGGTTTCCCAAGCATTTCCAGTCTAATGGGTCATTTTCGGTTTCCTAAAATTTGCTCAGTGTTTTATCTTTTCAGATGAAACTTGGTATACTAGCTCTTAGTCAGGGAGCAAAATTTTTCTGAAAGTTTTTTTCCCCAGAAATGGGTGACTGGTTTTCAAGAATATACAGCTTGGGAGAAACATGGTTTTTCAGCTAACTAAAAAAAATGGCAGCCTTTTCTGAAGAGCTCTAGCACTTTATCTGGAGATGATGAAAACCTGATATTTTTAAGGCAGATAGTCCCTAGATTGTAGATGTGTCTTTTCATGAGAGTGAAATTTGGTTTTAAAAAAAATTACCTTGCACATGGATTTCATTACACAATGGGACTAATAAACTGCTAATGTTTCATTGGCATGAAGCATGTGTGAATAAATAATGTGAATGGAAATTTCTGCTGAAGAGATTATCTCTCTGTATTTCACTGATTATGCCCATATATGCATAAGAAAATTGAGTGGAATTTCAGTCTTACATATATGTAGGGGCTTGCATTATATGGTCTGTGTAGGTGGGTATGGAAGCATGCATACAGAATACAGCAAGGGCTCCTGCCTCATTCATTAGACACATTACACAGTCTATTACATCTAGCAAATAGTTGCACATTATAGTATTTTTTAAAAACAATTAGGAAAATCCATTTAAAAAAACTTAATTAAAAGACCATTACTTCTGTAAAGTGAAACATAAAAGTTAGGAAATGCCAAAATTAAGGTTGTCTGTGCAATCTTAATTCTGCCCCATTGTGCTTATGATGCAACCTTTAACTATATGATCACATGCAATTTTTTCTACAGGACCATTGCCTGAATTGAGCTCTGTAAAAGAGGCAACCATTCAGTATTTTATGTTTAACTTCACTATTTAGTGTGTGGCCCTGTGCCTCACATATTGCACCCCTTTCAAGCCCTGCCCTGAATGAGTATTTTTTATTTATTTATAGATTTTTCGTGGTTATCATCTTCGTACCTGAGCACCTCACAAATTTTTCTTCACAATATTCCTGTGAGGTAGGGAAGTAATACTATCCCTATCTGGGGATTGGAGAAGATTTCTTTAAGTGTGCTCTCCCCTGGGGGAAAGGGGAGGTTCTTAATGGCTCTTTCCTTTCTCCTGTATTGCATAGGGCAGTCTAGTGAACACTTATGAGAACACCTCCTGCAGCTTCCCCAGACTGTGAAGTTAACACTCACTTTCTCTGGGACTGATGCTTTGCTCTTAGGGAGCGTGATTAGGGTGCCAGACTCTGTTCCTTAGAGCTATTGGTGCATGTGAACTGTTCTCACCTATGATATCATTGAACTGGGAATCAGAAGCTGCTAGTCCATTCTGCTTCTTTTTTCTCTTGGCCCCTGTGAAGGTTTCCTCAATCTTCTCCCCTACACTGAAAGGTTACTAAGAGCACCCAGAGATCCTCTGTTGATATGGTTTTGTGATGTCACAGGTTAGAAATGAGTTTCATCCTCAGTGTCCCACAGGCATATAAATCAAATAGGGGTCAGAGATATCGGCACAGACCACAAAAATCTGTACATACTTATATACTCCCTGCAATAATGCTCAAATACTTATATTATGAATAAGTGATGTCTTAGAAACAACTTGTATGTTTTATATAATGAATAGTACTGAATGATGGTGTAGCACATTTACATGCTTATAGTATTAAAAAATGTTATCACATTGACAACCCTACAGTAATATGTTTACTGTGTGGATTAGGACACATGATTACTGTGTTTTTGGACAACTTCAGAGCCTTCCTCCATGACTTATAGACAGAAACCTCCAAGCAGAAACACAAAGTGTTTTGCTCAAATTTTACCCTCTTTTGTGTTTATCCTGTATTTTATGACGGATATGCAACTTCCTCATGTCCCTGAGAAAAGATAACGCACATAGTTTTGCTCAAAATACACAATTATTTTGCACAGCTTAAATGTCAGAAAACAGATTTGTAAAGCCATGCAATATGGTCCCTAGATACTGTGGTGACTGGGTGCATTTGCAATGCCTAAGCAGGCACTATGCATTATCCCAGACGATATATTTTGAACCCACTGTGATTCAATACATGTTGTAGAGCAGTGAAAAGACACTTGGGCAGTACATTCTGAATCACAATGAGCTCTTAGGATGGAACATAGTAGTGGCAGCATGAGTTACTATGTAATTATCATTGTTTTAATAGGCTTTCTAGATAATTACTAAATTCTGTGAAAATATAAAACAGTATATAAATGGTAAGTGTTAATACTTTATCACAAATAAAGGCATGTTTTTTCAGACTTGTACTGCTCATTAATTTGTGTTGCCTCTTTAGTTTAAAGGTTAATTTTTAGTTTTTTTTAATTTTTATTAAAACAGTTCTGGAAAGTACTGTAGAAAACTCTTAGTTAAAACACAAATGTGACTTGTAAGGAAGCCAACATATTTTTAACTGTAGTCTTTGTATGAGAAGAGATCCAATAGCAATGAGTTGCAGTTAAATGTTTTTAAGGAAATTGCTTTTAAAAAGTAAGTGTAGGCATAGAAGAAAGAAAATGAACACCAGATTTCATTACTAAGAAACAGGATGCTAAATCATACCTTTTTTCTTTCCTTGTGTTGCTGCCATTTGCTTTTTAATACAGTGCCCAAGTTTGCTTTCGTTGCTCCATTTTATATGTGGAATCCCATAGGATTCAAGAGATACTGTAAAGCTATGACAACTGAGGAAACTTCTCAAGGACAGGTTGGTTAATGCTGATACATACATAGCACAACCAGTCAGGCATATATTTCATATAAAAGTGGAGTGAAAAGACTAATGACATATAAAGGACAGTGTGCTAAGGAAGGCAGATTAGAAGGAAGCATAAAGTCAGACAAACAGCTTGTTGAACTATTTGGATAGAAGTGGAAAAGGGCTTAAAAACTTTTCTGGCTGCTTGTGTCAGACACTCAGTATTTAGTTTTCTACCTATTATAATTGTATTTTTATTCACTTGGCCACTTTGCTGCAAAAGGTCCAGTGAGAATACCAAAGGTGCAACACACTATTTAATGTATTTTCAACTTCCTCATTATTACACAGTGATCTCCAGTACTTTGTAAGTTGTGAAATTTACCCCTGGACAGAGGACCCACACAAAGCCAATGCACCACTTACATTGGAGTAAAGCACTGTTTTAGGTCTTCATGTGGGACTTAGCTGGTACAAAGGTTTTGTGTGCATCCTTTGCCTATGGGTGAGTTTTACCTTGCCTGTATAGGAATTAGCATATGAAATCGAGTTGTAAAACTGGAGAATTACAAATCTCAGTTGAAAACACCTTTCAGCTAGATTTTTTAAAAAAATTAAAGTTATTACTGACATAGTAAGGGAGCAGTGATTTTTTTAAAAAATATGATTTTCAAGTTGATGGCAGCCCTTTAAATGTTCTAATCAATGAGTAGGCTGTTTCTGAAGTAATTATTTAGTTCAGGCACAATATTTCATAGTTATTGTCCTTTCTTAATGAAATGATGATGTAGGAGTGTTTTGATTCTCCTTATAATATTAATGATATATTGGGTCAGACTTTTTATTGATTGTATACAGTGGATATTTAGAAGCATATGCAAATCTTGTAAAGTACTCAAAGAACCTTGTCTGGCAAAGTACTGGGGAAATGAAAAAGTTATGACAGGCTGAAGTTGCGTACACAACAAATAGATGGAGTTTTGCTCAAACATTGCTTACTTTTTCTTATGTTGTAAGTTCTACAGGCCAGATCTTCAGCTTGTGAAAATTGGCATAGCTCTGTTGAAGTCAGTGGAGGTGTGTTGATTTATGCCAGGAGAGGATCTGACCCATTATGGTGAAGATCTTGCCCATGATGTTGGCTTCTTTTGAATTACACAGACTGCAAAAAACATAACCGCACATAGCCTTATTTGGTAAAAGATTTGATTCTGCTGTTCTTGCAGTCATTACCATTTCCTTTTTGCTGAACTTTATTGTGTTTTGCTTTGTTTGCTACCAGATGATTTTTTTTTTCTTTTTTACCTGGTAGACTCTTGAACATTTTAGAATTCTCAACTGCTTGTTTAGAAGATTAACTATATTATAGTAGTGATTAAGCAAGTTCAATTTGCCTGTCAGAGTCTGCTTTAGAACAAGGTTCAAGGCTCAGCATACAGAAATTTATTCCCTGTTTTAGCTGGTAATTTGAAATTTAATCTGTACAAATGATGACCATACCTGAAATATTTAGTCATGCAGCAACACTATAACAGCAGTAGCGAATCCATGGCCAGGCCTAGTACTTTTCTTGAGAGGTTGGACTGTGTGGAGACACAGGAAAGGAAAACTAATGATTGTAGAACGAGTTTGAGAGTTCATTCTACATTTAAAGATCCTAGTGTATGAATACCTCATAGGAACAACTTTTGCTGCCATTCCCACAAAAAAAGACCAATACTAAAAAAATAAAAAAATTAAAAAATTGTGATCCAATCTGAAAGAACCACTGAAAAATGTTAGCTAAATTGATTTTGGAGGGGACCATTTACTGCTGGTATCAACAGAATTTTATTAATTTTCTCTATTTTTTATTTCCTTCTATAAAGTGAATTTTAGTGCACCAGAGAATGGTGTCTGTTTTCATGTTTGTTTACTAATTCTTTGAGAAAATTTACACTCATGCTTAAAAAATGGACTAGGAAATTAGCAAAATCAACAAGTTCCAGATTTAGGGGGTGAAATCCTGACGCTTCTGAGGTCAGTGGGAGTTTTGCCATTGACTTCAATGGGGCCAGGATTTCACCCAGGCTGTTTATGTAACCATTATGTGAAAATGACATGGTTGGGGGAGGTTGTGATTGGGTTGTGCTATGTTAGAAAAAAGCTCCATTTCACTTGGAAAAATTCCCCACTGATTTTTCAGAAGGTCGCAATGTATTTTCTTCACATCAGATTTCAGCTCTGGGGAGAGCCAAATGAACCTGAATCCTTTGCTTTCACTAGACTGTTTCTGATCAGAACTGAAAAATGATGTTAAAACCACAAGCTGTTGATTTGCCATGGCTTGTTGTCTGGCTTTGGGTTCTGAACTGAAATATGTGAATAAAACCTAATATATGTTGAATAATAAGAAAAAAACACATTGGCAAACAGGCAAGTAATTAGGGTGATCAGATGTCCCGATTTTATGGGGACAGTCCTGATATTTGGGGCTTTTTCTTATATAGGCTCCTATTACCCCCCACCCCGTCCCAATTTTTCACACTTGCTGTCTGGTCAGCCTACCAGTGATCTCAGCCCCTTCCCTTATGAAATCAGATTGAGAGCTCTCCAGTGTCTAGATCCTGGGCCAAATTCAGCCTTAGTTTAATCAAGTGCAACTCCATTGACTTAAATGGATTTGCATCAGCTTATACTAGGGCTGAATTTATCCCATTGTTTGTCAGTTGTCAGAATTAAGCCTTGAAATTTTTGACAGTTTTAATAGACCCTTTATAAAGTCCTAGGAATTGCCAGTTATGGAATAGAAGGCATATGGATTTCAATTAATTCCTTGATAATTTTAGAAAATATAGGTCCAAATTTTAAAAACTTAGCACGCAAAAGTGAATGTGCATGAATTGCACAAATTGCGCAAGTTAAACGAAAGGGGCAAAATCCTGGTTCTAATGAAGTCAAGTCAAAGTTGCATGTATGTGGAAAGTGCCTGTGCAAATATACAACTTGTGTGTGCCCACTGAAGATGAAATTCACCCGTTGTGGAGGACCAGCAAAAAGAACAGTTAGTAAGCCCTACTTTGAGGGAGCCCTACATGAGGCAACAAATGCACCCTTGTGCACAAAACCAGAATAACATCTATACACCACTGAAGTGTCCCATTTGAGACCTACTTTAAAGGCTTGAGTGTGCCTTAAGTACTGAATAGGTTTTATGTTGGCCTCCTGCAAAGCAGGGCGTGAGGTGATTTCACCTTAGGAGTTTTGCCATGTGCATCAGTTTTTTTAAATTTCGCCATTAGTAAACATTTCTTACCTTCATTATATTTGACAAAGTACTTGTATCTTTGCTGTATTTGTAACGCCTTCCATTTCGTTTAGAAATATCAAGTTGCACTGTAATGTAATATTTTATAATGATGTAATTCAAATTTTATCGTTTTTGAGGCACTCACAGCACCTTTTCATATTCTATTATTATTGCTTATTATTCATACTCCATAGATTTACACAGCATGTTATTTATTGCAGTTCCATTTCCCCCCCCATCTACTGCTTCAGCAACCTCAGATTGTTAGTATTCCATTTCCATTCATGGAGGTAGTATTTTATCAGTATGAAGTGTGCAGTCCAGATACAAGGCTTACATTTGGGACTAAATAAAAAAAATTATTTGCAAGGCTGGGTCATTCCAGACATCTTGCTATGCACTTTTTTTTATACAGTACATAAGACCTTCTCTTGTCATTTTAAGTAAGGAAACATCTGTACTCACCACTTGGAGCCTTCAGGAAACTTCAAGCTGTGCAATAGTTAACCTATGTAATTGCTTCATCTTATTTTTGTTATGTTTGTCACTCCTTGCCCTTTCCTTTTCCCTCCTTTTGCCTGTCACACTCACTTGTTGCGTCTTGTCTCAATTTAGCTTGTAAACTCTTTGAGGTAAGCACTGTGACACAAATGTCTTTGTATGGCATCTGGCACAATGAGACCCTGATCCTGATCTTGCACCAGTAAAGTGAATGGGAGCAGGCCAATAGATAGCAAAGGCCTAAAGTCTCTGATGGGATCAGCCATAATAATAAACACAGTTTTTGTTACTGTGCACGCTAATCAGTCCTTTGCGAAAGAGGCAATCCCAAGCACTTACTACAGCTACATTTTTCTTGACAGCAGCAGTGAATGAATGCAGATGTTTATTTTTTCAGACTGGCTGAAGTCTGTTTTTAAATCAGATTTGTCTTAAAAGTTGTTTTCTTATGAGAACTTGTGCAAAGGGAGTATTAAAATTTGCAACTTGCTGAAGAAGTGCAGTAGTATGGGTACAGCCTCATGACCATGCTCTTGAACTGCTCGAGAAAGCTATGTGTGCTGCTTTTTTTCTTCATTCATACTGTTCAAATAGTACAGGATAGATTTGAATGGCTGCTGTACATTCAGGAATATGAGTGCAAGTGTAAACATTTATTGAAGTGTTTTGAATGGATGATAACCCTATTGCAGATGTGCATGTTTTTAGTGTACATTTCTAATTGTTATTTCCATGCATAGTATATTTTCCCTTCCCACCCATCACCAATCCCTTGGCTCCTTTCACCCAGACTCCAGGATTTCAGTCTTTCCCTCCACTCTCTTGCATGTCACCTATTCCCCATGACCTAATTCACTACTCAAACTCTGTCTCTCTCAGAACCTCCATGTCCCATCAGTTCCTAAAGCCGTCTCCCAGCAAAACTTTGTTTTTCCTCAACATAAGCTGTGTCACAAATTTCAAATTCCCTTCATGCTATTACTCATAATTCTGAACTGACCTAGGAGAGCTTGGTTCATGGATCCTTCTTTATATGCCAAAGGGGATCCACTTGAAAGGGATCATCCTCACTTTATTCTTTGCACAAACATTCTCCAAAAAGTTGGTATTGTGGTAGTATTACCTACTGTCATAATTGGAGGGAAGCCTCCTCGTGTTTCAGATACTGGTGAGAGCAGGTGCACTGTGCTGGGTTTGTAACATGACTCCACAGTGAAGTTACTGTTCTTCATGATATTTCAGGATCCTTCCTGAGGCTGCCGGTGTGGCTTTGTGTTGCACAGCTGCATTGATCTCTGCCTCAAACCACTCTACATTGTTAATTTTTTACTCCATACAAAGCTTCCAACAGGCCTTCTAGAAACTTTCAGGCAGCAGAGCTACGTTCTGGTGGGAGAATGTTGTAATGGCATTGGAGCAATTGCATTAATGGTACAACTGCTTCTGCCAGCTCTCAGATCATAATGATATGGAGCCTTTAAAGAGCTAGTGCCACTAGCAGTCATGCTACTGAATAACCGGATAACCAATACATGTGGGACTCCTGCCCACCCAACTCTGTGTATCCACTGAAACATATGGACTCAGAACTTGGAAGGAGGAGAGTACTGTGTTCATGTGTTGCACTGATGTCAAAACATGGAAGGGGGCTTTTTCAAAAGTGGCAGAAGCAGATACAATAATGCATGTGTACCAGGTATGCCCATTTAACATTCAGAATGTTTGCTATCAGCTGAAGTGAGAATTTATGTTTTGGACTCTTATTTTGAGTGTTAATAAACAGAAAGAATTATTAATATCAATGAATAGTGTATGGGTGTTCTATATAGGGGAGGGGAGGGACTTTAAAGTGTTAGGAACATAGAAATTCTCACCCTGGATCAGACCCGCTGTTCATTTAGTCTAGTATCCTTTCTCTGAGAATGGCCAGCACCTGATTCTTCAGAGGAAGGCACAAGAAACCCCACAATAAACAGATGTGGGAAAATCTGTCAAAGGTCTCATCCTAATCCCTAATATTTAAAGATTGTTTTAAGATCTGAATGTGACAATAGGGTAAAAGGAACACATCTTGTACTTTCATATTATTTAACTGCAATGTCTCTACTTCTATATGTTGATATATATAGTATTATTTTCATGTTTGTTTATATAAAAATAAACTTTTAGTAAGATTAATGTATTTCTTGGGATTATTTGACATAATTTTTATTCTTCAAAAGTCTATCATCCCTATATAAATTTATTTTTACTTTTTGCTACAGGGAAATTTTTAGAATGATCATATAGGGAACTTAAGGCTTGGTAATAAACCTGTGATATTATGATACATGTAGAGAACACATAATGGTGTGTTGTGGTACCAAGGTTTGATTGGCATGGGTTTGGGATGATGATCCGATGAAGTGAGCTGTAGCTCACGAAAGCTTATGCTCAAATAAATTGGTTAGTCTCTAAGGTGCCACTAGTACTCCTTTTCTTTTTGATAATTCTTGCAATTGGCAAAGCAATTAATAAATTATGCAGGACATCCCAAAGTAATACCTATAAAACCTTTATACCACAACACACATGTATTCTGTTTGACACTTATTTTGCAAAAAACTATTTTAAGAATGTTTGAAAGAGTTTTAGTATTTATTAGTACTCTCTTTCATATCCTTCCACACACAGGCTTCCTAAGAACTATGAATCCAAATGCATGTGTTTTGCAGGGAGAGGAAATGATTATTGATGCGGTGACAGATATGGCAATTTCCTGCATATCCTTGGGAGACCTTATTGAATTAAGTTTAAGTATCTTTGGGGTCCATTGTTTTAAATGAATTGTTTACGTATGATTATGTTCTACTCCATAAGGGAGGGTTATCACAGCTCCTCCAGGAATTAAAGCTAGTGGGTGGTAATTAAGGGAAATCAGCCAGGTTGCAACCCCCCAGAGAGATGTCCCTTGCAACGGAGGCTTGCATATACTAGTTCAAACTGAATTCTCCAGAGGTCAACAGAGAAAGAAAGGATTACTGGATAAATATCCTGAGTTTAAACCAAGTCAGGGCCTTCTTTCTGATCCGTCAAATGGATTGGAACTTCCATCCAAAGGAATAGGGGAGCAAGCCTCGTGGAAGGGTTGAAAAGACTGACACCTACCAGAGCCCAAGGCTGGAGTCAGAGTAACCTCTGGTAAGCTTTTGTGCTTGCTTAGAAAGAGTAGTGTAGTAACTTGTAACTGCTAGAAATTACGCTGTTCATAGCCCTGGAGAGAAAGCAAAGTGCAGATGCTCACCTTTTAGGCAGTCTGGCTTTCTGGGAATATCATTGTGTGTCTAGGGAACTGTGCAGCCTGGAAGATTTCTTCGTCAGGAGGGAGAGATGTGGGTCTCCACCCAAGAGAGGTGGTGGGTGAGGAGCTAGGAGTCCAGAGTGGGTGCCATTGGTGGACGAGGGGGGAATACAGGTGCAGTTACCCTGAACTGTGACAAATGCATTTAAGAAATCACTAAAAATGACTAGGGTAGATTTTCTGTACATGTTGATGTTATTTAAGGTCTGATATCCTGCAGTTTAGTGGGGCAAAAGTACACACCTTATATCCTTCAATAGTGGAGGTGTTGTGGGGAGATTCCCAACTTTGTATTAGTGCAGAAATTTCAAACCGACTCTCCTCTCATATTACACTAATGTAGGTTAGGATTAACTCCACTGAAGTCAATGGAGTTGCAATGGTTTAAAACCAGTGTAACTGAGCAGAGAATCCCAAAGCATGTTTTGTCTCCACTCCCCCCTTTGCACTTCAAACTGTGGTTGTTTGAAGCTGCTCAGATGTTTGGAATGTTACAAGTATACTTAGAAAAGATGGATTAATGGGCAAACTGCATGTATGTGGTCAGAGTTGTATGATAAATGTTTTCACAATTTATTATCTGAATATTACTACCACATGTGAGTATATTTACAGCAAATGACAAATCTAAAAATAACATATATATTTTTTATTTTTAAAGTAAAAATAATCTCATTGTAGTCTTGGGTTTTACCACTGCTGGTGAAGAGGGTTTTTCCCCCCTGTAGAGTAATGCATGTAGAGGAAACAAAATCATCACTCTAAAGAGAACTGGATAGCTATAGAGATTGGTATAGAGAGACAGAGCTGTTTCCCCTCTAGGTTACCAGTTTGATTCCAGCTCCATATTAGTAGTGTAACCTTATGTTCAATGTCCTCTATGAAATATATAGGCTGTTTTGGCCTGGTTTCAAGAGTACAGGTGGCCACCTCACAATTTACATTAATTGGTACCTTTATTGGTAGTCTCATCAGAGAGACCAGTGATTAAATTGGTATGAATGAGACGTGTCCCCTCCAGAAAAGAGGTTAAGATTCATCTCATTTCAATACAGAAGTCTTGTACTGTCACTACCTGTGTTGTATAGCTCCTGCTCTGAGAATTAATGTTGGGTTTGGTCTGGAAACTTTCGTCAGCACTAAATTCACTTTAAATGTTAAAGTAAAGAAAAGAAGTCATCACCCTTTTAATGAATAGCCTGTTTTCAACAACCCTTATTAAAGTCGATAGCTGCAAGAGAATAGTTTCTATTTTTTTCATAATCAAGTTCGGGGGTGGAGGGCAGATTTAAATAGGCCAGATGGGTTTCATTTAAACATCTCCATTTTATACCATGAATGAACTGAATCTTCTACTGGTGGTTGTTACTGATAGCCAGCCCTAAAAATTGAAAGCATGTTATGTATTGTATGCTAATCATTTAAAACCTGCACATTTTCTTATGAACTTGCATAGTTCATAGTCAAACAACCTGTAGGATAGTTTTTGTATTGCTTCAGAAAGGGCTATTTTCATTGACTTCTGAGGCTCAATAATGGCAACCTCTGGCTAGTTAAAATTAAGGATTCTCTACTGATATCCCAGGACCCTGGATTATTAAACATTTGATGGACTACATTTTATGGACTACAGTGTATGCCTGTTATTTTGAAGAGGCCTGTTATATCCTCCATTTTTGTGGGCACAAATCATGTACTTAGCCCTCCAATTGTTGAGAGTTTTGTTGCAATCACAGGTGCAAAAAAAAAACAAAAACCAAAAAACAAACCAGGATCAATTTTTGCAGGTGCAAACTGTGTCTGCAGAAAATGAATTTGCCCTTTCCAAATTTGACTCTATGAGCAAGTGGCTGGAGATGGACAACTGAGAATTCTCCATGTTTAGGGGATCTCTCTACTGCCGTAGCCACCTCCCACACCAGCCCTATCTCACCCTCAGGCTAAGGAGAGGGAGTGAGCAAGTGGGAGGGAGGGAACTACCTTCTGTCCTCCACTGATGTGAAGACCTTGAGGGCCTTAAGTTAGAGCTGTTCTTTGCAACTCTAATTTGTGCTGGAGCCAAGTGGTCCAGATTAAGAATCCACAACTGATTCCTGGATGGCCCCCTGTCTCTGCTCCGTTTGATCTGATACTGCTTCAAGATCAATGGCGACAGCTGTGGCGATACACGGAGAATCTTGGCTACATCTTTCGGGGCTCCCCAGAGAGGTACAGAATACCATACAGGACTTGCCCTTTGATAAAATCGGTCTTTTCCTCCAGAAGACATATGAGTCTTTACATTTGTTAAAGGACTCCAGGGTAAACCTCCCCTTCATGGGCATATATACGACAGCCCCAAAGAAGTAGTACCATAAAAAGTCTTACAAGCCGAGGCCTTTACATCTGCCCTTCTACCACCAATGCTCTTACAAGCCACCTTGCAAAAGGAAGCAGGTACAAAAGTTCAGATACAATGCCCCATCCAGCTCTACTGCAGCTACACAACCTCACCCTCCAACCAAAAGATGCTTTTGATGGGACGCTCAAGAGCTTCAAACCATTTCTGGTGTCATCTCCACTTGACTCCCAGATGTGCTTTGGTGGATGCCTACCATGATTTTCCCACAATTGGAGGACAATAACGATGGACAAATGGGTGACAGGTTTCAGAGTAGCAGCCGTGTTAGTCTGTATCCACAAAAAGAAAAGGAGTACTTGTGGCACCTTAGAGACTAACAAATTTATTTGAGCATAAGCTTTTGTGAGCTACAGCTTATGCTCAAATAAATTTGTTAGTCTCTATGGTGCCACAAGTACTCCTTTTCTTTTTGGGTGTTGGATATTATCAACTCTGGGTACACGATCATGTTCTCTGTGTCGCTCTTCAGGGATCACTCTCATGAGGAGATCTTCCTTTAGGAAGTAGAACCCCTCCTACAATAGGGACCAATTGAGCAGTTACCCCTTCAGTAACAAGGAAGAGGGTTTTACTCCAAATATTTTTCTAGTCCCCCAAAAGACAGGAGAGTTCAGGGCCTTCCTTGACGTGCAACGCCTCAGTATCTTATTTGCAAGATAAAATTGTGCATAAAATTCGCATTGGCATCAATTGTACCAACCCTAGAAAAACACATGTGATAGATAACTCTTTATATGAAAGATGCATACTTTCACACCACAGTTCACCCTTCTCAGATTTGTGGTGGGCCACAACTTCTGTCAATACAGGGTATTCCTATTCAGCCTTGCAAATGCATCCAGAGTCGTCACAAAAGTGTTGTTTCTAGTAGCAGCACATCTCAGACAGGATGGTTCCGCTATCTTCCTGCATCTGGATAACTGGCTTCTCACAGGCAAGACACATCCAGAAATCATATCATCACTGCCCCGTCTCCTAATATCCCGAGGAGTCTCTTTGAAAATAGAGAAGTCCATCCTGACTCTGACCCAGACAATAGATTCATAGGCGTGACCTTAGACTCAGTCAAGGCAAAGACTGATCTCCCTATGGACAGATTCCAAACCATGGGCAGACTGGTAGATACACAACCTTCAGACATAGGGCTAGGTGGGCCTTGCACTCTTGAGTCATGTGGTGTCATGTACTTACCTAAAGCCATCTGTCAGACACCACCTCCGCTGCCTACTGGCTTGCTTTCAAACAGTATTATGTACCAAGCAAACACAGACTGAACATTGTAGTGACAATCTCCATCAACATAAGGACCTCTCTGACCTTGTGTGAGGATCCAGCATAAGTGTGTGTGGGCACTCCTTTCCTGTGTCCTCCTCCCAACAGGACAATAATCACAGATGCCTCTTTGTTAGGATAGGACGCTCACATGGATGGTCACACAGCACATGCCACTTCGACACCTTGGGAAACCATGATGCACATAAACCTCCTGGAACTCTGAGCAGTCCGAGAAGCATGCAGAGCATTCTTACCATTAATCCAATCTTACCACATTCTCATAATGTCAGACAATATGGCAAGCATATTCTACATAAATAGGGAGGAGCAAGATCCAATCCTGTGTAGGAGGAAGGGGTCAATCTGCGGAACTAGTGTATCAAGAACCAGATCACCCTATCATCAGTGTACCTCCTAGGAACCCATAATTTACTGGCAGACACCCTCAGCAGGTACATTGTCACCAACCATGAGTGGGAATTCCACAGTTCAGTCGTGAACCCCTACCTGGAATCTTTTCATCACTCAAACAAACAGGAAATGCAACATACACTGCTCCAGGGGAGTTCAGGACCAATTCTCCAGGTGATGCTCTCCTACTTCCTTGGACAGACCGCCTAAACTATGCCTTTACTCTTATCCCACTGCTTGCTTAAGTACTGTGGAAGATTTGACACAACAGAACATGAATCATTCTGATCACGCCTAGATGGACCAGGCAGTTCTGGTTTCCAGTTCCCCATGCACATGTCGGCTCAACTGCCAATCAGCATTTCTTTCCTTCCAGATCTTTTGACTCAAGAGAATGGCAAGATCAGATATCCCAACCCAGAAACTTTTCACCACACAGCTTGGTATTTGGATGGGTGTTGGATCGAGAATGTTCCTGCTCCCATAATGTGCAAGCTGTCCTTACTAATAGTAGAAAGGGCTCTAGAAGAAACTGTTACCTTGTCAAGTGGAAGCGCTTCTCTGTCTGGGCCCAGTGGCTCGTATGTCTTTGGCACTTATACAGAAACAAAATTGCATCCTCCACCTAGCATGACTTCACATACATGGTGCATTCAAAGTCATCCCAATGGGAACGGAGTCATGCCGGCGGCAACAAGGAACTGGTACTTGGAAAAAATCAGGATTGAATCTCTGGTAACTTCACTGTTTCTCTTGTATGTGTACTAGTGACTCTTCTTATACCTGATATAAAAGATCATGAGAAGTAGGTTCCAGTCCTGCAGTCTTATCCTTCTGGGTAGCCTGCACTCTAGCAGAATTCCACTGACTTCCAGTGGGACTCGACGAAGGCAATACAATCCTTCCTTATGGATCAGATTGCAAATTTGGGGCCCTCTCTTGGAAAATTCTGTCACTGAGCCAAACACTATATGCCTTACTCATCTGAATAGCCCCAATAAATTTAGTTAAACTTCTTACATGAGTAAGGATAAAAGGACTTGAGCCAATGTATGCTAGTTTATTTTGTTTTTCATATGGCCCAAACCCTGTCAGCTTCCTGCCTATGATTAAGACACAGATCTCGTCCGATTATTCAAAAGTAGATGGCTCCTATTTTCTAGTCTAAACCTAATTTGTTACACATATGCACATTGTTTACAGATTACTTTGATCACTGGTCTACTTTTCACCAGCTCAGAGAGAGCTTAATTATTCATGGAGATAATGATCATCCCAGAAGTTGATCCTAATCCCATGGCTCTCTACTGAGGTTAAATGGAGTTTTAAATGTGTTTTAAATGGAGAATTTTATATTGGAGGGGGCAGGAGAAAAACTGGGATATAACATGCTTGAAGATACATTTTGGTTTTTTTTTTTATTATTATTTTATTTTGGTTTTTTTGTTGTTGTTGTTATTGCTTCTACAGATTATTTGAACAGAGGCTGTCTCACTCACGGCCATGCAGTGCAGATATAATACTACATTGTCACATCATAGTCATTGTTTCATCTGATTTTAATGTAATAAATGTTGTGTTCTACGTTGAATGTTGAATATGGCTGATAGAGAAACTTGGAAAGGAGTAATGAAGAAGAATGTTCTTTTTCAAATGGAAATTTTATCAATAATAAAAAGGGGAACATTGGACGTTTCAGGAGATTGGATAAGTTGCTCTTTGTTTTTGTTTGGTTAAATGTATTTTTTCAAGATTTGATCTAGAATGAAAATACCTCTTTACTTTTTGAAAGAATATTCTCAAAAATTTATAGTGCCAGGAAACTATAGTGCAGGGAAACTATATCTCTGCCTCTGAAAAAGCAAATAGGGAGATATTTTTATATTTAGGGAGCATGTTTTAAATTCATTTAATTTTACAGAATAATGTAATTATTATTTACAAAATAGTGATCATTATAATAGGGAAATATCTTCAGATTTTGTTCCATTAGTATATTAATCCACCTCTTTTAAAAGTATTTAAATTAATTGATCAGCAAATAGACACAAATACTGAATTTTCGTAGGTGCCTCAGCACTTATTCAAATCCCTCTTGAGTGCCACAGTGTTTGTGTGTCATGTGTCACTTTGTATTTGTGAAGGAAGAAAAAGGTGACAGAAAGAGAAGTCTTGTTTGTTTGAGAAGAATTCCACGAAAGCTACCTGCAAAGCCTCAGGATTCATTACAGGCATTTTTTGAGAATTAAATCCCAGTCATCCAGATAGTCGCAGTGTAATTCCCACATGAAATTATTTGCAAATCCAGGCCCCTAACAGATTCAGTGTGAATAGAGCTAGGCCAGCATACAATGCTTTTTGAAATCCTACCCTCAAAGCCACGCCATTCTTTTCTTAAATCACCTCACATGATCGTTCTTTATTAAAGTTTCCTCAGCTCAGGAAAGTAATGAGTGAAATTGATTGGGAGAAAAAATTAGATTGAAAAGTGTAAATGAAAATTCAGAATTCTTTAAGAAGAGTTTATTAGATGGCCAAAAAGCCATGATAACACAATCAGGAAAGAGGACAACTTTGGCTCAAAACTCATCCTGATTCAGTGGTGAGGTGAAGGCAGCAATTAGAAATAACAAAGGAATATATATAATATATAAATGGAAAAAAGGAAAATAGAATTCAATATAAATTGGAAGTTATAACATGCAGAATATTGGTAAGGGAAGCTAAACACATTAGGAAAAAATCTACATCTGGCAGGGCTAAAGACAACAAGGAGTTTTTTAAGCGTATTAGGAACAAAAGAAATCCTGGCAATGGTGTAGACCTATTACGAGATGGAGGTGGTAAATAGTTAAGAAAGCAGAAAAAGCAGAAGTAGTCAACTATTATTTCTCTTTTGTATTTGAATAAAGCAGGATGATGTATTTGTATTGCATGAGGATGATGACATACTTTCCAGTCCATTAGTAACTAAGGAGTAAGTTAAACAATATCTGCTAGGGATAAACATTTTATTAATGTAGACTCGGATAATCTCCACGCAAGCTCCTAAAAGAGTTGGCTGTGGAGACCTCTGGTCTGCTGAGGTTAATTTTTATTAAATGTTAGAATACCAGGGAAATTCCAAAAGACTGGAAGAGAGGTAATAATATGCCAATATTCAGAAAGGGCAAGTGGAATGACCTGGATAACTATAGGCTAGTTAGCCTGAAATGAGCCCCAGGATAAATAATGAAAAAGCTGATACGAGATTCAACTGATAGAGAGCTAGTAAATAGGAATAAAATTAATAGCAATCAACATAGTTTTAGGGAAAATAGTTCTTTTCAAACAAACCTGATTTCATTCTTTGATGAAATTACAAGTTTGGTTGACAAAGGTAATTGCATAGATGTAATATACTTAAATTTTTGTAAAATTTTTTTCTTACACACAACATTCTGATTCAAAAGTTATCAGTGGAACACATGTTAAATGGGTTAAGAACTGGCTAACTGACGGATCACAAAAAGTAGTTGTCAGTGGGGACTCATCATCAACTAGGGACTAATGGACTGGAATGTACTTCATCATTCCCATGTTCCAAGTGGGGTTCTGCATGGATTATTACTAGGCCTGATACTATTCAACATTTACATCAATGATCTGGAGTTACGTATAAAATCAGTGCTGAAAAAATTTGCAGATGACATAAAGATTGGTGGAACGGTAAATAATGATGAGGACATGTCAGTCATACAGGATGATCTGGGTCACTGGAAAACAGGGATGCTGGAACAATTTGTATAATGGGGGTGCTGAGAGTCACTGAACCAAACTGTAAACCCTGTATACGATGGAAGCCACTTCAAGCCATGGGGTCCTGCAGCACACACACACACCCCGCACCCCTAGTTACATCACCTATGCTGGAAAAGCTGAGCCCATTCAAACAAAATGCATTGAATACAGCCAAACACAAAGTTACATCTCTAGGAACAAGGAACTCAGGGCATATCTACAGAATGAGGGACTGTATCCTGGGAAGCAGTGACTGAAAAGGATTTAGCGGTCATAGTGGACAAGCAACTCAACAGTAGCTCCCAGTGTGATGCAGTGGCAAAAAAGGCTAAGGTAATACTTGGATGTATAAATCGGGATGTGGTGAGTAAAAGTAGGGAGGAGATTTTACCTCTATCTATGGCATCGGGGAGACCAGTACTGGAATATGACATACAGTTCTGGTGTCCGCATTTTAAAAAAGAGGTTGAAAAATTGGAAAGGGAGCAGAAAAGAGCCAAAACATTTATTTGTGAGCTGGAGAAGATGCCTCATAGTGACAGCCTTAAAGAGCTCAATCTGTTTATTTTATCAAAAAGAAGATTGAGAGGTTATTTGATTACAGTGTCTAAGTACCTTCACGGGGAGAAATCCCAGGTACTAAAGGGCTCTTTAATTTAGTGGAGAGAAGCATGACAAGAACCAATGACTACTGGAAGATAAGCCAAATTCAAATTAGAAATAAGGCAAACATTTTTTACAATGAGGGTGAATACTCATGGAACAAACTACCAAAGGAAGTGATGGATTCTCCATCACTTGATGTCTTCAAATCAAGATTGGATGCTTTTCTGGAAGATATACTTTAGTCAAACACAAGTTACTGGGCTTGCTGTAGGGGTATCTGGGTGAAATTTAATGGCCTGTGATATACAGAAGGTCAGACTAGATGACATAATGGTTTCTTCTGGCCTTAAACTCTATTAATCTATGAAAATTCAACCAAATGTCATTGATTTAGATTTTTAAAATGTAACTCTCAAAGCTTGAGGTGCATATTCAAATTAATTTTAAAATACATACAAAATTTCTGGTTGACTTTCTGACTACCTTAATTATCTTTTCCAATTTAGAGGCCCAAAAGTTTCCCCTCAATCTGCCCAACACCATTCTGCACACTTGTTAGAGAGAGCCTGGGAAAATAATTCTTAGTGTGTTCTGAAAGTCAGCAAACAGAGACTCTGCTGTACCATCAGTGGGTTAGAATGCCAAAGCCTCAGACCCTTCTCTGGTAACTTGCTTTCTCTACCCTGCTCACACATAAATCTGGGAGCTATTAGTTCATGTGCCTTATCTTGCCTCAACCACCACAATATGACATAAGGAGAGAAGCAATTTCTATGGCAATCTACAATCTCCCTAAAACAATCCTTTCACTGAAGCCCAAAATCCCTGTCAAATTGTAAAGTTCAAGGTGTTCTTTGGGGCAGAATCGCAGGTTCCACTCTTTGAGCTCCATGTTCACCTCTCAGTCATTAACAGAGACACGCTTGTAAAAGGGGGAGTTCTGCATCTGTGGCATATTTCCGCTTTCCCTCAGCGCTGAAGTTTCAGGTCTTTGGAGGTGCTGGGAAAGGGAAAGAGGTAGCCCTCCTAAATTCTCCCCAACAGCGTCCTTGAGCCCAGCTGTAGAAAAGAAAATAGTGCAACACTTTCTGAAAATATACATGGTTGCAATTGTAATAAGGCAGAGTTAAGGTTATGCTGGTTGTTTAAATATGAGTCAGTACCTTGTTTGGGAAATTTAGCCTTAGCGCTGCATGTCATGCATATCTAACATTTTGTTGCTTTTTTTAACACTAACAGTCTTGAAGTATAATGTCTACACATTTATCTTCACCTTTACAGGGGTTTGAATGTGTGTTGAGGGGAACTAATAAGTGATACCACTCCTGATTAATGTAACCATCTTTCTTTTTTCCTGTTTCCAGGCAAAATTTAGAAAATAATTATTTTATCTGTTTAAAATAATAACTTTCAAATGCCCAAAAAAGGTCTTTATATTGTAAAAAAATGATAAACTTGTTTCAGCACTACTCTTTGTGGTTAATTCTCTTGCTTTTTGCTCTGCTGTTTTCTCTCCTAAAACATGCATAATCATGACAGGACTGGCACCACAAAGCTTGTTGTATTTGGCAATAATTTGTTTTCCTTATCTGGATAAAACACAATACTGTGACATCAATGTTTACCCATTTGGGACTGGGATTGTTACTTTGTCAAACTGGTAATAAACATTGTTTAAATATGATGAAACGAATCATCAGCTGATATAAATTGGCAAAGCTCCAGTGAAGATGTGCTGATTTACGCTAGCTGAGAATCTGGCCCAATATCTATCCTCTTGTCCTTACCATATCAGCAGATTTAAAGTAGATTTCTTGTCTGACTTTAGTCTGTGGCCCAAGAAAATGTTGCGGTAGACTTTGTCCCTACTGGAAACATCTAAAGTACCTTCATCAACACATCATCCTAGTTTTAAGGATATCTCTAATAGCAAATCATGGTGTTCAATGTTCATATTCTCTTTTGAACAGCTTCTTGTTATAATTTCTGTGATCCTTCTGTCAGGTGGTTAATGGAAGCAAAACGGGCTGGGTTCAGTAAATGTAGGGTCCCTCTTCACCAATAATGTAACTGGTTTGAGCCGCCAACCCAGAAACCAGGGAAAACTAAATGCACCCTCTTGGGGTACAGACAGAACTTCCCCACTCGCAACCACTCTGAGAGGAGACAAATAAGGAAATCTTTATTAGTGGAAAGGGAACATAGTCATTAACTTGAGAAAACACAGAAACCGAATATATAAGTGAATAAAGAGTAAAATGCTCCTTTCCAGTAACTTTGGCAGTAGTCCATCTAATTCCTTTCCCACCTGCCAGTGAGAATGTCCCACAACAAACAGTCCATTGACTGCACCACTTCCCCCATCCAGCAAACCCCACTCACTGTTTGGATCAGCGAGTAGCAGTAGTCTGAACTGTAGGTAGATAGCCTATGCAAACAAAGCTGTCTATTGCAGCACTTTTCCCTTTTCACCAATGATGCGATATAGTTTTTTTCCCCCTCTGGTGCTTCTGGCCATTGGGCTTACATTTGGAAAAAATGTTTACTTCCAAGAATAATATTTGTTATATATTCACCTTTAAAAAATAATCATCTAGGTACTGCATTAAAACGTCTCTCAGAAAAAGAGTTTTGTCTATGGGTATGTTTTCACAGTAATCAGAAGCACAGTTGCAGCATGTGTAAACGTACCCGAAGCAGCTCAAGTAACAATAGCAGAGAAGCCACAGCAGCACAGACTTCAGCACAGGTTAGCCACTCTTGAATACATGCCTAGGATTCCAGGCAAGCTTGTACAGACTATGCTGAAGTCCCTGCTGCCATGACTTCACTGCTATTGTTGTTTGATCTAGCTAGATCAAAGCTAGATTGGGTATATCTTCACATGCTGCAATCACACCTCTGATTGCTGCGTAGACTTACCATTTGTATCGATTTGGGGATAAATACATGGGTGAGTCTAGAGATTAATGTACCATTAAATTGGTGCAATTTACTATTCCTTCTGTTCTCCCGTCTCCATACTTAGACTCTGTTAGACTCACCTAGATTAATTCCCACTCACCAGCCTGTAATAACCTCCATCTCCTTACCCATCACTTCTGAATTTGAGCCATGAGTCTAAGTATAAAGAAATCGAATATGGTGTAATTCGGCCTTTTGAGGGGTCAGAAGAGAGGAGTGTAGCAAGAAAAACAATAAACAGGGGAGTACAGGAATGTGAAATTTGAAGTATAACACCACCTACTTTAATTTAAACACCAAGGAGCCAGAAGGTATAAATTACACCTAGTTAGACTACCTTGTAATCAGAAAATGGGAATAGGTTTTGAATATAAAGGAACACTGAACCACCATACACATCACCTCTGACTTTGGTCTTTTGTCTAAAAATGTATGGTATGTAAAGAATTTGGGTTAGGGGAACTTAGTGCACACTGATTTGTCACTCCTGTTACAACAAGCTTCTCTTCCAGTCTATGACAAATTGCATTCATTGTATTTCTGTACTACTCCCTGTGTTTTTTAAGTGCTTAACAAATTTTCCTAACACAGGAGAAAGAATTACAAGCCTCCATCTCTGCATACATATTAGTGCTGGACAATTTGGAACCCTCAGAAAAAAATCTGCTAGTTTCTGATACATCCAATGGAAATACTATTTTTAATTAAAAGTATTGCAGATTTCTTGAGAGAGCCGGCCCTGCACATTTTATGCAAAGGACTTGGGATTAAGTACTTTTATAGGTGACTAAATTTAAGTGGTTGTTAACGTGTAAAAAGAAAAGGCAAAGATTAATGGGGAAGTGCAGGGCATTACCTTATATGTTTATTTGGAAAGGGACCCAAGGGGATGGGAAACTTTTTGACAGCCATCTTCAGCGAATTCTTTGTTACAGGCAAGGAGTTTCCATCCATGCTTAGGGCTTGATTAGGTAAGTATGAGCTATTTTCTGAGGATTAGGAGGAATTAGGTCCCAATAATTTGGTTTGTTGCACATTATTTTGATTGGATTAAAAATTTCAAAGTTGACTACAGTATTAAGTTTACTTGGAACTATTTAGAGGAGTTTAGAGTCATGAAAACAAATTAGATGATGTAATTGAAGTGACAAACTAGGTCTCAATTGTTTTATACCCTCTGTGCTCACGATTCCAGCCCCTTTGCTTTGCAAATTATGCCCACAGCAACTTTACCAGGATTTGTCTCGCAAATACTAAAGATCTCCCAGGCCAGGTTTCTCTTTCTGCCACTTGTCCTGGCTCAACGAGACACAAGATGGAAGGGTCTCACCAAATCTTCTATGACTGGCTGATTTTGAACTGTGATTGCCCAGCCAGAGCACTTAGTAGCACTCACAGAAATCAAAGCCAATTACCACTGGAGGATCAGGAGAGTATTTGTAATGTTTGCCTATTCCCAAACCAGTTTTAAATTAAACCTGGTACCTTTTAAAGTGATAGATTCGTTTATGAATCGAGCACAAATCTTGATTTGCTCCATCCCATAGTGATGGATCATTAATAGATGTTGGACAGTTTTGGCACCTAACTTGGTAAGTGTATATTTTGAAACAGGTAGTTTATTTTGCAAATTAGTCTCTCTTTCTCTCTTCTTTTCCCCCTTGCTTGTGGGTTATCTGTCACCAGACTGAAATTTCTTCTCTGTTGTTTTATACCCCTGTTCATCCACATTGTTATTACTAGACTATAAATAGCTAGGTGATTCCATTATTACAGTGAAGATTTTCCTTTCCTTCAAATACAATTATAACAATGAGCCCAGGGATAAACAGGTTATAGTTTCAAGAGGTCCTTTGTCTGGATGTTGCTCATCAGTGATTATGCAAAAAACTCAGTGTTCTGTTTAAGTTCCTTAAGCTTAATGGCAAAATAAAACTAAAAAAGTGTTTGACCAGAACGTGAGCTGTTCAAACAAATACTGGCTTCAAAATCAGTTTATATTTGCAGAGGTCTCTTCCCCAGGGCACTTCGCTCTTTATTAACCTGTATTTCCCAGATGGTTGAAAAAGAAGAGGCCAGAGTAGCCGTTTCCTTTCTGCTCCCTCCAAGTACCTCCTGTCCTTTTGAGTCCTCTTTATCCACATGATAATCCTGTAATTCCAACTCTGCAGAAATTACAGCAGCACTGGGCACCCTATTCACAAAAAACAATTAATTAACCAAGTGAAGTATGTTAACAATTAATTAACCAAGTGAAATTATACAACCAGTGTTTTATTTTAACATATTTCACTCTACAGATTGCTTGCAAAATTTTGGATTGCTCATAATGAGTATTTCTTTGACAATTCTGTATTTACCGTTTGAAATTTAAGCTGTTTTTATAGTACCCACAAGTTGTTCGGTGTTTTTCTATGAGGAGCATAACCATTACAATTTTATTGCAGATGCAAATGCTAATGATTAAGAATTCAGTTTTCACAAACTGAACCAGGTCCTCAGCAGATGTAAATCAACACAGCTGCACTAAAGTTAATACAGCTACAATAATATTCACCTGCTCAGAATCTGGTTCCATCATAATTTTTAAATTTCTAAGCATTATTGATAGTACCAGTAAATCTGGGTAAATAAAACAAATCAAGAAATAAATAATAAACATTCTGCAATATTTGCCTCCTAGCGCTTGCGTACATAGCTAGTTAGGGTATGGCAAGCTGGGGTGTGAATATACAGTGCACTAGCCTGCCCTGCGCTAACTAATCAGGTGGGACCCTGCTACCGTGCACTTAAGAACTTTTAGTTCATGGCGCCAGGGCCCACGTGGCCAGTTAATGTGTGGCATGCTAATCCGCAGTACATTTATACCTCGACGTGTTACGCGCTTACTAGCTATGTAGACAAGCCCTTATTTGCTGTTTCAGCAACATTCCTGCCAGCAAGCTTGCTTGCTATAATATTCACAGAAAAAGAACATGAAAGGAGTAAGAATACAGTCTAATTTGTTTTAAATATTCAAACAAATCTTCGCAAATAAATTTTCTGAGTATGTATCCAACTCTATCCAGTAGGCTGGAAGTTTGCAAGCCAGCAATTCTAGCACAGCCCTCTGATGGAAAAAACGACCACCTTTCTGCTCACCCGCTATTTTCTCAACTGACCACCTTCTAGAGAGAGGAGAAACAAATTAAAAACTCTCAGGTTGCTTACCTTCCTGCACTCATTCCCATCAAGGAGAGCACAGAGAAGAAAAATATTCTAAGAGGCTTTATGCCAGTTTCCCTGGATCACTTTTATATAATGGATCTCCTACCTGATTCTGGGAAATAAATCTTCATACCTCCCAGTGAAGTCAATGGCAGCTATGGGTTCTCAGCACCTCTCTGGACCAGGCCTTAGGTTTGTACATGAGTTGGATTTGATTTCCCATGAGAGAGACTTCTGAATGGGAAATCTGAATGGGACATTTGTGGTTTTATAGAAATTCCAGAGTTGGGATGGTCTAGACACTTTCAGGTTCGGGACAAAATTTCTAAAAACAGGTGCCCAAACTTAAGCTCTAAATAGTTGGTGTGATTTTCAAAACTACTGAGCAACCAGGTCTCACTGCCATCAATTATGTAAGTGGAGTTTGGGTTAATTATAGATTCATAGATACTAAGGTCAGAAGGGACCATTAGGATCATCTAGTCTCACCTCCTGCACAACGCAGGCCATAGAATTTCACCCACCCATTCCTGCAAAAAACCTCTCACCTATGTCTGAGCTATTGAAGTCCTCAAAATCGTGGTTTAAAGATTTCAAGGAGCAGAGAATCCTCCAGCAAGTGACCTGTGCCCCATGCTACAGAGGAAGGCGAAAAACCTCCAGGGCCTCTTCCAATCTGCCCTGGAGGAAAATTCCTTCCCGACGCCAAATATGGCGATCAGCTAAACCCTGAGCATGTGGGCAAGATTCACCTGCCAGATAATACAGAAAATTCTTTCCTGGGTAACTCAGATCCCACCCCATCTGACATCCCATCACAGGCCATTAAGCCTATTTACCATGAATATTTAATTACCAAAACCATGTTATCCCATCATACCATCTCCTCCATAAACTTATCGAGTTTAATCTTAAAGCCAGATAGATCTTTTGCCCCCACTGCTTCCCTTGGAAAGCTATTCCAAAACTTCACTCCTCTGATGGTTAGAAACCTTCGTTTAATTTCAAGTCTAAACTTCCTGGTGGCCAGTTTATATCCATTTGTTCTTGTGTCCCCATTGGTACTGAGCTTAACTAATTCCTCTCCCTCTCCAGTATTTATCCCTCTGATATATTTATAGAGAGCAATCATATCTCCCCTCAACCTTCTTTTAGTTAGGCTAAACAAGCCAAGCTCCTTGAGTCTCCTTTCATAAGACAAGTTTTCCATTCCTCGGATCATCCTAGTAGCCCTTCTCTGTACCTGTTCCAGTTTGAATTCATCCTTCTTAAACATGGGAGACCAGAACTGCACACAGTATTCCAGGTGAGATCTCACCAGTGCCTTGTATAACGGTACTAAAAACCTCCTTATCCCTACTGGAAATACCTCTCCTGATGCATCCCAAGACCGCATTAGCTTTTTTCACAGCCATATCACATTGGCGCCCCATAGTCATCCTATGATCAACCAATACTCCAAGGTCCTTCTCCTCCTCCATTACTTCTAATTGATGCGTCCCGAGCTTATAACTAAAATTCTTGTTATTAATCCCTAAATGCATAACCTTACACTTCTCACTATTAAATTTCATCCTATTACTATTACTCCAGTTTACAAGTTCATCCAGATCCTCCTGTATGATATCCCGGTCCTTCTCTAAATTGGCAATACCTCCCAGCTTTGTATTATCCACAAACTTTATTATGAACCCCAGCAACACAATTATGCTGAATATATTAATCCACATTACTTAAAGTTGAAATATGGTAATAAAAGTATCTGTATCCTACCTTTGAGAGGGTATTTTTATGATTATTGATTATACTTGATTATTGTCCTGAGTATCCTGCACTTTGTTTTAACTGATGTTGTCTTGCACCGTTCATTCTTTAGCCTGATTTAGAAATATCATTTTGTGAATATCAAGAAAAGGAAAATAGAAGTTGTTAGATGAATTTATTGCAATATGAACAATGCTGCTTGTAACCTTAGTACTTTAGTTTGCCTTTTAAAAGCCTATGTAAGTGGAGGAACCCAACAATTTAAGATGTGAGTGTGAGTCCAGAATCGGCTCTCCGTTACACTAATCTCAATCTAGAATAGCTCAACTGACTTCAGAGGAGTTACCATAGATTTACTCTGGTTTAACTGAAAGCTGAATTTGCCCCATTATTTCATTACGTAAAGAGACAGAACTGACAAGAATGACAGGTTTCTTACGGCTTAGGAGCTCCTCAGAGAGAATACCAGTTCCCACTTTCTGGTTTCCCAGAATGCCTCTCTGCTGATGCCGCCTTACAGAGAATTGTATTTGGAATTTTTCACTGTACTCCCTTGTGATCTAAAACCAATATCACATTAACATTGCACACACTGCCTCATTGTTGCAAAATATTTTCAGAACAGTTATTACTTATTCAAGAACTCAAACATGTTTCTATTTTAGGCCCCAATCCTGCAAAGGGATCAGAACATACAGAAACCTGGGGTCCCTCTGATGTCATGCTATTGCACTAGAAGTGTTAATTTTTGGCTGCTCACAGAGAAGCTGATTTTTTTAAGAAATGCCAAAAACCTTTAAGAGGAAAAGCCTTTTTTTTTCCCCCCCAAATTAGAGACAATTTTGTGTGTTTCAGTCACTGCTCAAATCAGAAACATTTCTCCTTTCTTTGAAATGACTACTTTTTCTGCAAAGAGAGCTGTTTTTTCCAGCTAAGCCACAACAGTTCGCTGGTACACACCATAAGGCATGGGTTAAAGCAATCAGTATTCTGAGAGCTGCTAGATCTTTTTATGCTCATTTATAGTGCTACAGTTTTAGTCCTTTTATAATCAGTTCCTATAAAATGAAAACGAGATAAGCAGACAACAGTTATTAAAAATATATTTGTATAATAGAATGGAAAAACATTTTAGGTTGTTTACATTTGTATGTAGATATAGTAATACCTATCTAATGATTAGACAAACAAGTTTCAAATCCTGTCAATATTATGTGGTTATACTTCCGCTAAGAGCCAATCCAATTGCTTATTTTTCCAGTGCTTTTTATACTCCAAATTAATTACGCAGCTCAGTTGGAACTCCTGAGACTTCTAAATCGCCTGCTTTGTCTTGTTACAACACACAACATGCACATTCTTTTTCTGATACTGACCTTTTATAGTAGCCGTAAGATAGCAATATGCAGTGGTTGTCAAAAGATTACACCACTTGGATTAGTAGGGACAATGTACACATATAACTTGCCACTTTCTGTAGCTTCCAAATTACCTTGTAATTCAATACAATCAAACAGTATAAGTCTAACAAAATATTAAGTTGTAAAAAGAAAAATTATGGCTTACAAGTGAATGCTATATTATCTCTCCAAGAATCTTATACTTATGTAAAAAGAATAACACAAATGGCTTTAGCTTATCCTGAGCAACATCATTTCGTATTTTCTGCTTGATTTAGTTTCTGAAAGTTTTTACAATACAGCTAAACTATAGTAGATTCTAAAACACTCTGCTCTATTTTTAGAATGGAATGAACCTCAGATATAAAAGACCATTTATTGTTAAATATTCACTTTTATGGCTTGGAGATTTAATTTTGCACTTAATATTAGTGTTTTCTATGTTTGATGATTTCTGATAAATTATAGAGACATGAAAGTACAAGTTGGCACAGAAATAATCAGCCATAGGTAGGTATTTATGTAGGTGCTAAAATATTTTTATAACGTGGAACTTATGTTTCTGAGATTATTGGAATAAAACTAGTTGGCATTTTAATTATCCTAATGGATAGTTATAAATATTGGCTCATGTCAGAAAAAAATATATATATAAAGCTACCCTGAATAGGAAACAAATTTTCAAAGAACAACCAGAGCACTGAGGGAAATGAGAAATTCACCCCCAGCATTGTCTGATCTGACAGGGTTTTATCCCTTTCTCCAAAGGGGACACAGGCCTCAGGGTTTTCAGAAAGAGCTAGATTTTCCAGGAAGTAGTACCCACACACAGGGGTTTACACAAGGGATGCTTCTAAACATAGCATTCTTTTTGTCATATGGTGAAATATAATCAAGTAGGGAAGAAATACACACACTGTGCTTGATGTGAAGCGAGCCAAACACGTGAACCACACAGAGGTAATAAGCAGGGTGCTTGTGTGTGCCACTAAGCACGTAAAAACTTGTCTCAAATGGACAGCAATTCCACAAATGTCAGAAGAAGGAAGGCCCAGATCTCTCCCTTCTCTACTGCTATCAGTAGCACCATGATGTATATTCAGATAATGCTAAAAAATAATGGCAGCTGAAGAGAAATTAACATCTCTGTATTTTTCCGGTTTTTTGCCTTTCAGTTATTTGTCATCTTCCGTGCATGAATGGTGGCCAGTGCAGTTCTAGAGATAAATGCCAGTGCCCTCCTAATTATACTGGTAAACTCTGTCAAATCCCAGCGAAGAATGCCAATACTCCAAAACTTTACCATCAACCACAGCAGGCAAGCAAGACCATTGGATCACATGTCATCCACTCTACACATACTTTACCACTGACTATGCCTGGACAGCAAGGAGTAAAAGGTAACGTTTTTTTTCTCTCATGGATGCTTTTCCCTTTGGAGCTAGTTTTACTTTCGAATTGTGGCTGTCAGACCAGTAATGATAATGACATCTGTCTATACAGTTTGAATCTAGATACCACAGTTTGACTCCAGAGCCTACCCAAATGATTGGAAGTTATTTTCCTTAGATGGTTGGAATAATAAGAAACACAATGTTATTGAAATGAGTTTGATAAGGTAATTTTACTTTAATTCATGGTAGAATTTAGTCCAGATCACAGAATTAAAAAGGGTGCCACATTCTTTGATATAACAAAGTTCCCTCCTGTCAGGTGCATAGCCAGATTTCACATGGGGAAGGACAGAAGACACTGTTCCAGAACGCAGTCTGTAATTTACCTGTGACTGTTAAAATGGCAAGCTATTAAGTTCCCACTAGTGTGGGACAGAGTGTGGTTGCCTTCCAACATAATTAACTTGATTTTAAAATGAAAACAGAATCCATGTTTACCCTTACAATTTGCCTCTCATTCTCAGTGAACTGTTGTATGCAGAGGTTTGTTTTTTGTTTGTGATCCTTTTAACTTACAGAGGCCAGCATATGGAATATAAATATCCCTTCAGGAGTTAGAGAGTATTTCAGTTAAATACAACAATATTTCCAGTAAGGTTGATGAAATCACAGATAAGGTGCTACTGCTATCTAAACACTGAAAAGTATTTATTTAAAAACAGGATGAATCTGAGAAGAAAACCAGTAATCTTGCCCTAACTAAGAGATCAGACTCACTTTCAGCCTGCTAGCTACAACTGACGTGTTGAAGATGCTTGACATTGTTTGATAAAAAATTAACTCAAAGGATTATTTATCAGTCTGTTTCATCCATGTTTGTTTCTGTTTTTGTGGAGAGTCCCACAATTAAATTCCACAGTTCAGTAATTTAACACTAATTTTTTGTTTGTTTGAATAACCAACCTGATTTTGACTATAGTTGGTAATATACAGCCAACTTTTCCATGTGGTTGCAACTGAATTAATACATTTTAAAAATAATTTTCTGTTGGGATTAGGTGTTCACAGTTACTTTCTGAATCGCTTTGCTAAAAACAAACCCAGGTTAATTGTATCTTTATGGCAGGCATAATCTAACTTAATAACTCTATTATCGAAACAGGCAATAGCTGTGTAAGAAATACAAGTAGGCATCTACTAGGAAACATTAGAATTACAAGTTTCTCTTAAGCTCCATCTCCATTTTTCAGTAAATCAGACTCTGCGGGACTGCTACCAAATCTATTGGAAAACAGGTTATTTTACCAGTGTGGAAATTCTAGACCTTATCTTGTGCTACCAAAATTACTTTGAACTTTTCTTTTAAACAAGAGGATCAAACTGCCATATACTTAATGTGACTGAGGCTTATTATTGTGAGTATTCCATTAGAGGTTAAGATATCCTGTATGAAATGGTGACCCATAAAGAAGAATAGCTCTTTTTATGTTTGGCCATAGTCATCCTTCAGATTTAATGTACAAGTCACTAGCTTGAAAAGTACAGCAAATTTCTTACTTATGTGAGGAATTTTCCTACCCCTTTGGAAGGAAGCTCCCCATCAAGGTCATCACCAGTCCCATTGCCTTTGCCTGCCATTTCCATGTCCAAGTGAGGACATCGACCAATGGGGAGAGGAATGCTCCTTTTCTGGATAAGAGGATGAAATATATCATCCGTAAGAGATTGGCAGAAAGCAAAGTTTAAGAGTGCAGCTAGACAGGAATCGAAGACCTGGAGACAGAGTGTCTTGGGGATAAACATTACCTGGGAGGAAGCACTTTCATCTTGATTTGTCACAGTCTTGAATTGGCTGAACATCCCTAGCAGATCTAGATGGATTTATAGAAGCCAGCAAGGCACCTAAGTCAACATCTGCCTGCCGAGAACTATTGAGTCAGAAAGAAACCACAATACTAGCCTGAAAGGAGTGTTCACTCGCAATGTATTCATGTAAGTGAACCAGTTTTGTTTGCCAGAAATAGCCATGTTGTGTTGTCTTCCTTATGTAGTGCAAAATGATATTAAAATAATTAGAGCATGGGTTGTAGCCCACGAAAGCTTATGCTCTAATAAATTTGTTAGTCTCTAAGGTGCCACAAGTACTCCTGTTCCTTTTGCGGATACAGACTAACACGGCTGCTACTCTGAAACCTGTCATTAAAATAATTGTATCAATTCCTAGTCAAAAGATTTTTCTTCTGGCAACATTTTCCCCTTTCCCTGTGTGCCTTGACTACAATAGACCTCTTATGGCATTAAGAAGTTATGACTATCTGATACCAAGTGGGGAATTAAAAACCAGTAAAGCCATGGAGGCATACTTGCTGGGTTCCCATCAGGGTGGATTTGATTTAAATTACTAGTCAGGAAGACTTGATTTAATAATGGATTTCTACATAAAAATGCATTCTTGTTGGTTGTTACCAACCTGAAGATCCTGCGTGTTCAGGCATGTTCCTTTCATCATAATCAAGGCAGCTTCCTCCTAAGAAGGAACACTTGTCATGATGATGTTACATTCGGGCAACCAGGCCTTACATTTCTTTGTTGCACTGTTTGCATTTTGCACGCATGCTTGTCTTACCCACACGTAGACGAACTTCATTAAAATATTCCCAAACTGGGTCTCTTTTACGGCCTGCTGCCATTATAGATTTTCCCTTCCAGTGAGAGAATGGTATGGTAGATCTCAAATCAATGAAGGCTACACTCAGAAAGACCTCAAGACTTCTGGAATATGCTGCTCAAACAGTTTCACTTTTGTTTCTACTGCCTTTCCCTCCCTTCTCACATTTATCTCCAGACTTATTCTCCTTGTCCATATCTATTCCGCCCCCAACAATCTTCTATTCATTGAACTTTTTGAAACTTTGCACTTTTAGAGAGAGGTAAGGGATTGACTCTGTATACACAAATTTGCAGAGAGACAATAGGGTTGAGGTCTGTTATTTTTCACCTCTCTATATTGTTTATTTATTTAAAAACATTTTTGCTATTAACAAGCATGTTGTCTCTGGAAACACAAATCCACAGTTTGAGAACTGCAAAACTAAGCATCTCTGATGGTATCTTCTAGACTGAGCACTGAGTCCCATTGGGTAGATAGAAAGATTAACCTAAATAATCTATCCAGAAGCCCCTGGATCCCCATAAGATTGGGTTCCTAATCCATGAACTATTGGAACTCATTCATAAAACTTTTCCTAAACATTACATGAATATCATAGAATCATAGAATATCAGGGTTGGAAGGGACCTCAGGAGGTCATCTAGTCCAACCCCCTGCTCAAAGCAGGACCAATCCCCAGTCAAATCATCCCAGCCAGGGCTTTGTCAAGCCTGACCTTAAAAACTTCCAAGGAAGGAGATTCTACCACCTCCCTAGGTAACGCATTCCAGTGTTTCACCACCCTCCTAGTGAAAAAGTTTTTCCTAATATCCAACCTAAACCTCCCCCACTGTAACTTGAGACCATTACTCCTTGTCCTGTCCTCTTCTACCACTGAGAATAGTCTAGAACCATCCTCTCTGGAACCACCTCTCAGGTAGCTGAAAGTAGATATCAAATCCCCCCTCATTCTTCTCTTCTGTAGACTAAACAATCCCAGTTCCCTCAGCCTTTCCTCATAAGTCATGTGTTCCAGACCCCTAATCATTTTTGTTGCCCTTCGCTGGACTCTCTCCAATTTATCCACATCCTTCTTGTAGTGTGGGGCCCAAAACTGGACACAGTACTCCAGATGAGGCCTCACCAATGTCGAATAGAGGGGAACGATCACGTCCCTCGATCTGCTGGCAATGCCCCTACTTATACATCCCAAAATGCCATTGGCCTTCTTCGCAACAAGGGCACACTGCTGACTCATATCCAGCTTCTCGTCCACTGTAACCCCTAGGTCCTTTTCCGCAGAACTGCTGCCTAGCCATTCGGTCCCTAGTCTGTAGCTGTGCATTGGGTTCTTCCGTCCTAAGTGCAGGACCCTACACTTATCCTTATTGAACCTCATCAGGTTTCTTTTGGCCCCATCCTCCAATTTGTCTAGGTCCCTCTGTATCCTATCCCTGCCCTCCAGCGTATCTACCACTCCTCCCAGTTTAGTATCATCCGCACATTTGCTGAGAGTGCAATCCACACCATCCTCCAGATCATTTATGAAGATATTGAACAAAACCGGCCCCAGGACCGACCCCTGGGGCACTCCACTTGACACCGGCTGCCAACTAGACATGGAGCCATTGATCACTACCCGTTGAGCCCGACAATCTAGCCAACTTTCTACCCACCTTATAGTGCATTCATCCAGCCCATACTTCTTTAACTTGCTGACAAGAATACTGTGGGAGACCGTGTCAAAAGCTTTGCTAAAGTCAAGAAACAATACATCCACTGCTTTCCCTTCATCCACAGAATCAGTAATCTCATCATAGAAGGCGATTAGATTAGTCAGGCATGACCTTCCCTTGGTGAATCCATGCTGACTGTTCCTGATCACTTTTCTCTCCTCCAAGTGCTTCAAAATTGATTCCTTGAGGACCTGCTCCATAATTTTTCTAGGGACTGAGGTGAGATTGACTGGCTTGTAGTTCCCAGGATCCTCCTTCTTCCCTTTTTTAAAGATTGGCACTACATTAGCCTTTTTCCAGTCATCCGGGACTTCCCCCGTTCGCCATGAGTTTTGAAAGATAATGGCCAATGGCTCTGCAATCACATCCGCCAATTCCTTTAGCACTCTCGGATGCAACTCGTCCGGCCCCATGGACTTGTGCACGTCCAGCTTTTCTAAATAGTCCCTAACCACCTCTTTCTCCACAGAGGGCTGGCCATCTACTCCCCATGTTGTGATGCCCAGCGCAGCAGTCTGGGAGCTGTCCTTGTTAGTGAAGACAGAGGCAAAAAAAGCATTGAGCACATTAGCTTTTTCCACATTCTCTGTCACTAGGTTGCCTCCCTCATTCAGTAAGGGGCCCACACTTTCCTTGACTTTCTTCTTGTTGCCAACATATCTGAAGAAACCCTCCTTGTTACTCTTGACATCTCTTGCTAGCTGCAGCTCCAGGTGCGATTTGGCCCTCCTGATTTCATTCCTACATGCCCGAGCAATATTTTTATACTATTCCCTGGTCATATGTCCAACCTTCCACTTCTTGTGAGCTTCTTTTTTATGTTTAAGATCCACTAGGATTTCACCATTAAGCCAAGCTGGTCGCCTGCCGTATTTACTATTCTTTCGACTCATCGGGATGGTTTGTCCCTGTAACCTCAACAGGGATTCCTTGAAATACAGCCAGCTCTCCTGGACTCCTTTCCCCTTCATGTTAGTTCCCCAGGGGATCCTACCCATCCGCTCCCTGAGGGAGTCGAAGTCTGCTTTCCTGAAGTCCAGGGTCCGTATCCTGCTGCTTACCTTTCTTCCCTGTGTCAGGATCCTGAACTCATCCAACTCATGGTCACTGCCTCCCAGATTCCTGTCCACTTTTGCTTCCCCCACTAATTCTTCCCTGTTTGTGAGCAGCAGGTCAAGAAAAGCTCTCCCCCTAGTTGGCTCGTCTAGCACTTGCACCAGGAAATTGTCCCCTATGCTTTCCAAAAACTTCCTGGATTGTCTATGCACCGCTGTATTGCTCTCCCAGCAAATATCAGGAAAATTAAAGTCACCCATGAGAACCAGGGTGTGCGATCTAGTAGCTTCTGCGAGTTGCCGGAAGAAAGCCTCATCCACCTCATCCCCCTGGTCCGGTGGTCTATAGCAGACTCCCACCACTACATCACTCTTGTTGCTCACGCTTCTAAACTTAATCCATAGACACTCAGGTTTTTCTGCAGTTTCGTACCGGAGCTCTGAGCAGTCATACTGCTCCCTTACGTACAGTGCTACTCCCCCACCTTTTCTGCCCTGCCTGTCCTTCCTGAATAGTTTATAACCATCCATGACAGTACTCCAGTCATGTGAGTTATCCCACCAAGTCTCTGTTATTCCAATCACGTCATAATTCCTTGACATCACCAGGACCTCCAGTTCTCCCTGCTTGTTTCCAAGGCTTTGTGCATTCATATATAAGCACTTGAGATAACCTGCTGATCGCCCCTCATTCTCAGTATGAGGCAGGAGCCCTCCCCTCACAGACGTTCCTGCCTGTGCTTCCTCCCGGTATCCCATTTTCCCACTTACCTCAGGGCTTTGGTCTCCTTCCCCCGGTGAACCTAGTTTAAAGCCCTCCTCACTAGGTTAGCCAGCCTGCTCGCAAAGATGCTCTTCCCTCTGTTTGTAAGATGGAGCCCGTCTCTGCCCAGCACTCCTCCTTCATGGAACACCATCCCATGGTCAAAGAATCCAAAGCCTTCTCTCCGACACCACCTGCGTAGCCATTCGTTGACTTCCACGATTCGACGGTCCCTGCCCTGGCCTTTTCCTTCCACGGGGAGGATGGACGAGAACACCACTTGCACCTCAAACTCCTTTATCCTTCTTCCCAGAGCCACGTAGTCCGCAGTGATCCGCTCAAGGTCATTCTTGGCAGTATCATTGGTGCCCACGTGGAGAAGCAGGAAGGGGTAGCGATCCGAGGGCTTGATGAGTCTCGGCAGTCTCTCCGTCACATCGCGAATCTTAGCCCCTGGCAAGCAGCAGACTTCTTGGTTTTCCCGGTCAGGGCGGCAGATAGATGACTCAGTCCCCTGGAGGAGAGAGTCCCCGACCACCACCACCCGCCTCCTTCTCTTGGGAGTGGTGGTCGTGGAACTCCCCATCTCAGGACAGTGCATCTCATGCCTTCCAACCAGCGGAGTCTCCTTCTGCTCCCTTCCCTCAGACGTATCATCTGGTCCACTCTCCGCATTATTGTCTCGTACTGTAGAATTAGAATTTATAATCCCTATTCCATGATGAGATATCTTTGAGCTATAATGTATCTTAATTAAAACTATCTTTAGATAGGTTTTTTCCTCAAAAAGCATTTTATCAAAAAAATCCAATTTAAATTTTAAAAAATCTGATTTATTTTTTTTTAAATCACTGATTTTTATCCACCCTGGTTCCCATCAGCTAATTCCTGGGAACTCTGCCTACCCTAAAGCTGTGGCTTCTCAGACTTAAAAAGAAAGCAGAGCAATAACTGAAACTACAAGGCTGCTTCTTTTAAGTAAGATAGACTGGTTACACTGAAAATGCCTGTCATAGGGTACTCTAGAGAAAAAGAGGTGGAAAAGCAAACATAATTTCATTTAAAAAAACCAAAAACCTAGACTAAACTAACTAAGCCTTGTGGGAATTAGAGTTTTAGCAAAGACACATTTAACCATCAAGAAGAGCTGCTGCATCTGCTGGAGACAGGAAAACAGCTAAGTAGGATCAGCTAACATCGTTTGTGGAGACAGCAGTGTTACAAGACTTTTGTGTGCTCTTGACTCCTTGTCTGGCTGGCCTTAGGAGTGCATTAGGGGAAAGTACATTTAACAGATGCTGAAAATATCATCCCAGATACAAAGACTAAATATTGAATTCTAATTGTACTATGGCAACTTAAAAAGTAAGTGTTTTTTTTCCAAATTTTGTGTTGAACTGCATGTATCAAATGCTTTTATTTAATAACCCAAATGGACGTAAGGCTCATGAACAGTCCTGAAATTGTTTTCTTGGAAACACAAAATTTAGAGGTGAGAAAATACTTAATACCTACCTACAACATAACTATATTTCATTTGAGAATATTGTTTATACTTTTCAGCTTTCCTGTGTATAATACATGAGAACTGTTTTACTTCACACTATATTGTATCCAGTCTTCAGCAGGTCATTCACCACAACATTTAGCCTATCATCACCAGTGCTTGCAGGGTTTAGCATGGGTGGCACACAGAGATGGTTATTTCTTCTTCTCCTTCTCTTCCCCATGGAAAACTTTAGAGTTTTGCAAGAGAGAGTATCCCTCCCCTCATTAGGCTAAGCCCCTTTGATGCTCCTAAGTAATTGTAAGAGTATTCACCTTCTTTGATTTTTAACTTGTAAAATGTAAGGAGGTGAGTCTATTCTTAGAGAGTTACTCTAACTGTGAATTCTTAAAGTGGATTTAAGATTGGATTTAAAGGTACACCAAGATTTTATAAAAATAATATTTAAAATAGGTTAAGAACCCAAATCAATAATGGGTTTGGGATTGTGAGACTGGTTTAATATCCATGTAATTCCATTGATTTTAAGAGAGTTACTCCTGGTTCACATTGGAATAAGTGAGTGGAAATTCTGAACCTATGTGCACAGACTTAAAACTACAACTCCATTCAAAAACCAAGTATTTGAAAAGTAGTCCCTCCTTATTTGACATATCCTTAATCCAGAGTTCAATGAAGGGAGTGGTTTTTTTAGATATTTGGGAGGTCATCAATGGTTTCATGGGCAAATTCAGGACTTGGCTGGTATACCAAGATGAAATGATGAACTCTGAAGCTTTCTCTATGTTCCAAAGAGAGAGAATGGATTTGAAAAATAGAACAAAATTTACTATGTATCCAAAAATAACATAGTAGAGTTTGAATTCTGGGACTTAGAATGGGAATTTTTTTTACACAGTCTGACCACAAATATTAATGTCACACCAGCCAGCTGGACACCTACCTTACACTGTAGTTTTTAACATTGTTTTCTATAGAGTCTTACTTTTCTGTACAAAGAGTTTGAATTCTCTTCCATTCTAAACCACACACTCTACATTTTAACTTTTTTCTATATTTCGGCTTTATGTATATTTTTTTTTCATTTTTTTGGATGTCATATATAAATTTTAATTTAAACATTAATACTAAAGAACTGTTGAAGATGTTGGGTATTTTGGTTTAACATCTGTTCTCGCTGCTTTTTTCTTTGTTTATTCTTCCAATTATTTTAGTGAAGTTCCCCCCTAACGTAGTGAATATCCATGTGAAACATCCCCCTGAGGCCTCAGTACAGTTCCATCAAGTTTCAAGAATTGACAGCACATCAGCAGGACAGAAAGTGAAAGTACCCCAGCCAGGACATCCCCAGGTCTCTTATCAAGGTGTTCCATATCACAAGACCCAGAAAGGATATTCTACTTACCCACATCAGCAACCCATTCCTCATGTGTTTCCTGTTTCTGCTAAAACTCAGCTTGGGCGCTGCTTTCAGGAGACTATTGGGACACAGGTAAGAAATATTTGCAAATATTTTTTGAGATGGGAAGCTTTAAAGCAGTATTATACAACACTGAAAAATGTTTCATTGATCAGCAAAGAACGCCTCAACATTCTTTTTTTCCAAAAGAGATTTCACCTCACACTGCCTGTAGAGCTTTGTTTTGCAAAATAGTGCTAATTGTTCACACCTCCTGCTCTTTTCTGAGTGAGCGCCTTCTCCTGCTGCATATCAGCGTCCTTGAAATATGGCTTTCAGGCAGGGCCGGATTAACCTTTTGTGGGCCCAGTGCCAAACATATTTGTGGGCCCTCATGGAGGCAGTGGAGCATGGCGCGGGGAGGTCTTTCTTCTCCCTCTTCCTCCAGCTAGTCCTGTAGTTCAGCCACAAGTTGGTGTTTGTGCTTAACCTTACTTGATGTTTAGTTTGTAAGGTGCACTAAGATTTAAAGTTTGAGAGCTGTGTATTTTACATCACAGGGCCATGCACTCGGATGACTGGAAACATTTCACAAAATGTGTTGATAAGAAAGTGTCGGTGCAAGAAAGAAATTTGCTTATCTTGGTGGATCAAGTCATCCATTTGCAGTATATCCATGCTGCATCTGCCACTCCAGATCTCAGACAGATCCATGTCTGACTTTGTTTTTAGCAGATCTTTCTGCTTACCACTGTGGGCAGCTAAACTGGATTATGCCTTGGCAGAAGCCTTTGCAGTGAATGCTTCTCCAACAAAAGAAGGCGGGGGAGGGTGCAGGACAAAATACAGTTTTTTACTTACTTCTGGGCAAAGAAAGTGAAGGTGCAGACACTGTGGAAGCTGAGGTAGAAAAAAGATTTGAAGAAAAATGAGTGTCATTAGTTTGGGCCTATTTAGCACTACTCATTTTAAGGACCACTCTAAGTTTAGTTTAGAGAAGGGCATATGGACCAAATTCATTTTATATTTATTCACACTGTCATGATATACAGTATAAGGAGGACAAACATGCCCTACATTATTGTCTGATTATCAGATTTACTCCTCTGTTAACATGGTTTATTTCTAAGGGCCAGAAATATGATAGGAAGGTGCAGGCCTGGAGCATAGGCAACACTTCTCAGACAGTTTAGGGGCATGCTATACTTGTAGAAATGCTATGTTTGTACTGGGGTATGTGTTTTTTGTTTGCCATCATTGCATATTTTATGTTTACAAATTAGGGCTATATTCTGTCTGTAGTAGTTGGAGTGGAAGGCATAAAGAGTCCACTTGAGGCCTGCATAAGGGCCAGGTAGAATTACAGGCAACAGAGCACAGGAATTTGTTCCTCCCTCTTCTTTTTGTGGTGTACAGTGAGGGGAAGAGATGGTACATACCAGTGCTATGGTGTCTTATTTACCAGCCAATGGAGGTTAGCTCTTAGATTGGTGTAGCTGCTCGCACCCTCACCCTACATGACTGGGTGCTCCACAAGGCATTCTGCTTGTCTGAGACATACTCTTCTCAAAAAGAAAAGGAGTACGTGTGGCACCTTAGAGACTAACAAATTTATTAGAGCATAAGCTTTCATGAGCTACAGCTCACTTCATCGGATGCATACAGTGGAAAATATAGTGGGGAGATTTTATATACACAGAGAACATGAAACAATGGGTGTTACCATACAGACTGTAACAAGAGTGATCAGGAAAGGTGAGCTGTCACCAGCAGGAGAGCTGGGGGGGAGGAGGGGGCGCGGGGAATACAGACTAACATGGCTGCTACTCTGAAACCTGCCATATTCTTCTCAGTACTCCCTGAGGAGCAGTACCTCTCTGCACTACCCCTGCACGTGGGCAGTGCCTCCCAATTTATACTGAGATATGTTCCTATTTCTCCCAAACTTTATTAATCCTTTTAGTGCCAACCTTGGGAAAAAGCCTAATGCAGCCTGAGAGAACCTTTTTGTTTTGAAGAATTTAATTTATAGCTGGAATTGTAGAGCCCAACTTTCAAAGGAGCCAAAAGCAGGCACTAGGACCTACCATAAATTTGTTAGGTTCAGACAGGTCTGTAATCTAAAAGGAGCCATTTATTTTTTATTTATTCAATATTTGCTTTGGTAAATGTGATAGGGCCTCTCTATATGTCCATGGAGGTTTCCAAACTGAGTTTTCTTTATTAATACTAGCATGTAATAAGTCCTCAGTTAAAATACTTGCGTCTGCGCTGGATAATTTCTGTATTCTTGCTTTGCTTAACAATTGTCAGTGTTTGTGTATTTTCTTGCAGAGTGGCTTTGCATAGTTGGCTTTAGTACTCTAAAAAACTTTATTAATTATTCTGAGATCAGGGGTGATTTTACTGTCTGCAAAAGAGACGGAAGAAATGTGTGTGTGTGGTCCCTTCTAGGCAAATCAACCAAGTTAGTGTAGGATCTTCCTTATCTTTCCATCTTTATTCTTTGCTTTTAGCACAGGTAAAAAGTGTTCTATTAATCTGATTTATAAAATCACTATTTTAAGTAAACTGTCTTGAATCTCAGAGCTGTACTGGTGGACTTGTCTTGTGTGTGAAGTTAGGCTAAACAAACAAGACAACATAAGAGTCTCATTTTAGATAGAATTTATTCAGAGTTACCTGAATTTGTCCAAACTTTTTAACATCTCTCTCCTTCTTTCCTTCTGATTGTGTCTAAACTGATCCTGATCTTCCCTCTTTCCTTGTTGAACATAATCAGCTGATCTCCCAGGCATAGGCCAGTGATTCTTGTCACTTTTTCCCCCCCCCCCCCTCCCCAACACATTCCTGCTCACCTTACCTTTTTTGGTATTTCTTCCATGGATCTCAGTTACAAGTAGCAGTCTTCACTAGGCCTGGGCTAGCTGCTGTAGTCAAATCCCAATTACTCTGGACTTACCCAGGCCAGAGATACCCAGAATGTATTTTACACATTTAAGCCCAGAGCGTGCAATATTAGAGCATGCAGTTGGCCCAACCCCAGCCCAGACTGCCAAACCCGCCTGGTGCCTAACCACCTAGAGCCTATAAGCAAAGGCAGAGGCCCTCATAGGGGTCAGAGAAAAGAGATGAGCCGGTGCGGGAAAGAATAAAAAATGATGACAGCCCCCAGGATTCAGAGTGATATATTTTTAGGTATATATTGTTTTATTGTGTATTTTTGTGTCCTGATCATTGGGAAGAGGAGACAAAGGTGGGCTGATGGGCACCTGTAGAAATAGGATTATTATTATAATATTTTAAAACTTGGGTATAGAGAAAGAGTTTAGTTTCTGGCTAGCTCTTACTTTTTCAAAGTCAGTTCACTCATCCCCACTGCCTTTAATTTTTTCAGAATGGAACCCCGAGTCAGTATTTTTTCTGGAAGATTTCATAGTATTCATTCCATTAGAGGTTCTTAGTACTATCTCAAAAAGAAACATTTCTTGTTGCCAAATACTTTATCAGCATCAGAAACATTGTTGCACATATGTCAGAAACTAACAGTAATTCATCTGTAGTCCAGACACTGCTAGTTCCGTGTCATAAAGAGTATTGGTCAAATCAGTACCTGTTCTTGAATCTTTCTGGAAGCCAAGAGTCTGTCAGCTTAGATGATTGGTCCACTCAGTCCTATTTATAAACCAAGCAAACAAGTAACATTATGTTTCATTTCTTTAACTCCTTCTCACTGCCTCCACTGCTTTTCATTTTAATTCTAATAATATGTCTTTACTGTGACACAGAATATCGTGTTATTTCCGAAAATAATTTTATTGTGTCAGTGACACACACAAAGTTTGTACTGCTAATGTGAATCCTATTAATGTTACCTATGATTAATGTGCATTTAAATTGTTATGGAACATTTCAGTGTAGATGGAATATATATTCACACAGGTGCCTGTGATTTGTCAAGATTTATGTATAGATTTCTCTCATATACCACTTTAAATCTTTATTAGAGATATTTCTAATATTGCTACAAATGCTGACATTTAAATAAGTATGTTCTAGTTTTAAGGCTTTTGTCTAAAAAAATAGCTTTCCCAAAATTGATTTGATTTCTTTCCAGTTAAATGTAAATAAAGAAGAATTATTATTCACAATATAAATAAAAAACAATATTAAGAAGCACGAAGGAGAAGTTGGCTGTTGTGTATTTGACTGACTAAAGCAGGGGAATTCCCATATCTTCTCTGATTAATAAGTTGTAGTCTAGCCTTTTGAACAGGATTTTTTGAATGTAGGTTTTACATAAATCACAGCCATTCAGTTTCTGGTGGGCTGCTCTGTGACTTAAAAAACCCAACAAAGTCCACACAACACACTCCAAACTACAACAACAAAACAAACAGTTTTCCTGTTTAAAGGAAAATATGTAGTTGAAACAACTTAGCTGACTGAATGTATTCTGCAACAAATTCAAGCACATGACAGTGCTTTTGGATCTGCACTGGTTATCTGTTAAGTACGGTGTGGAATTTATAGTGTTTGTTTTGACTTATAAAGCCTTCAGCTGCCGATCTGAAAGTCTGTTCCTGTTTGCATACCATACTGCTGTATGCAGTGTTGTTGTATACGAGTCAGTCCCAGGATATTAGGGAGACAAGGTGGGTGAGGTAATATCTTTTATTGGATCAACTTCTGCAGGTGAGAGAGACAAGCTTTTGAGCTTACCCAGAGCTTTTCTTCAGGTCTGGGAAACTTACGGAGGCCAGGTCTACACTACAGACCTATTCTGGTATAACTATGTCACTCAGAGGTTTGAAAAATCCTCACTCCTGAGTGATGTAGTTATACTGATTTAACCCCCCCATGTAGAACTTCTTCCGTCAACATAGCTTGCGCTTTTTGGGGATGAGGATTAACTATGCCAACGAGAGAAGGGTTGGCATAGTAGGGTTTTCACCATAGCACTACAGTGATGCAGCTGCAGCATTGTACATGAAGACAAGCCATCAGACTGTGACTGCAAAATACAAGATGGAACAGATTGTTTAGCATAAGTAGTTCAAATGTATTTCAAGGAACCATTCAAGGTGAAGTGGCCCACTGACATCCTTTCAGTCATGGGGGGGGAGGAAAGGGAAGGAGGAGTGGAAAGCGGATGGTGAGAGGGTTGTTATTGGGTTATAAATTGTTGTAATAAACCATAAGTCCAGTGTCTCTATTCAGTCCATGAGTTTTAGTGTCTAGCTAAGTTATGAATTTAAGCTCCCAGGCTTGTTGTTTGAAAGTGTTGTGCAGGTTTCCTTTGAGGATGAGGACTGATGGGTCAGATATAGAGAGTGGTTGCTTTGTGAAGAGTGTTCACCCACAGGTGATAGGGTGTTTTTGTCTTTTATCATTTTCCTGTGTGAGTTCATTCAAGGACGAGTGATTGTCTGGTTTCACCCAGGTAGTTGCTATGGGGGCATTTAGTGCACTGGAGGCGGTACACCACCATGTGTAGGACCCATGGATCTGCTATAGTTGAGATCAGCAAGGGTGCTTGAGCTGGAGTTCTTACTGTAATAATCTACTTGATCATTGCATTTTTAAAATTAAGAGGCATATAGAGGAAAGGATGTGTACATAAATGAAAATAAATAAAAAATAATCTTACTGAAGACTTCATTGGGAATTATAAGTTATCGTCAATTTTCAACATGACCAATGTTTTCTCAAGGGAGTACTGAATTATTTAAATTATTATTATGATTGAAGAAAGTAAACGTGTACTTGATAAATATCCCAAAGAAATTACTTTATGGAAGCATTTTAATAAACCATTTTTTTTTCAGAAGTGATTTCATATGAGATGTATGTATTTAGGACTGAGGTGGCCCCCATCTTTTAAGTATTGGAAGTAGAAAAGTATAGAATAAACAGACTGTAGCAGTTAGAAAAGTTTATGAGTTGGCAAAGTTCAGAGGATGGGTTGTGACGCAGGCCCTGTCCCTGCAAAAACTTATGCATATGCTTAACTCTATTCAAATTAGTAGTCCCATTGACCTTGGGCATAAAATAAAGCATATGCATAAGTGTTTGTAGAAACTGGACTTGAGTCACTAACATGTTTTTCCCAACTGCAAGTATTAAATAAAGCACAGAACAGATCTTTTTGTGATCAGCGCAGCAAAGTACAGTAAAAGCTGTTTTATCAGGCATGTTGGGGGAAAGAGGGGGACAGGTAAGTGAAAAATGCCAGTTAATTAAGAGGGAGGGAGTTTGGGTGTGGGAGGGGATACGGGTCTGAGCGTTGGGGCTCGCAAGGGGTAGTGGGGCATGGGCTCTGGGAGGGAGTTTGGGTGTGGGAGGGGGCTTGGGCCACGGGAGGAGGTGTGGGGTGCTGGATCCGGGCGGATGCTCACCTTGGGTGGCTCCCCACAAGCGGCGACCTATCCTGGTTGCTCCTAGGCGGAGGCATGGCCGGCAGCTCTGCGTGCTGCTGCCGCCCCACCCCAAGTGCTGGCTCTGCAACTCCCATTGGCTGGGAACTGTAGCAAGTGGGAGCTGCGAGGGTGGCATCTGCAGGCAGAGGCAGTGCACAGAGCTGCCTGCCGCACCTCCGCCTAGGAGCAGCTGAGATAGATTGCCACTTGCACGGAGCTGCCTGAGGTAAGTGGCCCATGGATCTGGCACCCCACAGCCCCTCCCACACCCCATCTCCCTCCCAGAGCCCATGCTCCACACCCCCTCCCATGCCCCACAACCTGCCGGCCCCACGCCAACGGGACTATTAAACCAGACTTTCAGTGAAGATTAGAAATGCTGGTTTATATACCTTTCTGGTCGGTGAAGTGCCGGATAAAACAGCTTTTAATGTATATTGATGGTTATTAGTGAATAAACTAATCCATTCATAGTACTTTCATGTAAATGATGTATGATATGGTTGTAGATGTATCAGGGATTAATATGGAAACATGGCCTTAGTAATGTGCCATTTTGTCAAACATTAAGATAGCTTGCTTATTAAGCAACATAAATGACCATACTGTACTTCAAATTTTACAGACATTTCCTATGGAAGTGAAAGAATATAGGTTTTCATTGCTCAACAGTTATAGCAAATACCTGCCATATTGTAATTTGACAAATTCTTTTTAAAAAAAAGTAAAGTAAAATCAGATGTTTCACACATTAGTACTTTTTCTTTTCAGAGCACTTTTAAAAACTTTTTTTCTTGCAAGTAGTCTTAAAAATACCAACTCATAATAGAAAATAGTTGTCTGGAATTCCTTGAGGCTCATGGTTTGGCTCCAGAAGCTTTTAAACAAATAGACTGTCAGAAGATCAGTGTGGATCCATTTACAGGATATAATGCTTCATCCACAGTAGATTCTTTGCAAAATCAATACCCTGAAATATCAGAGGATTAAAGATGTATCAGATACCAAAAACACCAAACATTGTTTTAATTACTCAAATAAAAGAAAGCTGGATAATTTTTACTTGCCTGTAAAGAATGTTCTGCTTAAGCCAAAACAAATTCTTTACAAGTCCTTTTAGAAAGTCTGGAAGTATTTAAGTTTCTCTCTACTCTTCTTATGAGACAATGCCTGTTACTGAGCCAGTGTTATATTGGATGATGATATTCTTTTTAACAACCTGTCATTCAGATAGCCAGTATGTTGTTTGGTCATTATATCAGTAATATGATTCAGTAAATTTGGGGTCTATTAGTCTGATATCCATTTGGGGGAAAGAAAGGTATAATAACCCAATGTCTATGCCCACTGAAAAGTTTTCAGAATGCTTGACAGTGTATCTGTTCACTCTGGAGTATTTGCTATTGTGGTATGTGAAAGATAAGTCTTTAAGCTGAATCCTGAAATCATTAGTTATTCCTCAGGCTGAGCACCCATGGATTTCAGCCAGGATCAATCAGTTAGTATCACTTTATTAATGGTGATACTGTGACTTATTAGTAACAGCCCACAAAAGGGTGTTGCAAAGGGGGCACATGGCAGTAGGAGTCCTAGGAGGCATCCTGATGATTTCAGACAGAATAATTGTGATTGTTGTGGGACTTCTTGCCAGATTGGGATCTCTACTACGCTTTAACAGGAGCTCCATTTATTCCTTGGTGTACTGGTTCAGCTGTGCTGGGGAGGCAGAGGCGGGTGTGGTCTTGCCATCTCTCTAGTTCTTTTGGGGAATTTGTCACTGGCAGCAGCACCCAACTCATGCAAAGACTGGGATTGTGGCTGAAATGCACATAGAGGAACAAAGTGATGTGGCTCTTACAACCTCTGTGCATCAGCAGAATCTAAACTATCATTGGGAATACTGTGCACTTTCTTTAATTATGCAAAGTATAAGTGATATAAAAAAATTAAAGATACACATGTATAAATGTTAAAAAGTGTCGGTCTTAAAGCATAATGAAAGTTGATGCCTCATTAATGGAATCTATTCAAAGCACAGTGTGCACATTAAAGGCTTGCAACTTAAATTAGGGCTAGATTTATGTAGCAGAGCTGCACTGAAAGCAGTGACAGATGGGGAATTTCTGGGGATCTCCCCAGGGCAGTCACCCACTTATTGTTTGTGTCTCAGAACCTGAGATAGAGAGGGTTGAAGGATTATCTGTCGGGGAGCAGGGTGAGACTTCTAAGGAGGGTGAGGCTCCAATCCAAGTTTTCGCCCCACTGAAATGGAGCTTCACTCCTGTGAGGCTCAGACTGTGAAAGAGGAGAGCCTTTCTGGAAGGTGTGGCTGGCTGGGAAACCGGGCATGCGGTGCCATGAGTTTTGGAAGGATCTGAAGCACTATGTTGGAGGAAACAGGAACATCAGAGCTCATAAGCCAGAGTACATGCCTGCCTAGTTTAGAAGCTCTGCATGGCTACCACCTTCCCCTGCTGCATATGTCCTAAACGCAGGGTGGGAAACCTTCTTTCTGTCACGGGCCATTGACCCACAGAAAAAAATCAATCACGGGCCACTCACCCACTGGGGGGGGGCATAGAGGTTCGGGGCTTCCCCCCAAGGGGGGCGCTGCAGGCTGGATGAAATTAACCAATGGGCCAGATCCAGCCCTTGGGCCGTAGGTTCCCCACCCGTGTCCTAAATCATGCAAATCTGGAGCACCATTTATATGGAGCTGAGGAGCCCCACATGGCAGATGCCTTCCCTTGATGTCAGTTCCTAAAGTGGCTGGATGCTAATCAAATTATCACTGATTCTTCAAGCTTCAATTCATCATAGATGTGATAGGAGCAAGATCTTAAATCATTGGCAGTATTTATTGATAGGACTGTAAACCACAGTTGCCAGATGACTCAGAATTTGGAATCCTTATTCTTGCTCGTGGTTTTTATATGGAAATTTGAAACCATTATGACCACCGAGATCATGATCTTCAGTACAGTACAAATGCTACAGCACCACACCTAAACTAAGAGTGAGCTTTACCTTTTATTTTTTAATCCTTATGTTTTGTTGATTTGTTTGGGTTTTTTCTTTCTTCAGTTTAATGTGGTTAAATGATATATTTCATATTTGGGGGGGGAAAACAACCAATAAACAAAACAAAAGCTGCTTCTGGAGTATTGCCTCTGCACGATGCACACTGTTGGGATGTCTTTTGATGCCGCAGGAGATTGGATCCTTCTAGAAAAACTGTGCCTATTAGGTGCCACATACGTGTGCCCCTCATGGCACCAAATGCTCACTGTCTGAGGTCATAAGGGGGGGTGCAGTCTCAACCACCTTGATTCCTCCCACTAAAGCTCAGAGACCAGAAAAGTAGAGGAACTGAGGAGGAAGGGAAGGGCAGGAGGTGGGGGAGAAGAATATAAGTATAAATATGCATAGGAAATATTCACAAAGAACTCCAATTACTAGTAAGTAACTTTTTTGAGTTTTGCGAGAGTAGTGCAGTCTCCAGGAAGGCAGGCTGAACAGATCTAGCTGAACAGGAACACTGCCCTTCCAAACAGTGTGTCTGACTGGGATGCCAGGTCAAGGGAGTAGTGCTGTATACAGGTGTGAATAGAAGTCCTTATAAATGTTTAGGGCTGCACTAGAAGGAAATATTATGAAAGCTGTCTAGTTGAGTGAGCTCTAAGAGTTGGGGCAATTCTGACTAAGATGTAGCAAGTTTCAGTACATAATTTTATCCTCTCAGAGAGGCATTGTGGAGAGATGTCATTTCCCCCCACCCCCACCCTACCGGACCCCTTGGTATGTCACAAAAACTCTGACCCTATTTAAATAAAAGCTTAATCCCTTTTAACATGTACGGTTAAGTCTGATATCCCCAGGATTGCATGTGGCTTTGGGGGGAAAAGACCTGGGGTGAAATCCTGGCCCCGTTAAAGTGAATTGGAGTTTATTTTATTCCTGTCTTTCAACTGACAAATTTTAAAGTCTGTTTCCTCCAGTGCAGAGGCGCTGGAACATTTTTAGTAGTGGGGGTGCTGAAAGCCAGCCCCCTTACCCCTGTCCGCCCCCCCCCCCAAACTGAGGCTGGGAGGAGGGCTGTGTCTCCTTGGGGGGGGAACCTGGACAGGGGAAAGGGGGCTGAGGCCACAGCTGGGGGTGAGTTTGGGGGCAGGAGCGGAGCCCTGGGCTGGGACCGGCAGCTGGGACCCCACGTGCGGGGCCAAGCTGTGGGGCCGAGTGGGGGGCCCCGGGAGCGGAGCCCTGGGAGCAGGGGACCGGGCACAGGGCCAGTGGCCGGGGAGCAGGGCAGGCAACTGGGGCCCTAGAAGCAGAGCACGGGGCCGGGAGTGGGACCCTGGCCACGGGCCCCAGGCACAGGTCCAGCGGCCAGGGAGTGGGGCCAGTGGCCAGGACCCAAGCCCCAGGTGAGGGGTTGAGGAGCGGAGTGTGGGCAGAGGGCTGGGAGCAGGGCGTAGGTGTGGGAAGCACCACCAGGCTCTATGTGTGGAGCCAGTGGCTGGGGAGCAGGGCACAGGGCCAGCCTCCGAAACCCAAGGTGGGGAGTGGAGCTCTGGGGACAGGGCCAGCTGCTCCACATAAAACCTGGGTGTGCTGCAGAACCCCCTGCACCCCTACTTCCCGTGCCTATGCTTCAGCGGCAGATGTAATCTAGTTCCTGAGTACAATAGATGCACAAACTAGGAGAATGGTCATTAAAGAGACTAGGGCTGCAGTATTTCTCCAGGCATTCTTCTAGCAGGTTATGGTGTTTTAGGGCCCCATTCTCCCATCTAGACTGAAAGCACTGAGAAGAGAAAATCTCCAGTTTTCTACTAGTGACATTTCTAAGTAGCTCCACAATTCTTAACTTTTGGGCTGTTATATTTGTGTGCAACTCACCTATTTTAGCTTGAAGAGATGGCTCAGGGTGGCACAGGTTCCATGTTGCAGAATTGTTTTACATCTAATTGATACTCTTCAGGTACACAGCAGGTGTACACATCTTTCTGTATCCATTCTCTAGACAGAAAATCCATTTTACTTGCCTTTGCCTTGCAAAATGAAAAATATCAACAATCAAGGAGGTACATTTAAGCTTGGCAATTGTTAAAGTGTTAACATATTTACTAATATAGGGTACTAATATAGGATCCTGTTTTCCTTATTCGAGACAAAACACCATTTGAAATAAATGAGATTTTTGCCTCAGTAAGCACTGCAAGACTGGGCCAATTGCTTACATAATTAAAGAGTCACAAATAAAAATAGATAGGCATCACTTACCTTTTTTGCCCAATCATCTTGCTTATGTTAAATTCTCTTTCTGTTTACAAATACTAGACTCTTTCAATATAATTTTACAATTTCAGTAACCAGTCATAAACATTAGGTACAACTTGTGGTACTATGGATATTTGTATTTTAAAAATGAAATAGGAAATGACATTTAAAAATCATGGTAATACTTTCTTGTCCCTTTCTTTAAAAGAATAATGGGAAAGGTATTTGAGATGATTTATATACCTTTTGAAAAAGTGCAGGGGCAGATTTTTATAAAGCAAAATTTAAGGAGTTACTGCCAATGAAGAATTACTAGCTTGGAAATATACTCACTCTTTCAGTGACTGGTTTTTGTTCTGAAAGTTGAAGGGGAAAAAAATACTGAAACAAAATGTTTTAGAACTGAACCTGCTCACCCCCACAAAGAGGGCTAGCTCAAGGCCAGTGCACTATTTAAGTTCCACTGAGGGCTTCAATGAGTCTTCAGTGGGCCTCTGCAGATTGGTGAGTTTTACCCAAGATGATTTTTTAATATAGCAGTGTTCTAGAGGGGAGCATCTTACAGTAACACTAACCTGAATATTCTTTACTTAATTATTCCAGTGTGGTAAAGCGCTCCCTGGCCTGTCAAAGCAAGAAGACTGCTGTGGAACTGTGGGTACTTCCTGGGGCTTTAACAAATGTCACAAATGTCCCAAGAAGCCATGTAAGTGTGATTTCATTATTGTTTTCTGCATCAGTTCACTTATTTGTGCTCTAAATACCTTTTCTTTAAGAGAAATGCTAACACTATATTTCAAAAGAACCGTATTATTTGATATAAGAAAGGTGATAGAAGGTACACTCTGAGCTTCAGTGACAATGAAATAATTTTTTTATTTTTCTCCTTCTCTAACTGAGCTAGTGATGCTTCATTGTGTTTTCTCAATGTAGGGAGATAATGATATTGAATCATCTTGCATAACCTAGCTGGACTTATTTTTTTAAAGTTTGCACAAAAATGTTAAATTATAGAGGCACCAGTTCCTACTTAGAGAAGATGCAATGACATCTTGAGACCTTGAATGAACTTTGAGTTTTAATGCCAAAGCTTTCCAGGCTCTAAAATATCAGTTACATTTTAAACTCTGTTGTTCGAATGCTGTCTATACAATTAGGGAACCATGAAGACTTTCCCAATATTTTTGCTACAGCTTGACATAATAATGTAAAATAGTGAAAAATAGCTATTAAATGATTCTCATGAAAGGTAAACCTAATCTATTGAAACATTTCATAACTTTAATAATAAATAATTATACCTAGTTCTGAAATGGCTTTGGGGAGGAAAGACCTGGGGTGAAATCCTGGCCCCATTAAAGTCAATGGGAGTTTATTTTATCCCTGTCTCTAAGCACTTTACAATAGATCTCTAAGCACTTTACAAAGAAGGTATCCTTATCCCTATTTTGCAGATGGGGAAACTGACACAAAGAGAGGCCAAAGTGACTTGCCCAAGGTCATCCAGCTGGCTGGTGGCAATGCAGGGAATAAAATGCTGGTCTCATGAGTCCCAGTCCAATACTATATTCTCTAGGCCACACTCCTTTCCCAATTATTAACACGGGATACTTAACACAAGGAAATATATTAATTGTTTTGTATGGTGTAGCATATCTTTATCCATGAATTTAGGGATGCATTTTTATTTAAAAATTCTCAAAGGAAAAAACCGTGTGTCATATTGTGATTGGCCCTTTCACGGGCAGCACAAGGGCTCTGCGGGAGTAGTTTTGTCAGGAGTCTTTTACAGCCCAGAAGGGGAATCTGCAAAAGTAATTACAGACTCAGTCTGGCCCATTGATTTATGAGGTAGTGTATTTTGTGTCCCAGAGTCCCCTAATCTTATGATTTGCTTCCACATAAGGCACTCATTGGGTGTCTTTAAGAACATAAGATCGGCCATAATGGGTCAGTCCAAAGGTCCGTCTAGCCCAGTATCTTGTCTTCTGACAGTGGCCCAATGACAGGTGCCCCAGAGGGAATGAACAGAACAGGTAATCATCAAATGATCCATGCCCTGTCACCCATTCTGGCAACCAGAGGCTAGGGACACCATCCCTGCTTATCCTGGCTAATAGCCATTGATGGACCTATTTTCCATGAACTTATCTAGTTCTTTTTTGAAAACTGTTATAGTGTTGGCCTTCACAACATCCTCTGGCCAAGAGTTCCACAGGTTGACTGTGTGTTGTGTGAAAAAATCTGAAACCTGTTCCTTTGGTTTGTTTTATAACTGCTGCCTATTGATTTGATTTGGTGACCCCTAGTTTTTGTGTTATAAGAAGGAGTAAATAACACTTCCTTATTTACTTTCAGGCATATGTGCCAAATTGTGCTTCACAGTTGCATCAAAGACTTAAATTTCTGTAGAACATTTTTTTCCAAAGAATAAATGTAACAGTTTATAATGGGATTTTATAAAAATATACTGTACATATCTGAGGATCTGTATTGCACCAGATATTCTTATATTTTGATGATGAAGATAAGAATTTTTCAGTGGTTGAGAAGACTAGACATAACCACGTAGTATGTAGGATTAAAGAATTTACCATTGAAAACAGAGATAAAGAGCCTGGAGCAAATATGTAAAAATAGAATAGCAGATATGAAATACTAATATTTAAGGCTTCTCATTAGTATCATGATGCAAAAGGGTTGGTTTCTTTAACAGAGGTATTGGAAGAAAAGGATACACACAATGTTGTGATTTTTGGCAATGGTAAGCATGGAGAAATTACCCAAGTGAATAATGGGTGTGGAGTTTGTAAATATATGATGTGTTCATGTTCTTCATTCACACACCCACGTCCACCTACAGCCCTTCTGTAGATTTTTTTTTTTAAGCATTAAAATGCTGACTTGTTCCTTATAAAGCTGAGCAAACTGAGTGATCCTAAAAACTGCCAATACAGATTAGGAGAAAATCAAATAAACTGTTAACAGTTTGACATTTAAATTGTATTCATGTCTTCTGTTGACTCATTCACAGGATGCAGATTCAGGCTCAGATTATTCCCATGTCATTTTGATAGTTTTCCTTTGCTAAGTTGGTATTACTCTCCATACTGTAGTCATCTTGGAAGAAAATAGACTTTCCATGGCTTTCTCTTTTATGGTTTTGTGCTTTATGATCTTTACTTGAGACTGAAATATTTTTATAAACGCCAGTTTTTGAGCAGGTTGGATTTAGCGTTTGGTTGTCTGCAAGACCCCGATTCAGCAAAAGTATTCAAGCATGTGCTTAAGTCATACTATCTCTATCCTCTTTTCTTTCCCTGTTCAGTAAAGCACTAAAGCATGTGCTTAATTTTAGACACATTCTTAAATCCTATTGACTTTAATGGGATTTTTGCATGTATCTGAAGTTAAACACAATCTTAAGTACTTTACTGAATCAGGTCTACAACCTGTGGTAAACCCAGGACAAACAGCTACAAAAGGAGGGTCCCAGGGGATTAAAAGGCCCCTCCCTGTCCACTGAGAAAAGATAACCATGGGGCAATAAGGTTCAGCTAGGAAAGGGATTGCTAGGGAACCAATTAGGTTCAGCTGACTCCAACTACTTGAGACCTTTTTAAACCCTCCCCTGGGTGGAAGGAGGAGAAGAGTGAGGGAGTGAGAGGAGCAGGGAAGCAGCCAGTAGGCTGTTTAGAGCAAGACACCAAACCTTCCCAGTAGGGAGGCTGCATTTCCTCCCCAGAAGGGAAGGAAAACAAGGACAAGGGACTGACTGAGGAGAGGAGTAGCAGGACCCTGTGCCACCTATAAGGATTCGCCTTGCCCCAAACCTGAGTCTTTAAGGCTAGAAAGGACTGAGCCTACTGAGGCGAACAAGGTATTTTGCCACAAACCCTATAATGTACATACACCTTGGCTTGAAACAGCTTTTGTGGCTTGTATGCCCACAGGCTTAACAATACTGAAAAATATGAGCAGAAAATAGAAACAGGTTATATGTCAAAGTTTGTTTTTTTAACACGAGAACCTTTTGAATCAAATTGTACAGTGTTATATTACAAGTGGAGGCTGATGTCCATTCAGAATGCTTGTCAATAATTAGTACTTGCTAAATGAATAAGAAAGAAATGTAGGATTTTATTCGTCTCCCACATTGCTCAACTGTGAGCCAACCCAACACACCCCATACTCCACTTCACCTGCAGGAAGCAGTGATGCTGAAAAAGATTTGGGGGTCATGGTGAATAATCAGCTGAACATGAGCTCCCAGGATGATGCTGTGGTCAAAAGAACTAATATGATCCTGGGATGCATAAACAGGGGAATCTCAAGTAGGATTAGAGAAGCGGTTATTTTACCTCTGTATTTGGCATTAGTGCAACCACTGCTGGAATACTATGCCCTCAATTCAGTAAGACTGTTGATAAATTGGAGAGGGTTCTGAGAAGAGACATGAGAATGATTAAAGGGTTAGAAAACATGATTTATAGTGATGAACTCAAGAAGCTCAATCTATTTAGCTGAACATAAAGAAGGTTAAGGGGTGCTTCATTACATCTGTAAGTATACGTGGGCTCTTCAGTCTAGCAGGGAAAGGTATAACATGATCCAATAGGTGGAAGTTGAATCTAGACACATTCAAACTGGAAATAAGGTGTAAATTTTTGACAGTGAGGCTAATTAACCATTGGAATAATTTACCAGGAGTCGTGGTAAATTCTCCATCACTGACATTTTTAAATCAAGATTGGATGTTTTTCTAAAAGATCTACTCTAGGAATTATTTTTGGTAAATTCTATGGCCTGTGTTATACAGGTTAGATTAGGTGATCACAATGGTTCCTTCTGGCCTTGGAATCTATGAAAATCCTTTTTCTCTCAATGATTAGTCTGTACTGCTAAAATAAATAATGATTTGGTTTTAAGAAGGCTGTTTTGTCCCTGTATACCAGTGGTCACAGACTCCTGAATGGAAATAACTGCAGGTGCCAAGACTAGCTTGTTCCTGCTGGGTAAGGAAGGTTGATATATCCAGTACAGTAGCAAGGGCTTGGTCTAAGAGTGGGCGAATTACATAATTTCACTCCAGCATACTTAAAGGCGATAGATAAAGGCATGATACTTGCACCTGAGGTGGTGCAGTCAGAGAGACCAGGAAGGGGAAAGAGGTGGAGCTAGCCCCATCACTGTGACAAATATCATTTCCAATTTTTTTTTCATTTAAATTCAAAAAATTGCAGCCAGTTTAAAGATCAAAATTGCATATGTTTTAAACCCACAACCCATGAAGAAACAGATCTATTTCTGCTTAAAATATATCCAGGGAAGCTGCATCTGAGACTATTATTATTATTATTAATTTGTATTACCACAGTGCCAATTAAGATAATATTATTGTTACCAATTAAGATAATGTTATTGTTCAGGATTAGACTTAGAAAATCAACCTCACAATATATCTTGGAGGAAAGAAACAATAAATAGAAAAAAGAAAAGGAGTACTTGTGGCACCTTAGAGACTAACCAATTTATTTGAGCATGAGCTTTCGTGAGCTACAGCTCACTTCATCGGATGCATACTATGGAAACTGCAGAAGACAGAGACCATGAAACAATACCTCCTCCCACCCCACTCTCCTGCTGGTAATAGCTTATCTAAAGTGATCATCAAGTTGGGCCATTTCCAGCACAAATCCAGGTTTTCTCACCCTCCGCCCCCCCCCCCCCCACAAACTCACTCTCCTGCTGGTAATAGCCCATCCAAAGTGACCACTCTCTTCACAGTGTGTATGATAATCAAGGTGGGCCATTTCTTGCACAAATCCAGGTTCTCTCACCCCCCTCCAAAAACCACACACACAAACTCACTCTCCTGCTGGTAATAGCCTATCCAAAGTGACCACTCTCCTTACAACGTGCATGAAAATCAAGGTGGGACGTTTCCAGCACAAATACAGGTTTTCTCACCCCCCCCCTTTTTTTTTTATTACCAGCAGGAGAGTGGGGTGGGAGGAGGTATTGTTTCATGGTCTCTGTGTGTATATAATGTCTTCTGCAGTTTCCACAGTATGCATCCGATGAAGTGAGCTGTAGCTCACGAAAGCTCATGCTCAAATAAATTGGTTAGTCTCTAAGGTGCCACAAGTACTCCTTTTCTTTTTGCGAATACAGACTAACACGGCTGTTACTGTGAAACCTGTCAATAAATAGAAACAAACTATTAATTAGCTGAAAACTTTCTAGTTTGGCTAAAGTGAATTCATTTTGTGTTGTTATCCTTTATAATTCACATTAGATAATTTATAATTAATAGCCAACAAATGACAGTCTTTTAAAACTCAAAAAGATTAAAAAGATAAAGCATAAGTCTGTTTCCTTTCTTATAATTATGGTTGCACTATTATAAAAATAAAATATATGACTGACTATATTTTTCAGTGGATCTCAGATATGTTCAGATTTATTATAGTGGGAGCAGCAACAACTGCCATCGTTAAGGTTGCATTCAGGTTCCTATTCCAACTCTGATTTCATTAGCTTGAACATTTCTAAAACAATTGTCTTCCAGGCTGAAATTTTCCAGCATGGCCACTTCCTGAAAGTGATATTTGTATTTTCAGCAGGGATGATTCATTCATTTTTGAAAATGAGTAGAATGAAACAGAAAGTTTCCTAAGGGATTGCGTCAGGATGTGAAAGTCCTGGAGTGGGGCTTAGCATGCTATAGCAGTGTCCATATGGGATGTTGCCATGTAGCAAGCTGGTGCACCGAGATTTATACCCTTGTCTTTTTATGGCAGTAACTTCCCATGTAGACAAGCCATAATTTCAAAGAATTCCTGTCATGGTGTTATGTCATATTATCTGCAAAATGGTATTTGATTGAGTAATTAAAAATTGTAGTAATGCATACACAGAAGGAGACACTGTTCAGATTGCATGTGCAACCTAAATATTGGCATTTCCTGACTTTTAAGTACTTAACTATGCATCCTTAAAAATGTAAATGTAACTTTTTTTGATAGAATTATATAGTAATTTGACTGTGATGCTCTCCATATAAATGTGTCATACATTGTAATAACTAACCAATAGTTTTCTTTTTTTCCCCCAGCTTACCCTGGATACACCCAAATGGTGGAATGCCCCCAAGGTTACAAGAGAATTAATGCTACCTTTTGTCAAGGTAAGATATTTGTCAACGATTAACTTCATTTGTTTTGAGTAAATCTTTTGGGCTAAATTAATCCTAGGCCTAGTTCCACTGATTGCAGTTACGTGGATGAATTTGGCTCATTGATTGTGCTTGGGAGAAACGAGTGTAACTGAGTCCAAAATATTGGCAGCGGTCTAGCATAGCTTACTACAAAGCAAACAGCTGTTTGTACCCTTACTGGTCTTTTATGACATATAAGGGTAGTTTCATAAAATTTTACTTCTGTTAGTTTTTTATGAAAAATATCAGGCTCAGACTTTTTCTTTTGCTGAAGGATGTTAAGTCTACCTTTCCTGAGGCTGCAGTAGCATCTGCAGAGCAGTATGGGGGAAGGGGAGGGCAAAGGATTCCTTTCCCTAGTTACTCCTGATTTACACTGATGTGAGAGGAGAATCAGGCCCCATCATTCAAACAGCTCCTAAATGTTTGTGTATATATTGTACACAAAACATAATCAACAGAAACTATAAATAGAAACCAAATTAGGCAGAAGTGGTAACACAGGATAGCTTTCTAAAAGCCATTATTGGCATTGAATTAAATCCTGCCGGTGGCACAAGGCAAGACCCTACAGAAACCCAGAAGCTTCACTACAAGAACAATGGCCCCCAAACACAGCCTGGCCTGCTGAGCTAAGACTGGCCAGCTCAGCCAATGGTATCACCACCGCAGCAAGTGGTGAGACGTGACCTCAGACAGAAGCTCCCTTCCTCCCTTCTCTGTAGCCGTGAACTACCACGCTATGGAGGCCTCTCCTCTGCCACATGGACAGGCTTTGAATTGAGCACTATTCTGCAGGGCTCCATGTGCTCAGCCATGCCCTGGGGTGCATGATCAAGCCTTTAATAAGGCAGATAAGTACATTCAAATTGTAAAGTTATGAAATAATTTGACCTTAATTGGATGTTTCCCGTTTCCTAATGTAATATTTTTTAATAGAATCTTCACTTTGATTTCTAGGTTTTCCAGTATTTGCATTTTTCTGAGAAAACTGTAACATTCTCATAAAGGATGTTTTTTTCTTGAGCTTTTCCTGATCCTTTCCTGGAGGCTCTTTCAACCTTAACTTCAGATTAAGCAAGCTTTATTTTTTGCCTAAGAATTTGTTATTTAAGTCACAGTACGATATAAGTTTTTTCTGTCCACTGAGAAATAATTACACGCTGTCAATATGAAGTTTTTTTTTAAATTTCTGCTTAGTAGGTAACCAAACCATGGTGTCATTACACTGTTGACAAGTAATGGCCATGAGTCTGATTTTGAGCTCATTTGTAACTCCACTGACTTCAATAGAGTTATTTCTGTGTTGTTTTTAGGGCCCTGCCAAATTCACAGACATGAAAAAACACGTCACAGACCGTGAAATCTGATATTCCCCCGTGAATTCTGGTCTTCTGTGTGTTTTTATCCTATACTATACAGATTTCATGGTGAAGACCAGCGTTTCTCAAATTGGGGATCCTGACCCAAAAGGGAGTTGCTGGGGGGGGTCACAAGATTATTTTAGGGGGGTCGCAGTATTGTTACCCTTACTTCTGCACTGTCTTCAGAGCTGGATGGCCAGAGAGCAGCGGCTGTTGGCCGGGTGCCCAGCTCTGAAGGCAGCACCCTGCCAGAGGCAGCGCAGAAATAAGAGTAGCAGTACTGCAACCCCCCCCCCCCGCCCCTACAATAACCTTGTGACACTCCCCTCCCCCCCACCCCAAACTTCTTTTTGGGTCAAGACCCCTACAATTACAATACGGTGAAATTTCAGATTTAAATAGCTGAAATCATGAGATTTACTATTTTTGAAATCCTATGACCATGAAATTGACTAAAATGGACCATGAATTTGGTAGGGCCCTAGTTATGTTGGTGTAGAAGTGAAGGTAGAATAATTCCTCAGCACAATCAGAGCAATTCATTGCTTAATGTATGTTACAAGAACAAGTTGACTACCTGCCTTAAGTAAGTCTCTGTTAAGACATCCTTCAAGCAGAGATGGGCACCTGGGCCAGGAAAGCGGTGGACGAGGCTTAAGCCCACGTCGAGTGTGCTGTAATAGGCGGAGTTGGAACCTTGGCGAGGTTGAAACAAGAACAGATGCAGGCCGTGATCCATAATGAAATGTCATGTGAAGAGACTGGGAGCCTTTCATCCAGTCTGTCACTGGTATGAACAGTCGATTCGATTTCCTGAAAAGTTTTGTGCTCTCAGTGTAGTCATGAGCTCACTCAGTCAGCACCAAATCAAAACTACAGTGATCTTTATTTGGAATGGTTGGGGCTGATGTGTTATAACTGAAGCATCTGAGATCTCTCTCCGGACATCTAGTGAATGAAGTCTCTGCTCCCGCGCATTGGCATGCGGCTTGGGATAGAAGACTGGTAGAAAAATGTCTTGTTCAATGTGGAATTGTGGTACCATCTTTGGCAGGAAGGCTGGGTGAGGCCTGAGCTGTACCTTGTCCTTATGGAAGATCGCGTAGGGGAGGTTGGATGTTAGTGCTTTTAACTCGGACGCCCTCCTGGCTGAAGTGATGGCAACCAGGAACAGTACCTTCCACGAGAGATAGAGAAGGGAGCATGTAGCCAGTGGTTCAAATGGAGCTCCCATTAGTCTGGAGAGGACCAGATAGAGATCCCAAGTGGGTATATTGTATTTGGACATAGCGTTCCAAGAGTTAAAGCTATACCTGCTGAGGATAGCCTGCTGGTTATCCTCAGCTGTAGGCCCCCAGCAGCATACACTTTCCTGCCAAAGAGGTCCATGTGTTTGGCCTCCTTAGCCTTGTGGGCTGGCGCCTGTTGCCCCGGCGGTCTTTCTCATTCACCACTGAGACCACCATGGAGCAGGGATGTGGGTGAGAGAATAAAAACTCATATCCCTTGGGGGAGAAAGTACTTTCTCTCCACACCCCTGGCGATGGGCGGAATGGAGGCTGGAGTGTGCCACAAGGTCTTGTTGTTATTCTGGATTGTTTTAATTATTGGCAGTGCCACTCTGGAAGGACCCTCTGGAAGGACCCTCTGGAGCGAGGATGTCCACCATTGGGTCCTCCTATTTGGTTACCTCCTCTGCCTGTAGGCCCATGTTATGGGCAGTGCGGCAGAGTCGATCCTGGTGAGCCCTGTGGTCAATGGTCAGGGGACCTGAGGCTGATGCTCCTGCCACTGCTTCACCAGGCGATGATGATGAGGTGATAACTGGGGTACAGGGTCCTCGTGGCCCTCAAGCTGTCCTGGTTGTTCCTAGGCTGTGCTAGGCTCCCCCGTTGTTCCAGCCCAGTTGGGAGTGTCCTGGGCTACAGGTGGCACTTGAGCCGCATCCCCTGACTGCTCTGCAGTTTGAGGGGGCAGCCTGGCGAGGGTCGCTTCCATCACCCGAGGGGCAGGTCTATCCCTTGGTGAGTGGGAGGGGTGATGTCCCGAAGCCACCACCCTGGAGGCCCGCGAAGGGGTACCCTGGGCCTTGTGGTAAGCTCAGGGAGTCCAGAAAGGCCATTGTGCAGGGGGTGGTCACTGTGGCTGCCATGCCATTTGGACATCTCTCTGGCGCTTCCTGGACCTATGCCTACCATGCCTTGAATTAAACAGTTCAGCCGAGGAACCCGAGGGCGACGACCAAGGCAGTGCCGACAACCCCTGTGCCGACAGTCGGTGCCGTGAAGAAGAGGTTGGGGATCGGTGTCACGATTACCGCATCGAGGATCGGTGCCGGCTGTCCCTTGATTGAGACCAGTGCTGCATGTACGGTGCCCCAGTGCCGTGAGACAGTGCTGATCCTCTGAGGGTGTCCTAGATTGGTGCTGACCCTGGGAGATGCAGATCTCCTCCCAGTGCCATGCAAACTTGTACTGTGGGCAGTGCCGGGGAGTGGTGGTCTGGGGATGCGGATTGGGAACGGTGCCGGTCTGGCAACAAGGTGCGCCACATCATCGCGGGCTTGCCTCTAGTTGGTACCAGTCTAGGCGGTGCTGGAGGCTTGTCTCTGATGGTCAACGGCAGAGGCGCCATAATTTCAATGAGGTCCTTAGCAGCCCCAAAAGTGTCCGGCATGGAGGGTGGCTCCAACGGCTCCAACACCTCCACCAGGCACTGCCGGAGGGTCACTAAGTGCCAGACTCAACGGTGCTTGGGGCACCAGAGTCGATGGCACGAGTTCCTGCTGCGTGGTGGCCGAGTCTTTTCTCTGGAGCAGCAATACATTCCTAATGATCTCGCAGCCCTCTGAGGAGAGTACCCTCTGTCTGTCTTCTTTTGCCGCTTGTGTGGCACCAGTGACGTGGAGCAGAGCCAGAGCACTGCTCCTTGCTGCGGTGCCAGGGATTTTCGGTGCCGAGGGTCTCTCCTGCCAGAGTCCTTCCTCGGCACTGAGTCACGGATTGATGCCGGGGCGCTCCGCCCTGATGAACTTGGGGCTGGGGCTGGGCGGTCCGGTGTCGCAGGACGGAGTGCGGCTTCCATCAATAGTTGTTTTAAACGGAAGTGTCTCTCCTTCTTGGTTCCAGGCTTGAAAGCTTTACAAATCTTACAGCACTGCAACTGATGTGCCTCCCCTAAGCACCTAAGGCATGAGTTGTGAGGGTCACTATTGGGCATAGGCTTCCGGCAAACACCGCAAGACTTAAACCCCTGGGCTTGAGGCATGCCCCGCAGCCCTAGGTGGGGTGACAGGATACGAACAATCCCGGTCACCAACCACTACTAACAACTATATTAACATCACTTAACCTTGTGCCAAGTTCTTTGTAGTTTTAGTTTTAAGGGAGCGCTTGCGAGCAAGTGAACACAGTTCCAATGCCACCATGGAAGGTAAGAAGGAACTGAAGTGGGGTCAGTTCGGCAGGCTCATATATTGAGCACCATGAAGGCACCACTCCAGGGTGATCCCTAGCCAACCCAACAGGAGCTGCTAAGGGAGAAGTTTCCGATGACCTTGCATATGGCATGCACGCACCTGATTGGAATTGACGTGAACAAGCACTCGAAGAAGAACTTTGTTACACGAGGATAAAGAAACATATAGCAACCAGCCAAGTAAAGAAATGGTGATACCAAAAAACAAAACAAAACTGCTTTGAAGCGCACATAACATACACTTCAAAAACTGCTGCCTCTGTCACTGGGGGGATGTGAACTGCAATCTGAGTTTCTCTGTCAGATGCTTTGGGGTACGTGCTGCCAAATTCCTGACACAAAAGCACTGCCCATGTCCCTTGCTCTGGATGAGGGCTAGAGGCATCAGATGTGTCAGAAGACTGGGACCACTAGAAAAGGAAGGTGGTGGGAATGCCATGAGCTTCAGTCTGACCTATGAGGGCAGGAATGACTTCCCACTGGAGAAAGATGGGGCACAGAAAAAGGAGGAAACAGAGGAAGATGGCAGGAAGAGATGCCACATGTTGGTGGCAACTTCCTGACAGGGAACCTGGGTAGAAGTGAGGGAGATGAGGGCAAGGCACATCGAGGCCAAGCCCCTTGTCAGACATACAAATAGTACATATTTAGTAGCAAGATGCTCCTAACCAGGTCCAGGAGATTATCTGACTGGTTCGGATTGTGCATATGACAGTATAATCATTCTGGATATTAGCTACAGGGTTTCTCAGCATCTGCAAAGGAGACAGGATCTTCATTTCAGCACACTGGCTGTCTCAAGATTATCCCCATCCTGCTGAGCATGGTCTGGTCAAGAAGGAGGTAGAGACTGCTCCATATATGGGCAGTCTCTTTTTATATGTTCCTGGTAGCACACAATCTCCTGAGATGCCTTCGGTGTTCCTCCTCCTCCTTCTTGGCACCCTTAACAGTTATGGGTTCTCTGGTCTTCCTCACCCATCCAGACCCTTAAACTGCTGACCCCCTGTGGGAATGTCCACCTTTACAAACTCCTCTGTTTAACTGCGACATCTAGCCTGACTGGTTGATGCTGTCTGACCCATAGGCATGGCATTGTCCGGGAGACTCTAAAGGAACTATTCTAAAATGACAGTGTCCATAGTATCGGCCACACCTTAGGTGTCCGGCCTCAGCCAACAAGTAGCCCAGTCTTTCCATTTTTGGGCAAAAGCCTCGGGCCATAATCTCCCAGTCCGTCTAGTGGCTCAGAATTTTTGCGAGTACTTTTCTGTCGAAAGGCACCTAGTTGAGGAGGGCACCTTAACCACTTTGTAGTCCTTTGCTTGCTCATCACTGAGAGCTATGTAGGCTGCCTGATCTTCCCTTGCCAAATAGGTTGCAAGCTGTAGGGCCCGAATTTCTTATCCCATCCTGCCATCATAGCCACTCTCAAATGTGACTAAAACTGCGTCAGGGTCTTCCCCCTAGCCCGTCTTGCAGAGGCCTACCTCTTGCCTTGCGCCCTAATGCCGATCCCTGCTGCAGGACTCACCACCCTTTTTTTTAGTAGTTGCTACTGCACCTGGGCTTGCTCCCTTATAAATTATCTGCAGGCTTTTTTGTTGCTCAACCTGCCAGGTGAGCAAGGACTGTCTCTTCAAATGGTGGGAATTCTAGAAGGTCTGCCAGGTCTTCTGCATTTCCTTCTGCTGTTCAACCAGCCATTGTAACGTCTCCTCCCTCCCCCTACCTACTAAATCTTTCCATCGGCTTCCCTCATCAAGTTCTCCATCTACATAGAAAAACGCAGGATCGCAGACAAGCCCCCTTGTGTGACAGGCACCCTCTGCCCCCATCTTCTTTGCTCTCCCACAGGCTGCTCAGAGACCTTCCTATTGTACATACACTGTGTAGTTTATTTACAGTGCTTCACCTCTCCACCTCTTACATACTTATGCTGTCATACTATTTATACAGTCATTCAGTTTAACTACTTTGTCTCCCAACGGGTGGGGTGTGTGCTTTTATCCGGTCTCCTTGTTAATGGGCTAATTAGCCCATTAGCTACCTGGCCCCAATCTGATCTGGTAATCAGGAATTCCTCTCCTTAATCAGGTCCTCTTTGCTGCCTAACTGGTTAAATCTAACTGGTTCAGTTGCTGATTCTCAGCACTCTGGCACCATATGAGAAGACTGTCTGGGACTACCCCTTTGTCAAGGTTCCTCCCCCACTCTGAACTCTAGGGTACAGATGTGGGGACCTGCATGAAAAACCTCCTAAGCTTATCTTTACCAGCTTAGGTCAAAACTTCCCCAAGGTACAAAATATTCCACCCTTTGTCCTTGGATTGGCCGCTACCACCACCAAACAAATACTGGTTACTGGGGAAGAGCTGTTTGGACACGTCTTTCCCCCCAAAATACTTCCCAAAACCTTGCACCCCACTTTCTGGACAAGGTTTGGTAAAAAGCCTCACCAATTTGCCTAGGTGACTACAGACCCAGACCCTTGGATCCTAAGAACAATGAACAATCCTCCCAACACTTGCACCCCCCCTTTCCTGGGAAATGTTGGATAAAAAGCCTCACCAATTTGCATAGGTGACCACAGACCCAAACCCTTGGATCTGAGAACAATGAAAAAACATTCAGTTTTCTTACAAGAAGACTTTTAATAAAAATAGAAGTAATTAGAAATAAGAAATCCCCCCTGTAAAATCAGGATGGTAGATACCTTACAGGGTAATTAGATTCAAAACATAGAGAACCCCTCTAGGCAAAACCTTAAGTTACAAAAAAGATACACAGACAGAAATAGTTATTCTATTCAGCACAATTCTTTTTTCAGCCATTTAAAGAAATCATAATCTAACACGTACCTAGCTAGATTACTTACTAAAAGTTCTAAGACTCCATTCCTGGTCTATCCCCGGCAAAGACAGAATATAGACAGACACACAGACCCTTTGTTTCTCTCCCTCCTCCCAGCTTTTGAAAGTATCTTGTCTCCTCATTGGTCATTTTGGTCAGGTGCCAGCGAGGTTACCTTTAGCTTCTTAACCCTTTACAGGTGAGAGGAGCTTTCCCCTGGCCAGGAGGGATTTCAAAGGGGTTTACCCTTCCCTTTATTTTTATGACACCCTTTCTGAAATTGCTGCTGCCCATGTGTCATACGTGGTAGAAGGGACTAACAGTTTGCCTGAGCGAGCAATGCTCGGAATGTATTTTCAGAGCCCTTTCTACAGCCAAACAACTCTCTGAAAATTGGTATCGTGTTCAGGGCAGCCAAGAGGGAGTGCACTTTTCTCCCAGAGAGTACCCAACTCACACCACTTCTTCGAGTGCTGTCCCTGTGGGTGCTCCACTCCAGATGACAGTGTGTCCCAGTTGATTGGACATCCTCAATAGCAGTGCCTGGCTGGGCTGTGTGCGTGCCCCAGCTGTCAAATAGAATCATAGACTTTAAGGTCAGAAGGGACCATTATGATCAGCTAGTCTGACTTCCTGCACAATGCAGGCCACAGAATCTCACCCACCCACTCCTGTAACAAACCCCTGACCTATGTCTGAGCTATTGAAGTCCTCAAATCGTGGTTTAAAGAATTCAAGGTGCAGAGAATCCTCCAGCAAGTGACCCGTGCCCCACGCTGCAGTGGAAGGTCAGTGCGCACACAGCCTAACCGCCTCCATTCCTTTTCTACTGTCCTCAGCCAAAGACGGAGCTCAGAACAGTGCCACTTCTCTCTCCTAAAAACAGAAAATAGCTAGCATAAATTAACGTTTTAGTGTTTTCTTTCGTGTTAGTTAGTTGATTAAAAAAAATTTTTTTTCTTTCTTCTCTTCCTCCTCCTGCTGGGTTTTTTTTCGCTCTCCTGTGTTCCCCTCAGGAACACACCACTTTCTTTAACAATAATGCCAGGCTCCCCTGGCTTTAAAAGATGTAATTTCTGCCACAAGGCAATACCCAGGTCCGATGGGCACCTACAGTGTGTGAGGTGCCTCGGTGAGGAGCATATCCCATCGAAATGCACCCACTGTGGCAACCTGAAGTCGAGAGCCCACCGTGACAGGATCTGAGGCTCAAGATGATCCTCATGGAGAAATTTCTCCACGCAGGATCTGGCAAGGACAACCACAAAGTCCTCCACCAAAGACTCCCCAATGCGGTCTGAGCCCACAAGAAGCACCGTTCCATCCTCTCAGGAGAAGAGGAAGTGAACTTCTAATTCTCCACAGGGGGATCCACATAAAAAGAAGAGGTCCCTTGCAAGTTCATTATCATCGGTGCCTATGGACCCCAGAGCCAGTACTTATGCTTCTCCTGGTACCTCTGGCACCAGCCATGCCACGGCACCAAAGCCCAAGGAGTCGAGACACAAACCCTCTCAAGACTCCTCCACGGCACTGGGCGCAACAGCGACTGACACAGCATGGATCATACAATTGCCCCCGGCACTGGTGGCGGCTTCGGCACTGCCAATGCCCACAGCACCGACTTTGCATGCAGCACCCGCGAACAGCACTGCAAAGCACCACTCGGTGCAGATGAAATCGATGCATAAATCAAATGGTTGCCACTCCACCTCACACCGATACCAGCACTGCCACAATATCTGACTCAGACAGACATTACCGTTTCCTCGGTACCACACTGGTCACGTATTGGTACCCAACTGACCTCCCCTGTGGCATTGTCCACCTTCACAGATTCGGACAATGATGACCAGGGTGAAGACATCTTCTCTCTTCACCAATCTCCCCCATACTCCAAAAAGGAAGATGGGGAACAGCTCAGACCTAAGCACCGCCACTCTCAGGTGCCCTGCCAGTGGTACAGACAACCATGGATGTCCCCCCCCCCCGTGCCCTTCCCAATCCAATGACCACCTTGGGACCCATGGGCGGCATATAGGTCACATTATTCTAGGACCTCCTCTCCACGAAGGGGAGACGTACGCTTTCCACCCACATTGCCAGCACCCGCTACTTCCATGGCCCCTGAGCAAGACACAGAAGCACCTCAGATTGAGATGGAGACAGAGGATGTGCGCCTTGCACACAATCCCTCTTCCTCTCTGCACAAGGCGATAATGCCATCTCCGCCCACGACAGCTGATGACCTTAAGCAATTCCAGCACTTATGTAAACGAATTGCTACTAGCCAGGACATTCCCCAAGAGGAGGTTCAGGAGAATTAGCACAAACTACTGAAGATACTCCAACCTTCCTCTGCTTCATAAATTGCTGTCCCAATTAACGAGGCCATTCTCAAACCCAGTGGAGGCAATATGGAAAACACCTGCTGCTGCACCTCCAACATGCAAGAGGACTGACAGAAAATATTTCTTACCCACAAAGGGCATGGACTTTCTTTTTTCACACCCACAGCCCAATTCTTTGGTTGTGGATGCAGCAAATCACAGAGCCAAATAATTCCAAAATCAGGCCATGCCACAAGATAAAGAGCACAGACATCTAGACCTACTGTGCAGTCAGGTGTACATATATCTGAATTGCAAATTACAGCACCCTTCTAGCTAAATATGATTTTGACAATTATGGGAAACTGTTTGAATTCTCTGCTGACCTCCTGGAGAGCAAAAGAGCTGAGCTCAAAACTGTGCTTATCAAAGGACAGCTAATATCTAGAATGGTGCTGCAGGCAGCCCTAGACATGGCTGACACGGCAGCCTGCACTACTGCCACGACAATCGTAATGAGAAGAGCCTCATGGCTCTTATCCTCTGGCATACCCAAAGAACTCCAGATGAAGGTAGAAGATCTATCTTTTGACAAAGACAAGCTGTTCTCTGCCAAAACAGACGAGACCCTTCACGCTATGAAGAACTCGCGTGCCACGCTGTGAACACTGGGCATATATACACCACCTCAAAAGAGGAAGAGGTACCAGCCCTACCAACGCCCCAGGGAATCTCCCTATGCCTGACCTCACTCCAGACCCTACGAAGTGGGAATACAAACAGACCACCTCGATGCCAACAACCACATCAACAACCCTTGGCACCTCAATCAACGACATCAAAACCACAGTTTAGAACCTTTGATCGAGGGTTTGAACGACCTCCCCATCTTACCAGCGATACAGTGCCCATTTGGGCCACCACCTACGCCATTTCCATCATGTGTAGGAGCTGATCACACAAGACCGCTGGGTCTTAGAGATAATCTTATCGGGCTACTCCATCCCATTCATTACCCGCCCTCCTACCCAACCCACCTCCCTGTCCCTCTTCAGGGACCCCTCCCACGAGCACCTTCTGAGGCAGGAGATACAACACCTCCTCCTCCTAGGAGCTGTGGAACTAGTTCACACTCATCGCAGAGGGAGGGGATTCTATTCCCACTACTTTCTGACACAAAAGAAAAACGGAGGTTGGCGCCCAATATTAGACCTCAGAAAACTCAACAAATTTGTATGCTCCCAAAAATTCAAGATGGTCACTCTAGGCACCATAATACCGGTGCAGGAACAAGGGGACTGATTTTCATCCCTCGACCTACAAGATGCATAATTTCATATCACAATACATGCATCCCACAGATAGTTCCTTTGATTCACAGTGAGACATGACCATTTCCAATTTGCATCCGATGAAGTGAGCTGTAGCTCACGAAAGCTTATGCTCAAATAAATTGGTTAGTCTCTAAGGTGCCACAAGTACTCCTTTTCTTTTTGCGAATACAGACTAACACGGCTCCTACTCTGAAACCTGTCATTTCCAATACAGAGTGCTATCATTCGGATTCTCTACAGCACCCAGAGTATTCTCCAAAACTCTGGCAGTAGTTGCTGCATACCTGTGCAGGCAGGGCGTCATCCTCTTCCCATACCTGGACCATTGTGTGTTTGAGAACTGTGGCTCTAGATACCTTTGCTACAGTAAGTCCCATCTTGCTGGCATAGAAGGATTTGGGTTAATTTTTGCAGCTGTGTTTGCAGATAGAGATCAACTGACTATTCCTTAGAATGACAACTGAGACTGTTAATAAACATTTTTCAATTATATTACAATGCCTACATTAGCAACTAAAGCTGTTTTCTTTAATCCTGTTAGTGTGTATTAAGTTGCCAGCAGGATTGTTTTATTATTCAAGTAATCAAACATAATGGAGGTTGTAAGATGCAAATAGCATACATTTCATATAGTTGGGGAGATGAGAGAAATTAACAATCTTGCTGTGACACGTGGGAACAATATTTTAAATTTCATTAGCATTTACAATCATAATTGATGTTCCTAAAGACAATAAAAAATAAGAGCCCAACTGTCAACCCTTACTAACATTTGGAGAAAACTTAAATGAATAGTCCCAATATAGCCAAGTAAGTGCTCACTAACATGACTAAGAGTTCCACAAATGAGCCCTAAATTAAATATTCCACACTTAGTTAATTTATAGAATGAGTTGTCACATATGTTAGGTAATTTAATATATGCACACTTCTGTCAGGGCAATAACTACTAAATAACATTTAACAATTGACTTATGAGTAACTTCTAATTAAGAAACTTCTGATTAAGAAACCTCTAAGAAATTATGTGGTACTTTGACAAATTCTAATTTTCATGTAACTGATATAGAAGATTTATTTTGTTTAAGATTAACACTCTAAAAGAGTTTAAATGTATGAGTCTATTGTTGAGAAGTAAATAAAACCCTTTGTAATAAATGTGAATAAACATTTTTCATTCAGCTTAATTACTTGTTGGGTTAAGTGCAGTAAATACACTTCATGTTCAGAATTTAGAACTAGGATGTGGTTCTGCTGTGAGAACTGACTGTGGAGGTCCCTACCAGGGGTACCTGTTCCCATAGTGCTGTGGGCCTGCAACCTTGTAGAAAGCAGGAGTGTTTGTGTCCCCTGGCATGAAAAGTTTGCATCAGAGGTTATAAAAAGAGGACCACAATGCTTTTCAGTTCCTTTCTGGCCACTGGCTTTGAGTATCGGAGCCTTTGTTCCCTTGCCCTACAAGTGTCCTTCATTATTTTCTCTCCATAATTTGGGATTTTTTCCATGTTTTCTCTTTTATTTTCCAGCTAGGGTAATTACTATTTAGTGTAGTTTGTTCTTAGTGCACTCTTCTGTTCGGAAAAACAATGAGGAGTCTGGTGGCACCTGAAAGACTAACAGATTTATTTGGGCATAAGCTTTCATGGGTAAAAAACCCACTTCTTCAGATGCATGGGGTGACTCAGGTACAGACTAACACGGTTACCCCTCTGATCTTCTGTTTGGGGCTCAGTCCTAGTTTCAGATCAGTACAAGTTCTAATCCATCTCCTTTGGTTAGGGTTTTCACCTTGGACCAGCATAGAATCATATGATCATAGAAATGTAGGGCTGGAAGGAACCTCAATAGGTCATCTAGTCCAGTCCCCTGCTCTGAGGCAGTACTAAATATTATCTACATCAGCGTTTCCCAAACTGTGTTCCGTGGAACACTGGTGTTCCGCACGATGTGAATAGGTGTTCCGTGAAAGAATCGTAATTAAAAAAAAAAAGCGTCTTTAAATTTTTTTAATTTTAAATTTGGCATATTTGAAGCGTAGCTTACAACTCTTTTTGAATGACTATAATTTAATGTAAAATTCTTTTCCCGGTATTATTCCTAATATTAAGCAAATTTGTGATAGAAAAATGCAGAAACACCAATCCCATTAAATCCAAATTTGTATTTCTGTTTATAAAAATAGATTTTCCTAGTAAAAATCTAATTTGTTTGGCGTTTGTGTATGTATAAAAACAGGTTTTTTTTAAGTAGAACACTGTTTTTAATTTTGACTCTTGCACTTGATTTTTGTGCTACTTTATACGTGCTTTCCAGTTAGAAATTGTTAGTTCAAGTTATTTTAAATTTGTATTTTTGCTTTGTTTTATAAAATAAAATATATTTGAGCATAAATAATGCTTTTTTTAATTTGAAAACCAGACAACTACAAAATAATATTATAAGTGTTCTGTAATAGGCTAAAAAGTGTTCCGTGGCCAAAAAAGTTTGGGAAACACTGATCTAGACCATCCCTGACAGGTGTTTGTTTAACCTGTTCTTAAAAACCTCCAGTGACGAAGATTCACCTACCTCCCTAGTGTTTCAGTGCTTAACTACCCTTACAGTTTGGAAGTTTTTCCTAATGTCTAACGTAAATCTCCCTTGCTGCAATTTAAGCTCATTACTTGTTGTCCAGTCCTCCGTGGATAAGGAGGACACTTTATCACGCTCCTCTTTATAACAACCTTTTACAAATACTTGAAGATTGTTACCATGTCCTCCCTCAGTCTTCTCTTCTCCAGATGAAACAAACCCAGTTTTTTTCAATCTTTCCTTGCAGGTCATGTTTTCTAGCTCTTTTATCGTTTTTGTTGCTCTCCTCTGGACTTTCTCTAGTTTGTCCGCATCTTTCCGAAGTGGCTCTCAGAACTGGACACAATACTACAGCATGGCTTTATCAGTGCTGTGTAGAGTTGAAGAGTTCCTTCTTGTCTTGCTTGCAACACTCTTGCTAATGCATCCCAGAAAAAGTTTGCTTTTTTTACAACAGTGTTGCATTGTTGACTCATATTTAGTTTGTGATCCCACCCTTTGCTGCCAAACATGGGAAAATAATGGGCTTCATAAGATATGCCTCCGATGAGACCAACATATTAGTATCCAACTAGCATGTCAGGTTACTTGTACTGTTTGGGGGAAGGACAATTGTCCAGAAAGTGATTTGATTGTGCTACCTTAACTCCCACAGCCTGATACAATAGGTCAGGGGTGCTCAACCTATGGTCCGTGGCACAGCCCACCAGAGCATTTCATAAGGCCCATGGCGGGGCTCAGGCTGTCAGCCCCATACTGTGGGTCTAGGGCTGTGTGCGCCACATGGCAGGGCTCCTGGTATCAGCTCTGGGAGGCGGGGCTTAGGCTGTCAACTCTGGGCAGCTCTTTATTTTGATTTGGGAGAGGGTGATGTGTTCTTTACTGTTTTTTCCCCTGTTTTCTATCATTCTGATACATGTTTTATTCACTGATTTCTTTGTTTTTAAATAGACAATACCATAAATAGAAACAGCCTATCTAAATACGTACGAAACAAGCTGAACTTAAAATATAAATCCATACAGGTGACTTTAAATCTTTTTAAAATATGTAGAATCTGTTTGGCCCACACAAAGTTGTGCTTAGATTTGTGTGACCCTCCTGTGTAGTAAGGTTGGGCACCACTGCATAGGGAGACTCATGGAGGAGGCATTGGCAATGTATCAGCTCTGGACTTTCAATCTGTGTGCTTCTTGGTTTCATTGAGGGCTTCAGGTTCCAAGTCTAAAGGCTTGTTCAGTCCATACTGCATAGATCTGATGATGATCTCTGATCCTAACAGACTAACCTATGCTGAGTCATTGGGAACTCTTTCAAAAGTTTGGAAAAAAGAGAAAGAAGAGGATGCAGGCGCACTCACCCAATTTTCAGTCAGAGTGGAGTTCTAAAGCAGAGGAAAATCATGTATTCAAAACTCATGAGTCAGGCCCCCAATATCATGAAGTTTTTTAAAATAATAATTTTTGAATTCTTTTATTTGCCTTCTGGTTTCTGCTCCTTTAAGGGTGCATTTGCTTCATGTTTTCAAGCTTTTCTTTGTAACTGTGAGGGAGAGAAGCTTACTTTTTTAAATGAAAGCAGATTCTTATGCAGTCTCTTGATTGCAGCAGCTGAAGTTTTAAGAAGAGCACCAAGTAACATGAAACTCATGATAAAATCATGAGAGTTGGCAACACTGCCATGGTGCCATTTTAATGGAGCAGTCCATGGAGCTGTAGACTGAATCAGTTTTGAAATCAAGGACTGAGGGGACTTCTTCACTCCCCTAATCCTTAGTTTTGTTGGCGGGAGCATCTCTGGTTCTAGAGCCTCCTGGCAGCAAGGTCATCTTGTTGGTTTCTTGTCTTTTCTTATGGTGGGGGGAGTTTTAGGTCCTTTCTTGCACCTGACTCAGTGTTAACTGCTTGGCTGGCTCCCCTTGATCCCCTATTGCTCTTCCTTGGACTTGCTTTCCTTTGGGGGATCTAGTTTCCCCAGATCTGAGAGCCACTTAGCTTGCTTTTGTTCCAGCTGTGAAAGAACCCAGATGTTCATCCTGTGAGCTGTTGGGCTTCTAGGGCACAACAGGCTTTCTGTAAGTTCCGTTTCAAGGACAGACATTTCAGGGAGCCTTCCTGGTTTCTTGACTGTCACTGCCTAAGGCACTTGCATGTTTCCCTTTTATACTCAGTGGTCCATTTGGCTTCCCCAGTCCCAGTCTACAATTACTACCTGGAATGGCACAGCCTTTGGTTTGGAAGCACATTTTGTCCAAGACAAAACTCACAAATTACTGTGTATTTTGGAATCCCATCATAAAGGAAAAATTACACATCCAATAAATAAAGGCTTAGAATTTACCAGATGTTATGGCTTACTCCTAGATCAATCCTTCCTGTGGCTTCATCGGGTACTAGTAAAGAGGTTTTAAATATTTTTTCCTCACATCCAAACCCTAGTTCGCTATTTGTCTGAGCTGCAGTGGTAATGACCAAAGCTCAGTTTCCTGAGTAATGCTTTAAGATGCTGCCAAAAAAAAATCAATAACTTGAAGAAGAAAGCTTCTTCCTCAGCCATTAGAGCCCTAAGAATTGAGAACTACTAGCTGGTCCTCTCTTGGTTTACTTAAATATTTGAGAGAATATGTGCTGAACCATCTTTCACAAGAGATTTAGGCTCCATTTCAGCAAAGCCTGTGTTTAAGTCTAACTGATGTCAGTGTGACATAATCATATGCCTAAAAGTCAATACTTATAGAAGTGCTTTGCTGAATCAGGCAAATTATTTGATTCTGAAGGTCAAAGTATTTTGTGATATCCATTAAGCATTGTATGACGTTTCAGATTCTGAAACAAATGCAGTGCCACTTCACTTGGTTAGAAGAGACATTTTGGGCTGAAGTCATGGGACTCTCTTTGGATGTTCGAGTGAGAACTGAGAATTTAAAATCTTGAATGTCTTTAGATGGAAATAGATGAGGTCTTTGAGAAAGGGAAAGAGAGGAATCCACTGGGTCAGTAGGTCTATCTCAGATTCCATTCAAGAAAGCATCTTTTATCTGTCTTGCTTCACTTTCAAAGGCAGTGCTCCTGAGGTCACTTTCAGTCCAACAGTGGCTTCCTCCCAAATATCAAAGTGGAAGATCCCAGAGGCAGTATAGCACTATTTCTGCTTCCACTACTCTGTTAGCCCCATTTTCTTGGAATGGCTGTTGCCCTTATCTGGACAGTTGGAGAGAGCACCATGTTCTCAAGGAGTCAGAGCCTCTTTTTAAGTCATATATTCTCTCTTTAAATTTTCAGGGGTAAGGATAAAACTAGAAAAATCCACTCTGATTCATATCCAAAAAACTAGCCTTTACTGGGGAAAGTTTCAATTCGTTAAAGACATCTGCCTTCTTTCTGACAAAGTTCAGTATTTAAGAGATTCTATTTTCCATCCTCCATAACAGCCTCAGAAATCTGTTCAAATCATCCTTCTATGCTTACTGGCATCTGCCACCTTTGTGACTAGCCTAAGACCTCTCCATCCTAGTGTCAACTTCTTGAGCAGACACAACTATCCTGATTTCTAGACATCTGTCTCAATGGTACTATGAACTCATGCATCCCAGAACATGGGTCAACAGAGGCTTTATTCTTGAAGAATTACAGCTGCTGTTGAGAGAGAGAGAGAGAGAGTGTGTGTGTGTGTGTGTGTGTGTGTGTGTGTATATATATATATATATATATATATAAAAACATGAATATGTGAATCTAAAATGTCCATTACATTTTGTGGAGGAATTTCTTCACGTTTCCCAATAAATCACTTACTGAATGGAATATGAAATATCTTACAATACAAAAAGAGAGTTATGTTACAAAACTGTAAAGACTGTTAGGTCATTTCAGGAAGTTTTTTAATATAGTGTCTAAGATATTTTTTTTTATTCTTTTTGTGCTTAAATTTTTAAAAAATTGGAGGAAGCATTTTGATAGAAATGTAGATAAAGTGGGCTGCTGACATTATTAATTTTTTTGAAGTTTCTGAGGCTCTATGTTAACACAACAATGACCGCTAATAAAGCCACTGAGTTTACCACTGCTCCTTCAAAAAGAAATTTGGTTTCATTCTTTAAATGGCTGGTAGCCAGTGACATCTTTTAGAAAAATAAGATCTCTGAACACTGTGCTGAAGGATTAATTTTTGTTTATAATTACATTGTTCAAAATGCATGTAGTGATCTCTCTCTGTTTTTGATGAGCCTAAAATGTTTTCTTTAAAATCAACACATGGATTTAAATAGTATGCTGTCACAAGGCTGTGGCTTTGACCTGAACACATTGACAGATGCGCATTGTTCTAGACATTTTTTTAAATTCTGGTAATGTGTCAAGCAGTGTTGATTCAGTGAGCATAAATTATGTTCCATTAAGGATGGAGAGGAAGATGCAGATTTCATTTTACAAATTTTTCAAATTCTGTCTTGAGTTTGTGATCAAATATGAACCTAAATCAACATCCCAAAAGAGTAAAGACGGTGGCCTTGTGTCTTAACAAGCTGTAGTGTGGATATTATGTTCATGGAATATGAACAGGGAATTCAGATAAAAACATAATACTCTTTTTGGAAGGTTACAGCAAGACTGTTTCTTAAAATCCAGAATCTTAGCATACAAGAACCAAGGGCAGACAGAGAGAAAGCAGGCTGCTCCCTAAAGCAGAGAGGCACACTCATTCCACCTTGCTCTAGGCTGAATCTTTGCAGATTGACTGTTGCTAGAGCCGGTCACATGCTTCCCTATAGAGCTCCCTAGCTGTAAGCAAACCTAAAAAAACCTTTGAGAATTTAAAGTGTTGGTTTGCAATTTTAACACAGTTTTCAGTACATCACAGTGGGGGTGGGAGAAGGGTGGCTTTACACCACTTTTTTGCTTTTCCTGTTCTGAGCTTAGACAGCTGTTCATGCCAATCCTGGTCCCACCCAACTGTAATGGTCCCAAAAGGACCATTACAGTTGTTGGGATAGCCAAAACACAGAGGTACTGCAGCCATGCTCCCTTCTCCTGATACTTCCTTGTGCTGGAGACAGCAAAGGGGATGTGATGCAGAGCTGGTTAGGCCAGCTCTAGGTTGCCCGGGGTTATCCGGAACAGGTCAACACTTAGCTGGCCAACTAGGCCAGTGGAGTAGAATAGAGGCTGTAATGGAGACCAGGATTTCCTCCAGTGACTAGTTCACAGGCCTCTTTTGATTTGTCTTAAACTGTAGATGGCATTGATAACCAGTAGGTTGTGCTGAGTTTTCATATTTTTTTGGCTGAGTTATTAGGGTAAAAATACTGCAGTTTGTAGGTGAATTAATGATGCATAATAGCTTTAGCAAAAGTAAATCACTCCGCATATTTAACAGTAACCAACCAAAGCATATATTTTCAGCAATACATAAATGGCAAATGCATATCTCATTAGAGTATGCTCTGGAATTCTCCCTAGAATTGGCTATTAATCTTTGGAATACTTTACTATTGGGGGGAAAAAGGGAGAAAATGGGCTAAATTCTGATGTCAGTTACACTGGAGTCAACCTGGAGTAATTCCATTGCAGTCAATCACCTTTATTCGGAGCTGTGGTTGAGCTGAGCATTGCACAGCCCAGAAGAGGGGTGGAGAAGGACCAAAGGTGGCTTTATGCCAATTCTGGGCCTCCCAGATTCAGAGGCAGTGAAGAACTGCAGTGGCCTTCAGCTTAAGCTAGTGCAGGCCCAGGGCCTACTTTAATTTACATAAAGGGCCATTGAAGCAGCCCACTACAGCCGGAGCACAGTGTATTCTGGCCAAGAATCCTCCCTTCTAGCAACTGCCCCTTCCTGGTCCTGTCCATGCCTCTGGGAGAGGGGAGGAAATTGCCGGCTTTGCAGCCTTGTATACTCACAAAGCGAGTGTTCAAGAGCCAGAGCAGAGCAGGGTGTCACATTTTGGGGTGAAATCCAGACCAGTGAGAAGAATGGAAGATTGGTGAGGAAACTACCTTGAACAAAGACTGTGGCTTGTTAAGTTGGGTCTTAGCCATTAGAAAGTATATGTTTACTTTTGTTTGTGTGTAACCCTTGCTAATGTTATTCCTTCTACTTGGTATCACTTAACCCATGTCCTCTTGTTAGTAAACATGTTATACATTTAATCTAAACCAAATCTAATCTAAATGCTGTGTTTGCATTGAAGTAATTGTTATCTCTAGTTATTGTGGCAAACTGCTGAGTATTGTCTCTTTAAAAGACCATTTATCTGAGTGGCCCAAAAAAGGGCTGGACACTTCAGGGCAGATGTTTTGGGGGAACTCAGGACTGGAAGTGTGCTGAGGCCATCTTGCCAGGTGTAACCAAAGCTGCTGGAAACTGCGGGTGTCTGTTGTGTTGTGGCAGGCTGCTCAGCATCAGAAGCATTGAACCAGAGCTGCACAGACACTTAGGATACTGCATGCTTGTCCGCTGGCTGTTGGTGTCTGGGCTATGAGCCACAGCAGCAGAGCATTTAAGGCACCCAGGGTGACAGCGCAGGTGGTGACACAACACCTTACTTGTCTGGATTGCACCCCAAAATGTGAGATACGGCCACTGTAGTGACTTTGCATTAAATTTGGAGTTACCAAGAACAGAATTTGGCCCCATCTCTCAGACTTTCTACATCAAAGTTGCTGTGTTTATTTTTAAAATCAAATTTGCTTATAATTTGTACTCTTAGCCCCAAAAATTCACACCATACAGTGTGCATAATATAGCCAAGCAAATGATTCACAGCAAATTATGTATTTGAAAATCTCATCCTCTTCCTCTGCTTTCAGAATGTCAACAAGTAGATCATAGGCTCCTCAGATTTATTCATTATTCTTATTGGTTTAGCATATTGTTACCTTTTTTCTCATTTTTTTACTTTATGAATTGATTGCAAACAGTTTGCTATGAGCATTTGGGTCTCAACAATCAAAATACGAGATGTATTGGTTGGTCACATAAGTCACATGATATTGTTTCTGTTATGTTACTGAATGAGCCTACCTGTTATAAACAGGAGAAGGTACTGGACCTTTGAATCTCTAAGGGAGAGGTAGCCAGTTAGAGATAAGTAGCAGAAAAAGAGGATTAGGTAATTTTAGAAAATTTTAAACCTTTCCCTTTCTGGACTATTACAGTCCTTCCTAGAATCATGATTCCTGGAAAAATTAGATCACTGTGAGATTTGCTGGCTGCATATGAGCTAATAAAATTTAATTTTCTGTTGTTACATTCACACCAAGTAGTTCTGTATGTGCATGTGTAACTGTGGCTGAAAAGGTGTGGTCAGTTCCTTGTCAGATTCTTTTAATTGCCTATGTACCAGGACTCTAGCAAAGGATTTTTTGAAACACTGTCTTCTTTCTGTGCCAGCAATTGTCCTATCCCATATAAAATATTCCACTTCCAATGCAGATACTTGTGTATGTGAGCTTAGAATGGGCTCTGCATGATTGTTTTTGTGAATAAAACTTGATTGCTTGAATATTCACAGAAAACAAACAGAAAAAAGGCACAAGCATTGCAAATGCCAATTCATTTTTAAATTCAAGCCAATATTTGTTGATTTTTTTTTCAGTATCTCCCAATCTCTAGTATTAATTAGTTAATGCAAGTAAAGACAAAAAACATTCTACAAGTGCTAATTATTGTTGGTAAATCCTATTTTTAAAATTATAATGAAACCCTCATCCCCAGTCTCAGACAGTTTATGGGCCAAATTCCACTCTCCTTTACAAGACAACATACATATCACAACCTTCTTCTTGCTGGTTGTTACAATGTATTTATTATTTAATCATAATCATTGTCATAATGATTTATTTCTGATAGCATCCAGAATTTGCTGGGTTAGGTAAGAAGTCACCTTCCAAAAAATATATGGCCATTTTAGCAGGTTTTCTGCAACTTTCATCCCCAGCACTACTACACTCAAAAGAGATGATTTGGCCCATAGTTCATTATATAGCAGGTGTAATTAGTTCAGGTTTGTTTTACCAACTTTTAGTATGTTTTTGTAGGGAAATGCTCATTTAAAATTTCATTTTGCAAAACAATTTTTAATATGATTTTACTGTATATTTTTTATTACAGATACAAACTACACAGTGTAATAATATTAACCTATAGTATAGGAGCTATATTTCCATCTAAACTAAGATCACCTGCTGTCACCCCCACATCTCCTTCCTACAATTTTTGTATTACAGCATTAAAGTCACCTTTTTCATTTATAGTCATACCCTTTACATGAGTGGGCAAACATTCAGATAGGAAATGACTGTTTATTTTAGCCTGTTTTCTCCAGGAAATTCAGCTGCAAAGTGAGTCATTAACACATTGTATTTTCTAGTAGCACTTTGACCTTATACCCAGTAGTCCTATAAAATCTGTGGCAAGGTGTTGTATGCTATCTTTTGTTGTTAAAAAATTATTTTTAATTCCTGGAAGTTTGTGCTATAAATTCATAGTGGTGGACAAAGTAGCCACAAATAACTAACGGCTAGAACTTCAGTGTGTTAGGAACAAGTTCCATGTGTTGTGCACATGTAGTAATCTGGACAGTAATGACAAAGGGCCAGATGCTCAACTGATGTAAAACGGCATAGTTTCACTGAACATTTGATCCAAATTATTTGCTCTGCCAACTGTAATTCTAATGCTTTTTCAAAATGTTCTTTACTGAGGAATTGTAAACATATATAAATTAAAGCAGCAAAAAGAACAAAAAAATAGTATTTTACAATAGTAGCATAATCATTTAATAATAAAAGAAATTCCATACATAGATTTCTCACATCATTTTTGTTTTAAGTAAAACAAAATAAATGCCTGGATTAGAGTATAGCAGTTCATGAGGATCAGAACATAAAAACATCCACCTATAAATGCAGCGACAATTTTTTTTCTTCCTGAGGGACAGTCAATGACACTAGCACTTTTTTACAAAATGGGTAATATTTTACTTCCCTTTCCTATTATTCTTTTTACGCTTCAAGAAGCACACTATTCAAGATTAAGAAACAGGCCTCAAAGCCCTACAGTTTTCAATCATTCAGTGGCTTTGTGGCAGTCTTTTGAAAAATTAAAGCCAGCAAGGCAAGAGGACCAAATTGACAGGGGTTTCTTTTTCTTTCTTTGAAATGTATATGTGAGTTATGACCGTTTACACCATCAGAGAATCTACCTTGATGACTCCATATTTTCCAGCTAATAAAGTATCTGGGAAAATGGGCAGGGGGAAAAAATCCTTCCCTACAGACTACAGAATACCTGCAGAGTGACTCTAGAAAACCTAGTTTAGCCCAGTGGTTCTTAACCAGGGGTACACGTACCCTTGGGGGTACGCAGAGGTGTTCTGGGACTACATCAGCTCATCTAGATATTTGCCTAGTTTTACAATAGACTACATAAAAAGCATTAGCAAAGTCAGTACAAACTAAAATTTCATACCTACAATGATGTGTTTATACTGCCCTGTATACGATATGCTGTAATGTAAGTATAGTATTTATATTCAAATTGGTTTATTTTATAATTATATGGTAAAAATGTGAAAGTAAGCAATTTTTTAGTAATAGTGTGCTGTGACATTTTTGTATTTTGATATCTGATTTTGTAAGCAAGTAGTTTTTAAGTGAGGTGAAACTATGGGGTACACAAGACAAATCAAACTCTTGAAAGGGGTACAGTAGTCTGGAAAGGTTCAGAGCCTCTGCTTTAGCCCAGTAGCTAGAGAAGCCACTCTGCACCCTCATGCACCAACCTTCCGATAACCTGCTGAGGAGGAGGATGACAGGATCAGCATATCAGTGAATCCCTAACCCAACCGTGACTCACGTGGATCAGGACTCTGGACCACTCCAGGGGTGCAAGCTATGCTGGTTCTGACAGTTGAGGGACCCTCCACACTTGCAGATTTACTATCTACTGTACTGGTTAGTATGCAAAACGCACTTGTTTGCATTTGGTCTGCTCAGACTGGATTATGGCTTTTAATTGAGTAGGCACAATCTCTCCCCAGGTATGCTGCTTGCACACAGATGGAGGAGATTGTCATGTGTCTGCCCAACCATACCCATACATTGGCCATGCTACAGCAATAATCCAGTTTCTTCTCTGCTCCTTTTCCATTATCCTGGTCCCTGTATGAGGGAAGAAGCAATGAATGAGCAATCCCTGAGCTCCCTGGTCCTCAGAGACTGCTGTTATGAATGGTCCCTACACAGCCATACAAGATGTTGGGGGGTGGGGGGAGAGGGAAGCTCCTTGATTGACTCTCCACCCTGTACAACCACGCAAAGGCTTCTCACAATTTGGGCCCCAGCATTAGTGCAAATTAATGAGGGTCTACTATGTCTCTGACTCTACTTTCTGTGAAAAGAGAAAACTGAGGTAGACTTCATAAAATCTGATTAAATCCAGTTATCTATAGTTTTTTACAATGGATAATACAAAACTCCAGAAGATATTTCCTTAGCTGGAAGGATGTGCCCACTGAAGATTTTGACCTCCTCCTAACTCCATCACCCTTTTTTATTCTTCCTTTTTGCTATGCAAGCCACAGAAGTCCTTCCATTTTGGTTTCCATCTCAGGGCCCCGTCTCATTCTCCTTCCACAAGGGATTCTGTGGAGTTTATAAGTAAGAATTGGTCAGAGTTAAATTCCAGACGAAAATGTTGAAAGTAAGTGTTATGGCAGACAGCTTGTTCAGTTGAATTTTGTTCACTGAAAAGTATCCTTTTAAGTATATTCTGATTTTTAGAGTTTTCTTGGAGCAAATTACAGTGTTCATATTGGCCACTAGGACTCCAAATTTTGTGGCCGTTATAATGTGGCTGTTTAACAAAATTATAATACTTAACGTTTATGTAGTGTTTTACACTTCAAACCACTTCACAAACATTCACTTATTTATAATTCTGGACAATAAAAAGACCATTCGGACAATTTTCAAGTATACATTGCTCTAATTTTTATTTTAAAAAAAGAGGAGGGGGAAGAGCAAATAAACACAATTTATAAGTTTAGTCATTTTTAAGTAACATTCTTGACTTAAAAAAAAAAGAAGAAGAAGCGCTTAATCTTGAGCCAGATTCCTTTTCCAGCTGCCTTAACAGGTTGATTTCAGTTTAATTTACACAGCTGGACAGGTCTGCGGGTGGCTGGAAATGTTTTAGGTAGGTGGCCATTTACCACAAGGTGAATTAATATGCAGTGAATAGGAAATCTTGCAAGGACTTTTGCCCAAAGCGCATAAGTAAAAATCATTCTAACATGCCCATCAGTTTCTTTTAAAACATTTAAGGTTTGTTATCAGTTTGTGGATGGTTCCTGTTGAATCCCTAGATAGAACTCTGTAATGCAGTACCATATATCTACACAATGGTTCTCTGACAAGCTTAGCCAGAAACAAAAGAGCTGGAAGAGAGACATGAAAAACATACAAGAACTGAGTTATGCTGATGCATCAGAACATGCACATTAAAGTTAAAATTAAAAATAAAAAGCAAATTAAATGGAAGGAATGCTGGTGTCACTGACCTCAGTTTCAAATGAAGGGAGAGGCAGCCAATATCAGCATTTATATACTACATGTATCTCAGGAGAAATGCCTAAATTTAATAGAATACCATTGGTACAAGGGAACTGGATGTCTCTATTTGCTTATTGATTGATGAGAGGTATTTTTAGATATTGAAGAGCAAGGATGGTTCATCTGGGAAGAGTTTTATTTGAGATATGGTCATGACAACATCCTATAAAAGAATAATTTATGGAACAGAGTACAGGCTGGATGATTTTGAAGAAAACATGTTGGTATATCTGTGAATTTTAGAGGAAACATAAGCCACTTACCCCCCAGTCATTAACATCAGTAATACAGTGAAACCTGTGTTAGAGACCACCTTTGGTAGGCAACCTTTTCTAAAAGGTTACTGTCCCATAGTATCACCAATGCACTGAGCATAGTTTTACTCCACCTTTATTAAGCAACTGATTTTTGCTAGTTTTCTAATGGTCACTCAAGACAGGTTTCACTGTACTTAAATGGGTATGTCATAGCTTGCTATGATGTGTGTAAGTTCAGGAAATGGGGCAAACAAAATAAAGTAGCATACAATAGATTTCTCTCTCTGAGATATTTTCCATCTGTTTGGTGATAGTGGGTTGATTTTCTATGAATGAAAATGTATAAATTGAGTTATTTGTGGGGGATAAAACTTCATAGACTTTCTAGCTGTAACAGTATACACTTGAAGATTTATTTTAACTGAACTTCCCTTGTAAACATCTATAAAGAACGAACATTTAGAAAGTGAGCACCAGATTAGGGTAAGAGAACAAACTGGGTTGGGGGTGTGTGTGTGTATATATATTATATATAATTTTCATATATATATATATATATGTATATATATATATATGACAGTATTTTTCTTTCTCCTCAAACACTCTCTGGTCTGATCTGCAGTCCTTTCTGTTTGTTAATAATGCAAACTTGTGTTCCCACTACTAGGACCCTTGTTCCTCCCGACCCCCGCCTTTATGGTCTACACTCCCTGCCACATCTCTTCACTATTAAATTTTGTAAGCTGTTTGGGCCAGAGACTGTCCTTTATTTTATGCTTATACCCTCCTCCAGCACAATTGGAACTAAATCCCTATTTTAGGATGTCAGAGTCTATTGTAATATAAATAATAATATAATAGTCAAGCAATGTTCTGTCCCATATAAAATATACCACATCTATTGTGAATTCTCAAATGTGTAAGTTTTAAATTTGTTAACCACAAGTTTTCTTGCAAGTAAAATTTGATTTTATCAATGTGCATTGAAAGTAAATATGTGGGTTCATAACATGGGGAAGCAATTTCATTTTTAAGTTCAGAGTGGGTACTCAAAAAATGACATGGACATAATTTTTTCTTCTTTTGTGTTATCAGTGATTCTATAAAAGATGCTAAGTCAAATGTTGCTAGTGTTAGAAAAATTACTCTAACCAACATGTAACTACACAATTTGATCCAGTGTAGTAGATGCTGCAGAATAAAAGTGTCTTGCAGGTAAAACAGCAGAATAACCCCTAAATGAAGACTATACTGATTAATATTAATGTTCAGTTATTTCCATTCTCCCACTGATAAATATTTTTGTTTCCTTACAGACATTAATGAATGCCAGCTGCAAGGGGTATGCCCTAATGGTGAGTGTTTGAATACCATGGGCAGCTACAGATGTACCTGCAAAATGGGATTTGTGCCAGACCCTACTCTTTCAAGATGCATACGTAAGTAATAGAAATGATCTAAAACGGGGCTTTTTCCTTGCAGCATACAGTGAATTAAGCAGATTAGACTTTCAAACAAACTAGTGTTGATTAAAGATATTGTAATCATATATAGTTACAAAGAAGCATAAATCATCAAGTTAAAGATCTCTTAAATACAGGACAATAATCAAATAGGAAGATGCCATTCTGAATCACGAAGATAATGGATGACCCAGAGGATGCAGCTCCCGAAACCAGGAAATTTTCAAAGTTGCACAATCAACCATAATTCTGTCATTTCCTAATATTTGAGTGCTTGACTTTGCAACCTTAATGTTCTTTTAATGTAGTTTTTTGTATAATTTCTTAGGTTTTTAAACAAGCAAACTTTTAAAAAGTCCATCATGTGGCATCATATTGACACCCACATGGGTCATCAGCAGGGTTGGAATCTTTAGATCCACCATACAAATTTCTGGCACTTGAGCTCAGAGTAATTATAGCAATAGTAGGTTGTCATCATCTACGATGGAACAACTCTAGAGGGGGATGGGATACTTTGTCATTGTCAGTGGTTTCACAGATGAATGACTCGGGAGTCTTGGGTTGTTTTTTGAGTATGTATGTGTCAGTACGGAAATCACTCTAGGTGGGTATGCACCTCAGGAGTGCCAGATGGAGGTCTTTTGAAAAGCAATGTCCACACAAGCATCCTGTGCCTCCTTGTGCTCCTGCATGAGAGCATAAAGAGTGGAGCGACCAAGACCCTCCCTTAGTTTTCTCTTAATGCCCATTTCATTGAGATGGAACTTGGCAAGTGTTCAACCTGCTAATTCTTAGCTTCAGCTAAATCTTTTCAAAACCTGCAAAAACCTTCAGAACTCTTCTGATTCACTGATATATGACCACTGTAAACTATATCAATCCATATGGAGTGAATATTGATGGTCAGCGCCTCCTGCCCACCCTTTCTGTACAGACCCTTTGTACAGGACACCTCAACATGGCAGATCCAAAACCTGCAGTCTTCAAGGCCTGCCCATCCTGTAATAGACTAATTCCATAGAAGATGTTTGATGTGTCTGTCATTCTCTACAAGAGCAGGTAAGTCACAGGATACATGGTTGAAGCTTATCTCCTGGAGCAAACTAGGTCTGTTCAGATCCTGAGGAGAAGGCACGAGAATGCTAGTAGCAGACAAGCCAGATTTATTCAGTGCCCTGTCTAGCAAATGCCTAAGACCAATGCAAAGATGATGGGACTGCAAAAAGATCTGGCACCAACACCTCTGGCATGGAAGCAAACTCCGCTGGCACCGCAGACACCATCTGTACTAAAGTTGACACCTCTGGTATCAATGTCTGGCACCAAAAGGGAGCATTCCAAACACAGAATTAGAATCCTGAAATAGCTCCGTGACTTCCCACAAGATACTGTAAAGGTTCCAGAGAGAAATCCACCAAGCCCTACATGGCCTCACGGGCTGGTGATAAGGTGCATCCTGTGGCACAAAGATCTCTGGTACCAATCCTGGTTTTGGCAATATGCCCTGCAGCATCGATGGCTACAGCCTATCTCTCCAAGCTCAAGACTGGTTCATGGCTCTTGATCTGCAGGATGCATAGTTCCATATAGCTATCCATTGAGCCCACAGGTACTAACTAAGATTCACAGTGAGGCCCAACCATTATCAATACAGGGTTCCACTGTTTGGACTCTCCACACCACTGAGAGTATTCACAAAATGCCAGGCAGTAGGAGCCTTTAAGGAGAAAGGGAACCCACACCTACACATATCTCAATGACTGGCTGATCAGGGGCAGGCCCCAGCAGGTGGCCACTGCAGCCCTGGATTATATCCTCTCCCTTGTCTCTCAACTAGGACTCCTTGTGAGCTATGAGAAATTCTCTCTTAAAGCGTCACAGATGATGGTATTAATAGGAGCTGTGATCGACTCTCATTGGTGAGAAATGTTTTACCAGAGCACAGGTTCTGATCTCTCCAGTCAATGATGAAGGATCTAAAATCGAATCTGACAATAACGATGTATACAGGAGGTCAGACTAGAGGACTACAATCGTACCTTCTGGCATTGGAATCTATGAATTACTAGAATTACTAGGGGAAGCTAAAGTGGATGGGAACCTGGGAGGCAGTGACCATGAGGTGGTCGAGTTCAGGATCCTGACACAGGGAAGAAAGGAGAGCAGCAGAATACGGACCCTAGACTTCAGAAAAGCAGACTTTGACTCCCTCGGGGAACTGATGGGCAGGATCCCCTGGGAGAATAACATGAGGGGGAAAGGAGTCCAGGAGAGCTGGCTGTATTTTAAAGAATCCTTATTGAGGTTACAGGGACAAACCATCCCAATGTGTAGAAAGAATAGTAAATATGGCAAGTGACCAGCTTGGCTTAACAGTGAAATCCTTGCTGATCTTGAACACAAAAAAGAAGCTTACAAGAAGTGGAAGATTGGACAAATGACCAGGGAAGAGTATAAAAATATTGCTCGGGGATAAAAGAGTGAAATCAGGAAGGCCAAATCACACCTGGAGTTGCAGCTAGCAAGAGATGTTAAGAATAACAAGAAGGGTTTCTTCAGGTATGTTAGCAACAAGAAGAAAGTCAAGGAAAGTGTGGGCCCCTCTGAATGAGGGAGGCAACCTAGTGACAGAGAATGTGGAAAAAGCTAATGTACTCAATGCTTTTTTTTTGCCTCTGTCTTCACGAACAAGGTCAGCTCCCAGACTACTGCTCTGGGCATCACAGCATGGGGAGGAGGTGACCAGCCCTCTGTGGAGAAAGAAGTGGTTTGGGACTATTTAGAAAAGCTGGACAAGCACAAGTCCATGGGGCTGGATGCACTGCATCCGAGAGTGCTAAAGGAGTTGGCGGATGTGATTGCAGAGCCATTGGCCACTATCTTTGAAAACTCATGGCAATCTGGGGAAGTCCCGGACGACTGGAAAAAGGCTAATGTAGTGCCCATCTTTAAAGAAGGGAAGGAGGAGGATCCTGGGAACTACAGGCCAGTCAGCCTCACCTCAGTCCCTGGAAAAATCATGGAGCAGGTCCTCAAGGAATCAATTCTGAAGCACTTAGAGGAGAGGAGAGTGATCAGGAACAGTCAGCATGGATTCACCAAGGGCAAGTCATGCCTGACTAATCTAATTGCCTTCTATGACGAGATAACTGGCTCTATGAATGAGGGGAAAGCGGTCGACGTGTTGTTCCTTGACTTTAGCAAAGCTTTTGACACGGTCTCCCACAGTATTCTTGGCAGCAAATTAAAGAAGTATGGGCTGGATGAATGGACTATAAGGTGGATAGAAAGTTGGCTAGATTGTCGGGCTCAACGGGTAGTGATCAATGGCTCCATACCTAGGTGGCAGCCGGTATCAAGTGGAGTGCCCCAAGGGACGGTCCTGGGGCCGGTTTTGTTCAATATCTTCATTAATGATCTGGAGGATGGTGTGGATTGCACCCTCAGCTAGGTTGCAGATGACACTAAACTGTGAGGAGAGGTAGATACGCTGGAGGGTAGGGATAAGATACAGAGGGACCTAGACAAATTAGAGGATTGGGCCAAAAGAAATCTGATGAGGTTCAACAAGGACAAGTGCAGAGTCCTGCACTTAGGACGGAAGAATCCCATGCACCGCTACAGACTAGGGACCAAATGGCTCGGCAGCAGTTCTGCAGAAAAGGACCTAGGGCTTACAGTGGACGAGAAGCTGGTTATGAGTCAACAGTGTGCCCTTGTTGCCAAGAAGGCCAATGGCATTTTGGGATGTATAAGTAGGGGCATTGCCAGCAGATCGAGGGACGTGATCGTTCCCCTCTATTCGACATTGGTGAGGCCTCATCTGGAGTACTGTGTCCAGTTTTGGGCCCCACACTACAAGAAGGATGTGGAAAAATTGGAGAGAGTCCAGCGGAGGGCAACAAAAATGATTAGGGGACTGGAACACATGACTTATGAGGAGAGGCTGAGGGAACTGGGATTGTTTAGTCTGCGGAAGAGAAGAATGAGGGGGGATTTGATAGCTGCTTTCAACTACCTGAAAGGGGGTTCCAAAGAGGATGGATCTAGACTGTTCTCAGTGGTAGCTGATGACAGTACAAGGAGTAATGGTCTCAAGTTGCAGTGGAGGTGGTTTAGGTTGGATATTAGGAAAAACTTTTTCACTAGGAGGGTGGTGAAACACTGGAATGCGTTATCTAGGGAGGTGGTGGAATCTCCTTCCTTAAATATTTTTAAGGTCAGGCTTGACAAAGCCCTGGCTGGGATGATTTAGTTGGGGATTGGTCCTGCTTTGAGCAGGGGGTTGGACTAGATGACCACCTGAGGTCCCTTCCAACCCTGATATTGTATGATTCTATGAATGTCTAAGATTGCTATGTCACATGTCAATTTGCAGGTACATGATGCTGCGTGCCAGATTTCACCTGCAGCCCTTACAATTATGGCTGAGGTTGGAGTACTCCCCTTTCAAGCATCACAAGACCAAGAAAGTCGCAGTCCCACCCCAAGTCTTACCAGAACTAGCTCAATGGCTAGACTCAGAGAAAGTATGACGGGGGTTCCCTTCTGTCCCCTCCCCAGCAATGACACTCATTATAGGTGCCTGCCTGAACCATTTGCAGATGCAGGGGGCCCTGTCCCAGAATGAGCTGGAGCTGCATACAAACATCCTAGATCTCAGGGACATCCAGTTGGCCTGCATAGCGTTTCTGCCTCTTCTGCAGAATTGCAAGGTCCAGATCTTGATGGACAACACATCCACGAGGCACTGTATAAACAAGCAAGGGGCTCTCAATCATTCTCTCTCTGCCAGGAAGCCATCAGGTCATGGATCTGGTGCCTTCACCGCAGTGTAACTCCACTGGCTCTTCACCTTCCAAAACCAGAAATGACTTGGCAGATTTCTTAACCTATGAGTGGTCTCTGCAGATATCCAACATAGAGCCGATATTTTGCCAGGGAGGGCTCCCACAATAGAACTTTTTGATGCAGAGGACAACACTAAGTGCTTAAACATCTGTTGTAGAGGGGGCATGAGCTCAAGTTGCTTACCAGACTCCTTCCTGCTACAGTGATCTCCAGCCCTCCTATATGCCTTTCTCCCAGTTACCTCAAACGCAGGGTAATATCCAAAGTCAGATGAGACAGTACCACATTGATCCTAATAGCTCCCTATTGACCAAGACAGTTTTGGCTATCAGACCTCTTGCAAATATCCATTCGGATTCCCCTCCATCTCCTGATCTTCAGACATGATATCTCAGAACTATGTCAGTTATTGTACCCAGACCTGCAGTCATTTCACCTGGTGCCTTGGATGTTGGCTGATTGAGCAATGCTGACAGGAGCTGTTCTCACCAGGTTCTCATGTAGAGCAGGAAACCATCTACTAGGAATACCTACTCCTGCAAGTGGAAGCGGTTCTCCCTGTGAGCAATCCAGTATAATATGAAAACAGTAGAGGCCCTGATAGCAGACATTCTCAAATACATGCTGCACTTGAAACATGCCAGACTGGCTTTTAGGTCTGTCAAAATCCAAATTTCCAGCAATATCAGGTTGTAACTCTCTGATGCAATTACACTTGGTCTTCTCCCATCCAATGGTGCTGAGATTCTTCAAGGGCCTCCTGCATACTTATCTACCTGTTAGAGACCTGACTCCTATGTGGGATTTCAGCATTGTCCTCCTAAAACTTATGAGGCCTCTGTTCAAGCCACTATCGGATTGTTCAGTACATCACTTTGCTCTCATGGCAGTCTTTTATTACCTTGACCTGAATAATCAATGAGCTCCGTGCCCTTATGGATGTACCTCCTTACATGTTCTTTCACAGGGACAAGAGCGTTCTGAGACTGCACCCTAAGTTCATCCCTAAATTGGTCTCAAAGTTTCACCTGAATCAGTTGATTAACCTACTGGTCTTTTCCCCAAAGCCACACAAGACACCATGAGAGAAGAGGCTGCATAGTTTGGATGTTTCCACAACCTTGCTCTATACCTTGATAAGACCAAACCTTTTAGATTGTCTCCTCATCTTTTTATGGCTAAATCCAGCTTGTCAAAGAGTCAGCTATTCTAAGTGGATTACATAATGTATCTCCCTCCACCTGTTATCAGTCAAGGCACACTCATTCATGGTACATGCAGCATCTTTGGCCTGCTTCAGAAATGTGCCAATATCTCAGATCTGCAAAGCAGCAAAGTGGAAACTTTTGTCAAAAATTATTCACTTGACATGGTGGCTAAGTCTGATGCCAAGTTCAGAAAAGCAATACTTCAGTCTTTATTTCACTAATGCTGCTAAAGCTCCTCATTCCTGGCATTCTGAGGTGATACTGCTTGCCAGTCCCTTATAGTGGGTTCCACAGTGGCACGTTCTTAAAGATGAAAGAATGGTTACTTACCTACAGTAACTGTGGCTCTTCAAGATGTTGTAGTCAGTGTGGCTCCCATGAACCACCCTATGTTGCTGCTGTTTGGAATCCCCAGCAACACAGGCTTTGAATTATGAGGGAACTGAGGGAGGGTCACAGCTACTCTTCACTTTATGCCCTCATAAGGGAGCATGAAGAGGCACAGGGCACATGTGCAGCTCTGACAGACACTGCTATCAATAGGCTTTGATCTCGTTCATGAAACACATGTGTACGTATGGTGGGTTCCACAATGACAACATCGCAAAGAACTACAGTTACTGTAGGGTAAGTAACTATTCTTTCCATTTCAGGCTCTGGTGAGCAGTGTTCTCTAGTGGGCACAGACTCTTCTGCCTGTCCCCCATCCCCCCAGGTTTACCCCTTCTGCTTTGTTCCCTCCAACCTGTCTCAGCATCCATTCTGTCTCTTCTCCACGCTGGCTCCTCATCCCAGTCACATCCTCCTCACCTAGCCATTGCTGTATTAATTTAGGTGCAATAAATGGACCAAAGGTGTTAATGTAACCCGGTCACAGTCCAGTATTAAACAGTGTTAAACAAGGTCGGGGTTTGGTATACAGAGACCTCACCCTACTTAGTACCATGGCAAATACACAACTAAAAATCCTTTTAGCTTGTTATTAAAGATAAAGAAAAGAAGGAAAAACAACACATTTGAAATGTCAAGTATTAAATAAGGCTTTCATTTTAACAGCATCCCTTGTTCCTTTTCCCTTTAGCTGGAGAGAGCTTTTAGAAAGAAAAACCTCTTGTTTGATATCAGGGAGTAGCAGTATTAGTCTGTATCCACAAAAACAACAAGGAGTCCGGTGGCACCTTAAAGACCAACAGATTTATTTGAGCATCAGCTTTCGTAGGTAAAAACCCTGAATAAGTGGGGTTTTTACCCATGAAAGCTTATGCTCAAATAAATCTGTTAGTCTTTAAGGTGCCACCAGACTCCTTGTTGCTCTTGTTTGATAGACTGTTTAGATGGTATCTGAGTTGGTGATAACTGTCCTTTTGGGGAAGAGAGAATGTTAGTTGAGATGGGCTGGAGCTATTGTTGCTGCTGTGGTTAAAGTCCAATCCTGTTTCATCCCAGATGGTGTTTGGGATTCATCTGGAGCCAGCAGAGGTAGTGATGTCACCTGAGTCCCTATCTCTGGCCCATTCTGGTGAGGACATTTCTTAGGATCAGGATGCACAAGGCCCAGGGTACCAGGAGATGTAGGGGTTGGCAGCCATGATGGTGAAGCTCGCTCCAGTAGCCAATTTTTCTCCCAAAGTGTCTTTCCTTAAGGGAATAGTGGGTGGAATTGCTCATCCCCATTATCTTTTCCACTATTTAGGCTTAGTTTCTGACACACAAGTTTTGGTTCACTGATTTCTGGTTCCACACTTTTCTTGTTTACGAAGCATGATCTTAACACAGTCTTTGAATTATATCAGGAGGCCTTTTTGTTTGGACTAATTCAGTTTTTCTGTCCTGCTTTTGTACCTTTTCACATCAGCATTTGTTGTTATAGGTTATTGTGACATTGTATTAACTTTCACAGTTTTTACAGTTGAACTCATAACTAGGGTAAATTTGTAGGCCCAATTATCGCAACATGATTCCCAATCTCCACTCCTCAGGCTTCATCCCACATCCCAATTCTGTCTCCTTGCCCAGCAATTCCCTGTTCCTCCCTTCCCCCAGTTCCTCATCCAGTCTCTCACTCTTCCCTATCCTGACCTCCACTTCCCCCAGTCCACATTCCCTGTCCCAATCTCCTTCCCTGTCTCCTTATCCAAGCTTGGTGTGTCCCTGACCCTTCCCTGGCTCCTCGTCCCAGTCTCTTTGCCCAGCCAGTCCAGTTCTTCCCATCTGCCCATCATCCAATCTCTCCCCCCTTCACCCTCATCTCCTTCTCCCAGTTCCATTGGTTCTCTGTTCCAGTCTTCTTGCCCTGCAGTCTCCCAGTTTCCAAAATTGATGTTTTTCACACACAAAAATTGGTTTTCCCTCCTACGGATTTTGTATTGATTTTATATATTTTCTGAACAGCTCTAGATGGGAATGGTGTCTAATTGAATATTGCTTGGATCTTATAGTTAACATTGTCATTTAGGATCTTGAAGAGAGAATAAACAGCATGATACTGAATTGGTTGATGTTGCAAACAACATTTAGGACAGAGAAGTAAGTCAGAGGGATGTTGAGACATTTGAAATATGAAGTAACTATTTACATGGTAATATTTTGATATGAGCACCTTGTACTGGAATTCCACACATGACCCTTACTTATGATTACCAGCACTGAATGCTGCAATCACAGAAATTAGGTATGCAATATCCCTACCCCAAATTCCAAGTATACATGTCCTTACTGTGATACTTACCTTCACGGTTGATGACACCATGATCTTCCCTTTTGTTCAGGCATGTAATCTGGGTGAGAACTTGCTTCACCTTCCCTCTAAACATGCACATCCAGGTGATGTCTAAATCCTGCCACTCCTTCCTATACATTTCCTAAATATGATCTTTACTCACCGTCCGAACTGCTGAAACCACATAATTTTATTACTGTTACCTCTGTCCTCCCTCCCCCTTTCCCACCTGTTTTTTGTTAAACTCACTTGTTGTGCCTTGTTTCAAATTAGATTATAAACTCCTCTAGGCAAGAATTGTGTTTCCTGTGGGGTTTGTACAAAACCTAGCACAATGATTGAGCCACAGTCTTCATTGGACCCTTTAATGTTACCTCAATACAGATTAATAGTAATAATAATAAAACTACTCACATTAGAATCATGGCTTCTCCTTTCTGTCCCTCTCCATATTAGGTTGTCAAAAAGGATAGGATTACCAAAAGCCTCAGTAGTGCTGGTGATTATCATTCAGAGAAGGCATGTTTTATTTCTGGATGACGTGTCTGAGCCCCACTTGTGGAAAAACTTGATTTATTATTCTTTTAATGTAACAAAGTCTTTGCTCAGTGATATTGGGAAGGGAATGAGAAGAATGTATCTTTCCTTTTCTGCTTACCCTCACTAGAATGGAGCCAGCAGGGAGCTTTGGGAGGAGCTGTCACCTTGAAAGCAGAGATTGTGCAATGTCCCTTCCACTCAAAAATAGAGGTGGTGGGAACTCTATTGATATTATCGTGGAAAGGATGTGTGTGTACCTGAGGGTGGTAGGGACATGCTTTCTGACCACCATGGTACCAATACTTGTTACTCTTACAGCAGTTTGAGATGCATGCCAGATGGGTGCGGGTGCGGGTGCTGGTATCATGGTACTGCCAAGAAAATAGGTGCAACCTTAGAAATATGGAAAGGATTGAAGTTACATGTCCCAGGATTAATTCAAGTTTTGGGACAAATTAATTCAAGATCTGGGACAAATAATCTGGACTGCTGATACTTAGTGGGAGAAAGCTCTTCAGAATGCAGTAATGCGAAGGATACAACAAAATCACCCTTACAATTTTCCATTTTTGCTTCGTTGATAATGAGATTGCCACCTCAGTATTCTTCTTTCCTTTCCTCTGTGCTTGATGGAGGGAAAACCTGGGCAGTACTGTGAATACATAAGAAACTTTATTTAGTTATTTGGGGCAACTTAAAAAGTTTTATGTAGTTGTAGTGTGATAAAGTGGCAAAAAAAAGTCATGGCAGTTTAAGACTGCATAAGCAGAGGCATCACATAAGTCACATATTGTTCAGTGAAATTCCACCATGAAGATTAACAGAGATACTTGAAATGTTTGTTTCTAATTTCTGTTTTGTTGAATCTTTAACAAAAACATCTTTTCCCCAAAAAAATTTCATGGGTGTTGGAGTTAAGTAGGTATTAGCAAAGTGAAAAAGTTGTAAACAGCATGAATAAGAATAATGTCTTCCCTTAGTAAATCAGGCTTTACTTGCTTCATATTTCTGAGGTCATAAACTTATGACTTCTCCAGTTGACCATAGTGTCTTATAGGAAAAACAGGGTAGGCAATACCTGAATTTCTAATGTGAAAAGCTGGTGGGGGAGGGGGAAAAGGTATATAAAGCTCAATCTCTGCCCCTCTTTCCCCCAACCTTATGTAGCTGTGCCTTTGGAAGACACAACATAGCCCTAAATATTGTATCAGACATGCGTTCTGAGACTTAGTCACTGTCCTATGTTGGTGGCTGTTGATGCTCAAATATTAAATAACTTTTTTATAGTTTAAAAATTACATTGCAATTAGTTTGTATATATGCTCTGACATTTCCAGTTGATTTCCACGTCTCTGAAATCGTTGCCCTTATTTTGATTTAACTGAACTTTTCACCCAGTTCTGTCAACTTTTTTTTTTTTTGGGGGGGGGGGGGAATATTAAGGTTGGATGGATCTCAGCCTCATATTATGTCCACACTAGGCAAAGTTTATATCCTTTGTATGTGCAATGATCAAAAATATGCGAAGGCACTGTGATTTTCTTGGACCAGAGCAATTTTGAATCTCAGTGGAATATTTAATCTCATATATTTCAGGGGATAGATGGTAGAGCAAAGAGGTTGGGGTGAGGTGGAGCATGACCTGCAGCATTACTAGTTGATTATTTCAGCAAACAGCTCTTAAGTCTGGTTAAAGAAACAAACAGCAGGATAATCTAAAATTGTTCCCTTTATTCAGCTGTTTTAATTGCAAAATGTCTTTGTTGTCAGAACTAGAAATATTCAACCAGTTGTTGTTAAAATGTATAAAACACAGTGAAATGTAAATATGTAATTGCCTTGTCCATTTAAGAACAGCTGTCTGATATATAATACTCAAAATAGCCCTTTTGCAGTCCCATCTGTTTCTATGGCTTTGTAAGTCTGAGTGGTTGTGACTGTGTAGCCTGACAGTGTTCTGTATTACTGTTCACCTGCTTTAAGCTTATGCTGTAGTGCTCATGCATGGGAAAGAGAGCTGTTTCTAATTCTGTGTTTCTAGAGCATGGCAACTTCTGTGTGAATATCAGCTTTGATTCCTAAAATTATCAGTTTTATACTGTGTGTAGTGCTCGTCTGAATTCAGATGCTGTTGATCCCAAATAAGAAATCTTCCTTATATCCTGAGTACTGAGAGACCCAAGCATTTTTTAAAAAAATTGTTGGCAGATAGCAGTGTTAATCCTGTTCGCTGGTGATAGAACTCCTGTGGTGTTTCTCATGTAAACTCTAGCGTCCTCCTTCCCTTTTTGCTGCAGCTGATAATCCTATGGTCTCTGAAGAGAAAGGGCCCTGTTACCGGTTTGTCAGTGCAGGAAAGCAGTGCATGCACCCTCTCTCTGTTCAGCTCAGCAAGCAGCTCTGCTGTTGCAGTGTTGGCAAGGCCTGGGGCCCACACTGTGAGAAATGTCCCCTTCCAGGAACAGGTAAGAGGTGCCCAGAAAAACCTCAAACGCTCACCCACACACTGTATGCAGTATACATACTATATCACCTCCTACACTTTACCTATTTTTTGTGTCCTGTAGTTTCTTGCAGGTTTTGTAAATGCTAATAGAAAAATACAGTACAGCTTTTTTTGGTTTGGATAAACAAGCATTCATAAGAAAGATGGGATTTTCCGTTGCTATGTAATGGTAGGCTTCCAATTTAACAAATAAACCCATCTCAGTGTGTGGGGTTTTAAATTCCTAATTCCTGTAACATGAAGATAAGGTTAGTATACGGGGATCTGGATAAATTGAACCAAAGTGTCTTTAATACTTTTCAAACATAAAAGGCACAAACAAAATGATGGAAGGTTTTGGGAAATAGTTTGCTACGCCTGCATGCATTAAGTTTTCATTATAAATAGTGGAAGTTACATGTGGGCAAGTGTACTCCCCCTTTTTTCCCCCGATATGTTTCTAACACACTTTTGTAGGGTGGTGCCAAGGATGGTATTATCGGATTAGTAACAGCTGAAAAATTAAATATTACAAATTATTTTTGGCTGAAACAATCACTTGTGGCACACTTAGGATCAGATTCTGCCATCCTTACTTTGAGTAACATCTTATTCCGTGAGTAGTCCAGTTGGGTTTTGTTTTTTCAAAAAGGCTTGCTGAACAAAAAAGACGCATCAGTCATCAACTTGGTGCACCAAAGAGATGGGATCATTGGTTTTAGTGAAGCCACTCACAGACTAAGATACTACTCAATGTGAGTAGTAAGGATTGTTTCAGAGTGCCTATTATCTAATGTTACTTAAAACTTAAATATCAGAATTCTGAATCTTTTAAGGCTTCGTTTCAAGATTAGTTCACTGTTTCATTTGGATGTATGGTAAAACAAATGACTAAAAGCACTTAACATCAGTTCACTGTTCTGGCTCAATTTTATTACCATTATGTGTATTAAATTTAATAATTGTTTCAGTTGTGTTTAGTGGATTAGTGTATGTGTTTCCTGGATTTGTAGGTGAAAGAATAGAACTTGAACTATAATACACTGCGTTTACTGAAACTGCTGCTATAGAGGTCACTGGTATGATACCATACAGTATCAAAGGAAATTTTTGTTCTTATCTAGAACATGGTTTTATGGTACATTGGCTCATATTTTCAGAAGTGACTAGAAATGTTTGGGTGTCCAACGTAGAACATTGTAACAGGATCTAATTTTCAGAAAATACTGGGCCCCGTTAAGATGTTTGAATTTGGGCTCCAAAAACTGAAGCAATCAAAATCACTAGTCACTTTTGAATATTTGGGCCATTATTTCCAGTATGAATATTTGACTGATAGTTCATACATCAATGGTGACTTTTTAAGTCCGTCTGTTTTGCACTGTCAGACAAGTAATGCTTGAGCAGTTTTTACATGGAACAATATTCTCATCAGGTGACTAGTTATTTAATTGCAGGAACAATATTTGGTTCCTGTGAGAATTCTAAAGATCAGGAGGGTCTTTGTGTCCTTGGTCTAAATTAGAACTGAACAGATATCTTTTTGCAAAAGTTGTTTCTCAAATAAAAATAAGCGTTTTAATACTGTATGCTATTTATGTAATTGGAATGACTATTCTAATAAAATAAATTAACATATTAGTTTACTAGTGAGAGAATATAAAATATACAAAAAAGTCAATTATTAATATGGGAGCCTGATTCTGTGGGTGAAATCCTGGCCCAATTGAAGATAATAGGAGTTTGCCATTGACTTCAATGAAACTTGAATTTCACCCTACATCTTTTGCGTTACTAAATCTCCCATTGAACACACAGCAAAAAAATGTAGGATCCATAGTAAAAAAAATATATATCTATATGTGATGGGTTCACCAGAATGAAAAATATGTGGAGTACCGGTATATTTGGACATTATTTTGTAATATTGTTTTAGGCACCTAATTAAGTAGAACTTCTGTATGTAATCATTTTAGAAGTAAAAAACATATTTAAGGGCCACATTTTTAAAGGGACTTCAATCTGATCTCCACTTTTGTGTCCACAATTAATTAGAAGCACAAGTGAGGTTATATAGACATCAAACTACCTGATTTGTGACTTCAGTGAATTTGTAAACGACATCTTTTGTCCTTACAAAAATGCACCAGCAATTGACTGGAAGTGCAAAATTGGAAGCTGGCTTTACAACTTTACCCTGTAATATATTTTGAACCCCTTTTTAAGGTGGGTAAAACATGAGGTAGCCATTTAATAAAATATATTAGCATTTGCAAAAGTACGGTTCAAATTAGGAATGAAAAAGCATGCAATAGGCCAGATCGTGCCCTCCATCATAAAAAGATCTGGGAGGATCAAAATTAAATGGAAAAACTCAGCAAATTTTAAACTGCAGGATTTAAGCTGCATCACCCTCTTCAGCTGGCAAGGATTGGTGGTCTGTTGAAAAGTCTATGGGGACTCGCCTCCTACTCCATTAATGTTTCACAATATAGGGGTAGATCTTCCGCTTCTGTAAAGTGTCATCACTGGAACATGAAGGGCCAGATTTTCTTAGTTGCCCCCTGGGCACTATTGTCCCACATATCAACTTGATTGTGTTTAGAGCCGTGATGATAATAAGGCCCTGCTCCCACTAAACGCCTAACTTGTTTCTCTCCTCTACCAGCTGAGTTTTTCAAGCACTGAGCAAGAATCCACTATTTTCGGTGGGATGATCACAGAACCAGAGGCCCTCTGCATCTCGCTACAACTCCCAAACCTCAGAACCTGGAGTTCATGCAGAGGGACTAATGTGGGGTCAGAATAGATGCCGCTTAGCTTCAACTACCTTTTCTTCTGATAGATTTATGAGCAGGATTTCCACTCCTCCCTTCTAGAGATGATCTAACCATATATCAGCCCTCTTAGCAAGTACTAAAGAAATGCTCTTTTAAAAAATCCAGATGAAGTGTTGTTATTTTTTCTGCACATATGGAAAGGCATGTTATTTTTTGAATATTATACCATACTACAATATTTTGATCCTGTTCTGCGTGAATCAGAACAATGGATTCAGTATAAATTTTAAATTTCAGTGAGGCAAGACCACCACTGTATTTGAAGATAATATTGTAGGATGAAACAGGTACTATATATTTGGGGACCTTTTTGGAACCCTTACTTTTGGAGATATTTTGATATTAGTTTAATTTTATTTTTAAGAAAAAATAGACATCATTATGTTGTTGTAGATTTCTGAAAGACATGCCACAGGTTTCCTTTAAGTCATTTATTAATATCACATTTGAATTACTGAAAAATTTTTTATGTTTCATTTAAAGATTAATATATGACTAAATATTTTTTAAAATGAGAGATTTTTTTCATGTAAATTATAGCCATTGCCTACTTTTTAAATATGTTTACTTTTCTAAATAATACTGTTTCCAAAGTCAGATTGCTACACATGACTCTCTTAAAAACCCCAATCTAAAATATGCTTTTGCTGGTAACACTTTTTTTCAGTGGTCTCCTCCCCAACAAGGAGGAAAGTATCCAGCAGAACTTTTCAAATTGTAGGAGATCTTAGTATTTCACTGAAATAATCTTTTCCATAGTAAAATTTCATTCAATTTCACTTGTTCTGAGAGACTGATTTATAAACTAGGTAACTCCATGTTAGGACATATGGAGTATATCATGGTTTCACTAGTATTTTAACATTCATTATGGGCCTTATCCAAAGCCAACTGAAGTCTATGGAAAGACTTGCTCATGTGAGTTCAGTGTGGTCTAGATCAAGGAGTATGTTCGGTTTCTAGTGTAGTTGATTCATATATCTTAAATAAATGTTATAAATCAAGATTTTTCAGCTTGATGTCTCTGGTTCAGTGGTAGTAAGAAGCTACTTTTTATTCTTCGGCAACTTCAAAAAGGGAACTATAGAAATAATAAATCCTAGTTACTTATGCTCTATAAACAATGACAAGATGCAGATGCAAAGTCACCTCAGAAATAACATACTATGTGAATTAGATTAATTAAAAATGGTTCAGCTGTAGAGACATATTTAACACACCTGAAGAAAGAAATAATAAACTGGAGGATAAGCCTTTTGTAGAGGAATGAATTAAGTCCTAAAGTAATTTTTCAGAGGTATTCAATAATATTAGCATGCAATAATGTTTGTTCTTAAATGTAGCATATTTTGTTATAAAAATGTACATACAGTAGCAGAGTTGATTTGTGTTCATTATATTTTCCATTGTGTCAAAATATTGCACTTTTAGACTCTTAAAAGGAATATTTTCCCATCCCAAATCTAGCTGCTTTTAAGGAAATCTGCCCTGGTGGAATGGGTTATACGGTTTCTGGCTCTCATAGAAACAAGCTATATCATCACCCTGCAGTTAGAGTACAGCCACCTGTCATTGGCAAGACCCAGATTACTCAACCTGTTGCTAAAGGTACTTCTCCTCCACCTCTCCCAGCAAAGGAAGAGCCAGTGGAGGCACTGACCTTCTCACAGAAAAGTGAGCCCGAGGTGGCTGTGCAAGAAGGTGAGAGTGGAAAAGGATCTTGAACTGTAGTTTAGTAGATAGCTATAAATTTCTGTGCATGTACTTCTGTTTTACATCCTTTTTCTACAGTGTGTGTATAGAATTTGAGGGTTTTTAAATAATGAAGAGCTCCATGTCACTGGATGAATTATGCTACAGACTGTAGTTTCAGCCATTGTTATACAATAGCTCCCCTTATACACTGAAAACTCCACACAGAGAAAACCATAGTTCGGCTTAATTTCTGTGAGCAATAGAAACCGAAAATGTTTGTTCTATTATAAGGATTCCTGTAACAATATTAGGCATCTCTAAAATATGAAAAGTCTCATTACTGTCTTATTTCTTACAATGAGGCCTCTTTCTGTAAGTTTTTTCTCAATCTTTGCATGGGTTTCTGCAAGCTCCTCTAAATACCATTAGCAGCTTTAAAATGCCCTGTTTTTAACATGCTTAATATGAATGCAGAAGCAAAGAAACACAGACAGCCTGCAGCATGTGCAAAAATAAATGCATTGCCAACACGCTATTGGTGAACAGAATATAGGCAGGTAAAAATCTGATTGTGAGGAGTGTTGTGATGGTTTGGAGTCCTTTATATGTTATTTTCAAGAAGTAATTATGCAACTGGTGCACGGGGCAACAGTTGGAAGTGTCTGAGTAAATTTTGCAGAACTTCATGGGAAATACAGTCACCATAGCTTTACTTCTTCTAAGGATCGATTCCCTGGTGCTCCTTTAAAAAAAACAACCTAACATTTTAAATGAAAAAGCAAACAAACAATGTAAATAGACAATCTGTTTTGCAAATTGGAAAATCCTACCTTGAACTTGGCAGCCTTCATTCTGAAAAGCTGAGGGATATTTCTGGATCAGGAAGGTAGAAAAAATATGAGATATTTTTCAAGTAAGTGAGTTCCGTCTGCTATAATATGAGTTACATAAGTAGAGGGAGAGACTTGAGACTTTCCAGTCTTTGAAGAGGAATTGTCAACCTGTTTAGGCCTTGAAAGGAAAATAAAAACTATTTGGTATTTTAAAGGACTCAAGGGATTCTCTCTGTTCTAATTCCACCTTTTCAGTTGCTCATACCTTTCTTACACAGTTCCTTTTGAGCTGAAATTTTCCATGCTTAGTGTCAGCCCAAAAATGAAATTTACACTTTTTCTCACCAGAAATTTTGTGCGAGGATAAATCAAAACAACTGAAGCTAGAAATTCTAAGTTTTATAGAACTCAGGGAGATGTAAAAATACAGGAAAGTTTGAAGAAAATTGACTCACTAGTTTTAAAATTACACATTGAAAAAACACTGTGCTCACTTGAAGTCAGTAATGATGCTCATGCATGTTAGAATTTTTATTCTTTTTATGCATTTAATAAAACCTTTGAAATGCAAAATATTCTTAGGTTCTATACTCAATTTGTCTGCAATGCTTAAGAACTGGAGCTAGTAAGGAAATAGTTTTTGTTCCCATGGGGGAAAAAATGGGGTGGGGGGGTGTCTTAAAACCCCCACAGAAACTGGGGGGGAAATCAGTTTACAGCAATGGAAAACCATAACATTTCTACTGAAAACTAGCACTGAGCCAAAAGTGCTTAATTTTTGGTTGCTAGAAACAAACAAAAAAAATCAGGGTTTGATTTTTTTGGTGACACCCCCTTCTCCCAATTTTTATTTTTGTTTTGTTTAGTCAATATTGGATATTTTCCATGGAAATTTTCATTTTGACAAAAAAAGCCTTTTTTGGTGAAAAAATCACATTTTCAGTTAAACTTTGATCAACTCTATAAGAACACCTCTGCTAAGGATGCCTTGCTCCTGTGGTAAAGCCAGCAGAGATTGTAAGCTCCTCAAGTTGAGTATCTCCAGTTTAAGTAAGTTTCAACAGACCAAACAGGTCCATATCAAAAGATTTGCATGCTTCATTAATGACAGTTTCCTCACTTAAGGGTGGGTAAATTACAGGCCAGGGGCCTGCAGGGCTCATCAGCTCTGTAATGGGTAGCCTCACCGGGCTGGGGAGCCTTTAGCATAGCACTTATGCTACATCACAGGTGCATACTGGACCTAAAGCCAGCATCGCCTGCAACAAAAGGATCATCTCAGCAAAAGGGACTCCTCCAGTGGCATAGATCTGGGATAGAGGTTGCTATTCCACCCTTCCGCCTGTCTGCCAGTGTTGAGGGCAAAGCAAGGACTTCTCTGTGATTCACTAATTATGCTGGGGGCCAGCCTGGCATACAGTCAGCCCGGGATAAGTCATGCACCTCTTGAGAACGTATTGTGTGCTCCTTGGCTGTAATTAGGATGAATCCTCAAAGGAGAGGGAATAGAAACAGTGGCTGCACAGATGCTGTACCAGTTTTCTGACTGGAACAGGGACCAGGAATCTGGCCCAACATCTTTGAGGATCCAAACCATATTTTAAAAGTATTAAAGTCTGTTAGCAAATAGCATCCTTTAGAGACACTGCATTGGATTTATATTCAGGATAGTCTTTGAGACTTACATAGGTTGACAGTAGCCCTCTTTAAGGATTTAAAAGTCTCAGATATATCTATCAGAGGTTAGGATAATATAAAAATACCTAAGATGCATTATATTTTCAAGCTTAAATATTTAAACTAATGTTAGCGTAGTCATTTTTTTAAAGATTGTGAAGCAGTTGACAACATTTAGGGATTAACTAACTACCAACAAATTTTCATTTGTAAAATAAAGATTTTTTTTTTTAAATATGGAACTTTTGGGGACAAACTTGGCAAGAAAGTCATTTCTGTTTGTTTTATATTTTGCTACTTTACAATTTAAATACTGCACAACTGAGCAGATTAATACCAAAACAAAAATTCATTACAAAACAATAACTTGTATGTTTAACTACTTCAGTCAGGAGTGTGAAAAATTCACACCCCTGAGTGGCGTTCTTAAACTGACCTAAGTCCCTGTGTAGACAGTGCTAGGTTGATGAAAGAATTGGAGATGGGTTATGTATGCCAATGGGAGTATCCCTTCCATTGGCATAGGTAGTGTCTACACTGAAGCACCACAGCTGTGTTGCTGTAGCATTTTAAGTGTACACAAGCCCTAAATTTCACCAAAACCAGATACCATAATTAGGGCCCTACGAAATTCACAGCCATGAAAAACACGTCACGGACCGTGAAATCTGGTCTCCCCCATGAAATCTGTTGTGAAGTCTGGTCTTTTATGTCCTTTCACCTTATCAAAACAGATTTCTCAGAGGGGGAAACCAGTGTTTCTCAAAATGGGGGTCCTGATTCAAAAGAGGGTTGTGGGGGGATCGAAAGGTTATTGTGGGTGGGTCATGGTATTGCCACCTTACTTCTGTGCTGTCTTCAGAGCTGGGTGGCCAGCCGGAGAGCAGCGGCTGCTGCTGGCCAGGCACCCAGATCTGAAGGCGGCACCCCACCAGCAGCAGTGCAGAAGTAAGGGTGGCAATACCATACCATGCCACCCTTCTGTGCTGCTGCCTTCAGAGTTGGGTCAGGACCGTACAGATACAACACTGTGAAATTTCAGATTTAAATATCTGAAATTATGAAATTTAAGATTTTTAAAATCCTTTGAATGTGAAATTGACCAAAATGGACTGTGAATTTGGTAGGACCCTAACCATAATATACATGCTTAGTCCTTTCACACACTGTCTCATTACAATAGCGGTGCTGTACAATAATATAAAAAAAAATCATTTTCGCAGTCGTCATCTTGAGTTACTGGGCCAGATCATCAGCTAGGGTAAATCTGTGGAGCTCTGTTGAATTTGATGGCTTTATGTTGATTCACTCCAGTTAAGGATCCGTCCCATAATGTTTATCCCAAGTATTCCTTGAGCCAAATTCAGGAATTGCACATGTTTTTGATATGGTTAATTAGGGTCCTTCACCTCCCTTTTTCCCCTTAAATCACAAGAATATACACAAGGCTCACAACAATAACAATAACAAATCGCAATAACAGAACTACTACATAAAAACAAATGCTTTAAAATACAATTCCATAGTTTTGCAGGCATCACTGTGTTTCCCAGCAGCTCTGACAAGTTCTAGGAAAATTATATAAGAACTAGCTAATGGAGCTGAAAATTAGGGGATGAGATGGCAGGCTGTGTTATTTTATAGAGCCTGATTCTGACCTTGTTTTATGTCAGAATAAATCCACTGACTTTTGCAAAGTTACTTCTCATCTGTACGAGTCTGAGATCAGAATCAGGTCCATACTCCTTATGAGACAGCCAAGTGGAAATTGAACTGTGATGATAATTTCTTGATTAATTGTTTTTAAATGGTACTAAGGCCTGGAATGCACAAATAATTTCAGAACACATTAAAATGACTCATGTTTTTGACATTCTTTCTATTCAAACTAGTTAATTCCATTCCTTTTCTTTTCTTTTCTTTTCTTTTCTTTTCTTTCTGGTTTTAGTGGCAACTGCAGCCCCTGATCAGGTAAAACATGAATTCTTTATTATATGCTTTCACAAAATAACTACAGTACAATAGAGGATCCATGGGATTTGCATCCAGTTATGAGAAATGTACTGTATACGAGAATATAACAGTACTGTTTGAGGCTGTGGCAATTCAGACTCATTGGTAGTACACACATTGTTTAATTTTCCACTGAAATTTACCAGTAACCATTAAAAAGCATCAGTCATAGTTGCTTAGGGCTAAAACTGGGATTCATCATATGTTCATAAAGGTTAGGGCTCTGATTCATCACTTCATCTGTATTCAACAACTCACTTAATTGTGCTTAATTGTAGGCACACGCCCAAGTCCCATTGCTTCAATGGACTTTAAGTATGTGCTTAAGTGCTATCCTGAATGGGGATGCTTCCCTGAATTGAGGGCTAGATGAACAGCATGCAAGAGTACCACTAACAAAAATGTCCATGATGAGGTTAAATAGGGAAGTCATACAGACTGATCTGGATTGCTTGGTAGGCTGAGCCCATTCAAATAAAATATGTTTTAATATAGCCAAATGGAAGGTCATACCTCTAGGAACAAGGAACACAGGCCATCCCTAAAGAGTGGAGGACTGTATCATGAAAAGCAGTGACTCTGAATAGGATTTAGGGGTCATAGTGGACAAGCAACTTTACTGGAGCTCCTAATGCGATTCTATGGCAAAAAGGATTAATGCAATTCTTGGCTGTATCAACAGGGAAGTAGTGAGTAGGAGTAGGGAGCAGATTTTGCCTCTGTATACAGCATTTGTGAGACTGATACTGGAATAGTGTATACATTTCTGGCATCAGCATTTTTAAGAGGATGTTGAAAAATTGGAGACAGTGAAGAAAAGAGCTAAAAATTATTTGAAAGCTGGAGAATATGTATAACAGTGAGAGACATAAAGAGCTCAATCTGTTTGGCTTATTAAAAAAAAAAGATTGAAAGGCGACTTGATTACAGTGTATAAGTACCTCCATGGGAAGAAAATATAGGACGCTCAAAGACTCTTTAAGCTAGCAGAGAAAGGCAGAACAAGAACTAATGACTGGAAGCTGAACCCAGACAAATTCAAATTAGAAATGAGGCACAAATTTTTAACAGTGAGTATGATTAACCATTAGAACACACTACCAAAGGAAGTGGTGGATTCTCCATCTCTTCATGTCTTCAGATTGAGACGGGAAACTTTTGGAAGATAGAAACTTAGTCAAACACAAGTTATTGGGCTCAATATTGGGGTAACTGGGTGAAATTTAATGGTCCTTGTTATACAGGAGTGCAGATTAGAGGATCGTCACTTTTGACCTTAAACTCTGTGAATCTCTGAATCAGTATAGTTTACTACTTTCCTCCGTATGAAGCTATATAATGATAAGAACTTTCAGCTCCTAGTTACAGAAGTAATCAAAATGCTTTTAAAAATAAAATATTGATAATTAGATATCACACAAATAATGAGCTTATTGAGTATTTGTTTATTTACTCCAGTGACAGTTTTGCCTAATTAAGAAATGTAAACCAGGCCCCCCTAAAGTAGAGCAATATATTGCAGTGGGCAGTGTATTATACTTTCTGCTTTGATTTGTTAGGGATAACAATAGCTATGCTTCATTTCACACCTCCATAGTGATGCAAGCATCTCTAACTTATGAAAATAAAGTCTAATACAATGACCATTGTAATAAGTTCTCTGTCAGCCAAAGGCCTGCAGATGCCCATGAGTGTGCCCTATATTTGTGATAGAGTTATATTTATAAAATATAAAATTGCACTCTAAACTGCAATTAAATACATTTTTGAACTATTCTAAAGTGAGAGATGGGGCTGCTCATGAGTGGTAACACCAATGTGGAACTAGAACCCTTATGAGTAACCACTTCAGATAATGGCAGTATTGCATGGTATGCCACCATTATTTCATATTTTAATTAGTAATACTTAGTTTGCTATTAACACGTAATAGGTATGGAAGAACAGCAACTGTTTTCCCAGACAACAGTTTCCCACACAACTCAGAAAACTGCATTAAAATCACATCTTCAAATTGTAAATTTTTAAATATTTTCTTAGGAATTAGTTTCACTTGATGACCAAGAAAAACCTGTGCTAGAGCCTGGTCAACCTCAGCTTTCTCCTGGGATTTCAACAATTAACCTGCATCCACAATTTCCAGGTAGCTCTTTTTGACTCCTCCTCCTTTAGCGGATTGACAGTACTTGTGAATCAAAGAATGGAATACTACATTTTGCTATATGTTCCTTTCTGTTTCAGAATCTAATTGCTAATTTGAAACTCTGGATTCACAAATTTAGGGCCTGATCCTGCAATAATTTTACTCCTGCAAGTGATCCTTACAAGAATGGCCCCATTAAAGTCAGTTGGACTACTTGTGTAAGTGCGTGCAGAACTGGTCCCCCCGAGTCCAGTTCTGCAGATGCTCTGTACACACAGCTCCCATTGAAGTCAATAGGAGTGTTATGAGGGGATTGTAATGGAAGGATTGTACTGTAAGGAGTGAAATTCTTTACCTAGGAAAATTCTAAGTGGAATAATAATACAAAACAACAACTAAACTTTGTAACATTATTATTAAAAATGTGCTAAGTGCTTTAGAGAATGAATACAGAAACATTTTCTCTGCCCCAAAGAAATTACACTCTAACTTCAAACTGGATACAGCATTTGAGAGTAATAATCCAAAGGTGCAAAAATAAGAAGGTTGACAATTAGACCACACGATGACTGTTACTGAGTGTGCACATCTTGGTTCCATTCAAGTTACTGTTGTTCTTAATGGTAAATTGGTGCACTACTTGTAGCAACATGGAAGACGTGGGTTTTTTGAAGGGATATTCATTAGAAGATGGTAGTGGCTTGGCAAACAGGTTTTGTGAGAGCATTCAATGAACAGGAGGCAGAATGTTAAAAGTCATAGATCCAGGATCAGAGGGGTAGCCGTGTTAGACTGGATCTGTAAAAGCGGCAAAGAGTCCTGCGGCACCTTATAGACACACAAGCTTTCGTGGGTGATGGTGTGGCTGATCTGGTTAGGTCCTGTGATGGTGTCGCTGGTGTAGATATGTGGGCAGAGTTGGCATCGAGGTTTGTTGCATGGATTGGTTCCTGAGTTAGAGTTCAGCAACCACTTGTGCTGTGGCATCATCAAGGATACTGTTCCTGACTGCTTGTATTCCATTGTGCGTGGGATGTTTGTGTAGCACAACTGATTGCTGAGCTCTGTGACTTTATCCTCATGCACAATTATTTCAAATTTGGTGACAGTATATGCCTCCAGACCAGTGGCACTGCTATGAGCACCCGCATGGCCCCACAATATGCCAACGTTTTTATGGCTGACCTGGAACAACGCTTCCTCAGCTCTCGTCCACTCACGCCCCTTCTCTGCCTACACTACATTGATGACATCTTCATCATCTGGACCCCTGGGAAGGAAACCCTGGAAGAATTCCACCACGATTTCAATAGCTTCCACCCCACCATCAACCTCAGCCTGGACCAATCTACATGGGAGGTCCACTTCCAAGGCACCACGGTGCAAATAAGCAACGGTCACATTAACACCACTCTATACCGAAAACCCACCGACCGCTATGCCCACCTTCATGCCTCCAGCTTCCATCCCGGACACACCACATGATCCATTGTCTACAGCCAAGTGCTGAGGAACAACTGCATTTGCTCCAACCCCTCAGAGACCAACACCTACAAGATCTTCACCAAGCATTCTCAAAACTACGATATCCACACGAGGAAATAAGGAAACAGATCAACAGAGCCAGACGTGTACCCAGAAGCCTCCTGCTGCAAGACAAGCCCAAGAAAGAAACCAACAGAACTCCACTGGCCATCACATATAGTCCTCAGCTAAAACCTCTCCAACGCATCATCAGTGATCTACAACCCATCCTGGACAACGATCCCTCACTTTCACAGGCCGTGGGAGGCAGGCCAGTCCTCGCCCACAGACAACCCGCCAACCTGAAGCATATTCTCACCAGCAACGACACACCGCACCATAGTAACTCTAACTCAGGAACCAATCCATGCAACAAACCTCGATGCCAACTCTGCCCACATATCTACACCAGCGACACCATCACAGGACCTAACCAGATCAGCCACACCATCACCGGTTCATTCACCTGCGTGTCCACCAATGTAATATACGCCATCATGTGCCAGCAATGCCCCTCTGCTGTGTACATTGGTCAAACTGGACAGTCCCTACGTAAAAGGATAGATGGACACAAATCAGATATTGGGAATGGCAATATACAAAAACCTGTATGAGAACACTTCAACCTCCCTGGACACACAATAGCAGATTTAAAGGTAGCCATCCTGCAGCAAAAAAACTTCAGGACCAGACTTCAAAGAGAAACGTCTGAGCTTCAGTTCATTTGCAAATTTGACACCATCAGCTCAGGCTTAAATAAAGACTGTGAATGGCTAGCCAAGTACAAAAGCAGTTTTTCCACCCTTGGTGTTCACACCTTAACTGCTAGAAAAGGGCCTCATCCTCCCTGATTGAACTAACCTCGATATCCCTAGCCTGATTCTTGCTCGCATATGTATACCTGCCTCTGGAAATTTCCACTACATACATCCGACGAAGTGGGTATTCACCCACGAAAGCTTATGCTCCAATATGTCTGGTAGTCTATAAGGTGCCACAGGACTCTTTGCCGCTTTTATAGATCCAGGAGTGGAAGAAGGAAATGGGAGTAGAAGGGGTTGCGGTTGGCATCACTGAAGGAGCAAAAGGTAGGCAAAGTGTTAAGAGTCAAACACAGATATTGTAGGCTGAGGTGAAATGGTGGATGACCTTGAATATGAGAACAAGAAGTTTGAAGTCCATTGTGCTGTGGGTACAATCCACCTCTGATAATGGGGACTCTCATTGAGGTGCCTAAATCTAGATTTAGATGTCTAAATTTAGGTGCAAAAAATTTGGCCACTAGACATTATTTGTTTAACCCAGTACAAAGGTTTTTTTCCTCAAGTGGTGTAATGATAAAAACCTCAAACTGTTTTTCTTATTTAGAATCAGACACGTAAATTACAAAAAGTCTTCATACTGTCAGATTAGTTCAATACTGTGTGTGTTATGTGTTGAAATATATCTTAAATATGATTGTTTTCCATTCTATGTCAAACAGCAGTGATTGAAAAAACCTCCCCTCCCCTGCCTGTTGAAGTTGCCCCTGAAGTTTCTACTTCAAGTGCAAGTCAAGTAATTGCACCTACTCAAGTTACAGGTATGGTACAAATAGGGTAAGATATGACTCTGAACACATTCCTGATAATAACACCTAACTAGTACCACACTACCGTTGTATTGTAATAGAAAATAGACTGTAACAGTAGAGCACAGGGAATACTTAACTAGGAGGTACAACATAGGAGGGCAAAATAACACCGTAAGGAGTATGTTTTCAGCAGAGTTAGGACTTGGGCTCCCTTGGTTGCAAGTACAGTTTGCTTCCTCATTTTTATGCCCACAAAATAAATGGTGGGTGAAAATCTGAATAATTCCACCTTTAGATATCTGATCTGCTCCACAGTCAGGTAGTTAATATTCAGATTTGCACCCACAATTGAATTGTGGGTATAAAAATGCAAGCACAATGTGTAATCATAGAAAAAGGATGTGAAATGGTTTTTTACATGTTTGTACAGTGCCTAGCGCAATGGGACTCTGATCCATGATTGGGATTCCTAGAGACTACCATAATATTACTACTACAAATTATAATTAATATTTAATAGTCAAGATAGACTGCTCAATGAAGGGAAAGGTGATCAACATAACAATGGGAGTCCATTGTAGAGGATGCACTGTTCATGCTCCAGCATAAACATGAAAACTTTTGCTGCATGAAGTAAGTTCAAATTAGCTGCCTTGTTGGAGGGGCAAGTATGTATCCCTGAGTGACAGGGGAAGACTCAGAGGCAGCCATGCCATTAGAAGAAGTAATCAACAGGCTGTTGTGAGAGACACCAATGATGGATAAAACATTGGTAGAAACCACAGCAATAGAGGAGGACGCAGAAATTGAAAGCTATCAGAAGGCAAAGATAAGAATGGGATGAATAAAGCCTGTGAGAATTCTTTGCACTTTGAGACTGCAGAGGGATAACTAACCCTGGATAACCTTATGAAGGTGAGAAGACATTGGAAGACAGTGAGCAAGCTGAGGACACTGAAAAGAAGTGTGAGAAGCTACTTTAATTATACTGTAGATTACTAAACATCAAGGATTGTGAATTAAATGTAATACAAAGAGGAGAAAAAGAGCAGGACAGAGAACTGTGTCCTGTAACTCCAAATGTGATGTATCGGCTCAGTGAATATCACACATGGTCTAATCCTACTCTCATTGAAATCAAGGGTAAAAGTTCCTTTGGCTTCAGAGGTCCAGGATCAGAGAAGTGGACAGCAAGAATGACCCTACACATTGTTATCTACACTGGTGCTTATGTCAAGACATAGCAGCTGAATGAAAAGCATCACAGACAATTTCAGATACTTGGGGCAAAACCTGCAATGACTTCAGCGGGGTCCACATTTCACCCCTGGTCAAAATTGAAGATTACTTCCATGCTGATGTTTCCAAAATTATTCTGCTAGTACTAAGGCAAAAAAAATCATGCTTGTGGGTATAAATTAGTTACTGTTCCAGCTCCAGCCCAGATCTTCACCAGTCTAGCTTCCATCTACTTCACTCCACTGAAACTGCTCTCTCCAAGGTGTCCAACAGGCTCTTCCTGGTCAAATCTGAAGGCCAGCACAATTCCCAGCCTCATCCTTTTGGATGTCTCTATGTTTTTGACACTGTCTGTCAATCTGTACACTTTGCTTGTCCTCTCTGGGTTCTCCTTCTGCCACTCTGGCATCTCTTTTGGCATGTCTGCCTCTTCCTCACTCCCACTTCTGTGTAGATTCCTCATGGATCTATTCTTAGTCCTCCACTTTTTTTTTTTTTTACACACTTTCTTTGGCTAATCTCATCCATTTGCATGGCTTCAACTAATATCTCAATGCTAACTAATAAATTTATCTATCGACTCCTGGCTCATTCAGTCCTCTATTTCACCCTGCCTCTTACATCTCCTGGATGTGTCTCCCTCAATTTAAACATAATACTGTCAAATATGAATTTATCTTTTCTCTCACATACTTTCTGCTGTGCTTTTTCTCTGCCACTATCATCCTCCCTATTCTCAGGACAGTAACCTGGAGCCATCCTTTCATATTCTCAATTTCCCCACACTTTCAGGTCATATCCAGATCTTCTCACTTCCTCCACCATGTTATCTCTAAGGAATGACACTTTCTTTCTTATCTATACAACTAAAACTCCATCAGCTCCAGTCTTGATGACTGATTTAATATTTGAATGATGACTGAGGCAGCATAGTTTATTAATTTAACAAACAACTTAAAAAGGACCTTTTATGAAAACTCCTGAAATCACTAAAAGTTCGTTTTGATGTTGGGAATAGGTAGGACTTGATTTCTCCACCTGTCACTTACTTTGTATTACTGCTTGCAGTGTTTCTTTTCCAGCTCATCCCATTTTTCTCGTGACAGAGTGTCCGCAATCAGTAGGTGATATCAGAGGTGACTAGAAGGCTCGTATCATACTTTTGGATTTAAGTAATACCTGTATCCTTGAGGCTGTTCTTTCTTGTGAAGTGCAGTCATTTTTTTATAGTCAGTGTCCAACACAGAAGCTACATCAGTAGAGAAAAATCATGAAACATATTCATGGCCTAACATCACTTTTTTTAATTTGCAAAAACATTTTCTTTACAGCTATCATAGCTGTTATGGCACACATGACAGGCAGCCATTCAGTTCCATGTATCTGTAACAATACTCCCCACAGTCTTTCTGGTGAAGCATTGTTGTGGAGAGTTTTCTCTCTTTCACTGGGTCAGATAAATTGAAGCACTGGTGTTGATGTTTCTGTATGTGCCAAATCTGAGTGCGCTCTCATGATCTGGCATTCATGCCCTTCCTCAGTCTTTGTGAGTTATTTTCTTAGATACGTTATTTAAACTTCATAGCTGGGTATGAACTTACTGATCTACTTCAGCATGCCTTGCAATCTCTGAATTCCTTTTTTATCTTTGTGTCTGTGCACAGTCAGTATAATTTAAATATTAGAATCAGTAAACATTGTTCCCTTTGTGACCAGTTTCCCATCTAAGCAGGTGATTTAAGTTGTTTGAAATTGACAGTTTGCCTTATCCCACTTAATGTTGTTTTTTCTTGCAATTTTCAGTACTCTTCACAGTTGTTCCTGATGTTCTCCTGCAAGACCTTCTTGTATCTAGGACAGATTGTTATGAGGTGAAATACTTCCAGCGCAAAACATGTTCCAAAAGGCAATCTCAGGAAACATTATCTGCCAAATGGTTACTGAAAGTACAAGTCTTGGAGATTTCAGTGTCCATGGGAATCTGCCAAATCCTTGTGATGTATCTGATTTGCTGAAAAAATTGGCTCCTGCCATGTCAGCAAACATTTCATACCTTGTGGGCAAGAAGAAATATATCTTCTAAATTGTCTTGTTCAACTCCTTGAAGTCAGGTCAAAGTCTGAGCCAGCTCCTTTTGTCTCTATAGTTGCCAAGGAGTGAACCCAGTCTGTCAGCTCTTCAGAATAATCCCATTTGCTGTCATGTTTTCTAGCTTTCCCTAGGCTTGTGGAGCATTTAGGGTGGCATATATAACAAGCTTTGTCTCTTCCCATAATTGCATCTTGTAAGTAACTGGGAAACACCCTTTTCCCGTGAACATGTCTTCATATGCCACAAATAGATTGTTCACATCTGGTTGAGGTTTGCTAGCAGACTTGTCATTCAGACTCTTCATGACATACCCCTCTTGATTAGACCTACCACCTCATATGTGTGTAAGATCAAGTCTGGTCACTTTCCTCAATGTGCTATGTGTCACAAACTCTCGTTTTACCGTTAACCCTTTTTCCCCTCAGTGACAGTTCACATTCACTCAGAAGTGGAATTTGTTCCTCACATATAACCAGTCGTGCATATTTTTTAGCCATTCATTTGATTTTGCAGCTTCTTTCTTTGATGGATTTCTGAATAACATTTTGCCTTCACTTGAGTTCTTAGTCACTCTTTACAGCCACGATCTGCATTCTTCTTTGTTATACCGCTTGGCATTCAAATATTACCTTTTCCAGTGCCAAGTCCATGTCTCATAGTAGCATTTCACATGACTTTTTATAATTGCACCCCAAAGGAATTTGATCTTTAATGAGGGATTTTAATAATCTTCATACACAATTCATGGTCCTTATCCAGAAAATATATCGTCCATAGGTAACATTCTTTCATGTAACACACTAGTGCTCAAACCTTTTTAATAGTTTTTCAAAGCTTTCTTACCTTTCCTCCTCCTCTTTGACTTGAAAGGTTTCCATTTGGACACCATTTCAACAGCAAATATCCTGAATCCTAGACTTGCAAGGTTGGTAAAGAGGGCTTAAATTAAGTTTAAGGACAAAACTAATGAAATTGCATTCTAAGACAGAATGTTTTGAAATTTAAAATGAGGTTGATATTGTGAGCGGTCTACAAAAAAAAATCCTCATATTTAACCAAGTTGTCATACTGCTCATAATAAAGTAGCCAAATCTATATTTCACATAATTAGGAAATGTGTGTTTTCATAGACAGCCTGCTGTGATATTGCTAAAAACTGCAGTCTGAAAATAATTCTGTAATCTGCTACAGCTAACAGTTTAACATCTATGATTATTTTCATTTTACTCTATCTTCACTTTTGATTTGCATATGCACACACTTGACTTGTGGGGGGGGCAGGAAGGGGAGAGGGAAGAGTCATCTGACCGTAGGTCTGTTAGGCGCTCAAGGTAAGTTGGACCGATCAGTGTGGTCACAAGTGACTTCAGTGTTCCTCTCCTTTTAGCTGGAATAACTGAATATCACCCATTTACAGAACTATTTAAGATAGTTTGTAATAAGTTTTTTCTCTGTGTGTGTGTGTGTGTGTGTATCTAGAAATCAATGAGTGCACAGTGAACCCTGATATCTGCGGAGCAGGACACTGCGTTAATTTGCCTGTGGGATACACCTGCATCTGCTATGATGGGTACACGCTGAATGATCAACAGACAAAATGCTCTGGTATGAAAGAACTTCTTCAATAATCTAAAGTAATCACTGTATGAAGCATTTTCAAATATAGAGTGTTCCTGCAAGGTGCTATGTAGAATGTAGAAATCCTCTTCTGTACATGCCAAAACTACTCAAAAATGTAATTTTTGTATATCAAGAAATATTTGCCAAAAGCGGGCTCCAGTGAACCTTTCAGCCAGTCAAAGACTAATGGAATTTTTTAAAAAACTTTTGTGTGTGTGAACTTAGTGCTCATGAAAGGTCTCACTGAAATCACTAGAAGTTGAGGTTAATAAGCAGGAAACCATTTTAACTTGTCTGACCTGTCTCAATGAGTGTGTGTTTGACAAATATCTAGAGCATGGTGAATGTCAAAATCTGTTTTACTCGTGGGTTCAATCATGCTTTGGAGGCACTAGTCTGCATTTTGGGAGATGCAGGATCACACCACCCCATGAGGTGCTCTGAGAGGGATCCTGCCTCAGGGAAACAGAATTTCTCTCAGATTTCCCCAGTGCACATTGGACTGTGCTGCTGCTACTATCCTTCTGAGAGTGCAGTTGACTCTCTTATGCTGGCTAATGAGGAGTGGGTTGAGCAAGAAGCGGTTACCCTCGCGCCTTTCCTGCCTTCTTTGGGATGCCTTGCATTGCGTGGTTGCTAGGAAGATGTAGACCTTGTGCTCTAGGGCAGTAGCTTTGAACCTTTCCAGACTACTGTACCCCTTTCAGGAGTCTGATTTGTCTTGAATAGCCCCAGGTTTCACCTCACTTAAAAACTACTTGCTCACAAAATCAGATATAAAAATACAAAAGTGTCACAACACACTATTACTGAAAAAGTGCTTACTTTCTAATTTTTACCATATAATAAAATAAATCAATTGGAATATAAATATTCTGCTTACATTTCAGTGTATAGTATATAGAGCAGTATAAACAAGTCATTGCCAGTTTGAAATTTTAGCTTGTACTGACTTCGCTAGTGTTTTTTATGTAGCCTGTTGTAAAGCTAAGCAAATATTTAGATGAGTTAATGTACCCACTGGAAGACCTCTGCGTACCCCGCGTTGAGAACCACTGATGTAATCCATCTCACCATGCTGAGGCAGGACCAAGTATACTTTACGTATTTGAAGGATGAATCAGTCCTTTCTCTGCATTTTTTCTTTAAAAATAATAAATAAAGTTATATATGCAAACATTCTATTAATGCAGTTTTATTGGTGAGATTTTACATGTCCAGGAACCAGAAGTTCAGACTTATGGTGCCCACAGCAACTATAGTTAAGCCATATGTTACTTATATTACCATATTTTACTTATATTAAGGCATTAAAGTTAACACTATATACAAGAATACAAAAGGCTGCTTGTGAATTACAGCAGATGATCAGTCACAACTGAATCAGGAATCAAGTTCCTGACTTCTGTGTAAACAAAATGTCAACTGTAATACTGAATGAACACAGTAATTTTTACGTTTGATTGTATTATATTTTCAAATGTTCCGTTACTCATTTTTACTTTATCAGAAAGTCAATAACTACTCAAAAATAATACCTCTCCTGACTGGTGCGAATACACTATTTATTTAAATACATTTTATACAAATACACCTAGAATAATGAAGATTTAAAATTCTTATAATTGTATAGCAATGCCAGTGCTTAATATGGGGAGTACCACAAATACTGTTGTAGCATTAATTACTTGCAAATGGAGATTTGAATCGTGTCCACTGTTTAGTCTTTACATAATTGCGGTACTCCTAGAGCTTAAGCCAGTAAGCCTGATTTTCCCATCTACAACGATTTGATATACCCTTCTTGAGGCTGTTTAAGAGAACAAAGTGTTATAGGCTTTCAAACAGTTAAACTCATTACAAGCCCTGTCTTTTCAAATGCACGTATTTGTTGGGTGGGGTGGGGAAAAGACTCATGTCCAATTATGTTCCATTTTTCAATATCCTTATATTTTTATTTCTTAAACAGATATCAATGAGTGTGCTCAGACTCCCCATCTGTGCTCCCTTGGGCACTGTGAAAATACAGAAGGGAGTTTCCTGTGCATTTGCCAGACAGGATTCATGGCCAATGAAGAAGGAACAGAATGCATTGGTAACCACTGCTCTTCTTTATTAAAATGATGATGAGAATAATAATTTTAAAACTAATCATTCAGAGCCTGAGCCAAAGTTAATTGAAGTCATTGAAAATACTCCCTTTGCACTCAGTGAGCATTGAATCAGGCCCTAAAGCCCAGATCCTCAAAATCAATGTCAGTTTGGCACCTAAATACCTTTGAGGATGGGGCCTAAGAGATCAATATAATGTTTTCTTCATTACATATTTGTTAGGAAGCAGGCAAAAAACCCCAAACCCTACCCCAAGGTGTTTTTATGTGTATAGCTACAGAGGGACATGGTTAACCACATTGAGTGTTGACAATTATTTATTTTAAAAGTTATTGCTTTTTGCAGATATGAAATCAAGAGTCTCCCTGATCATTTTTTTTATTTTCCCCTCAACTGATTGGCTGCAGGGTGAGATATTTAAAAAAAATTACAAAACAACTCCTTACCTCACAACTGTCCCAAATTTGGTAGAACAATCTGCTTTTCCACAGTTTTCCTTAGAATTACCCAACTGTCTGTTCTTGCCATCTGTAAGCCCCACAGTGTGAATACACTATTCATGTAACATTTATATGTTGCCTTGATCACTCTTCTCTCCACTTCTCCCTGAGGCTTCAGTTGCATGCACAGCCCTTGTGTTCTCTTCTCTTTGCATAGGAAAATTGCAGGTGACTCCACATAGCTGTGGATCTGACCTTCTCTGGTCATCTTCCAACAGAGTATGTATAGGGTGGTAGATTTGATCACCAGCCTGGGAAAAATAACTAGCCACATCCAGATCAACTCATAGCCCTTGCCTCAGGGCTCTTGTTTTTTGTCCAACACAAAAAAGGAAATGTGGCCTGACAACATAAAGTAATAGTTCTGTTCTCAACATGAGACTGTACCCCCGCCCTCTAGTCTCCTGCAATTTGGTGGTCAGAACCTTCAGCCAGCTGTGGAGGCAGAGGGTAAGAGCAGTTTGCAGGGCCTCTTATTCCCTCACAGTCCTCTTCTGCAGTACAGGAGAGTATACTCCCATCACGCTCCTGGACCCAGGCTCCCTCGTGGAAGTGGGGCCCACATCTGTATCACCAAGCTGGTAATCAACAGACCCAATCACCTGATACTGCTTCTTTCCAGAACAGGGCTGGCTGCATCCTGGCTCTCAAAGGGGCAGATCACCCTGATAGAGTGTAATACAGAGAACTCCAAGAAACACAGAGGACCAGGTCCTCAAAAGTATTTAGGTGCCTAATTCCTATTGAAGTCAACAGGAGTTAGGCACCTAAGTACGTTTGAGGATCTGTGAATAGTTTTTCTGGATTTACACCAGTGCAACTGAAGGCAAGATCTGTCTGTCCCATAATGTTTCTAATATACAATATATTACTCTCCAGTGTTTGTTAAATTCCTCTTCTTAAGTTGAACATTAACATTTTCTTTTGTAATTCTCTACTATCTGACAAACATACAAGAAAGAATAGGGGTAATGCATATATTATGTGTGCTGGTTATTTGATGATGAATTTAAGTTTATGTGCATGTTTTGGTTTCTCCCCCTGTCCCACTTCTCAGATTTTGTTGAAGGTTTGAGACCTCACATCTGTGGGGAAGGCTTCTGTGTACATACCATTGGCTCATATAAATGTGAATGTTGAAACAGTGGATGCTGAATGAAAAGAGAGGCCAATGTGACAGAGTTTTGACTCTACAGTAGTAGAAGTATGGCAGTGAAATTAAGGAAGCCAAACCACTGGCAAGTTAATAGCAGTATGTTAGTATTGAATCTTCCCCTGTTGTTTCCAGACTAGTGTTTCTAATTTCTCCAGTTAACTTTAAGTCTCTCTTTCTGCGTATTTCATACCCCTCTAATTTTAATGTAGCAAATTTGATCATGGTTATGTTTAACTTCTGGATATTTGATGAAAATATTAAATAACACATCCTATTATGGAAGAATAAATACAACAACAAAAGTAAAGCTCTTCTTTTGCAATTCTGTGATGGGTGATAATTTGGGCAATACTTGAACTTCTGCTTGCCTGGAGTCTAACACTTCATTTTAATCTCTTCCCTTGCAATCTGTTTATAAAAACTCTGTCCACAGAAAGGCTCATCTTTAATGTTTTACATTTGTGTAACAACAAAAATTGAACAAAGGGTTACATTTGCTGTTTGGAATATAAAGCTGCCACCAGACACTGTCATTTCATAGAATGAGAGAGAAGTCCCAGCACATCTGACCTAAAAATGTGTACCTTTTGCTTTTTGGCATGAATTTTTCTCTGGTGTGTGTTTTCTGGGATTTTTTTCCTAACCTCTTCAACATTGATTTGATAATCAGTGAATTAAAACCACAGTCAATTATTCCATTTTAAATATATCCTCATTTGTACTTTAATCTAAATTACTCAGCATAGAAGAAATTTGTTAACATATTTCTATAATAATTAAACAGACAGACACAAAATAACATGTATTCTGTAGGATCCTGATTGCCTTGTCTGCGTTTCAGTAACCCATAAACTGGTAGCAATCCAGCACCACACATTCTTTTGAGTGACTTAGAATGACTTTAAAATGTTTTCTTTAGAAGATAGTTCAAAGTATTTTTCATTGTTTTTATATTTGTTTGAAATGATCCTCATCACCTGCTGTGGGACAGGCTGTCCTAGGCTAGTTTATTCTGGCATAAGACATACTGGTCCAGATTTTCAGAAGGACTCCTATCCAACAAACAGTATGGATGCACAAGTGAAGGGGTTGTGTGCAAGCAAGCTTAATTGTACTTTTGTGCATGCACTTTTAAAAATGTAGGTCATGAAGATTTTCACCATTATACATCAGAAATTATGAAGTGATTGCTCAGGGATAGCATTTAAAAAACACTTTTTTTGTTTTGTTATTTTTTATTGACAACAAAAAGATTCCAAACTGAGATCAAGTCATCTGAGATTGTTAAAATAAAATGTACATGTATACATGATAGTTCTACGTTGGCTGAACAATGAAGGAGGAACTGTGTTTATTCGAAGAAATTTAAGACAATACTGATTGTAGGGCAGTATTTATAATTGGGTCCAAGCAGAAACATATGCAAAACGTGTTTGTTTTGTTTGGCCCTGTGCTTCAGAGAACAAGCTCAGACCTGATTATAAATCCAATCCAAACACAAGCTGAGTGGAGAGACCGTTAATTCATTTGTAGTGTCTTTACTAGTGGATACCAATCAGTTACTTCTCTTGGAGAGGCCATTCCAGTTAAATTCATGTGGACTGGGACTAGGATGTTCATAACCTGGAAGTGTGAGCTTGTCTCACAGGCTCCTCAATCCCATTGGCCAGGGTTTGTTTTTTTAAAATCTAGCTCTGGGATTGTCCTTGCATAGTCTTTCAAGTGTTCTTTTAAGTGTTCTTTGTGGGCAGGGGTGGATGAGAGAATCATAGTTGGATTATTTATTTTGTGTGCTAAAGATAGGGGAAAATAAGATTATTTGAGTCCTTGCGTGGTTCTGAAAATAAAATATTGTCTTAACTTATGATTAATTTTTTCATTATTTTATCTTTCGATACATCACTTTGAGATTAAGTTTATCACAGACAAGGGGAGATGAGACTGCTTCTAGGGTTCAAAGCATTGAGCACCCTCAATGCTCATTGACTTCAGTGGGAGTTGAAGATACTGTGACAAAGTTCCTGCTCTACCTTGGTGGGTCTTGCGCTTATTGGCAGATTTGCTTGCCTTGGAGCTTCACAGCAGCCCTCAACTTGGCCGTTTTTCTGAACCCACAGTCTAGGTCGACTTCTCCTGTGTCTGACCAGGAGTTGGGAGGATTTGGAGAGAACCCAGGCCCGCCCTCTACTCCGGGTTCCAGCCCAGGGCCCTGTGGAATGCAGCTGTCTAGAGTGCCTCCTGGAACAGCTCTGCGACAGCTACAACTCCCTGGGCTACTTCCCCATGGCCTCCTCCCAACACCTTCTTTATCCTCACCATAGGACCTTCCTCCTGGTGTCTGATAATGCTTGTACACCTCAGTCCTCCAACAGTCCGCGTTCTCACTCTCAGCTCCTAGTGCCTCTTGCTCCCAGCTCCTCACACCCACCACAAACTGAAGTGAGCTCCTTTTTAAAACCCAGGTGCCCTGATTAGCCTGCCTTAATTGATTCTGGCAGCTTCTTGATTGGCTGCAGGTGTTCTAATCAGCCTGTCTTAATTGTCTCCAAAAGGTTCCTGCTTGTTCTGGAACCTTCCCTGCTCCCTTACCCAGGGAAAAGGGACCTCCTTCGTTGCTGCTCAGCTATCTGCTTTCTATTCTCTCCTAAAGCCCCCTGGCCTGGGCTTTTCTTACTTTTTGACCCTGCTTCAGTCCGTCCCGTTCCCCTCCCCCCCGCAACCGGGCCAGATGCTTTTTCTTCGGGGGTTTGGTTTTTTTTTTCCTGTTTTTCTTTGCTGCCGTTCGAGTGCTGGTCGGCTGCCAGCTTGCCTGCCAGCCCCCCCACACCTGCCCTCGGACGCTGCTATTGCTCCAGCTGAAACCCCCGGAGGAGGGGGGGGACTGCCGACCCACTCCCCGGAGGGGGGAGTGGAAGCCCCCAGACCCAGCTGTTTGCTGTTCGTTTGTGGACCTGTAATTAACCGACAATTTATTTTTTTTCTTCTTATCTACTTGGCATTTTTGGAATGCTCCACAAAGCCCGGGAGAGAAGACAGCCGACAAAGACATCGCCCAGGGAAGCTACAAATCATTGTGGAGGGGGCCATAAGACTGAGTAACTTTTGAACTGTACCCTCGTGTCGGGGGAGTTTGACTGTGTCTTAAGTGCGTTTGTAGGGGGACAGGGGGTGTGGCACAGAGCTGCCCCCCCGATCCATCTGTGCCCCCCCCAACACTACTACAACCGTCGCGGCCCCCCCGCCGTCCGTCCCTGCTGTCAACTTGCCATCTGCCTTTGGATTCAGCTGCTTGCTCTGAATTTCACCGTCCGGACCAGACACAACAGCCGACCAAACGAGACTCTTTGGACAAACGCGTGTGGGTCCACGTTCCCCCCACCCACCCCCGGACTGCCCACCCCACAGTTTGCCCCTACTACCTAACCCCAACTCCTGTTTCCTCCCCCTGTCCAGTCCGACCCATTTGGCCCCCCGCCTGCAGCCCAACAGGGAGAAGCAGTTAATCTGCTTCCCCCTCCCCCCTCCTCCTTCTGATGTCTCCCCGCCTCTTCCTGCTCACGATGGCGGGGAATGAGAGGGGTGAGGCCCCTCTAATAACCTCGGCTGCCCCTACCCCACCTACCCCCCTGCCCAACCCCCAAGCCTCCCCCCCCCCACTGCTGCCAAAACACCTGCCACCGCCCCCGCTGGAGCGTCGGCAGCAGGAGGCACCGGGGCGACTATTACTGCTGCTACGCCCATCACCCCCCCAAATTCTAGGAGAGCCCCCCCAGTTTGCCGGAAAGGGCAGGGTGTGAAGAGGAGAAAGGGCCCTGCTACAACCACCAGGCCCTCCATGGCAGGGGCTGCCCCCACCGCTGTGGCCTCGTCATCGACCATGGTGTCTCTCCCCGCTGTTGCCTCCACCAGCTCTGCGAGCGTCCCTCCCCTGGCCCCCAGGGCATATGCCCGGGCGGTAGCAGCCCCCCACCGCCTGCTGCCTCGTCATCTCGCCCACCCATCGCCTCCACTACCATCAATAGCGGCCGGGGCCCCTTCCCCACCATGACCAGGAAGCACGGTGTCCGTTGCCTCCTGGTGCCCGCCTCGCCCCACGTGGAGACATATGTGCAGGCATTGGAGAGGGTGGTAGGACCCATGCCTATTGTGGCGGCCTCCAAAATGTACGGGAAGGTCGTCTTTTTCTTAGCATTGGAGGCTGCCGCCCAGGAGGCGGTGGAGAAGGGCCTGGCGGTGGGGGGGGGGTGTTCGTTCCCCTGGAACCGCTAGAGGACCTGGGCATCCGCCTAGTCCTGACCTCCGTCCCTCCTTTTCTACCCAGTGCCGCCCTGTTACCCGCTCTCTCCACCCTGGGGAAACCCGTTTCTGTCATCAGCCCTCTCCCGTTGGGCTGCAAGGACCCCACCCTCCGTCACGTCCTTTCGTTCCGCCGGCAAGTGCAGCTTCTACCGCCGCCGCCGGCGCGTGACGGAGAGGTGCTCGAGGGGTCCTTCCTAGTCCCCTACCAGGGAGCCCGCTATCGGGTCTTTTACTCCACAGGAGAGTCCCGGTGCTACCTCTGCCAATCAGTGGGGCATGTCCGAAGAGACTGCCTCTTGGCCCGGCGGGGAGGGGCACCCGAGACCCCCGAGACCCAGCAGGACATCGGCTCCGTCGTTGCCGACGCCCCTGGCCGCCCGGTACCTGAAACCACCTCTCCTCCTGCTCGATCAACGGCTGCTCCTGCCCGGGCCCAAGAGACACCTCCCCTACAACGCCCAGATGAGCAAGGGAGCCCCGCCCTTGCTATTAACAATCCAGCAGAGCCTATGGAGGAGGATGCAGCAAAGATATTACCGGGCATAGGAGAGGGCCCGCCCCAAGGAGAACCGCCCCCCCCATGCTGCCTCACCGTTACCCCCCTGAACCATCGCCTCTGCCCCCCCGACACGACCCCTGCTAACCAACCCCCAGACGATGCTATGGAGGGCTGGACCCTAGTCCAGGGAAAGCGAGGCAAGCGGAAGGCTCGAGCTCTGCTGCACCCATCCGATGCGGAGGACCCTGGAAGACCAGGAAGGGAGGCACTGACACTGAGCCTTCCACTATGCCCACGAGTGAGATCCCTTCGCCGGTGTCGGGAGGGGAAGACAAAATAGCACTGGAAGGTAGAATCTCCCCTCCACGGGAGACCCTCCCCTCCGAGATCCCTGAGGAAGCCCCTTCTGCCTGAATATCACCCGAACCCCCCGCGAACCCCGAAGCGACCGTCGTAGCGGGCGCCAGAGGGTAGACCCCCGGGGTGGCAGAAGACGACCTCTCCTCCATGTATGAGGAGATCGAGGCCCTAGGTTTGACCCCGGTCACCCAGGGAGAGAATGACCTACTGCCGGCTGGCCTCGATCTGGGCAACCTTATCCCAGTCCCCCTTTCCCCATGCTCCCTCCCCCAACCGCCTTCCCGGGCGGGCACCCTACAGAAGGTGGTCGACCACCTGATGCCATGGCTGCCAAATCCACCACAGAGCCTCCGCCTAGCATCACTGGGAGCCCCCTCCCCACCCCCTTAACCCTCGAATCTGTTCGGGAGGCACCACCTCTCAGCTGCTTGCCTCCCAAAGCCCAGAGCCTCGCCTCTGATCCCGCCCCCACCCCTGTCCCTGCCCAATCCACCTCTTCCTGCAATGCTGTTGCTGCCCCTGGGGTTATTTCTTTCCCGTTTTTTGCAGATTCCACCCAAGGAGCAGTCTTTGCATTTTCCTGCCGCGACCCATTAGGAGCTGCAATTTTCCCTCCGCCATTCCCTTCTACCCCAAGGCTTGAGACGGACCTAATAACTTTAGCCTGTCAGACGCCCCGTCGGTGGTCCGCACCCTGCCTGCCCGCCTCAGCGGACCACGAGGCTGCACCAAGAGCCCCACTAGGGAATAACCGGGAAATTGCAACCCCACCCCCCCATGAGCTGCGAAAAGCATTGCGGGAGTTTTTAGAAGACATCCGTGGCTCCCGCAACAGGGTACAGCTGGCTCTCCAGCTATGGGGAGACTTTGATCAACTCCTCCAGGCCACAAGGGCCCTTATAAAGGAGGGTAGAGGGAAAGGAAGGCACGGTGCCGCGGCCTACGGGCGGACCCGCAGCTTCTGTGATGATTTACTCACTTACGGGATGGGTCACGGATTGTTGCGCGACCCGCCGGGGGCCGCGAACACCCCCGCCAGCAAGGAACCCCCACCCCCCCAGCCCTCCGCATGACGCCTCTCATTATTGCAACTTTGAACACCAGGGGCTGCAGGATAGCTCTCCGCAGGTCCCAGGTGCTCCCTTACATTCGGGAAGGGGGGTATTCTGTGGTTTTCCTGCAGGAGACCCATACGGATCCGACCGCCGAGGACAGCTGGCGGCTGGAGTGGGGGAACGGGGTCTACTTTACCCACTTCACGATTCGACAAGCTGGAGTGGCGACCCTGTTCTCCCCCAACCTACGGCCCGAGGTGCTAGGGGGTCACTGAGGCCGTGCCAGGACACCTGCTGCATCTCCGAGTCCGTATGGAGGGGCTCGTGGTCAACCTCGTTAACATCTATGTCCCGACAATGAGCCCGAAGCGGCCGCAATTCTATCAGTGGGTGTCCAACTTCCTCGGCACCCTAGATTCTCACGAGTGCCTAGTCCTGGAGGGGACTTTAACACCACCCTCGAGGAACAGGACTGCTCAGGGGCCGAGCTGAGCCCGGCCGCCGCGAACATTCTCTGAGGAATAGTCGAACATCACTCCCTAGTGGACGTCTGGCGTGACCATCACCCAGATGACACTTCCACGTTCACCTTTGTCCGGGTGGAGACCCATCGGTCACACCACTCTCGGTTGGATCGTATTTATTTATCCCGTTTCCATCTTTCACAAGCCCACTCCTCCACCATTCGGCCGGCCCCATTTTCCGACCATCATCTAGCCACCATAACAGCCTCCCTCCGCACAGAGAGGTGGGGCCGGCCTATTGGCATTTTAACAACAGCCTGTTGGAGGATGAGGGCTTCGTGACATCCTTCCGGGAGTTTTGGCTGGCCTGGCGAGAGCAGCGGCGTGCCTTTCCCTCAGCACGACGATGGTGGGATCTAGGGAAGGTGCGCGCCAAGCTCTTCTGCCATGACTACACTCGGGGCACCGGCCGACGGAGAAATGCAGCGACAGAGCAGTTGGAATGGGAGGTCTTAGAGATGGAGAGGCGTCTGGCCACCAGCCCTGAGGACCCGTTCCTCTGCGGAGCGTGCCGGGAGAAGCGGGAGGAGCTCCGGGCCCTCGAGGACCATCGGGCCCGAGGTGCCTTTGTTCAATCCCGCATCCGCCTCCTTCAGGAGATGGATCGCGGCTCCCGTTTCTTCTACGCCCTTGCGAAAACGAGGTGGGCCAAGAAACACGTCACCTGCCTTCTAGCAGAAGACGGCGCCCCCCTCACGGATCCGGTGGAGATGTGTGGGAGGGCCCGTGACTTCTACACAAGCCTTTTCTCCCCGGATCTGACCGATCCTGGCGCTTGCAAGGTGCTCTGGGAGGAACTCCCCACGGTCAGCGTGGGCGACCGAGACCGACTAGAGCTGCATCTCACCCTGGCCGAGTTCTCAGAAGCCCTCCGTCGCATGCCCACTAATAAATCTCCAGGCATGGACGGGCTGACCCTGGAGTTCTACCGCGCGTTCTGGGACATCCTTGGCCCAGACCTAGCCACTGTCTGGGCTGAGTCTTTGCAGGGCGGGGTCCTCCCTCTTTCGTGCAGGCGAGTGGTGCTCACCTTGTTGCCGAAGAAGGGGGACTGCCGCGATTTACGAAACTGGCATCCCGTCTCGCTCCTTAGCATGGACTACAAAATCGTAGCGAAAGCAATCTCGCTGCGACTAGGGTCCGTGATGGCGGACGTGATCTACCCAGACCAGACCTATACTCTCCCTGGTCACAGCATTTTTGACAATCTATTTCTAGTCCAAGATCTTTTGGAACTCGGGCATAGAGACGGTCTGTCGTTCGCCCTCCTGTCTTTTGATCAGGAGAAGGCGTTCGATAGAGTGGACCATGGGTACCTCCTGGGCACTCTGCAGGCATTTGGATTTGGACCTCAGTTTGTGAGTTTTCTCCAGGTGCTGTACGCTTCTGCGAAGCGTGTGACTAGGCTCAACTGGACCCTGACTGAATCGGTCAGCTTCGGGCGAGGAGTACGGCAGGGGTGCCCCCTCACGGGCCAGCTGTACGCTCTGGCAATTGAGCCCTTCCTCTGTCTCCTCTGCAGGAGGTTGACAGGGTTGGTGCTGCGGGAGCCGGAGCTGCGGCTGGTCCTGTCGGCGTACGCCAATGTCGTGCTCCTCGTGGTCCAAGACCCGGGGGACTTGGCACGGGTGGAGGCTTGCCAGGCCATCTATTTGGCAGCCTCCTCCGCCCGAGTCAACTGGGTCAAGAGCTCTGGCTTGGCGGTGGGGGACTGGCGGCAGGTGAGCTCCATCCCTCCCGCGCTTCAGACCATCCGGTGGAGCGCGGGTCCACTGCTCTACCCAGGCATTTACCTTTCTGCCACGCACCCTTCTCCGCCGGAGAACTGGCAAAATTTAGAAGGCGGGGTGATAGAGCGGCTCTGGAAATGGACGAGGCTACTCCGATGTCTCTCCCTCCGAGGGAGAGCACTGGTGCTTAACCAACTAGTCCTGTCCACGCTCTGGTACCAGCTCAACACCCTGGTCCCGGCCCCGGGTTTCCTGACCAACCTCCAGACATCGATTCTAGAGTTCTTTTGGTCAGGAATGCACTGGGCCCCTGTAGGGGTTCTTCATCTACCCCTGAAGGAAGGAGGGCAGGGCCTGAAGTGTCTGCACATTCAGGTCTGTGTCTTCCGCCTCCAGGCCCTGCAGAGGCTCCTTTATAGCGCAGGTAGTTCGACGTGGAGCATACTGGCGCACACCTTCCTGCGCCGCTTCCAAGGGCTCCGATACGACCGGCAGCTCTTTTATCTCTGTCCGAGAGGTTTTCCGCGAGACCTCTCCGGGCTGCCGGTCTTCTACCAGGAGCTCCTCCGGACCTGGAAACTGTTTTCAACAACCAGGTCCGTGGCGGTCACCGTGGGAGCAGATCTCCTCGCGGAGCTCCTGCTACACAACCCCCAGCTCCGTGTGCAGGTAGCGGAGTCCCGCTCGGTGTGCCAGAGTTTGGTCCTGGCAGAAGTCACAAGAGTCGGAGACCTCCTGGACTACGACCGGGGAGACTGGCTGGATCCCCTGACGCTCGCTCGGCGCATGGGGCTCTCCAGACCTCATACCCCCTGGCGCGTACTTCAGGAGGTGAAGGCCGCCTTAACGCCCGCTGCTCGGGCTTATCTCAACCGAGCCCTGCGCGAGGGCGCACCCCGCTCACCCTCTGCCCCAGGCCCGCCGGACCTTTCAATTGGGCCCCTACCCCAAAGATCCCAACAAATCCCTCACCCTTTCACTGCGAGCTGGCTGCATGAACTGCAGCCAATCAGCTTCCAAATCGCACCACGGAAATATCTATACACACTCACGCTTCACACCCTTAATGCCCACACCCTGGTGTCCCGCCCCGATACAAAGTGGCGGGACCTCCTGCCACCTTTGGAGGGTGAGCAACCCCGGTGGGCCAGCCTGTATTCCACCTTGGTCCCAAGGCCCGTCGGGGACATTACTTGGCGGCTCCTTCACGGAGCTGTGAGCACGGGCGTGTTTTTGACACGGTTCACCCCCATCCCAGATACTTGCCCTTTTTGCAACGTGAGGGAAACTCTGGCGCACGTATATTTAGAGTGTGCCAGGCTGCAGCCCCTTTTCCGGCTCCTCACGAATATTTTATTACGCTTTTGGCTACACTTTTCACCTCACCTTTTTATCTACACACTCCCCATCCGTGGCCCCACAAAATCGCGAGATCCCCTGGTTAACCTCCTCCTAGCCCTAGCTAAAACAGCCATTTATAAAACCAGAGAGGGGAGGTTGGCTAATGAAGCGTCCTGCAATTGTAGGGCCGTTTTCCGATCCTCAGTACATTCACGTATCCGGGCAGAGTTCCTCTGGGCGGCATCCACCGACTCCCTTGACGCCTTCAAGGAGCGGTGGGCGCTGTCCGAGGTTCTCTGCTCGGTGACCCCGTCCGGTTCCCTCCATCTGACCCTTTGATTGAGGGGAAGAGCGAGAGACCCCAGCCCCAGACGTTGCTGCTGTGGATACCATCATCACTGTCACCTAGGAGGGGTCCTATCACACGTGGGTGTACGTTCCCCCCCACCCCTAAACCGCCACCCTGCAGCCGTGCCCATCTTTTCGGGCACTCTCAGGAGAGGAATAATCGGTGACACTGGGCGTGGCACTAGGTAACTCGAGGGGGTGGAAGACCATGAGTGTCGAGGAAGCCCCCCCGCTCTAGGCCACCAGGTAACTCAGGAGGGTGGAAGACCACGAGTGTTGAGGAAGCCCCGCTGCTCTGGGCCCAGGCTAACCTGAACACTTCTTCCTCCTGAAGGCTGCTGTGTTATACCTCGTGTTTGCTTTTGTTTTGTTGCATAGTTTTGCTTTATCCTTTTTGGTGATTCTTTGTAAGTGTTACACAAATAAAATTCTTTTCTGCTTCAAAAAAAAAAAAATTACTCTCCTATAGCCATCTGGCCCGACCCTGTCACAATACTCATATCTGGCTCAGCGTCTTGCAAGATCAAGTCCATCATCATTTCTTCTATCTGTCCTCCTTTTACTTTGTGTTTAGCAACTTTCCAGTAGGAGACTTTACATACAGACATTCACAGCAGCATCCAGTGATAGCAGCAAATAGATTTGCTGCTGTGGGTTTTGTTAAAGAAGAACTCCTAGTTTGAACCATCCGTTATTTTCTGTTATACTACTGATTGTTTAAAAACAGGTTTCAGAGTAACAGCCGTGTTAGTCTGTATTCGTAAAAAGAAAAAAGAAAAGGAGTACTTGTGGCACCTTAGAGACTAACCAGTTTATTTGAGCATGAGCTTTCGTGAGCTACAGCTCACTTCATCGGGCATCCGATGAAGTGAGCTGTAGCTCACGAAAGCTCATGCTCAAATAAACTGGTTAGTCTCTAAGGTGCCACAAGTACTCCTTTTCTTTTTTCTTTTTTGTTTAAAAACATTCACTCCAGTGCATCAGGTTTCTTATTCTCCCAGATTTTGCACAGTAGCTTCCCATTATATAACGCATATAATTCCTACAAACAAATTTTACGCTGAAAACTAGTTAAGGTTGCTTAAGGGAAAAACCCTCCCACGCTAACTCTTCAAACCAAGGAAATGACATGTTAAGGGAACCATTTTCACCACATCATTACACCCACACATGACATTTACCATTCTGACAGATTCTGCAGCTCCACAAATAACTCCCTTCCGCTTCCCACACAACCCCCCCCCACCGCGCACACACACTACACACAATACTTGCAAATCACTCACTATAACACCATACCTTACTTCAGACTTTACACACCCACACATATAATAGATCTGGAACTTACCCAGTGGTCATATTTTAAGAGTACATACAAGTTGATATTTCGGAGTGTCCTATTATCATAGGCAGAGCTGGTAGTGCCGCTTATAGTTAAGGTTGCCTGACACTTCGCATGATAAGATCCTGTTGTCAGTTTCTTATAACTTTGCTGGACTTTAACTATATGGGCAGACATTTTCCATGCTGCATATCTACCTCAAGCTCAGGTTTTTTGGAAATTTTTCACAAAAATGGTCCAGCAGTTCCTGAGAACAAATGTAGAGGGAAATATATTGTTTTGCCCATGTGGGAAAAAAAAAAAAAAGTCTTACAGCCATTTCATTCAGAAGCTCTCGTGCCTCCATGTTTCGGAGCGAAGGCTTGAAATTTGGCAAGGGTGGTCTTTGTGTCAGGAATGTGCCTTTTGCTGTTCTCATGAAAAACTACCTAAATTTGGTCAAATTCTAAACCTTTGAAAAATTGTCATTTGCACATGTTCAGTAGAGAATTGTTAGTTTGGAGGCTGAATTCTCTGAAGATTAATCTGCACTGATAATGTTCCAACCCAGGAAGGTAGGGGCAGAACAGTACTTTTCCTGCAGTTGCTTCTTCCGGCTCCTGGGAACCACTGTGGCACTGGGCACCAGAAAGGACAGCAGGAAGACTGTCTCCTTTGTGCTTTCAGTACTCCCGCTGCTTTTGCCTGGGCACGATAGAGTAAGAAACAGCTTGTCTTGAATATAGTGGGGACAAGAGCTGGGCAGAAGTATGGTGTGTGGAATAGATTGGGACATGGGGTCTGGAGATAGGGGTGGACTAGGAGCTGGGAGATTGAATGCATCCTGTCCATTGGATGACGCAGGAGATCTATGGAAAAAATAGTATTAAAGAGTAGTAGCGTAAGGCATATGCACAAGGGAATGGAATTAAGGCTGCACAGGCAACCTTAATTCTGACATTTCCTAACTTTTGAATGCTTGACTTTGCAACCTTAAGAGTCTGTTGCTTTAGCTTTTTGTATGTAAAAGTGTGTGTATTGTGAGTAGCATGGGGTTCTTCTGTATGTGGACGGGAGTTATTTGTGGAGCTGCAGAGCCTGTCAATGATTGCTCTGAGGTGACTGAGTTAGACCATCAGAGTGGAATCTGTGCTGATGCAGCCACCTACCCCATACATTGCCAGAACCTTTTCTGTAGCCTCATGGGGTTGTCCCGTCACACACACCCTCTTCTTAGACCTAATAGCTCTCCATTACCCACCCATGTCTTCGATTGCCACTCAGACTGCCTGTATTTTTAGTCCTCCCACAACTTATCTGCCCTATAATGCTGCATACAAAAGGGCCTAGGGGAGCCTCAATTTCCCCTCTCTATGCTCTCAACAAATCTCACTTTAGCTAGGGAAGCTGGGCATACAGTGAGACCTGCAGTGCTGGTGAGACAAGCCTCTACAAGGTCCTAAGAGTGGCTGGAGTTAGTTAGCTGGGGGTGCTGAAAACAGATGAGATTCACCCAAACTTCTCTAAAGAAGGGGTTTTGCAGGTTTATATCTCACCCAGGAACATTTTTAATGCTCACAATACCCTCAGAAATTCAAGGTCAGCTCAAGGAGCATTTCCCAGTTTTAGTTTATTTAAATGGTAAATGGGCTGAGCAACACAGAGGTAGTCAGGTCCCATGAAAGCCAAAAGCTTGATATGTCCTTCACTATGGAACCACTATCAGCAACTCCATAATTTAATAGTGAAGCTACAAGTGATTACTCTGGTATCGTTAATCAATTTATAAATAAAAGATCTGATCCACAGCTGGTATAAATCTGTGGGACTCCTTTGACTTCAATGGAACAGGGCTGACTTACACCAGACGAGAAGGATCTGGTCTGCTGACTTCAGTAGAGCTATCCTGATATACACCATCTGAGAATCTGGTTCAAAATATGCAACTTAATATATCAATGCAGTTACAATAATCAGACTAGTTTGTTCTTCAACAGCCTGTTATGATTCCAACCTAGATTTTCTTATTTTTAAAGATATTGACGAATGCCTGACCCAAAGTATTTGTCCAGATGAACAATGCATTAATGGTCCTGGCTCTTACCACTGCATTCCTTGCACAGATGGATTCAGAGGCTGGAATGGACAGTGCCATGGTATGTTCTGCAGTGTTTGTATCCCAAATATTGTTTCATTTGTGTTCTGAGAGACTGGTGTTAATGGAAATGTGCCAAAAAGGCCTCCTTTTGTTACTGAACTAGAAACTGAAGGTACGTAAGGTTTCAAAATGATTTCTGGTTTTGGAGAGAGAGGGAGACAGACAAGGTTTCCTCACTATAGAGCAATGAAAATTAAATTTAGGATGTAAGTATCATGAGATGTGAAAGTGGGAATTTTAGAAATATGAAAATACAGAATTTTAAAATGTAAGAGATTTTTAAACTAGTGATATGCTAGAATGCCATTGTTAAGGTTAGTAAGCAAGTGGAAAAAATTGAGATTGCTATAATACTTAGATGTTTGGCATCCTGTTGAAGAAAATTCAGATACTGGTTCACAAAGCACACTGACAACATCTCTTAATTATTAGTATTTCCACCAAATCATTCAGCACACTTCTAGCAGTTTCACAGCCATTCAATAAGGATCATTTTTAGGTCAGGTTTTATGATAGATTTTTCACACTATTTCTCCCTATTATTGTTTTTTTCCCAGTTGTTTGCCTTCCTTTTTTCAAGGACATTGACGTCTATTTCTGAAACTGGTAGCAAAGGGCAATCAGAGGTGTTGTGTAAAAATTTTACAGTGCTACTTGTCTTCAGGAGCTGAGTGTATCACCTGCTGGATTAATTGAAGCACGATTGCATTTCAGTTCTGAGGGAAGTGATTTGTGTGTGCGCGCATGCGTGCATGCATCCATGGGTGTGTGTACATATATGCATGCACACACTGTACTCTGTGCAATGATTTGGGACTCTTTCTACAATACAAGATTTCCATTTATTATTTGGGAAGTACAAGGTTGCCTTTTTTATATATAGTACAGTTGAATATACAGCTTCAACGGTGGTCTAAGAAGAGTGCATATTTTCTAACATTAGGCTTGATTTTTATACCGCCACAGAAATAGCTTTACAGAGAGAACCCAGTTCAAAATACCAGTATTCTAGTGCAGTCCCAGAATTACATCACTTAAATTTTTCATTTTGCCAGCTAGATTATTAGAATTGCAAGCAGAGATGTTATATCACTGCATTACTCAGCCCAGAGTCACAAACTTAACTGCTTGCTCCAAGCAATAAATCTCTGTTTTGAATTACTGAAGTCATATATAATCTTTTATTAAAGGCATGCAAAGTACTCTTTCCTTTTCTCTTATTTCATGTAAAATTCTAAATCACACATAACCAAGGCAGTTCATCCACACTTTTCGTGATATGATCAGTCTTCATTTTCTGCTTATCCTGGACTTGAATTCCATTCAGAATTATCCACATGAACTTTAGTAGGTTTAATGGGGACAGATTTTTCCTTCTTAACTCAACTCTGTAGCTTTATAATAAAGTACCCTTTAAACAATGTGGCAAAAATCCATCCTACTCTATCTGTGAAGGTATTTATAGGCAAACTTGAGAGTCCCTTCTGCATTCAGCTCATTGGTCAGATTCTTGATGAACCTTCATACCAATTGCCATTCTGTAGTTTCCCTCTGCAAGTCAGTCTTCTGTAGTTCTTTTCCTATTCTTGTTCTCCATTCCTGCACTCCTTTTAATTGATCCCTTAGGAAACAAATTCCAACAATCCCAGTGCTCTTTAACAGTACAAATTATGTCCTCCCCTGTTTTATGAAAGGTAAGCATATCATTTCAATTTAAATTTAGGTAGATTTACATGTATACGACATTAGGAACTGTGTGGGATAGGGACATCAAAATCAAAAATTTACGGGCTGAAATTGAAAATCACATCTCAGTCCTCATCCTCAAAGGAAATCTGCACAACACCTTCAAAAGGCGAGCCTGGAAACTTACATTCATAACTCTGCAAGATACCAAAAATCATGGGCTTAATAAAGACACTGGATTTATGGCTCATTACAGCAATTGGTAACCCACTTATCCTCCTTTGTCCTATGACTGTAGAGGTGTTAGCTGCCCACTTCACCTTGAATGGTCTCTTGCAGTGTGTGCTAATTGAAAATCTGTTCCATGTTGTATTTAGCTGTTACACTCTGGGTACCTTTCCCAGACGTGAAGGAGAGCTCTGTGAGTATGTATACACTGCAGTTAAAAACCTGCAGTTGGCCCATGTCAGCTGATTCAGGCTTGTGGGGCTCAGACTAAGGGGCTGTTTAATTGTGGTGTAAACATTTGGGATCGGGCTGGAGCCCTGGCTCTAGGACCCTGCGAAATGGGAGGGTTGCTGAGCTCTGGCTGCAGCCTAGCTCCCGCTGCAGCCTAGCTCCCTAAGCTTGAGTCAGCTGGAACAGGCCAGCCACTGGTATCTAATTGCAACGTAGAGATACCTTGTGTGAACTTGAAAGCTTGTGTCTTTCACCAACAGGATTTGGTCCAATAAAAGATATTACCACACCCACCTTGTCTCATTGATACAAGGTCTGGGAATTGCTATAATCAGTCCTAGAACCTGGGTGGATTGATTTAAATAAATGCAATTTGAATCAATTGTTAATTTTTAAAAAACTTGATTCTAATCACCAATTTAAATCTTTTTGTTTCCATTTTAAAAAAAATCTATTGTACATTGAAATCAAAATTGCTGATGTGATTACAATAAAAATCAATAGTTTGTAAGTAAAGTTGAAGCAAGTTTCAGTACAGTGATTGAATAAATGATAGAAGCAGCATTGAGAAATTTTCACAAATACTGTGTCTTCATATGCCATCTGGATTTTGTCCATTGATTTTCCTGCTTTCTTTACATCAAATGAGTTTTCTAACTTAGAATAAATTAGTCCAGGCCTAGAAAATGTTCTCTCTACACTTTCTATAGTACAGGCTACTGAAGGAGAAAAGCTGGTGTATCACTGCTGTGAATTCTATATCTGCATAGCCAGCAATTCCCCCAGTACAGTTGTTCACTTTACTAATAATTTCCACAGCAAATGTTTTATGGTGGGCAGGATTGATGGATGATTAGCAGATGCCCAAGTCACAGTGCCATCCCCATCATTTGTATTTAGACACCTAGTTTTGTAATTTGGATTGAGAAAATTGTGTGATATATAACAGAATGGAGTAAGTGCTTGCTCCATCTGTTTCTGCACTGGCTGCGATTTAAATTTGTCTTTAGTTCTCTCTTTCTGCAGTGTTTTCTGGTGTTCTTTCAAAATTTCAACAGCATCAGCAATATAATATCTATCTCTAGCTGTCATTTTCCAGTTGAATTCAATATATTCATCATGTCTTCTACATTTCTTTTTAGTTGTATGATAACAATTTTTTGCAATGATGTTGCTACCTATTGTGTAAAAAATTTCTTCAAAAATTGTCATCAGGACAGGTTGGTTATTAACAAACAGTTGAAAATTTCAGCCACCCAATTCCACTCCACATTTTTGGGTAGAATAAGTTTTGACATTTTTCCTGAATGTTTCCCACAATAGCAATGGGGGGGGAGTGCTAGTATTTGCAAGACATTGGCAACCGCTAGCATTTTTAACAGTGTTATTTATGCTTGCAAGGAGTAAGTTTGTAGAATACAGGAGTAAAAATGCCAGCACCTGGTGACACCTGATCTGCACTCAAGCTGCACCGGTGTAAGCAACAATGAGCAAATTAAGGGGGGAAAAGATTAGTGTAGGTAAGGATAGTGTGGGCATAGCTAACTCATGGTAGAACTGTGCTTTAAAACTGTTTACCAGCCTAGGTTAGAATACAGTTCAGGGATCAAGAAATTTTAGATCCATGTGTTTTAACAAAAAAAGTGTTTTAATCTAAACTGGATTATGTTTTTTAAATATGATTTGGACAGACTTGGCTGGTCCACAATGGCTGACCAAATCATGTCAGAACCCAGTTTAATTGGATCCATGTTCACACAAAATTTAAATACCATTCTACTGAAAGTCCATGTAGATAGGAACTAATGCATATATATATTCGTGCTTTCTTCGTATTCACAGATATAGATGAATGTCAGTATGGCAATCTCTGTACAAATGGACATTGTGAAAACATCGAGGGATCTTTCAGATGTACTTGTAGCCAAGGTTATAAACTATCTGCAGCAGGGGACCAGTGTGAAGGTAGGAATGTGGCTAAAACTCAGAATAATTCATCTAATGAGTCTATAGAATTTTGCATCCAGTAGGATCCCAAATGCTTTACAAAATAACTATTAATGCAAAACAACAAAATGTGCAACGTAAGCCCTGCATAGTTAAAATTTAAACAAGTCAGAAAATTCAAGAGCTAAAGTTTCTGTGTTAACTTGTCCTTATTGTGCATTCTGTATACTTTGTAACATATATTATAAAATGTTATGATATCAAAGGCCTGGTCTACACTGGGGCGGGGGGAACAATCTAAATTACACAACTTCCGCTACGTGAATAATGTAGCTGAAGTTAATGTACTTAGATCTACTTACTGCGGTGTCTTCACTGCGGTAAGTCTACGGCTGATGCTCTCCCGTTGACTCTGCCTGCACCTCTCGCCCTGGTGGAGTACTGGAGTCGACGGGAGAGTGCTCGGCGGTCGATTTATTGCATCTAGACTAGACGCAATAAATCAACCCCGCGGATCAATCGCTGCCTGTCGATCCAGCGGGTAATGTAGACAAGCCCTAAAAGTATCATTTTAACAGTCTAACAAATACAAATAAACTCATGTAGCTGTTTTAGGGACTTGCTGTGGAAGCAGGGAGTAACCTGAGGATCTGTCCCTCAATCATCTTTTTATTACACATTTATACAATATCTAGGACAATGGGACTTCTTGGTACTATTGTAAAAGGAATAATACTAATGATAATTTATTTCAGATTTCCTGCCAAACTTAAACAAATTTTAGGGGAAGATTGAGGGGCTTGGAGGAGTGGCTCAGGAGGCAAGACAGCCTGAGTTTAGAGGAAATATTTAGGCAAAGCTAGTCTACGTCCTCAGAACCCTTTATGGAAAAACACATTTATCAAGCTAGGCCTACATGGAAAGTTGGCCCTTCCTGAAATGCACACCTCTAAAATAAGGACCTGATCCTGCAATGTGATGCATGTTTCTAGACACTAACCAGTCAAGTCAATGGAGCTTCATAAATGTTAAAGCCAAAGGGACCATTATATTTATCTTATCTGACCTCCTGTATAACACAGTCCAAAGAACCTCACCCCAGTAATTTCTGCATCAAGTCCATCACTTCTTTTTGAGCTATAACATATCTTTTAGAGGGGCATCCAGGCTTGATTCAAAGACTGTAAGTGATGGAGAATCCACCACATCGTTTCACAGTGGTCTATCCATGCACATCACATTGCTGTTGACAGATACGAAATGGTATCTTTGTTTAATCAAAACCAATTTTGATCCCCCGCCCCTAGGGTGGACCATAACCAGCTAACATCTTTTTAAAGAAGTTAAAGCCTGTCAATACTAGGTGCTAAAACATTTTTAAGCACCACCAAATTAAAACTTGTTAGCTAATGCAATTTTTAAAAAACACCTTTTTTTCTTAGTTTAGACAAGCATTAAAGACCACACTGCTCCAGTAATACATGGCTCCCTAACATCATTCTGGGGTAATGGTTTGGTACTGACTCATAGAAACATGTGCTGCCTTCTGAATCAGCAATACCACTTCCTGCTGAGTCCTATCCAATTTGGAGTATCCTATCCAAATCCAAATGTTGACCTAGGCTGACCCCACTTAAGTTTGTGAGAACTGAAGAGATCATTCTAAGCACTGCGGAATTAGCAGTGGGTATAGTAGCAAAGAGAGACATTTGACTCATCATAGTTACAGGATTAATTCTACTGTAGAGCAACTGTTTAAATAAGAAAATCTAATCTTTATGTAAAATTTGACAGTATAACAGCCTGCCAGTGTTTGCCTGAAAATCACACCCTGTTAGAAGCTGGTGATTCTGTTGGAAATTGTTTTGTGCGTTTTGCTGACTCAATGGGCCAGCTGGCTCATTACCTCAGCCAGCTATGTGGGAGGTGAAAGAAGCCCTCAAGCAAAGCATGTGTGTGTTCATGAAGGACAAATGAGTATTGAGAGAACCCTAAATGCAGGAGAAGTCTTAGGCTGAGGTTTCATCTAATAATATTTTGAACTTACTTATTTGTTAGTAACCCAAACCAAAAGAAGAGTGATTTTCTTTTGACTCTTCAGTTTTGTTTGAGTGGGATGTTGAATACCTTCTGCTTAAAAACAGGCATTTTCAGAAGCACGGCATTACTGTTTTCTTTTTTAGATACACATTTTCTTTTCATTCATAGATATCGATGAATGCCAGCAACATCATCTCTGCACAAATGGGAATTGCAGAAACACAGATGGGTCTTTCAGATGTATTTGTAGCCAAGGTTACACATTATCATCTATGGGAGACCAGTGTGAAGGTAAGTATGTGACTTAAACTACTTACGGATTTTTTCAAAGAGATCCTGAGTATTCTAATCATAGGCACAGCCACTTCTGAAGATGGAAAAGGAAGATAGGTTTTTCTCCTCCTCTTCTCAATTCTTTACTATTCCATTGATGGTCTCTATCTATACCACCACATATCTCATGTATTCTTACACACACAGTTCCTGTCACCTGCACCTATGGCTCCATGAGGAAAGCGAGGAGAATAATTTGATTGTTTCTTTTGAATAAGGAAATCTTCTCCTTGCTCAAATTCTAAAACAGAGGGCTGTATTCATCCCTGGTTACAAATGCTTCTGCCATCATGGAAAGTCCACCTAGGTGGCTGTCTGGGTTATAGCTGCTTCTGTGGCTGGTTTGGGGGCCTGCAGCCAACCACCACAACCCCAAACAGAAGCACTGGCAGGGTGGCCTGGCTTAGCTCCTGTGGAGTCCTGTGTAAACGCTACCTGCCCTTCCCCAGAGGTAAATCCTTCTGGAGCTTAGCAGCCTGCTCTGTCTCAGAAGTGCAATTTGTACAACAACTGTACAGAACAGAATAAATAAAAAATACACAGCAAAATGCAAGAAGGTATGCTGTGCTGTAGGAAATGCTCTTCCTATCTTTTGGTGATATCCCAAATAAGATTTTGGTCCTGATTTTAGCAAACTAATACAATAATTAATTCAGATATATTCTCTGTCCTCGCTTATTCTCATTGCTTTGTGACATTCTTATATCAGCTTCATCTCAAGAAAACCTTCAGTCCAAAGGGGCTCTCTCCAGGCTTCAAGAACAGTTGTTCTGGGTTATCTTAGAGAAAAGCCCTCAGATGGTTGCACTTTGACATAGACACAGACACAAGGAGGGCCAGAGTCTTCCCAATGCTTCTTCACATACAACTCCTAGATCTTTAAGTCTCATGTATAGAACAAGATTGCACATGAAGGAGCTTTGGGAAATTCTGTTCAGGGGCTAGAATCAAATAAGACATGCAGAGAAAAAGGAAGATACCATCTCCACAGTGATTCAGTACCTCTGTTGGTGGGGGAAGAGTAGCCCAGGTAGGTAGTCACAGGATCTTCCCTTCTCAAACGAGGATGCCAGCTTCTCTTGCAATTCATAGAATCCAGTGTTTTAAGAAATCAAAGAAAAAAATCTCTGTTTCTTTGGGCTCTTGCATTCTGATCATAGGAACTATGAACAGTTACAATAGAAAAAGGTTTCAGAGTGGTAGCCGTGTTAGTCTGTATAGGCAAAAACAACGAGGCGTCCTTGTGGCACCTTAGAGACTAACAAATTTATTTGGGCATAAGCTTTCATGGGCTAGAACAAGCTTATACCCAAATAAAATGGTTAGTCTCCAATAGAAGAAGGGAGGTTTGGGTAGTATGTTAGGATTAATAAATTTTCACTTAGAATGAATTTGGCAGAAACCATTATCTTTTTGTGGGGTTTGGCATTTATTCAGGACAAAGGAGTCAATTTTTTCACTTGCTCTCAGTCAAAGTAAATTACCATTTAAATAAACCAACATTTTTTTCAGTTGAAAATATGATATAAATATAAAACACATTCATGTGAAATCAAATATGTTTATCAAGAATTCACATAACGTCATCAGCATTAAGTGCAATTTTATCTGAAATAAGAACTTTCACATATGCAAGAAAGCTCTTTAAAAAAAAAAAAAAAAAGATTAAATCCCAGTGATATCTTGGCCTCGGTGCACATTCAGCCAAACTGTTCAAAGATCAGTTCAGAAAGAGCCTTATGTTCTTTTGTTGGGTTCATGTCCAAATGGAAAAGGCAGCATCATTTTGGTCTGCTAAAAAGTCAAGCATAAAAGGTCAGAATAATAAAAAACCATCACATAAAACTCTTTATTTTCTGTATCAACGAAAATCCTATCTGCCTGTAGCCTATAAACTGTTTTCTTTTCTATTTTCTTTTCTTTTACTTTCTGTTTTTCCCGAAAACTAGTGAGGCACAATCATAAAACATTAAATGGCTTCCTTTGCAGTAGTGGAATAAAGTGTTCTATAGTATCCATGTAATGTAAGCATTTTTGCTATAATCACTTCTTTATATATTCCTATAACAAAATAGCTGATTTATTGCTTCCTCGCATTTATCAGTGTATCATTCAGCTGCTACCATCATATTAATTTCACAGTGGTTGAGGCCCTGATTCTCAGTTGAGACCGTATCCCAAAGCCTATATGGGATTTGGATCAGTCCACTAGTGTAAATCGATATAGCTGTATTGACTTCAGTGGAGCCATGTTGAATTATACTTGCAGACAATGTGGACCAGAGTGTGAATTCTTAATATCATTACCAGTTTATAAAAGTTTGCATGGTGGCCCAGTAGTGTCCAAAACACACAGGTTCAGAAAGTACCAAAGCATGAATGCAACTCAATTTACAAAAGGTAACCAGGCAACACAGTTCATACAATTTATGCAGTAAGTATAAAATCCTACATGTCCATGTGGAACAGATTACATAATCTGGGCAGTGTTCAGTTATAAAAACTGTTTTGAGTGAGACTTCAGCATCCTATTGAATGACAGTAAATTAGTTTGTATTGTTTGCATGTCATGGAACTAATGTTGCAGAAGCATCATAGTGTTTGTGTTGTATGTACATCAGAATCTGTATTTGCATCACCATGGACTTTGTGTTTTCTAAATGTGCAGCTGTTTTAGGTTTCTAAGCCATTGTAGTTGCTTGTAGTACAATAGCCCCACAGTTCCCATGGAAATGGGGGAGAATTTTGTATAATTGTCTCTTGAGTATAGAGGGAGGGAGTTGTCTCAGTCAGCTTTACAATCAACATTGTGTGGGCATTCTTGCTAAGAATGTACAAATTCAAACTTTAACTGTAGAGAAATATTAGGGGGAAAATCTGAGGTGTGAATGTGTAGACAGGGAAATTAGACACACGCTACATTTAAAAATTGTTATTTTTATTTAAATGTAGTAAATATAAGCTGTTACCTCAAGTTGACATACCAGTATTAAATATGTCACTTTTAAGAGTTTATTCAGTTTTGAAATTGTCTAATTTTTGGCAATGGTTTGATTTCAGACATTAATGAATGCCTTCAAGACAGTGATATTTGTCTTAGAGGAAACTGCATGAATACTGAAGGTTCTTATGAGTGCACTTGTCCAGATGGCTTCCAGCAGATGGCCAACAGGGGATGTCAAGGTATAGTCTGATTCGGTTAGGGATATCTGAAGAATGTTTTAAATTATAGTATAAAAGAGAATCCCAAATCAACAGGATTACAAGCACCTTCTTACCCTTCTCTTCTTGCCATGAACAATTATCTGCTGTGCCATAGGCAGGCTTCTCTATACATTGAGAAACTGTTCCAACAGGCATAGTCTCAGCCTTCCTATCATGAGGTAGGAACTCTTCATAAACTAACATAGGGTTAGAGTTGTTGTGTCTTCCCAAGTCTTGAGAGAGATTCATTTTGATAGCACAGGTTGTGCTGAAAAATACAACAAATCATTTTATACCATTTTTATCAATGCTGTAGATCTGGTAAGTACACGATTTAAAAAATACAACCGGAAAATAAATGAAAAATAAGACTACACAATTAGGTATATTTATTTTGTATCTTGCTATAATTAATAGTTCAACTTGACAGAGACAATAAATATTCACAGGCAAAACAATTATTAGCCAGCGATTAAGGCTGAAAGGATTTATCCCTTCAGATAAAATACTATTGAATTTTTTTTCTCAAAGAACATAAATGTTTGAAAGTCTTGATAGCCGAAGATTAAGTGCCATTTAGCGAAAACACTCCAAAACATTTGAAAGTATGCAAATACATGGTTAAGATCACTCAAAAAAACCTTAATTCTGCCCCCATAACACTATTAACCTTCCATTTTCTTTGGAAGCATTTATTTTGGTTTCCAAGATTTTTTCTAACAGCTTTAAGACATCCCTATCCTATAACTAGGGACAGCTTACTTTCCAAAGATATTGTACCTTACCTACTTTTTTTCACTCCATGCATCTGATGAAGTGGGTTATAGCCCACGAAAGCTTATGCCCAAATACATTTGTTAGTCTCTAAGATGCCACAAGGACTCCTCGTTGTTTGTGCTATATATATAATTAAGCATAGGTATTGCTGGTGTCCATGGACTGTAAAGGTGGCTGTAAAAGTGGCCAGAGTCTAAGCAAAACTGTATAGTTACGACTAACTGTAGCATGTTGGTCACAGGATATTAGAATGACAAGGTGGGTGAGGTAATATCATTTGTTGAACCAACTTCTGTTGCAGAGAGAGAGACCAACTTTGGAGCTACAAAGAGCTCTTCTTCAGGTCTGGGAAAAGGAACTCCCAGCATCACAGCAAAATGCAAGGTGTAATAGATTGTTGAGCAAAAGTAGCTAGCACATATTTAAGGAACCATTCAAGGTAGAGTGGCCTGTTAACACCTCTGCAGACCTAGGACCTAAAAAAGGGGTTAGTGTTGGGTTACAGATTGTTGCAATAAGCCATAAATCCAATGTCTGTTCAGTCCATGTTTTTTAACGTCTAGCAGAGTAATGAATTTAAGCTCCCACTGTGCACACATTTCACAAAGCAGTCAATCTTTATCTAACCTATCACACTCCTCATCCTCAAAGGAAACCTGCACAATACTTTCAAAAGACACCCGCCTCTCGTTAGTTAAGAGTAAGGATCTATATTTTTTGTGGTTACTGATCAGAAGAACCTTTGTGATGGATGGGTCAGGTTGTTTCAGAGTTTGTGGTTGACCTTAAGGTGGGGCTTATTTGGGTGACTTACCTGAATGTTTTTGAGTGTTTTGTAAAGCAAAATCTAAAAGTACAATTATAGTCTGGAAAGTGACTATGTAAAAATGGCACCACCTTAATCAACAGACCTGATCCTTGTATGTATTCAACCATCTGCTTACTTTGCTAACTAAAATATGTATTACTTCTTTTTACCTCTAGTTACGCTCCACAACCAGTGAGACTCCAGAACAGGGGTTCTCAACCTATGTACATTGTGGGCCGCATATACAGCTTTCTATGTGTTTTGTGGGTTCACTCACACAAGAATATTTATACTACCTGTATGGCCCTGAGGATGTCACATGGGCCACAGATGTGTGCTGATTGGGCTGCAATCAGCCCGCGGGCTGTGGGTTGAGAAACACTGCTCCAGAACATTGAGCTGATTTCTATTCTGGCTCATGCATCATCAACAGAATTACTAACTAAGTTCAAGCTGCAGAAATTTTTATCTTTGATGATGCTTGATCCAGAAAGAACAAAGAGTTGATTTTCTAATTCCACGTTGAGTTTGCAGGGTAGGCAGGCAGAAAAAATATCTTTACTTGTAAAAACTGAGCAGTACTTGACTGCTCCGTATGCACTGACATCTTGAGAACATGCCCAAATTCTAAAGATGCTTTTTGGCTGCAGTGTGTAGAAAATCAGCTTATTGGAAACAAAATGTAATCTTCCAAACTCTGCTGTCAAGACCTTGTACCAAAAGCTCAGCTGCGTTCTGGGCCTTTTGTGCCACTTGAGCAGCACAGAGGGTCCAGAAAGCAATCAGAGTGGGCCATCTGAGAATTCTCCTTCTGACACAAGGGAGTTGTCAGCTAGTGCAGAGCTGATGTAGCTAGCCCCTGCACCACTCCCCATCCTCCTCTTAGCTGCATTGTAGGGAGTCAAGTGAAGGGAGCATTGCTAGACCAGAATGTACGCTCTGGCTGTGCTTAGCTGACATATTGGCCCTTAGAATCTGCTTAGCTGGTGGAAGTTAGTTCCATACGCTGCTCTAACCTGTGCTTGGGGTCAGGGTGGTGTAATTACTGGCTTCCTGGCACCCTCTCCCTCTCTGCCAAACTTCTGTTCAGCACCACAGAAAATCTGGCCCTTCACTCTAGTAAACATACTTTTACTGATTTAGCACTTTCACCCATGGCTGAAAACAGATCATGTAAGACAAGTGGAGCACACTTCTGCTAACAGGTATCAGCATTCCTCACATACATTTTGGCAGTTTAACTGACCGTCATTAACCAATGTAAATAGGTTGTGGCAATAAGCCAAACACTAATGCACTTTGGAATCCGCTTCACAAGTAATATTAGAGAGGGAAGTTTAAAACATTTTACAACTCTGCTCTGTGTTTTCCAGATATCGATGAATGTGAAGGATCTGAACTCTGTTTGCCACATGGGGAATGCCTAAATACAGATGGTTCTTTCCACTGCATTTGTGAACAAGGCTTTTCAGTTTCTACAGATGGCCAAACATGTGAAGGTGAGATGAGTAGTGATACCATAGTGAATTTCACCCTGTAGCCGTATGCCACAGTAAGGATTTAATGTAGTTTAAGTGCTTATGTTGCTAAAAACATTTCAAACAACATAAAGGTTGTCTTCTTCCTCATTTGAAGCACCTAAAGCTGTGTTAAATTTTTTAAAGAGAATCTAGAGAACTAAATATTAAATGCTTTGCTAATGCAATATTGAATGTGCATAGTTAGTCACAAGAAGTTAAGAAATGCAAAAATTGAAGGCCAGATTCTTACTCATGTAAGTGATCCCATTGATTGTATGGAACTAGTTGGGTAAATAAGGTGGTCACAATTTGGCTGTAAGATTCCAAAAGCAACATTAATATAGCAACCTTGCACATAAAGTATATGGTGTTTTATATTCTTGTTTTTCTGGAAAACATGTAGCTTAATATTACTGTTCATGTCATAAAATGTATAGTATGAAACGTACAGAACAAGCAGCAAGACTGAGTGAATGTTAGAAACTTAACTTCTGCTTTTCTTGTCTTTTGGTGACTAACTGTGCAACCTTAATGCTTTATAATATTTAATAAATTAAACTGCAATGTGTGGGGGATTTAATTGCAAACGGAGAGTGAGAGATGGAAGGAGAGAGAGAGAGAGAATGGAATAAAGAAATGGGAAAAGGTGAGGGAGAAGCAAAAAGACACACAGCTGTAAAGTGAGAAAACTATTCATAGCTGGAAAAAATTTTCTTTATTTTAAAATCCCCTGGAGGGGGTGGAAGGAGGGAATTGGTCACAAAATGCACATAAATTAGAGGGGATATTCAGACTCCTGGCAAGTTTTAAGTGTGGCCATTATTGCTACAAAGTTTAGGCACCTTTAATTTAGGGCTTCTCAAATATTTTAGCAGTAAAACCTTAACTTAATTTTTTAATGTTCTGATGGCTCTATTTGAAACATTAAAACCCTGTTTGTAATACGTTTAAAAATACAGACATGAAGGAAATATTCCTGCAGTAGAAATAAATCAAACTGGCAATCATGGTTAATTTCTTTTTGCATGAGGCTATTTTAAAATCCTGTCTTAGTGTTTTAGACATTTTTAAATTTTTTGTCAGAGCTACAAATAAATAGGTCTTCAAATTAGCATTTTCAATTTTAAACCAAACTCATACATTCCCCCTCTTTTTCTCCCTCCCCCTTTTCACATGCACACACTCGCACACACACACACACACACACACACACACACACACACACACACACACACACACACACACACACATATATATATAGATCTTTTTCAAAAATGGTAGTAAAAACAGTTCCAGTAATAACAATGGTGAGAAACCTCAACCACAGGCATGGAAAGTTTGCAGATGAGGTGCACTTGGGGTTTTTGTTTGGCTCCAACATAAGAAAGTGTCCTGTTGCTGATTGAAACCACACACTTGCCAGTGGTGCTGCTCTACCGTCCTTTGGGTAAATTTTAAAAAAGAGATTTATGATCCATAATACACAGAAAACATAATTTTTGCCATCAACAAAGTAAAAAGTAAAAGTTCCACTAACCAGATTAAGAATGGTCATTCATATAGATACATGGACTATTCAATCCAGAAATATTGTGAAACATATAACAATGATTCAAGAGGAATAAAACCAAAATTAAACAATGCAAACAAACAAACACAAAAAACCAGCAGGCATCTTGAGAAGCAATTCTAGAGAATTCATGAATAGCAGAAATACTGGATAGAGTTATAAGCAGCTTTGTGTTGGAAATTAGGGGAGATGGACTTCAGACACCCAACCAGCTTCTCCACTCCAAATGTTAGTTTGTTGGAGGCCAGTTAACCCATGTAAACTTATTTACATATGGTGCCACCTCTATAAACCTCACCCCATCAGTCTACTCAGGGCTGGTACAAAGACCTTCTCTGCAATGGAGAGGGCATGTGGAGACGTCCTGCGTGGTTACTGTATTCATTCCCCCCACCTTGTGAAAGATATACTGGGAGGAAAATTGAAGTAATTTTTGTCTAGCATATACCTGCTGTAGTAATAACTAATAAAGCCAAACATGCTGTTGGCAATGGGGCATTGCTGTACTACCATGAAGAGATTGGAGTCAAATATTTAGAACTGATATGGCACCAACCATCTTGTCAGTGCTCAGTAATTAATAGTAGCATGAACTGAAAGAGCCATGTTTTTTTGTGCCATTAGAATAGCCTTGTCAGGTAGAGAAGAGACAGTGCATCTGAAGAGTTCTGGCAGTGGGATGCATTTTTATGATCTCAAACAATGAAAATACTTCAAAGTTGTCCCAGAATCCAGACTGCTAAAATTATTCATGTAAAATTGTGCAGGATATATAGACTCCATCCAGTGTTTAGCAGGGAAAGGGTTAAATGTCTTCAGTTTCTGAACAAGAATACTATAGTAGGTGTCTTCCTCACCATAGAGCGTAAGGAAGAAGTCAGAAAGGTTTAAACTAAACACTCTATATCACAAGAACAAAACAAAACTCTATGTTAAAGGAACATTATCAAGGTTGCAAAGTCAGACACTCAAAAAGTTAGGAAATGCCAGAATTAAACAACAACCTCAACTAAACAAAAGCAGTAACTGCTAGTTTTAGGGGTCCCACAAAACAATGAGGAAGTCTGGCTGGGTCTGTGCCAGTTAATTAACCAGCACTATTCCAGAGATGTGGTGGCATCATTGATGATGACGGTTATGTATACAAAGTTAATCTTAATTACAAACAAAAAGCCAGATTTTTAACCAAATAGAAAAGGATGAAATCAGAAGAATATATATATCCAGGCATCTAAATATATTTATAAACAATGGAGAGTAAAATAAAAAGTGTAAAACCCATTAACTGTGCTTCACAGGTAACTGGTGGTGTATATGGGATGCAGATCAGGCAGTATATTCGACACTGGGAAATGTACTTTAATAACTTCACTAAACACGGCTGTTTATAGTCTCCTGAAGCAGTAATAATCCTTTTAAGTTATAATTGGCTACTATATGCAATCGTTTTAATTTTAAAAAATAATAAAAATATAAAGATCTAAAGCTGAAAAAAGCTTTCAAGCCGACACCAATCACTTCATTCCTGGTTTTTGTATGTCCATAATTTTCAGAATTCAGTTTAGCATAAAATTTAAAAAAAAGAACAGAAACAAAAATAACTTATAACATTCCAGGTGCTGTGAGAGGATGTGGCTTCCAGCTGCGGAAGCTACTGTTCTGCACACTAGTTGCCTTTATGAATTTTATTTCTAGATAAGTGAATGAGAATAGCTGTTTATATCATCAGAGTAGAGACTAAGGACATTTTGCTGGATTTAGCTGCCTTTAGAAACCTGGAAAGAAGATTTTCCATCTCTCTGGGTTGTTTTCTTACAAGTTCAGATGTTTTCTGAAAAGTTAAAAACAACGTAAGATGATTAAGGAGCTTGTGTGGTTTAATCCTGGTCTTGAGTCTTTATGGCTACTGGCCAAAGTAAGCTGCACAGCTGTGTAGACTCTACCGTCTTCCAAGGAGTAAATCAAACCTTTGTAGTAGCTGTGGTATTCCATCACTGCCCCCTTCCCAGGAGCTGAATCTGGTGATCAGGCTTGACAGAGTTACCTAATAAGGAAACTCTTGGAAGTAACACTGGGGGACTCATTAGCTTTCCATTGAGCTTGTTGAGATTCTTGCAAAGGTTCTTCCCTAGCTAACTGTCAGCCAGCTTTGGCAGCAATAAGTCATGGCAGCATCCTCGGTGCTAAGCAACAGCCCTGCCCTGATACCCAAGCCTCTACTCTGGTCCTGGTGACACTCAATTTTGTCCCCAGCTCCACCCCCAGTGCCTCTTCCGGGAACCCCCCCAGGATCTCCCCTCTCTGTGCCAAGAACCAAGTCACGCATAGTAGCTCCCAACACCTCTAAGTGCTACCATAACATGTCTGTATCTTTCAGCCCACCGGAGCTCCCCACTCTTTCTGCTTCTTCCCTACTCCACTTCGTATCTGTCATACCTCTGAGCTGTCAGGGCACTTCCGTGAAGAATAGATCTTTCTAAAACAAAAAAATGGAAATTCATACACAAAAACACTATATTGTGTATCAGTTAAGGCTATTGTACACACAAAATACCTACCATAAACCTCAACATTGGGGAAATGAGAAGTTAAGTGATTAAAAATACATAATTTCTATCCCTCCATCCAGACACCTTACTACTTTGCATAGCCATTGTTCACCACAGACCACACATCACAACCTTAACTGTGCCCTTGCTGGGAAGAGAAGGAGGTTTTGGGAAGGAGGAGCAGGAACTCTGGCACTCCTCTGGAGCCATGGGTATGGTCCACTAAATGTGCAAGTGAATTCCTCCAATGTAGTGTGCAGAGGCCATCATCACAGGCATGCTAGACCCCCAACTTAAATATTCTACAGTGAAGTCGGAAACTCCATCCTTGACCTGTCAAAAGTAAACCCAAAATAAATTCATGGCACTTTCCAAAATGGGCCACCTTTTGGTGAACACTTAATAGTTTCCTAGCAAGCTTCAACAGCCCTCTCACATGTGCTGAAGTAGACAGATTGGGTTCCTAGCCATAATGTATCCACCCTGACCCTGAGGCTAAAGCAGTGACCCAGAACTTGAATGGAAAACAGAGAAACCTCTTCCTTAAGCCGGAGATGCAAATCACCATCGCCACATGGAATAGCCACCCAGCAATACTTCACGTGGCCATCTAAACACTATATTCAAAACCCTAGTTATTCTGACTTCCCCCTCATAATTACTACTATTGTTATTTATTAGGAATATTATGGAAGTACCTAAAGGTCTCAGCCAATATTGGGGCCTTTTGTGCTAAGCACTATACTGTACAAGCATGTAGAAGGAAACAGTCCCTGCCCTGGAAAACTTACAATCTGAATAGAATTCAGTGCAATTTAGGCAGATACCTAAAGTTAATCACGTCTTTAGGTGCTTTCCTGAAAGCAGTGTTTCCCTTAATTTGGATTCAAGTGCTTTGCTGAATAGGTATAGACTTAAGTACATACTTAAATGTTTTGCTGATTTGAGGCATTCCTTTTAAGATCCTAGTTATTCAGGCCTCAGTCCTGTACTCATTATTCAGGTAAAACTCTTACTGATTTCAGATCAGTAGGAGTTTTGATTAAGAAATGCAGAACTGGCATTAGATTTTGAAATATATCATAATCACAAAGCTACATTTTAATTGTATAGACATATGCTATCTTAGTATGTTCCCCCACTTTTGTCTCCATGTAGCAAGATGTTTGCTCAATACAAGTCACATACTTTACAGGGTGATTAAAGCAACAAATGCCCTTTCCGGCTGTAAAACAGGAGGCCTTTGAGTGAGCTGTCTAGACAAGGAAAAATATTTGGTGCTTGGACCCTCTCTGTAGGTTCCCAGTCACTCACTGTATGAGTCAGTCGTGTTCAGACTGTGTACTTTTAAAAACAAAATCATCCTCTGTGGATGTGTTATATATTTAATTAGGACACTTGTTGCAATGATGGATTTTGTTTCTGCTGCTTTTCAGTCAATGACCTCACTTTACCTTTTGAGAACAGACTTATATGATCCTTTCCCATCTGTTTTCTTTAATATATAGCTATTACGAGAAAAGGATACTGTAATTTATATAATTTTAAATCCCTAGTTCTTGTCTTCTCTGTGTAGACTTTTAATAGAATAACTGTGTTCTGTGGCTCAGGAATCCCTGTTATTAAATTGTAATTGGCCACTGGAAATATATGCAATGCATTGCTTTGTATTGTCTTATACACTTGGCTCTCAGTCCTATATTCCTTACTCAGACAGAATTCTCATTTGATCTGAATGGAAGTTTTGTCTGAATAAAGAGTGCAAGATCATGACCGTTCTCTGTGGCCACATGTACAAAACTCTGCAAACCACAATATGAGGTTAATGAATAAAATAAGATCTTATTCTGAGTAGCAAGAGGAGACAGTCAGAAAAGTGCATCCATAAATGCAGGTATCCTGGGTCTCTCATAGTACACTTGCTTTTGCTTTTCTGACTATAGTGGATACATCTTTAATAATAATTGTCCTATAGTTGTGGTGATTGGTTAGGAGATGGAAGTATTTGGAATCCAAGACAAGTTTTTGACCTCTCAGCCTTGATCATGTTTCTTTAACACTATAATACAGACACACGTATTGGCTACTCTTACTGCTCTGTTAATTTTACTGATTTTTTTTGTGTGATGTTGAACAGTTCAATAACCAATTATTTGACAGCCCATTCCCATTATCACATTCAGTTCCTGTGAGATAAATGTATTAATGATCATATTCTTCACCAAAGACAAATAATCATTTTCAAGATTAATTACTGCAGTATTTTTCCTTGATCTGTTTAATAAATCAAGATAAAAAGAATTATATTAAAAGAACATGTATTGGCAAAAATCAATCATCCATTGACTAACCACTGATGAAGTTTTATTATTGCATGTTTCCAAGTAATATTACCTTTAATAGTAAAATATTCTTGTGACAATCCAAGCTACAAGTGAAAAAAATTATACCAAATACAATAATAAATATAACAAGAAAAATATTTCTAAATTTCAGTGCAATGTTGGAAATTTTACATTAACATAAGTATATATTTTACACATTTTTACATAAGTTTTATATACATTAATAGAGAGGATAATTAAACAGAACAGCTTAGGAGAGAAAGTGGTAAATTCTCCACCACTTGGAGTCTTTCTAAAAGATATGTTCTAGTTCCACCACAATGTATTGGGCTTGATGGAGGAATCACTGGGTGGAGTTCTATGACGTGTGTTATACAGGAGGTCAGACTAGATGATCAGAGTAATCCCTTCTGGCCTTAGAAGTATATGAGGGAGACTCTTCCCCCCTGGTTCAGTCCCTTTATGCTGTGTAAAGAGGCCAGAACAGCATAGAGAGGCCCTAGTTCCAGCTGAGGGAAAATTCCTTTAGAACACCATCTGAGGCAGACAACCAAAGGCTGTTCTCCAAGTACTCCTTCACAAGACTCTGCACGGGGACAGGAGTGGGGCTGTGAGTGGGATGGGTGTGTTGGGTAGAACCATAGCCTGTAGCACTGCAGAGATTCTGGGTAGTACTGCTGCGGTAGGCAGGCAGTGAAAACATAGGCGCCAACTCCATGGGTGCTGCGGGGCTGGAGCACCCATGGGGAAAAATTAGCAGGTGCTCCGCACCCACCGGCAGCCAAGCTCCCCCCACCCCCAACCTCTCCTCCTCCCCCGAGCATAGCGTCCCTGCTCCTCCCCCTCTCAGCACTTCCTACCCGCTACCTAACAGCTGTTTGGCGGCGCTTAGGACTTTCAGGGAGAGAGAGGGAGGAGTGGGGACGTGGTGCACTCTGGGGAGGAGGCAGTAAAGAGGTGGGGCAGGGGTGGGGACTTGGGGGAAGGGGGTGGAATTGGGGCAGGCAGGGGCCAGGGGCGGGGGGATCAAGTACCCACGGGGCAGAGGGGAAGTCGGGGCCAATGAGTGAAAGGCTACCAAAATTTAGGCAGCCATTGAGGGGCAGTGACCAAGTGATTCAGAGACCTTAGATTTCCTTGACCCCTTTCAATTGGACTTTAGATCTGGGTATTTTTAAGAGACGTCATTGATATCATTGCTCAATGTTCTCTTTCAGGAGATGAACAAGGCATGTCTTTCCTGATTCTTTTAGGCCTTTGGTATTGTAAATGATGAGGTGTTGTTGACACAGCTCCAGACACTGGGAGAGGTAGACAGAGCTGCACTTGAATGTCTCCATTCTTTGCTTTCTGAGAAATACCAAAGAGTAGCATTGTGGAAATGCTCATCTGTCCGAAGGGTTGTCTTATGTGGGGTGGTTCGAAGTTCTGTTCTGTCAACTTTCCAGCCGAATGAATATGTAAAGCCTTTAGTAGAGATAGCAAGAATGAGTATAGGTGCCATCAGTATGAGGTTGGTTGGGAATGAGATGTTGAATCTCCATTCCCAGGGTTTTTTTTCTTGGAATCCTTCTGTAATTTACTTTTTCTCAGTTTCTGTATGCTTTAATGTGCACAACTAATTTCACATACAGCTACAGCCTAAACTTGGCGCATTTTATAAAGTAAAAAGAATCACTTCGTTCACCACTGAAATGCAGCCACCTCAGCAGCAGAACACTGAAGGTGTTCCACAGTGGGCAGCATCACTACTCAACATTTACAATAGCTTTTAGAAATGGAATGCAGAAATAACTTCTCCATTTGAAATTGCAGGGGTGATTTAAGATGGCAGAATGTAATAACCCAAACTGGGATTTAGCCAGGATACTGGGGTTAACATTCTTACTCCTGAAAAACATGCCATGAGATTTTTAATGACCACAAGTGGTCAGGACTTCGGTTTTAGGTCTTATTTTGAATGGAGATTAAAATAATATATTCACAGTATTCATAATACACTTATAACAACAGACTGCTCTCTGCCACAAGCAGACTCTTTATAGGCTGACGTGGCAATTGAGTCAGTCAGAAGAGCAGATTTACTCAGCACAGTACTTTAGGATGCTCACTAGGGAGGGCAGCAAACCAGAAATAGGAGCTACACACTAAGACCTCAATTCTGAAAATACTTCTGCACCTTAAAAACTTGACACACCTGAGTAAGGGCTGTTCATATGTATAAATCTACAGAATTAGTGCCTAAAGGCCTGATCTGCAAATCCTTGCTACTGGCACCTGTGCAGAAGCCCAACATAAGGTCTGTGCTACTCTGTAAGTCCCACTTATGCGCTCAAAAGCATATGCTTATGTTCCATTGATTTCAATGAGACTTAAATACATTTATGTGCGTTGCTGAATTGGGGCCTCAGTGTGTTGGCTTTCTCCACAGGCATGAACTTTACCAATATTGTTTACTATTCAACACTAAAATGATGGACACCATAGAAAACACTAAAAGAGAGAGTTCCATTTACAAGAATTGTATTATTTACGGTGATTTTTGTTGGATCAAGCTCTAATATTGTGGAGAGGGAGACGGCTAGAATTTGCCAGGCTTGCGTAAAATTAAATTTAGGAAGTTATTGTTTCAGTGTTTGTCTGTCTGCATGCAGCTGTTATAGTAGAGTAAATCTGAAGCATGTATGTACATCGCTATTATTATATTGTTCTAGAAAAATGTACTTATAGATGCTCATAAGTTAATTATCTGTAGAATATTATCTGACTAGTAATATTTTTATTTCCTGTCCTTTGTATTTGTTTCCCTTAAAATCTACAGATACACTAACTGTATCTACTTGTAGAGATGTAATTGTCTACCTGTCAAACTGCCTTTGTATATTATGTCTGTCTGATGTTAAAATGTCTTATTTCCAGATGTTGATGAATGTGTTAACAGCACTCTATGTGGCAGTCATGGGTTCTGTGAAAATACACCTGGTTCCTACCGCTGCCTTTGTTACCAGGGGTATCAGGACCCACAGGATGGGCAAGGGTGTGTGGGTGAGTTTTTAGATTTTATAATCAGTACTGCATCACTTCAGTGATGAAAAACTGATTTAAAAAGAATTTATTTCTTCATAAAATTATTTTGTCTTCCATCATTTTATGTTAAATTGCACCATTTCAGAGTAACATAGGACTCAAATATGTCTTGCTCTCTAAACCCTGTATACCATGTGGGTATTTACTGTGTATCTGTTAAAGGAGAATCTGTTTTTAAGGTTGGAATGGAAACCAACAGCAAATAAGCTGCGCCACTCATTTTATCTATTTAAAAAAACCCCCACTATTTCTGCAAATGTCAAGCCATTCACAAATATAAATCATAATGGATTGAATTTAATACTTCAGCTTATTTAAATGCAACATCTGTTTAGTCTCTTAGTTGACTAGCCAGAACTCTGTACTACCTCCTACAGGAAATATAGTCTGGCGTGTGGTACAGCCTGTCTGAATTAAACAGCACACCTCCTTAGAAACAGTGTGTTTGAACAGGTTTTAACATTACCTTCAAGCTCCAGGAAAGACACCTATCACTGTGAAAAGATGTGAGAATTCCATAAATGTGTAAATATTGTAGATTTCTCTAGTGAGTAACAGATTTCCAAATCTGTTGTTAATAGTGGTGGTTGGACCTGAGCACCACAAGTTTCTAATATAAAATTAATACCAGATCAACAAAAGGTATTCGTTAAGGAATTTCTTCAAACTAGATTCAGGATGAAAGACATTTGCCAGTAACACCATGCTGAATGAAAACAGAGGGGAATGAAAGAGTGGTAAAAATAATTTTTTTATATATATATTCAGTAAAAAATGGTTTTACTGAAAAATTCTTCTGGTCCTCTTTTAGGGCTCAGCTTGCAATGTGCTGAGTATTCTGACCCATATTTAAAAAGAAAAAGAGAGTTTTAGACCTTAAATTATTTTTCATTAAAATGCGACATTTGCTACTCTTAACATCTGGTGTGGGAGCACCACTACAGAGAGAGCCAGTGCTCCTTTTGAAATTCATTTCAGTGTGACGGACCAGATTCACAGCACTCCCTTCACACAGCTCAGGCAGGCAGCACAAAGAGAGCTTTGGAGGGGATTCCTTAGGACCGAAATCTATCCATCGCTGGAGGGAAATCCACAGAAGCCATAAAGCCAGCATAGCTGGCTCCTGTGCCACCCATCCATTGCAGCCCTAACATAATATGGGATAAGGGAATGTGGCCAGAGTTCATGGTGTCCAACTATTCCCAGATGATGGGAACCAAGGCCAGTATTAGAACAATAATGGACATAAAATTAGGGAGGCATAAGCAACAAGCCCCACCCTTGTCAAGAGGCTACACAAACAGAAAACTCAATAATAGTGGGGGATTTGAATTATTCCCATATTGACTGGGTACATGTCACCTCAGGGGGGGATGCAGAGACAAAATTTCTAGATACTATTAATGACTGCTTCTTGGAGAAGCTAGTCCTGGAAACCCCTACGGCATGGGTGGGCAAATTACAGCCCGTGGGCCGGATCCGGCCCGCTAGCCGTTTTAATCTGGCCCTCGAGCTTCCGCTGGTGAGCGGAGTCTGGGGCTTGCCCTGTTTCGGCGCTCCAGCCGGGGAGCAGGGTGGGAGACTGCTCCACGCAGCTCCCGGAAGCAGCGGCATGGCCCCTCTCTAGCTCCTACATGTAGGGGAAGCCAGGGGGCTCCGCTCTGCACGCTGCCCCCACCCCAAGCACCGCCCCCGCAGCGCCCATTGAGAGCTGCAGGGGCGGTGCCTGTGGATGGGGCAGCATGCAAAGCTGCCGGCCACGCCTCTGTGTCCGAGCCGGAGAAGAGACATGCCACTGCTTCCGGGAGCCACTTGAAGTAAGAGCCACCCGGAGCCTGCACCCCTGAGCCTCTCCCCATGCCCCAGTCCCCTGCCCCAGCCCTGATCCCCCTCCCACTCTCTGAACCCCTCGCTCCCAGCCTGGAGCACCCTCCTGCACCCCAAACTCCTCATCCCCAGCCCTACTCCAGAGCCTGCTCCCCCAGCCGGAGCACCTGCCCCCATACCGCACTTCCCCCCCCATACCGGAGCTCCCTCCCGCACCCTGAACTCCTCATTTCTGGCCCCACCCTGGAGCCCATGCCCCCAGCCAGAGCCCCCTCCCTCACCCCAGCCCCAGTTTTGTGAGCATTCATGGCCTGCCATACAATTTCTGTTCCCAGATGTGGCCCTCCGGCCAAAAAGTTTGCCTACCCCTGCCCTAAGGGGAGAGGCAATTCTTGATTTAGGCCTCTAAGTGGAGCACAGAATTTGGTTCAAGAGGTGAATTTAGCTGAACCACTCAGTAATAGCTACTGTAATGCAATTAAATTACATTTCGTCCTTGTAGGGGAGGAAAATACCAAAGAAACCCATCACAATAGCATTTAACTTCAAACACAAAAATGAGGAGGCTAGTTAAACAGAAACTAAAAGGAACAGTCACAATAATAAAATATGCCTGCAAGCTGCATGGAAACTATCTAAAAACAACATAATCGCATCTCAGACTAAATGTATACCCCCAAGTTAAAAACAAACAAACAAAAATGCCACCATGGCTAAATGACAGAGTAAAATAGACAGTTAGAGAGACAGATATCCTTTAAAATTGGAAGTGAAATCCTACGGAGGAAAATAGAAAGAAGTATAAATTCTGGCAAGTGAAAGGTAAAAATAAAATTAGACAGGCCAAAAAAAAATTTGAAGAACAACTAGCAAAAAACACAAAAATTAACAGAAAAAAAATTCTTTATGTACATCAGAAGCAGGAAGCCACTGGATGATTGAGGTGCTAAAGGAGCACCCAAGGAAGACACAGCTGTTGCACAGAAGGTAAACGAATTATTTGCATTGGTCTTCACTGCAGAGGATATGAGGAAGATTCCCACAGCTGAGCCATTCTTTTTAGGTGACAAATATGAAGAACTGTCCCAGATTGAGGTGTCAATAGAGGAGTTTTGGGAATAAATTGTTAAATTAAATGGTAATAAGTGACTAGGACCAGATGATGTTCACCCAAGAGTTCTAAAGGAACTCGAATATGAAATTGTAGAACTATTAACTGTGGTAATAGCAGTTTTAAAGCAGCCTCTGTACCAGATGACTGGAGGATAGCTAATGTAATGGCAATTTTTAAAAAAGGCTTCAGAGGCAATCCTGGCTATTACAGGCTGTAAGCCTAGCTTCAGTATCAGGCAAATTGGCTGAAACTATACTAGAGAACAGAATTATCAGACATATAAATGAACATAATACACTGAGGAAAAGTCAATACAGTTTTTGTAAAGGAAAATCGTGCTTTAACAATCTATTGGAATTCTCTGAGGGTGTGAATGAGCATGTGGACAAAGGTGATCCAGTTGATACAGTGTATTTAGACTTTCAGAAAGTCTTTGACAAGGTGCCTCACCAAAGGCTCTTTAGCAAACTAAGCAGTCAGGAGATAAGAGGAAAGGTCCTATCATGGATCAGCAACTACGTAAAAGAATAAATGGGTGAGGTTTGTCTATGCATTACACAAAGTAAAACTATTTCCCCATGTTTATTCAGAGGCAGCAAGTTTAAAACAAACCAGAGGAAGTACTTCTTCACACAACATGCAGTCAATTTGTGGCACTCGTTGCCAGTGGATGTTGTGAAAGTCAAAAATATATCTGGGTTCAAAAAAGAGTTCGATAAATTCATAGAGGATAGCAGAGCCAGTGCTAGCCCATTGGGGGCCCTAAGCAGGAATATTTTTGCCCTCCCTCCACAATAGTAAAACAAGCAAGTTCTTATAATAAAAAGCGAATTGGGAGGTCTCTTGAACTGCTCAGGGCCTTAAGCAATTGCTTAGTCTGCTTATGGGGTCTAGTGCCAGCTCTGGAAAATAAGTCCATCAGTGGCTATTGGCCAATACGGTCAGGGACACAACCCCATGCTTTGACTGCCAGAAGCTGGAACTGATTGACAAGGGATGGGTCACTTGATAATAGCCCTGTTCTGTTCATTCCCTCTGAAGCACCTGGCACTCACTGGCTACTCTCAGAAGACAGGATACTGGGCTAGATCAGTGGTTCTCAACCAGGGGCCCGCGGCGCCCTGGAGGGCTGCGAGAGTTTTCAGGAGGTCCGCCAAGCAGGGCCAGCATTAGACTCGCTGGAGCCCAGGGCAGAATGCCAAAGCCCCATCACATTGGGCTGAAACCTGGGGCCTTGAGCCCCACCACACAGAGCTGAAGCCTGAGCAATGTAGCTTCGTGGGGGACCCGTGGCATGGGGCCCTAGGTAATTGCCCTGCTTGCTACCCCTTAACGCTGGCCCTGGCTTTTATATGCAGAAAACCAGTTGTTGTGGCACAGGTGGGCTGTGGAGTTTTTATAGCATATTGGGGTGGGCCTCTGCAAGAATAAGGTTGAGAACCTCTGGGCTAGATGGACCATTGATCTGACCCAGTATGGCCATTCTTATGTTCTTACGTTGTGTTCTCCCTCCACTGCAGTGGATGGATCTCACTCACAGCAGGGAATCTGGCCCTATGAACTGTTCTTAAAACAGATTGGCCTTTGTACACAGTTTGTACTTCATTAGAACTGCATCATGACTGTTCAGTTTATGGCTTTTATCAGATTCTGCTACAAGCTGTCAATAGGCCTTTTCAACTTAGTTTGTACTTTATTTCTCTAAGGATTAGTAGAAATAGAAAAAAGACCATTACTGTTGTGCATTCTCTTTCACGTGATTTAATTTGTGGAATACAGTTATAATTCGTAAAGAGTTCTGATTTTTAACTCTTTACTGATAGAAACCTGAGAGAGAGGTTACTGGTTATATGGTATATGGATAACTCCTGATATCACTCACATCAATGGCAAAAATTCCTAATGACTTCAATAGGAGTAGGAGCTGACTCTAAAAATCAGAATGCATAAATGCTTTTTAAAGCAAATATCTGTCTGTTTCTTAGTTAATGATTGGGGGGGGGGGAGAGTTATTATTAAACAACATGTTGACGGTTTGCTTTAGTTTTTCTGTGACTGCAACTTCTAGTTTGGCCTGTTTGACTTTGTTGAGACCCTGAAGGTGCTTAAAATGAAGCAGATGCATAAGAGTTTGCAGGTTCAGAGCCCAGCTGAGCTCTGTATTCTGAATAGGAGTCATTTGCACAGTATAGCCCATCAGTCATGAAGCAATGAGTATTTCCTTGATTTTATATAGTTTATTTTATAATAAGTGGGTGTTGCCAACTTGTAGAAGTCTGTGGTTACCTACAGAATGATGGAGGTGTCAGTAGTGACTACATAGTACAGATTGCATTGAGAATTTAAATTACAGTGGGGGTAAAATCCCTGTCTTAAACAAACAAATGATTTCATTGAGTTTCCAATTTCTGCACACTATCTCTTCCTGGGCAAAGGGAGTTTTCTATAATGTTTCCTCTGCCAGTGTTACTAAATCTTTTAGAAAACAAATACTTTAAAATGCTCTTTTACAAATATGGTCCTGACAGCCCTCACCTTTGTTCAGCTCCCTTTGGCTAGACAACTACAGCTCCTATGAACTCCAGACTAAACATGCACACTCTGATAATGTCTCCCAAGTGAGCTAGTTGGGAATTTATATGTAAAACATTCTAAATGATCCTCCTAATTTGGCATAACCTATTCTAGTAATGCCCAGAATATCTAGAGCTCTCGCATTCCATGAGCTATTTCTCTTTTTTGTTACCGCCTGCTGTCCTCCACGCTTGTGTTCAGCACATGGCTCCAGGAAGACAGACTGGGCTGCTCCAGGAGCTGGGGGATGGATATATCCAGTTCCTCACTATCATACCCAAACATGCAACACCCAAACCTGGCCTCAGAAAAATGATGTAACCAATGTATAGAGTTTTACTGGCAAAAATAATGATTACCTTACAAGTTCTGAGGGCACAGTTAAGTTAGTGCATATGTGCACAATTCTGGAGAATTGGATGCATGCTTTGCAGGTGGCTACATGGTGGAAAGGAAAGGGATTTTGTTGTGCAGGTGAGGAGTCTGAGTCTGTTTGGTTTTCTGATGTTTAGGTGGTAAGGCATGTTAACTTGAGACCCCAGTTCAGGAAAGCACTTAATCACATGCTTCAGTTCATCACTTAAGGACATTTTTAAATCCCATTGTCTTAAGCACATACTTGGGTGCTATGCTGAATAGGGATGCTTTCCTTGATTGGGCCCTTCATCTGATGTGAATGCCAGTGTTGCTTCAACTTGTGATTTCTTTAATTTTAGTGATTGAATTGAAAGGAAATAAATTCTTGCAAAATTAATTCTACGGGAGTGGTGGGGTTTTTTTTTCCAGTGGTATGAAACATAAACTCAGACAAATTAAGCCTATTTGAACTAATGGAAATAGGCTTGGCAGGATTCAGTTTAAATAGATAGATGTTGACAAACATCCTGAAATCAATGGTAAAACTGTAGGTAACAGGAGTGCAACCTGCAGGGATCGGGTGTCACCAACCCTGCAGCAGTGCAACTGCAGCCCTACTGTTATGGACCTGCTCCCTCACTCCAGTGATGGTGGAGCTGCAGGGGTTTCTCTCTGGTGCTGCAGGGCCGCTGGCACCCGATCACTGCAGGTGCAAGGTGTGAGGAAGGCTGTGGTCCTGGCAGGGCAGAGCAGAGATCCCAGGCTAGGTTGTGAGAAGAGGGAGGCTGAGCCGCCAGCCATGAGGGAGGCCACCCTGCTGATGAATAGCTCCGTCCCTGGCCAGGAGCCATTTGCAGCTGGGTGGCCTCCCCCATGGCCAGGGACTTGTCCTTATGGCCCTGGCTGTGGGTCTCTGCTGTCTCTATCAAGAACACGACCTTCCCTCACCTTGTGCCTGGAGGGATCAGATGTCACCAGTCCTGTGGCTGTGCAGGGAGACCTCTGCTGTCATGACCCCACTCTCTCACTCACCTGCCAGGAGTGTGGGAGCCATCCCTGGTCAGGAACTGTGCAGCAGTACCTCACAGCCCCTTGCAGTCCTGGCTAGTATCTCTACTCCGCTGGGCCAGGCTCACAGCCTCCCCCTCAGCTTGGGCCCCGCGGCTGTGCAGGGGGCCCCTGCAGCCCCGCTGTCAGCGCTGGGAGCTCTCAGCACCCCTGCTGTCAGCCCTAAACCCAACCGGACCCCCACCCCACCTTAATTTCTGGCAACTATAAAAATAGTTAAAAATCAGAAAAAAATAAAAATTACTCATTGATATTACTCATTGAAATTAGAAAAAAAATCAAAATTGAATACTGCCAATCCTAAATACAAGCTGTCCCATATGGCGCTGTGTTGATATTTGCTTTTCTTTTGTAATGTCACAATCAGTGGTTTGTGTGTAATATTTTGCATATAATGACTTTTCAAATACTAAGGCAAATTCAGGGGGGAAAGTAAGGAAGAGAAGAAGAAGTAAAGAAAGTTTGTGGAAGCTTTTTGTTTCTGGCTGTTAGTAAAATGAATGGGATTCTGCCCTGTGGAAGAACCTCACAGTTTTGCTGACTTGGATATGTGATAATGAGATTATAGGAGATGTTGAAAGTATTCAAACATGCTTGTAAATGATTTTGATGTAAACGGTCTACCAAAAACATTTTTTATGGAAAATATGTGTTTGCATACTTTGTAAACAGTGTTCCCGAAAGAAGACTTTGAACTTCTTGATATGCAGCAAACAAAATAAAATAATTAATTAAATGAATTTAGAAAGTGTCAAGTTAGCTGATCCAGATAAGATAAAAAACATATAAAATCAGTAGTGGAGTATATTATATGGCTACATTTTTATTTTGGTGGATAAAAAAAGAGCCAGTATGCTTTGTTTCAAATATTATACTGTATATTGTCAATTAAATATACAAAAAATAAATGTATAAATTATGAAAAATAATGTAATAATTTTACAGTTATGTAGTTAGTGGATGTGCTGTATTGTGGACAGTCAGATGTAAAACCCCGATAGATTTCAGTGGGAGCAGAGTTAAGCCAGTGCTGAGCTTTTTTGGTAATTCTGTGTCATTCAAACCATAGACAACTCTCCTTTCAAATGGCAACTTTTCATAGTATTTAGATGAGGTAAGAAGTGTTGGGAGCCAAGTTTAGGATTCATGGAATGTTTTTTGGTCCCAGGCCAACAGCAATTGAGAGTACCGTGGAACCCAGCCCTTACTGTGGAAGAGGAGACTTGCATTGCTCCACAGGGACTTCACTAGGTGATACCAGAATAACGTTTCTGGGCTCCAGAGCAACCTATAGGGTTTTGTGGGTGAGGAGTCTATTACAAAAATGGGTTTAGAGGACAAAAGGAACACGCTGCAGGAAGGCAGTTTTTCAGGGGGTGGGGAGAAGAGAATTCTGTTTATATACCAGGGCCTAAATCCTGTCATCTTCTACCTGTTGAACTCTTTGATTTCACTGACCTTTGAAAGAATGACAGTAAGTTTTGGCACAATATCTGTTAAATAAAAATAAATAAATACTGTGGGTTTCCTGCTGTTCTGGTAATAGCAAACAAGCTCAAAAGGAGTCAATATCTTACATTGTAAGAAATGGGGATGAGGGAGAAGGAGAATAAAAAAGTTAGGACTCTGGTCTACCTTAAAATCAACACTGGCATTTTATAATTTTACTGTTTTTTCAATGGCCTTTATCTCCTCAGACAAACTAATTTCCTTAGGAGTCCACTTAAGTAGTAGTCAGGTTTTGATTGTTCCTCGGGGATCGCCTTTGTTTTTCTGCAGACAATATTGGGACAGATAGAGCAGGTAATATAAAGAGCTGTCAGTGATGGAGAACGCGTCTGAATCAATTTATGCTTCATTCTCCAGATGTGAATGAATGTGAAATGCTGAGTGGGGTATGTGGTGAAGCCCTCTGTGAAAATGTAGAAGGCACCTTCCTGTGTCTCTGTTCCGATGAAAACCAGGAGTATGATCCAATGACTGGACAATGTCGCTTCCGCACATCAACAGGTAAAATACCAGTGGCTTTGCTTGCAGACATAATACAAAGCATAAAAAATGCACATCCTCCTGAATAACAGCACGGATAAAAAATTGTGAAAGGCTGTAAAAAAAAAAGGGGGGGGGGGAGGGGGGTGTTAAGAGTTACAATGAAAATTGGGTAAATTTGGATTTTATTTATTGCTGTAGTTAAATCACTGTTTTCTAAAGAAATAGTGTATTTTAGACCCCTTTTTAAAGCATAGTAATATAATAAGCTATGTGTGCTTTTGGTTCTGTTATTCTTGAGCATGCTATAAATCATAAACAACAAAAATATGGCATAGATGCCTTTAATTTTTGTACAAGAGGCAATCTCAGAGCTCTGATTAGCCAGGCCTTTTTTCACACAGTGTGGTTTGTGGAACATTGTTTCTCATGATGTGTACCATGCTGAGATGGTGATGTCAATGTTCATCTTTGGCAGTGAAATGAAGGCTACAGCACATGAGATTTAAAATATTTTTTTTAAATTTTATATAGATAACTACTGGTGTCTGGATAAGGTTGAAGGAAGTGTAATGTTGAGAGCAAAATTCGTATATGGTAACCCAGGCTTATTATTGAATATTAACAGAAGAACTTACAAAAGTAAATAGTTGAGTGGCAATTTGTTTATCTAGTTTGAAAAATCCCCAAAATATTAGGCTCATGAAGACATGGCCAGTCACCTTGTCCACGTTACTTGTGGGTTGTACTCTAGCCTCCTGCCCCTGTTTTTTTACTCTTGATCTGTCTTTTTAGATTGTGAGCCTTTCAGAGCAGCCACTGTGCCTTTCTCTTATGTTATTCAGTGTCTTAACACATTAGGGATGCTACTACAAACACTAACTTAAAAATTATCTTAGGACTCTCTCTCTCAGAAAGTTGCCTCCAAGTGGGCTACACAGCTCCAGTCTGGGGAGAGGAACAGGTCCAGGATAAGGGGGAGTAGAGACTAAGAGGTTGGCAAATTGATTTACATGAGCTTCTCCCCCAAACAAACAAATATATTTTAGGTTTACATTGCAGGCTGAACTAGCTACTGAATAGCTTTAGAATAACTTGCTGTACTATCAATTCCAGTCTACATAATTCAGGAGGCCCTGGAAATTTCATCCTGTCTCCCATCTCTCCAAATCTTTTGAACAAGGCAAAACTCCTGGTGACTCAAATGGAACCAGGATTTGACTCACTGAACATAGTGCCTTTTTACCTTCCTAATAATAGATCAAGTTTTCTTTTGTGCAACACCTAAGAGGCAAATTCTTCTTTTTAAAGAATCAGAGCTACAAACTCTTTGTAGTTTATTCACAGATTCCTACTTAATGTGTATATGCTTTCTTCAGTATTTTGTTCTGCAACATTTCCTGAGATGTACTTGCACAGGGAAGCACATTGGTACCGCAACACTGTCTGTGAAACAGCTACATAATAAAATGAACTGTGAACCAATGGCAATGGGTTAGACTGAGGACCTCACCTTATGAAGAGGTCGAAGGAATGAAAACTCTGGAGAATTGCTGGTTTAGAAGAAGAATACACAGCAGTATTGCCATTTACTTGCTTGTGAGGAAGCAAACTGCAGTATACTTTCATCTCAAGGGGCCTCATCTCAGTACTGATATCTAATGATGATAACATAAATGACAACATTGTTAACTATTTCACTGCTGATCAAAGCATGCAAAAAGGAGAGGGTAAATCATATTACAAAGATCTACAGCCAGCTATGAGTGCCATCTCATTTTGGTGCCAAATAGGATGACACTTGCGAGATTTTAACTATTTTTTCCCGAGTCAAAAATGAACTAAGACCTAGCAGAGTCACATCAAGGGGGAACCATTCCCAAGAAGCCCAGCAGGTCATCTGATTCCAACAGAGGGGAAGCCAAGCCCAAGAAGCCAAGCAGAGTTCATGGATGTATCCCAGTATCATTTATTGCTGAGGGGAAGGAAAGCCCACAAAGTCCAGCAAGCATGCATGATCATATTGTGAACATCTGTACAGTCTACAGCAAGTGGTGTCTCAGTTTGGCATCATGAATGGGCACTTCATTTGTGTTCAGTTTGGAAGAGAAAAACTTTTTTCCTCTCAATATGGACCCCTTCTTTGGGCACTAACAAAACACATACTTAATCATTTTTTCTCCTATGTTAAGGTTCATCATGGAGGAAGATCTCATATAGGAGACCAGACAGTATGGAAATTAGAGCCCAGTAGGAGCCCTACACACTATATTATTTGACTAATGGAATAAGGGAACCTATCTGTTACCAGGGAACACTATAAGCTGATGTACATTGTGAAGGACAGGACATCTTACCATTCTTTTATCTCTGCTTGCTTGCACAACTGAAGGAAAAAATCACTTCCTACAATCAATGTTTCACTGGACAGGATATTACTTTGTATACTATATAAGAGACAAAGCATGCACTTTTCTGGATAGCCTGGTAGCAAACTCTTTTCTCATTGAGCTCAGATGGGTTCTATCTCAGAGTCTGAAGATCCTAGGAACTGATCACCCAAACAAACTGTGAAGTGGTAATATTACCTACTGCACCTGTAGGTTTTGGAAAACTCTTATGTAGTTTACAATGTGTTTGTTTTTCTTTAACCTACCTCTTTTTTGTTTTCATTTCATGCTGAAAATTAATGGCTAAATGCCAGGTTGTGGCTGACCCTTGCATGAGTGTGTAAGGCAGAGGAGAGCACAAACAACCTTTCCTCTTGCACAGGGACTGGGCTCAGTCTAGTTGTTGTTTTCCCCAGAATAGAAGGAATCTGCAAGCCTAGCTACGACAGCAGTGCTACACTGCCCAAAGGGTGCAGGGCCAATGCCACATCCTTCCACCTAGCACCAGCCACACCAAGGTGGTGATGGAGTTCATGCTACACTCGTGCAAAGGATGATGCAACGGCCATGCTTCCTAGAGCTTTAGCATGCCACGTGCCTGAGTCAGGCACAGTGCTTCTGGGAGCTCCTGCTGTGTGCTCCCATATCACCCCCAACATGGGCTTGTGCCTCATTTTACCTGCATGCAGAGAAAAATATCTTGTCTGCCTTATACTGTTGTAAACATTAACATGCAAATCTTACAGATGTATTCAGCCTTTGCATATTTGTTTTTATACATGTGTGCTATTTTGCACATAGAGAAATGTCATCCCATTTCCACTCTACTAAAGAGAAGTGGGATGCCATTTCTACTGAAGGTAGGGGCAGGGCATAACTGAAGCATAACTTTAATTCAGGGACTTTTTCGCATGTTGTTAAAGGCTGTTCCCTTTGTATGTTCACACTTCTCTTTATTCACCACGGGGGACCTAGAGCTTTCCTTTTATTTGGCAGAAATTCATCTATTATTTGCTATGTCCTGAAATGATCCTGTCAGTATATGAACATTCGTCTCCTTAGTTCCAGCCATCTTGTTGTGTTCCAGTATTCATTTCAACTCAATACAAAATAAATTTAACAAAAAATCGAATGCGCAGGTTTCAAAGCACCTGTTTCTCTTTTCTTTATTTTGTACCCCCATCCCGCCATGGCTTTAATTCAGGTGGAGCCCTGACCGCTGAAGTCAATATGACTCTGCACAGGCCCCTGGATCCACCTGTGCAGATGCAGTTGAAGGATCGAGACCTTAGGCTGCAACTGCATCTTTTTCTCACCTCGGTATTTAAGATAATGTGCTCAATTACTGGGGCATTCAGAACAGTGGATTACTAGTATTCATGAAATAAAAAGTGTGCTGTTTTGGCATCCAAAATATAATATGTTTACTCCTGGACCAGTTCTATAAAAATGTAGCCTCACCAAAGACCAGTTACAAATTTATGATGCAAAAACTCATGAAACTTCAAGGGTAGAAAAACAAATATATAGCTAATAGTGTTGGAAAGCTGGGATTCTCAGGGGGAAAGTTAAGAGGAGATTTTTGGGGGGAGATCAGGAGAAGATGACACAGAAAAGAGTCATGAGGGTGTCTAATAGGGTCATCTGTTTCTACACTATTAACTGTGAAGCAGCTCACAAACATCTGATATTAAAGTTGGTTATTCTGGTCATTCCTGACCAATAACATCTCTGCTCCTCAGTCTTGGGCCTTTCTTGAACAGAGACTGCCAAGGATGTCAAACTGTTCTTGGTGGCTTTTGTAATCTGCATTGTTTATTAGACACTAGACTGAGTCTGGTACCCAAATCTAAATTGTATGTCTTTACGTTTCAAGGGAGACCTTTCGTACTGTCATTACTACCAAATAATTTTTATTTAAATATATAGTTCTTCTTTGAGTGTTTGTTCATGTCAATTCCAATCAGTTGTGTGCGCACTGCATGCATGAGAGCTGGAAGATTTTTCACCTTAGCAGTATCCATAGGGTCGGCCTGGGCGCCCCCTGGAGTCACGCCCTCATGGCACTCAATATAGTGCCCTGCTGACCCAACCCCCCTCAGTTGCTTCTTACCACCTGTGATGGCTAGCTGTAACTCCCCGTTGCTCTTGCCTCAGCAAGTGCGTGCTTCACAGTATCAAGTGTATATAGTTAAATTCAGTACTAGTTTAGTTAGTGTAGATAATTTTCTCTCATAAGTTTCCTTTGGGGGTCGCCCCCCTCCCACGCTTTCCCCAGCTCTGGGGTATGCTTTGGTCCCCGAGCTTTAAGCCGTGCTCTGACTGTGGCAGTTTTATGCTGAGAAGTGACCCACACACTTTGTGCTTCAAGTGTCTCAGGGAGGGTCACCTTGGGCACCGTTGTAAAATCTGTAGAGGGTTTCACCCCAGGACACTCAAGGACAGAGAACAGCGCCTCCAAGTTCTGCTTATGGAGGCAGCACTTTGGTCTCAGACAGACCCCAGCTTTGCGTACCCGGCCCCAAGTGCCATCTCCTCGGTGCACAGTTCTCTGGCACTGTTGACACATGAGCTGTAGCCAAGGAAGGACTCCTCAAAGGCCTGGGCTACATTGGGGGGGGGGGCATGGTTCAAACTAAGATACGCAACTTCTGCTACGTTATTTGCGTAGCTGAAGTCAAAGTATCTTAGTTCGAGTTACCTGGCCGTCCTCACGGCGGCGAGTCAACCGTGGCGGCTCCCCCGTCAACTCTGCTTACTCCTCCTACCGAGGTGGAGTACAGGCGTCGATTTGGGGATCGATTTACCTTGTCTAGATGAGACATGATAAATCGATCCCTGATAGATCAATCACTACCCACCGAGCCGGTGGGTAGTGAAGACGTACCCTAAGGATCCTCGGCACTGCCGCAGCTCCATGCACAAGTCCCAGGCATTGATCAGGCACCATTCTCACTCCCCGGTGCCCCATAAAAGAAAGAAGGCTGACAGAGGGCACTCCCTGACCCAGTTTAAAGACCAGGTGGCCAGCAAGGCCCCATCGGGTGCCCATTTGGTGGGGCCTCCATTGACTCCTGCCCTACACTGTTCACCAATCTGTCGCCATGAGGACCTACAGCTTCCCTCCATGCTGGAAGCGTTCGAAGTGGCATCGGACTTCCTGGCACTGACAGTGCCACCCTCTCCTCCAAGGCAGAAGATGTTTCCGGCACCAGTTCCTGGCCCAATCCACTCTGTGGGCAAGCTGGCGAAGATGGAAGCAATGAGGGTATCATCCCCTGCATGCCAACCTCCGGCACCAGTGGCCCATGTTGGGGAGCTGCTCTGGCATCGCTCACTGGAGTCAAGTGGCTCCGCTCCTCTGTGGTCTTCGCAGTCAGAGACCTTGGAGTCGGAAGCAGAGTCATCGCGCTCCAGTAGGAGCAGAAGATGCCGCTCCCACCATAACTGACAGCCCTACCCAGCACAGTGGCCCTTCTGGACACCCTGGGCCTATCACCAGAGCCAGGAGGCAGAGCCAGGGTTCCAGACCAGCCTCAGTGACCTTGGTGTCCTTTGGGCCACCACACATGCCCTCCGCACCACTGCAGGGGACCCATCAGGAGCTGTACTGACATCAACAATCTCGGCACCGACCGCGATGTCGACGATCTCAGCACTGATTCCTGCTCCATCGTTGGCACCGCCAGTGTCACCGACCAGGGCACCGCCAGTGACACCGACTACAGCACCAGCTGCGGCTCCAGTGTTCCTCGCTCCTAGGGACTCCAGAGGGGCTGAGGGCAGGGAACAGGTTCCGGTACCGGCCGCCATCTTGTCCTCCTCGTCTCCAGATGAGGCAGTGGCTGGCTCAGCAACTGCTCAAGCCTCAGGGAACAGCAGGGTCCTACAGCAGCTGCTGAGACGGGTGGCCCAGAACCTGAACATTAAACCTGAGGAGGTGGTGGAGGACATTCTTTCAACAAAAGGGCCATCCTGTATTGCGCTTCCACTGATTAAAACCATCAGCGATGCCACGAAGACCCTGTGGCAGACCCCGTCCTCATTGCTGCCTACCGCCAAGAGATATGAGTGGAGATACTTTGTCCCCTTAAAGGGGTATGAACATCTTTACACGCACCCCCAGCTGGACTCCCTGGTAGTGGACGTGGCCAATCAGCGTGAACTCCAGGGCTACCAGGGGCCCTCTCCCAAGAAATGAGAGGCCAAATAACTGGACCTCTTCGGAAGGAAAATCTATTCCACAGGGGGTGGAGGTTGCAGCTCCCTATCGCTAACCATCAGGCAGTGGTTAGCAGGTACAATTATAATACTTGCGGGGCCATGCAAAAATGTGCAGAACTCCTCCCTATGGACTCTCACGCAGAGTTTTCCATGCTAGTAGAGGAGGGCAAAATAATTTCCCATGCATCCCTGCAGGCGGCCCTGGTTGCAGCGTCTCGCACCATGGCTATCAGGGTGGCCATGAGGAGGAGTTCCTGGCTGCAAGTCTCTGGCCTCCCCTATGAAGTGTAGCAGACAATCCAGGATCTCCCCTTTGAGGATCAGTCTTTGTTTTCCGAGAAAACAGCACAGCCTCAAGGACTTCCAAGCCACCTTGAAGTCCCTGGGCCTCCATACCCCTGCCACACAATGGAGGCACATTAGACCCCAGCCCCCACTGAGGGTAGGCAGGATGGGTCGCACAGGAGAAATAGGAACTCAAAGAAGAGACCTCGCCCCTCCTCTAGTCAGGGCTCTGGTCAGTCTAAACCCTCCTCAGGCCCAAAACCAGCCTTTTGAAGGTGCACCCAGGGGCAACGCACCAGTGCAAAGACTGGATCCATCCCACTTTACCTTTTCATCCCACCTATACATGGGCCCGTATTATGTCGGCCTGCTGGGTGCTCCACATGGAAGAAAGGGATATTCACTCCCATTCTCTGCCCTCCTGCCCTTCCACCCCGCTTCCCCATCCCTCTTCAGGGACCCCTCTCACGAGCAACTCCTCATACAGGAGGTGCAGTCAGTCCTCTCGCTAGGGGCTGTGGAAGAGGTTCCTCAGGATTGCAAGGGTTTCTATTCCTGGTATTTCCTAATACCGAAAGCCAAAGCCAGGCTCGGGCCCATCCTAGACCTGCGAGAGCTCAAGTTCATATGGAACTTGAGTTTGTTCATGGTCTCCTTGGTCTCCATCGTCCCTTCCTTGGATCTAGGGGATGGTATGCCGCCCTTGACTTGAAGGATGCGTACTTTCATATAGCAGTCACACCGTCCTACAGAAAATACCTCAGGTTTGTGGAGCACGACAACCACTTCCAGTTCACAGTCCTTCCGATTGGCCTGTCAGCAGCGCCTTGAGTATTAACCAAATGCAGGGCAGTCGTGGCCGCGTTTCTGCACAGGTGCCGGGTACAGGTGTTCCTGTACCTTGATCACTGGCTGATCAAGGGCCCCTCCAGGGCCCAAGCAGACGCGCAAGTCAGATTCATCATTGCAACGTTCGACAAACTGGGCCTTCTCCTGAACGCAGGGAAGTCAATTCTGTCTCCTGTTCAGAGGATAAAGTTCATACGGCCAGTGCTGGCTCAACCCAGGCCAGGGCGTACCTACCGGAATCAAGGTTCTGGACCCTGGGAGACATCATTTGGAATCTCAGGCAGTTCCCCACCACCACAGCAAGGAATTGCCTCAAACTCCTGGGACACATGGCCGCTTGTACGTATGTGGTGCAACAAGCCAAGCTCAGACTCCAGCCTCTCCAATCATGGCTAGCCTCAGTGTATTGGCCAGTCCAGGACAGTTTGGACAGGTTCGTGACTTTGCCTCGCCCGATCCTCGACTCCCTTCTGTGGTGGCTCGACCCACACCTAGTGTGTGCAGGGGTCCCCTTCGTCAGCCCCCAGCCAACTCTCTCATTGGTTATGGATGCATTGGACTTGGGCTGGGGGGCACATCTGGGAGACCTCAGGACACAAGGCCTCTGGTCTCAGGCGAAGCTCACTCTCCACATCAGTGTCAGAGAGCTAGAGCGGTATGCCTGGCATGTCAGACTTTCCAAGCCCATTTAAGTGGGAGATGTGTATCAGTGATGACAGACAACACCACAGTGATGTTCTAGATCAACAAAAGGGGGATGCAGACTCCTCTCCCCTATGCCAGAAAGCCCTCATGCTGTGAGACTTTTGTGTAGAGCAGTCAATACACCTTCAAACATCGTACCTCCCTCGCATACAGAACGAGTTAGCGGACTATCTCAGCAGGTCATTCCATGGCCACGAGTGGTCCCTACGCCTGGACGTCACTAACTCCTTTTTCCATCAGTGGGGCTTTCCCCAGGTAGACCTCTGCCACATGGCACAACAGGAAGTGTCAGCAGTTCTGCTCTTTCCTGAATCACAGACCGGGCTCCATAGCAGACGCGTTCCTCCTTCCCTGGGGAGGCCGTCTCCTATACTTCCAGCATTCCCACCTATCCCTCTCGCTCACAAAGTACTCCTCAAAATACAGAGGGATCGAGCGGTGGTAATATTGATAGCCCCAGCCTGACCCTGCCAACACTGATACACGTTGCTCCTGGACATGTCCATGGAAGCCCCAGTCACTTTGCTGCTCTTTCCAGACTTGATAACTCAGGATCACGGCCATCTCCAGCACCCGAACCTTGAGTCGTTGCACCTCATGGCATGGAAACTCTGTGGCTAAACCCGGTGGAGCTTTCCTGCTCGGACCAGGTTAGACAAGTGGCAGTAGGAAACCCTCCACTAGAGCTACCTACCTTGCCAAATGGAAGAGATTTTCAATCTGGTCTGCACATCATCGTTCATCCCCAACGTTCACCTCTATTCTGCTCATATTGGACTACCTTCTCCATCTCAAGCAGCAGGTACTGTCCATGTCATCAATAACGGTTCACTTGGCTGCCATCTCTACCTTCCATCCAGGCGCAGAGGGCCAGTCCGTCTTCGCCAACCCTATGATCAGCTGTTTCCTCAAAAGTCTCAACAGGCTATATCTGCAAGTTCGACAGCTGGTCCCAGCCTGGGACCTCAGCCTGGTCCTTTCCAGACTGACGGGGCCGCCCTTTGAACTGCTAGCGACGTGCTCCCTGCTCTACCTCTCGTACAAGGTCACGTTTCTGGTAGCGATAACCTCAGCCAGGAGGGTGTCTGAGCTCAAGGCCCTAACAGCAGAGCCTTCTCACATGGTGTTCTGTAAGGACAAGGTTCAGCTCAGGCCCCACCCAGCTTTCCTCCTGAAGGTTGTCTCCCAGTTTCACATCAGCCAGGACATCTTCCTCCCAGTGTTCTATCCTAAGCCGCACTCAAGCAGCAGGGAGCAGAGGCTTCACTCGTTGGATGTCAGCAGAGCGTTAGTCTTTTACATCAAGAGAACAAGGCCGTTCCGAAAGTCAGTGCAACTTTTCATGGCTGTGGCAGACACAATGAAAGGTCTTCCAGTCTCTTCTCAATGAATTTCGTCATGGATCACATCCTGCATCTGAGAGTGTTACAAACTGGCAGTGGTGTCTGCCCCTCCGTTCACTGTGCACTCCACCAAGGCGCAGGCTTCTTCAGCACCATTCCTGGGGCAGGTTCCCACCCAGGAAATATGCAGACCGGCGACGAGGTCCTCCATACATACTTTCACCGCGCATTATGCGATTACCCAGCAGACCAGAAACGATGCAGTTTTTGGTAGAGTGCTGCTCCAATCAGTGGACAACTCCGAAACCACCTCCGTAATTTAGGCTTGGGAGTCACCTGATTGGAATTGACATGAACAAGCACTCGAAGAAAAAACGATTACTCACCTTCTTGTAACTTCTGTTCTTCGAGATGTGTTGTTCATGTCCATTCCAATACCCACCCTCCTGCCCTGTTGTCGGAGTAGCCGGCAAGAAGGAACTGGGGGGTGAGGGGGTGTCAGGTCGGCAGGGCACTATATTGAGTGCCATGAGGGCGCGACTCCAGGGGGCGCCCAGGCCTACCGTACAGACACTGCTAGGGGAAAAATCTTCCGGCTGTCGTGCACGCAGTTTGCGCATGTCTGATTGGAATCGACATGAACAACACATCTCAAAGAACAACAATTACAGGAAGGTGAGTAACCGTTTTTGTTTTGTTTGTTTGTTTGCTTTAACCCAAATGAACGGAGAGTCTGATCTTCAAGTATTTGCATACATACCCATGCATGTCTTTTTTGCACATGCATCATTGGATCACAAATTCCTGATTTACACATACATATGCCCAAAAGAGAGGTATCTTGTCATGTGTGCAACAGATTGGGAAATTTGCATTACACACTCTGTAGTGTATTGCATATAGAAAATGGGAACATACAAATGCATATTTACTGGCTTGCTGAAAATCAGGACCTAAAAGTTTGTATTGCTTATGTCATTTGGAGGCAAAGGACAGTGCTATATAATTTATTAATTTAAGATTCCAGCAACCCTACACATTTTATTTTTTACACTAATAATTTAGGGCACAATTAATCAAAGTTTTTAAATATGTGCTTAATTTTAAGCATATGTTTTAGTTTCATTGAGGTCTACAGCACTTAATGTTAAGCATACGCCTAAGTGATTTGCTGGATCAGTGCAATTAAGATATAAAAATATATAAAATACCTTCAGTCTATATTTAGCCCCCACTTTTTATATCTGGAATTCTGTAGCACTAATATAGCCATCATATTTACAATCAGATAAATGTCTATATGTTGGTATCTAGAATTTACTTGGTTTGTTATAAGAAAAAAGATTGAAAAATGTTAATAAATATTTTTAAAAACCCAGTCAGATAAATTACTGTATTATCCCACAGTTACTTGAGTAAAATTTCTAATTTTTTAACAATGAAATAAAATCAGAAATAACCAAAATTGTGAGAAAATAAATATCTAGGTACTAATCCATTTTTCCAAGGAAAAATTACACCAAAATATCTTTTAAAAGAATCTGTTTATTAAAAGGTTAAGTGTGTGTGTGTGTGTGTGTGTGTGTGTGTGAGAGAGAGAGAGAGAAATTATGAGCTTGTAGACACAGACTGGCCTTTGTAAATTTCTTTTTTTAAAGATCTATGTCTCACTCACTTTCCAAACATTCATGACGCCTGCTTGACTAACCCTCAGTCACAGCTGTGTAAACAACAGACTTTTAAAGTGCTGAACAGATAATGGGAGGAGAAACCATCACATCAAATATAAAATGGGAATAAATAATCACATGATGAGAATGTTTCTCCTTCCTCCTGGGACAGCCTCTGAAGCTCTTTCCCTGGTAAATGGTGTGAAAACTTCCATGGTGTTTCTGCTATTTAAGCCTTTGGCCCTGATTCAGTTAGACATGTGGCATATGTCCAAAGAAAATGTATAACTTGGTGGTTAAAGTACTGCTCTCTCACCTTGGAATAACAGATTTAGTTCAGTTGAGTTTCTGCGACACATGATAGTCTTAATTTGGTTCCTATTGGACATCAGCTGATACCACAAAACCATCGTACTTTATGAAATGCAGTACATTATGGAAAATTGTAATTATCTGATGAAGGGAGACCACAGATTAAACTAACAAAGATGAAATAGCACTCAGCTGGGTGTTTCCCTCAATGTATACTTACTTACATTGGCAAAACAGCAAAGGAGAGTTTGCATTGTTGGTGGCAACGTGGTGTCTGCCAGCCCCTCAAACTCCACAAACCAAAACATTCACTTTTCTAAGGAAGTTAGAAACAAATTCAAATGTATGTTTAGAACTAAAAGCCATAAATGTCTATTATACTCTCTTTAATTAAAACACAATAATAGGCACAACAAAATAAATATTTTGGGCACGCTAATGTTAAAACAATTGTAGCTAATGAAAATTAAAGAGAATAAGCTTAGTAAAACTTACTTTCTTATGTGCAACATTTTCGTTTCATCATATTTTACAGATACTTGAAACTTGACGTTTTTATTGCCTATTACTTTTTTGTTTGTTTGGTGTGTGTGTGTGTGTGTGTTGGGGAGCGGTGGTGGAAGTAAGAGCCTGAGGTTCATTTTATTCCCCCAGCCTCTGTTTTACCTTTTCCACCTTGAGATCCCACATCCTAACCACTATCCTGACAACAAACAGGACTGGATGGGATTGGGAATGGTCCATTCCATAATTGGCATAGAGAGGCTGCTTTTGAACTCCTTAAAGGCCCAGAGAATGAGGTAAATTCTAGGACAGTGAAGTGAACCTGGGTCTCCCTCATAATGGTATAAACAACTATCACTTGACCAGCCTGATGTGTTTTCCTGGACATGCAGGAAGAAAGACAGGATGTGAGGGATGCGCTTTAATTAGGTCACAACTTTGTTAATTTAACTCATCTGGGGACTCATACAGGTCATCCTTCTTTCCTCACTTGTTTCCACCTATCTGAAGGGTGCTGTCAGCCCCCTGCCCTTCCAAACCGCGTCCTAGCCTATTGTTGTGACTCCACAGAAGGAGGGTGGTGAGGATTAAGGGGCTGGGAAAAGGAGGTTGTCTTCTCACCGTGCAACACATTAGGAGCCCCAACTCCGTTTCCCATCCTTCTCCTAAATCCACTTCCAGCTCCAGTGAATCAAGGAACCAGACCCCTGTGGAATGAATACCTGCACTGGACACTGCCACCTGCTAAGTTACAATATCTTGAGACTTACCTCCTGACCTGTCCTGCCAGGTCCCTAAGCTGCTACGGGGAAGGCAAAAAAACCCACCCTGCCACAGCTAATGTGTCAGTGAGGGTAACATTCCTTCCCAGTCCCCAAAAAGGCAACTAGTGCAGTGCCCACAGCAAACCACTAAATATGGTCCTTCTCTGATCCCATGGGTGGGAGGGTGGTAGCTATTAATTTGGGTGTGAGAGAGGGCTCCCTCCAAAGGGACAAGTTATATATACTGTGCCCTAAGTGCACGGGGCACCCATGGCTTACCTGAGCCCCTCCAGCCAGCCTCCAGGTTCGGTGATGTTTTGGCTCCCTCCCCATTTGAAGGAGGGGGGGACCCTTAAAGGAGCCATGACTTTTTTTCTTCCTACTGACCAGACAAAGACAAATCTTTGAGGTTGCAAGCCAAATATAAATAAAAGAACAATAAGACAAACAACACAATGTAACCACATGGAAGCTTTGATCTCAATTCTTATATAACATAATGATTTTGAAATACATTATAACAGAAGCATAAAATAAAGATTTCATCTCTTCCTGTAAATTTGTGACAATTTCAAAAAATGTCTCATGGCAGTAGCATTACCTTCTAGTCTCAATGGAAATGAATCAAATTTCAAAATATGAGAGAATCAGCCAACATAGAATAATTTTGGATAGCTCTTTGTTGTATTGCTTTTGATGGTTGTTGTCACATGTTAAATGCCGAGTATGAATAATTTTCTAACAGGAAAAAGAAATGTATTTTTCATCCTAAGAGTTTGCCATTCTGAAATCCCCTGCAGAACTGGTGCTTTTTACCAATACATTTGACATCTGTGATTTCAAAGCACATGGGGAATGCAAATGCAAAATGTTGCAGTCCGTATTGGTCAGGTATTATGGAACTGTGGAAACAAAAATAATTTCCACTTGACGTTTCTCTCATCTCAGATCTTACCAAAGGTGAATATTTAGTGGAAGTTTAAGGTTAGATGGACTAAGTGTTTTGGAAACATGAAAAATCTGCGTGCTTTTTCCACTGTTTCGTGTTGTCATATTTCTAAAATGGCTTGCTCTAAAACCGCCAAAGATATTTTATTCATTTGTCTTGAAGGAGAACACCACGGTGCCCTTTAACTATAGTTTGGTAGGTTTTGATAAGTTTTCTTGTTATTTATTGTGTTAGTAACTATGTTTTCTAGAGTTATGCACTAGGTATTTGAGAACTCTGTAAGATCATAAATTCCTTAAAACTGTGGATGATAGACTAGACTCAGGGCCGGCCTTAGGGAAAATGGCACCCTGAGCGAACTTGTATTTTGGTGCTCCTGGTCCCTGTGGGCTCCCCACCCCTCCTTCACTCCTAACCCTCTACTGTGCCCCCTTCGGCCCTAACCCTTGTACCCCCCCCGCACCCCTAACTCTTGCCCCCTCCTCCTCTCCTAACCCAAATCACTGTGCCCCAATCTCTGCACACCCTTCACACCTAAGCTTGCACCCCCTCCTGTGCCCCAACCCTACATTGTGCCCCCTTTCTCCCAACCCTGTACTCTCCTCCTGTACCCCAACTTTTCCTTAACCCCTACACTGTGCACCCTTTGCCCCAATCCCTGTTCCCTCCTGCACCCCTAACCACTACTCTGTGCCCCCTTCACCCCAACCCCTGTACTCCCTTCCTGCGCCCCTAACCCTTGCACCTCTCTTCTGCAGAGTCAATATATTTTGATTCCTTTGCTTATTGCTTTCAAATACTGCTTTAAAGTACAATGCAACTGCAAAACCCACCTTAACATAAGAGCGGGACATGTCCCCTGGTTCCAGGTCAAAGAAAGCACTGCCAAGGTCCTGTGTCCTGAAGAAGGAATTATGCATTTTCAGCTGCTGCTGTTTGGGAACTACGTCTTCTCCGTTTCCCCACTGTGCTTAAGCTCTATAAGAGGCATAATTTAGTCTAAAAACTGATGTCATTCTAGTCCAATATATTAGGGACCAGACTGAGAGTCAGGAACCTGGGTTATGTTCCTGTCATTCACACTGACTCACTATATGATTTTGTATAAGTCACTTAGGACATAATTTTCAGTAGTATTGAACTCTTTTCTTCCACTGAAGTCACTGGGAGCTGAGAGTGTTGAAAATCAGACCTTTTCACTCTCTCTGCCTTGCTTTCCACGTCTGTAAAGTGTTTACTAACCATTGTGAAGTGTTTTAAGTGACAAATGTATGAAAAGCAACTCTGTAAGTGCTAATTATCGTTTTTAATAATAAAAGTAGAGGTACGTGCATGACTTAAACATAGTAGAAGTACAAATATGGAAGCTCTTCCAACACCTAAATCTGAAAACAGCGGTCTGAAAATCAGGGGAAAGATTTTGAGGATTAAAAAATCCACCAAATTTTTTTGCCAACACATTTTTCTCTCCGAGGACTCTGGCCCTGAAGATAGAAAATGGTGCTTTGACAACATCATGCAGTTGCTTTTTTCCTGTATCTATTATCAAACTGATTAATTTGACATATTATTTTATTATTTTTCATCTTTAGATTTACCAGTAGATGTTGGTCAACCTGCAGATGAAAAGAAGGAATGCTACTACAATCTAAACGATGCTAATTTCTGTGATAATGTGTTGACATCCAACATCACCAAACAAGAATGTTGCTGTACGTTGGGTGCTGGCTGGGGAGATAACTGTGAAATCTTCCCATGCCCCGTCTTTGGAACTGGTAAGAGGAGGCTTTCCATCCAGCAATAGTTTCTCAAGGGTTGTGCTTTATATTAGTATAGGTATCCTTGGCTTTCATGAGGGCTGTCCATAAAGGGCCATCTCCTGAAGCAGCTTACTCCAAACTTATCCAGGCGAAATCTCCACTCACGCAAAGGCAATAGGAAGAATTAGTCTCTGGTGTAACTCCACTGGCTTCATTGGAATTACAGCAGGGATAAATGTGACCCATTATTTTTCTATGGCCCACACTATTTCCAAATGATTTTTAAAGCAACAGTATTTCTGATCCAGGTTTTTGCCAAATATTATCGTAACAGTTATATTTCTCCCCATAAAGTAACAAATTAAGATGAGTATTTTTATATTTTTGTCCGGCTGTCATTAGTCATAGCAACATATTTTATGCAGCAATGTGAAACATTAGAATAGATGTATAACATGACATTAATTTTACATTCTGCTACCTACTGTATAATACAGTTAATCATGCTGTCTGCACAACATTTTTTAGCCTTTAAATGCCAATTAGAAGAGCATAACCATATGCTCTTTGGCATAAATATTGATAACAGTACTTGAAGCACAGTGTGTAAACAGTGATGGCTGATATTCAATATCCAGCTGGAATAAATCATTTAAGATTAGAACATGTGTAAATTCTTCAGAATGCATGAGATAACTTTTAAAAGAAAAGTGATTTCTTGTTCTCAGTTCTTATCTTAGCCACATCTTTGAACTGGTGAAACTGTGCCTATTGCTGTGTGTTTTGGAAAGAGCCACTATACTTAAAAATATAAAAGAGGATTTGTTTGCATTTGAGCCTATGCCATCTCCAACATAACGTAATTCATTCCCTCTGTGAGCCAGATGATGCAGTTCTTACTCAGTTCCTGCTGAGGCAAAACTTTTTGAAGACAATGGTTAAATTCCTGTTGAAGTCAATGGAAGTTTTGCCTGTGTTGTGATCGCAGCATTTGGCCATAAGGTTATACCTAGGTGTATAAGATTGCCCAAAGAGAATTAATCAGAGGAAAGGTTGCCTAAGATTTCTGAGAATTAGAAAGTAGAATACAATTTTAAAATGTATTAGTGAACATGAAAAGTTTATCATCTGTTACAGTTCTAGAATCCTAAATAACTGCTTTTTTCTGATATGGTTTTTTTGTTTATTTCTCTACCAGCTGAATTTACTGATTTGTGTCCTGAAGGAAAAGGTTTCATCCCCTCTGGTGATTCATCATATGGAGTCATTACACAGAATTACAGAGGTCAGTACCAATTAGATATGCTAACTTGTATTAAATATGAACATTTCAGAAATTATAATAATAGATAGTTTACGTAACCAGCAATGTCAGCATATTACTTCAGTTTTTCAACATGACAGAAACAGCATCCTGAAGTAAAATGTTACTCCAAAATACTGACCTTATGGTAAACCTGTATTTAGGACATAACACTGTTATAGTTTTTTTCTTTATTATTCACATTTTATTCATCTTAGGTGCTGTAACACTTGCAGTATTTTCCCTGTATTCATCTTATACTGTAAGAGCAGATGTTTAAAACACATAACCCCAAAGATCAGCTTTTGCTCATGTATAAGTAGCACAAACCAGTCTTTAATTTATAAATAACAAGTGTTTTTACCAGTTATGGGGAAGGTTCTGTCCTGCATTAGCACGCAGGCGACAAGGGATATGAATGATTGATGCTTGAGTTATTCTGAAAATTGAAAATAAACTTAGCAATGCTATTTAGAACATAATGCCGTATACAATAATCTGTGAAGAACTGGACATTACTGGAGAGAGCAAAATAGAATATGTGCGTGAGAGAAAGAGAGTATGTAGGCAAAAAACTTCATTAACAAGGAAGAGCGAGATCAGTAAAATTCCTTTGTTGAGTTAGTGAAGTCTGAAACTGCTGTTAATAATTCAGGAAAGTATATTTTCCACAATGCGTGGCATAAATGCATGGTAATTTTATTTAGTTAGAAGGAAATGTGCATAGTTGCCTTGAGTTATAAAGTAGCTACAGTATTGCTACATAAAATTACATTTGTTCATATCAGACTTGCAGTTTTACAGATCAAATATTTAATAACTCTGACGTTAGTGTACGTGTATATTACATTAAAAATGCAGTATAATGTAACATGCAATATCTGAAAAGAGCAGTAGCATCACATAGTTAATATGTGTAGCTATGCCAACATCACCAATAGCTAAGTCAGAAACAAAGTCCTTAAAAGTTATGCCATATAGGGCCTGATTCTGAGAGATGATAGGCATCTGCTATGTCCGTTAAAATCAGTGGGAGTTACAGGTTCTTGTTGCTTCTCAGGAATAGGCCACTAATTTTTGTATCTGAATTAGTGGCGAAGGATTGCCCAGTGGCTATGGCATAGGACTGGGATTCAGTAGACCTGAATTCAAGTCTCTGCTCCAGCACAGGCCTCCTGTGTGACCTTGGGCAAGTCAATTAATTTCGCTGTGCCTTACTTCCTCATCTGTAAAATGTAGATAATAGTACTTCCCTACCTGACAGGAATATGATAAGTATAAATACATTAAAGATTGCGAGGTACTGAGATTCTATGGTAATAGAGGCCTTGACAGATTGACAGATAATATATAGATGAATCAGAAAGATTTCATAATTCTGTTTTTAAGTACCTGAAAAAGACATCGTGGATCTATAGCAGATTGTACAGAACTGGGAAATCCAGTTTCCGAGTACAGTTCTTTTTGGATGGAGCAGGCACATGATATTATTTGTGTCTTTGCTATGCTTATTTATTCTTTGCAACAAAAAATTGGCACACTTGATTTGTATGTGTACAGGCATCTGAGATAAAAAGCTTCTTTGATTGGTTATGCTGCCTTGCAGTTGATAACATCTGCAACTGCTAAAAGTATTAAAATATGGAAATTAAAATATTTTATAACTAGATATGTTTTCCAGGAAAACTCTCACCATGTTAACAAGATTTTTGCATTGAATAAGTTTTGGCAATATCCTTATAAATGGCAGATTTATAGTGGAGACAGTGGACCTGCAAATGGACAGATTATTTTGTAAAATGCGACATTTCTCTCTTCCATTAACACATAATGTATTTATTTTGCTTTCATCTGCATGCTTCTTTTTGCAGGAGTAACCCATATATTTTTAATTTGGAATTTATTGCAAAAACAAATGTATGTTCCCCAGCTCTCCCACTTTTCCCCAAAACCACATATTCTGTTTCCATAAGAAAAGATGGACAGTCACTCGGCTATGTGATTTTTTTTTTTAATTAATCATTATAATGGGCTTGCTGCTAAACAATCAAACTTAAAAAAATATTTAATGTTTAAAATTGCTTAGTGGCTGGAAAAGTGACTATAAAAATATTTTTATAGTCCTTTCAGCTCTTCTGGAAAAGTAAGTATTTTAATAATTCACCTTGAGAACTGTTCAGCAGATGGAAAAAATAGTTCATAGTGACATTCTTGTTACCCTGGTGTAAATCTGGAGTGACACTGTTGAAGCCAATGGATTAACACCAGGGGAATTGAGTGCAGAATTTGGCCCAGTTTATCTGCTGTACATTGTACCTTTCATTCTTCATTGGCATTTCTAACACCAGCCTGGTTTAAACGAAGTAATAGAGTAAATGTTTGGTAAACTAAAAGAAAAAGGGGCGGAAAAAGGAAGCAAATTCCAAAAGTAACAAAAAGTAAAAGCTTGGTAGAAAGTAAATAAAACTGTAGAAAAGTAAGTATGTGTTAGCATGGTTTATATTTTTCAATGAAACCTTATTAAGAGCACTAATTCATTTTAGATATTGTTGATTCTATCTGCTAAGAATATGCTTCATTATATGTTTAAATATGGAGTATACTGTGACTATTGAGATGTCTGATATATACTGCCTACTTCTGGGAAAATATCTCTTGTTCTAAATTGTATCAAATGTCCTCAGATACAATAGTGATGAATGTCTTTATAATTGTACGTAGCAACAGTAATAATTATGTCTGTGTGTGGGAAATCTTCACTGAGGTTCCCTAAACAAGTACAAAACCAACAAAATAAATCATGAGCACAGCAGAAAATAACCTCAGGATTCTAGAGCATACACAGTGGAGGAAGATAGAGGGGGTGCTCAGTCAGTAAACATGTGCAGAGAGCAAAACAGCGATTATAAGGAGCACAGTGAGGATGAAGTGCTTGGTCAAGCCATACAATGGTAAAAGGATGATGCAGGCAGGAAAGATGATGATCACCCACAGTGGAAATGTGATGGGCAAAGTAGGCCATGCTGGAATGAGAAACACATGATCCTAGCCAAATACAGGTAAAAACGACATGCTGCACACTTGCAGATGGTACACAACCATCACAAACAGTTGTGCCATAGGACTGGATCCCAGGTCATCTCTATTAACGGTATTAGGACAATCCATCCAGCAAGCACCACTGCTGTTTGCGTATATCATAGAGACTCCCAACTATGGAGCGAAATCCTGGCTCCATTGAAGTCAATGTGAGTTTTGCCACTGACTTCAGTGGGGTCCGGATTACATCCGTTGCTTCAAAATGGAGGAGACAAAACCTAACAACAGATTTACATATACATAGACAATTGTTAAACTGAGACAGTCACAGAAGAGGAAGTTCAGCCAAATAGAAGAAAGGACAAATGATATGTGGAAGGCACAGTCGGTCCTCTTGGTCTGTTCTGCTTGGACCTAAGGCCAATTACAAAGCAAAAATACAGGAGGTGCAAACTGAGTGCTGTCGATTTCACATAGCCTGGACTGTGAGGAAATATTTTTATGCCTGTGTACTGCTCTGTGTATAGTACAGGGTACTTGGGCCATGGCTGCCTCTGCCCTGTTTAGTAAGTTTATTGTCACCTCTTTCTCCTGCTCTAACCAGTGGGTTTTATCTCTTTGTCAGAACTGTCTTTATGTTGTTGTTTGCTGTCTTAGTAAACTTTTTCTTCCTTAGCCTCAGTCTGCATCAAAATATATAGGATGCAACAGGGCTACACCACTGTCAGTATTCTGGATTCAACAGGAGCTGTCCTTACTCACTTTGGATCTATAATATTGTTTTGTGTGACTCTGGGAATTAGCTTTGTTCACAGTCCAGCATGTGGACATCTACAACATTGCTGCAGTTTGTGCCTCCCACTAATTTGAATTGGCAATATAAATCTAAAATCTTCCTTAGCAGCTTACCAGTTTGGGCACCCTTGCTCACATGGAGTAGTCCCTTCCTTTTGAAGTAGCTACCCACAGAGTAAAGGACTGCTCAGCATGAGTAAGGGTGACAGAATTGGGCTGTATGGAAATACAGTAGTATTTTATCTTAGTATCCACCTTGTCACTTTACAGTCTGCCCTGAGTAAGATATAGTGCATAGCTGCAGCAACCCAGAATCAGACCAGAGAATAAATTGTGTCTCAAAGTCACAATTCCTTCCCTGCTTCCCCCTTGCTCTGGGAAGAGACTAAGTTACTGCACCCTTTTTTGTGGAGTGACTGATTTCCCCCGTGCATCCAGCTAAGTTACTCTGGCCACCAAATAAGGAGGCAGAACCAAGGCTCCCCCAGCTCTCCCCAGCCCACCGAGTCCCAAATCATTTGCTCGCAGTGGCAAGTAGCCCCGGCTATGCTCCCAACAGCCAGAGTCACAGTCTGAATAGGGGAGTAAGTAGGGCTTGCTCTATAGTCCCCTACATGACTGAGTAAGGCTGTAACTGTAGTTTTCTCTACAGATGCAGATGAATGCCTGCTCTTCGGACAAGAAATCTGTAAAAATGGCTTCTGTCTGAACACACAGCCAGGTTATGAGTGTTACTGTAAACAAGGCACATACTATGATCCTGTTAAACTCCAGTGCTTTGGTAAGTTCTTTAATGCCTCACTCTACATTATAATGGTATGCAGATGGGCATGATAAGCAGAGTTATGCAGTAAAAATGCAAGGCTGAAATGTGGTATTTATCCAGAGCTCATAGTAAGGGAAGCACAGAGCTTCCTTTACTCCTGTAGCATCTTTTTAAGGGGTGCAGCATGCTCCCCCTTCCTCCTGCATGGCTGGCCAGCTCTCCTGAAGGACATATGGTGGAGGAAGGTAGAACCAGGACTCTGCCTACTCCCTTCCTTCTTCTCAGCAAATTGCTCCCAGGGGCTTGCATGTCAGCAGCAGCCCCTGTGCTCCCCAGAGAACAGGAGCTACTAATCAGAGTGGTCTTTGTGTGCAATGCACAAGGTGAGAGGAAACTACTCCCTCTCTTGCCACACACTGCTGCTTCAATCTACGGGATACAATCTAGCTTTCTGTTCTTTGTACACAAATCAGGCACTGAATGCCTGCATGCTTTATCCCACTTTAACTTTGGTAAGTGTGCAGTTTTTAACACAATAAATTGAATTAACACTGTGATTTTTATTAAGTACAGATTTCTCCACAAAGAGTTAATATGCAATGTGGAATTACAATTCAGGTCACTGATGTAACATAAGCACGTTCCTTTTAGTCTGCAGAACCTCTTACTCCTTTATGTTTGCCATTTGATTGAAACTTATTCATAAGTGTGACCCTGACTTTTGCTGCTTCAGCGGAAAACCATATAGACTATGCAGAATAACATAATGAAAGGAAGTAATTTTTGAAACCACAATAAGAGAGCCTTTCACCTGGGGTTTCTAAGACTATCTTCTACAAAGATATTTTCTTTTCTGATTTAATGTCATTTAAGAAAAACAGCCTGCTGTTTCCATAGGGCTGAATACTTGCTTTTCCTCGCTAAGCCAAGCTTACGAGGAGTAGAGCTGTGGTGGCCAAAAAGGAAGATCCTTTTCTCTCCGCAGAAGTACTGAGGGACCTTGGGCAGGGTGCTCATCAATGGTCCTTACTGCTACCGAATAAAAGAGCAGCATGCAGGCATTCTCTGCGGAATCTGCTGTGGATGCATCTGGCATACACAGGAAGTAGAGTGGGCATATCTATGGCATGCCCACCTGGGCCTGTGAAACACTGCCATGTGTTAATCAAGAGGCTGCTCAATTCTTGAGTGCAATAGGTCAGCATCCTGCCTCTCTCCTGTGTCGGTGCTCTGAGTAGGGTGAAGATGCTACCTGACTCCTATTCTTCCACGTGGGCATAGATGCAGGCAGAATTTTTCCCTCTGTAAAATTGTATTTGGACTAATTCAGAGGTGGCACTCGGGGAAATCTGTTCTTAATTTAAGAATTTGTAGGCATTAATTTACACAATGCAACTTCTTTGATTTTGACTTTTCTTGGTGCATTTCTTCCCTTTTAAAGATACAGATGAATGTCAGGACCCAAACAGCTGTGTGGATGGCCAGTGCATTAACACTGAAGGATCTTACAACTGTTTCTGTACCCATCCGATGGTTCTGGATGCCACAGAAAAGCGGTGTATCAGACCAGCAGATTCAAATGGTATGCTCCATTATATGCATTATACTGTTCCTGTACAGGATCAACAACTGACACTGTTGACCATGAGGTGTTGTAGATATGGCTGCAGATCCTACCAATGTAGGTCACTATTGGGTGGCTCTGCTCCATTCTGAGGAAATCTCAGGTGGTAGTCTTGCGCAGTTTTTTATCTATGCTGAGGACACATTCATGTGATTCCACAGGGTTCCATCGTGTCCCCCAGTGTGTATATGGGACCATTGGGACTACTAATGAGTAAGCTTGGTTTGAGGTATTTTCAATACGCTGATGACACCCAGCTCTGGATCTCTATCTGTTCCAACCTTGAAGGTGAAGTGACCCAACCTGCCCAGCATCTCACTGAAATTGGGACTTGGGTGAGGGATAGCTGGCTAAGACTCAATCCAGACAAAACAGAGATTGTGTTTTTATAATAGAGGAAAGATATAGGAGTAAATAGTGGGAATTATATCTGTGCCTCTGATTACTCAATGGGATATGTCCCTCATTTGTCTGTCAGCTTTGTAACTGTAGGAAGTTTGTTTAGGGTACACTCCGTTCATTTTTTCAAGCTTTTCTCCACAACCAAGAGGGTTAGAATCTTACTACTTTTTTAATGAAAGCTGAGAATCTCACGCAAATTCTTAATTCCAGCAGCAGGGAATTTAAGAAAAACACCAAATATTCTAAGACTCATGATAAAATTGAAAGAGTTAGCAACACTAACTATGGAATTCTGCATCATACACATTTTTAGAAATGTTAAAACATTTGATTAATAGTGGTGTGTCTAGCAATGAATTCAAGCCTCTGTTCCATGCGGCCAATGAAGAATTTAACCATCTAAGAGGTTTCCATAATAGGGGGTACTAGTGCAGATTGATTGAACATTTTATTTTATGTGGATCATACAATAAATCTCTATAAATCCTTACCTAAAACTCAACCAGACAGTGGTGTTTTAACTAAACAAACTATGGACAAGATTGTGCTGGGCACCTGCATGGATGTGCCAGGAGGGGAGAGGGCCAAGAGTCTCCAGACAATGCAAGCACTAGGGCTAGCAGAAGAACAATCTTTGTACTCGGGAAGTTCATAGTGCTCCTGTTTTTTAACTGTTGGCACTAGCCTCTCTAAAGTAGAGAGGGAGGTAAAAGGGCAACAGTACAGCCACTAGCATGCAGAGTTCATTGTGTATAGATGGATGGTACTTGCACCTTTCTTCCCACTCTCCTTTCAGCTCTCTGGAGCTCAGGGAGGCAATGTACAGTGTCTTAAAGGCACAGTGGAACTCTAATTCTATCATTTGAAGCCTCTGGCTACATGAGCTGTAAAAGATGGATCTAAACTCAGGTAGTCTTCATGCTTTCAGAATACCACATTTTCCTTGTGAGTTGGGATTCAATCCTATGAATTCACATGTTGTGTGTGTAGTTGAAGTTGTATTGTTACACCATGTAACAAATGCGGTTACTACAACTCACCAGAGGATGACAATTCCTTTTCGTGACAACTTTTGTGGTTTCAGTATTTGTTTTCATTCTGCATTGGAACAAAACAGAACCATTCAAATATTTTCACAAAAGGAAAATGTCAGTTTTCTGAGCCAAAAAGGCAGCTTTTCTATGTGGGTTTATTTCTGGGTAGGTGTGGTCAACAGTGATCAGAGAGCCCTGGAACTCAGAAACCTTCCTGTCAAAAACCTAATTGAAACCAATATGTCCCTACAAAACATTTCAGCATTGACAAAACAGCTTATTTTGAAAAAAATATTGTGTCAAAAATATTCCACCCATCTCTAGTGGACAAACTTCTTAAACTGTCTTACTAATACAATCTTTACCCAGTGTAAGGAAATCCAAGTTAATGTATTTTAGGGTTCACTCCTTGGATGGGATTTCCAAATCACTTAGCGTTGACCTAACTCAGCTCCCACAGAAGTTAGTGGAAGTTCCGTTGATTCCAATAGGAGTAGAATTAAGTCAATGCTGAGCACTTTGGAAAAATCGCACTCCTTGGCAAAGAATTTCAGAAGTGGCTAGAAACTCAATGTGTCCCACTCTTGGGTGCCTAGCTTGAGAATCTTTAAAGAAGCCTGTTTTTCTGAGAGTAGGTGCTCAACAGTTTCTGAATACCAGGACCCTTTCAGATTTCTCAAGTTCGACAGTCAACATTTGAGCCACTCCAAATCACTAGTCATAATCACATAGTCATAATTTCTAAGTTAAACATTTGAATTCATTAGTAAACCCATCCAGCTTTGGTTTCATTTAAAGCAATAATGTTAGATTATTCTTGTAACCTTCATTTAGATAACACTGTATTTTACCAATGTCTTTGAAATAGTAAGAGCATTGCGGTACTGATGTAATACTGACTTCTCCTTCAGAACAAACTGAAGAAACTGAAGTCTACCAGGATCTTTGCTGGCAACATCTGAGTGAGGATTTTGTTTGTAGCCGGCCTCTGGTTGGAAAGCAGACTACGTACACTGAGTGCTGCTGCTTATATGGTGAGGCCTGGGGCATGCAGTGTGCACTCTGTCCCATGAAGGACTCAGGTAAGGAAATGTACATTTCAGTTCCTAAGATGATTTTTAGAGCCAGTAGTCATTTTAATCTCTTTCCCTGTATTTATCAATACCTGAATTAATAGCATAAAAAAGAAAAAGGAAATTGGCTGTCCATAAACCAATGCTGCTAAATGGAAATAACTAAAGTCCAGATTTTCAAAAACGACCTCTAATTTTTGCTGCCTCAGTTTTAAAAACACTGGGGCCTGACTTTCAGAAGTGTTGAGTGTGATGGTTTCGGTCACAGAGAACCCCTTGGGACTGTCACCTGATGTGCTGAGATTACCTCTGAGTCTCCCCGCCAGCTTGGGACTCCAGAACCCTGCCTTGTTGAGCCAGACACGCTAGCTGGCTGCAACACAGACCCAGGTCTGGTCCACACCCCCAAAGCTGCAGACTTTAACCAAAAACTGCTCAGCAGGTCACCTCTCTCCAGCACCCAGACACCCAGCTCCCTGTGGGATCCAAACCGCAAATAAATCCATTTTACTCTGTATAAAGCTTATACAGGGTAAATTCAAAAATTGTCTGCCCTATATAACGCTGATAGAGAGAGATGCACAGCTGTTAGCTCCCCCAGGTATTAATCACTTATTCTGGGTTAATTAATAAACAAAAGTGATTTTATTAAGTATAAAAAGTAGGATTTAAGTGGTTTCAAGTAATAACAAACAGAACAAAGTAAGTTACCAAGCAAAATAAAACAAAACACGCAAGTCTAAGCCTAATACATTAAGAAACTGAATCCAGGTAAATCTCACCCTCAGAGATGTTCCAATAAACTTCTTTCACAGATTAGACTCCTTTCTAGTCTGGGCCCAATCCTTTCCGTGGTACAGTTCTTGTTAGTACAAGCTCAGGTGGTAACTGGGGGTTTTCTCATGACTGCAGTCCCCTTTGTTCTGTTCCACCTTCTTTTATAGCTTTGGCACAAGGTGGGAATCCTTTGTCTCTCTGGGTCCCCACCCCTCCTCCTAAATGGAAAAGGACCAGGTTTAAGATGGATTCCAGTACGAGGTGACATGGTCTTATGTCCTGTGAGGCCCCAAGCCTTGATTCTTTCCTTCTTTCTGTCCTGACTCACAGGAACACAGGAAGGCTTACAAGTAAACAGAGCCATTTACAACCAATTGTTCTAGATAATGGGAGCCATCAAGATTCTAAACCACCATTAACGGCCCACACTTTGCATAATTACAACAGGACCTCAGAGTTAACTTCATATTTCTAGTTTTAGATACAAGAATGATACATACATACAAATAGGATGAACACACTCAGTAGATTATAAGCTTTGTATTGATACCTTACAAGAGACCTTTTGCATAAAGCATATTCCGGTTACATTATATTCACATTCCAAGCATATTTTTCATAGAGCATATGGAGTGCAACGTCACATTGAGCATCAACCTTTCTCATTCATTTCAATTGTAATTGTGGGTGATTAGCACCTCTAAAACTCAGGCTTTACATTTTTTTTTTATTGGCATTCTGAAAATTAGAGCCATTTCAGAAAATGTAGGCCTGATCCATTTTGCCCATTAGTATTATAGAGCAAAATTCAGAGTAGGTTTATTTTCTTGTTATATGCTAACATATAGTAAATATTTAGAAAGAAATATGCTGCTTCTTATTGTGGTCTGGGGTAATATTAAGGTTTAATAGACTAGAGGGGAAGTATTGTTCATACAATGCTGCCTATTGAAAAAGTACCAGAGTAAGAAATTGTTTTTCATCTGTTAACTTGGCAAGTTTCCTCTATAGCCCTGCTGGACTGCTTTGCTTTTCAGTGAATGATTTTTGTGAAAGAAGAGTTTTTGTCATTCCACAGAGTTACTTTTATTTTATAGTTTTAAAATTTCTGTCCCTCTATGGCAGATGATGTAGCCTGTTCTCGCTCGCGCGCTCTCTCTCTCTCTCTCTCTCTCTCTCTCTCTCTCCACACACATATATGAATTTTACCTTCTACATAAATAGTATGGATTTTAATAAATCATTTTTGCATATATACAGATAGAGCAATTATATCTTATACTAGACTGCCTTCAAAGGGACATACTGACATAATAATGAAGTGTTACTAAAGGCATTGTGTAGAATAATTAGACCTACAGAAGAATGAGTCTTGGTCATTTAAGACAGATAAGGAAGCCTGCTAGGGGAGAAAGAAATGGGGTATTGCTATTGATTAGGGAAATGCATCCTCCCAGGGAATATTGCCTAATACTATTGACATTTTTGGAGCGTTAGCTAGCTGACATAGATAGTGGAAAATGAATGTGTTTGTCTTATTATTTCAAAAGTGGACATTATTTCAAAAAAATATTGTTTTGTGTAAGGACACAAAATTCTTTTTATCAATATGACTGGAAGCTAAACGGGTATGGGGAGAAGTCTCTCTGGATATACACAGACCTCTTTCTGGGACTTGTGGCCTGAACACAGATCTGTTAGAGCAGCAGAGTTTTAAGCTGTGAGAGAAGAGATGCTATTTTATTTGATGAAAATGAGGTGATAAGTAATAGCCGATATGGATTTGTCAATAACAAATCATACCAAACCAACCTAATTTCTTTCTTCGACAGAGCAACTGGCTTAGTGGATAAGGGGGACATAATAGATGTGAGTTAAGTAAGGCTGGACTTAAGTACGGTTTTGGACACTTTCCCATATGACATTCTCATAAGCAAACAAGGGAAATATGGTCTAAATAAAATTACTCTAACGTGGTTGCACAACTGGTTGAAAGACTGTACTCAAAGTGTAGTTATCAATGGTTTTCTGTCAAACTGGCAGGACATATTGAGTCTGCGCCCATAGGTGTCTGTCCTGGGTCTGGTACTTTACAATATTTTTATTCATGACTTGGATAATAGAGTGGAAAGTGTGCTTATAAAATTTGCATCTGACTCTGAGCAGGGAGGGGTTGCAAGCACTTTGGAAGACAGTATAGGAATTCAAAATGTTTTAGATAAATTGGAGAATTGGTCTGAAGTCAATAAAATGAAATTCAATAAAGACAAGTGCAAAGTGCTGCATTTAGGAAGGGAAAGTCAAATTCACAAATACAAAATGGGGAATAACTGGCTAGGCAGTAGTACTGCTGAAAAGGATCTGGGGGGAATAGTGGATCACAAATTGAATATGAGTCAACAGTTTGTTGCTGGTGGAAAAAGGCAAAAATCATTCTGGGATATGGTAATAGGAGTATTGTATGTCAGACATGGGAAGTATTTGTTCCTCTCTACTCAACACTGGTGAGTCCCCAGCTGGAGTATTGAATCCAGTTTTGGACACCACATTTTAAGAAAGATGTAAATAAATTTGAGAGAGTCCAGTGGAGAGCAACAAAAATAGTAAGAGGGTTAGAAAATTTGACCTATTAGGAAAGGTGAACTGGGCATGTTTAATCCAGAGAAGAGAAGGCTGAGGGAGAACGCAGTCTTCAAATATGTAAAGAGGACAGTAATCACTTGTTCTCCATGTTTACAGACGGTAAGACAAGAAGTAGTTTGCTTAGTTTGCAGCAAGGGCGATTTAGGTTAGATATTAGGAAAAACTTTCTAACTGTTACCCAAGGAAGTTGTGGAATTCCCATCACGGGAGGCTTTTAAGAACAGGTTAGACAAACACCTGTCAGGGATGGTTTAGATATACTTGGTTCTGCCTCAGCACGTGGGGGATGCACAAGAGGTCCCTTCCAGCCCTACATGTCTACAATGCTATGATTTTATGCCATGCCATATATAAATAATATTTCAGTATTTTGTAATTTAGGCCTGGTGCACACACAGTTTTTGTACTAGTATAACTGTGTCGGCTGGTGGGAGAGGTGGTAATTTTTACCAGCATAGTTATATCAGTCCAATCTCTAATGTGGACACAGTTTAATACCAGTATAAAGGTGCCTTTTACTGGTTTAGTTTATTCCCCTTCCTGTATAAGCAATCCCTGTATAAGCACTTTTTTACTGATATATACAGTAACTTCTTCCACTGTGTGGGAGTTGTATCATTTTAACCATACCGTTATAGTTAAAGTGATTCAGTTTTTGTGTGTAGACAAGATCTTAGTGTTCTAAAGTATTAGCCTAGGTGTGTTTGTTTCTACTTATGTTTTATTTTTTATAATTTACTCACAATGGCCTTGAACCAGCAAAGCTTTTAAGCACATGCATAACTCCGCTTGTTCTAGTAGTTACCCATGTGTTTATATGCTTTGGAAGATCAGGACCTATTTCTGTAAGGCTAAAAATAAAATCTGATTTTTGAATTGACTGGCTGGGGTAATTGTTGGCTGCTGCCCCCGAATAGAGCATGAAGTACATTGGCTTCCCAGACAACAGTAAAAAAGGAGTAGGGGGATTGTTTCAGAAAGGAAATTGCAACCTCCTCCATGCCTTGTAAGCCAAGCAATGTCACAGAAAGGCTCCTGCGGACAATTCTGGGCATTGGAAGAGATGGTGACTCAGGGAAAGAGGGGCTTTTACACTTGCCCTTAAAAGCATGACATTCAGCCAGTGATTGATTACTAAACTTACTGTGTATCAAAGTAATGCTTAACAGAACTGTGTGTTTAGTATAGTTAAAATAAGACTGGTAAGCATACTGTAGAGAAGAGTCCAGCACTGTCTGAGGGCCAGATGAAATGATCTAATAGGCCTTTCAGTCTCTAATTTCTGCAATTCTGTGATAAATAACTGAAAAGTATCAACTTCCAATCTAGCAGAAAAGTAACCAGAAGCCTGGTCTGCAGAGTTTGATTGCAAATCCATACAAAGAATCCTGGTTCAGGAGCAACCAGGGATTGGATCTTTCATCAGGAAGGTGGTTGAGCTCATTTCTGAAGTGACACAGAGGAGGGTTAGCCAAGTGAGGCCCTAATGCAGCAAACCCTATTCATGTGATTACATTTCAGCATGTATGTAGTCCCATAAACATTATGCACATGTGAAGGTGCTTGAGGATCTGGGCCTTTGTGCAGTTAGACAGTATTTCTGGGGGCTACAGAAATATGCTAAAAGGATAGCTAAACCATCAGCCAAGAGAGAATCAGAATAAAAAGTGTGGAAATGGCAGCTCTAAATTAAGTGGCAGAATAAATCCAAGGTTCCCCTTTGCACCAGTCCTGTCTGGGGAGGGTTGGAGCCCCTGAGTGTAGCCCTTTAATTGGAGATTGTAGTACCATCCCTGTCACTTGAATGCCCCCCTCGTGGCCGGGGTGCCGCTATAGTGCCTTATCCTTGTTTTCCCTTTCTTCAGGGCTCCTTAAACAAAACTTCACACAGTCTTGCTCAATCACAGCCCTTCTTTGGGGTCTGGGTTTTTTATTAAATTAACAAAGTTCCCAAAAACAAACACAAAAGAAATCATCCACCCAGCCCTTCTCTTCCCTAAAGAACTGTCACTTCCTCAGGGATCACTGCAGGAGACCCTCTTTCCCTACAGCTTTACTCTGTAGTTCCCTCGCAGTAGGAAATACTCTCCCCTGTAGCTTCCTGCTGCCTTTTATATTTGAACCACCTGATTCCTCTCAGGTGGGGCTCATCTTGTAATCATCGCTAGCTTAGCCCCAGGTTCTCCAGCCCATGGGCAAGCCACCCTCTTACAGGGCTTATCCATGGAAGAAGAGAACCAGCAAAACAAGCTCTGTGTGTGTGTGTGTGTGTGTGTGTGTGTATGTGTATATATATACACACTCTGCTTGTTTTGCTGGTTTTCCACACACATTTATAAAGTAAAATGATCATTAAAGATAGATAATGAAGGGAGAAGTAATGTTTAATTATCTTTTTATAGGTCAAAATTTTGAATTCAATTTATGTTAGTTTAAAATAGAAAATAGGAATGAATAATTCTTCATGCCATTTGGAAGCATGTTTTGTTGATTCCAGTGAGAACCTTTGAATGCTCTTTGGCTTACATGGAATAATTGTTGTTGGTTTCCCCTTTAATATGTAGATACTATCTACTTTTTATAAATAATCAAGCAGCAATCTAGTTATTACCAGCAACTAATAGAACACAATGTACAGTGTGCATGCTAAATAAAAGCATATAACATTAAGATTCAGTATCTGCCTGCAGATGACCCACAAAGAAGGGCTGTGCCTCTCTTTTAAATGCATTTTTAAAATATTTTAAAATACTAAATTCTTTTTAAATGGTTGGGCTCAATGGTTTACTCAGTTACATGGGGGGCAGCTCCTATGGACTTTCCTGGAGGTTGAATCTTCATAACGGAGGGCAGAAATTAGGCCCATTATGTCAATAGGAACAGATGGGCCATCAGCATGGTGCAGTAAAGTATATAATTAAATGTAAACTGTCAGGCAAACTACTATGATTTCACCAAAAATAACGATCTGATTGACCAGTTGTTGTGGCAAAAGATTTCTGATATACAGTGAAACCTGGGAAGCAAGATATAACATACTGGCTTTGTATATAATGTGTGTTTCTCCTTGCTGACATTGCCTCCACAGTTACCTTCTAGGAATCACATTGCTGCCAAATTTTTTGGAGTAGTCATGATGGTTGGTAGGGATCTGTATATGTCACTGAAGCCTTAACTTTATAAAAAAAAAAAAGGTTGCCCCCATAACAGTTCCCACTTCCTCTCTCTCTGCCAAATATTGTTGTCTAGGAAACTTCCTTTCCTTCTATGTTGTTTTGGGTTTTTGTAATAGAAAAGAAAAAGTAGTGTGACTACTGTGTGTGAAAAAATGTCAAATGAGGGATTATCCTTTAATGAACTTCCACAATGATCTCTAAGAGCTGCAAATGAAGATTTAGACTTCATTTCATGTTTTTAAAGACCCTCTTTGCTAAGCTCCATCAGCCTGGCTCTCAAAAGCTTTCTTCCTCTTATCAAGAAATAGCCAGTGCAGGTTCTCACACACAGTATAGTTGCCACATACTACTTGAACAGACAGAGAAGAGTTCTGTTTGGACTGCCTCTCCGCTGGCAGGAGTGAGAGACTTTCTGGCAGACCATCTCGTTCAGAAAGAAGCAGACCAACTCAAATAGTCATTTAAACCATCAGGAGTGAATCATATATTTATGGGTCAGCCAGGCAGACTGGAACTAGTTTTCTACAAGTCAGAACAGGAGTTGGCTGAGGTACTGCTCAAGAGCACTTCAGAGCCCAGGTATCTTTATTTTGTGCTAGACAAATACTCCTATATGCCTTTCTTCCACGTCCTCTTAGAATATCATAGAAGGGACCTCAGGAGGTCATCTAGTCCAATGCCCTGCTCAAAGCAGGACCAATCCCCAATTTTTGCCCCAGATCCCTAAATGGCCCCCCTCAAGGATTGAGCTCACAACCCTGGGTTTAGCAGGCCAGTGCTCAAACCACTGAGCTATCCCTCCCCCCTCTTATCTATTACTGTTGATGTCTCTACACAAGAAGCCATGAGTTAATTTATCAGTCATGAGGGATGACTCTTTTCATTCCATTGAAAACTAATTCTTTCCAATTGAACATGTTAAGTGAATACAGTTCACTTATGTGAATTTTAATAAGCACTGAAGGAACGGGTAGGATATTTGTCTTCATTTGAAACCATGAGCCATGTTTTGATCCCAAATGGAACTGTTTTTTGGCACTATTATATTTTTCCTTGTGGAGCAAAGAATGTGAAAATAAGAGCCTTGTTTTTATCATGTAAGAACAATTATAGATAGAAACCCAAACCTGGGGAGCAGTTCACCACTTCAGGAACGTTTACCAAGGAAAACTTAGAGCTGAGTGAACTGAATGAATGAATCATTTGACGTTTTCAGTCTACGACACTTAAAAGTGATATCATTGGCTCAGGAGAGAGCTTTCACACTTCTGGGCCAGACGGTCATAGGTTCAAGTCCTGACTGGGGGCCCTAGAGTTGCTCCTTTGTCAAATACCTTATACACTGTGTTCGCCGGATTTACTACTGTAGCAGTATGCATATTTCTGTTGTTGGGGCACCCTGAAGATTTGTAACATATGTTAAGGAGGATCTGAGGGTGGGGGAAGCATTATCACCAGAACATTTTCATGACAAAATTGGTAGATCACAGAATGATCATTCAGTGACCTGCAGTTTCTTTTTTCCTTATATCATTCTTGTATCTAAGATTATAGATGACAGACATAAGAGAAGATATTGGGCTATCTGAACAGAGTTGCAGCCATTTGTCCGACAGTTTTAAAAATGGTTATAAAGGGAACTCCTGTCTTAAAAAATAACCAGTAATTTTTGTGTCCTGGCTTTCCTTGGACTATTTTGGCTGCTTGAATTTTTCATGGTTAGATTTAAACCTGCTCTGTCTCAACACCATCCAACATAAAAACATCTGATGAAGACAGGAAACTTATATCACAGTTAATGCATGTAAATGAGAAGGGTAGAAACCGTGATATGATCAGCTGTAGACCAGTGATGAAAATCGTTCATTGGAACCCTCCTGTTTCTGAAAATGATTAATGGGGATTCTGCTATTTTCCTGCTGTAAGTCAAAATGATTCCCATAGACCCCCTCAAAGTAAAATAATGGTTTTATGCCAGCTGAGACTGAGCCTCTGGAGTCTGGGGGAAAATGGGTAGCATCTGTTCAAGTGTTGCTGTTTGGCAGTAAACTTGATAACTGGGCAGTTGGCAAGTGTACAATTGACAACATATTTACAGAAACAAGTTTCATTATCCTGATCAAAACTGTTGGTGCAGTTCCATAATTCACTATAAAGCTAGTCAGACTCTTTTGCTCTTTCTGCCTAAGAGTCCAGTTCTGCAAACACTTGCTCATCTGAGTAGCCCTTACTCACAGGTATACGTGCATTGACTGTAATATTACCAAGGTGAGTAATAACTACTCTCATGAGGATGAGTTTGCAGGATTTTTCTCTTTGACATGCAGGAAAGGTAAGACAGGTAAGATATATGAAAATAAGAGAGAATCTACTAAAAATTGATGAAGTAATTTGCTGTCTGTGATATTGCACAATAAAGTATTAAGGCAGCAACAGTACAGCTAAAATCATACAGTAACATTTATCTTCCAAATAAAAGTATTTATCTTCCAAATAAAAGTCTTCGCAGTTTTGAATCTAATACTGAACTGAAATGGTAACCACAGAAACATTCTATACTCTTTCTGGGACTCAGCAGTATGTATATCTATTGTATTAGGCCAAAGAACTGACAGTTTGATGAAATAAAAAGGATTGTCTTTGTAATATTCCTGTGTTACAGAACAGTTCATATTGACCTTAGATCTTGTAAGGCTACCTACAGTGATATTAGCTTTTCCAGGATCTGTTTCACCTAATCTTTTTCATCTGTCACTAAATCAATAATAGAAATTTATAGTAATTCTCAAAAATTCTATTCGGAGGTTTTGATGCTCCTGTCAGTTCAGACAGCAGCATTCTTGATGGAAAAGGTGCATTCTGAATCAAGAGGAGAAGTCTAGTCTATCTCTGTTTGGATAGTTTTGTAAAATACTTAGAAATTCTGCCTCCTTGATCACTTAGCACTTACCTGTTTTTACTATTAAGATCCAACTTCCAAACATAAATGCCTAAGTTTAAGTACCTAGGCACCTTAATCAGCACTTAATTTAGGTGCCTAAAGTGGGTATTTAAGTTCCTAAATACAGATTTAAGAACTAAATTGAAGCTTCCATATTTGAAAATATGGCACATTGGCCATGATTTTCAAAAACTGATACCTACAATTGTGAGCCTTTATGTCCATACTTGGACACCCAAATAAAATGTCCTGCGTTTAAAAATTGTTGAGTCTCCAGTAGCTCCTATTGAGAATCTTATGGAGCTGGGATTGATTGTGAAGTAAGGGATATTGTTGCAGGGAATAGTGAATCTGGTGTGCGGGAGAGAAACCAGCAAAAATTAGAAGCTGTTGAGTAAGATGGGGGAGAAAGGGGTGTGTGTGTGTTGGGATTGTGTTTTGTTTGGGGAGGATTGGTATATTAATGTGGCTTTTAAAGCCTGCATTAGAAATCACTGTTCTAGAACCCAGCTGCAACAGCTATGTCTTTTCAGTGGCTGTCTTAGGGTAGCTAGGAGAGTGAAACAGTGCTGCCTGGAGCTTAAGATTTGGAGGGGGTCAGGCTCCCTCGATTCCTGTGGTGGCGATTTGGAGGAAATATGATGCTGAAAGGGAAATATGTAGGGTGGAGGCTATAATGTTGTCATGGACCAACTATTACTGCTTTCTGATTGGTGATGCGTCTGCAGTCTCTAGCAGGGATAGACAGAGTCACTTTGGAGTGGTTTTGTTCAGTTCTTTCTGGGAGTTCACAGATTTGGTTTTGGGTGATTGACCATGGCAGAGAGCTGCAAAATTCCATGTTCCCATTCCTCCTATTCAGTGTGTATATGAGTCTGTTGGGAGGTTTTGTAAGTAGGCATGGGCTGCTGAGGAACCCAACTTTGTTTCCACTTCATCAGCTCTGGCAGGTGCAGCAAAAGTGCCTTACCTTGTGTCTGAATGTAATTGGACTTGAGTGAAGGCTAACTGGCTGAGGCTTCCTATGAGGAAGACTGGGGAAATGTTTTTAAGGTGTGGGAAGCCACCTGGCAGAGTTTATATCAGCTCTGGGCATTAGTTACTCAAGCTCATAACCTTGGGATTTTGTGGTGTTCTTGGTCCTCTAGATGTTCAGGTACCCGCTGTTAATAAGATTAAGTTTTATCTTCTTTCCTTTGCAATAGGGTGCAAGCAACTATTTATTTTATATGCGGATCTAGTGACCATTATTCAGGCCTTTGTCACTTCAGGATTAGACTATTACAATGTGTTCTATATAAGGCTCTCCTTGAGACATGTTCAAAACTTCACTGGGTAGAGGAGAGTACAGTTACCACTAAGGAAAGGTTCATGCAGAGAGCACATTACACCAGTACTCCAAGATCTGCACGGACTGCCAGTTAGTTTCTGTCTGGAATCTAAGATGTTTTGACCTATAAAGCTCTAAATGGTTTGGACCCTGATTACCCCTCTCCCCAAATTTTATCTCTGTAGTTGCAGTCAGTCATCAAAGGTGCTCAAGCTAGGGACCCCGTAGGTGAGAAAGATGCTGGCAGAGCTTTCTCCATGACATGTCCTCAATTCTGGAATTTGTTTCTCTCCTTGGTCCTACAGATCCTGGATTTTTTTGGCCTTCAAGTATTTTGCAAAGCTTTTGCACTATTGGGCATTTGTTTATTTATGGTAAAGTACTTAATAATTATTAGGTTGTTGTACTGTTGTATAGCTGTTTAGATGGCAGTGGCAATTTATACTGGAAATGTTTTTATGATGATTTTAACTATTTGTACAAGTGCCTGTAGTGAAGCTGTAGTTGCTTTTAAAAACTTTGACTCATATATTCATTTACTTTTGGGTATGAACCCTGATCTGAAAAAATAGACCAGAGATTGGGTTGTGTATTTAAAAGAGGAAACGCGAAAGCTAATGTTCCTACACCTCAAATCGTGAGTGAGTGGTTGGAAACCAGCAGTGAAGTTATCACAGACATAGCTTGACTCTTACTGTAGTTTTATTAGTCTGCCACAAGCAGTAGGAGAAATTATTATTTTAGCAGATCTGAACAGCCTAAGTTCTGAAATAAAAAAAAACTGAAAGTTTCTGTAATAAGCAGGTTGGTAACCTGAGTTTCTTCAACTTTAACAGGAGAGTTTATCCATTGTGAGCTTTTCTGAAGCCATTTGCTTTAGAGCTTATCTCTGCAAGAATCTAAATATCCTTAATTCCTGGAAAAATCATTTGTTGTGACTAGTGCCCTTTCCTCTTTCTTGAGCTCTATGAATTAAGAAGAAATAACCTTGTCATGTGTATTTAACCTAAACTCCAGTTTACAGATGATGTCAAACATGTAAGTGAGGATAGCAGTCTAAATGTAGAATAGAAATCTTTTCAGTCTTAGTTCATAGATGATGCAATTTCCTGAGACAGCACAGCTTAAGCAATTCAGACTGATGTCCAGAATCTGATTGGGACACATATTTTGTGTAATAAATATTTTCTTGGCATTGTCCTTGTCTCCAGTGATTTCTTCTATGGTGAAACTGTCGCATTTTAAAATATTTCTAAAGAACTGCCATGGTGTTGATAGCTTTGGCTCTTTTTTCTGTAATGCTGACAGTTATAAGGTGCTGGGCAGAAAATAAAGCTTTCTTTGTGGTGGGAGGGAGGATTTGGCCGTTATTCATTTGTAATCATGGTCATGTCAGAAAAAACTGTTTATAATATTCTGTGTTAAATATATGAAGCAATAGAATTAACTAGTTGACTGGAGATTTTGAGTCCAGTTTTCAGAAGCTCAGGCACATACTTGAGCACCTCTTTTGCATGTACACTGACCATAGTTGCATGTATTGTCACCACAAATTTACAGGCAAATTATGTTACCTGGGGTTATCTGAACCTAAAACTATGGTAACTAATCACTGTTTTTTAGGAGGTGTCAGGAAATAAATCAGTGGGGGACACATTCCCTCTGATAAATGATTCGTACACACAAGAGTGCTTCCACCTAAAAATCCTTGTTTTTATTGAGTACAAAACACACATCTAAACTAGCACTAGTCTAGAGTGTCCCAGAATATAGTCACCCAAAGTCTGAGGTGGTGCCGAGTGACAGCAGCAGGTTTCCAGTGGCCAGCCTTCCTCCTAGCTCAAGGGGGGGCAAACTTTTTGGCCTGAGGGCCGCATTGGGTTTCTGAAATTGCATGGAGGGCCAGTTAGGGGAGGCTGTGCTTCCCCGAACAGCCAGGCGTGGCCCAGCCCCTGCCCCCCCAGGACTCCTGCCCCATCCATTCCCCCATTCCCTGATGGCCCCCCGGGGACCCCTGCCCCATCCAACTCCCCTGCGCTCGGTCCCCTGACCACCCCCAGATCCCTCGCCCCTAACTGCCCACCCCCCGCCGCCCCATCCAACCCCTCCTCTCCTTCCTGACTGCCCCCCCCGAACCCTTGCCCCCTCCTTCCTGACTGCCCCTGTTCCCCGCCCTCTGACCGCCCCAACCCCTATCTACGCCCCTGACCACCCCCTGAACTCCCTTGCCCTCTATCCTATCCAACCCCACCCCCACCCCGCTCCCTGTCCCCTTACTGCGCTGCCTGGAGCACTGATGGCTGGCAGCGCAGCTGCACCAGGACAGGCAGCTGCGCCGCACAGCACAGAGCACCGGGTCAGGCCAGGCTCTGCAGCCCCGCCGCCCAGAGCATTGCGCTGGCAGTGCAGCGAGGTGAGGCTGCGGGGGAGAGGGGACAGCCAGGGAGGGGCTGGGGGCTAGCCTCCCGGGCCAGGAGCTCAGGGGCCAGGCAGGATGGTCCCGCGGGCCGTAGTTTGCCCACCACTGTCCTAGCTGCTTGGGAGATTGATGTTAGTGTCTTCTTGCTCATAGAAAATCAAAACTTTTCCAAAGTACATGTTTTAACTAATTTTTTTATAAGTAACTTAAAACAAAGAATAATTCAAAGGAACTTTTAATAGGCTAACAATTTCCCTAGCCACAGCAAAGAGCTCAATTTCTACTTATTAGTAAAGCAACTCCAGCAAGAAACTTATAAACACAGGCACCCAGACCAAGGTCAGTTATCCTTGTTAGTAAAACTGCATTTGTGCAGATGTTTTTGTCTGCCTAAGCAAGGCCAAATTCTTCCTTGCTACGTGGTGTCCTCACTTCCATCTTATGGTGGCTAAGTGCACAAGATGGCTACAGGCTATGTCAAGTCCGGTTCTCTCATAACAATTAGATGTGCATTTATTTGACTACACTTCTGAAAATCCAGGTACATGATGTCTAATCATTGGGCTTTTATCAGACTTGTGTTTTATCTTCCTTTTTTGTCAGCTACTAGTCATGATTGACTTCTGCGCAGGTTCGTATGTGCATCTCCTATTTTCCCCTAAAACACACTTATTTTGCATGCACTACTCAGGCAGCTACTTTTGAAAATGTCCCTTTAAATTTTTTTAAGCTCACACCAACTTCTGTATGCATTAGTCATCTTAAGTTACAAAATGCACTGCCCATATATTTTTTTGAAAGTACTTCTTAAGAAAAACTTAGAAACATATGGAGTAATATGTGCATTATAAAAAGGAAAATCCTGTTCTTGAGCCATGGATATAATATCCCTGATTAGAGCCAAGAGATAGACTAGGAGAGAAAATATAAACAAACAGTAAATGCTATTAACATAGATTATGAAACATGAAAAATAGCTATGCATTTTTTATTTCTTTATATGAACATGATTGGATTGAAATTATCCATTAATTTCTGCATTATAGGTAAAATATTACTGTCGTGGTTCAAGGCTAGTTGCGCCTCTGTCCCCTTTTCTGATCTCACTGACTGCACTCTTTCCAGGTCATAGGCCATGAGCCTTCATCTCTCTGGGGAGGAATCCCATGATTCTCCCACCCTTAGAGCAGGGTGCTAAGCTACAGAATGCTGTAATAATCAGGCTTTCTCCACAATAGATCTTACTAGATTCTGTACCTGTGCTTCTTCCCTCTGGGAGCTTGTGACCAGTGGTGAATACAGTGACCCAAAACAGCCTTCTTAAAACTAAGTATTGTTTAATCTTAACAAAACACAGAATAGCAAGGGGAAAGGTTTAAAACAACAAAACACATACATGTGTAGTTATCTTTCCATCTTCCATGTAGGGGGACCTGTTAGTCTATCTTCTGTCTTTTCAGACACCCCAGCCTCTGGGGTCTAGTTCACCTTAGTTCAAAAACCCTGTCCCCCGCCCCTTCAGGAGTGTGTCTCTTTTAATCCCTCTCAGTCTTTTGATCTGCCCTTCCTTCATCGGGTGTGGGGGGCCGTGATTCAGTTCTGGCAAAGACAATCAGGCAAGCCCACCACGGGGAGGGAGGTGGCATATCATAGTTAATACTTCTGGATGTTTACTGAAGAGCTATTATCTGGGCTATAGTCCTTCTTTCTGGCTAAGTTTCCTGACCACCTGGCTATTGAATTAACCTAATATAGGCATACAATAAAAATCTTTAAAGTACTCAGACAACATATAGCGTATATAGTATTCAGAGTAGGGCTGTCAAACTATTAAAAAATTTATCACGATTAATCATGAGATTAAAAAAAGTTGTGATTAATCACAGTTTTAATCACACTGTTGTTAATAGAATACAATTTATTTAAATATTGTTGGATGTTTTCTACATTTTCAAACATATTGATGTCAATTACAACAAAGAACACAAAGTGTAAAGTGCTCACTTTTTTTTATTCTGATTACAAATATTTGCACTGTAAAAAAGATTAAAAAAATAGTATTTTTCAGTTCACCTCATACAAGTACTGTAGTGCAATGTCTTTATTGTCTAGCAGTGTGATTAAAACTGTGATTAATCGTGACTAATTTTTTTAATCTAGTTAAATTGTTTTGCGTTAACTGCTTCTGTTAACTGTGATTAACAGCCCTAATTCATAGATTAATACAGGCAACTCCAAATCTGTTACAGCTATGCACCAAACAAGTGTTTAATTGAAATTTTCTAAGTGACTTTGACTTTGTTAGAATATATTAGGTCACACTTTACATGAAAGATGCATTTATAAATAGTTTATAAAATGTTAATAAAAGATGAATAGATGTTTTAATAAATGGTTAATCAATTGTTATGGAGTCCAACAGGCCAGTAGGTTCTGTATAACCATGGCTTATTACCATCTATAACACCTCCTACTAATGTGCTTATAACTATTTATAAAACACATCCTGCTCATGTCTGTAACATGCTTATAACATTTATTAACCATTACTTTATTTGTAATTGTTGTACAAGAGCTAGCAATGAAGACATTCAAAACTTAGTTGTGTCAGGGAAGGCTCAGTGCGACAGAGAAAAAGTTCCCATTATCAAAATTTCCAACAGATTAGATAATAAACTATGTGTATTTTGTACTGACAGATGTGCAATATAAAATACTGTCTGAGACTTCAAATTATCCAGGTCACCTGTATCAACAATAGGCTATCAACTAGTTCCATCTCTGTGTTGCATATTGCAGTACATACAATTTTTACATGACTATTAGATGACACATGGGGTCTAAAAATATAAACAAAACTGAAGTGCAATGTTTTATGGACAGATATATTGATACCACTAACGCTGATAACATGGAGTTGCATGAGCCAATGCACTGCAATGGAGATAGCAGTTCCCTCTGCTAAGAAAAATACAGCACAGTCACTCATTTAAGTAGCCTTACTATTATATTTACATTAAACTGGGTAGAAATCATGCATCAGGGCATCAACTCAAGGGAGGTCTCCAAAGAAAGCATTTTGTATTAATTGTGTCATACATTGCATTATGTACATAATTAAAATCAAAGATAAGTACATTTTCAACCCTAGTGCGCAGTATGTTTAATAATAATGGGTGTCACACATTTATGAGGATTGCATGTTTACTCTTTAGCAGATTGTACTGGAATATTTATTCTCACAGGCCCAAATACCATGATGTTATGTTACATACAGTTGCAGACTCTCCTACAAATGCCTTAAACCTGGAGAGTTGAGATTTCCTGGCATTGTATACTATGTATGCAATGGCAGAAATAGCAGGAACTCCAGACCCTCTGGCTCCTGATCGGTGGTTTCTACTTTTTTTCAATTAGAATATTTTAAAAATGTATTGTATATAGTGCAATTAGTACCTGTCCCAATTATGAAATAGATGTATGAATACCCACAACCTGAGTCAAGAAAATTCTCAGTGCTAGGGTTCTTGTATATAATGGGCATGATTTCCAAAAGGGCTGAGCATCAGCCTAACTCTGCTCCTATTAAAGTCAATGGAAGTTTTATCATTGCCTTCAGTGGGAGCAAAGTTAGGTTAGCAGTGAACAATTTTAAAAACCCCACCCCAAGAAAGAGAGTTCTTAAATTGGCAAGTGATCCCACTTGCATGAGTTTCATAACATTCTAACTCCACTGATTTCAGGGGAGTTTTTCTTGGTTTATGTCAGTGTGAGATCATGGTCTTTTAGTTTGGAAAAAAAAAATCAGTCATTACAGTTGCCTAGTTTTGAAATATGTAATATTTAACCTTCATTGGTTTTAGATTTAAAACAAATGTATACAGAAAATTCTGCAAAAAGAAAATTACCTCAACTCTTGAAATCTCTAAACATTTCAAGAATTATTATGCATGGGATAATACCAATGTTCCTGTTCATTTTTAACCAAAAATTATGACAGCCGTTTGTACTTTGTGTAGTGTTCAGTTGCATTCCTTGCAGTTTTTCTTTGTACTGGATATTCTTGCTGTTTAAAATGTTTTCTTCATATGTTTAATATTCATGGTAAAAGCATTCTATGCAAAGATTTGTAAGGCTAGTTGATATACAATCATAGAATATGAGGGTTGTAAGAGACCTCAGGAGGTCATCTAGTCAATCCCCTGCTCAAAGCAGGACCAACACCAACTAAATCATCCCAGCCAGGGCTTTGTCAAGCCGAGCCTTAAAAACCTCTAAGGATGGAGATTCCGCCACCTCCCTAGGTAACCCATCCCAGTGCTTAACCACCCAGTTTACGAATATCCAACCTAGACCTCTCCCACTGCAACTTGAGACCATTGCTTCTTGTTCTGTCATCTGCCACCACTGAGAACACAGAATCATAGAATATCAGGGTTAGAAGGGACCTCAGGAGGTCATCTAGTCCAGCCCCCTGCTCAAAGCAGGACCAATCCCCAACTAAATCATCCCAGCCAGGGCTTTGTCAAGCCTGACCTTAAAAACTTCTAAGGAAGGAGATTCCACCACCTCCCTAAGTGACCCATTCCAGTGCTTCACCACCCTCCTAGTGAAAAAGTTTTTCCTAACATCCAACCTAAACCTCCCCCACTGCAACTTAAGACCATTACTCCTTGTTCTGTCATCTGCTACCACTGAGAACAGTCTAGATCCGTCCTCTTTGGAACTCCCTTTCAGGTAGCTGAAAGCAGCTATCAAATCCCCCCTCATTCTTCTCTTCCGCAGACTAAACAATCCCAGTTCCCTCAGCCTCACCTCATAAGTCATGTGCTCCAGCCCCCTAATCATTTTTGTTGCCCTCCGCTGTACTCTTTCCAATTTATCCACATCCTTCTTGTAGTGTGAGGCCCAAAACTGGACACAGTACTACAGATGAGGCCTCACCAATGTCGAATACAGGGGAACGATCACGTCCCTCGATCTGCTGGCAATGCCCCTACTTAAACATCCCAAAATGCCATTGGCCTTCTTGGCAACAAGGGCACACTGCTAACTCATATCCAGCTTCTCGTCCACTGTAACCCCTAGGTCCTTTTCTGCAGAACTGCTGCCTAGCCACTCAGTCCCTAGTCTGTAGCAGTGCATGGGATTCTTCCTTCCTAAGTGCAGGACTCTGCACTTGTCCTTGTTGAACCTCATGAGATTTCTTTTGGCCCAATCCTCTAATTTGTCTAGGTCCCTCTGTATCCTATCCGTACCCTCCAGCGTATCTACCACTCCTCCCAGTTTAGTGTCACCCGCAAACTTGCTGAGGGTGCAATCCACGCAATCCTCCAGATCATTAATGAAGATATTGAACAAAACCGGCCCCAGGACCGACCCTTGGGGCACTCCACTTGATACCGGCTGCCAACTAGACATGGAGCCATTGATCACTACCCGTTTAGCCCAACATCTAGCCAGCTTTCTATCCACTTTATAATCCGTTCATCCAGCCCACACTTCTTTAACTTGCTGGCAAGAATACTGTGGGAGACCGTGTCAAAAGCTTTGCTAAAGTCAAGGAATAACACTTCCACTGCTTTCCCTTCATCCACAGAGCCAGTTATCTAATCATAGAAGGCAATTAGATTAGTCAGGCATGACTTGCCCTTGGTGAATCCATGCTGACTATTCCTGATCACTTTTCTCTCCTCTAAGTGCTTCAGAATTGATTCCTTGAGGACCTGCTCCATGATTTTTCCAGGGACTGAAGTTAGGCTGACTGGCCTGTAGTTTCCCGGATCCTCCTCCTTCCCTTCTTTAACGATGGGCACTACATTAGCCTTTTTCCAGTCGTTCGGGACCTCCCCCGATCGCCATGAGTTTTCAAAGATAATGGCCAATGACTCTGCAATCACATCCGCCAACTCCTTAAGCACTCTCGGATGCAGCGCATCTGGCCCCATGGACTTGTGCTTGTCCAGCTTTTCTAAATAGTCCCGAACCACTTCTTTCTCCACAGAGGGCTGGTCACCTACTCCTGTGTTGCCCAGTGCAGCAGTCTGGGAGCTGCCCTTGTTTGTGAAGACCGAGGCAAAAAAAGCATTGAGTACTTCAGCTTTTTCTACATCATCTGTCACTATGTTGCCTCCCCCATTCAGTAAGGGTCCCACGCTTTCCCTGACCACCTTCTTCTTGCTAACATACCTGTAGAAACCCTTCTTATTACCCTTCACATCCCTTGCTAGCTTCAACTCCAGTTGTGCCTTGGCCTTCCTGATTACACCCCTGCATGCTCTAGAAATATATTTATACTCCTCCCTAGTCATCTGTCCAAATTTCCACTTCTTGTAAGCTTTCTTTTTGAGTTTAAGCTCACCGAATATTTCACTGTTAAGCCAAGCTGGTCGCCTGCCATATTTACTATTCCTTCTGCACTTTGGGATGGTTTGTTCCTGCACCCTCAAAGGCTTCTTTAAAATACAGCCAGCTCCCCTTGCCCCCTCATCTTAGCCTCCGCGGGGATCCTACCCACCAGTTCCCTAAGGGAGTCTGTCTGCTTTTCTGAAGTCCAGCGTCCGTATTTTGCTACTCTCTTTTCTTCCTTTTTTCAGGATCCTGAACTCAACCATCCTAGGTTGCCACCCACTTCTACTTCCCCTACCAATTCTTCCCTGTTTGTAAGCAGCAGGTCAAGAGAAGCACAGCCCCTAGTCGGTTCCTCCAGCACTTGTACCAGGAAGTTGTCCCCAACACTCTCCAAAAACTTCCTGGATTGTCTGTGCACTGCTGTATTGCTCTCTCAGCAGATGTCGGAGTGATTGAAGTCCCCCATTAGAACCAGAACCTGGAGACTTCAGTTAGTTGTCTAAAGAAAGCCTTGTCTACCTCATCCTTCTGATCCAATGGTCTATAGTACACGCCCACCACAACATCACCCTTGTTGCTCTTGCCTCTAAACTTAACCCATAGACTCTTCAACAGGCTTTTCTCCTGATATGTTGGACTCTTGCTATGAGGCAAGATTATACATAGACATTTTAACATGACATCCAGAAAAGTGCACTAAGTCCCTTTCCTGATAGATGCATCTTTCTTTGTTGCGACCTCTTTTTCTATTTTATTTTAAATATATTATTTTGGTGCTTCAGAAAGTGAAGGCATGATAGCATTGGCTAAATCAAGGCAAAAAATACAAACAGTTAAAAAACAGCCTTCCTCATACAGATCTCAGTTCTGATCATCCTAGTTGTTAATCTAATCCTCTACCTCTTCTAAACAAACATGGCCTTAAATCGTTTATGGACAAAATTCTTGGTTTATTTTTGTGGTCTTAACATTCTATCTACTTACATACCACAATGACCCAATGGAGTTCTATGATTTACACCAGCTGAGGATGTGGCCCTGAGACTTTGCTTCTTGTCCTGAGTTAGGGCCAGCACATAGTTACACTGTGGGGAGCAGCCCACAGAAAGAACTGTGACTCCAAGTCACAGTCCCTTCCTGGTTCCCACCCTTGATCCACGGAGAAGTATTCTGCTGCTGGCCCATATCTGCAGCACACTACTTTTCCCTCCTCCATGGCTAAACTGTTTTGCCCAGGGGCCAGAGTCAAAGCTCTGCCTAGTTCCCAATCCTCTCCACCCTCTCATCTGTGCATGAGGGAAATGGCAGGCTCACAGAGCCTGGTCCCCTTTACGCTCCCTGCCTCCTCCATGAATAGTCTGGTGATGCAGGGAGGTAGTTTGAAAGGTCAGTAGTGCTGAGTGATGGTTTCTTTTGTTCTGGTCAGAAATATGAATGTTTTAGGGTAGGTAGTAAATTCCCTTTGTCAAGGGAGATGTTGATAATCTTTGTTCAGAGGGGTCTCAGGTTCTGTCTACTCTTGTATCATCCAGAAAATATCTATATATCTAAGTGCTTAGGTACAATGATAGGCTGTACACAAAACCCTAAGGCAGATAGGAAGGACAGAGAATCATTGTCAAAGGTTGGTAGCTCTGGCTGCCATTTAAGCTTCCATGACTTTTTTATGAATAGGCTGGATTCTTGGAAGGGAGGGTGTTGTGTTTCTGGTCTTATGAGCAATGTGTTGTTCTTGATAGACACATGCAGGTGATTTTCTCTGTGAAAAAGATGACAACTCTACCCAGTGAGTGGTTCTGGCTTCTGGGCTTGAGTGAAGGCAGTCTGAGTTTATGGAGCCATTTACTATCTCGAATAGTTCTACACAGTGTGAGAGCTTGCCGGTTCTATGGCCACCACCAATGCCTGAGTTTTCTCCTTCGTACATTTCCTCTTATAGGTTATCTGAAAACCAGTTATTCTGCATGGGAAGTGTTGCTTTGATGCTAAAGTGTTCGCAGCACTTGTCAGGAGTGGCTATAGACCCATATGACAATGAGGGTTTTATTCCAAAGTATCTGTCTTGTATATAGTTCACTGCAATGTGTAATAATAGTTCAATTACAGCACTGAGGCTGATCTAACTTACAGTGTGGGACAGGCAGAAGATGTAATGCAATTACCCTGGGGCGGGGCATCAGCAGAGGGGATCAAACCTGGGACATCAGAACCGAAACAAAAAGCTTCTACTACCTCAGCTAAAAGATTCAGGTCTGCTTATTAACTTAGAGCTAGTGGCAGAATCATAAAACATGTGGTCCAGCCACTAGCAGAGGACAAAGAGCCACACTCTGTATGCAGTTACAGTAGCATAAAGTGACTTTCCCAAGTCCCCGCTGCCTTTTGAGTCCCTTAGCCAAGCAGAGCTTGGGAGGAACTGATATTTGGGACCTCTGGTTTTAGGACATGGCCCACATCGTGGGACAATGAGAAGGGGCTATGATGGAGGGATGCAGAGTATTCTCTATTTACAGTGGCCCAGCTTTGCTGGCTGGTGCAGTGTGTGTGGGACAGACATGGACCCACTCGCTCCTCACCCTCTTTGCCTCGTTTTGGGTGGCTAATTCCAACACCTGTTCTGGCCTGAAGCAGTCTTTGCAGTCAAGGAATACAAAGGCTATAATTGCAGCTGGCCCTTGTGCAGTGGGAGTGTGGTAAGCTGCTTATGCCTTTTCATCCCCTCCTCCTTTGAAGGGACAGCCAAAATCTGGCCCTTAATTTTTTGTACAGTTATTAATTCAAATCCATTCCTTCAGCGTAAAACAACTGAAGTCACAAAAGGGATTAATTTGGCCCATTACGTTTTAATGACATTATTCTTGAAGGGGAGAGAACAATTTGTAGAAGCTTCAGATTTATGCTGTTTCTAGGAAAGATATTTATTTCCAGCTGACAGGAGTTGCAAGTCATTGGAATTGCTGTAATGTGGCCTTTGTTACCAGTGTGTTTAGTTTTATGTCCTATTTTGCTTTCTCCTCCCCAGAGGATTATGCCCAGCTGTGCAATGTTCCAGTTCCAGGATCTCGACGACCATATGGACAAGATGCTTTGGTTGACTTTGAGGAACACTATACCCCAGAAACTGATCCATTCTTTGTTGAAGACCGTAAGTAAATATCACTGTTATGTAAAATTCTTGAAAGTAGGATTATAACTTGGATTACTTCCCTGTAGTTGGCTCCATTCATCTGTTTGCTTCTGAGTAATGTGGCCTATTTATTTATGTTCTACTTATTCCTATGACATTAACTGTCAGGTGTTCAAGTTCCAGTGCCAGAGTTGTATATGAGCCCATTTGGGCCCGAAGTACAGTATTATTTTGTTTAATATAGTGAAATAATGTGTGCCAGGTAAACTAAATTTATATTTACCAACAGATTTACAGCTAAAGGTCAAAAAAAGCCAGTTTTCCTTCTCACAAACTAATTTTTCTTTGGAGCATGTGACTCAAACTCCTTTGGGGTATATTAAATTATTTTAAAAATTCTTCATGCCAGCTTTCCATGATTTTCCAGCAGAACTTATGTGGGGGAGGTGGAGTGTGTGCATGATGATCTTACTCCAGAAAAAATCGCCTAGCTTAGCATGACCACTGAGTCTGAGTTGCACAGGCTTTAGTTGGAATGCCAATGCACACATAAATGAATAGGTCACGGGGAAAGCAAAGGTCTTGCTACAGAATCTTATAGAAGTAGGGTTCTAAATTTATGCTTGAAAAATGCACAGGTTTTCTATTGAATAGGTGCCTGATCCACCTTGCTTTGAAGTCAGTGGAAAGCTGTTTGATCCTAGGCCAGGGGTGCTCACACTTCATTGCACTGCTACCCCCTTCTGACAAGAAAAATTACTACATGACCCCAGGAGGGGTCACTGAAGTCTGAGCCCACTCGAGCTCTGCCGCCCTGGGAGGTGCCAAAGCTTAAGACCAAGGGCTTCAGCCCCAGGCAGGTGGCCTATAACCTGAGTTCCGCCACCTAGGGCTAAAGCTCTGAGGCTTGGGCTTGGCCCTGGGCGGTGGGGCTTGGGCTTCAGCCCTGGACCTCAGCAAGTCTAAGCCAGCCCTGGTGACCTCATTAAAATGGGGATGTGACCCACTTTGGGATCCTAACCCACAGTTTGAGAACCGCTGACCTAGACTACTTGTTTCAGAGTAGCAGCCGTGTTAGTCTGTATCCGCAAAAAGAAAAGGAGTACTTGTGGCACCTTAGAGACTAAGAAATTTATTTGAACATGAGCTACAGCTCACTTCATCAGATGCATTCAGTGGAAAATACAGTGGGGAGATTTATATACATAGAGGACATGAAACAATGGGTGTTACCATACACATTGTAACAAGAGTGATCAGGTAAGGTGAGCTATTACCAGCGGGGGGGGGACCTTTTGTAGTGATAATCAAGGTGGGCCATTTCCAGCAGTCATCTGAGGAACGGGGAGGAGGGGATAAACATGGGGAAATAGTTTTACTTTGTGTAATGACCCATCCACTCCCAGTCTCTATTCAAACCTAAGTTAATTGTATCCAGTTTGCAAATTAATTCCAATTCAGCAGTCTCTCGTTGGAGTCTGTTTTCGAAGGTTTTTTTGTTGAAGAATTGCCACTTTTAGGTCTGTAATCGAGTGACCAAAGAGACTGAAGTGTTCTCCGACTGGTTTTTGAATGTTATAATTCTTGACATCTGATTTATGTCCATTTATTCTTTTATGTAGAGACTGTCCAGTTTGGCCAATGTACATGGCAGAGGGGCATTGCTGGCACATGATGGCATATATCACATTGGTAGATGTGCAGGTGAACGAGCCTCTGATAGTGTGGCTGATGTGATTAGGCCCTATGATGGTGTCCCCTGAATAGATATGTGGACACAGTTGGCAACAGGCTTTGTTGCAAGGATAGGTTCCTGGGTTAGTGGTTCTGTTGTGTGGTGTGTGGATGCTGGTGAGTATTTGCTTCAGGTTGGGGGGCTGTCTGTAAGCAAGGACTGGCCTGTCTCCCAAGATCTGTGAGAGTGATGGGTCATCCTTCAGGATAGGTTGTAGACTACTTGGACTGCCTTGAATTCAGCTTACACCCTTATACCAGGGCTGAATTTGGTCCAGCATATTTCTTCACAGTTTTATGTTAGAAACAAAATGATGGTTACAAAAGAAACAGGCAATCTCAACTGCCTTGTACTTATAGCAGCAGGTACCACTTCTCTCTTACCCAACATGTCTCCCATTAAAACGAGTTAATATGTTAAAAGAAATAATGGTAAAAGAAATGAAAATGATAGCTTTGACAGGGCCAGAGGACTACAGTGAGTAGCAGAAGTTTCAGATGTATTCCCTTCCACTAATTGCACAAGTAATAACAGGATGAAATTCAATAAGGACCAATGTAAAGCACTAAACTTAGGAAGGAATAATCAATTCCACAAATACAAAATGGGAAATGACTGCCTACAAAGGAGTTCTGCAGACAAGGTTGTGGGGGATAGAGTGGGTCACAAACTAAATATGAGTCAATAATGTGATACTGTTGCAAAGAAAACAAACAGCATTCTGGGATGTATTGTGTCGTAAGCAAGATATGAGAAGTAATTCTTCCACTCTACTCAGCACTGATAAGGGCTCAGCTGGAGTATTGTGTCCAGTTCTGGGCACCACACTTCAGGAAAGATGTGGACAAATTGGAGAAAGTCAAGAAGAGAGCAACAAAAATGATTAAAGGTCTTGAAAACATGACCTATGAGGAAAGACTGAAAAAAATGGATCTGTTTAGTCTGGAGAAGAGAAGACTGAGGCGGGACATAACAGTCTTCAAGTACAGCAAAGGTTGTAATAAAGAAGAGGGTAGGAGATTGTTCTCCTTATCCACTGAGGACAGGTAAAGAAGAAATGGGCTTAAATTACAGCAAGCAAGATCTAAGTTAGAGAGTAGGAAAAACTTCAGTTGTAGTTAAGACCTGGAACAAATTGCCTACGGAGGTTGTGGAATCTCTGTCACTGGAGGTTTTTAAGAACTGGTTAGACAAACACCTGTCAGGGATGGTCTCTAGATAATACTTAGTCATGCTGCAGTGCAGGGGACTGGATTAGAAGATGACCTATTGAGATCTCTTCCAGTCCTACATTTTGATGATTCTATTAAATATAGCCTACAGAAACCAGGGTTCATCTCTGTTTAATACCTAACAAACCTAGTAGACTTTATACAGAGTTGTACAAAGCTAAACAATACCGACTTCTAACTAAATGTTAACACTGATGAAAATTATCTAAGCACAATGAAAACCCCAAAAAGAGATGATAGTGTCCTCAATATGATGGAAGAGAAATAGAGTGGGAAACATACATTCTATTCCAATGTCCAAATTATAAAGGGGTGTAAAAAAATTACTTCCTCAAATTATAAGCAATGATAAAAGACTTTCCGTTAATAAGTGATTAGAGAAGTGTGTGTAACCCAAGGAGATATCGAAGCGATATCTGAGCTAGGATCCCTCTAGCATCCTGCCACTAAATCAGAAACAATAGTCCCAAATGAACACAGAATATAACCCAGAACACATCCTGGGCAGATGCTTGAGCAAATGCTGTATATGTCTCTGCAAATACCCAATGTTTCTATCCTTTTGGACATTTTAGCCAGTTGTATTGTTGTTAATAATGATAATGTTAATAAATATTTATTGTATGGTAATACTCAGAGATCCTAACTGGGATTAAGATCCCCTTGTGCTGGGTGCAATACGATCCCAGAAAAGAGACAGTTCTTGCCCTGAAAGACTTACAGTACAGATCTTGACATGCCAATTGAATATTTTTCAATTTTATTACCATCAGATTCTGTCAGAACTGCAAACAAATATTTGTTACTTGTTGCAAGCAACTTTGAAAATAGACATGTGCAGTACGGATTATAGTGCAAACAATCTTGTTTAAATCAGTTTCAGCTGGTTAAAAATTTCAGCATGCTATATGTGAGCTCAGTGGAGAACAAATGATATCTTTCATTTGTAAAGAATTTGTTCAAGAGCACCACCTTTTCCCTGCTTGGCAGTGTTTGTTTTTCATAATTAGCTGTCTATATGATGGCCCATCAAACACATGCAATGTAACGGAGCCCCATGTAGGCTCTCTAAATGGATTAAAATATAATAGAGGTTGTTGAAAAGTTTTCTGCTATCTTGCAGTAAACCAAAATAATCTACTCAATGAATTATTGTATAGCTGTATCTTACTGCAGTTTACTACATTAATAGGAAACTTTGTAATGATCCCTACTATATGTGAAGGTGTGTACTCAACAAAGTAAATATATGTTCAAGTTCATTTCTAAGTCTCTATGGTATGTGGCACCATTTTTGTTATCTGTTCCACAAATCAACCTTATCCCAAACTGAGCGCATTTTGGCCACAAGTGGACATGAACCTGTGAAGTATCCAGACAACCTTGAAGAGCCAGTGCTGGACACACTAGATTTGTTCAAATAGAGGGCATGTGGATGAGGACAGAGAGGGTAGAATTAGAAAAGTAGGGCATGGATAGAGAAAATGTGAGATGAGGGAAAGAATGAGAGGGGCCTCGGTTAATAAGGGAAAATGTGAAAAGGCAGATGGAAGGGAAGAGCAGTGAAGAGAGGAAGAAATTAATAGAACATATAGTTGAGGTGTATTATACATATCAAATATCTGTTAAAAATTATTCCAAATATATGAACAGGTTTTAGATATACCAATGGTTTGTTTGTGGAGTTAATGTGTGAATTAAGTATCAGTAGAAAAACCCCTCTATGACTCCCCTGCCATGCGCACACCATGACCTCACAAAAAACCAAACCCCAATGTATTATTTAAACTGGATCAGGAGGGATATTAAATGCTGTGGACTTTTTCTCACGTATTCTTTTTGATGTGATTGGCTGCCATCTACAGTTCTGTTTGATTTATTGCTTCTAAGAATGGAAAGACAGTAAGACTGTTGTATAATGTTAACTTGTTGGTACTTAGATGAGCACTTTAATCTTACTGAAATTCAATGAGCATTTAAAATTTTTGAATAAGTTTTAAAATATATGCACTCTTCCCCTATTATTGTTATGTTATTGTCTAGAGACCCTAAATCAGGGCTCAAGGTTCCATCATAATAGGCATTGTACGAACTAGTAAAACAAAGACAGTCCCTATCCCAGAGAGCTCACTACCTAGGATTATGACAAGACACAGTAAAGTAGTTTATAGGTATTTATATCAGTGCCCATCACTCAAGTATCTGAGTGACCCCTAAAGAGTTATTAACCAAAACCACAATAGGCTAGTAGTCTAATTTCCTCTTACTTCACTCAAGGCAGTTGGGACTAATATTTTTTTGCATGTTTCATCTAGAGTAATTACAATATAACTTCTTCCCTCCCTTTTTATAGTAATATTTAGAAGAGCTTTTTATAATTATTTTTCAAATTACCCTACAACACTTCTACATCAGCACTGTAAACTTTTATAAAGTCTGATTTTACAAGATTTTATTACAAAGTAATATTTTATCATTGAGATAATTTATCAAAATGTGTGTCTGTTAAAAATGGATCAAAGCTTTTAACATTGAACACATTTCACACAGCTATTTTATTTTCATCTTAAAATATAACTGTATTTTATTAGTACATTAAACATTCCAGATGGAGCAGATCTGCTAAAGCTGACCTATTTTCTACAAAGCTGAGTCACATCCCAGTAAACCCCTGAGACAATTAAAGAGTCTCACTGTACATTTGTATTAAAAAAAAGGATTCAGCATCTAACTGATGTGTTTGCAATACTTTCTCCACCCAGGTTTCCTGAACAGCTTTGAGGAGTTACAAGCAGAGGAATGTGGCATTCTGAATGGATGTGAAAATGGCCGGTGTGTGAGAGTCCAGGAAGGCTATACCTGTGATTGTTTTGATGGCTACCACTTGGACATGGCCAAAATGACTTGTGTTGGTGAGATTATAATGCAATATTTTACATACAATTCATTTTTTTGTATTTTAGCAGATTTACTGTCACAAGCAGACCCATTCACTTGACTTCAGTGGGACTCCTTATGTGAGTAAAGTTACTCATTTGTCATAAGAGTTTGCAGGAGCAAAACCTTTCTGCCAAATGATCATCTGAATTATGTTAAACATTCTAAATCTATATATGATATATTGAAAGCCAGTTTTCACTTGAGCAGCCATCTCTGAATTCCTAGATCATTTGAATATCAGTGAACAGTTGTCCTAGGTATCCATGAGAAATATGGGATTGTGGAGTGTATACTAATAATAATTAGCTAGGGGAACATACTATTCATAATAGTTATAAAAAGTATGTTAGTGTGCCTGTGTCAATTTCAATGCTAAGCTAACTAGTATGGTAAAGGTACTCTTAATTAAAAGACACTCACTAATAACTGACAAAATATAATACATTAAAATGCAGAACAAGCTTTGGTTAAAATTTTCAGAAGTATCTAAGTCCCATTTTCAAAAGTTACTTAGGGACAGATTTTAAAGGTATTCAAGCACTGTGATACAGGCGGGCCAAGGAGCAATGGTAGAGCAGAAATGTATAAACCCTAGGCTAATTAAGGTGGTCCCTGTAGTCTAGGGAGGGTTGCTACAGGTTAATTGGAGCACCTGTTGTCAATTAAGGCCTTGTCAGGAACTAATAAACCCCCTGCTTTAGGCAGTCAGGGGAAGAGGAGGAAGGAAAGAGGACTGGAGCTTGGAGGTGTGTTGTGAGAGCTGAAAGACCAGAGAACCAAAGTAAGGGAGACTCCCTCCCGCAGCGTCTAAGGACCGAGGGTAACCCCACCCAAGGGGGAAGAGGGTAAGAAACCCGCAGGGGGGCTGGGACTCAGAGTGAGGAGCAAACCCAGACCCCCTCCCCCGCTTCCCTCCTCTACCACCTTCCCGGGCCACTAGTGGGGCCTTTGGTGCCCAAGAGCAGGGGAAAAGGGTGGTGTCTTAGCCGCCCCCACCCCCCAAGAAAAGCGCAGGACCCACCATACGAACATCGGCCATCTTGTCACAGCACCTACAGATTCAGATCGGTGCCTAATGGGATATTCAGAAGTATCTATGTATCTAACTCCCTACCTTTGAAACCATAGAATTGGAAGGGACCTCGAGAGGTCAATCTGAATCTTTGGCACCTAAATATTTTTAAAAATCTGGCCCTAAATCACTTTGGAAAATGTCATCCTTTATCTAGCTGTATCATACGTTTTCCCATATACGTGTATATATATTCACATGTATTTTTCTGTCCTTGTTTCCCCAAGATTTTTTTAAGTGAATTTATTACTCATGTAAAGAACTGAATTGAGAGCACCGGAGACTGACATACTCTTATTACCTGCAGTACAGATGCAACTCTAGTAGCAGCACCGTAAGCTTCTTTACACTGCTCTGCCCTAACAGACTATGTCTTCACTGCCAAAAAAAAACGGTGTGGTTTTGCAATGAGATAACTAACGTATATTAGCTATATCTGTAAAATGCTAGTGAAGGCAAAGGGTCTGTGGTTGTTACTGCAAAGTAGCTAGCTGAGGTCAACCACAGGTGGGGGGGTATACGGTTGATCTTGTCTAACTGCATTGCAGTAAAAACTACTTGCACCATGTCTCCAATAGGATTTTACAGCAAGATAGTAATACGCATTCATTATCTCTCTGTAAAACAAACCAAAAAAACCAACCTCCTTTTCGGGCAATGAAGGCATAGACCTACTGCATATCAGTCCAGTGCTATAGAGACTTGCTGGAGGAGTGAGGTAGATTTCTCTTCACAACTATTAGTCACTGGCCTCTCTGCTAAGACTGCCAACTAGTGCTAGTTGTATTTCCTTTCTTTTTTTAATATGGTTACGTAAGAATTGTATTACACCGGAACTGAGATCAACAATTCATTTCACGTAGACCACTGAACAGTCACCAGGTGGCACTTTATGAGCAGGCTTCAAAGGATTAGTTCTTCCTCAAGTGAAGGTCCCTATTGTATTCCACTGTGGGTTACGCATGCACACTTGGAGTTGGAGAATTTGAAAGTAGTGTCCCATTGATCCATGCATGTGCCCTGACTTGCCTTGTGCTTCCATCTGAGGCGATAAAGGGCAGAGTAGAACAACCACGTCTCCAATTGCTTCTCACCGCCGCATAGTCTGGTTCGGAACCTTCAGTGCCTTTGTCTCTGTTCTAATAATTACAATTGTAAATGGTTGTATCAGTTTTAGCCGTACTTTTTCAAATTTTATTTGTTTCCTAGTTTTAGTAGTTACTAGTTTTAACAGTTAGATTAGAATAGACTTCGGAGATTTTCACCCTCTGTCCTCCTACCTGGTACTCCTGTTCGAGTACTGGGCTTCAAACTCTATGCCTCTTGTTCACAATCCTTCTCAGTCACCAGCAACCACCAACGCTGCTTCTACTGCCTGGGAGAAACTCACATCCTGGCTAAGTGCAGAATTTGCCAGTCCTTCCCCAGCCATATCTCAGAAGGCCGAGTACTTGTTCCCTGGAAGTATGTCATGGAGATGGCCCTGAGACCTCATTCAGACCCAGGGCAGGGAATCCTATGTCAGCCTGATTCAGTGAGGAGTGTGCCACGTGCTCCTGTGTCAAACTCCGGTGCCAGCAGAACCACCCCCACCAACCCCTGGTGGGGCCTAGTCGGAAGATTAGGAAGCACACCCCTAAGTCTTCCTCCAAGTCCAAGGAACTGAAACATTCCCTCCACCAGCTTGGCCCAAGGGGATGTAGCACGTTCTAAGTCCCACAGGCACGAGAAGAAGACCCATAAACAAGGGGATTTAATGGTTCCTTCCAGGCAGCAAAGCATTGGTACCGCCATCTCCAGCACCTCACAAGACGCAAGACCCTCCCACACCAGGAAGACTTCAGCAACGGTACTGGCAACCGGAAAAAAGAGAGTACTCCCTACAACAGGGAGATCCAGATCCATGGCTGCACCCCAAGATGTCTTTGCCTTACCGAATCCACAGTCTCCTCCTCCATAAGGTCCCTCCACTTCCAGAGAACTCATATCTCCATCACAGGATATGCCTACAATACTGGGTCTATCACCCTCTTCACATGTGTTATACACCACTCCATTGGCTCTGATGGTACTACCATTGGAACCGGAATCCACCTTTTCCTCTTCCAGTGAATCAGAACGGGGGAAAGAACCGCCTCTGCCATACTGTTTCTGTCCAACATCACAGAGTCCAACACACTCATGGAACTACCTCCTAACCCTTCCCAGAGCCACTGTTGATCCTGCTTCATTGGCCATATTGGGGGCCTTGGGCACAGTATCCTCCTTCGGAGCCTGTCTAGTCCACGAGAGGGTCATCACTAGCTTCCTGCTTCCCCCTCTCCCCCACAAGGGATCCATCAAGCATGCCCATGAATCTGATAGCAGAGGAAGAATTTTATTCCCCAGATCCAGCGGTCCAATCCAAGCTGGCTAGATTCCCATCCTCATAGCTGGACATAACTGTGACTGTGTCATCTCCTTCCCCAGTGGATGACTTCAAACAATTTCAAGACCTTTTATGGAGAGTTGCATGGAAACTCCAAATCCGGTTGGAAGAAATCCAAGACTCACAGCATAAGCTTCTGGACATTCTTCACACTTTGGAACTGACAAGAACAGTACTGCTGATTGACGAAACCATACTGGAGCCATCCAGAACAGCATGGCACACCCCTGCCACATCTACCACCACCCCTAAAGGAGCGGAGAGACACTACTACATCCCAGCCAAAGGCTCAGAATTCCTCTTCTCTCACCCAGCTCCAAACTCACTGGTAGGTCAGGCTGCTGTGAAGAGGGCTAAACAACAACACCTTTGATCCACATCTGTGGACATGGAAGGGAAGCATTTAGATATCCTGGGGGAAAAGAAAAGTCTTCTCTTTTTCCAGTTTACAATTCAAGATAGCCAATTATCAAGCATTGTTGGCTACATATGACTTCCTGAATTATGCTAAATTCAAGGAATTTGCTAATAGTCTCCCATAAGATTGTGCCTGCTTTCAGGCCCTGGTCGAGGAAGGGAAACTCTTAGCCAGAACTGCCCTCCAATCCACAGTGGACATGGCTGATACATACTCCAGGGCCATGGCTATGGCTGTTGTGATGCATAGAGACTCTTAGCTTCATGCTTTTGGTTTTCCTACGGAGGTCCAGAACACAATTGAGGATCTCCCTTTTGACAAATCCCATCTCTTCAAACAGAAGACAGATGAATCTTTGTATATACTAAAAGATTCCAGGACCACCCTTCACTCACTGGGCATCTACACTCCTGCCGCAAAATGAAAGTTCCACCTTCCATTGTCCACACAGAGGTACAGGTCTCCACAGTTTTACCAGCAGAGACCCTATGAACTTCCACGCAAATGACAAGAAGTCCAAAGTTCTCACTGCCGTGGGCCCTCCTCTCAGGCTTCAACATCTCAAACCCAAACACAAGCCATGAGATATTTTTTACATGAGCTTAAGAACCACCACCCACTGAACCTAAGTATTTTCTGTAGTAGCAGCTCACATCAGGCATTATGGTCTCCTTGTTTTTCCATATCTCAACAACTGGCCCATAGCTGCCAGGAAGCCCATGACTTGACCTCTATGTTACTCAGCCTCCTTTTTTCACAGGGAGTCAGCGTCAACTGTCCTCACCGGGCTGTCACTCTATGAACCTCCTGCTGACAGTCCCAGCCAAGGTACTGTCATCTCTTCTATGATGGACAGACTCACATCACATACATGTGGGAGCCCTCTGTCTTCCTTCTTCCCCAGACAAAACTATCATTACTGATATGTCCCTGTTAGGTTAGGGGGCCCATATGGACATCTCGAGAATCCAGGATGCACATCAATCTCCTAGAACTTGGAGCAGTAAGGAAGGCATGTGAATTCTTTCTTCCACTCATTTGCTCTCATCATGTCCTGGTCATGTCAAACACCACCACCACCCCTGGTTTCTCTATCAACAAACAAGAGAGAACGAAATCTGCCGCTGTATGTGCAGAAACAGTCAATAGCTGGAACTGGTGCATCAACAATCAGATCACCTATCCACAGCCTACCTTCCAGGAATGCAGAATGTGCCTGTGAACTCACTCAGCAGACACTTCGTGATCGACCACAAGTGGGAACTTCACAACAAAGTGCTATACAACATTTTAGCGCAATGGAGGAACCCAGCCAGAAACCTATTTGCTTCTCAGACAAACAGCAGGTGTGCCACTACAGCTCCAGAGGAGCCCTCAGTTACCACTCTAGGGCAATGCTCTCCTTCTCTCCTGGTCAGACCAATTGAACTGTGCCTTCCCTCCACTACCACTCCTACCTCAGGTGCTGCACAAAATCGTAGGTCACCACAGTTCTTGATTGCACTTGCCGAGAGGATGAAAGAGCTCCTTGTCTCATCCCAGCATATTTCATCATGGATCACGTCCTGCATCAGAACGTGCTACGGCCTAGCTGAAATTCCAGTCCCGCCATTAACGGTGCACTCCACAAGAGCGCAGGCGTCATCTGCCGCATTCCTTGCGCTGGTCCTTATCCAAGACATATGCAAGGCAGCAACGTGGTCTTCCATCCACACGTTTATGTTGCACTACGCCATCACCCAACAGGTGAGGGATGATGCAGCTTTCAGCCAGGCAGTATTGCAATCAGCAACTCAGTGAACTCCGATCCCTCCTCTGTCAAACCTGCTTGGGAGTCACCTATTGGATTGGACGTGAGCAATCACTCGAAGAAGAAAAGACAGTTACCTACATTTTGTAACTGTTGTTCTTCGAGATGTGTTGCTCATGTCCATTCCAAATCCCGCCCGCCTACCCTCTGTTGGAGTATTGGGGCAAGAAGGAACTGGGCAGGCAGTGGGTCGGCAGGGACCTATATACACCGCCATAAAGGCGCCACTCCAGGGGGCTCCACAGCTGACCCGACGGGTACCACTAGTGTAAAACCTTCCGACGATCGTGCACATGGCACGCACACACACCTATTGGAATGGACATGAGCAAACACTCAAAGAAGAACTCGAAGCTATGAGGCAGACCTGCCCTTTACAGTATTCCACAAGAATTAGATCTCCTTAGGCCTACACCTGAAATTTTTACCAATCCATTCACTTACCTGTTTTCTTCCCAAAACCCGCACACATCTGCAGAAGAACACAGACTCCATTCCCTCAACATCCGACAAGCTTTGGCCTTTTACCTGCAAAGAACAAAAACAATCACGAAGTCCCTTAGGCTGCTTATTGCAGTAACAGAGAGAATCAGGTGACAGGCCATCTCCACCCAGAGAAACACCAAAGAGATTTCCAGCTGCATTAAACTCTGCTACTAGCTGTTGAACCTGCTTACACACACACACACGTACGTATGGGGTCACGCCATTAGAGCTCAAGCAATGACCATGACATCCCTTCAAGACGAGTCTTTCATAAACATATGTAGAGCAGCCATGTGGAGTTCTGTCCACACATTTGCAACACGCTACACCTTGGTGCAGGACTCAGTGGCAAATGCCTCCTTTGGCATGGCAGTTCTCCACATGATCCTTCCGTTGTCCTCCTTGCACCCTCCTCTAAATCAGATATTACTTGTCAGTCACCCACAGTGGAATACAATAGGGATCATGACTCAAAGACGAGGAGGAAGATACTTACCTGTACCTTGAAGTTCTTTGAGATGTGTGGTCTATCTGTATTCCACTTCCCGCCCTCTTTCCCCTCTGCTTCAGATCTGTCAGATTCACATTGGAGAAGGAAATGGAGATGCAGTCAGTCGGCCCCGCCCTTTATTGCCTCAGACAGAAACATAAAGCAAGTCAAGCACATGCATGGACCAGTGGACATTACTTTCAAATTCTCTGACTTCAGGCACATGGTTCATGTGCATAATCCATAGGAGAATACAGATCAGGACCACACCTCAAAGAACCTCCTCATTTTTGTTGGTCAATGTCAATTTCACCATGCACATGCAAACTGACAACAAAAAAAATGTCCTTCGATGATGATCGAAATTTATAGATAGGCAAAGTAAAAAAAATGCTGCTTCGGAACTTATTAGAGTTTGACTGAAGGATATTTATTTTGTATATTTTGACATGCGATGTTGACAATTAGTGTTTTAACAGTTATAAAACTTTAATTTTTTGAATCGGTGTCTACTGTCATTAAATGTCTGACCCCACCCAAAAAAATTTCCTCTGATTACAAAAATTCACAGATAAAAACGGAAATGTTTAAAATCCATAATTTTGTGCAAATGTGAAAATTTATATAGATAAAAATAGAAAAAAGCTTAAAATAAATATTAGCTGCTGAAATTAGAAAAAAATAAAAATCAAACTCTGCCAAACCTATTTAGAAGTGAGTATTAATAATAATTGTTTGTTAACAGCCTGGACTGAATTCAAACTAGTGATCTAGCAGTGAATGACTCTTTAAACCATTACTGATTCCCTATAATATCCAATCCACTGTTTTCTTTTCCATTAAATGTGTATTCATTAAAAAGCTTTTGACCCTCCCTAATATAGTTCTGCCTAATCTGAAGTTAATACAGTTTTTCACTTTTTCATACATGTTCTACCATTGATGGATGATAGAAGTTAATTTAATGCATCCAGGGGAAATAGTCTTTGTGGAGGAAAATGGCTACATTGACATGTTTAGTTATATTGTAGTTTTACCTACATGTTTTTGTTTTTGCAGATGTGAACGAATGCAATGAATTGAACAGTAGGATGTCTCTCTGCAAGAACGCCAAGTGCATTAACACAGAGGGTTCGTACAAGTGTTTGTGTCTGCCAGGCTATGTACCTTCAGACAAGCCAAACTACTGCACACCACTGAACTCAGAAATAGACAGTGAACTGGAGTAGAGAAGAATCTACATAACCTAAGCCCATATACTCTGCACTGTATAAAGAAAAGGAAGAAATGTATTTAACTTGAGCTGAGGATGCACCTAATTTAGAGTGATGACTATATGGAAAACAGCATTAAAATGTGTTTTCTTGAAGGTGAAATGTGATGGGTTGATATTCATCAGCTTCACTGAAATGACAGACCAAATGGACACATTTCTCTATATGGAAGAAAATCAAGTATATAGTGTGTTCATAAGTACAACTCATTGGAAATGGGCAAAACAGTGCTGTTATTTTAAACAGAAGAGGGGGTGGTTGTTTTTGTTTTTACTATTGCTTGATTTAATTGGCATTTAAATAGCAGTGAAAATATTTTATTACTTTTTTCATTTTTTGATTGTGCAGTTCCTTTCCTACCGTTTCTCTTCAAAACTTTTTTCTGAACAGTGCAAATTCTTTTATACAGATTTTTAAGGCCATTTTATAAAAATTGTAACACAGGGTAATGCTCCTCCAGTTCTTTTCTGGACTGGAACATTGGTCACTGACTTTTTTAATTGCCAGTTGTCTGCCCTGTGGAGCAGGCACTGTTTGTTCTCAAATGTTTATACACCTTGGAGAAAAGTCCTCTGTACTCATTTTGTATTCTACATGGTCTTTTACTGCACTTAAAATCCTTAGAACCTTTCTTGCCAAGTTTCAAAGCTGCTAGTGGACAACCATTGGATTCCTTTTGTACATTAAAACAAAAGATTTGAGCTCATGTCTGTATTGTAATATGTAAATTGAACACAAAAGAGATCTTGTATGATTACCCTAACATATTAAAGCTGTATATTATAACTCAATAAAATCACTTTTTTCCTTTTTCTTTTTTTAGAAAAGAAGCTGTTTATTAATTGTAGATTATCTTATTTCTTTCATGGATGTAGTGATTTTTATTGGCATTTGTTTTTTCATGTTTTACAATGGAGTCAACAAAATTAGGGTACCGCTGTATATCTCACTAACCAATATTCTCATACACTATTGGATTTATTTTACACTAATGTAGTTTTAAGGATTCATCACGTTTTTTTCTTCTCTCATATTGCTTTATCAAGGCCAAGACTTTCATTGAAGGAGGTCAGAATAGGTGATCACGATGGTCCCTTCTGACCTTAAAGTCTATGAGTCTTTTGGAGGGTGCCTAAAGTTAGACTCCTACGGGTAGATTTTCAAACACAACTAAGGGAATTAGGCTGACTTGAAAGTTGACTTTTCATTGGTTTTGTGTTTCTAACTCCCTTGGGCACTTTGGAAAATATCCCCACTAAATCCTTAGTTAAGCACCTATGTAAGTGGCTTGATTTTCAAAAGCAACTGCCACTGAAGTCAATGTGACTACTGGCACAACTAAGAGCTGATAATGAGTAATGGTGGTACAGTCTAGACCCAAGTGGACTATGCTGGTAGAAGGGACCTATCAGGAGAAGTAGTACAATTACAGTATGTCCCTGTTATAACAGAGGCCACAAGCTCCATGTCCTTCATGCTAATCAGCTAGAGGAGAAAAATCTTCCTTCTTGTTCTAGTTGAAAATATATGAAAGTGGCACGAAGGATGGAGGAGTCCTGGAGCAATAGCACTCTGTCACAGTTCTCTATGTGGGTATCATTCTCTTCAGGCTGATGATGACGGTTCTGGGGTTATGTGTGGACAAAAGAAGAGCACAGAGGAGTTGAAAGAGAGAGAGAGAGAGAGAGAGAGAGAGGTTTAACAAAGAAGGGAGATGTTTAGCACAAGTGCAGAGAGAAGTAAGATTAAATTAATCAAAATGGACATAAAGGAGGGAAGAAAGACTACAAGAGAAGCTGAAAAAAAGACAATGTCTTGAAGCAAAAAAGATATATAAAAAATATTAAAAGATTTTAAATAGGTAATGTAGTGGGTTGGTGGTGATTGCCCACCTCCCCTCTCCCAGTTCCATGGGAGGCCACTCTGCCTCACTACACCCCTATGTGTCACCCACCGTGGGGGAATTAGCGGGGCAACACACAGGGCTGGGGCTCTGGCCAGCAGCCAGGGCACAGCAACAAACAGGAGGCTCAAACCCTTAGGGTGAGGCAAGAAGTCCTTAGGGCTCAGGCAGGGGTAGAGCACCTAAATACAGTCTGGGGGGCTCAGGCAGGATTCACAGAGTCTAGTGTCCTAGCTTGGCGGACTGTAGGATAATGCAGGCCTCCTGGCCTACGGAGTGGGAGTACTGCCACCACAGGAGTGGGGTGGCAAGAGGGACGCAGGCCCGCCCAACTCCACTGCATCCCAGTCCATGGCCTTAACAGTGGCAGAGTGGTCCACCACTGGGTCAGCGGGGATCCACCCGCAACACACTGACCTTGTACAGGCCAGCTCTTAACCAGACTGTTGTCTAGTTTTCCTGGGCTACTTCCTACCTCCTCAGGGTGTACCTGGATCCATAGGGGGGGCCTCTGGTTGTCAGGGAGAAGACCCGCGGGAGTCCCGGCAACTCCTCCATGGCTTGGTCAGCAGGTGGCTCCGGCAGCTTTGGCCAGTCCTCAGCTTCGCAGGGGCCAGGGCAGTCTCCCAGCTCGGGAGCAGGCAGGAGGCACCTGGCTCCTTTGGCAGCTGCAGCACAACTGAGCTCCCAGACCTGCCTTTTATACTTCCTATCCCGCCCACTGACTTCCGGTGAGAGGGGTGAGCGCAGCCTAGCTCCGCCCACCAGGGCTCAGTCAGTGGTCCCTCCCGCTCTGGGTCCATGGGAGGCCACTCCACCTCATTACAGGTAATCATAGAAATGTAGGAGTGGAAGAGACCTAGATAGGTCATCTACTCCAGTCCCTTGCACCCAAGGCAGGGTTAAGTATTATCTAGACCAGTGGAACCCAAACTTTTTAAACTCGCCCCCCCCCAGAGGGGCTGCCCCACAGATTGAAGACCTCTGATCTAGACCATCTCTGACAGGTGTTTGTCTAACCTGATCTTAAAAACCTTCAATGACAAAGATTCCACAAGCTCCCTTAATAATTTTTTCCACTTCCTTACAGTAGGAAGTTTTTCCGAATGTCTAACCTAAACCTCCTTTCCTGCAATTTAAGCCCATTACTTCTTTTCCTGTCCTCAGTGGTAAAGGAGAACAATTATCACCTTCCTCTTTACAACAACCTTTTCCATACTTGAAGACTGTTATGTTCCTCTTCAGTCTTCTCTTTTCCAGACTAAACAAACCCAATTTTTTCAATCTTTCCTCGTATACCCTAGCTTGGGTCAAGTCCAGTACTGCCCCTATGAACTCTATCCTCTGGATGGGAGACAGAGTCAATTTCGCTTCATTTAGGCCTAGACCCAGGCTCTCGAAGGTAGCTCTGATAAATGTGACCTGAATTTCCACCTGGGTCCTGGAGCGGCCTTTGATCAGCCAGTCATCGAGGTATGGAAACATCTGTACCTGGTGCCTCTGCAAGAACGTGGCGATGACTGCCATGCACTTGGTGAATACTCGAGGTGCTACTGACAGACTGAACGGGAGGACTGTAAACTGGTAATGGGTACCGTTGACAACAAACCTGAGATACTTCGTGTGGGCCTGAGTGATTGTGATGTGAAAATAAGCTTCCTTCAAGTCAAGGGTGGCATACTCATCTCTTGGATCTAGCGAGGGGATGATGGAGGCCAAGGAGACCATGCGGAACGTGAGTTTCTTTACGAACTTTGTTTGTTCAACTTTCTTTGTTGAGCTCTCGCAGGTCCAGGATAGGCCTGAGGCCGCCTTTGGCTTTCGGTATAAGGAAATACCGGGAATAGAAACCCTCGCCCCTGTGTTCCAGAGGAACCTCCTCCACTGCCCCTAGCGATAAGAGCAACTGCACCTCCTGGATGAGGAGTTGCTTGTGAGAGAGGTCCCTGAAGAGGGACGGGGAAGGGGGATGGAAGAGCGGGAGGGCACAGAATTCGATGAAGTATCCCCTTTCTACCGTGGGGAGCACCCAGTGGTCCGAAGTGATACGGGACCATGCATGGTAGAAAGGGGATAGTCGGCAGGAAAAGGTAAGGCAGGGTAGATCCAGTCTCTGATCTGGTGCGCCATCCTCAAGTGCACCTTCAAAAGGCCACTTTAGGGCCAGAGGGCAGCTTGGGTTGGCCAGAGCCCTGGCATGAGGATGGGTGTTGCCTCCTCCTGCCTCTCCTGATGGTTCTGCTGATGGAATCTCAGAGGAGGTTACAGTCGGACGTGTCTCCGCTGTGTGGTGGGAGTGTGCAGCCCAACGACTTGAGGGTGGCTCATGAGTCTTTCAGGCTGTGCAGCCTCTTGTCTGTCTTTTCAGAAAAAAGAGTCACACCTTCAAATGGGTGTCCAATGGGAGGAGCTCCGTAAATTTGGCCATTGCTGCACAGGCGTTATAAGAGTACCTGCTGACGATGGCCTGCTGGTTTGAGATACAGAGCTGCAGACCCGCTATGGAATAGACCTTTCTCCCAACAAGGTCTAGATGCTTAGCCTCCCTGTTTTTAGAGGAGGGCCCTTGGAAGCCCTGTCTCTCACACTGGTTAGCAGCATCCACAACAAGAGAGTTGGGGGTGGGTGAGAGTATAAATGTTCGAACCCTCTTGAGAGCACAAAATAACACCTCTCATTACGCTTGGCAGTGGGCAGCAAGGAAGCTGGGGTCTGCCACAGGGTCTTGGTGGTGTCCACAATGGTTTTAATGAGTGGAAGGGCAATACTGGAAGGTCCGGAGGGGGTGAGGATGTCCACCATGGGATCAGCCTCCTTGACTACCTCCTCAGCCTTAATGCCCAGACCCTGAGCAGCCCTGCGCAGCAACTGGTGCAGCACTCTGTTGTCCTCAAATGCCGAGGCTACGGCTGTACCTGCCAATGCTTCATCAGATGACGAAGAAGAGGAAGTGCTTATATGGAGCGGATGCTCCCTGCCGTCCACCCCCAGGGGGTTCCTAGACTTGCGGCAGTGTTGGTACCAGTGGTGCGCTCGATGGTGCCGAGGCTGCAGATGCCAGATCAAGTGTTGGCGCCGTCATCAGTACGATGGGAGGAACCGTCAAAGGAGCTGTTGCCGATCCGCTTGTCTCTGCCGACGAAGATGGAGGGTCTGTCGCTGGCATCAGCGCCAGGGCCGTCAGTGCCTGTGCCGTAGTCGACATTGACAATGGTGCTGGCATGGAAGTCGGGCGTGTCATCGGTGCCGAGGACATTGCCAAGGGCGGTGCCGAATCTGGTGCAGGAGTCGATGACGGTGCGCTGTCAGAGGTGTTGGTGCATGGGCAGGCGCCGAGGGAAGATGCGTAGCCGATGGCGAGATAAAGGTAGTTGAGGTCACAGAAGATGCTGCATAGCAGTGACCTTGGGTCTCTCCCTGTCCTTGGTGAAAGGCCCAGGGGTTCAGAAGGGCCACTGTGGTGGGTTCTGCCACTGCAGAGGCCATGCCTGGGGCTCCCGCCTGTCTCTCCTGGTCCTCAATCTGCAGCTCCTGCTTCTCCTGGAGCGATAGGAGTCGGACTCTAACTCCGAGGTCTCCAAGACTGAAAACCCCTGAGGAGCCGAGCCCCAATGCCTTCAGTGTCGAGAGCTTGGGGAGCTAGGCTCTCTGCCCGAGTGGGCTGGGGAGGGAGAGCGCCTGGACATCATAGCCAGCTTCCCTCTTGACTGCACTGAGGGGCGGGGTGGGTCCGCCAGCGCTGGAGGTTCTTCCCTCTTTGGGGGTGAGAACAGCGCCATAAGCTGTAGCTGCTGTGTAGGGTCCAGCAACTGAGGGGGGCCCGGACTCAACTGCCTCTTCTGGGCAGGAGTCAACGCGGCCCCAGTAAGGGATCCAGAGCTGTGGCCCACCTGGGGTCTCACTTCTCTGGACTGAGCCGGAGGTGAGCAGCTGTCTGACTTCTTTTTCTACTGAGGCACCAGCGAGTGGGATCGGTGCCTGCTCTCAGCTGGGCCTTGTGAGGTGCCGTGTCGGTGCTGAGCGTCCCGGGACGAGTCCTCTCTCGAGCTTGACGACAGTGCCGGGGTGCTCCTCGTTGAGGACGAAGCATTAGGGGCCAGGTCCCCTGAGTCTGGGTCGGAGTGGGGGTGTAGGGCTGCCTCCATGAGGATCACCTTAAGCCGCTGTTCCCTTTCCTTAAGAGTTCTAGGGCAGAACTCAAGGCAGATCTTACAGTGATCCTTTTGGTGGCCCTCCCCTAGGCACCGTAAACACGAGTGTGGATCACTCTTTGGCATGTGTTTTGCGCAGGCCACACACTTTTTAAACCCTGGGGACCGTGGCATACCATGGCTCAGGGAAGGTGGGATGGGGGAGAAACCCACAACAATTCTGTACTAAGAACTCTAATACTAAGGTCGGATATTAAGGTAACAACATGCAGTTCCTATAGAACACGCTTGCTAATTAAGCAAGGGCTAAAGAAAGTTCCAGCCACTGGTGATAAGAAGGAACTGAAGGGGTGGTGGGTCAGCAGGGCTCTATATTGAGCGCCATGAAGGCGCAACTCCAGGGGCACCCAGGCTGGCCCAAAGGATGCTTCTAGGGGAAAAATCTTCCGGACACCATGCACATGCGCGCGCACATACCTGATTGGAATGGACATGAACAAGCACTTGAAGAACAAACACTGACTGGTGGGACCACACCATTATGTAGTTATGGGATGTTGAGCAGTGGCTGCAGAACTTTTGCATGCAGAAGGCCACTGTCCGGGAACTTCTGCAGAGTTTTCCCCAGCCCTGAAGTGCAGCAATGCTAAAATGAGACCTGCCCTGACAGTGGAGAAGCAAGAGATGATCACTGTGTGGAAGCTTGCAATGCCAGCCTGCTACTGGTCAATAGGAAATCAATTTGGAGTTGATAAATCTACCATGGGAGCTGTTGTGATCCAAGTGTGCAAGACCATTAACACTTCTGCTAAGAAGGATAGTGACTCTGGGTAATATGCAGGACATAGTGGATAGTTTTGCTGCGAAGGGGTTCCCTAACTGCAGGGAGCGATAGATGGCATGCATATCCCTATCTTGGCACCAGACCACCTTGCCAGAGAGTACATAATCCAAAAGGAATACATTTTTATTGTACTGAAAGCATTGATGGATCACATGGGGCGTTTCACTGACATCAGCGTGGTATGGTCAAGAAAGGTGCATGACGCGCATCTTTAAGAACATGTGTCTGTTCAGAAAGTTGCAAGCAGGGACTTTCTTTCCAGATCAGAGAATAACCACTGATGACGCTGAAATGCCAACAGTACACCATAAGGCGGCTTCCGTCAACCTAAATTTGCAGTGTAGACCAGGCCTCACTCTCTTTCTCTCTCTGGCACAATGACTCTAAGTATTTATACACAGTGTAGCAGCTTCAACAGAAGAGACTGAGGGAGCTTCACATCAGAATATCCCATAGCTCCCTGGTTGTAGCCCACTCCTGAGAGCTGTGGGAGAACGCTGTTCAAATCCCATCTTCCCCCTCAGGCAAAGGGAGGAACTGAACCTAGGTCTCCCACATCCCAGTGAGTGTTGGGCTAAAAGCTATAAGGTGGGCACTGGTACCATCACAATGAGGAGACACCAGGTGTCTAACTCAGGCTTTGTTGGTCACAGTGTTGTTCATGTGATTTTCTACACAACCTGAGCACTGCAATGCCTAATTCCCTTTGTGGGTCCAGGCTTTGTCCCTACGCTCCTGCCTGCCTGCATTGAACCCCATGTGGTGGCACAGAGGAATTTGGGACAGTAGGGAAGGTTGTTTATCAATTCTTGGACCTGGCAACTGGAGGCCCACTGAATAGCTTTGCAAGGTAGCTCCAGCTTTGCTACAAATTCTCCTGATTCAGAGCCATTGGCTACATTCCAGTTCCCCACACTATTGTATTGCTCTCATGTACTTCTGATGTTGTTAATAGCTCTAAAAATGATACACTCCAGGTGAAATCCCAGCCCCAGTGAAGTCAATGGGAGTTTTGCCACTGACTTTCATGGAGCCAGGATTTCACCCTCCATTCTGGCTCATTTCCCCTTCCTTACTTACACTTACTCTCAAACCTTAGGTGGTCTGCCCAACTAGCAACAGATCACAGAGCAGAAACAAAAAGCACTTGAATACAATGTGCTCATTTCAGCTAATCTAAAGCCAACACTTGTATTTGTACCTGCTGCCGAATTGTTTTTCAGCAGCATGTGAAAATCACTTGGGTTCTAGCTTCTTGCTGGCACTCTGCCCCCTCTCCCTTCCCTATGAGGCGCTCCAGGTGAAATCATGCTTTCCCCTCTCATTGGAGTCACTTCTTTGATCCAGACAATAATTCAGCCTCAGGTCGCATTTCAGGTCCCCTTCTGTGCTCCACTTCAGATGACTCCTCTCTCGACTCTTCCCCGGCAAACCCCTCCCTCACCTCCAAATCCTTTGTTATCCACATAGGCCCCTCAAACTTTCAATTTCCCTGTACTTTCAATTTCACTATTCCAATCCTCTTGTCTCGCTATAAATCTGCTTTCTGCTCATCTTTTCCAGTCAACTGTATTTATGGGGTCACATTTACCTTTGGCTTCAATGGGCTTACACCAGGGTTGAATTTGGTATCAATTAAATAACTATTTTAGCTTCTTAATGTGCCACGGCTTAGCGAGTCCAGTAACTCAAAGTGCCAAGTAATAAATATAAAAATAATGTCAGACGCTAAGCAAAATTCTCAGACCTACCACAGAATAAGTTTAAATGAGCAATTTTTCAAGAATGTGCTGCAGAAATGCTTACCTCACCCAATCCCTTCTAAGTCCCCTGGTGACCATCATCTGAAATGTGAATTAAAATGTACTGTGATCAAGGGCCAAGAAGGCAGAAATAAAGTCAAGTTGAATTTTTAGATGTGGTACATTTTAAAACTTTTTTAAAATGACCTTCAGTTAACCCAGTTTTATCATAGCACCACAAAACAGGATAAACACCAAGGGCCTGACTCTGTTCTGAGTAATACTGATGTAAATCAGAACTAAGTGTACTGGAGTCAATAATGTTACACTGTTGTAAAACCAGCATGAGATCAGAATCAGTCCCCAAGTGTCATCTTCTTCTGTACCAGCTATGGACTAGCTACAGACCTTGCTTATACACACCAGATGTGTTCATTACAAGTTGCTTCAATGCTCTGCCAGGTATGGCTGAGGTTCATTAAAAAAGGAATTTTACATAAAGTGCCATCTAGTGGCAGAACAGTTTGTCATTCCAGTGCATCTTCCTCTTTTACATTCCTATCATTTACAATATTAATGTGATCATGCTGACTTTGAGGTTCAGTACAAATCAGTCTGATAATTGTCTCTGAATTGTTCTGGTTTTCTAGTTATTTGACCCAAATGCATAACAAACTTGGTAATCTGGCTGTCCATTAGTGGCAATGACTGGCTGTGGTTGGTTTCGAATAGTTTCGGCTTCTCCTTGTTTTGCATCTGCCATCTGTAGTTTGCTCTGTTGATTGTTCTGTTTGAGGAACAAACTGTAGAGGCTGACAATTTCTGTTGATCTCTACATTGTCGGTCTTGAAATCATACCATCTGGGAACTGAATTCTTTTTCTTTACAACAGCTGGAATTGTCCATCCTTTTTCTCCATCCAACATGGTCACCAGGTTCTAGACCTGGCAGTTCTCTAACTGAATGATGTCTGTTGTAAAAATGTTCATAAGCAAAAGTGCACTTCAGTTTCTTGATAACTCTGCAATATATGTTGTCCAAGTACATTATTTCTATGTACCTGGGAAAATAGTCCATGACTACTCGGTGGTGATGTCCTCTGAATTCGCATAAATCTGCAGCTTGTTTCTTCCAAGTTCTGTCTTGAGGTGGTGTTATTAAAAGTTCTTAGTGTTGTGTTGGTTTGTTAGTTCTGCAATGTTCAGATGCAGATACTTTATTCTGTATGTCCTTGCTGATACCTGGCCACCACATTGACTGGTTGGCCCATTCATGGCATATAGTTAATCCTTGACGTCCTTCATTGATGTGGTTTATGATTTCTCCTCTCATTTTGTGTGGAATTATCATGCCTTTAATCATGACTCCATTTGACTCTGTTAATTGTCCATGCACCTCAAAGTAGTCTCTTGTCACTTCTTTAGTGTCCTTTAGATACTGCCTCTAATGTAACTTGCAACTTCAGGAAGTTCTATGTCTATCGAGGTTGATTTTTGTAGCTGGTGTCGTCTGTTTTCTAACCTTGATTTATATGTGTCCATAGCATTTACACATAGGTGCCGACTCTGTGGGTGCTCTGGTGCTGGAGCACCCACGGGGAAAAATTAGTGGGTGCTCTGCACCCACCAGCAGCCATGCTCCACTCCCTGCCACCCCACCTCCTCCCCACTGAGTCCGTCGCGTCCCCACTCCTCCACCTACCTCCCAGCGGTGCCCACTGTTTGGCAGTGCTTAGGACTTTCCAGGAGGGAGGGGGGACAAGTGGGGACTCAGCGCACTCAGGGGAGGAGGCAGAGAAGAGGCGGGGGTGGAATGGGGGCAGGGCAAGGGTGGTGCAGGGGTGTGGCCAAGGGTGGGGTCTAGCACCCACCAGGAACAGTGGACGTTGGCGCCTATGCATCTACATATACCTTTATGTCATCTTTGAGCTCACAGGTAGTGGAGTGCGATGCTGGCCTCTGTGACAGAGTGTCTGCTACTACCAGATTTTTCCCAGGAACATATTTAACAATGTGGTTAAACAACATTAACCTTATCAATAGATGTTGGCATTTCAGTGGTGCTTGATCCAGGATTTTTCCACTGATGAGGGTTACAGGTGGTTTATGGTCTGTTATCAGTGTAACGAATCCAATCCACATAGATAGCTGTTAAAGCTCTCACATGCTCATATGCTTGCCTGGCACTCCTTTTCAATCTGTGCATATCATTTTACTGCTTCTGTAAGTGTGCAACAGCAAAATACAACTGGCTTCCTCTCAGAGCCATGTTGTTGCAACAATGCACCACCAGGGCCATAGCTGCTTGCATCTGCACTGACCATTGTGGGTTTGTTCACATCGTAGTACTTGAGAACTGGAGCTGTTGAGATCATTTCTTTTGCTTTTTTGAAAGCCATTGATTTTGTCCCCATAGCCACAATGTGTTGGATTTTAACCGTTCATCCAATGGTTTTGTCACTGTAGAAAGATCTTATTAGGTATCGACCACCATAATTTACCATCCCCAGTATACACCTCAGTTCTAGTACATTAGTTGATGCATTGAACTCTGAAATTGCTTTTACTTTTTCAGGGCTAGGACTGATTCCATCTTTGTGTATTGTCTGTCCCAAAAACTCAATTTAGGGAATGTGGAAAATCCATTTTTCGTTGTTTAGCTTCAGTCCAGACTGACTGATTAGGCTTAGTACTTGCTGAGGATTTTGTTGTGTTCTTCCACTGAAGATCCAGATATCAGAATATTGTCCATGAAAACAACAAATCAGTTTGTGTCTGTTAACAATTCTGCCATCTTTCTTTGGAAAATTTCAGGTGCACTGTGTGACAGGATCTCCGGGGTGCAGCCTGGGACCACGGGACCACTGTGCCCCCTTAACTCTCCAGCCTGGGCTGTCTCACACAATGCTTTGCTAGTGACAAGCAGCAAACCCCTCCAGGCGCTGTGATCACTCAGCACAACAGCAGGTGGAGCCCCACACCCAGCTAGATTGCATGAATGCTCCCAGAGCCACTCATAAATCACTTAGAGAAAGGCATCAGCCAAATCCCCCCCAAGTCCCAGCCTTATACCTCAGGAAAATACTGTCTTGCACTGCTCAAGATGAGTGGTTCACCACTTCATTTATTAATTGGCTCACCACTTCATCAATGGAAAGTGGATATACACAAGCCTTTGTAAACCAGAGCAGATTTGCCACACACTTCAGACAAACTCACTGGTAAATATAAACACTAGAAGAAGTTTATTAACTACAAAATATAGATTTTAAGTGATATTAAGTGATAGGCAAAAAGTCAGCGTGGTTACCAAAATAAAATAAAATATAAGAATGCAGTCTAAACTCTCAACCCTATTAGACTGGGCAACAACTAGATTAAGCAGTTTTTCTCACCCCACTGGATATTGCAGTTCATAGTACACATAGTGAGCCCTTGAAACCTGGGCCAGTCTCCTTTCTTGGAGTCTTAAGACTTCTCAGTGTCCTTGTTGCTTGCAGCATAGGTGGGGGTAGGAGAAAGGCCAAACATGGACCCCTCTGTTATGTTTTATACCCTTAGTCCATGTGCTTGGAGAACACAAGTCCAGGCATGTCTGGTGGGCACTGCTGAGACCCCAGGCAAGGTTGCACAATTCCCCTGGTGTGGCCTTATGCAGTTGAGTCACTGAATTGTAGCTCCCTTGCTGGACAATGGCTGTTGATGGTTGTTTGACACCCCGCCCGGGCGTTGGTTATTTGCCTTGCTGTTGCCTCTGGGGAGCTCATATCTGGCTGATTCCCCAACTTACAGCATGTTTTAGTGACAACCATAGAACACAATCTCATAACTTCATATGCACTAAAGATATATATATTTAGATAGAACAGTGACTTTCAGCCGATCATAACCTTTTCCACGATACCTCACGTGGCCTGCTTTATATGCAATATCATAATTTATATACAGATGAGGAATATGGGGGTCACAGGGTGCTCCCCCAAGGGAGTCCCAAAAGGTAATCTTTGAAAGCAAAATCTCCCCAAAGGTGTGACAAATGTAGTCAGTTTAGGACTTTCTCTGGCTAAAGAAATTTGCCAGAATCTGATCAAGACATCCAGCCTGGAGAACACTGTAGCTCCTTTCACTCTGGGAAAGAAGGCACCCAGAGTTGGAAGGATATATTTTTCTCTCACAGCTAGTTCATTAAATCTTTTTAAATCCACAAAGATCCACATTTTTCCATTTGGTCTTTATAACTATTGTGACGGGGGCTGACCAGGTCATGCCAGAGTGTATTCAGGCCAATTCACTTGTGTATTAGATCAAAGCAATTGTAAATGTATGTGTGTTTTGGATGTTTAAACTTCATAAAACTAATGGGATGTTACTTGTATTATTTTCACTTATTTATTCTTGTCATAATGTAACAGCAACATTTACATGGTAAATATCCTTGCAACTAAAGTACCCATCAGAGAAATCTTGTGATATGCTAATGAAGGACTGAAGGATGTTAACAGAAAATCCTGATTTCAAAGAAAGTGATCATTGTGTGTGATGATCAAGGTCAAGGATTCTGAATGCATTCCTCGCTATCTGTCATTAAAGAAAAAAACCATGTGGGTACAGACACTGTCAGCTAGCTTTCTGTGTAAAGGAGATATAAAAGATGGATTCAAGGAAAGATTCTTCATTTCTGGACTGTTTGGATTCTAACAAGACAGAATAACTGAACGAGAAGACAGAGATCCCCAGAATAATTCTAGCCCTGGAAAAGACTTTTGGGAAACTGGCAGCATATTACATCATTGCCACTATTTGGAGTTACAAACTGTGATTTACCAATTATATTTTACCTGCTTTAACCTCTCAATAACTCTCATTCTTTTTTTCTTAGCTAATAAACCTATAGTTAGTTTACAATAGAATTGCCTGCCAGCGTTGTCTTTGGTGTAAGATCTGGAGTATCAATTGATCTGGGGTGAGTCACTTGGTCCTTTGGAACTGGGAGCAATCTGATGTGATGTGATTTTTGGTTTTCATAACCTTTTATCACAAAGTTCAGTTTGGGTGGCAAGATAGACTGCAGAGGCTAAGGGGACTGTCTGTGACTCCATAGTAAGACTGGTATAGTGATCCAGGAGTTCACATTTGTTACTGGGTTGGTGAAATCTAATTATAGAACATACCACCAGTTTGGGGTGTCTGCCTTTGTTTTCTGACAGTCTGCCCTGAGACAGGCACTCACAGTTGTGAGCCACTCCAGATAGTATGACAACTGGTACCACTGGGGCACACCATGCTGTTGGCTCAGGGATTTTTCTTGATTACGCCAATCTGCTCGATTCTCTTTAACTCAGTTTCCACTTTATGAAATCATGGGATAGGGATCTTGTGAGGTGTATGTACACTATATACTTAGTTCAGCATTGTCTCTTAAGGTTATTTGTACTGAGTCTCTTTTCAAAAGTCCAGTATCACCACATATTCCATTGAGTTCTTCCACCTTTCTCATTAGGCCCATGATGGCTGCTATTGAGAAGACTGTTGACCTGTGGTCCTTTGATCACCTACATTCTGAATGCATAGCTTTTGTCTTTGTAAGTTGTTATTGTGGTGAACTGGCCCATGTAGTTCCAAATACCTACAGGGATGGGTCAGGTGACTTCAGTTCTGGGTGTAAGGACCCATGGACTAGAACCCAGCTCTGCAGAACCTGGGGAAACTGATAGTCTCACAGTGCCAACAGGAGGCTAAGCAGCGATACAGCCAGGGAGCCGTGTGGAGAGTAGGTGCCAGGAAGTACCATCCAAGAAACTCAGAATGACAGTACCCTGCAGTCCTCTGATTGGCCAAGTGTCCCTACTTAACCCCAGGGGTTGCGGAGGAAGTTGTTTGCGCAGCTACACAGACTTTGGCCTGCTGTAATGCCAGTCTTTGCCTTGTCTCCTGATTTCTGGTCTCTGACTCCAGCTTGATTTCAACTCCAATTCCTGCCTCTTGATTCTAGCCGGGTACTGCCTCTGATCTCCAGTCTCTGACTCCAACCTGACTGATTCTCGCCTCTTGATTCTTACTTGATGCTATCTCTGACCCTGGCCTGACTCTTACCCTGACTCTTGTTTACAGAACCTGGCCTTGTGATTCCTCCAACTTCTGTCCCTGGTGAGCAGACCTCAGCCCAGCTGTGACCATTAAACAAGACTGCCTATGTCCAAGTCCCTTACACTGGCTGAAGGTTGAAGGTGATTGTAAAGCCCTTCTGAGATGATTGTGATATCAGCTCCTGAGCCAATTTTCAAGTCAATAATCTTGTCATGAATATTCAGTGTCCTCACAAGTGATAGATCCCAGATACAATGGCTCTCTGTAATATGAGTCAACTCCCTGATTGCTCTGATACAGCAAACAGCTGCAAAATGTCCACATTTCATGCAGTTATTACAACGTGTGCCTCTGGCTGTGGACATACACCATCTCCTGGATATGACTCTTTCCACACCTTATGCATGTAGGGTGGAATTTGTCCCTCTTAGCCTGAAATTTCTCTCTCCCTGCCTCAGGTGTTTTATAGTAATGTCTGTTTACAGTTTCTAAGCTAGTTTTAGGTCTTTCAAGTTTCTCTAGGGTTTGGTGTTTCACCATTTCAGACTGTTTTGCTATTTGAATAAGTGTGGCAAGGGTTAAAATTCTCTTCAATTGTAGTTGTTGTGAAAAGTTTTTATCTGTATAGTTAACCCAATAACCAGCCTGTCACTAATATTTTCAAGTTTTACATTCCCCAAAAAATCACAATTTTCAGCCAAAGAATGCAGAACGCTTATAAAATATTCAACATTTCCCCCTGATTCTTGAATTCTCTGGTGAAAACATGCTCTTTCATAAACCACATTTCTCTGAGGTATGCATCAAACACGGTCAAAACCCTTTCATAGTCATCTTTGTGACGGTCTTCAGTAAAGTCAAAGGATTTAAAAATACACTCTGCTTGCTTCCCCATAATATAAATTAAAGATGATACCTCTATATCTAGATACTTCAGGGAGTTTGTTTGCAATGTGAAATCTTACAAAATATTGTTTCCAGTCTGATCATTCTAAAGGTTTGTCAAAGCTGATCTCTGGGTCACTGAAGAGATCATACAGATATGGACTGGCTACAGAGCTTGCTTATACACACCGGATGTGTTCATCATAAGATTCTTTAATACTCTGTCAGATATGGTTGAGGCTCATCTAAAAAAGGTATTTTGCATACTGCCACTTAGTGGCTGAACAGTATAATACAGTTTAGCATTCCATTACACAAAGTAAAGGAGTACTTGTGGCATCTTAGAGACTAACAAATTTATTTGAGCATAAGCTTTCGTGAGCTACAGCTCACTTCATCAAATTTGTTAGTCTCTAAGGTGCCACAAGTACTCCTTTTCTTTTTGCGAATACAGACTAACACGGCTGCTACTCTGAAGGCTGTCATTACACAAAGTGTTTAATGACTGGAAAGAAATGTGGGTAAATACAACAAGGAATTGCAGACACACATGCAGAGATTAAGCTCCCAAAATGTGTTTGCATTACAGACTACATTAAATATGATATGAATAGGAAAAAAACAACAGAAGTGAAAGAAGCTTTGTAGATATATATTGTTCAGAGCTTTTAAGAGCTGAGGTACTCTACCTCCAGTCATTGTCACTAGGGGTCACCATAGCTCCTAGATTCCCAGTTCGTTCAAGATTATTGTATAATCAGTTAACAAAACCTGTAGTTTGGGGAGTGACAAACTATGTATTTATAAACAGCCTTAACATGAAAAAATAACCTTTATCTGAATCTTCATGCTTCATGTGAAAAGCCAGGAGGCCCCATACTGAAAAGGCAGCAATCAATGTTAGCAGCTGAAAATTCAGAAACAAATCTTGGAATAAGAACTGTTTAGGATGCTTAGTGGGCTGAGTAAGGCAACTGAATTCTGACAACTGTTATTTCAAAAACCTTCCAATAGTCTAGGGTAAAAGGTATCATGTAAAAATGGGAAGATAATCTAGTGATCTCACAGCTGACTGGGAGTCAGGAGCCTTGGGTCTGATTCATAGCACTACCACAGACTTGCGCTGGTGACTTTGGGCATGCCTATATTTTGAGCTGGAAGTGTAATTTTCAGCTCAAGTAGACATACCCACATTAGCTTTGATTGAGTCAGCATGCTAAAAATAGAGCACAGCTGTAACAGTGTGAGAAGCTAGCTGCCCTTAATATGTGCCGAGCATCTTGTATGAGTAAATACTTGGGGCAGCGAGCCCTTTCTGCCGCTCATGCCACATGACCACACTCTACTTTTAACAATGGTAGGTCGTGTCTACTCAAGCTGGGAATCACACCTTCCAGCTTTAGTGTAGACATACCCTTTGAGCAAGTCACTATGCAGCAGTATACTCATCTGTGCATTTGGAGTGATAACACTTCCCCACTACACTAGGGTGTTGAGAGGTTTAACTCATTTTTGTAAAATGCTTGGGCTCACTGGATGGCAGATACTATACATGAACTAACTATACTATATTACAGGTAAAGGATTACAATAATTCCATACATATCCAAAAATGTCAAAGAACAATACAGTGGCAAAGTGAAGAAATGGCAGTATAAGATTATGACATCATTCTACATAAAAACAAATAAGTATTGCCATACTGGGTCAGACCAATGTTCCAGCTGGACTAGTATCCCGTCTACTAGCAGTGGCCAGAGCCAGATGCTTCAGATCGAATGAACAGAACAGGGGAATTTCACATCACCCAGTCCCAGCTTCTGGCAGTTGGAGGTTTAGGGACACCCGGAGCATAGGTTGCATTCCTGATCATCTTGGCTAATAGCCACTGATAGACCTATCCTCCATAAACTTATCTAATTATTTTCAACCCAGTTATCCCTTTGGCCTCAAAACATTCCATGGCAACAAGATCCACAGGATGACTGTGCGCTGTGTGAAGAAGTACTTCCTTTTGTTCGTTCTAAGCCTATTCATTTCACCAGGTGTCCCCTAGTTCATGCATTACACTTTCTCAATACCATTCATGATGTTATAAGAGTGAAATACCTGCAAGCTCCATGGAAACTATTTAAAAACACCAAATTAAATGTATACCCCAAAGCAAAAGACAAAAAACAGTAAGCACCAAAAATGCCACCATGGCTAAAGAGCAGAGTAAAAGAGGCAGTTAGAGGCAGAAAGGTATCCTTTAAAAAATGGATGTCAAATCCTACTGAGGAAAGTACAAAGTAGCATAAATTCTGACACGTCAAGGATAAAAGTATAATTAGGCAGGCCAAAAAATAATCTGAACAGCAACTAACAAAAGACACAAACTAACATCATTTTAAAAATATATCAGAATCAGGAAGCCTGCCAAACAACCAGTGGGGCTGCTGGACGCTCAAGGTGCAAAAAGAGCATTCAGGGAAGACAAGGCCGTTGCAGAGAAGTAAATGAATTTTTAGATCAGTCTTCACTAAAGAGGATGTGAAGGAGATTCCCATACCTGAGCCATTCTTTTTAGGTGACAAATCTGAGGAATTGTCCCATATTGAGGTGTCAATAGAAGAACAAATTGATTCATTAAACAATAAGAAGCCACCTGGACCAGAAGGGATTCACCCAAGAGTTGTGCAGGGACTGAAATATGAAATTGCAGAACTACTAACTGTGGTATGTAACCTATTCCTTAAATCTGCCTCTGTACCAGATGAAGACTGGAGAATAGCTAATGTAACCCAGTTTTTAAAAAAGGCTTCAGAAGCTATCTTGGCAATTACAGGCTGGTTAGCCTAAATTCAGTACCAGGCAAATTGGTTGAAACTCTAGTAAAGGACAGAATTATCAGACACACAATGTGCATGATGTTGGAGAAGAGTCAACATGGCTTTGAGAAGGTCCCTCACCAAAGGTCCCTCTTAAGCAAAGTAAACAGTCATGGACAGAGACTAATGGTGCAATCTTGGCTTCATGGAAGTTGTCATAAATAGAAAGGGAAGGGTAAACCCCTTTAAAATCCCTCCTGGCCAGAGGAAATCTCCTCTCACCTGTAAAGGGTTAAGAAGCTAAAGGTAACCTCGCTGGCACCTGACCAAAATGACCAATGAGGAGACAAGATACTTTCAAAAGCTGGGAGGAGGGAGAGAAACAAAGGGTTTGTGTGTCTGTCTACATTTTGTCTTTGCCGGGGATAGACCAGGAATGAAGCCTTAGAACTTTTAGTAAGTAATCTAGCTAGGTATGTGTTAGATTATGATTTCTTTAAATGGCTGAGAAAAGAATTGTGCTGAATAGAATAACTATTTCTGTCTGTGTATCTTTTTTGTAACTTAAGGTTTTTGCCTAGAGGGGTTCTCTATGTTTTGAATCTAATTACCCTGTAAAGTATTTACCATCCTGATTTTACAGGGGGGATTTCTTATTTCTAATTCTATTTTTATTAAAAGTCTTCTTGTAAGAAAACTGAATGCTTTTTCATTGTTCTCAGATCCAGGGGTTTGGGTCTGTGGTCACCTATGCAAATTGGTGAGGCTTTTTATCCAACATTTCCCAGGAAAGGGAGGGTGCAAGTGTTGGGAGGATTGTTCATTGTTCTTAAGATCCAAGGGTCTGGGTCTGTAGTCACCTAGGCAAATTGGTGAGGCTTTTTACCAAACCTTGTCCAGGAAGTAGGGTGCAAGGTTTTTGGGAAGTATTTTGGGGGGAAAGACGTGTCCAAACAGCTCTTCCCCAGTAACCAGTATTTGTTTGGTGGTGGTAGCGGCCAATCCAAGGACAAAAGGGTGGAATATTTTGTACCTTGGGGAAGTTTTGACCTAAGCTGGTAAAGATAAGCTTAGGAGGTTTTTCATGCAGGTCCCCACATCTGTACCCTAGAGTTCAGAGTGGGGGAGGAACCTTGACAGAAGTCAATGGCAAAATCCCAGCTGAGCCAAGATATCACCCCAAGTGTCAATGCTGATATACTGTATTATCTGGATCTTTCAGAAAACTCCAATACCATCACTCATGAGATGCTACTCTATGTAATCTGGTAGGGGAGGGTGGAATCACCCCTCTGCACTTTCCTTTCAGAGAGCTCACCAGTGATGGCACCGGCGAATTGCTCGGTGTTGTCCTATCACCACTTTTGTTTAGGGTTTATCTCTAACTACTAGGAGAGATGGAGAAGGGATTTGGGCTATCAAGTCTTCTGTATGCTGATGGTCCTCAGCTCTGTCTCCTTTTCAACAGTCCCTAACAGAACTGTTCCCTGCTTTCCCAGCGCTTGGCAGAGATACGGAATTGAATAAAGGCCAGGTATCTCTAATTCAAGCCAAAAAATTTAAGTGACACTGGTAAGCAAATGGAATCACTCTGAAATATTGCCAAAGAAAATTAATCTGATTCTCCTCTCAGTGACACTAATATAAATCAGGAGTAACTGCCTTACAGTCAATGCAGTTATACCAGTGTCAAATTGGTGGACGTGAGAAGAGAATGAGGCCCACATGCTACTCCCACACCTGAGCTAATCTGTCAGCAAAAATGATGGCAACTTTGGGGTCTTACTGGATTCCACACTAACCCCTGATGTCTAACTAGCAACAGAGACCAGCAACAGATTTTTATCACCATTTGGGTAAGAGATGGCAGCTAGAGCTCATCAAAAAACAGAAGACAAAATTTGCAGGAATTTTGAAAATTTAGGAATGTTTTCATTCTATTTTTTTTAACAAAATGATTTGGGGTTTCACAATTTTTCATTGCTTTTTCATCAGATGTTTTTCATTTTCAAAATGAATCCTACTAATCCATAATGTGCTCATTTTTGCACTGCATTATTTTCACAAGAACAGCTATCTGCACCTACTTTTTAGCAAATACTTAACAGCATACACAATACTGTAGTGAAGTCGCCTCTTACTAAGAATGATACTTGGGCAAAATATTAGCATTCTTTGGTTAGTACAGTAATCATGATAGGTAAACAAAGAATTAAATGTTTTTACTAGGGCTGTCAAGTGACTAAAAAACTAATCGTGCTGTTAAACAGCAACAGAATTCCATTTATTTTAAATATTTTTGGATGTTTACTACATTTTCAAATATATTAATTTCAATTACAACACAGAATACACAGTGTGCAGTGCTCACTTTATATTTATTTTTGATTACAAATATTTGCACTGTAAAAAACAAAAAATATGTATTTTTCAATTCACCTCATACAAGTACTGTAGTGCAATCTCTTTATCAAGAAAGTTGAAGTTACAAATGTAGGATTATGTACAAAAAAAACTGCATTCAAAAAAAAAGCTATGTAAAACTTTAGAGCCTACAAGTCCACTCAGTCCTACTTCTTGGTCAGCCAATCACTCAGACAAACAAGGTTAGTTACAATTTGCAGGCAATAATGTTGCTTGCTTCTTGTTTACAATGTCACCTGAAAGGGAGAACAGGCGTTCGCATGGCATTGTTGTAGCTGGCGTTGCAAGATATTTACATGCCAGATGCACTAAAGATTCATATGTCCCTTCATGCTTCAACCACCATTCCAGAGGACATGCTTCCATGCTGATGATGAATTCTGCTTGATAATGATCCAAAGCAGTGCGGACTGATGCATGTTCATTTTCATCATCTGAGTCAGATGCCATCAGCAGAAGGTTGATTTTCTTTTTTGGTGGTTTGGGTTCTGTAGTTTCTGCATCAGAGAGTTGCTCTTTTAAGACTTCTAAAAGCTTGCTCCACACCTCAGATCCCTCTCAGATTTTGGACAGTGCTTCAGATTCTTAAACCTTGGGTCGACTGCTGTCGCTATTTTTAGAAATCTCACATCAACCTTGGGTCAAGTGCTGTAGCTATTTTTAGAAATCTCACATCGGTACCTTCTTTGTGTTTTGTTAAATCTGCTGTGAAAGTGTTCGTAAAACGAACATGTGCTGGGTCATCATCTGAGACTGCTATAACATGAAATATATGCAGAATGTGGGTAAAACAGAGCAGGAGACATACAATTCTCCCCCCAAGGAGTACAGTCACAAATTTAATTGACACATTATTTTTTAAATGAGCATCATCAGCATAGAAGCATGTCCTCTGGAATGGTGGCCAAAGCACAAAGTGGCATATGAATGTTTAGCATATCTGGCATGTAAATACCTTTCAACACAGGCTACAAAAGTGTCACGCGAAAGCCTGTTCTCGCTTTCAGGTGACACTGTACATAAGAAGCAGGCAGCAGTATCTCCCGTCAATGTAAACAAACTTGTTTGTCTTAGTGATTGGCAGAATAAGAAGTAGGACTGAGTGGACTTGTAGGCTCTAAAGTTTTACACTGATGGGGTTTTTTTTGTTTTTGTTTTTTTGAGTGCAGTTATGTAACCCCAAAAAATCTGCATTTGTAAGTTACACTTTCACAGTAAAAAGATTGCACTTCAGTACTTGTATGAAGTGAATTGAAAAATACTATTTCTTTTGTTTTATCATTTTTACAGTGCATATATTTGTAATCAAAAATAATAATATAAAGTGAGCACTGTGCACTTTGTATTCTGTGTTGTAATTGAAATCAATATTGAAAATGTAGAAAAACAACCTAAAATATTTAATAAATTTCAACTGGTATTTCTATTGTTATAAGTGCGATTAATCGCGATTAATTTGTTTAATCGTGATTAATTATTTTGAGTTAATCACGTGAGTTAACTGCAGTTAATTGACAGGCCTAGTTTTTACTCTGTTTCAAATGCTTTTATTTGGAAGTTTTAATTCTGCTCTTATATTTTGTTTGTAAATGGGGATTTATTTATTTTTTTGAGCTGGACAGTCTTGTTAAAGAACTGAACTGGGCAACATGAGATCTTCTATTCCTGGTTGTACTATCCATTTGTTTGTGTGATCGTAGGCAAATCACACTGTGGCTCCTGTAGTGCAGCCACTCCACCTGGTTACCTCCTTTAATACCAATCTGCTTACAGGTTTTGATGGACAGGCCTGGGTTCTTCTGGATCCCAACACCCACTCAGCAGGGTGTAACTCCTTTATTTTCTTCCCATATGAATGTATTTGGCAGTGCCTCCACTCCCCTCATTCTTTCCTGGCAGTGTCAGTAGGGCACCTTGGCAGGAAAATTCTAACCACAGGGCAACCCCCACTTACTTGCCAAATAGTTGGAAACTCCCAAGAAATACTGTGACCACGATATCTTCTGTGCAGCAGTTAACCATGTAGCTGCTGGGTTCAGTACAGCCCAAAGGACTCACAAATGGGATAAGGTGGTAAGTCCTTTCTTAGGTTTAATAGGCAGCAGGTAATAAAATCCCCAACCTTTTACCCCCTGGCTTGAGGACAGAGTTTAGGGAGTAAGGGGTCTCCCAAACAACTTCCCTGACTAGCTAACTAAAAGATGGTGTACTCACAAACTCTGTGAATGATCCTCAGGTTCAGAGATGGCTCTGAACTCCTCAGTCACTGCAGAGGGGATGATAGCTACTGCTGGCAGGCCTGCTCTTCATGCAGGAGTCAGGCTGCTTCGAGTCCCAGGATTTCCCCTCACCACCAAGGGGTGCAGGGCTCAAGGTGCAGATTACACAACTCTACTAAAATCCAAACGTTATTCTCAGACACACTCACAGCAGGCAGCCAGAGCAGTAGCGCCATGTGGTGCCTGATCTATGACCTAGAGAGCTGGAGGGCAAACTCAGCCTGGCTGGGAGAAGTTTTCCCAGCAAAACGCTACAAACTGGGAGTCACCTCGGAGCGGGAAAAGTTCAAGCTGAGGGGTCTTGCTTTTAGGTTCCCAGAGGCCAGTTCTCAGGGGGAACCCTGCATGCAAGCCTGAGACTCTCCAGCTCCCCACACAACCAGACCTGCTTTCCCAGGATAGCTCCAGACTGCTCCAAAAATGGCTTCTCCCCTCTCCTTAGCTCCCGGGGTCGGGGAGGGGAGCATCTCACTCCCTATTGGTTGCCAAGCAGATTCTGAGTCTGCCTTGGCTCCCTCTCCCAGGGACAGTGCGCCTCTCCCTGAGCTTCCAGTACCAGCACACAGAGCACCAGGAGCCCAGGTAAACTCCTTAGGGGTTACACTCTATTTCCACCTCAATAAAATGAGGGTAATACTTCCTAACCTCATAGGCCTGTTGTAAGGCTTAAGTCCCAAATGTTTGCAGGTGTGTAAGAAGACTGGATGGAGGACATTATAGAAATGTCAAGCTTTAGGATTGTGAAGCCATGGCAGCCACTCCAGTACATACCCAGGGTCCTTGACAGGCTTGTGCAGTCCATGTTGCCTCAGTTGCCATGCTATTGTTTGAGCTAGCTAGATCAAAACTAGCTCAGGTATGTCTACATGTGCTGCAGTCACTCATCTGATTGCTGTGTAGACATACCCTTAATGTCAATAGATTAAAGTGCCAGTGGATGGCACTCAATAATACATAGCATAGTTCCTGGGTTTTGTTGGACTAATAAAACTTGTTGTGCACTACAAATGGTTTCCTCTGGCAGCTATTTAAATCAGCCCCTAACACTGTACTCCCCCAGCAATGCAATGCAAACAAAAGGAGGTGGGAAGGAGAGGACACCATGGAACTATCCCTCTTTACACTGGCTGCAGAATGGGACCAGCATGTAGGGTGGAAGTGTATACTGCACCCCATATAGGGGTATAGCAGCCTGCACACTTGACTTATGTGCCAAGGAGCTGCAGGAGGAATTCTACCTTCCAGTGCCCCCCCCTTGGGTAATACACTCCACACCAGTGATTCTCAACCAGGGGTACATGTACCCCTGGGAGTACGCAGAGGTGTTCCAGGTGGTACGTCAACTCATCTAGATATTTGCCTAGTTTTACAACAGGCTATATAAAAAGCACTAGCAAAGTCAGTACAAACTACATTTTCATACCGACAATGACTTCTTTATGCTGCTCTCTACACTGTACTCTGAAATGTAAGTACAATATTTATATTCCAATTGATTTATTTTATATTATATGGTAAAAATTAGAAAGCAAGACATTTTTCTATAACCGTGTGCTGTGACACTTTTGTATTTTTGTAAGGTGAAACTTGGAGATACGCGAGACAAATCAGACTCTTGAAAGGGGTACAGTCGTCTGGAAAGGTTGAGAGCCAATGCTCTACACTGCCACAAACACAGGATTTCGCAAAAAGGCATAATTGAGCTTTCTGCAATTTAGGAAAGCCACAGAGTAGGAATGGTGCTGTCAGACAAAAAGAAATCTCTGTTCTGCTCTGAGACACACAATTCTTCTGATTATTCCTCCTCAGCAACTCTCTGTCACACACTCTTTCCTCCTAGTGACTGTCTTTATATTAGCTGTTGTAGCTCCATCAGCTACTTGTTTTCCAAAGGGCTCTTTAAAGTGGGAGTTGTAAGCTGTCTCCACCAGGCCTTCCATGAGGGAAGGGAGTAAAAGTAGCTTCTTGGGGAGAGTTTTTTTGTTTCTGTTTTTTTTTTTTAATTGGGAATACATTTTTTTTAAAAGCACTACACCATGGATGAGAATTTCCTCTTGGTGTCTGATGACATCAGAGTGCCAACAAGAAATCCTTCTTAAAGCCTTCCATTCAATTCTTAACCCTTTGGCAATATTTTTGACTAATGTTGAGGAAAGGTATAGTTGATTTTTGATGCTCAAGAAAATTGAGGCTAACAGCACTGGCAGACATCATGCAAGATTTCTCCCACAGTCCTAACACACACACATCCATGCCACTTCAGCCCTATGTCTCTCTTGGGCATAGACTGCACAAGGTGCTAATGGTGCCAGATTATGTGAATTTATGTCCAAAAACATTGGCAACTCACTCAGTTGATTCATGGCATAAATGGATTTGAATAAGGGACTATACAAGCGGAACACCACTGAGCACCCTGTGCATTAAAGTCCGGTGGTATTCTGAAAAGTGACCATGTAAAAACACAACATTGGGACTATTTTAGAACAACTAACAGAAATATCCAAAAACACAAGACCTGGTAGTAATGGAGGACTTTAACTACATAGACATCTGTTGGACAAGAAAAATGGCAAAACACAAAATTTCCAGTAAGTTCTAGGAATGCACTGGGGACAACTTTTTGTTTCAAAAGTGGAGAAAGTAACTTGGGGGACAGCCATTTTAGACTTGATTCTGACCAAGAGAGAGGAATTGATAGCGAATCTGAAGGTGAAAGGCAATATGGGTGACAAATCATAGGTTTCATGATTCTAAGGAAAGAAAGGAATGAGAGCAGGAGAATAAGGACAATGACTTCAAAACTCAGAGAACTGCTAAGTAAGGCCCCATGGGAAGAAAATCTAAGGGATAAAGGAGTTCAGGAGAGGTGGCAATTTTTCAAGGAGACCATATTAAAGGGACAACTGCAAAACTATCCTGATGCGAAAAAAAGATGTGAAGAATTGCAAAGGACCAATATGGCTGCATCAGGAGCTCTTTAATGACCTGCGAAGCAAAAAAGGAATCCTACACAAGGTGGAAACATGGATGAATGCTAAGGAGTACAAAAGAACAGCACAACCATGTAGACAAAATCAGAATGGCTAAGGCACAAAATGAGTTACACCTAGCAAGGGACATAAAAGGCAATACAGAGATGTTCTTTAAATACATTAGGCTCAAGAGAAAGATGAAGGAAAGTGTAGGTCCATGCTTAGCATTAAAGGAGAGATAATAACTGATGACATCAAGGAGCCTGAGTTGTTTAATGCCTATTTTGCTTCAGTCATCACTAAAAATAATAAGGATGAACAGATATCAATACAATTAACAAAAAGGGGAAAGGAACACAAGCCAAAATAGTGAAAGAACAGGTTAAAGAATATTTGCATAAGTGAGATGTATTCAAGTCAGCAGGGCTTGATGAAATTCACTCTAGGATATTAAAGGAAGTAGCTGAAGCAATCTTGAAACCATTAGCAATTATTTTTGAGAACTCCTGGGGGACAGATGAGGTCCCAGAGGACTAGAGAAGGGCAAACATAGTCCCTATTTTTAAAAAGGAGAACAAAGAGGACCTGGAGAATTATAGACCTGCCTAACTTTGATACCTGGAAAGATATTGGAACAAAGTATTAAACAATCAATTTGTAAGCACTTACAGAATAATAGGGTTATAAGGAAGAGCCAGCATGGATTTGTCAAGAACAAATCATGCCAAATCAACCTACTTTCCTTTTACAGGGTTACTGGCCTAGTGGATGGGAGGAAGCAGTAAATGTGATATATCTTGATTTTAGTAAGACTTTTGATACAGTCCCATGTGACATTCTGAGAAGCATATTAGAGCAATGTGTTCTAAATGAAATTATTATAAGGTGAGTGCATAAATGGTTGAAAGATTACTCAAAGAGTATTGTCAGTGGTTCGCTGTCAAACTAAGAGGGCGTAACTAGTGGGGTTCCTCAGGGGTCAGTCCTGGCTCCAATATTTTCATTAATGGCTTGGATAACGTAGTGGAGAGTATGCTTATAAAATTTGTAGATGACCCCAAGCTGGGAGGAGTTGCAAGCACTTTGGAGGATAGCATTGGAATTCAAAAATGACCTTGACAAATTGGAGGATTGGTCTAAATTCACAAGATTAGATATGGTGTGTGATTCCTACACCTATTATAATATACATTTTGGAATCTTAATTTAGAGCATTCCCTAAACAGTGTTTTGTTCATTTTAGTTTGCTTTTATTAAAACATCCCCACATGAAATCTTTGTTTAATCCCACAAAGCCCTTACTGGAGTTTGAGGGTAAGCAAAATTAATATTAAAATGAAATACTAGTAACTAAAGAAAACTATGTAAGGTCAAGAAGTCTGATGTTGTTATGTCCCATCACTGTGCTGTGTAATAGATCTGGATGAAATCTAATAACATTTTATTACCAATAATGTTCTGCTCATATAGATGAGAACAGCATCTGAAAAACAAGAAACTTCTTCTAAAAGTTTTATATACATTTAAGTATTCAATAGCAAAAATACAAGATCTCTCCTTTGTTTAAATATATTTCCTGCCTTCTTTATTGTTATATACTGTGTAGTGGCAGACCTATTTATAGTCCAAGAAAAGGAAAAACCTCCACTGGAAGCAGAAAAACTAAGTTGGGAAAGAATAGCAGGAAGTGTGACTGCCATTTAGCCAAACAATCTAGAACTAATTGGGCTTAAAAGCTCTCCAGCTTTACTGTAGCTGCTGAGAGTAAACAGAGCACAATTCTGTTTTTCTCTTTAGAATCGTTAAAAGGGGGTGGGGGTGAATAATGAAAATAATGTAAGTACTGAAGAGGGGGAAAGAAAAATCTCAGCAGCTCAACACATGTAAGAGAAGTTATTGTGGGGAAAAAGAAGAACTATACAGTACTGAAAAGGGGTGGACTGTGTAAAATTAAGGTCAGTATCTCCTTTGGCATTTCTGCTTGCTACACTGTTAATGCAGTTGTCCATGGTTTTTCAGTCTAGCAGCTAGTAATAATATGTTTGTGTGGCAAAATTCATTCTCCATACATTTTAGTATGAGCTTCAGAGAATGAATTTTGCCACACAAACATATTACTAGGTTAACTGGCTTTTAATGATAAACCTTGCTTGAGAAATAATTGTGGTTTGGTTATAGATCCTTAAGAGTTCCTCCTAAACAATAGAAATCTTTTCCAAACAACTACTATTAGATAATTTTGCTATTTCTGATACATTTGTCTTCTGTTTGAGCTTACAGTTATTAATTACTACAGCCATTTTGATGGAAGCTTTTTTCCTATAAAGAAAAACATGAAGTCAACACCAAAATGTACATTATTAAAAATGTCACAAAATAAAAGATTTAATCTTGTCAGACATGTCCATAGAAAAGAATCAACCTAAAATGGAGGCATCTGAAAGTTTATATTGTTCTTAAAAACATGATGGCAAATTAGATATTTGGGATCCATTTGGTTATTTGCTTGCTTATTTAATTTCAAAATGATGCAGCAGCCATTGCAAAGTCCGATGTAATCAATGGCAGACTGAAATAGATTAGAAAATGTAGGCCTTTTGTTTTGGTATATTATTTACACGTTTTATATCATCTTATGACAAACGTAACCTGAAATTATCTATAAAAGCTACATTGTAAAATGTCAGGGTATAAAATATATCATCTTACTGGATGGGTACTAACAAGAACAGAAGACTCTTAGGGGAAAGTCCTAAAAATACAGATTTTCTCTCATTGATGGCGATCTAGATTAGGTTGGTTTTTGTTTTCTTCATTTCAAAATTGCTTTGCCTCATGCCAAAATAGGAGGTGGTGGTGTGACTTGAAGTCAAAATAGTAGAAATACAGGATATATCGTATAATTCTGAAATATTCAGTGATCTCCACAGGGTGTGGACAGTACTATGGGTTTTTCACCATTCTTGAATTAATCATGACAGTGATCATTATACTGGTTTCAGTAATGTACTGTATTATGTCTATCATGGTACAATCCCTATTACTCATGAATTACTCATGTTATTAAGGATTAGTGTGTTATTGTAAAATGTTACTGGTGAGGAAAAGAAAAGGAAATGTGTATGCTGTTACGCTACTTTATCCTGGTAGGATGGTGTTATGTTTAGAGTCTGTTGTTGTGAAGATAGCAAGGCAGGATGTCTGCTGATACATATGGAGGTAAAAAGCTGGGATAGGACAATGGTAAATAGTGTCAATCCGTGCTGTTTACTAACGGCCCGATCTTGTTTAGTGCTGAGCTAGGATTTCATGGCATCAGGTTGCTTATTCTGTCTGGTTTAAAGCACTGCTTGTTTCCTTACAACAGTTGTCTTTTCTAAGAGATTGTGGTCCTCCTCCTGTGAAGTGTGGAGCATCTATATTGCCATTGACTTCATTCTCACCAGAGATGCTCCACACTTCACAGGAGGAGGACCACAATCTCTTAGAAAAGACAACTGTTGTAAGGAAACAAGCAGCGCTTTAAACCAGATAGAATAAGCACAGCACAGGATTTTGGTCTATTAAAATATTTGCAATGGATGCCTTGGTAGATACAATTAATTTTTGTGGAGAAGGTTGATAGTCAATTTGTTCTTACTCAACGCTATTTATGCTTGACTTCAGTAAAAGTCTTGTCTGCATAAGGACTGAGTAAAAACAGAGAGAGGATTTGGCCTATAGTTTTTAAGTCGAAAAAAGGTAAATTCCGCAATCCTTATTAACACAGATTACCTCTTGCTCACTTCAGTAAGGCTACTCAGATGAGTAAGTGCTCATCAAACTGCGTAAGGGTTGCAAAATCTATCCCTAAGTGAATGCGATTGGTTTAATTAATATTAACAGCTAGGCTTCAGGGACCCAACTGAATAGCAACACTATTCTCTCTTTGTACAATGCATGTTAATTCCAGAAAATATAGGATAAGTTGATCACTTTCTCTGCATAAGTCATCAAACATTCAGAATTTTTCAGGTCTGAGGTGTTCACTACAATATTATTTTAAAAGTACATTTGGCTTGTACGTGTGTACAAAACCTGAGACTATTGTTTAGCCAGGAAGAGGAAAACTCTTTGGGAACCAGCCATTTTATATTGTTAGTTTATAATAGTTACTATGGCTTAAAATGACAGAATAGTGTACTGAGGCAGTTTCATGCGCGCCTATGAAAAAGAGAGAGTATATTATAGAGGTTACTTAGAAATTACTTAATTCATACTGTGATGTGTCATTCCATATTCTTTATGAAAATATGCTTATGATATAAATATGACATAACTAAGATATACTTTATGCAAGATGGCTCATGTGAGATATCATTGGAAAGGTTATGATTTACTGAATGTGATTTTCCTATTTGTATGCATGTATCATTTCTGTATCTGAAATTAGGAATATTGACTATGTACCTGTATTTCAACTATGCTACTTTGGGTGATGCCCACTGCCAACACTTTAGGTACAGTAATTCCTCACTTAATGTTGTAGTTATGTTCCTGAAAAATGCAAATCCAATTTCCCCATAAGAATGAATGTAAATGGGGGGAGGGGATTAGGTTTCAGGGAAATTTTTTTTGCCATACAGTACAGTACTATAGTTTGGAGGTGCCCCCGCCTTACCCCACACAGGCACAGCCCACTGGCACTGGAGATACTGAGGCAGGCAAGGAAGCTGACGGTGCTGTAGGCTAGGAGAAGCACATTGCGCAGCAGCATGGGCAGCTTCCCCTACTCTGCAAGCACCAGGGACAGGGGGCTCAACCCTCGGCCCGCTCACTCCACCCCTTCCCCCAAGCCCCCACCCTTAACCCACCTCTTCTTCCCCCCCCCTTTAGTCCGCACGCCGTGTCCTTGCTCTTCCCCCCTCCCTCCTGCCCGCGGCAATCAGCTGGCTTGCGATGTTCAGGGGGCAGGAGGGTGGGGGGAGGAGCGAGGACTTGGCACGCAGCCTCCCCGCTCCCTCCCCTGCCTCCTGACCGTGGCAATCAGCTGGTTTGCGGCCTTCGGGAGGCAGGGGGAGGAGGGGGAAGGCGCTGGTCCGCGGGGTATGCCGGCTGGCGGGAGGCGCTGTGTGGGGGCATAGGGGAGCTGATAGGGGGGCTGCCAGCTGTGGACAAAGCAGGCAGCCAAACGATGTTATAGAAAAGCATTGCACAATTTTAAATGGAGCATGTTCTGTAATTGATCAGGGAAGTAAGATCGAAACAACGTTAAGCGAGAGGATGTTAAGTGGGGAGTTACTGTACAACAATGGAAAAGCCAGACAGGGCGGATGGCCCATCAACAAGGACAATGGACTGTAAAAGAGCTTAGTCTTCCTGTGAACGTGTGAGTCTGCCTGTGAAGAATGGCTACGAGGGCCCTATAGAGTCAGGTGGTCTTGTCACCTGATGCTAAAACATTACCTGGGACTTCTTGTAACTTTCCACTGTAAGTGAGGGAGGTGTCAAACTAGGAAACAAAGGACTCCCACTTTATGCAAATCCTATTTAAGGGTGGGGAGTGAGGTAATCCAGGTCATCAATTCTCCCCTGCTACCCCATCTAAGATGAAGGCTGGAAACAAATAAGACTGAACATGGGGAAGGAACTGGGCCAAGGCTGGAAGGGCATCTGGCCTGTGAAGAAGATTATTAGAACCACATTTAGGGTGAGAACCCACATGTAACCTGTTTCGTTAGTGTATTAAGCTTAGTTTGCATGCTCTGTTTTATTTTCTTAGTAATCTGCCTTGTTCTGTCTGCTACCTCCTTAACTACTTAAAATACACCTGTTATAGTTAATAAATTTATTTCTGGCTTATAATATAACCCAGTTTATGTGATTTCTAACTGGGGGGGGGTTGAGAAATGTGCATACCTTCTTTGACATTGAGAGAAGAGGCGAATATAATATATCTGTGGGCCTGTACTCCAAGTGAGGTGGCCATCTGAGTGCTGGAGCGAGTCCCTTAAACTGAGTCTTCCCAGAGCTGATCTGCAGCCGGGTGTGTCCCTAACTGTGTGTGTGCTGGAGGAGGTTTTAAGAATCTGGCTCAGCAACACAGGTAAAAGGGGGCCCATGCTGGCAGAACAGGTAGACTCAGTGGTATCTCAGCACATCAAGTGACTTCCCAAGAGGTCCAACCCATCACACATACGTTTAATAAATTCATACTCTTAGAAAGGAGAATTAGGGACAAAATTCTGATCGTATACACTGATGAAAATCCACTGAAGTCAATACAGTTACTCTAGGGTAACTGAGGACAGAGTTTGTCCCACGGGGTTAAGTGCACGCAGCATAGCAGACTGTCTACCCACTTTTCTCTGCTTCTCACACTATGGGGAATGCAAAGCTGATGTAAAGCTACCTTTACCCACTCCCACACTCTTTCACACCTGCACTCAGCATGGGAACAGAGCAACTGAAAATCAGGGTCATTGTGTCTGCAGTACTGCCAAAATCAAGTGTTCAAAAATTATGAGTCAAGCTCCGTATAATCATGAGATTGTCTTAAAAACCATGAGACTTTTAAATACAATAAGTGTCAGGTGCTTTTTATTTGCCGTTTGGTCTTTGACATTTTAGGGTTAATGTTGTCAAGCTTTTCTCCACAACCAAGAAAGCTAGAACTTTAACTTCATTCTCCATTCATTCCACAGGGAGTTAATGTGCTTAACTTCCATTAGAGTTAACAGGAGTTATGTTATTAAATTCCCCATGCATTAGGTTATGAATAAGCCCCAGGCTTGTCAGGAGTTAACTAATACAATAAAACAACATGGTAAAGAATGCTTTTTTATGTTTCTCTAATCTAATGATTTTCCTCTCTGCTTTTTTGTTGAATAGAGAGAGGTGAAAAATACAGTCATAAATCATATGCAAAACAATGAAATGCAAACGTTTGTATTGATTTTGGTCTGTTATTTTAAAGTGAGGCCTACTGCTGTTGGTTTCTACCCACCCTGCCCTTAATGTGTCTATGCTTAAGTGTTGTAGGCCTAAAATAAGCTTTTTTCAGTATTCATTAACTGAAGTATTAAAAATATCAAGATTTATTCTAAGATACCTACATTAAATGCACAGGGCCAAAAGTGTTTTATTCTGTGAGTTTAATGACTCGGGAACATATTAGCTTAGATTGTAAATTTGGGTACAGCCCTGAGCAAGAGGTGATACTTTAAGATGCATGCCCTTATGAGAAGTTCCAGGAGACACTTAGTAAAATCCTGTACCTCTTGAAGTCAATGGTCAAAGTTTTGTCAAGAGATTCAGCGAAGCCAGGAATTCACTGAGAGACATCCCTGTGACTCATAATTCCTTCCCTGCTCCCTCCTTGCTCCTGAGCAGATAGTAATTTACCACTGACCTGTACCATCAATAAATTACTGCCTCCACAACATAAGATAGCTCAGATACTCTGGCCAGTGAGTAAGAAAGGGGGAGTCAAGGGTCCATCCATTCCCAACCCACCAGCTATGCTGCATGTACCTCATTTATTCGTACATTTCTGGACTCAATGTCTGGTTAGCCCCCCCTAACAGTGTAGGAAAGATTGCTACTCCCTTGCATCTCTTTGTACTCTTGTCACATTCTGGCCTGCAACAGGGCGGCTTACCCCTTAAGGGCTGGAGAGCCTGGGGCCAGCCAACCCAGATTATTAAGGAGGCATACCTGGATCCGATCAGGTAATTCCCTATAAGGGCAGCAGGTGGTTGTAGAGGTGGGGGAGGGTTGGGAAAGTGCAGGAACCCATAAGGGAAGAGCTTGCTCCCAGGGAGCTAGAGCCCAAGCCCTGAGGCTCCAAACAGGTAGGGCCTGTCAAAGCAGGAAAGGACCTAGGCTGGAAGGCTTGGGAGTAGAGTGAATTGGAGACTGCTAGGAATGAGTTGGCTCCCACAGAGGGATGTAAGGTGTAGTGTTTCCTTACTGAGATAACAGACAAGAAAAGTCTGGAAGTGACCTGGTAAGAGAGTAAAACTGATGGACTGTGTTTAGGGACTTTGGGTTTTATTTTGGAGCTTTATTTATGTGACTAAACTTGGACCCTTGAGATGGGATGGTGAATGAGCAAGTAACTCCTGAGTGGAGTTTAAGAAGCCATTTGAGGGAGAAATTATTAGCGGGGTGCATGGGAGGTGGCTGACCCCACTAAATGATCCAATAACATTATCAGAAAGCAGCAAAATCTTGGAAATGCAGGTTTTTTATTAGGGGGCAGTTAAAGGAAGCTTTCCTAGAACACATGTGAATGTGGTGATCTATGCAACAGCCTAGCACAGCACATGGGGGACAAGCAAAACATTGTGGGGAATTAACCACTTGATAAAGAGCTTTCAGTCCTGGGTGTGTCAATACTATAAAGATATTGCCAAATGACATGCACTTAAAAGAAGAACAACAAATAAGGCTAATGCTAAAAGCTTATATCAGATGAAATATTGAAAATGTTAAATAAGCATAAGCTGGCTAAGAACTGACCAAAGCCCAGTGTGCTGCAAATGTTTATGCGGGTGTTTAACTTCAAGTTGGTGAGTAGTCACATTAACTTCAACAGATTCATAGCGTTTAAGGCCAGAGGAAACCATTAGATCACCTAGTTTGACCTCCTACATATCCCAGGCCACTAAGTTTCACCCAGTGAACCCTGTTGAGCCCCATACCCTGTTTAAAGTAAAGCTTGTGTATAAGTGTTTGCAAGTTCAAGATTTAAGGGGGAACATGATAATATTCTATATAAACTTGAAGGATCAGAATAGTGAGGATTAATTAGAGTGATAAAAAGCTCTTAGTTTAAGTGGGAACAGGAGCGTAGCCACTGGTGGGACTGGGTGAGCTGTGGCCCACCCACTTAGCACCCAGGCACACACCCTCAGCCCCACCTCTGCTCCCACCCCAGCATTTGCCCCACTCCTCCTGTCTGGTGCTCCAGCCGGGGAGCAGGGGTCAGGGTGTGGGGGCTTGCAAGCCCCCGACCCCTGCTCCCCAACTGGAGTACCAGAGAGGGGCAAACCCCTGTGCCCTGACCCTGTGCCCCTGCTGGTGTGCCAGGTGGGCAGGGCGGAGCGGGGCAAGCCCCTGACCTTGCTCCCTGGCTGGAGCACCAGGCAAAGCTGGGCAAGCCCCCGACCCCATTCCCCGGCGGGAGCGCTGGGTGGGCATAGCAGGGCAAGCCCTCGTGCCCCGATCCTGCTCCCTGCTGGAGCACTGGGAGGGTAGAACGGGGTAAGCCCCCAACCCTGCTCCTGGGCTGGAGCATCAGGCAGAGCAGGGCAAGCCCCGAGCCCCAGGCGGGAGTGGTGGCATATTTTTCCGGGCCCTCCCATTTTTCCAGGGGCCCTGGCCAGAGCATCTATTCCCCCCTGCAAGGCTGGCTGGAGGAGGGGAGACGTGGTCCCGATCGCTCCTACCCCACATCATTGCCCACCCACCCCAAGTTGGGGCCCACCCACATGTGCCATCCTGGCTACACAGGGCCATCCTTAGGCATACGCAGCATATGTGGCTGCGTAGGGCAACTGAAAATTTGGGGCACCCTGGATTTTAGTGTCCACCCCCTCCCGGCTCTTCCTATTCCTGTTCTGACCCTTCCTGCAGGCTCCCACACAGCAGGCTGCTGCAGCCTGGTGAGTTCCTCCGGAGGAGACCTAGGGCATGGCTACACTGGAAACTTCAAAGCGCTGTCGCGGGAATGCTCCCATGGCAGCACTTTGAAGTGCGAGTGTGGTCGCGCGTGAGCACTCCTGGTAATCCACCTCCACAAGGGGATTAGCTCTGAGCGCTGGGAGCACGGCTCCCAGCACTTGGAGCCTGTCTACACTAGCGCTTTAAAGCACTCAGACTTGCTGCGCTCGGGGGGGGGGGGGGGGAGGAGTGATTTTTCACACCCCTGAGCCAGCAAGTTAGAGCGCTATAAAATGTAAGTGTAGACAAGCCCCTAGTAACTTAAAAATGAAAAAGCCTTCCAGACCTATTTGCACAACATTGAAACTGTTAAAGAGCCATTCAAGTGGTAATGAAGCCCTTTAACAGGTGTTTGCCAACCCACAGGTATATACTGTCAGTTTCTGAATTTACTGACAAAAACAGTTGTGCATTTCTGTCATGTTTATTCAGAACATGTTGGGCTACAGGACCTTAGTTTAAAATTTGCTTTAAAAATATTTCATTAGTGAGTTGGTGAAGATTATAAAATCACATCTCTTAAGAAATCCTTGCATAGATTTTTAGATGCACAATCACCTTTAGCCTTAAATGCTTGGATCTTCAGACGTATAGTTTTTTAAATAAATCCTTCAAAAGATCACCCTTATCTAAAATATACATTTTAATTTTAATTACTATAGTAAAAAAAACCTTGCTTCCAAAGTCTTCCTGTCCTTTCTCCCCATCCCTTTCTCCCTTCCCACACACCTCTTTCCCCTCCCACGTTGAAGAGAGCCTTTAAAGGGACAACACCCCTTTCCTTCCAGATAGCTGGACAAAGAGTTTCCCTTTCTTTACCTCGGACTATCTGATGAACTAGTTTTAAGAGAACTCTCCAGCAAAATCAGTACCTAGTAAGATATAAAATCCTTTGTTATGCCTAAAATCTTTGGAAACATATTTTTTAAAGTTGGTGAAATTTCATAAACATGTCTATTGTTACGGAGATCACACAAAGTAAATTAGTGTTCCCTTTTTCTAAAATCAATGAACATTGTTATGAACACAATAAACCTCTGTGACTGATTAATTTAAAATAATGTCTTTGTTTCAGTGAGTTAAATATGTAGTAATCTGGAATGATTAATGAAGGCTTAAGAGTACATTTAAAATATAAAATCAGCTTAGAAATACTGATTAAGAAAATGTAAAACAGAGAAGAGCTGCATCATGTATTCCATAATATTTAATGTTGTATTCAGCAAGACAGCTGACTCACCCTTACTACAAAGTTTTTGCAAATAACATCTGACAAACTTCAGGGCATATCAAAAAACCTGTGACTGACATTTTTTATTCCCAAATTTAGTGCTTTTAATTAGGTACCTTCTGCATGTCCAGTCTTCACCATCTGGCATGCAGTGGAAAACATGATTCATTTTCTTTAGACACAAATTGCAAAAGTGTGTGTGGTTGGGTTTTGTTAGTTTGTTTGTTTGTTTTCCCTCCAAATGTCATTTGCTTCATTTGGGTTCAGGAATTTGGCTGGAAGGGGGGTGAGCAGGGAGGGGGAGGGAAGAGAGGAGGGAGACAGTGGGGAGAGGGCTGGGCCTGGGCAGAGTGGGGGTGGGGCCTGAGCCAGAGCAGGTGGAGTATGGGCAGGCCCACAGGCAGAAGAAGTGGGCAGGGGAGCTAGCCTCCCCAAGCGGCAACTTCACCCGCTGCCCATGACAGCAGGTAAAAGCGGGTTGGCTCCCGCATACCCAGAGCACACTGCAGTCTCCTTAGGCAGGGGTCATATTCACAGAGCCGAATGTGCCGGCGCCATGCTTTCTGCGTGAGGGAGAGGGTACGGGGGTCTCTGTGGGGAACTGTGACTCTCCACCGCCATGAGTCTTCATATCCTTTGCTGCCTCATCCCTCCTCCCACCCCCCCAGGCTGTGAGCCCAGGCTGCCAGTGGGCATAGGGGCACCAGTTTAATAATACTGCATAGGGTCCCATAAATCCTAAGGACAGCCCTGAGGCTACGCCACTGAATGGGAGTTAAGGGGTGCGTAGGCTTGTGTCAGATTTCATCATGGGTTGTATTCACCCTATATGTGACTTCCCTTTTTTAAGCGTAAATAGCTTTTGTTGATGGTGCAGCATGTCTCTTTGCCCAGCATTCTTGGAATCTCACACTAATGTACTGTACCAGTGTGATCTTGTATTGTGTTACTCTACTGTTCTGGACTATTCTGCAGAATGTTGTATTTGTTTAATAAGGAGGTATGGGCGAGGTTTCCAAGGGTTGAGTAGCTCAGTAATAATGGAAGCGGGAACTTGAAACAACATCCAAACAACTGAATTTGAAAGTATTCTTGACTGGTTTAGAAGTGTGGGAAGGCAAAGCTTTGGACTGGTGCTGGATTTTTCAAAAATACTTTGCCTTCTTCATAGTTACTGCTAGGCCTTAGTTACAGGTCACAGTTACATGACAATATCTCTGCCTTCTCCCTCCAAGGCAAGTGATGAATGAATTTCAGAGATTGATGATGGATGGTTAAACATCCATACTGTCTTCATCCCAGTGTGATTTCATAGCTGCTATATGACCTGTACTGAATCCTGAACATCGTGAAACATTTTATTTGTGTGCAGTATTCAGAGTATAAGAGTGAATAGATACCTCACATATGGATAACAAAGCAAGATAGCATCTTTACTCTGTTAAAGGCTGCATGTGGAAATCTCAGCAAGAGGTGAAGGTCCAGATTCAACCATGCTGAATAACTTCAACAGAGTCATAGAAGCAGGGAATTTAGACCCTAGGGGGCGGGGCTATGGAGTAGAATGCCACATGTGATGAGACTTGCTTATCCTCTCAAGCACAAATGGTGAGGATTGTAGTGACAGCCTCCGAGAAAGCCTCTTCCATGTGAAGAGCTGAGTGCTCTCTAGTCTCATCGACTGACTGCAGAGGGAGTTGAGGGTTTTCTGTAGCACAGATGAAAACTTTTCAAAAACTCAAATCATTGACAAAAATCATTCAGCTTTTTTTTTTTTGGACCAGCTCTAACTTTCAGCAGCTTTCTAGTTTAGCCTTTTAATCCTCTTTCCTTCTCTTGTAAATTCATTGTAAATGGATTGTTTTAAGTTATTATGGATTGTCTGTATCAGTTGTAAGTATTTTGGTGCAAGGTAGAGGAAGATCAGGTATATCAGCCTGTCCCCATCTCATTGTGCAGATTGTACAATCAAAGTTCTCAGTGTTAGGCGCTGTTGTGATGCTGTGGTTGGCAGCACTTACATAAAGATTAACAAGCAGAACATTTTTGACCTGCTTATGTATAATGCAAATCTTGATAAATAACTTGTAGTCTAGCCTTGCTTTGGGAAAAGCTTTCTGAGCTGGATAATTAACAACATGGTGATTCACAAACATCTTATGATATGCTATGAATCTCTCTATCAGAACAAGCAACATTGGGCTGATTGGGGAATAAAAGGCCCCTTCTTAGAAATGTTATGCATCATTTATGTGGGCTTTTAATCACACTGTCTTTGGAAAACTGTGGGATGCATTTGACTATGAAAGACACAGAAGCACTATTTCCAAGTTATCTATTCAGATTAGCTACGTATGTGTCGTTTTCACTTAATGTAAGTACTCAGCATTATGTGATATACCCAGAAACTCCACTAAAGAAGATAAAATCAGATAGAAAGTGTAGTCTTGTGATGTCACAAGACAGAGCCATGAAATTTGTTCCCAACTCTGCCACACTTTTCCTGTATGACCTAGGGCAAGTTATAAACTCCCTGCATCTCAGTCTTCCCTTCTGAAAAATGGGATTGATATTTCTCAAGGGTGTTGTGAAAAGAGAGCTCTATGAATATTACCAAAAAATGCCAGTATTCAATAGAATATATTATTTCAATCTATAAAATGATAAGAGGTGCCTCTATAAGTCTAGGTACCTCTGACAATTATTTAAATACACTAAATCAGTATACCAAAATAAATAATAGCCCCACAACATATAATCATTCTAAATAACCACTCAGCATGAAAAGAAATACATTCGTTTTGACTCTAACGCCCTATTTGTGTTCACTTCCCACAAATGTTCTAACTAGTATGTTTATTAGCAAAAATGTTCAGCTTTAAGTCCTTGTTTTAGCAACGTTGCAGAATACCTGTGGAAAGTAAATTCTGAGATCATGAATGTGAGTATGCACACTGGAAAATCCTGCAGCTCTGGGTTGGTGCATGCTCAGTGGATCTGTGGGGATAGCGCTTCTATGCAGCCTGCTCAGCATATGGCAGCTGTGAAGTGCTGGAGCACGCCCAGTGCAGATGAGAATTTAGCTGGCAAACTGGTCTCTACTGAGCATGTGCACACTGAGATTTTTTAAAGGGCTTATAACTTAACCAAATTTGTGTGAATTTTCACACGGACAACAAAAGGCACCACAATGCCAGTCTCATCTCCCTGACACATTTCTAATCTGTGCTCCGAAGCATGAAGTTAATGCTTCTGAACAAAACTCCTGTACAAATTTTTTAACATGACAACACAAAATACTTATTCCTTCATTTCTGAGAATTAGAACTTTCAGATTATTTAAATTTTCAAAAAAATCAACCTGAGGCAGACAAACAACATAGAGAATTTCAGGCCAAACAATTAAATTAAATAACTGAAAACAGGATCTTGCAATGCAAAGTGTTACTCAAGCTTAATTGTAGTCATTGCTAACTGTACCACGTATAATTAATTGACAAATAATTTCTAATGTAAAGAGAGGACATATTTCAAGGCATAAGCATTTAGAGGTAGAGATACAGTTGACCTGTTGACTCCAACTCTGCATCTCTTGATTTTCAGTGTTTGATTTCTCAACCTTAATATGGGTATGGGGTTCCCCCCCTCCCAATAATATCAATACAAGGAACATGTCTTGATAGAAATCCTAGATAAATGGATGCAAGTATTTGCAGAACTATAGCACCCCAAAGCTGAAAGTATTTTGTAGAATTCAGAGTTGATTTATTTAAACTATTCATCACTAATGTAGCTAATAGATGCTGTAGTCTGACTGAGCTTGCTGTAAAACTGATAACCCTTGGCTTCAAGATTTACTTTCCATCATGTCCCTTAGATGCCCTTCAGCTGAACAACTTCATATGAGAGCTGTTAGGTTATTTATAGTCGGCATTTTAATCACACTTAGATATTATTAAAACATCCTGTCTGGTGAAGATTTCCAGTTTTCTTTTCTTTCAGTTCTGTTGCTAGTGAAAGGATATATATTATGTGGACCAGTGAAGTAGATCAGCAAGCCCAGCAGCTGTTTTTCAGACTTGGATTCCACATACTCGAATGACTACAGTCAAATGACTGTTGTAAGTTAGGAAATGGATGTATATAATGGACCAGATCCTCAGCGGCTGTTAACTGGCATAACTCCATTGAAGGTATGTTGATTTACCCCAGCTGAAAATCTGGCAAATTACTATACAAAATGCAGAATGTTTTTTAAATTCTGTAAAGGTTCTTAATCCCCCCACAGTGCACAAAAGGACAGTCACCAACTGCCAATAATTCACAAAATAATTCCATGACCTGTACTGAATTGAGCACATTAATCAGTGCTCAAATTAATAAACATTCATATGAATAATTAATAGAACAGAGCTATTACACACTCAAATAGGTCTAAAAAGCTAAGAGAATCACTTAATAGTAAAAACAAGCCATAAAATATTGAAAAAGGAGAGGTTTTGCTCTTTTATTATTTATTTATGGCACCAACAGTGTTCTAGGCACTTTATTTTGCAAAGTACACAAAGTGAATGACTTGCAGTTGACCCCAACATGAATCAAAAGGATAGGGTAACTTCTCCATTTTCTTCACGATTTTTGTGGCTTGTTTTGTTAAGTTATAGATACCTGGTGCTTAACTTCAGCTTTTTAACCTTATATTTGGGTGTGCTGAATTTATTTATTCCCCCCCCTCCCCGCCTGAATATCTACACAGCAAGTTTATTGCCCTGCAGCCAAAGCCCTGTTGAGCGTGAGTCAGCTGACACGGGACAGCCATGGGGTTGTGTGTGTGTGTGTATCTACCCTTAGCGCACAGGATGGACCTACTTTGGGAAGGAATCAGTGAAACAAAGGAGGCTGTCATTTACCTCCCCTGTTGCAGCAGTTGGAAGGTTTGTGATGAATGAGGCAGGAGATTTGCAGGAAGAGAAAGGCCAGTCTCTCAGTTAAGGCAGTTGAATGCCAACGAGGCAGGAGCACCGGAAGATCCCTGGAAGTAAGGGGCCCTGTGCTGCCCTGCCCCCTCTCCCTAGCCTCCCGTTGTTTACCCTTACGGCCAGCCAGTAAAAAGTGGCGCCCCTGCTACAGGGTTCCTTTTGGATGCTGGGCAAGTCACTTGCACTGAACTTTCCCAGGCAGTCACTTCTGCCAGCTTTCATTACAGGTCCTCCTGGACCCTTCCTTGTGGTAATGTTATGGTCGGCAGAGGGAAGTCCATTACCAAAGGCAGCCATTGCCATGACAACCAGGGTACTAGTGACTCTCCACAGGTATGCAAATGAACTGGAAGGAGGGAGTGGTGAGTGGTTGATTATCTCTGATCTCACAATGGCAGGAGATGGCAGCAAATGTATACTTGGTGGGGAGAGTAATCAAGTTTTTCCCAAATTTCCTAAAAAGCCAACAACATACAAACACCTGGGAGGTCACTGCATGAACATTCGTTGTAGCTGAAATTTGGTTCAAATTCCTCACAGCATGCTTACAAAAAGGGATCTGAAAAAAGATGAGACACTGAGGCAGGGGTGCTGGAACTGGGGGGACAGAAGGCCATGGCCCACACTTTTTACTGGCCTTACACATGAGCAATGCGGGGCCGGGGGTGGGGGAGGACTGGGGCAGGGGAAGGGGTGGTGCATGGGAGCAAGGCCACGGTTCAGGCGCCGGTGCCCCCTCACTTTTGGGACCTTCCACTACTCCTGCACTGAGGTACAGACCCTCTAAAACAGAACATTCCATTGGTTCCTTAACTATGGTCTTATGGGAGTGAGACCATAATAACAGAACCTTTATTAATGGGGATGATGCAGACAAAGGAAAGAAACAAGCTTGAGTCCCAGGTTGTATCTACACTACAGTTTAAAAACCCATGACTGGCCTGTGCCAGCTGACTCAGGCTAAGGGGCTGTTTAATTGTAGTGTAGGTGTTCTGGCTCAGGCTGGAGTGCAGGCCCTAGGACTCTGCAAAGTAGGAGGGACACAGATTTCAGGCTGTAGACTGAGCCTGAGGCTATGTCTACACTACTGGGGTAAATCAATCTACGCTGTGCAACTCGAGTGACTTACCGTAGATCGAGTTACCGCAGAGTCTACACCACGGGGGGTCGACGGGAGAAAATCTCCCATCAACTTACCTTACTCTTCTCATCGGGGGTAGAGTACAGGGGTCAACTGGAGAGCGATCTGCAGTCGATTTGGCGGGTCTTTACTAGACCTGCTAAATCGACTGCCAGTGGATCGATCTCAGAGTGTCGATCTCTGCAATAGTGTAGACCTGCCCTGAATGTCTACCCCGGGAAGCCTGTCAGCTGACACAAGCTTGTCAGTTGGCACGGGCCCACGATGGGTGTCTGTAACAGGATCCCTAGGGTACAACCTGGGACTGTGGGACTGCTGTTCCCCCTTAAATCATTAATCTGGGTTGTCTCTCTCACAATGGTGGCAAGTAGCAAAGCCCTCTAGGTGCTGTTACCACTCCATACAACTGCATGTGAAGCCCCACACCCAGCTGGATTGTATGAATGCTCCCAGAGCCACTCATGAATCACACCAGAAAGGCACCAGCCAAATCTCCACAGCTCCCGTCCTTGTTCCTTAGTAATATACCCTCTTGCATTGCTCAAGACCCTTTCCTGAGCAAAACAAGTTTACTGATTACAAAAGATAAATTTTAAGTGATAGGCAAAAAGTCAGAGTGGTTACCAAAATAAAATAAAATATATAAGTACGCAGTCTAAACTCTCAACCTATAGACTGGGCAACATCTAGATTAAGCAGTTTTTCTCACCCCACTGGATATTGCAGGTTGGTCACAGTCTTTTCATACACAGGCTTTCCCTCTTAGCTTCAGGACCAGTCTCTTCAGCTCCAGCGTTCTCGTTGCCCTCAGCGTAGGTGGGGGAGAAGAGAAAAGATGAAGCATGGGGCCACTGTGTTCTGTTTTATACCCTTGTTCCATGTGCGTGGAGAACCTAAGTCCAGGCACGTCTGGTGGGCATTGCTCAGTCACCAGACAAGGTTGAGTAATTCTCTGGTTGAGTAATCTCTCTTTGTGCAAGTGAGTCTTTGAATTGTAACTCCCTTGCTTGACAATGGCTTTTGATAGTTGTTCGACACTCGCCTGGGCATTGGTTAGCTCCCTTGTTCTTGTCTCTGGGGATCTAATATCTTGGCGATTCCCCAGTTCACAGCATATTTTAGTGACAACCGTACGACACAATCTCATAACTTCATATGCACTAATGATATACATATTTAGATAGAACAATGGCTTTCAGCAGATCATAGCCTTTCCCATGATATCTTAAATGGCACACTTTAAATGAATATCACAATTATATATAAATAATGAATATGGGAGGTTACAGGGTGCTTCCCTGAGGTATAGAGTGTCACAGTGTCTAATTGCAGTGTAGACATACCCTTAAAGCCCCAGCTGTGCTGCAGGATGGGCAGTTAGGAAAAAAGCTGCTTTTCAGTTGTAAATTGACTGTCTTTATTATGGAATTGGTAACAGCCCACGGTATGTTTTTTAGAGTCACTTTTCAGAGTAGAACTGCACATTAAAGTCAATGAAACAAATCATCAGGTCTTTACTTAGATCCAAATCATTCCCTAAGGAGAAAAGCATGCATGGGAAATGGAACTCCCTGAGCTTCTTATGGGAGTTTCCACAGATCTTTTTAACAGAGATGGGGTTTTATCCCTCCCCATCCCTGTGGAACAAGTAGGCATTTCATCCCCAAAATATATGGTTCTCCTAAGATCAGTGGGGATACACTGGAGGTCAGGTGCTTCCATGCTTCCTTCTGCTCCACTGCCTCTTTCATCCCAACTTGTCCAATGAACATGGTGGAGCCAAGCTGGCTAGAGCTTCATTTGCCTGCAACTGCACCTAGACACACCTGCAAAAGAGAGTGGGGCTCCATCATGGGAAAAGGGGCATGCAAACATTAAACCAGCCTTGGGCAGGATTCATTTTTCTATTTATTCCCTGCTGGAATATTCCCTGGGGAAGATAATGCATGTTGCACACCTTGCAGTTCTGCCCCCTCTATATGCATAAATCCTCATCTCTGCAGTTGGCCATCTGTCCACATACAGGTAGGATACAGAGAAAGCATCACTTATGAAGCACCTTGGTTTGGATTTAATCTGAGATTTTTTTCCCCTTCATTTAATTTTTAGAAAATACATTTTGCTGCTTTTTTAAGAAAACTCTTCAAGAAAAACTGCAGTTTTGCTATAATAAAAATCTGTGAACCCCACAAAAGCACGGATAATGACAGTTAAGGCTGAAATCCCTCTCTCCTTCACTCACGCTGTAATAGAGGTGCCTGATATATTGCATGCTTTCAGAACAGTGAGTGAGTTTATGTAACATGTTAAATTGTATGCACAATATAGTAGGCCAAGGACAAAGGGGCAGTCTGAACTTTTCACTTAATTGCTCGGTTATCATTAATAGCAAATAGATTAATTACTTTTATACAATTAAAATAAATTAATAACTTAACACTGCTGAAAACAATTCCCTGAATTTGCCTTAGGGTGTTCTTTATAATAATATTTATAATCAATAAATGTGCTATAATGAAAATATCATATAGTGCACTTCATTTAGATTCCACTGAATTTCTGCTTTGCTTAGGTTTAGACATTAGTGTTCCAGTAAGAAGAACAGCAGATTTACATCAGAGTAACAAAGATGACAATGCAAGAACCTGAAGTTGTGTACTATTCCAGAATTACATTGGTGTATGTGAAATGTCAGTCTAACCAAAAGTGTCCTTGCTGATCCTTTGCTAAAAAAGACAAACACGAAGGATAAGAAAAAGGACCAAATTCAGCTGAAATTGAAATGAGAGACAATAAAACAAAACAAAAAAACAAAAGATCTCTAGAAAAAGAAGAAAGGAAAGACAATTCCACAAAGTAGTGAGAGTCTCATCCTGATCGCTCAGTGGTACATTAAATAGGCTTTTTAGTGAGTTGGCCGTGCTGACATTTGCAGAAGGGACTTCTGAAGAATAAGTGAGCTGGGTGTTAATGAAGGCTTTGTCTATCCTTGGAAGTGTTTGCTGGTATAGATATACTGGTACAGCTATGCCAGCAAATCCCCCCTAGAGAAGATGCAGCTTAGGCTGAGAGAAGTTTTTTGGGTCTTTTGTTTGGTTTTTAAACAAGTATATCTTAATCCAGTTCCCCAAAGTGAATAAGCTATTCTGCCAAAGGGACTCTGATGGTATGATGGCTTTTGCTGGAATAGCTATGTCCTTTAAGGGTGTGTTTTCCCCCCTCCCCCCTCCCTTGTGCTCTTGACAAAGCTATGCTGGCAAAAATTTTAGGGATAGACAAGGCCTCAACAAGAGAAACTCTATTTCTAAACTTTCTTGAAATCAATCTTCCCAAGTCCATTTTCTTTCTTTCTCTCTAGATCCACAGCTGTGCCAGAGCAGTGTTTGACATAGGTGGGTTTATGTCAATTTTCCACCCACCCTGATCCTGAAGGAAACTTGGGATCACTGTCTGCCCACTACAAGTTAGAACAGCCCTGAGACTGCTCTAACAAACACTAATGGATAATGATCCTGGCACAGCACTGTCGGGCTACACATTCCAGCCTTGCTCCCTTCTACCCTTTACATGCCCTCAGCATACCACAAAATGCAAGGCTTGGAGCAGGCATGAACTGGCATAATATTGGTACTATGCTATTGGAATCCTCAGCTGCTCTCTCAAGGGTTAAGTTTACTGCCCCCAACATTATGCCAGCTGGAGATTTCTCAGTGCATGTTCTGCAGCTCTCTGTTCATGTTGGACTGTAGGAATGGTGCAAAGGGCCCAGAATAGGGTCCAGAATGTGGCCCAAGATTTGTTAAGAAGGTTATCTTAAAACAAAAGAAATAGTATGTGGAACAAATTTAATATGGAACTTTGCAACACTTACCTGAAATTTAGTTACAGTGAATGAGAGGAAACATAGTGCTATGACCAGGGTTGCAAGTACCTTCAAGGACTTACCGGTACGCAGGATGCCTGGGGTCCTGGGCAAGGTGGGGTGGGGTGGGGTGGCTCTGGGCCCCCAGAAGGGGCGGGGCCCAGGGCGGAAGGAATGGGCTGGGCCATCTCCCAGCCAGTCCTTCAGTACTGCCCGGCCCACGCCGCCTGGGGCTCCGATGGCGATTTAAAGGGCCTGGGGCTCCAGCAGCTGCCGGAGCCCTGGGCCCTTTTAAGTAGCCAGGCCCTGGGGCAGCTGCGCCTTTTGCCCTCCCCCCTCGTCAGGAGCCCCACCGGTATAGTGCTTAAAGAGCTGCCTCAGCAGCGCTTTAATGTCACCTGTGAACCAGCGGCCACTTTCTTACTGGTACGCCGTACTGGCTTACTTTCACCTCTGGCTATGACCCCCTTAGTCAGCCTGACAGTCTCATGTCAAGTTCTTCTTCTTAGAGTGTCTTTGAGTTGCTGCCAAACATCTTTGTCTCTTCTACAATCTTCTTCTCCTTCCCCCTCTCTCTGATTATACGTTTAGAAGTTCATTTGATTAGCCCAACTAATCATATAAGGCACCCCCAGCCTGCCAAAGTGCTGTCTCCCTCAGGGGACTCCTGCTCTCATGCTCCTGTTTTCCCCAGTCATTCCTCATTGTAATCAGTGTTACCTACACAATGTAGGTTACAGTTTCTCTAATCTCTTTGAGGGTGTACAAATACATTACAGTAGAACCTCAGTTATGAACACCAAAGTTATGAACTGACCAGTGAGCCACACACCTCATTTGGAACCAGAAATACGCAATCAGGCAGCAGCAGACACCACAAAAAAAGAGCAAATACAGTAGTACTGTGTTAAATGTAAACTACTAAAAAAAATAAAGGGAAAGCAGCATTTGTCTTCTGCATAGTAAAGTTTCAAAGCTGAATTAAGTCAATGTTCAGTTGTAAACTTTTGAAATAACAACCGTAACGTTTTGTTCAGAGTTATGAACAACCTCCATTCCCGAGGTGCTCATAACTCTGAGGTTCTACTGTAGGGGTGTCTAAACATTTTGCATTACCTACTTTCTGGGAGATTGTCCAAGCTAAAGTTCTTTAAGGATGTCCCTGATTTAGCTGATGGTTCCTGCTTTTAAAGAGACAGGCGTTTTCATTTCTTTCATAATTCATTCTTACCAGTAAGTCTTCTCCTAGATGAAATCTAAATAGACCGATTAAAACCCAATCTGCCACAGTGTCTCATTTTGAAATCCAAATAACACTGTCACTTGAGTTTTCTATTTCCTGAAGCTGAAACCATGGTCTCCTGCCTCTTACTGCCTCACCCCTTCTTTTCAGAGAAGAGTTGGACAAAGGCTGACTCCTGTTTAAATCTCCATTTCTGTGGTATGTTGGGGCTTAGGGCTACTCAGATCTGACTCAGAGGATCCCATCCCATCAGCACATGGGGAACTCCCTCACTCATGGGTATTGCTGCGGGGGGGAAGGGATGTGGTTCCTGTAATGGTCCTTTGGGATCATGGCCAGCTGGTGTAAATTAACTTGTGCCAGGGATCTAGCAGGACCCAGCAGCAGGGAGACCAAAAAAGGCTTCAAGTTACCTTTCCCTGCCCTTTGTACTCCAGTTGCACAGCTATCAGCAGGGCAGGGGAAGGTTGGATTTCAACTCCAAACTTCTGGAAAACCACTTACTGGCTAAACAGGCAGCCCTAACTCTGTCCCAGAGTGGGTCTGGGTTATCAAAACATTATTTTATGTCATATTTTGGGTGAAAATTGAATTTAAAAACCAGTTTGTATTTTTATTTGTCTTTCTCATCTTCACAAAAGGCAGGCACTGTCACTAGAGAATTGCCCTCTCAATCTTCTCACCTACACTTACCCACAGTCATTTAGAATTGGTTCTATTGATGCATCCAGCATCTTTCAACTGTTTACTATCTTCACTATTAATTATTAATTGGGAACCAGTGGTGTGTGAGCCCCTATCACCTGCAAATTCCAGATCTGTCTCCAGAGAAGCCCCATCTGGTTAGCCCCATAAACAAATCTTCAGAAAAAAAACTTTTGGGTGGCTGCTAGTTTAAGGGTGGATTTGTCGAGAGCCCAAGTTACTTAGGAGCCCAGTCCCCACTGACCTATGCTGCTTATTCATTTAAATGCTTTTTTAAATTCCATCCTGAATTCTTATTTTGCAACCTGTCTTCTCTAGGGAAAATGCTTTTGTGTTTAAGGCTGTATATTTGCAGTCTGGATTGTATTCTCAACAATGCCTCAGACTTTGTGTCACCTTGGGCAAGTCACTTAGGACAGATACTTAGGACAGTAAAGGTACTTCGGATCCTAAAGATGCAGATAGGCACTAAGTGGGACTAGGCACTTTTGAAAATCTCTTTAGGTGCCTATCTGCATCTTTAGGATTTGAAGTACCTTTACAAATCTGGTCCCTAAGCTGAGGTTTCCAATGGAGCCTGAGGCAATTAGGCACACAGGTCCCATTGAATTTCAGTGGGATTTGGGTGCCTACTTCCCTTAATTTCTTTTGAAAATTTTCAGCATTAATTTCTCTGTTTCTGTTCCCCATCTATAAAAGGGGATAATGATGCTTCCTTTCATCTGCCCTTGTTTGTCTTCTCTGTTTAGGAGGGTGTACATTCTTTGGGGCAGGCCCTATGTGTTTGACAGCACCTAGCACAATGGGTCCCTATCTTGGTGCTACCGTAGTACAAATATTAAATCTATCAAAGGTATTAATTAGGCATCTCTCACCCTGACATCTGAGTATCAAAGATACCATGCTTCCCACGAAATCCAACTATTCCCAAACCAACTTTAGGGTTGTGCTCAGCTTAAATGTGCATGGTCTTTGGAAGCTTGGCATAGCATTGTTTGAAGGGGAGATTAGTGCCACACAACATTTGGATTATCCTGCTCCCGGCATTAAGGCCAAATTAAAATACAGAACCATGGAAGGTGAGAAACAAAACTGAATGACCACCACGGATGCGTTTAACTTTCCATTTGAGCTGCCCCTGCCTTGGCTTAAGGCTTATCTACTGTTTGTCAAGTTTAAAAAAAAATAAATTAGTCTTGGAGCACATTTCCCCACGTTCCAGTCAAATGTTTTAGCAAAGACTGCTGTTATGAAAAGGTTTTCTAATAAGGAGAATAATGATCTTCAGATTCTGACCTCCTGGCACAGCAGTGAGATTTATCAGAAAGGGCATGTGACTAGTTAAGACACACAGCCCCAGCTTGAAGGAAACAGCTGCTCATTTCATGCTTTAGCACTTGGCAGTTGGACAAGGAAGGGTGATGTTTGTGTTGAATACCTCTGCAGAACCAAGTACAGTAAGTGATTTTCCTTGTTGTTTTTTTAATTGCCAGCGCTTTCCTATTTTCATTTTAGACTTCTTGCAAAAACACTTAAGGGCGAGGCATATTTTGTCACCTCACTGATAAACAGTCATTCGTGTTGAGAATGTCTATATTTTTCTGGACCCTTTGTTAGTAACAACATTGTTCGCTGTTGCAGAAATGAAACGGGTATCTTGTTTTGCCCTAGTTCTAGCAAGAGAAAAGGCTGTTTGTTTACTAGGATGGTGATATGGAAAGGTTGTTTATGGTCCATGTGTTTTCTGTTCTCTGTTGACCTCCAAACAGAACTCTGAAGTGGATTAGGGCACAAAGGGGGAGTACTGTCATTATTATATTTGACTTTACAATATTAATGTTGAAAATCTACAAAGGAATTCCATCAAAACAATGCAATCCAGCTTTAAAGAGTTACTTGTGACTGATGTTACTCTGTGTTGTATGCTGATGAATGAGACTGGATTTTTAGAAAGGAAAAAAATAGAAACAGGCAGATAGATAGATACAGGGAGGAAAGCATAAGATGAGCCAATAAAGGCTTCACTGATTGACAATTCTAGATAATAGACGTGTGCAATCCTGCCAAAAAACAGGGACCACCAAGCCTCCTAAATATCTGTGGCCTTCAGAATCCAATTTATATTTGGATTCTTTAAGTTTCTTTCACTTCCTGATAACTTGTGTCCTAACATTCCAGGATCACTGTGTATTGGTCTGAAATGTGCAAGAAACATAAGTGTTACAATACACACTGTAAAATAGATGAATTTTTACACCACAACCAGCTATTATTTAGGCCTGGGACATAGGAATTGCCATATTGGAACAAATCAATGGGCCATTGAGTCTGGTATCCTCCCAAGAGAGTTGATCTGTACCAGATGCTTCAGAGGAAGGTGAAAAGGGGTGAGTGTGGAGAGCAGTGGAATCTTGTCCAAGATGATGGATATAAAGTCAGAAGGCAATTTCAGAGTTATGTCAAATGCAAACACCAGCTAGCTTTTGAACCTTTATTGTCCTACAAAGATGGGCGGAACAATTATTCTGATGCCAGCTTGCCAACAGGTCCAAAGATTTTGACTTGCAAAGCAGGAAACTATTTATTTAGCTCTGACATCTTTTCTTTTAACCACTTTATGGTGTTGCCAGTTGAATGCCATTGGTTATGATTAGAGCCATGAAGAGTCCAGTGTGTGCAAGATTTTAGTCTTTATTGTATACTTGTGAGGAACATGTTAAATTAACCACATTACGAGGCAAGTTAAAAAAGTTGGATGAAGGATGTTATTTTGAATGCTAAGGTTAAGCCTGAAATCCTCCAGAAAGCATCTCTGTCATATTGAAAGGGTTCGAGCTCTACAGCACCATGAAAAAGACCACAAGGTGGGGAAGGAGAAAATCAGCACATTCTTGCCCAGTGCCCCCAGAAGAGGTAGTAATATACTGGAGTACAACCTCTGCCCTTTCCCTCACCCTATGGTAGAGAGGGGTATTTTGGGAGTGGGAGGTGGTAGGCTGGGATGAGAACTGCTTTCCATATATTATCTCACCACAAACTGGCGGGTATTCTTCACCTATGTGAAAGCTGAAAAAATCAGGGCTGCTTGAAATTCCACCAGTTTCCAAATGTCTTTTTTTTTTTATTGGCTATAACACTAGCACAGACTAAGTGGAGCACAAAGTACGTCAGCCACACCCCATCCTTCTGTTCTCTGGCCCTTCCCCAAACCTGACCCACCCACTATGCCAGGAACAGTGGGAGGCGGGTGGGGGGCTGGCAAAAAGCTGTTATACCTGCTCTGTGCTAGCTGGAGAACCTTCAGACTATCAGAATATTCTGTGGGGCTAATTCTAGCCCCTTTTGGGCTTCTCTGTGCAGTCAGTAGCATAAAGAGTCTGCTCTATAAAACAGACTCTGGCACTGGTGATTATTACATGGTGAAAATGATGTAACTACTCCGTGCCAAGATAATCTGCAGATACCGGAGAGTTATTTCTGAAAAAACAGCAATGAAGTAACTATTTCACTATACTGTAGGCACACAGTTTGTGCCTTTGAAAATCTCCCCACTGTGTATATTTCCTGTTAAGATCATCTAAATTTTGCAGATTTATACAATGAGATTGAAAACAAAACTAAAAGTTCTAAACTATACACACACAGGTAATCAGTGTTGTTTAGCCTTAATCTGTAATGTACCTTTATTTTATTTTTTTTTAATCTTTTCATTATAAATACAACTTAGTGCTCAAGGAAAATGAGTGACTGATAGAACTAGGTACTCAAATCCTCTATCCACAGAACAGAGAAAACATGAGGAATGACAGCCCAAAGTTCTCCATGCTGCTATTTTGTTTCAACCCTTATCTCAAGTTCACTTTGTTGTTTTTTAAGCAATGACCATGTGCTTTGAAGGATGAGAGGGTATTGCAGTCTTCAGACTATTCAGTTCTTGGCCTTTCTGATGAGTTTCTGTGAATGCTACTGTAATTGTGAGGATACTTACTGCTGCTATTCATGAAGTACCGTATGACTGTCGAGCACATTACAGACAATTGGAAGTTAAGATCTGTGCACTAGGGAAGTCTTACCATCAAGGACCTGATTCTGCAAAAACTGAAGTATGCACTCAGCTTTATGCATAGTGGTCCCATTGATTTCATTGAAGTCAATGGGACTACTCTTGTGTAAAGTTGAGCATGTGTTTATTTTTATTATCATAGCAGTGAGGGGACCTCATCCTGGACCAGAACCTCACTATACTAGGTGCAGTTCAAACACCGAATGAAAACATTGTCCCTGCCCACAAAGGGTTTACACTCCAAGTAGAAGACACAACAGATGGATGTAGACAGATGTGGGGGGAAGAACAAGGAAATAACGAGTATTGATTAGCATGACAGGCAGTGGTGTCTACACACTAACAGCCTAACCGTTGTCAAGTCTTTGCATGACCAGGATGTAAAGGCCCAGTCCTCAGATGTGCTGACCACCTGCATCTCCCATTAATTACAAAAGAAATAGAGGCTGCTCAGTACCTCACAGAAGCTGCTCACCACTTGGTAGGATCAAGACCTGACTGACGAACAATCCATGGAGTCTTTTTTTGGTTACATAGTAGTAATTACAGGAATGATATTGGTGCCACTTCGTGGAAAGTGTGTAATTACTTTACACTGGGTTCTACTGAGAGGAGACAGAACAGATTCTGTTAGCAGGATGGCATCCTTGTCCATCTTTAGAAACCATGCACATGCTCCTATCTCACAGAACTTTAGCAGTTTCCTACTATATGATTTTACTATTACTTTTCATGATTAATAGAGTTTAGAAAACATTTTTATGTATTCTTATTAAACTAAAAATCAATATTGAAGGTCAAATACAAATAAGTGGAAATTAAAAATTTGCTTTTACAGATCTCTGGACAAGCATTTGCTGCTTTACAAACTAACCAAACAGCGAATACAGCTTCACCCATCCTTTCACTGAAAATGCTATTGTAAACAGGGCAGCTCCTAGAAAATCCCCAGATAAAGAAAGGAAACTAGATTTGAACATGCTGTGGGGGTTTGCTTGACTTTTTCCCAAAATTGTCTTGATCTGGCTACAAAAAGTTACCCAAGTACCTTTAAAATTAATTGTTCCTCTGCTAGTAAATCTGTATTATGATGTTTTGATTTTTCCACTGTTGAATATAAGTGCTGTATTTTCAAGTTAGCCCTTTATTTTAGACAGCAGTTCATGGCAACGTATTTGGTGAACAGTGCAGTATTTGGTGTCCAGTAGTATAGTGCTAGCTTAGCAAAAATAAATGTTTACAGTATAAGAATTTTTTTTAACTTTTTATAAAAGTTATTTTGAGTGTTCAGTCAATAGCATTTAGGGATTCAGGCAGTTCCAGACCTCAGACCTTGTTACTAATTGCAGCTGTGGCTGTATAATTCTTAAAGATCAGACAGCAATAGTTATAAAACACATATTAAAGGCATGGAAGTCTTAAAACATAATGACCTGATTCTGATCTCATGTACATTCACATAAATCTAGACAAGTCTCTTGAAATTAATGAACGAACTCCAGATTTTTTTCACTGAATTCAAAATCCAGTCTATAGCCTCTACATAGTTTTTTATCTGATTTTAAATTTAGAGAGAAATGAAACTTTAGGAAAGGTTCAAGAAAATCAAGTAAGTGCATTCCTGCTGAACTTCAGGCATGAGTAGGACTTCCATGGGACTGCTTCCATGTGAAAAGTTAAGCATATGTATAAGTGTATTCAGGTTGGGGGTCAGTGTGTGGGAGTGTGGAAATACCCATAGCTCTGAAGTTGGTGGCTCATCAGAAAATACACCTTCCTCTGAGAATTACTCTGATTGTTTTGGTGGACATCTGGTGTCTCACTTCTCTGAAGCACTACTCCCCTTCTACTGTGTTCTCTGACCACATTCAAATAAAAATATTTTGGTTTGACTGTTTCTACACTGTACACGCCCATCTCTGAGCTTTCATTTCTTTTTGGTTAATTATATGGAATTTCACAGCTGAGGGAAGACTGCTCCAAAGTCTGAAGAATCTGCCCAAGTTATTAGTCAGTGTTAAACTCAAGCACCTGAGCTCTTCTGGTCCAGATTTGGTATATTTTTCTATTACAAACTGAAAACAACCACTTTGCCTTAAATAAGCATGAATGGTTCATTGATATTGGTAGTTCAGAAGTCTCTGGTGTACTCTCAGATGTGGATATACCACAAAAGTTGTACTGCTTTAACTATACCAGTATATATGTATATAACTATACCTCAGCCTTTCTCCTTCTAGTGGTGATGCATTTGCTTCCCCCTGAAGCTCCTATAGTAAGAGGTGATGCTTCACTATGTGAAGCACAGACCTAGTAGGGGGGAAGGAGGGTGGGGGAGAGCAAAGAGCATGGCAGCCGGAAGAATGCATGAAATAGCAGCTCCCAGCTAGGTTCTGCCAGAGAAACATGGATTTTTCATTAGCGAGAGAGCTCATCACTTATTGTAAGCAGACAGCTGATTTTCAGTGTTACAGGCCAATGAGCAGACTTTAGTAGTGGAAGTTATATATGCCGAAGTAAAACAGGCATGTATTCTGACATGCAACAAATATTTTCTGTTTTTTCTCATACACTAAATGTAAAAGCAGCATTAAAAATGTGTATCTATGGATAGCTTAGAGGCATGCCAGATGTCTGACTCTGGCGGATAGATTGCTGAACATGTTACTTGCTCTAATGCAGGGGTCTTGAGCTACAGGTTACACTCCGTTCTCTTGCTATTATACCATATTCTTGGCATCCCCCTACATTTTATATAAAGAAATGGCTTTTCCACAGTTAAGAATTCCAGCTCACTAACTCGAATATCAGCGACAGGATGTGTGAGGTTATATCTTGTCTCTGATATCATGGGACCAACATTGATACAGCAACATTGCATATAACTATATCCTCCTGAAACAGCCAGCATTATACATGAGTCTTAGAGATTTGCTCACCATAGTTCATAACTCTCTCATCGCCTCATTAATTTTATCAATCAGCTCCTGAAGGCCAATATTTAACTCCTCTCTGCCCCAAGCCATTGGTGCCAGCTCTCACAACACTTGATGTTTTCCTTAAAGCCTCAGCTGCAGAAGCAAGAGAGTGCTTGAGATCTCAGCTTACTATTTTTTTTTAAATGAAAGTTTCCAGCTCTTAGTTGCAGATAAAAGCTTGGAAACATGACCCAAGTGTGACCTAAAGGCTCAGAAAAAGAACTTTTTTTATTTTTTTAATTCTCATGGTTTTAAGCCAATCTTGTGATTTTGGGGGAAGGGGACTTACTCTTGCTTCTGAAGTGTTTAAGTTGGCCGTACTACATCATAGCCCTCAGAGTAAGGCCATGATCCTGCAGTGACTTTCATACACGCTCAACTTTATGCACATCAGCAGCCCCACTGAATTCAGTGGGATTAATTACATGTGTAAGTGTTTGCGGGATTGGGAACTAGATCATTTAGCTAGCCTTCTAGAATTTGTAGAGGCTTTATCACTATACTGAACTACAATCCTGATCAGAATAACCACTTAACTTCTGGGCTTACTGTACTGCTTATCAGGTGGCTTCCTTAAGAGTCTAATAACCCCCTCAGTTACTAGAGACCTCTTGCTCATTTTAGCACAAACACTCACTCTTACCTGTGAAATTCACAATAGCCTATTTTCTGGAGTAACTACAGTTTCCAGACTTCTTATAAGTCTCTTCTTAGTGTTGTCTTTAAGCCTCACTATTATTTCTCATTCTTAGGAAACATTCCCTCTTTCTATCTTCACCAGTCCTTTTATCCCAATGCTTAGGACGCTTCCTTCAGTGACAACACTTTATTTTAAAACTTGACAATCACCATATCTGATCAAGCCTTAATTATTTTTAAACACCCCAGGAAGAGGCTTTGTGAAAGTTGTTTTCATTTTTTCAACAGCTAATTTATGGCTTACTGGGTCATCTTTTCAAAGGAGCTCAGCTCCCAGGTAGGTACCAAAATAAAGGCAAGATTTTCAAATAAATTCAGAAACCAGAGCTCTTTTGAAACCTGGCTATGTGTCCCAATGGAAACAACTGGAGGCTGAGCGCTTTTCAAAAATCTGTGCTAGAGGGCAGTACAGTTTTGTACTGATTGAACTAATCCAGTTTAGAAACTGATAGGATCGAATCCGCAAAAGAATTTTGGCAATGTGGTGCTGAGCATTATGGTGCCTCGTTTATAGGTACCTAGAAAATCACAGGAACAGCAAACTACTTCCAAAAGCCTGATTTGGGTACCTAGGCTCCCTATACAACGAATGGGGAGAGGCAGACACTGAGAAGGGGATCCACAAATGCCGGAATGCTAGGTGGCTCCCTGCCTAAGAGAAGCCAGGGGGAGATGCTGATGTGTTATGCCCTGCCCCTTTCTCAGAGATAGGTTCCTAAATCCAGGCTGCAGGGAGACACCTAGCTCTGCTGGCAATCCACAAATGGGAACCCCTCTCCTGGCTTAGGGACCTACATAGTTTCTTATAGGAGAGAGTTAGGCTCCTGCCTCAGTCTCCCCCAGTCTCTCCTATTGATGCTGACCTTTGGGGGAGAGAGACACCATCTCTAATCCAGTAATTTGGGCACCCACCTGCGGGGCAGGAGACCATGGGTTCAAATCCTTCCACCCTCTCAAGCAGAGAGGAGAGAATTGAACCTGGGTCTTCCTCCTCCCAGGCTAAAAGTTTTATAAGGTGAGTGGCAGCACCAACTCCTCCCAGCCAGATTTTGAATGGGACCTAAGCTGTATGTGCTCTCTGAGCATGCATACTGGATCGGGCCCCTGGATAAGTTAGGTGGCTGAACACCTGCCTTCCCCCGGGTTGTAAATTGCTCTGGCACTCAGGTGGGAGATGGGCATCTGGGAAGCTTGGAAAGAGACAGCTCAGCATATGTCTAGAGGCAAAAATGTAGGCACCAAGGGAATTTTTACTGTGAGAAATTTAGGCACGAAGTAAGTTTAGGCACCTACAGGATGTGATGGGATCGCAGTGGGGGACTTAAGTGCCAAAAATGGGATTTAGGTGTCAAGTAGCTTCATGGATTCCATGCATAGAATAAAATTGGTGCAGTTGCTACTGTTGACACTGCTATACTGTAAATGTGTCTGAATGGAAGGGAAGTTATTTTGAAAATCTGGCCCTGCTATTGGGTGCTCAATATTTGAAAGTATGGTTGTAACGTCTTTAAAAAAAAAAAATCTAGCCCATGATTTCTAAATCAAACCTTTCCTGTTGTCACAGACTCTAATTCCTCCCACGCTTTAATTTCCTCTTCTAATCTGAGCTCCTTTTTCACCTGGGATTTTCTCTACACAGAATGCAGTCAGGTTTTCACACAATAGTTGAACTGATATATTTCCAAATTACCACTGCAGATACTCTGTCAGGTGACCAAACAAACCTTTCCAAAATTTCTGATTAAAATAATCAATTCAAGAGACACTAATGCTCTCATGCTAAAGAGGAGGGTAAAATCTCTTACCAGTGCCCTTCACCCACATACATGAATTAATTAGGCTGGTCAGGGAGTTATGGTCCAGTCTACAAATGTTTGGGGAGAGCCCGCACAAGCCTGTACAAAGGTGTTAACTACCTCAGATTAATTGGCAATCTGTTTAACTCAGGATTAAAAATTTCTAGTGCAGCCAAATCCTTAGTCGAATATAAAACTCTGGTATGTTACAGGTAGAGTAATTTATATACTGAAGTTGTCACAGAATGACAAAGCTAAAAGAATATTGCAGGCACGAAATCTGCAAAAAATACATATCTCTAATATCCCCCACAGACTTTTTTCAGGAGAAAATAGCTTGGGCTGTAAATATTGTTCTTTTCTCTCCCCTTGTTTTACAGACTTCTAGTGATGTACGTTAGTAAACAAACATTGTGAAAACCAACTGGATAGACCAATGATGCTTTATATTTTCATGAGATCTATTGCCGTATATGTTGTTGTTCTTGTGGAACTGGGCCTGTGTTGGAATAGTTGTTAGTTAAGCGTCTGTTTTAGGAAGGAACCCCTACAAGTCAAGGCAAAGAAGGTCAAATTTCCCATTCTTGTTTGATGTACTGTATGCTTAAGTATTGTTCTCTAGTGAGTGTTTGTAATACGTTGGTTTTTTCCTTCCTGCAGTGGAAAAGGGTTTTCTTCTTTTAAAACACACACACCCCTCCCCTTTTGGGGGTAGTTGTGCTATTCTTTTTGTTTTTAGTCCCTACTCAAATAACCTTGCATTTCATTGTCATAACTCTTCTAATGGGAGGAGGAAAATCTGTTGTAACTAGTAAAGTTTGCAAAATAGGGTTTTAAATCCTTAACAAGTCCACTGTTGTAACCTTCATAATATTATCAGGGTGATATGTATACTGTTTATTAATAATGCTTGCTGTGTGCCAGTAGCTTAGATATATACATTAATTTTTAGCAGTAGGCAGAGGGAAGGAACTGCATTGATGCTGTGTCTTCTAATTCTTTACTCTGTCAACTTGATTTCAGAATGTTATAAATAGCACTGGAAACTTGTCTGTCTTTATGTTATTGTACTGATCAGTTTGTCTCCCATGACACCTGTTGTCAAGGGAATGGGGCTTAATCAGCTGATTCTTATTTGGGAGGAAACAAAACAAAATATGTATCTAAATCTGATCAAACTAACTAATGAAAAAAAAAGTGGGGTGTCTTTTCTGCCTCACCATGAATAATACCATTTCTTCAGGAAAGAATTAATATTTTAAGAACATTTGAAATGTTTGGTTTCAAACAACACCATTTATATACAGTTTTAAAAATATTCTCCCTGCATCATTGTTCAGAAACTGTAAGTCTGCCATTGTTTCACTCCCCTTCCCTAGGGAAGCTTGCACAAAAAATAGACTAGGAAGGAAGGCTCTTCATGTGTTTTGATGTTCAGCGTCTGTGGGCCAGATTTATTAAAAGAATGACTTGTCGAATCCTCCCAATTCTAATTCATACACAGGTTTCTGCCTACTTTCCTGTTGGGCCATTCATGTGTGAATTATGAGCCATCGATGCTTTGTGCAAATGCAAAATCCTGACTTTGCACAAGTGCCAATTTCTGTGGTTGCTGTCCATTGCACACTCAAGTGAATTTGCATGAGTTCCCAGGGTCCCACAGCAGATCTGCCAGATGTCAGGCATTTGGCTTTGATGTCATGTCCCTCTACATGGCCTCTGTAATTTAATGCATAATTTGAAACTCTAGGGGCTCTTTAAAGATTAGCTTTTATTGATTAAGTGGAACACTGCTGCCAGGAAGCAGAGAGGGTACTATGTATCAGTCCTGAAGGGCCGGTCTTTGCTCCCCTCCTGCTTGGGGAAGGAGCATTTGTATGAGAGCCTTTCTCTGTGGTCATCAAAGGTAAAGGATCAAGCATAATAGCTCAGAATAGCTCTTTCTCCTTGCTTGGCTGTTATGACATGTAAGCATCCTTACCCTGTGCCCCCATTTTTTGTACAGCCCCCTTTTTCTCAGGCACCTGCCTTCCTACCCTCTTGGGCTTTGAAAGTCTCTTGCTGTCACCCCCAGTCTAACTGCCTCTTGTGTTGCTTACGCATGGTTAAAGTATTTCTGAACCTGACCTTCGCACGGCACACAGTCACAAGAGAGAAGATGAGTGATGTAACGTTTTATGGTCAGCAGTAGCGAAAGCTATCTTCTTTACAGTAGGAGGCCACAAATGTATCTGAAACTAAATGTGCATTTCAGAGACAGAATTATAGGTGTAATATATATGAAGTAATTGGAGCCAAAAGGAAAAATAGGCACATGATCACCCCTCACCATAGAGATTGTATTTACAAATCATGATGATTGTTTCTGGTTTTACTTCTATTTACTTCTATTTACTTCTATTAAAATATACTCTAGTTCAGCCATTTCTAGAGACCTTAATTATGCAAAAAAACTGTTCTGAATTAGCGTGGCGGTTTGGTGGCCATGAAAAATTTTAAATCAAAATGGGGGTCCTTCTGTTGCTAAAGTTTGAGATCCGCTGAGGTAGACAGTAAAGAAATTAGAAGTGATGAAATGGATAAGACAGAGTCTGGGCCAGAATCACTTTGGTGAAGAAAGCTACTAGAGGCTCCCCGATACAGTGCTTGTGATGTGTTACAGACCACCAGGATCCAGTCTGGATATGGACAGAGACCTCTTTTTGTGTTTTTAATGAAATAAATACTATTAGGAATTGTGTGATTATGGGAGACTTTTTTGAAAAACAAGTTCTGAAAGCAAAAGTAGGTAAGGACAGAGAGGTGAACGGGAATTGGGATAAAATACAACATGGTTTTACAAAAGGTAGATCGTGCCAGACCAACCTGATCTCTTTTGAGAACATAACTGACTTTTTAGACCAAACTTTTTGGCAAACTTTTTGGCCCGAGGGCCACATCAGGGTTGCAAAACTATATGGAGGGCCTGACCCTGACCGCCCCCCCCCCCAAACCTCCACACCATCCAACTGTCCCCTGCTCCCTGACTGCCGGAACCCCCCGTTCCCCGCCCCCTTACCGTGCTGGAGCCAGCCATGCCGCCACGCTGCCCGGCAAGAGCAGCGAGCCAGAGCGCTGGCGGTGCAGCACGCTCAGGCTGCGGGGGAGGGAGGACAGCGGGGGAGGGGCCGGGGCCTAGCCTCCCCAGCTGGAGCTCAGGGGCCGGGCAGGATTGTCCTGCAGGCCAGATGTGGCCCGTGGGCCATAGTTTGCCCACCTCTGTTTTAGACAAAGGAAGTGCAGTAGATCTAATCTACCTGGATTTCAGTAGGGCATTTGATACAGTTCCATGTGGGGAATTGGAGAAGATGGGGATTAATATGAGACTTGAAAGGTGGATAAGGAAATGGTTAAAGGGGCGAGTACAATGGGTCCTACTGAAAAGTGAACTGTTATGCTGGAGGGAGGTTACTAGTGGAATTCCTCAGGTATCAGTCTTGGGATCAATCTTAACATTTTTATTACTGACTTTGGTGCACAAACTGAGTGTAAGTAATAAAATTTGCAGATGACACAAAGTTGGGAGGTATAGCCAATACGGAGGAGGACCAGAATTTCATACAAGAAGATCTGGACAACCTTTTAAACTGGAGTAATAAAAATGGGATTAAATTTAATAGTGCACAGTGCAAGGTCATGCATTTAGGGACTAACAACAAGAATTTTTGCTATAGGCTGGGCACTTATCAGTTGGAGGTTTCAGATCTTGGTATATTGGTTGATCACAGGATGACTATGAGATGCCAGTGTGATGCGGCCATGAGAAAGGCTAATGCAGTCCTAGGATGTATCAGGTGAGGTATTTCCAGTAGAGACAGGGAAGTGTTAGTACCATTATACAGAGCACTGATGCAACCTCATCTGGACTACCGTGTGAAATTCTGGTCTCCCATGTTTATGAAAGATTAATTCAAACAGGAACAGGTGCAGAGAAGGGCTGTTACAATGATCCAAGGAATGGAAAACCTACCTTAAAGAACTTGGCTTGTTTAGCCTAACCAAACCAAGGTTGAGAGGAGATATGATTGCTCTCTATAAATATATGGATAAATACCAGGGAGGGAGAGGAGCTATGCGCCAATGTGGACACAAAAACAAATGGATATAAACTGGCCATCAAAAGTTTAGGCTTGAAATTAGGCAAAGGGTTGTAACCATCAGAAGAGTGATGTTCTGGAACAGCCTGCCAAGAGGAGCAGTGAGGGCAAAAACCCTAACTGGCTTCAAGGCTGAGCTTGATAAGTTTATGGAGGGAATGGTATGATGGAACTGCCTACAATGGCATGTGGCCCATCGGCAACTGCCAATAGCAAAAATCCCCAGTGCTGGAGATGGAACTCTAGGTAGGGAGGGCTCTGAGTTACTACAGGTAATTCTTTCCCAGGTATCTGCCTGATGCGTCTTGCCCACATGCTCAGAGTCTAACTGGTCGACATATTTGGTTCTAAACCAGTTTTGGGTAGGGGAGCTCAAAGGGGCAGAGGGAATCCTTTGTCCAGAACCCTAAGCTGTGGAGCAGCTCTGCAGTTGCTTATGCAGCCTGTTGGATACAGTAGCATCTCTTGTTAGAGGACTTGGCAGTACTGACCAGTCCTGGATCAATTAGCCACATCACTGTCCTCCTCCCTGTGAACGCTACCATGGAGCACTGTGGTGTGCAAAGTTCCCCCTGCATGGCTTCTCTGAACCCTACCCTCCCCATGCTGCTAAAAGATGGAGGTTCCACTGTGTTTACGGCCTTCTGCAGTCCTTCCTTGTTCCAAACTAGGTTTTGGTCCTAGTACAGTACAGTACTGTATTTGGTACAGTATTGCTGGATCAGAGTTCACTATAAAAGATTCCACAGTATCTGGTTTCACTTACAACAAGGTCTTTTGGACATAGGTATTCCCTTGTTCAGTGAATGCAATAAATGTTGAACAAAGCTCTGCAGCATCTGAACTGGGCCTATACCATTTTTAATAACTTTGGAGGATGTCAATGATTTCAGTTGTGGTTAGTGAGGCTAATATGATCAATTCTTAAACACTCTGTGGAGGAGTTTCAATACTTTGCTAATGCAAGCAATTTGAAGTAAAAATATAGTTATCTACATTGTAATAAGTAAAAGTACTGACCACTTACATGTAAACTTAAAGGCTTGTGAAAAGCTCTCTAGTGGAGAGGGAAAACATCTAGAACAATGACTTGCCCATCCTACTGCCTGTATTAACTGTGGTCCAAACAGATGGCTTATTTGCCCTTTCCCACCATGAATTTAAAGGTACAGCATTTACCTTGCCCATGTGCTCTTCCCTCTTCTTATTTATTTATTAGTAGTCATGTTTGTTTACAATAGTGCCTAGGAACCAATCAAGAATTGGGACCCCATTGTGCGAGTGCTGTACACAGAGCCGTAGACAGTCCCTCTCCTGAAGAGTTTACAATTTAAATAGACATGACAGATATAGAGGAAAAGAGTAAAAATATAGAGGATATTCTATAGGCAACTTCTCTTCAGATTTTTAATTTCTTCTGAGCTCTCTTGTGCTTTCTGCTGCTATTAAATTTCCCTGTTCTGCTGCTTGCACTCAGCTTTTTGTCTTTCCCTTGAGCAATCATGTGGCTGAAGTTCCTGTTAATAAGAGTATACCTTTTCTTTTAGAAAATGGTTTACTGGGAAAAAAAACAAACAAAGAATGCCTTAACCTTGTAAAGAATGTCTCCTTCATATTTCCTCCCTGAAGTTTATGGGTGAACCAAGAACCACTGAGGTGCTTGAATGTCAGAGCTGGAATGTTCATCTGTGTCTCTGTCACTAGGCAGAAGAAAAATAGGCTACTTTACTTCATTTGCAGGGAAAATTCTGCACATACAATTGTGCCAGTTTAAGTAAGGGGGTAGTTTAAATGTAACTTTTTGTGTCTAGACATTCTGAAATCTATTTAAACCTGTCCTATTGGTTTAGTGCATCTCTAACCAATATAACCAGTTTTAAACCAATATGAGTGCCCTCATAGGGGGTTTGCACTGGTTTGACTAAATCAAATTTTAAACTAATTTAAGGTAAACAGCTATAACTTGTGTATGTAGACCACCTCTTAGTAGCCTCTTGCAGTGAAGATGTCTTTTGATTTTACTACTGACAACAGTAGCCATGACTTAAGTTGTTAAAGTTTAAATGTACATTGTGTTCACAACATGTAATGTTTTTGTTTGTTTGTGCTAGCACTTATGAGAGTGATTCAACAAGTATGAAAAAGATCACCTGTTGTACTGGCAATATACTCTGTTTCTAAAAAGAACTCTGTCACAGCATTTATCTCAAGAGCTCGCTACCTGTACGTTCATTTAAACAGAACTAGCCAGACCATAACACCACCATATAAATAACTTCCAATAATATTACAATCACAGAACAGAATATTTAGCTGTGCCACAAAAATATTAGAGATAATGCAAACTGATTAGTTTCTGCATATGTGGGACTTCAACTTCCTGCATATGTGGGATCAAGGATAGATAACTTAATTCATTATGACTTCCTACCAATCCCTATGTCGCCATAGACCTTTCTCCCTTCCCAGAAACAGCACTTCTGAATAGCAACATCTATCCAGAAAGGTGATGTGTCAACAGACAAACATAACATATTTTACACTATGACTCAGTCCCCAGAAATATTAGTATTGTGTCCCAAGTTACAAGTAGCACCTTAAAACAAAGCACTGAGAATTGGTAGTGAGGTACATAACTATGTCAATTGTATCTATGCTGTCTGAGTGTCTAGTATGCTGGCTGAGTGTTCACTCAGCTCCAGCTAAGCTCTTAAGATCCTGTCCCAGTAAACACTGGGTGCACTGTAAAATTTGGAGTAAATTATCTCCTTTGAAACAAACTTGTTAAGAATTTAGAGGGGACAGCCCCAGAGAATTACAGTAAGGTTATTTACAAGGTGTTGCTACCTGTGTCCGATGGACAGTTATTAATTACTTTTTTATTATCTTCTTCTAAACCTATGATTAACCAGCTATGACTTTTATTGCATTTCTATGATAAGACCAAAAAAAAACAACCCGTCATGGGATAAGCTAGCCTTGCTGAGTAACAATATAATCTTATTGGAGTTGCCTTTGTCTGTACTCCCCTACCCTTACTGTAACTGCTGTTTCATTACCCCGTCTCCTTGTGTCATTTCAGAACTAAATTGGGAAGATGCTTGGGGCAGGGATTTTGTCTCTCATCTGTATTTGGAACCTCCTAGCACACTCTCTGATGCAATTAAAATATTGCCATTTCATCTTGCCAGTGAGGAAAAAGTTGTTTTTAAAAATACTCATTGGCAAAACTCCTCTCTGATTTTGCTCCCTATGAACTGAAAGACTGCAATCCAGAACATATTATATTTTCACGCCGCTAAAAGTTAAGGTTGCACATTACCCACAGTGTCCTCTCAAACTCTTAAGAGGTGCCTGCACTCTTCCAGGTGTCTTTCATTTCTCAAAAGAACGCTAAGGATCAAAATTTGAAGGGTAAAACTTACTAGCTCTCCATGAAGGAGTAATAGGCATCAATGTGTGTCTAGAATCTAGGCCAATTTCCTTTGTAGGCAATTATGTTAAAAAGTTTGTAAAGATGTTGTTCTATGATATTCCTGTGTTAGCGGGCAGGGTCACATGGTAAGCATTAATGCTGTTACCAGAACCATAACTCTACATTTCCAGCCTTTCTGTTGTTTTGAAATACACTCAAATGAGGTTCCATTTAAGATTTTATATTTGTAACTCGAATTCTCGCTCAATGAAGATTTTTTTTGTTTGTTCTGGGAATGATACATATAGCTTGGAACAGAGCATGAGCTTTATGAATGTAATATGTTGCTTTCCAAATAAGTACCCTAAAAATTCACACCACGTACTATGTCTGATGACCTGATTGCATTCCTCCTGAATCTCTACCTTCTCTTGTCCTGTCCCTTTAATTTTTTTTAACCTTTTGGAAAGTCTGTCTAGGTAACACTTTGGGTTACATAAAAATAATTATGCTTCCAGTCCCTGCCCAAATACTGGGACTGAGCACCTTCAACTTCCGTTTGAAGCCAATGGTAACTGAAAATACTTAGCACTTGACACCTTACAGGGTCACGCCTGGGAATGTGGAATTTCCATTAGAAGTCTATGAATCTTGAATGTTTGTAATTATATAGCACTGAGTATTCTTGTTGCTGTTTAGCACTGGGCATTGTTACCACAAAACTATCTTTAATTGTGGGATAGCACTTTGATACCATGGTGATAGGAAATCTTTCAATAATGTAGCAATATTATTTAATCTGAGGTTTCTACATAATACAAATGGTGATAATGAATAGGAAGGGTGATCTAATTGTTAGGGCACTGGACTGGAACTCAAGACTGGGGTTCAGTTCTTGGCTCAGCCACAGACATGTACCTTGTCCAAGTCGCTTAGTCTACCATGTTCTTCGTCTGTAAAAATGGAAACTATTTATCTCATAGGTGTTGTAAGGATAAAAATTCATTACTGAATGTGAGGAGCTTAGATACTGTGATGATGAGGGCATATAAGTAGATGCCATAGTAGAAAAACCTCAGTGAAATTAACATGGGGACATTAGCTATTGCTGTTTCACACTCTCAATAGCATAATTGAATTTTTTTTTAATTAGCTGTGTCATCTTGGGCTATTACAATGTAAAGCAGCACTAACCAACTGAAAAGCAGGACTGAATCGCTTGCTTTCCTACAGTTCTACGAGGCAAATATTACTCACCTCAAGAAATGTGCCTTGATTACTTTTGTGATTTTAAAGAAGTGACTGAAGCAGTATTTTAAAGTGCAGTAACTTACCTTTGTAAAAGATTTGTTTAGGAGTGGGGGAGTTGGTAGGGGTGGGAATAAATGTCAACTGAGGTTTAAAACTGTTGAGTACTTGATCCTGTGGAAAATTAAGCCACTTATTTAGGTACCTAGATAGGGATATAACAGCCTAACTTTAGGCGCCCCTTATATTTTTGAAAATCTTCGCCTTATATTTTCCTTTTAAGACCTTTACTGTAACATAACTGCATGGTGAATTCAACAGCCTCATTCCTAGTGAATTCTTAGCAGTACCTTCTGCCATTTCTGTGAAGTGAGAGTTATTTTATAATAATGTGGTGAAGGGGTTTATGTGGGGAAGATCGGGGATAGCCTGTTTGGTGGGGTAGTTTGGTAAAAAGGGTGTTGGAAGGATACTGTCCCTAGGGAGGCAGAGTTAAGGGTGTGGTCTATGTCATATCTGATAGTTGCCATAAAGTGTACAACTATGGGTGGAGTACAGAATATATCCTGTTCAGTGAATTACCTGACAAAACGTCAAAAAGTTAGGTAATATGTAGCATCCTTTAAAAAGAAACTTGTCAGAATTCCAGCAATGTTTAGATTCTGAAAAGTGGCTGGATATGCTACATATTGTTCGCTACATGTCTGTATTTAAAAGAAACTTATGTAAGTAGAACAAGTTGAGATTTGAAATACAGGTTGACAAGAAATTCTATGGAGAATCTATATACCATTTAATACTCCCTTCTGCTCTCTAATTGTAGACTTTTTAAAAGGCTGACTAGATAGATTTGTAGAAATTTGGAATCTGCCATCTATAATAAAATGTGCAATCCTTAAAATAAATGCATTTTAGTAGGTGTTGAAAGTGCTACTCCAGGGTCTTGTAAATTGTTAGGAGAGATTTACAAAGAACAGTTAGGAGCCCAACTCTGACTGACTGTCAAAGGGAACTGGACACCTTTTCCCCCTTTGTGCCTTTGAAAATCTCCCTCATATACATTAGTGTATGCTCTGTAGAATGTGCCTGTAAACTTAATTATTAATCATTTTGTGGGTTTCTGATCAATAAATGCATTACCTTAAAAATCTATTATTAAACAGTAATACTAGATAAAACAATTTTTGTTATAATCTGTTCTGTTTTACACATAACTGAAGTACTAACAAAATGTGGGTTATCAAGCATAAAGAAAATAAAATGGGCTGTAAAAGAGTGCATCAATTATATGACATGTGCCTTAGTATAACCTCTGTTTTCCAACATCACTACATATTTCTTTTGGACTAGTGGACAAAAATTGAACAATATATTTTAAAATAAAAGTTGGAATGAACTAAAAATGCATGGCGATCTTTGATGTATACTCTATGTTGTTTCAGAGTAGCAGCCGTGTTAGTCTGTATTCGCAAAAAGAAAAGGAGTACTTGTGGCACCTTAGAGACTGAAGTGAGCTGTAGCTCATGAAAGCTTATGCTCAAATAAATTTGTTAGTCTCTAAGGTGCCACAAGTACTCCTTTTCTTTTTACTCTATGTTGTGTGAGGGGAAAAAAATCAGTCCACAAAAGGATGCGCTAAACTGTAAACATTCTGTCTTCATAATGCAGCATTACAGTCCTATTGTGGTCATTTCCTTTGCTTTCTTTCTCCAGATTTTCCATGAAGCCTAGCTAAATACGCAACCAGCAATACATTGATAAGGCCCGTGTAGCTGTGGAGATATTCTTCTACGCGGTGAAAATGACTCTAATTTTTTGACAACGATTAAAGGACAATGGGGTCAAATACACTTGGGAAGGCTGCAACATTAGATGAACTTTTAAACACTTGCATTGAAATGTTTGGTATGATTCTTCAATCTTTTGTTTCATTGCTTGCTGTTCTTGAAATTCAACTACTATTATAAGCTCACCCAGGCTATTATCTTTTTCAGCTGATCGTTCGTTTGGCAAACAAATTCCTCTTGCTGTGAAATTTTCCATGCTTGTCTCTTAGCCCAGAGGAAAACTTTTGTCTTGAAAAGTTTGAAGAAAATTCTTTCATCTGTCTAAGTGAGGGGGCGGGAGAGTCTCTCTCCTGTCCTGATGGGTTCAAATTGTGTATTTTTAATAATATACATTACATAATACCAAAAAAGTTAATACATTTAACACAAGACAGATTGATAGAATGATTTAAACGTGTGGGTCTGTATTAAGATTAGATAACTGTACAGTTGGATTGTTTTATGAATTTGCCTCTGATTTTTTACAAAAGAAATAGGAATATATTTCTAGATACACTGATTTATTTATTTTTTTGTTTTGCTGTGTTGTTTACACTGGATCTTTTTCAATCTAGTGCTACTTCTGGAAGCTTTCCCCATGCATTGTGTAGAAATATGATTGCAGGTTCTCATTTTAATCAACCATTACCTATAGAACTTTCTATCATTTATGTGAGCCTGTTGCTAAGCATATAATTTACATACTTGGATGCTCTTATAGATTGTCATATATAGAAATGAATTCTAATCCTCTGAAAAAACAAAACAATGACCCCACATCTCAGGTTAGGAGCAATTATATTAACTCACAAATTGCTAGTTATAGTAAGAAAACAAATAATCATATTAGGACCTTTCATTTTATGGAACATGAATATACACCACCTCTTTCCACTTTAAAAGGTACTAGGCCTTAAGTGCTTTGATGAATCGAGGCCTTAATCAAAATGATTTTATTTAAAGACCATGTGACCACTTGGTTTGAATAAGGTTATAATTTGATTTCATTTTGGAGAGAGAGAGCTTTTCACTGTCAGAGATGAAATCACTAAGGACCAGTTACTGCACCTGAATCTAAACAGACACACCACTGCATCCATGCACATCCAATTGCCAATTCTGGCCCTAAAATGGTGCAAATCCCATATAGGGCATACTTAACCAGAGATAGCAGAGGCCATCTACATTTTACATATTGGAATTATCATTCCTCCTTCCCTTTTCCCCCAAATACATACATACACTTCTCTTTTGAGTACTGAAGTCCATCATATGTGTGTGTGGTTCCCTTTCCTCTTTGTCCTGATTTACTCTGTTTTTCCAGTTATAGAGAATATTTAATGAAGAACTATTCTCCACTCCCCAGCTAGCCCCTCCCAATACATACACCTTTGAGTGTGACATTTGGTTGTCATGGTCAGTTTTTATCAATGAATGACAAGATAAAGTGATCATCAGAAAATTCAAAATTAGGTACATCCAACTGAACTTCTAATTATAGTGTTTTACTAATCTAGAATTCTGGGGTTTGGGTGCATTTTAGGTAATGGGTTATAATCAGTTGGTATCAATTTTCTCTTGTTCAAAGCTTTTTTAAAAAAAATTCCACTTGGAGTTTGAAGAAGTTACTCATGTTGAAACAGCAACATTGCTATTTTGCCACTTTTTAAGTAATATTTAATAAAGGTTTTGGGGAAGGAAGGTAATATATATTTTCTTTCATTTTACACTGTTATTTAATAATTGATGTGCTACAACCATTGTAATTTCCTGACTCTCACTGCTAGAGGAGCATTTTACTTGTTATGTTTCTGTTCTGAAGATATTTTAATTAATAATGCACTAGATATATTTTCATTTTGAATATTAATACATCTGACTTCCCTTAAGAGAGGTAATAGATCATGGATATCTGGAAACTGGATGATCTCTGCCCTTGAATAATGCATGTCATTTAACTTAAAATGGTGTCTCTATTTTACAGATAATAAAGGACATTTGGGCACCAGTCATTTGCCAAGAATGGTTCTTTTAATGCACCGGTGGTATCTGCCTTCCACAGAACTGGTTGGCAAACTTCTCTCCATATATCCTTTCAAAGATCCATATAGCCCTAGCATTAGCACTTTGGAAGACAAACTGTGATAACATGTAAAATCTGTGCATTAAACAGTAGTATTGGAGTGCCATCAGCATATAAGGCTCTTCATCAATTTATGGGTCTGGTCCAATGCCCATTGAAATCCTTTCAACTGATTACAATAGACTTTGGATCCGGTCTTTTATGAGCCTGCTGCAGTGTACTTTGAATTAGCTTTTGAGATGTACAAAAATATTTAAGGACACAGAGATACAAATGGAAGTTGGGCACTTAACTCCCGTTGACTTTCTATGGGAGTTGCTTGCCTGGCACTTGTGCCTTTGAAAATCTCCTCTGTAATCATTCAATATCTACTGATATCCTTGATTAGCCTGTACTGGTGGGAAATTATTTGTCCAGCAGAATATTCAGAAATAGTGTGTATTAGATGCATGTTTTTGCTAAGACAAATGGCAAATTGCTGAATTGGAAATAGTGTCTGTATTTTTCAGTGAGTTATCTCATCTCAAGGTATAGCACATTTTAATTTGGAGGAATAACATACAAAAAATACTCTATCCTGTACAAAAGTGAAAACTCTCTAAACAAACAAGACTGCTGCAGAGTAAAAAAAAAAGTTACTGAAACCATGATTATGAAGCTTATTCTTTAACTAATCTACCTATAGAGATGCCAGTGGCGAAAAATGCAGTGAATTCCGCTTAAAAATCTGCTGTTTCATGAGGTAAAAATGCTGATTTTTTTTCACTGGGATTTGGTTTTTATAACTCTGAATAGTCAATTTTTACAAATAATAAAAAATCCTAAACCAAGTCAGTCTACCTCTACTAATGCTTTCTCTTGGACTAGTTTACAAACATGGGGTTGGGGGAAAATCCTATTCAGAGCACAGTTATTCAACTAGGGTTATTCAGGTTTTTGAACACTTACACTGTATCAAGCTAAAGAGCTTACTGAAAACTCATGCTACAGTTTGACTGGTATTTGTTCTTTGAGGTTTAACACTCAGACTAGATTGGCACAGCATGCAAAGCTGGGGGGAGGGGTACGTCATAGTGTAATCTAGAGTAGTATAGAAAGATTGTCCCTGGATTGTTCACTTCAGTTCATGTGACCCCTAGATAATTCAAACCAAGGGTATGTCTTTGCAAAGCAAACAAACAAAAATGTGCGTTAACACAAATTAAAATAGCAATGAAGACAAGGCAACTTGACTTTTAACTTGGGTTAGCTGCTCAAGTTCAACACCCAGCTTCCTTATAGGCTTTAACTTGAGCTATTAACCTGAGTTAAAAGTCAAGTTGCCTTGTCTTCACTGCTATTTTAATGTGAATTAGCTAACCCATGTTAACATGCTTATTTGCAATGAAATATACCCTAAGAGAAGATGCTTTAGCAACTTCAGTGATGCCCCAAGTATCTGGTATATAGGATCAGGAGAATGTATGGCAGGTGCTGCCTTGTCAAATTGGTAAAATTTTCTGACATCTTTACCTGAATATTGATCTAGTAAGGCCACCTCTGAACGGAACTGTTTAGTTTGGGTTTTTCTTTTTTCTTTTTTCAGTACAAGGTAAGGTGTGAATTTAAACAGATAGAGCTATGCTGGTTAACACCACCCTCCTGTAGCCCATCCCAATGTGGATGCTTGTGCTCCAGCATGAGGAGCTTTTTTCGGTGTAGCTTATCTTGCTTGGGAAGGCGTTAAGCTAAAGCCAAAAAAAACCCACTTATACTGGAACAAAAGTGTCCTCATGGAGTATTATACTGGCATAACTATACCTGTCTAAATTCACACTTCGGGAAAGCTTTTTCAGTATCAACCATATAGGCAAGGCCTTACACCTAAATGTAGAGTATATTTTGAAAGGTGCAAATGTCACTTAGGTGCCTAACTCCCATTAAAATGCACCTCAGAAGAATCCCACTGTGTTCCACTGAAGGGAATGTGCTAACTTGGGGAAAGTATGCAATAAGAGGCTTTTGCATATGTTTCGTTGTCTTCTGTTGGATGAAGCATGTCAGAATTTGTCAAGCATACTTGTTCAGTTACTGGAAGCAGTGGTGGGACTGCTGTTTACCACATTTGTGACTTTGGATCACCAATGATTTCTTCTGAGTGCCATGTGAATGGTGGCTGAGTAATCATGGCATGCATCTGTGCACTCACAGAATGTTATGTCTGGATCTTTGGATAACCTTTCTCCCATAATTTCAGGTACTGGATTTTGGAATTTCCAGCAGAATTTAACTTGGATCTTGGTTTGATTCGTCTGACTGAGGAGTTCCGGGAAGTAGCCAGCCAGCTTGGTTATGAGGAACACGTCCACCTTATTGACATCTCCAGCATGTAAGAATATCATTTGTCAGGTTCCACAGGCACCTTTCTTTCCATATTTTGTAACACCAGAGCCCTTACTCTGTACAGAATGCACTATGTGATATTGAGGATCCCATTTTGGTTTAAAGGGATGGTATAGTGAGCACTAGGAAGTAATTCTCAAAAAGATGATGATCTCTCCGAAACTGAAATAAAGTTCTAAAACACTAAATACCATTTGGGATAATATAGACTGGCAAGTGTCACATATATTGAATTGTAGTGAAGAAGAATTGCTGTATTTTTATATAAATATGAATATACACTGTTCCTGGTTCTATATGTTGCAAAGCTCATGCCAGATATGTAAAGAATACTATGTTTCTTTTGCAAGAAATTTTCACATTTGAGATTTCATTCTAATTTGGAACAAAAACAAAGTTAAAATCTTGGCATTTCCCACAAAACAGAAATTCCAGTTCCTCACTAGTTCTAGGATTTAGCTACCTAACTCCCATGGATATCCAAAAGTTAGGAGGCTTAGTCCTAGTGCTTTGTTTTTGAAAAGGGGTTCCTAAATGTCTACATCGTACTAGAATAAAATAATAGCATTTCAATGGTGCATCTCTACAGCAGCCAAATATAAAGGATGGGCCTGTGGAGGAACAACAAAACACATACATGCAAACAAAAGTTCAGTAAAGTGAGTATATGTGAAGCTCAGTTGTATGTCAGCAGAGCAAAGTACTCTCCTAGCTGTCATATGTAGTTCACGGATGCCCTTTCTTCTTTTTTTCCATTTTTCAGGGCTTGTAGTCTTCCAGATATAAACAAAACAAAAACACACCACACATGTGACATTATCCAATTTTTGGTCTGAATTTGATCTTAGATGAAATGTAGCCATTAGGTCCTATTGAATTAGGTCATACAGTGTAACACAGAATAAAGAATTGTTCTTGAGTGCCAGATATATAGCTCTACTGCTGTATATCAGTTCAGACAGTACCTATTAAGTTCATATAATCTATTGCAAACTGGAAGAGATCTTTCTATTCTGAATGTTCACAATATGCTGGATGTCATAGTTCAGGGAACTCTTGATCAGTTTCTTGGTTAACTTTATTCTGTACGCCCAGATTACAGTTCACATGAGTTTTTTGCATGGACAGGATCTGCTGATTGTACCTCTTTTCTGTTGCAGTCCCTCCTATGACTGGATGAGAAGAGTCACACAGAGGAAAAAAACTTCCAAGAAGGGAAAAGCCTGCCTGTTGTTTGACCACCTGGAACCCGTTGAATTAGCTGAACACCTCACTTTTCTGGAGCATAAATCTTTTAGAAGGATTGCTGTAAGAAGCCTACAACTTCTTGTTTCACTCAGTTATAATCTGACCAGAGCTATATGCTTAAACTGAGAGAGTTTTCCAGCTTTAACATTTATAACACTTTTATGTTGTACCCCATTTAATTGTAGCAAATATTTATAACACCTGGGAGGATGAATCAAGTGGGGTCCCGCAGGTTTCTGTCCTGTGTCCAGTACTGTTCAATATTTTCATTAACAACATGGATGATGGAATGAAAAATATGTTTATAAAGTTTGCGGGTGATGCTAAAACGGGAGGGATTGCAAACACTTTGGACAGGATCAGAATTAAAAATTACCTTGATTGGACAACTGGTCTGAAATCAATACGATGAAATTCAATAAAAACAAGTGCCAAGTACTGCAATTATGAAATACACAATGGGAAATAACGGGCTAGGCAGCAGTACTGCAGAAAAGGATCTGGGGGTTAAAGTGGATCACAAATGGAAACTGAACCAGCCATATCATGTTGTTGCGAAAAAGGAAAATGTCCATTCTGGGATGTATTAACAGGAGTGTCATATGTAAAACACAGGAGGTAATCATTCCACTCTATTTGGCAATGCTGTAAGGCCTCAGCTGGAGTATTGAATATGGTTTGGGACACCACACTTTCAGAAAGATGTGAACAAATTGGAGAGAGCCCAATGGAGGGCAACAAAAGTAAGAAGTTTAGAAAACATGCCCTTAAGGAAAGGTTGAAAGTATTGGCCATTGTGATCATCTAGCCTGACCTTCTATATAACACAGGCCGTAGAAGTTCCCCAAAATCATTCCTAGAGCATAGCTTTTAGAGAAACATCCAATCTGGATTTAAAAATTGTGTGTGATGGAGAATCTACCACAATCCTTGGGGAGAGTAATTAACCATTGGAACTATTTACCCTTAAAAATTTATGCTTATTTCCAGTCTGAATTTTTCTGGCTTCAACTTCCAGCCATTGGATCATGTTGTTATCCTTTCTCTGCTAGATTGATGAGCCCATTATTAAATATTTGTTCTCGATATAGATACTTATAGACTGTTATTAAGTCACCCCTTGACCACCTTTGTTAGACTTGAAATTCTCAATATATTTAGTTTATCTCTGCAAGGCATGTTTTCTAATCCTTTAATCATTCTCATGGTGTTTCTCTGAACCCTCTCCATTTTATCAACATACTTCTTGAATTGTGGGTACCAGAACTGGATACAGTATTCCAGCAGTGGTAGTACCAGTGCCAAATACACAGGTAAAAATAACCTCTCTACTTCTACTTAAGATTCCACTCTTTATGCATCCCAGGATCGCATTAGCTCTTTTGGCCAGAGTCACACTGGGAGCTCATGTTCATCTGATTTATCTACCATAGGGTTGCCAAATTCGGTTGGACGAATTCCGGGAGATTTCATCACATGACATAATCTTTAATTAAAGATTGATCTTTAATTCCTGGAGACTCCAGGATAATCCTGGAGGGTTGGCAACCCTAATCCACCATGACCCCCAAATCATTTTCAGAGTCACTGCTTCCCAGGATAGAGTCCTGCATCCGTAAGTATGGCCTACATTCTTTGTTCCTAGACATATACGTTTACATTTAGTCATATTAAAAAGCATATTGTTTGCTTGCACCCAGTTTGCCAAGTGATCCAGATTGCTCTGAATCAGTGACCTTAATTATTTACCATTCCCCCACTGTTCAGAGAAGAGACAGCTGCAGGGGGACATACATTCTTCAAATATGTAAAATGTTATGCAGAGGATGACGATTACTTCTTGTTCTACCCTCAGTAGACATCGAGAACAAGCAATCAGCCTAGTTTGCAGCAAGGGAGGTTGTGGAATTGCCATCCAAGAAGGTTTTTAAGAACAGGTTAGACTAACACCAGTCAGGGATGGTCTAGGAGTACTTAATTCTGCCTTACTGTGGGAGCGGGGACTATATGACCTCTTGAGGTTCTTTCTTGGTCCTACACTTGCGTGATTCTAGTATCACATCCCATCATTCATAATACTGTAGCAAAGGTTGGATCAATACTTCCATTATATTTTCATGAGTTATAACTTTTACCATAAAAAATTAATCCTCTGCAGTAATTCTGAGTGAGGGCTACAACCATGAGCAAGGATTTGTTTTGACCAAACTTAAAATAACAAATCAGTGCCTTTTGTTTCTTGGGGAAATATTTAACTAGTGATCAGCAACCCTCAAAGGCTTTGTTTCAGATGGAGCCTGGAGCTCATCTGACCCCCCCACTCCCAACCTCCTCACCTTCTGAAACACTATTCTTTCATTCTCCTGGCTTCATTTCCCTCTCCCTGATTCCCTGGAGATCCTCCTATCCTCTCAACTCCCTTTTCTTTGCATTGTCAATAGGCTTCTGCCTTAGCTATTGCATTATGGGAATAATTCCATTCTGATGCTCATCCTTACACATAGTTACTAGCTGATTTCAATTTTGCCGGTTCCAGTGTTTCCCCCAGAATTTGTAGTTCTCCCTACTCTCCCACCTCTGAATTCAGAGAAACCTCAGAATTTATGTGCTGAAGGGAGTGGCTTCTCTCCACCACCCACCCAAGTTCTCAATTGCTGAGAAGAGGAGAAAAAGAGTCAACACTCCCTATTTTGGGGACAGCTGTTCATTATCTTGATATAAACAAGATAAAAGGTATCCAGCTATTATGGTGATTAGTGATTCATAAATGTGCTTATCCACCGGGTGACTTGATTTTTGCTCCATGATGCATAAGAGAGGTGAAGAAAGGGGCCATTGTTAAGACTTCTTAGTTCTTAAAACATATTGCAAATTTCCTTCTCTTTTAGTTCTTGATTTATGGACTGCAATGTTTATGGATAACTTTCCAGCATTGTACTCTTAAAGGGAAACTGTTGCGGTTGGTAGGCCCTAAATTTGATCCCTACATTTGCTCTAATTCCTCCACCACACAAAACAAAATCTTGGATCCCAAATGCTTAAACTAGTAATGTAAGCATAAGTGTGCTACGTTGGCAGAGCAGCTGTTGTATTGGTCTCTATCAGCTCACTCTGCAGATCTTGCTAATATGTAGTATTTTACTAAATTGCAAAAACTGATTAAACCCTACAGCAAGATGATATTGTTCCCAAGGAGCTAGGCAAGATGGCACTAAGGAGGTCTTGTGCTGAAAGACAGTAATGCCTGCTACAAAGCCAGATGTAAAAGATCTCCTTGGAGTTGACGGTTGGAGGAGAATGACCTCAGTAGAAGTGGGAACTGAGGAAAATTCAAACCTAATCACCTTTCTTGATCAGAGTCATACATCTGGAACAAAAGGAGGAGATTCTTCAGACAAAATTGGATGACAATTAAAACAGAGACCAGAGGAACAATATTAGAATTAAATGTGTTCAAGAACCTCAGAAAGGGTAACCCAGTTTTGTATGTACCAACACTAATTAAAAATCTGTTAAACCTGGATTCAACTAGTGAAGTGTCCATAGACAAAGCTCTCATGACTGTAGCTCTTCTAGTAGTAAACAGAAACTATCCCAGAGTAGGGTTTCCAGATTCCATTATTTTCAGCAGAAAGATGGTGTTATGAGGAAGATCAGGGAAATGAAAGAAATCTTTGTCCAAAATCTTTGTTCCTTGATTCTTCAAGAGAGGGAAACAAAATGAGGAAAAGAAACAGGTATAATTGGGGTTTCTCTTTTAAATCATTACATTAATTCAAAGTAAACTTTACACTATTCTGCATGTGAAAAAATGGGGAGGAATTTGAGCTGAAGAATAAATGATAATGAACTGTATAATGCAGGGCCCAGTGAAAACATGGAGGAAGAGGAAAGGCTTTCTGGCAGATGGCAATGCCAAAGAACAGGGGGATGGCTTTTTCAATTTTATATATATATATGAAAGTTTTGTGGCATTCCCAGAACAGGGACTCTTCAGACCTGCAGGAATGGTGGCTATGTTGGTGGTTGATATTTGAAATCAGACAGTTACACTAATAGCTAATGCCTCTGTTTGAATTTACTAGCTCAGATACTTTTCCATAACTAGTTAGGCTTTTTAGGATTCAGGACTGAAGTCAATTAAACTTACATTTTCTTTCTGGCATGATACAGAAGTTAAAGAGGGTGTTAACTGCGAGGTGTTAATTTTTAAATAAAGGTTAGATTGGTTACTAGTAAGTAATAAGGGTGGCAGCACACTGACAATTAAAAGGGACTACGGGGTGGGTGGAAGGGCAGCCTTGTGAAGATGGAGGTTGATAGATAAACTTAGTCCACTGGGCTCTGCACAAGGCCTCCTATCTGACTCTCAGAGGAGCAGTCAGAGAGTTGTCACAGAGAAGCAGATAGCTGTTATGTGGGGGCAACATATATAACGCCACTGAATTTGTTGTAATTCTCAATCTGTCCAGGAAAGTCAAACTACTTCTTTATTTTGGAGGGTTCACAGTGGAATAAAGGCATAAAAATACAGATAAGGGGAGGAAAAGGAGACTGGAGATAGTTTAAACAAAGAGAAGATTTGAAAGCTTCTGAGCAGCATCTGTGAGATATTGGGTACCTTCAGCACTGAAGTGTCTGATAATACATGGGTGTACTAGGAGGCCATCTGATGGCCTAAGCAATTCCTTATCACTAGACTGATAAAAAGGCATTCTGGCCTGGTATCCTGAGGAATATTGTACTTAAATTACAGTAAGGCCATAATCTGCCAGAGACCCATTTTTATGGGACAGTTGTGGGCGGGGGAGGGAACTTCCAAAAATTCAGGTAAGTAAAACACTTACTAACAGTAGCTCTTCTGTAAAGTAGTATCTATGAACATTAAAGGATTGACTATCATCAAAGAGAGCAAGCCCTGGAAGAACTCAGACTAAGGATATGTGTACACTTGGATTCCCAGCTCAAGGAGACATACTCACACTAGCTCAGCTCAACCTTGGGCACTAAAAACAGAAGGTAACTGCAGTAATGCTAGCGGCACTGCAGGGGGGAAGGGAGGCGGTTAGCTGTTCTGCGTACATGCTTGTCAGAGACCCTAGGCACAAACTCAGGGCGACTAGTCCATCCCACCACTTGCACTGCCACAGCTACGCTGTATTTTTAGTAAAAAGAAAAGGAGTACTTGTGGCACACAAGTACTCCCTTTTCTTTTTGCGAATACAGACTAACACAGCTGCTACTCTGAAACCTGTATTTTTAGTGTGCTAGTGCAATCAGAGCTAGCACGAGTGTGTCTCCTTGAGCTATGAAACACAGCCCAAGCACCAAGTGTAGACATACCCTATCCTGTACAGAAAGTTCTTATTGGAATAAATGTGATAAAAATAAAAAATTGGGAAAGATATAGGTGCTGTGTCTAATTTCAGTGAAATTCTTTCTCCCTTGACGTCAATGTCAAAACTCCCATTGATAGCCATGGAACTGGGATTTCACTCTTTATGTCAACAATGCCATCTGTCAGCATGCTGGAGAGGAATTCACTCTAGGGAAAGGAAATTGTTGTATTCATGCCCTCATAAGTGTAGCATGATAAGAGAACATTTCTTTAATATATATTTGATGGCAGAATGTTATCTCCTCAGCAAAAAATTAAAAGAAAAATATAAAGAACGGAAGGGGATTAATCGTGGGGAAAGACAAAGACTCATAGATTTTAAGGTCAGAAGGAACCATCATAATAATCTAGTCTGATCTCCTCAATAGTGCAGGCCACAGAACCTCACCCACCTAGTCCTGTAATAGACCCCTAATCTCTGTCTGAGTTACTGAAGTCCTCAAATTATGGTTTAAAGACTTCAAGTTACATAGAATCCCCCATTTACAGTAGTTTAAACCTGCAAGTGACCCATAAACTATGCTGCAGAGCAAGGTGAAAAACCCCCAGGGTCTCTGCCAATCTGACCTGGGGGGAAATTGTTTCCCAACCCCCCAAATGATGATCAATTAGACCCTCAGCACATGGGTAAGACCCCCAGCCAAACACCTGGAAAAGAATTCTCTGTAGTAACGTACAGCCCTCCCCATCTAGTGTCCCATCACCAGCAATTAGATATATGCTGTTAGCAGTCACAGATCAGCTACATGCCATTGTAGGTAGTCTCATCATACCATCCTGTCCAAAAACTTATCAAGCTCAGACTTAAAGCCAGTTAGGTTTTTTGCCCCCACCGCTACCCTTGGAAGGCTGTTCCATAACTTCATTCCTCTGATGGTTCGAACTCTTCACCTAATTTCAAGCCTAAACTTATTGAGGGCCCATTTATATCCATTTGTTCTTGTGTCCACACTGGTGCTTAACTTAAATAACTGCTCTCCCTCCCTGGTATTTATCCATGTATTTATAGAGAACAATCATATCTCCCCTCAACCTTGGTTTGGTTAGGCTAAACAAGCCAAGTTATTTAAGGTAGGGTTTCCATTTCTTGGATCATCCTAACAACCTTTCTCTGCCCCTGTTGCAGTTTGAATTCATCTTTCTTAAACATGGGAGACCAGAATTGCACACAGTATTCCAGATGAGGTATCACCAGTGCTCTGTATAATGGTACTAACACTTCTCTGTCTCTACTGGAAATACCTTGCCTGATGCATCCTTGGACTGCATTAGCCTTTTTCATGACCACATCCCATTTGAAGCTCATAGTGATCCTGTGATCAACCAATACACCAAGGTCTGTCTCCTCCTCTGTCACTTCCAACTGATACATCCCCAGCTTATAGCAAAAATTCTTGTTAGTTTCTAAATGCATGAACTTGCACTTTGCACTGTTAAATTTCATCTTTTATTCCAGTTTACAGGGTCATCCAAATCTTCTTGTATAATACTTGTTCTCCTCCGTATTGGCAATACAGCCCAGATTTGTGTCATCTGCAGATTTTATTAGCACACTCCCACTTTTGTGCCAAACCTTAAAAAAATGTTTTTAAAAAATTAACATTAATCACAGTGTTAAATAAGATTGATCCCAAGACCGATCTCTGAGGAACTCCAGCCAGACAGTTCACCTTTCAGTAGTACCTGTTGTACTCTCCCCTTTAACCACTTCCTTATCCACCTTTCAATTCTCATATTAATACTCATCTTCTCCAATTTAACTGACACAGTTCCACATGGGAAATTATTTAATGCCTTACTGACATCCAGGGAGATTAGATATACTGCATTTCCTTTGTCTAAAAAATCAGTTATCTTCTCAAAGAAGGAGATCAGGTTGGTCTGGCATGATCTACCTTTTGCAAAATCATGTTGTATTTTATCTTAATTACTGTTCACCTCTATGTCCCTACCTACTTCCTCTTTCAAAATTTGTTCCAAGACCTGGCATACAATTGAGGTCAAACTAACAGGCCTGTAATTTCCTGGATCACCTTTTTTTCCTCTTTCTTAAAAATAGGAACTATATTTGCAGTTCTCCAGTCAGAGGCTATGACCCCCAAATGTACAGATTAATTAAAAATCCTTGCTATTGGAGTTGCAATTTCATGTACCATTTCCTTTACTGTTCTTGGACAGAGATTAACCGGGGGCCCCCACAATTTAGTCCTATTATGCTTTTTGCGTTATTATGGCTCTGATAATTTCTACCTCCATATCCTCATTCCTATTAGCCACCCTGCCACTACCCCTAAACTCTTCATTAGCCTTATTAAAAACTGAGGCAAATATTTGTTTAGGTCAGTGGTTCTCAACCAGGGGTATGCAGAGGTCTTCCAGGGGATACATCAACTCATCTAGATATTTTGCATAGTTTTACAACAGGCTACATAAAAAGCACTAGCACAATCAGTACAAACTAAAGTTTCATACCAACACTGACTTCTTTATACTGCTCTATATACTATAATCTGAAATGTAAATACAATATTCATATTCCAATTGATTTATTTTATACTATATGGTAAAAATGAGAAAGTAAGAAATTTTTCAGTAATAGTGTGCTGTAACACTTTTGTATTTTTATGTCTGATTTTGCAAGCAAGTAGTTTTTAAGTGAGGTGAAACTTGGGGGTACTCAAGACAAATCAGACTCTTGAAAAGGGTACAGTAGTCTGGAAAGGTTGAGACCCACTGGGTTAGGTGTTGGACCATGCATAAATTATCTTTAATATCTACCCCATCCTCAGTGTTTAGCCATCCCACAGCTTCTTTTCTTGTTTTCTTTTTATTTCTGGCTATAGACCTTTGCAAGGTCCAACTCTGCTTGGCTTTTGGCAGTTCTCACAAGGTAGCTTTCCTTGCTGATCCATTCCTTGTAGTCTTGATTTCCTGAAGGTGATAAATTCATGTTCACAATGTCTGTTACTGTATTTCTGATTATATATAAAGAGAGAGGAGAGTAATGTTTTATAATTTCCTCATTAAAAAAAAATTAACACATCTTAAAGAAATAACATAAAATTGGTAGTCTCTTTCTAACCAGTGGGACTTTTTAAAAGAAAAGTGGCTTAAATATCATTTTGACTCTATACAATCCTTAACTGTAAATCTTTCCTTTGCTAGTTTACAGATTACCAAAGCTATGTGATTCATGGCTGCTTGGAGAACAACCCCACCCTGGAGAGATCAATTGCATTATTTAACGGTATCTCTAAGTGGGTCCAGCTGATGGTTCTTAGCAAGCCAACACCCCAGCAAAGGGCAGAAGTAATCACAAAGTTTATCAATGTTGCAGAGGTAAGACTAACCTTTGAGTGGTTTTGTCTGCTCGAATGAAATAATAGAAACTAGTGCTACAGAAAACTGATGAACTAGACGTGCAGGCAAGGTGCTTTCTTGCTGAAAGCTTATTCAGTCATAGCTGATGCGCATTCATTGAGCTATTTGTAAATCAAAATGTTAAAAAGATGTTCCTAGATATGAAAATTTGATAGTAACTTCTCATTACTGTTCACATTTTTGGCTTCTTGTATTCAAGATGACATTCTGGGAATTAGTCAGTTGAATGTTTTTATGTTGTCCTGCTCTACAGGAAATCAGAGGTGCTAAACTAGGTCATTATGATATACTATGATCAAATCTATATTTCTGTAGAATTTCCATTGCATTTTAGCAGTAACTAACTTTATCTGCTTTAGCACAGGTACAGCAGTAGTCAGTATCCTACAATAAAGGCCCTCAGTCTTTTTGCTGATATGTTTAATTCCACTGCAGAAGCTGCTTCATCTCCAGAACTTTAACACGCTGATGGCAGTTGTGGGAGGCCTAAGCCACAGCTCTATTTCTCGTCTCAAAGAAACTCACTCTCATCTATCTTCCGAGGTTACAAAGGTACAAGAGTGTCTCTAATATGAAGGGATCCAAAATATAAATATCGGACTTTACCGTGTAATATCTGTAGTGTGTAATGGGTATTACAAGATATATCAGCAGCAGAACACTTGAACCATTGTACTGGGGCAGCCTAAAAGGCAGACTAATCAGATTGCTCTTGATGGAAAACTATTTGATTGTGGAGAACTTGTTTTTGGGTGACTGTGGTGGGGATAAAATGGACGTATTCAGCGTCCTGATGTGACTTGCTTAAGCTGCACTCAGAATAGATCAAACAAATGTTATGAATGGTCTTACAGAGTCTTGCGTCTATGTCTGTTTATAGGACTGGAATGAGATGACAGAACTGGTCTCCTCCAATGGAAACTACTGCAACTACCGCAAAGCTTTTGCTGACTCAGTTGGCTTCAAAATCCCCATATTAGGAGTTCACTTGAAAGACTTGATAGCCGTTCATGTCGTCTTTCCAGACTGGATAGATGAGAACAAAGTAAACATAGTGAAAATGCAGCAACTATCCATTACCTTGAATGAACTGGTTTCCCTGCAGACTGCGACCCATCATCTAGAGCCAAATATGGATTTAATTAACCTGCTAACAGTAAGTGTCATGAAGGTTCTGATTCACCTCTTGTCACAGCCCAGTAGGTGCACTCAAGTTAATAGGACTATTCATGAGAGCAAGAATTTGCAGGACAGCACTCTTAGTATGTTGGTTTTTTTTTTTTAATAAAGGTGAAGATAAATAGGACAAATATATAAAATAGAAGCCAGTCTAGGTAAAACATGAATAAGGTCACAGAAGACTTTGACAAGATACAGTCTTCGCTAGTTGGAGCTAGAAGCTGGAATAGACAACTGAATTGATCGACTTCCTACTCTGTAGATGAGATGTACATCTCCATCCTGTGAGATGTAAAAAGAGGTTCTGACCATTTACAGTTGTTAAACATACATTGGCATTTTTCACTGTGTCCAAACCAGAGTTGTAAAACAAACAAACAAACAAACAAAACCCATATGACTATGCAGATAGTCCACATGGATTCCACGCTAACTTCTGTGTTAAAATATACCTTTTTAATTTAACCTTCATTTGTTTTATGGGGGTGGGGAATTTTCTTGTTTACTTATACACACACACACAAATCTGTTGTACATTTTCAAGTCTGCGTATTCTTTCAAACCTAAATATGAGGAAGTGGGACTTCAGACAGAAAAACCAAAGCAATAGGAAGCTGAGCCTGAAGGGCAAGAGCTGGATCCTGTGAAGTGGTAGCTGAAGTACTATTTACCTGTTGACATTTACATGAACTACTGTTGTCTGTGTTCATAGAGGGCCTGATCCTGATTTCACTGGGACCTGAGGGGCCTTAACACCTCTCAGGACTTTGCAGAATCAGGCCCATAGTTTTGTGCACTTGTATTCTTATGATTCCTTTGCCTCTAATACTTTTTGTTTTGTTTTTTAATCTTTTTCCTCATTTGTTAGTCACCTTCAAAAAGTTGGATCCCATTTTCATTTTCCTTTTTTTAAACCATCCACTGGACATAACTGAGTAAGAGATGGGTGCTTGCCTCTTTATGATACTGGGTCAGATGCGTCTCTATCATAACTCCACTGACTTCAGTTACACCAGGGTTAAAGTTGACCCATTACGTTGACTTTCTAATTGAGTGGCATTACATACTGCAATGTTAAAGCCCTAAACTCTGGTCATGAGTTAACATTTATTTGAGGCTTCACCTGCTTTTCATTTAGTGAGTGTACTGCTTTAACACGGTGGTGTCACATCAGCTTTTAAAACTTTAGTAGAATAGATAGCTCAATGTATCCTAAAACTCCTTGGGTGAAATCCTGGCCCCATTGTAACCTTTGGGAGTTTTGCCATTGGCTTCAGTGAAGTCAGGGGTTGTAACCCCTTCTTGGAGTCATACTATGAATATTTTTTCAACATCTAGATACTACTCAGATTGGTACCATATAAATAACTAAAATAAACTGTTAAAATTTTCACAAAAGAATCTATTATTGTACTCTAATAGCAAAGTCATACAGTAGCTGAAATATTTCTGAAATATACTGGTCAATAAGTCAATGAGAATAGTTTGATCACGGGGGGAGAGAAAAGCTAAGATTTGCTGCCAAAATCTGGAAAGAATTGCAAACTAAATATAGTTGACCCCTGCTAAAACATGAGCTCTTCCAGTGTGTTTTTCCTCCCTCACTATTAAATGTTGTACTTGATTTCCACTACACAGAAGGATAATTTTGTATTCGATCTATTGCTGCCTTTTCCATGTTTAATGTCAACTTCCTTCTAATCTTTAACTTGCCTCGAGAAGCTAGCTCCCTTATGGAGCCAGTAAATGGGTACAGTATTGTGCATCTCACTGTGAATCAGCCAATCAACCTGTTCGTTATGTACTGGCACCACTTTCCCACTAACTCTCTTCAGAAACTTTTGGTACATGACTTCCCCAGTCAGGCTTGAATACCCGTGTGTAAAATGACTGCAATACCATAAGGGATTGGAGGTCTTTAACATGCCAAGCATTCTCACTGCTCTCAACTGCCAACAATCTGGCCTTCAGTTACTTGACAGGTTAATCATTGGATGTATACTTGCTCGTCAGACAGTTCAAAACTAAACTAAATGGGTATCTCACTGAGAACGTGATCGTGTGGGGCTTTGCCGTTGCCTTCTCTGGCGTTTCTCATTGATCAATCTGTGTCTCTTACTCTTTTGAGTAGTTTGGATGATGATGATGATTGCACAATGTTAATGTTAATGATTAAGGGATGACATCTACTTGCTCCATAGATAAAGGCTGCAGCCCAAATTTCTCTTTAAAGATGAATTTTACATCCCCTCTAAAATCCACGTATGTAGTCAGATTAGCTTGAAAGTGGGTAGACCAGCACAGGGGCAGTGGTAGAGTTTCTGCCAGTTTGAGGCCACTTCATCAAGGAGTCCTTAGGGATACAACAGCCAAAAAGTTAGCCATTTTAGCACTGCAAAAATCTAATTCCTTTTGGACAGTGAGGGGAGGAATAAGGGACGGGAAGCCCATGAAACTATCTCGGTACAGCACTTGCTGAGGTTCATAGATTTAAGACCAGAAGAGACCGGCGACGCTTCTTGCTGCTGCTGCTTCTCAGCGGCATTTCGGCAGCGGGGTGTCTGGCACCCACCACAGTCTTCTGGGAATAGAAATATGCTATTCCCACAGAAAGGTTGGGGACCACTGATCTAGACTGACCTCCTGTATAACACAGGATTTCATCCTGTTACTCCTGTATTGAGCCCAATAATCTAGTCCTAATCCAATAATCTAACTCAATGTAATCTAAAACTATTTAGAACACCCATATGAGATGTAGTACTCTCACTGATGTCAGTGGTAATTGCTGAGTGTTCAGCACTTTAAAGGTCAGGCCACTTATTTTAGGTGCTTAAAATATGAATTTAGGAGCCCACTTTTTAAAATCTTGGCCCTTATGCGTTTCAGTATAAAAACGAACATTCTGTGAGCTAGAAAGTCAGTTGCTTGTACAAGCTGAAAACAAATCAAAGAGCTGTGTGGTAACTAAAATGTCACAAAAGTGAGTATTGCTATACTGGTGCATGTCACATTTTCCCCCATATTAATGTGCTATAGGAGACTGTGACAAAATGAGAAACGGCTTGAAGCACTAGAAGCTAAATTCAGAGGTGATGTGTAAATTAGATGTATTTATACACCCTTACTAACGTGCAAGGAAATCAATCTTGGCATGACTTAAAAGTTGAGGCAAGAACAAGGTGTAAATTAAAAGAGGGGGGTGGCTTAATCTCACTTCAGGGTCTTACACTGTTGGTCTGTGCTATGCTCCCTTCCCCTCTGACTCCTCGACATTTGAGCTATACCAGTTTAGGGCATGTATACAGTGCCCTGCAGTTTGGATTATTTGGGGTGAATAGCAATGTGCACCGAAGTGCTGCACTGTACACTCCAGACAAACTTAAAGGTCCCTAGTTCTCACTAATGTATCCTCTTCAAACAGGACTCCATTAGTACAAACTAGTACACAGTGTCCACACAGGAAAGTTACAGCATGGAACTTTGGTGCACACCAAAATCAACACATCCCCTTAATCCGAACTGCAGGGCAGTGCAGACATGCCCTTAGTTTCCCATTGACTGAGTGGGCCAAATTCATAGGTGAGCTGTATAAAGTTTCTTTAAAACTGATGCAGGTAGTCAGGCAGCAGCAGAACTGGGAAAGGTTCTAGGAAAAGCTCTACATTAAGGAAGAGTACCTCTAAGAATAATACTGTTCTCCCCCTGCCATTCCCCCCTCCCCCAAGAGTATTATTGGGAAACGATAATTTTGAAAGGAGCGTGGGAAGGCTTAATTTAATGCTGGGATAATAATACCTGCTGCACAATCTCTCCAATATTGATGTGACTTCACATTCCCTTTACTCTTATAACATGGATTAGCGTCTGACTGTAGGCAGCTGTTGAATTCCTTAAAAGGACTGAAGATAATGCATAGGTACTTTGCTAATCTACCACACATTTAATACAACAGCATATTAACCACATTTGATGCCAGAGTTTTTTGTTTTCTCTCTATTTTTAGCTTTAACAGTTACTTAACTAACCTGTTCTGAGACTATGCAAATAACTGGAAAGTCCCCATCATTTTTAGTCTAGCGAAGCAAAGTGACAAATACCTAAAAATCGAATGGAAAGTCAGTCACCCTCACAAACTCTTGCTTGGTGAAGCTTCTTTTACAAAACAGAAAATTAATTTATAACTCTTTATTTTTCAAAATGATTTATAAATAAAACAAGAATGATAATTAAATTTAAAATTAAGAGCTACTTTCCATTATAAAGGGAGTAGTAGGGTATTTTTCCCCAGCAGTTTTGCCTATCTTTCACTGAAATGCTGTGTAACTATTCTGTAACTGTATGATGTATTGAGAACTACATAGTAATTGTATATCTTTAAATTATTTACTAGTATTTGAATGAATTGAGTAACTAATCCCAACCCCTAAAAGATTTTATGATTAGACAATATTTAGTCCTACATTGTACTTACATGTTAAGTTTATTAAACTAAACATATCTGCTCATTAAAGGCCAAATCTCTATTGGTGTAAATGGGTACAATTAAATATCAATGATAAAAATTGCAATATGGGTACACTCTCCCTCCCCAGACATACACCCTCCCGTCTTACCCTATCTCCAAATGGCAAAACTTCTCTTGGCTTCAAAGGGAGCAGGACAAGGTCCTTAAATTTCAAACTACTAACTCTGTCATTCGCAACCTGAAGTTTTGCCTGTTTATATGAACAGAGAATTTGGATGTACATGTACTTGGGTAAATAACTACATGAACAAAGCATATTACATCAGTTATATAAAAGAGTTCTGTGTAGCTCAAAAGCTTCTCTCTCTCTCTAACAGTTACATCATAGTACATTTATTGTCTCTGGGGCAAATGCTGCACTCTCACTCACCCACCAATATGGGCTTGCAAGGCTCAGAAGGCAATGTACCAGTAAAATTAATGAAGCTGAATGAGTGGAAGACTCTTCCACTAGAGTGTGTGATCCTACTAAATGTTGCGTGTATGAAATGAATCCAAATATCTCTAACGTGAACAATAGGTAAAAAAAAATAGGTACCTATGTGAACAATAGGTAAAAATTTTCACAAGAGCCTAAGTCCCATTTTCATTGAGACTGAGGCTCCTAAGTGCCTTAGGCCTTCTGAAAATTTTATCAAGTATCTGTTGTTGTTAATGTGTCCGCTGAAGTTCTCCCGAAATGAAGCTGAGTTATGGGTGAGGATTTTGAAATTTAGCTATCACTTGTTTGTATGAAGCCACTTGCACCAGTCTTTTTCAGAATATTTTTTCCTCATAAATCTTGAGTCAAAGATAATTCTGTAAACAGCACCTCTTCAAATCTTTGAACAAAACAATCCTGATTTTGCAAGGTAGATAACTTCAAATCATATCAGAATTACTCCAGAATCTACTAATGCAGTGACATGATCACAGGAAACATGTAATGTTGTCTCCTGCCTCTTGCATACTCCAAGCCATTAGTGTTGATGATTTCTTTCCTTTATAGTTTAGAGTGGGTAAGACGTTGTGTATGATAAATCATTATTGTTAGAGCTGAGTGAAAGCTGCTAAAGTAATTCACAAACATTTGTTTCCATTTTTAGCAAACAATTTTTACTGTATTTGTGCCCTTTTTCTCATTTGCACAGCAAATCCACTAGCCTGGAGGACTATTGGGTTGACCACGCCTATCCAGGAGGGTCTGGGAATGGAGCTGAGGGAGAAGGTGCTCATTCAGATACATGAAGATCTAAGGCCACATAAGCAGGGAGTGCCTGTGGTATTCATAGTGAGCAGAGTAGGAACTGGAGACATGAGATGAAGTGATGGATTGGTTGGGAATGAAACACTGGATTTGAGGACTCTGCTGATCCACAGAAGGAAGGAGCTTCTCCTTTGGCTTGCATCTAGTTGTGTACCTCATGAGATAGGGTCTATGCTCTAGTGTCCTCAGTCTCCAGGGTTTCTCTTGAGTTATCTGAGCAGTGGGACTTCCTCCTTTGTTACAACTTGGCATTATCTCTGCAGAGCAGCAGCAATAACATACCTGCTTCTGATGCACGGGACCCTCCCAGGTCATTGCTGCTCACAAGCAGTGGATAGCGTATAGTACCCTGCTTTCGGCAGTAACCATCACTGGACTGGAGCCGTGAGCAGCACTGATCCTATTAAACTTCTCCTCTGCTGAGTCCTGAGGGTCTGAGCCTGCCAGGAAGGAAAAGGAGGAAAAGATAGCGGAGGCAGGAACACAAAAGGGAAAGATTGCCACTGCCTTCCCCACCCCCTCCAAAAAAAAAAAAAAAAAGTCCTTGGACTTCCCAGCAGAGAGCATAATGTGATCTGCTTGTATTAAGTGCAGAAGAATAGAGTTTGTGATGCAGTTACCAGACTTTATACAGGGGGAGGGGGAGTAAGATGGCACTGAAGCTCTTCACAAGTGAGCGAGCTGCCTCTGTGGGCCTGGATGGGCTCAGTCAACACATTCATCCTCCAGAGTAGCGGATTTCCTCTTCTTAGAAGTCTAATTTATGGTAAGACAAAACTGACAGGTTTGACTGTTGATGTCTGTCCTTGAAAACAAGTTTGCTGGCAGAAGTTTTTTGTCGTGACACTATAGAATATGGGCAGAAGGTGAATTTTGAACTTGTAATGACAAGTATTTGCACCAGCAGCTTGAGGCTGAGTTTTATGTTCATCCAGTCAGGGAATAGAAATGGACCATGAGACTTACATATCCAATCAAAGCAGCTTGAGTTTTGAACTGCCTGTATCTAGTGCTCACTGCAAATAGATTCAGGAGATTCGTGGGCTGAAATACGTTATATAAAACACTTGTAAAATAACATTGAACCAAAACCACTCTGTGATATGTTTGCAAGCAATTTGTGAGGTAAAAATATCCGAAATGAACAAATAGGTTTGTTGCAAATAGTTTGCCAATTTCTAATCAGCACGGTTTAAAATGTTACCTCTGTTTATGTTACAAATACATGACCAGGATGTTTGTTTCCTTCTTGCATCTCTCATATACACTGGATTCTTTTTCCAGGATTGTTGATTGCTGAGCTGCTGACAATGAAGCGTTTGTGGCAGGGTAATTCTTTGCACATGTTTTCATCCTTTGACAATGGTCAAAATGTGGTTCTGCCAAACATGACGTGTTGTAACATACTACAGCTGGGGACTGTAATAGTTCATATCCTCTGCTGACTAGTACAGAGGGCAACTTGTAACACATTTGCTAGTGAGTTACAATAGCTCCATCAAAAATAGTATTCTTGCATATCTGTGCACCTCCACACACAAAGCCTCCCTACTTACGCTGAGTGCCAAATGGGAAAATTCCCGTTGACTTTTGTAGGAGCAAAAAGAGTCCCTTATTTTAAACTACTAAGCTTGCCTGTCATTTCCAACCTGATCGAATAAATATCACTGTTTTCCTGCCTGCTTATTTACAGCTTTCCCTGGACCTCTACCACACAGAAGATGATATTTACAAGCTCTCATTGGTGCTAGAACCAAGGAATTCTAAATCAGTAAGTCACTATTATTGAATTTTGAAGGGGATACAGTTGCATATCAATTTTAGTATATTTATAGTAGCAATAATGAGATTATACCCTTAAATGCCTGGGAATTAGAAGAAAATAGACCCATTGGTGTTTGCCTGGTTCAAGTTTAATTAAAGTCTTTTTCATGTGTTTTTTATTATGAAGGTGGTCACTCATTATAGTTTTTATATGCATTTGTAAACGGGATAATTTAGAAGCTTCTTGTAAAATGTCCCAGATTTCATCTTTAATGGCTTTTAACCAAGCCTCAACAGGTTGCAAGAAATTTAGTGGTGTTTTATGTTAAGACACCATTTACAATTTTACTATTAACTAAATATTTTTCATGGGTCCCTTTCTCTGATTTTTGGATGACGATGATTGATAAAATTTTGTTTAAAAAAAATTAGTCCAAAGGTTGGTCTGCTGTTAATGATTTGGTATTTTATATCCCATCACATTCTAACTTTGTTTATACAAACATCAACTATATATTGCACTCTAAAACATGATTCATAATAATGTAAATCATATTACAGTAGGAATATGTTTTAACATCTGTATTTTTCCTGTGCTTTAAAAGAACACATTAGAGTGGACCCTGAGAAACTGGTGTGTTTTTTTTATTGTGCTTTAAGAAGAATAGAATGTAGCTGAATCTAGTAAATATTCAATCTGTATTAATGGACCCTTAATTTAAATTATTTCCATTTGTCCTCCAGTAAAAATCTTAGGACTCCAAAGAAGTCCACTTTCAGTTTATTAATTCCAATATTGTTTTACTCATCCAGGGCCCAGTCCTGCCACATGTCTCAACTCTAAAATCAGTGGAAATTGAGGGAGCCCAGGTACCTTCTAGGAGATGTTTAGCAGATTGCAGGACTGGGTCCCAAAACTTCTAAGTTGATTGTGTGTAAATCCAGTCTTTTCAAAGCTTGTCTGCATTATGTAGGTTTTAAAAGCTTTGCAACCCCAAATACATTGTTTCCCTGTCTGTAGCAAATCATTTTGGGGGATTAATCAAGTTTCTTGATATAATCATAGTGCTGAGCCCATGAATAAGAACTGTTACTGTGGACAGTGTGCTGTAAGGTCATCTTTGCTCTGGTCAAACGTAGAACAAAAGAAACCTTTTTCTAAAAATACCTGAAAATGGGGACTTCTCCTCTGACTATTTCAACAGGCTTTCGATTTTAATTCACTCTCAATTCCTGGAATTAATGTAACGCTTCTTTGTTCTTCTTGGTTTCTAGGGTATGATTTGGTAGTAAAAATGCACACCTACTTGATCATTAATCAGTCTATCTCTCTCATCCCTTGTCTCCTCTAAACCCCTTATATGCCTCCATTGCCATCAACAACTGCAACACTGAATTGCTGTAGCAATGTGTCAAGAAGTAATGATGGGTCATTACTATGAAAAAATTAAATAAACACTTCACTGCTTTATTCTCCAGTCTCTTTTTAAAATAAAGATTATATAAATATTTTTTTTCAAATACTGCAGGAAGCAGTCCTGTGACCTTAGCAATACCATGAATGATCAGGGACTTCTATATAAGTAATTAATGAATAATCAGTGACACTCAGCATTTGCAACAGAGTACCAAAAAATGCTATAGCAATTTTCATTTGATAGCAATGTACCAATAATGATATACTGTTATAAACCCAAATTTAGAAAAGCGGGGTAACATTTTCAAAAGCACCTACACTAGAAAGTTTTTTGTTGTTTTAACTATGCCAGTATAGTTAAAAAGTAGCAAAACCCTGTAGTGTGGATGCAGTTACACCAGTATAAAAGCTCTGATATTGTATAAATTATTCTGGTTTGGGAAGCAAAGTAAGTTCTGCCAGTTACAGCATCTTGATACCAGTAGAACTGTATCTATGCTAGGGTTTTTACTGGTATAACGATGTTGCCAAAAAAATCACACCCTTAACTGACATAGTCCTATTGGTAAAACTCAAGTATAAACCAGCCCTTAGTCTCATTTTCAAAAGCGACTTAGGCTCTTAAATCAATGAACACTGCAATCAATTGGGACTTTTTCTTATATAGGTGCCTATTACCCCCCACCCCCTGTCCCGTTTTTTCACAGTTGCTATCTGGTCACCCTACTAGAAGGAACAGCATTCTGCTAGTGTATCCTTTAAATTGGGCTCAAATTATATTTTAATTGTAACTATATAAAAAAATTTAAGTTGACAAGAGTGTACACAATAGCTGAGCCACTGCACAATCTTGTTTATATTGCCCTTTTCAATCCCTCTTTTTCCCCTCCACCCCTCTGCCCCCAAAACAAACCTAATTTCTTCTCACCTTCCTCCTGCCCCCCAAAAAAGAATAGAGGTTGGCTTAAAAATTAACAGCTATAAAAATGTTTGGGGTTCTCTTTATTTATCTTCTGGTTTGAGCATTTAGGGTTCACTCCATTTATTGGGTTAAAGCTGATTCTCTTGCATAACTCCATGAGCTGGGATGTTAAGAAAATATCATAGAATCATAGAATATTAGGGTTGGAAGAGACCTCAGGAGGTCATCTAGTCCAATCCCCTGCTCAAAGCAGGACCAACACCAACTAAATCATCCCAACCAGGTCTTTGTCAAGCCGGGCCTTAAAAACCTCTAAGGATGGAGATTCCTCCCTAGGTAACCCATTCCAGTGCTTCACCACCCTCCTAGTGAAATAATGTGTGCAAATATCCAGCCTAGACCTCCCCCACTGCAACTTAAGACCATTGCTTCTTGTTCTGTCATCTGCCACCACTGAGAACAGCCTAACTCCATCCTCTTTGGAACACCCCTTCAGGTAACTGAAGGCTGCTATCAAATCCCCCCTCACTCTTCTCTTCTGCAGACTAAATAAGCCCAGTTCCCTCAGCTTCTCCTCATTAGTCATGTGCCCCAACCCCCAATCATTTTCGTCGCCCTCCACTGGACTCTCTCCGATTTATCCACATCCCTTCTGTAACGGGGGGACCAAACCTGGAGTAATACTCCAGGTGTGGCCTGTGTCTAGGTCACTCTGAACCCTATCCCTACCCTCCATTGTATCTACCTCTTCCCCCCAGCTTAGTGTCATCTGCGAACTTGCTGAGGGTGCAATTAATCCCATCATCCAGATCATTAATAAAGATGTTGAACAAAACCGGTCCCAGGACCGACCCCTGGGGCACGCCGCTTGATACCAGCTGCCAACTAGACATCGAGTCATTGATCACTACCCATTGAGCCAGACAATCTCGCCAGCTTTCTATCCGCCTTATAGTCCATTCATCCAATCCGTACTTTTTTAACTTGCTGGCAAGAATACTGTGGGAGACCGTATCAAAAGCTTTGCTAAAGGCAAGATATATCACATCTACCGCTTTCCCCATATCCACAGAGCCAGTTATCTCATCAGTCAGGTTGGTCAGGCATGACTTGCCCTTGGTGAATCCATGTTGAATCATGTGGGATAGCAACAACGGACCTATAAGGCAGGGGTTCTTTGGTTTGTTCATTATCTCCAAACCTCCATAGTCTCCATCAATAGTCATGTAGCAGTAAGATACCAAACTTGCAGGCCAATCCTGCAAGATGCTAAGTGCCTCCCAGCTCTCTTGGACTTCCTGCCAGCTATATGGGTTTTCCCCACAGACTATAAGTTTTCAGACCCTCATGTGGGTCTGCAAGGGATTCCCTGTTGGACTAGGGATTTTCCCTTCTGAGAAGCTCTTTCCCCATTACCCCACCTCCAAGGGAAGGGCAGCCAATAGGACCTGCTGTGCATGCTGGGTGGCTGCCTAATCCTTCAGCATGTGTCACAAGCAGCACTCTCTCCCAGCAGGAGCAGCAGCACTCCTATGAACTGAGAGTTACAGCTGGTCGGGAAACTGTGATGAAACAATTTTTTTTTGTCTGAAAAGCTAATTCATCAAAATCAGAACTTTTTGTGGTAACCTAACAGTGTCAACAACACTTCATCATCATCAAGAAATTGTTTCTCAGGCCCAGGATGGAATTTCTGGTCAAAACAAGAGAGACACCATCCTGGCCCCTTCTCTGAATAACCAATAGCCTGTAGCTAGGGCACTCAACCACTATGTGAGAAACCCAGGTTCAAGTCCCTACTCTGCCTGACTTAGAGCAGGGACTTAAATCTGGGTCTTCCACTTCACAGTTGAGTGCCATAACCACCAAGCTATTGGCTATTCTGGGGTCTCCCTTGCTCTCTCTCTTTTCAGCTTGAAAAGTTTTCATCCTCATGCAGAACAGGAACATTTTCAGAATACCAAACTTTCACAGGGTGGGAAGAGCACCTCCCACTCAGCTCCACTGAGAGATACTGTGAGGTACTAAATGCCTTCTATATGCTGAGGTCTGCAGAAGTTGAGAGCGCTCTGTACCTCACAGGATCATTCCCTAATACAGCAATGGTTCCCAGACACCCTAACATCACTCTGCTAAGCTCTGGGGCTTGGGGGTTATTACTGATGGGTGTTTTTTATTTTAAAGGGAAGGAACATGTCAAAGAGTGACCACAGCAATAAGAATGCAGTAATATCAGCTAGACTCTCATTCAGAGTAGTTATAAGTTTAGTGTGTTAATTTTAAAAGACTGTGTACTTCAAAAATGTGGAACTTGCAGTTGCAGGGGTGCAGCAAACTGTTCCTCTGAGACATGAACTCTAGCAAAGAAAGTCCCTTGCACGTTAGTCTTGGGATAAAACAACGATTTGAGCACGATAGATGTGCAGAGTCATTTGTCACGTTACTTTCTTGTTTGAATTAACTTGAGCTCTCTGGACTTGTGAGTATAGAGATTTCTCTTTCCTAAACTTGCCTCCACAGTCTCATTGTAGGAGTTATATACCTAGGTTTGCAGCTACAGAAACTACAAGAGCAGTGAGGGGGAATGTGTATGTGTTCCTCAACTCCTAACAGCCTTGGGCCAACGGTATAACTAATCCACCCCACTGATGCACCCAGGTCCTCTCTTCCTGCCAAACACAGCTGCATAGGAACCTTTACCCCTTTTTTCCCCCCCTCAATGGCAATGTGTAAAATACTTTTATTATATGTAGCTATATTGATAGTTTTTAAACACAAATTCTAAACACTACCTAAGTTTTAGATAGTTTAACTCGCTCTGCCTCAAGTCACATGAGCCGGTACCCTTCTACCAGGAAGCCTGACAACCTGTGAGACTCGAATTCAGTGCTTGCTAAAATTACACAAGCACCTTTTGAGCCTTTGGGCTCTTGATCTCTCTTCAATGTCTCACTGAAGATTTCTTTCCTGGTTGCCATCGCCTCAGCCAGGTGTCTCTCAGTTGCTGGCATAAATAAACAAGTCCACCTTCTGGCATTTTTCATAAGGATAAGGCTATTTTGAGGCCTCCCTTGAAATTTATAACCAAGGCTGTCTCAGATCTTTCACTTGAACAAGTTCATCTTGTCCTTTTTCTTCCCTAAACCACATAGTCACTCAGGGTGAGTCAGATTGTATTCTAGGTATCACATGTAGAGCTGGGTGTATGTTTTTCTTTTTAATTTGCCAAATAATGCAGCTTTGGTCAAGGCAAAACTATTTGTGACATTGACACAAATTCGTGAATAGTTCTGGCAAAATAATTTTTTGGAACTTAAGCACTGTTCACAAAACAGGGGGGAGGTTTTAGGGCACTCACCTAGGAGATTGCAGGCCCAAGTTCAAGTCCCTGCTCCAATGACTATTTAATTAGTCACCGCTAGCAGCGCTGCCACCATCACCACCAAACTCCCCCTCTGCTTTCAGTGCCCAGAAACTAAACAAAATGAGATGTTTTGTTGCAGGTCAAATAAAATGTTTCATTTGATCCAAAATGAAGTTTTTTGTCAATTTTTTTGATTCATCAAAATTTTGCATAATTGTCAGTTTGGGTCAAACTGAATTTTTTTTCCCAACTTTTCAGAACTGCCAACGAACTGAAAAAATCAGTTATTCACCCAACTCAAGTCACATGAGCTGTCAGCTACTGTTTAGACAAGAACATGCTATTCTGAAAATCAAACAGGCTGGCTGGCGCCTTTGGAGAGAAATCCAAAGGTTAGTCCCCCTGCTCAAAGGCTGTCTAAATGGATTAGGCTGAGTCCACAGTCCTTTTATGACCTCCCTAAAGTCCCTGTGCCAGAAAGATCTACGACTTGTTCCACTAGGACTAGCAGCTTCCCAACCAGGCAGTCGTAACATGCCTTTATCAGAAGTCAGTAGGGCTCCTATGTGGAACTCTGTCAATGCTTTCATAAACCACTATTCTCTTTACACTACACGAAGCATAAATGTTAATTTCAGGAGGGCGCTGCTTTCATCACTGTTGAACAAGCACTGCTCCTTGTCCCACCTCCTCAGAGAGGACAATGCTAGTTGTCTGCTAGTGGTGTGATTCTGTGGAGGCAACCTCAGTAAGGAGAAAAGGAAGTTACTTACCTTGTGTAACTCCTGTTCTCTGATTGTCTTGTCTCTACAGTGCCACACTGACCTTCCCTCCGCCCCTCTATTTTGGAGCCTGGTTACTGTTGAAGCACCTGGCGGTAGAAAGAAACCGGAGACAGTTAGCAGGGAAAGGCTATTCATGCATGCACCCTCAATTGTCACTGCTCCTGGAGGTTTGGTGGCTGCATGCTTAGGTGTAGGACTCCAACAGCATGGGGGCAATACAGTCTGAGAACTGGAGCTGTGTGAGGTAAGGAACTCCCCTCTTCCTTGAGACCTTACTTGGCATCTTACCAAACAGGTTTTTCACAGCCTCGCTGATCCGATAATTTGTCATTCTGGACTTCAGTGTTACTTTAGCAATGAACTTTGTTTTATCATTAAAATTTGAAAAATACTGTTTTCTAATTTCTGTCAGCAACCTACCTCCCCAACGACCCCTAACAAGCCAGTAGTGCCACTGGAGTGGGCATCTGGAGTGCTACCAAAACCTGACCCAACCATCATTAACAAGCACATAAGAAAGCTAGTGGATGTAAGTATTTGAGAGATTATATTACTCAAAGGGGACAGCAACTTTGCCTTTCCTAACATTTCCAAGAGCAAGATGAATTTCTATTTTATAGTAACTTGTGATCTTCATGCTTGTACTGTCAGACTTTAACTTTACTCTGAAAATCAAAGATCAGGTCAGCAACCCAGTATCCGTATGCCAAAGCATAAACTTTCAGAAGTTTGAAGTCAGGCTTCCCTTTTTATGGGCTCTATTTGTAAAATGAGGTGCAAATGGATTTTGGCAGGCACCAATGCAACTGCAACCCTTTCTGAAATCTTATCTGTAAGTGCTACAGTAACTTATGTTTGCCCTGACTTGCTGGCAAACCTCACGATTCTTGGCACCAGTGTGTTAATGCAACTTTTTGACAGCTTAAAAATCAGGCAAGTCAAATTTGTACTTCAGAACCAAAAGGGCAGAAATGATTTTTATTTTATTTTATTGTTCAGGATCTGACAAACTTAGTCTAAATTCCCTTCCCCTTCAATGAGCCATCTTCAGAGAGAAGCCATGCCTAGTTTAGCAGCATTTGGTAGCCTGAGCATTCTATTGGTGCCATCAATCAGGACAACAATTTTCTACTATAAACCTCAACTCCATTCTATTCTGGGCCACATGGTCAATAGGTTTTTTTGTTGTTGTTGTTATGACTTGGTTGAGATTAATCATTGGTTAAGATTAGCTCATATGATCCTGTGATATAAAACCACTGTAAGCCTGTGCTAATTGCGGCTGCGGCACAGTTAGGACCTGCTCTTGCTCCCATTGAAGTCAATAGGAGTTTTGCCATTTATTTAAATGGGAACAGGAGCAGGGCCTTTGAGTGCAAAGATCTGGGCTGCATTAATCCTAGAGATGAGCTATAACTAGACCTTGGTGGTTCAGATAAAATGGGAGCTGGATCTGAACAGTCCTGGGGTTTTTGGGTTTTTTGGGATTTGCAAAATAAAAACTACAAGGCAATCTGTGGCCCATCTCGGATTTAAATTTAGACTGGTGTTGAGTGTCTGGAGCATATTGTGCATGCTGAAGGTAGCATAGTCAGTCTCTGTCTCCCATTTTAGAGGCTGATGTCAGACATGTGGGCATAATTAGGTTGAGAATTGTGCTATGGAGCTAACGGACCAAATTTGGAAGGGATATGTAAGGTGGAACAAATCTTTTTTTTTGCTAATTTAGATTCCTTTAGAACTACTTACATTTGCTCCACTGAAGTGTAACGGACTCTTAATGGGCTAATTTGCATACCAAGGAGCCAGAAGACCTACATTAAAGTTAAAAAATCCCAAAACAAACTAGCACTCTACGGAAAGTAGGAGGTTTCTACTTTCCAGAGAGTGCTAGTTTGTTTTGGGATTTTTTAAGGCCAGAAGACACCATCAGATCAGCTGGTCTGTCCGTCTGTACAACAGAAGCTATTGAATTTCAGTCAGTTTTTACCATTCTAATGAGCCCAATTACTTGCATTAGTGTCTGGATGGCTTTCTGGAAGATATGCTTTAGTCAGTCTTGATTTGAAGACGTCAAGAGATGGAGAATCGCCCACTTCCCGTCGTAGTTAGCTCCATGAGTATTCACCCTCATTGTTAAAAACAACGTGTGCCTTATTTCTAATTTGAATTTGGCCTTAGCTTCCAGCCATTGGTTCTTGTCATGACCCTTTATACTAAATCAAAGAGCCCTTTATTACCTGGGATTTTTTCCCTGTAAAAGTATTTATACACTGTAATGAAATCACCTCTTTTCTTTTTTTGATAATCTACATATTGAGCTCTTAAAGTCTGTCACTCAAGTCATTTCTCCAACTGTCAAATCATTTTTGTGACTCCTTTCTGCACCCTCTCCACTTTTTCCACACCCTCTTTACAGTGTGAATATCAAAACCAAATGTGCATTATTCTAAGCCTTGGTCTCACCAAGGTAATATAGAGAGGGAAAAAATCCATTATTTCCTTGCTTATACCCCCTAAGGATTGCATTTGCCCTTTTTGCCAAATCATCACACTGGGAGTTCGTCTTGAGTTGCTTGTCCGCTATGATCTCTAAATCCTTTTCAGAGTCACTGCTTTCCAGCATACAGTTTCCCATTCCTTGTTCCTAGACATGTGACCTTGCATTTGACTGTATTAAAACACATTTTGTTGGAATGGGACCACCTTGCCAAGCAATCCAGATTGCTCTCTATGACTGTACTGCCCTCATCTCTATTTAACATTCCTCCAATTTTGTATCATCTGCAAATTTTATCAGTAGTGATCTTATATTTACTTCCAGATTATTGATTACAATGTTGAATAGCATCAGGCTGGTGGAAGCCCTCCTGAAAACACCCCATTTGATCATTTCCCATTGACAGCTAATTTTTTTAATCTGTCAGTTATCTAGTTCCTAATCCATTTAGTGTGTGCTCTGTTGATACTGTATAGTGCTAACATTGTAATGAGAATATCATGCAGTAGTAAATCAAATGCCTTTCAAAAATCTAAGTATACATAAATCTACATAGTTAGCGTTACCAATCACATCTGTAACTGCATCAAAAAATGAAATCAGGTGGTTTGACAAGATCTATTTTTCCATAAAACTATTTTGACTTTGACATATACTTTTCTCCCAGTTTTATGGCATGTGACTTAGAGTTCCTTATGCAAATGCAAATAGCTACAAAGAAATTAAATTAGTGTGGCGGGGGAGGGCCTTGCTTACACTACCTTATGCAACCTTGTGAATTTGGGACACTATCTGTGTTTACATTAGGCGGTATGTCATAGATTGAGTTTGTGTGTTTGAGTGTAGGGGTTCTGGATGTCAGGGTATTTATAAATAAAGTAGATTTATGAAGTATTATATTGGAGAGAAGAGGAACAGCTCTGGTCATAAACTTATAAAACGTAATCAAGAAAATCTGTAATACTGAAAAGAAAGTGTCTTATGGGTGTGTGGTGTTTTTACCAAGTACATGATGCAGGATGAAAAGGGTGGTGCAAGGGGGATCATTTGACAGCATGTGTGAATAAAAGTAGTAGGATTATTGTACGTGTGGTGGGAGCACAGCAGTATGTACATTAGGTTACTATCGAGGGCAAGTTTTCTTTGAAGAACTGGCCTTTTCCCTACAGTCTAACAGATCTGAACATGAAAGTACCAGGTACTAATAGCATGCATTGGATTAAATGAACCAGTTCAGCAGTGTCTGGTTAATAGGGTTGGACATTTAACTCATGTAACTCCAAAACTGGTTTGGAGTCATAAATGTGCATTGATTGGATTTTATTTTGCCATTGTGTTGTCAATGAGACAGACAGTCACTTCCTTCGTCTTTCAGTCTGTTTTTAGGAACTATGATCATGACCATGATGGTTATATCTCTCAAGAAGACTTTGAAAGTATAGCTGCCAACTTTCCTTTCCTGGACTCCTTTTGTGTATTGGACAAAGACCAGTAAGTTTATATTTTTCTTTAATTTCTTTCTTTGTTTCACTGCATTTTTAAGTTAAAGAACACAGAATGCCTCCCAGACCTCCAAACTTTTTATATATGTGGCTTTTCACTCAGAAACTGGAAGAGAAATGATGATTAATCTTTTACCTTTCATTATTTTTTTATTATTTATTATTATTATTTATCATTTATATTGCAGAAGTTCCTAGGAGCCCTCCAGTTCAGGGTCCAATTGTGCTCACATTTAGACAATTCCTGCCCCAAGGAGCTTACAGTCAAAAAGATGTGATATATCAGATGGATAAAACAAAGAAGCAGGCAGGTAGGGGCAGGAGAGATGGTAACAAATAGTACAGAATGTGCACAATTCTTAGCCAATTGGGAGTGGTTATCGTAATTATTTAAATTTGATTTGGCAGATTACACAAGTAGGTGACTCTGATTAGCTAATTAAACCATTTAGAACGTGTAAAAGAAGAATAGAAAATGGTACTGAAAATGCCAGAGTAATGTGGTGTAAGGCTTTCCTGTTTAATTAGGCCTCTGAAAATATTAACATCTTGGTGAGGTGTGGATTTAACCCTCAATAGTATAAAGCACATCAGCATGTGAGATGTGCCATTGCTGGATCTGTACCTTGGTGTACGACTCTAAGGCCTCCATTTGAGTGATTAACATTTATTAGATGTGACTGGGGATTTTTTTAATAGAATGCAAGACGCGCAGATCCTAGGCAATGAGCACCCTGCAAACAAATATCTTATTATGATTTGCCTTCATGTGCAGTACCTTGTACACTTTTTCAGTTGCTTCCGCTTAAAGATGTAGCTAAGAGTGAAAAGATCCAGAATATGAACTGGAAGGGGTTTTTGATAATTTATTTGTTGTTTCCTCCGATGAAATTTGTTGGGGTTTTTGTTTTGTTTTGGGAGGAGGTTTGAGAATTTTCTGTAAACTCTGGAGCGATTGTACAAAATTTCAAAACTTTTCAACACTTTTTATTACTATCATCTGTCAATTTTTCACAAATACAAAGGCCACTTTTATATTTTGGAAGGAAAGAGACACAACCTCCACGTAGTTAACGATGTCCAGCCAATCAGAACCAAATTCTAAAAGGCAGGTCCCATCCAGGTACACAGCTACATGCTTGTTTGCCATCCTTATTACTTAGTAAGAGTAGTCTGGACCTGTTGACTGAAACCAAGATGTAGCCTTTTCTCCAGATCTTCTTGGGAGCAGATCAGGGCCAGGACATAAGAGTTGCTCTAACTTGCCCCAGTTGAGCCCCGGGGGTGTTCTATGTTTGGGTTAGTTTAGGCCACTACAGCTAAAGGCCTGACTCTTTTCATATCAAAATTGTACAAGCCATCTGCTTTGTACAGCTGCTCTAAAATATTTTCAGTTGGTGAAATAGATGTCATATCTCTCAGTCTAAAGAACATACATGGTACACCGTGTGACTGCTGCATGAACAGTTACATCAGAACAATCACCTTGCCTGTCCTGAAGGTCTGGTATCTGATCAACACACTTGTTACATAAGAGAACCTTCCTGAATCACTGTGCACTGGTGTGGTATTGTAGGGAAATGAGGACATGGAAGTTATCTTGCTGGGCTTTAGAGTGACACTTCAAGGAAATTAATGGGAGATGGCTTTTTTTTTTTTTTTTTTTGCGTGGGGCACAGAGGAAGAGGGAAACATCGAGTATTTATTAAGGGGAATCAGCAATCATTGGAAGAAGGGTAGGAGGCTTTTTGGGCCTAAGAAGTTTTGACAGTATCCTTGTAAGTATAATAAGTATATTAATTTGGCTGATCACAAAAGCACTGCTAAATCAGTTTACATTCATATGATATGAATGCTTTAAAATCAGTATGAAAGATAGAGAATACAACATTATCACGAGGAGAGCTGTAGCATTGCCCTGGCACCTGAAATCTAGGATGAAGCAGCACTCTGGCACATCTGGTGCATGGGGTTGCAACACCACTCAAATTTGGCACGGCTGCCCCTCCAGCATGGACAGAGGAGCAGCTGGGCCAAATCTAAGTGGCACTGCAACAGGGCAGGTGGAGCCCAACGCTGCACAAATTTGGCCTAGCTGCCCCCGATAAAGACAGAGGCGCGACCTCCCAGGCTAACTTGAGTGCTGCCATGATCCCATGTGCTGGATCACATCACTCAAATTTGACCTGTGCCGTGGGAGTGAGTGGAGCCACGGGGTGGCTGGGATCTGGAGGAGCTGCCCTAGCCTGGGACAGGAGTGAAATGCTGTGCTTGGTGAGTACTGATGAGTGGCCGGAAGGGTTCCTTGAGGGGCTGTGGGCTAGTTGCTGGTGGGCTATGGAGTGAGTGGGGAGTGCTGAGGTGGTGAGGGTACGGGGATGTTGGGGGCTGTGGCTTGTGGGACTGAGGGGTTGGGAGGTTGCTGTGAATGGGATGTATGCCAGCCACAGGTTGGGGGCGGGCTGTCAGGATAAGTAGGGGCTGATGGAAAACTATTGCCAACCTCGTCTGGCCAGCCAGTTAAATTGGTTTATGGAGTGGCCCAAACATAGATGGAGCATACCAACAATTGTTGCCCTTATTTGAAGTTTGTACAAACTATTAATGTTGTAAAAACAGTATCTTACATATGCCATCAATGGGCTTTTTGACAAACTACATGGGTGCTTTGGATATGCCTTGCTACCTAGTTTACAGTTTGGCATATAAATATTGAGTTAAGCATGTCTTTTTTTGATACGTGTGTTTGTTATTAAGGTGTGAAGTCTCATAACTGCTGTTGCACAGTTTCAGTTAGATAAAATGAACGGGTAAAATGTTGGTTGATTGTTATGGTGATAACACAAGATAATCTACCAAATCTATCTCATGGGTGAGAGAATTAGCAACTTGCAATCACTTCTGAAGGGCTCCTGCACCATAACGTTTAGCACTACAACGCTGATCTATCATCAGGAGAGAAAGCCATGCCTGCTAGGCAATGAATTTAGTTTTAGCTCTTTAATAAGGGGCAACATTATCTCTTTAGAGCATCTGAGTAGAGACTTGGTTTCTCTGCCATCTCTTTTATATATTATGTTCTGTACATGTGTATTCTATATGTTTTTAAACAGTTGAATCCCAAAATGTCCAAAGTGGCGACATATTAATAGATTACCCTGAAATTCTTTGAACAGGGATGGTCTTATCAGCAAAGAAGAAATGATGGCCTACTTTCTGAGGGCTAAATCGCAGCTACAATGTAAAATGGGACCGGGTTTTATTCATAACTTTCATGAGATGACCTATCTTAAACCAACTTTCTGTGAGCACTGTGCGGGATTTGTAAGTATGTTTTTAGCACTCTCATGCTTCACGTATAGACTTAGTCAGACTCAGGATATGATGAACTAACACCACAAAGAGGAAATGGGCCCCAAACACTAGAAGGAAGAATAGTGTCTTCATCCTGGCCTAATATCTCATTACAATGAGACACTGAAAATGTTTACTCCGTGCTGTCGATATTTTCTTCCTTTGGCTTTTGGATGTTTTGAATTTTAAGACTTTCTCTTTGGGAAAGAGAGGTGATGGCCAAGGAAATAAGGGTCTGGAGATTCCTAAAGGATGGAGGGAGAGAATCCTCACAGAGAGCTTATCTACACAGGGAGCTAAACCAAATTAATTAGAGAAAGTGGGTGTGTGGAGTAGATGATGTGGATGAAGAAGAGGCAGAACTTTTTCATTAAATTGCTCTTGGCACCATAACTCTGCTCAGATTGAGAAGAATGTTAAAAAAATGTCCAATAAATCAATGGCACTTTTAGCAACATGTATAAAATATGAAAAATGATTTGATTTCTCCAACATAACATACAGAATGCCATCAATTAATGATAGAGTACCATCTTTTAAACAAATTAACTCTTTACTGGAGCATTTCCTGAATAGTCAAGCAAACCAAATATTTTTTTAAAACCAATAATAAACCTTTCACCAGTTCTGCTTCAAACAAGTCATAATAAAAAATGAATCAGTAGGCTTTAAATAAAAGGAGTACTTGTGGCACCTTAGAGACTAACAAATTTATCTGAGCATAAGCTTTCGTGAGCTTCAGCTCACTTCATTGGATGCATGCAGTGGATTTTCCACTGCAACTGATGAAACCTTATGCTCAGATAAATTTGTTAGTCTCTAAGGTGCCACAAGTACTCTTTTTCTTTTTGCAGATACAGACTAACACGGCTGCTACTCTGAAACTTAGGATTTAAATGTTACTTTTAAATGAATGTAAAGTACAATCTGAAATATTATGCTGGATTACCATTTTCCCATTTGAACTTCCATTGAGGAGGTATTGTTTTTTCAACACATAATTGGTTTCCATATCACTCGGTGGCAAAAATCCACTCTCCTTTAGGACCAACATAATATCTGCTCGTTGTTTCCCTTCTTTTTGCATCTTCCTTTCTTTCTCTATCTTTGTGAGTCTTCTCTGTTCTTCCCTCTGTATTTCCTTCCCTGCAGCAATTCCCACCTCCCCATGGTCTTCACTCGCACCTTTTCCCATTCTAACTGCTAAAACGATCGGCAGTGGAATACTTAATGTTGAAGTGGCCTCATGAGAGTAGAGGAGGTCACACTTATTAGATCTGTCCTTTTCAGGCTATCTGCAGTTGCAGGAAGACATCACTGCATTGGTTACACTTGATTCACATTTGGAAGATTTTCTTCACAAACATGAGGGCTAAAAACTTGGTACTTTTTAAAATGGAAATGTGATGCTGCAAAATCTGTGGGTCACATAAATACACCAATCAAGATGGATCTGGCCCAGGGGCCATATGTTAGGCATCTATGAATGAGAGATCTATTGCCTGTTCAAAAACTTTTTGTTTTATTTCGTTGTGGAGAAAGCAGATGATTTGTTAATGGATCTCGGTATATTGACAAGTAAACTATGGAGGGCTTACAGCTTTGTTTTAATTTAAAAACCTCATGGTTAGAAAGAGGCAATACATTTATCTTACAGGCTATTAAAGATCTGAAAACCACTGAAAGCTGTTTTGCATATAATGCACCCTTCTAATATGGAAGATATGCTTTAGTCAAAAGTTATTGGGTTCAGTGGAGGAGTAACGGGATGAAATTCCATGGCCTGTGATATGCAGGCGGTCTGACTAGATGAACTAATGGTCCCTCCTGGGCTTAAACTCTATGAATGTTAAGATCTATTAATTAATCTCCTACAATGAGACAATAGGCTATTCCACAAAGCAAACCAGAAGAAAACTTTATCACCTTGAGATGGTCCCCAAGTTCTCTGATCTGCTGTCTTGCCTTTTCCATTGATGTCATTTTAGGAGTAGTTTTTTGGGGCCTGCTCCTGAGAAGAGCTGAGATTTCAATAGCAGTCAAACAGTGTGTCTGTGGCAGAGCGGAAATTAAACCCAGATCTCCAGTGTCCTATCCACAAGCCCATCCTTGTTCTCCAGAGGACTAAGCTTTTTACTATTTGTCCTGTTCTGGAATAATTCAGTACAGCTGTATTTTTCTGATTTCTGTTAAATCCAACCGAAGAGAAAAGGTGGTATTTTGAGTAAAGAGAGAGGGTCAAAGATATCCCTGATGCAAATTCACTGAATCCAATGACATTGTGTCAGAGGTGAAGTTGTCCCAGAGTATGTAATGAGAGCAAAAGAAATTGAACTTAAAAGCTCTTCATGCATTACTCCTGCATTTCAGTTCTGTTCATTCAGGGATAGTGCATTGTTTTGAACTGATGTGGTGATTCAAAGTCAAAATAATGTGCACAGAGAGTGTACAAGGCTGAATTGAAATGACAATTAAAGGTCAATGCTAGCCAATAAAATATCTATTATTAAACACATGTGAACATTAAATGTCAAGCTAAAATCTCTTGGCATTTGACAATGCTGAACTGATGTGGCTATTACAGGTCAAAGTTGTATCCAGTGTTGTATTAATGCAATGGGGACTGTTCAGACATTTCCGCTTAGCTTAGAGCTACCTCAAGTTAGCTCCCAGAAAATCTGTGTCCAACATGTTCAAACTTGCTGGAGTAGAATCTGTAACTTAATCTCCATTGTGTAACCGTCATAGTGATGTCAAATTAGAGGCTAAAGAAGGGACTCTGTTGGATGGGTAGGATAATTTAAAGCAAAATGATATTCAGTGTTACTGGTCCAAAGATTAATGGAAGCAAATAATTATCAAAAACTATTTCCTGGTATGAAGAATCATAAATAGTTATCAGCAAAAAGGGCTGGCAAAGCCATGTAAAATAGCAAAAAGTGTCAGTTCTGGTGTCACTTTCCAAACTAATACAAATGCGTACCATTCTCATTATCTGGCCACGTAAACCAAGTTTAATTTTAGTGTGTAAGTATTAAGAGAAAACAAAGGGGAAGAAGAACTTTAGCAATATAACAGTGGGTATAAATTATAGACTAAATTCACCACCCACCCTTATTTCTGCTGCTGTCCCCTCTAGTGATCCATTCTCTGTCTTTCTGGCAAACAGAGGCTTGGGACATTTCAGAGCGTGGTTCTGCATCCCTGCCCATCCTGGCTAATAGCTATTGATGGACCTATCCTCCATGAATTTATCTAGATTTTTACATCTTACATTCAAGCTAACTTTATTCAAATTTAGCAATGCACATGTTGCTTGTTAAGAGCCTAATACTACACCTTCTGCTTGTGCAAGCCGTCTCATGTACTTCTGGGGGACTTCTGGGGTGAGCAAGGACTAATCATGGGAGGGAGGGTTGCAGGGCTGACCCCCAGAGCCTATTTTCAAGCCAGTTTTGACATTTGACTTCAGCCATTTTTGGGAAAAAATAAGATGGCCAGAACTGTCTTTTACGGTGGATGCGTTGGTGACTGCTATAGTAAATGAGAGCTGAATTTTTAATCTGTGTTATTTTGTCCTGACATACCTGCACGTCACATGCCATCCAAGTAGCCAGAGAATGGCTATATTAGCATTGCATAGCTAGATTACATTAAGCACTCCAAGCAGTGTTATACTTTATGCTGATTCATTTAGGTAAACTGACAAGATGGCAATTTTTTACCCATTTCTGGAAGCAGGCATGTTCTGTGTCTCCTCTCCTATGCTAGCTCCATTGTAGGTAAGAGAAGTGAGGGTGGAAGCCAGTCTAAGTTTATCACAACTGGAGGGGGAGTTCTATCTAACAGGAAGGGTGTTGAGAGCAGTTATATCCTGTTTGTGCTTTTGTAGCTATGGGTACTTCCTTCATTTATGACCTTGTTTTCCTTCCAGCTTTCTTTTCTGATTCCTTGATGTTCTTTTGTCTTTCATTACAGCTCTGGGGTATAATCAAACAAGGATACAAATGTAAAGGTAAATACATAATGCATGGATGTTGTTTTCAAGACATAGGTATTATGATGTTTAGCACAAATAAGTCAGACTCCTATTTTTGGCAAAAACATTCTGTTCATCCAAATTTTGATGTGTCATTTGCAACAAAATTCTCAGTAATCTGTGAAGTTTTACTGTTATAAAACACTAGCTGCATGCTCATACACTACAAGCCAGAAATCCAGTGTGATCTCTGGTTTCACAAGGATGTAGCTTAGTGCTAGTGATTAGAATTTATATTGGTAAAACTAACTCACTCCATGTGAAGTAGAGAGAAATCCTGAAGTGTTTTAGCATTTTGATTTGGCCCTGAAGCTCAGGAGATCCATGTGGGCTGGCAGTGCTCTTGTCTTCCTCCTATCTGTCTGTCAGATAAGTCTACTAGCCTCAAAATGCAATAGCAAGAATGAGCTACTTGCAATACAGATAGTCAACTTTTTAATTCCTAGAATACCTGATAGATTGAGATCTCATTTCCAGGTTTCTTCCCCTCTCCAATAAAAATTTCATTTAAAAAAACCACACAACCTGCAACTCTTGTAGTCCTGCCATTTGAATACTTTCTGGAAACTTTGTCGCTCATTGTTGAATCAGCATGTATTTTTCATGAAGTACAGGTCTACTCCAGTAAGAGACATGGAAAACAGCATTGTGGATTCCATGATTCTTGCACTTTGGTGATTTCCAGGGCTCACTTTGGTGCTGAGTGGTCCTAGATGCATGCAGGCTCCTTCTCTTTGCCTCCCCAGACTTCCCAGGGACAAGTAACTTAGGACTTTTGTTTTCAAGGTGAAGCATACTCCCATTCCTATTGGCCTGTATTTGAGGGGGCCATGGCTCTGTCCATTCTCCATCTCTCCCTGCTCACTATTGCTCAGTTGCGCCTGGGGGAGGTATCCATGGCACAGTCCATTTGTTCCCAGGAGCCCCATGGCAGCAACTGTGGCTAGCCACTGTTTGGTCATGCCAGGGACTGGATCTTTACTGCCTTCTGTTCCCATGTGCAACAGCACAAGGGCAAGCAGCAATACAAATCTTTATTAATAAAAGGATGGGTAGGCAGGGCTTATAATTCCTGCCCTGAAAACTCAATTTGGGATCTGAAAGTCAAGCTGAACTCTCTCCTGTTCACACGTCATCACCTATACAGTGGCTCAACTGAGATGTAGTTAAGGCGGTGTGGTCTGGTGATTAGAGCACTGGAATGGGACTCCGGACATCTGGGTGACCATGGGCTAGACACTTCACATCTTTGTGACTCATTGCCCCAACTGTAAAATGGGGATAATGATTCTGACCTCCTTTGTAAAGTGCTTTGAGACCCACTGATAAGTGCTGCATAAGAGCCAGGTGGTGTTTATTGTTGTTTTGTTTATTAACATGAAATTGAAATGTGCTTCTCTGCAGAGCCCAGGTGACAGGTAATGATGAATGACCGGGAGAGAGTTCAGCTTGACTTTCAGGTCCCAGTTGAGTTTGCAGGGCAGCAATTTCAAGAACCACCTGTCCTTGTGAGCACCTGCTGCTCCATGAACCATTACAAATGGGTTCTTCCTCCTCATCTTCCAAGCCACAGTCTCCTTTTTCGATTTTTAAGCTTACTGACCTTGTGCCAACAAGGGGAATTGCCAATTCAGATGACAACTTACATCCCTCCCCCAGTTCCCCAACCAAGTGCCACAGCCAAGAAGATAACTCTATGTTCTGATTAATAGACATTGGGAGAGATTAACCATCTCCAAGCAGGATCCTATATTCAGTTTTATTTGTTTTTACCTTCAGAGAAGATAAAACTCCAAGTAAGGAAGGTAACTTTACTTTTGTACAAGTAAAGTGAGCATATTAGATTTGGAAGCTGCAGCAAAGGAATAAGCATGGATCCAGTCAATGTCCTTTTTAGAGTCACTTATCGGAGCGGAACTGTACTTTAACAGCGATGCATAAAGAGTTAGTTATAAGAGAGACATAAGTAAGATGTATTTTCAAAGAAGCCTAAGAGAGTGAGGGAGAGTCAATGGGATTTGGGCATTGATCTTCTATAGGCTCCTTTAAAAATGCCAGTCCTTTAACTGGCTTCTTTCTCAACTGCGCTGCCAAAGGTTCAGAGTATGAAAGTAACAATGTGTCCAAAACGTGCAGATTTAGAATATAAATAGGTCTTCTGTTTTTCGGGGTTTGTTTAATTTTGGGGGAGTTTATTTGTAGCAATATTTGAGTTTTATGTAGCTGTCCAAAAATCAGGGATTTTCGGGGCCTTCTCTTTGTATATATTGCAATGAGTAATGTAATGTATATTATGTACGTTACTCATTACAGTAGTATATATTGTAATGAATAATCTCTTTGTAATGTTTCCTAGCAAACGTGAACATGGTGATGTTTGAAACAGGACTAAGCTAAAATCTATTAGGGAACTTATTGCACACAAGCAGGGTCTGCGCAGAACAATGAATACACAACATGTTAGTGCGCTTTAGAAATCACACTACTGTAGTCCACATTACTGATACATGGAGACAAATCCTTAGATACAAGTAACCATATCTGATGGATTTTCAAGTGTTCATTGGATAAATGCTGATTTTTTTAAATTGGGGGGTATTTTATCAGTGCATATCATTTAAACCCAATATTCAGAAGCCCTCAACATAAATAGAAGCTCCTTGAAACACCCAGTGTTTGCCACACCAAACAAAAGACCCAACTTATCCACCACTTTGGAGGTTGGTCCAGTGAAACAGATTCTTTGAAGATGGTGACCTGCTCAGATCTGCCTTTAGCCTCAGTGCACTTTCTGGTGCCGTTTAAAAACAAAAAACCCCACCTTGACTGACTTATTCGTGCTAACGGCTAATTGTCCTGGAAACTAACCATTTGGTAACCCACAAATTTCCCTTGCTTTTTGTTTTGTCCAAATCTTTTTGATCAGAACTTTTGCATGTGTATGTTTGTTCATGGCCCTTAGTTGTAGTGTCTATCCCTAACTCTCAATGGTTTGGCAATATTTTTTTTTAACAGATTGTGGTGCCAACTGCCATAAGCAGTGTAGAGACCTGCTTGTGCTGGCATGCAGGAAGTTTGCCAGAGGTACCTCCATGGGCAGTAATCATGGTTCTCTGCCTAACAGTCCATCTCTGCCACCAGGTAAAAGCAGCCTTTATTACTAATTTACACTCATTTTGAATGCTTTTTGACAGCACCCAACATCCAAACTGCGTTAGCTCTAATTTAATCATTATATCTGCACATAGAGCAGACTTTTGGGTGCCTAAAAGTATTCCCATAATTCATCAGCACATCCTACTGTAGTTCCCAGCTACATTAAGACCTGTTGTATCCTTCAAGGACATAGTTACAGTCCTCACAGACAGGACTCCTAACAGCAGTGCTTCTGTGGCCTTTGAAGGATCGAATGCTGGAGCAACAGCTCTGTTGCCATTTGAAAGGTTGCAGCTTGTATTATACTTTTTAAAAATTTAAATAATAAAAATATACCTATTGCAAGCTCTAGACACCCTAACATGTAAGTAATAATTCAGTAAAATTCGCTCCACCTGGTAGCAGGCCGGCTCTGCTGTCAGTAGTTGGGGAAGGTAGTGACACTACTCCAGCCTTACCCAATCCTTTACTTCCCCTTGCACCCTCTCTCCCCATTTGCATGTTGCAAGGCCAGTGGCAGTCCCAAAATGGAGTATGGACACTGCAAATAGGGTCTGGGAGCCATATCCGTACCACCTCCTTATTGGAGCTGCTCTGGGGCCCAGAGGTGTGTTTCCAAATCACGGTAGAGTTGCCATTCCACCCCAAGAAGAATTTTGGCTGAGTCTGATAGAACTCCTTCGTGGCTTACTGCTGCAAAGTGACCCCTTCTTCTCCCCCCTCCCCAACCCTAATTTTCCCTTCTTTAAAAAAAAACACCATTTTATAAAGCCCCATGCAAACCCATTGCGCTATATAATGCCTTGATCTTGCCACCCTTACTCACATTGAGTAGCAACTTACGCCAAGAAGAGTCCTGCTAAAAAATCAGTGGGGCTACCCAAGGGAGTAAGATGCTACTCTGTCTAAGTAAGGGTGGAAGAATCAAATCCTAAATGTTAAATGAATTAGTAAGAGTTGGAACTTGGCTTAGGAGATCCCTGCTAAAAGATCTTGGAAGCGTTTAGTGATCTTGAAGTTGTATATTGAAAATAAATTATTGCAATCTCTCTCCTGTAGTACAAGATGAAGTATTTGAATTCCCCAGTGTTGCTACAGGGCATCAGGACCTAGATGGCAGAGCAATCACCCTAGTGACTGGCTCTTCTCGAAAGATTTCAGTCCGTCTCCAGCGGGCTACCACCAGCCAAGCAACACAGACGGAACCGTTGTGGCATGAACCTGGCTGGAGTGAGTCGGGTTCCCATACCTTCCCCAAAATGAAGTCCAAGTTCCATAGCAAAGCTGGAAAGAACAAAGGCTTTGCAAAATGGGAGAATGAAAAACCCAGCCTACAGGCCCATGTGGATATTGAGGTAGAGACCACAGAACATATGCTGGATGAGAATGGAATAGAAACACTCTAAGAAAGACAAGAACCTGAGGTGGGTAATAAAGCATGAGCATGTCTTGAAAATCTGCTACTACTCAAGGAGTGCATAAAACTGTTTTATGTGCATTTTTAAATGCTGGTTCTTTGCTTACTTTTTTGCTATCACTTAATAAGATTTCACTCGTTAAACACTAAACTATCAAAATATATAAGCATCTATTTTCTATAAACCCAAACTTCGTTGTGTGTATTATTTTTTACTCTAACACTGGGGATGATTTTTTTGTGCTTTGGCCAAGTGCGCTCTTAGAAGTCAGATGTTCTACTTTTGTGAATTATTTTCCTTCTGAGATATTAAATAAATAGAATAATCTGAGAATAATCAGATCATATTCTGTCCTGTTGTGCCAGTGTAAAACAGAGTAAATCACTGGGTTCAGTAGAATTTGGACCTGATGGACACTAGTGTATGTGAAAGCAGAACATGGCCAGTTACTGCAAGGAGCAGTAAAAAAAGATGATATCCTAGCACAGTTGATCAGTAATGGCAGTGGAACTCTGAGGTGTAAAGAGTGCTTGTTTTTTGGTTACAGGATAGCTGATCGCTTGCCCTGAAAGATGGAGGACAATTAAGATGGCCATTAGAACACAGCAAGATGTGGAATTCGGTAGACCACCCTTTGGCCATGGGAATGAATATTCCTGTACCTCATGTTTAAACCTTATGAATCCAGCAGACCTTCCTGTTATCTTATTTAATAGGATGTTAGAGTCAAAATGCACTATTTATTTTCTCACGAGTAAGTCATCTGATGAACATTGCTTAGACAGAGCACAACAGTGTGTTATGTGACTCAGTCTTCTGGTCTATGATTTTTTTTGTAGCTATATGCCCTAAGGTGGAAACTGTCTCTACACCCAGTCCTTCAGTTCTACAAACCAATGAGGATGGATTTTCTCTTCTTTGAAAGCATCACATCAGCTCATTGTGTCTATACATGGCAAAGGTGATGAGGATGGCATCTGAGTACCCAAGTTTATTTGATAAAGCTCCTTATTCAGGTGCTCATAATGTTCTTTTATCTGGAAAGAACTGAGTTTATGTTCATTGCTAAATCTCAAACAGGAGATTTTGAAAATGTCAGAATTAAAAATCCTTCTCTAGGATGCATTCCTTTGCACACCATTTTTCAAACTTTTAAGATGTTTACATTGTTCTCATTAAACCTAAGTATATTGATGTGCAGCACATGTTTATAATACAGGGCCATATGAGAAGGGTCTTTCAAACATACAGCATGTGTCAAAGAACGGTAGGAATTTCAGGACAAATATCATTATTCATATGTCTGGTTAGACAATAAATGGACAGATGCCTTTTCCCCCAGCACTGATTATGGTAAAATTAACATGTAATAAACATTTTAGTTTCACTTTTTTTTAATGTCCTTCTTTTAATCAAAATGAAAATACCTAAATAAAATGTAACACTAGATTTAATTAACAGCAACCTTGAATTTAGGAATTTCACTGTCTCTGTGTCAACTTGATCATAATCAATGTCCCTCACGAGCTGGTATTTGGACCTGTACCATGAACCACGTGTATTGAATTACTAGTTTGGGCCCAAGTAACTTGGGAGCACAAGTCCTATTAAAATAAAAACCCCAAGGGGCTTATGTTTTTAAATCACTTGGGCACTTTGGAAAATCCCACCCTTAAATGTTCACAACTCAAATTGACAGTCTGCTTTGGATTAATTCACGTTTACACATGATAGTAGAAGAGGAAAAACCAGCCAGAAAGAAGCTATTTTCTAAGATATCCTGAGGACCTGAGCTAGCTAAGGGTTTGGCTTGAGAGGTGGGATCTCTTCATTAGAATCTCATCTCTCAAGATCAGGCAACTACTTTGTAAACTAACTGACCCATAAATCAGCCTCCAAAGGACTCCTCTGTGATTGCATGTCTCTAAATGAAGTTTGTGGTTACAGGCTGCCTTGTCTGGTTCACAACCTGTATCCTGCATGTTTCTCCTGCTTGGAAATCAGTAACTGAAGCTTGTAATAAAGCTGTGACCCATAATTAAAATAGGAGCAGGAGGAGCTCTTGCTGCACCACTTTGGGAGGAGGAAGAGCTGTGGGACAATATGGAGTTCCCAAGCCAGGTTGAGGGAGGGGACCTATGTCCTTCTTGTGTTAACCTCAGTGTGTGACACACACAAGTGCCAGTAAGCACTGGTCTAGATTTCCTGACCTGTGTCACATGACCCACATGATGGGATCAGTACATACAGCTTCCACATGCACAAAATCTATCTGGTAGAGGATTTTAATGTACTGTAGTACATTGGCTATGATGTGAAATATGGAGTTAACCTGAATTGCTCCTATTAATGCTTCTTAAATGAAATGTAGATAACTGACTACATTCATTTGGGAATGAAAAGTAAATACCCTAATTCACAAATTAGAAAACATGGATTATTTTCATATTTGGAAATATGTTGGCAGCCTGGTTTGGTTTACTATAAATTAGGCAGAAATGGATACACTTAAGATTTAAATGAATAACCAAACTGGTTAGAATGCACACTTGTCCTTTTGTGTAACTTCTAGAGCACACACTGAGCCCCAGTGCAGTTGTGTAAATGTTTACTGACTACTAGCTGCAGCATCTTGCTCAAATTCACAGTCTCTCACTTTACCTGTTTTTCTTCCTCATCACAAATCCAGGAATGTGTGCTTGGAGACACTTACAGGTCCTGAAAGCATTTCTCTGATCTGTCAACTAAGCAACTGCAACAATCTTTCCTCCAGACTTTTAGCAGTTGAAAAATCCCAAGTGAAAAAACAAACCCTGGCACATTAAATCTTCCCACTGGCAAAAACTGGCCAGGCTGATTAAAAAACAGCTATGTGGAAACCCTACTCTGAGCAAAAGCTGTGTCTTCACAGGTACCAGCCCTGAAACCTCAGCCTGGGGTTGGAGAGTGAAGTTGGGCTCACTCCCATTTCACACATCAATAAATGAAGGTCCTACAACCTTTCAGTGTCAACTGTGCACAAGGGTAACTGACTGGCATTTAGTGACTAATGCAACTGATGATGAACAAGCAGGAACAGAATCCAGTGCACTCTGTCCCTCATCTTTCTTGGCTCTTCAGGGCCAAGAGGAGTGTAAAACAATAAAAACTTATTTTGGCCACTCAAGCAGGCAGATGGGTCTTTGAATACACCCAGGAAAGAGATCTGTTGAGTAAGAAGGTACCATTTTTACAGTCACTTTTCAGAGTAGAACAGCCCATTACTTATGCTGTGAGCTAGCCCTTCCTCTAACAAAATATTGCTGGCCATTGCTTAGTCTAACCTACCTTTTCTGGAGATGCTGACAAAAAATCTGATCCTACAGTTCCTTTGATTAAACAGGCCTCAATCTTGCAAATACGTCATCCATATGCTTAACCTGACTCATTGGAGTAGGCCCATTGAGTTCAATGGGAGCTACTTCCATGTGTAAAGTTACTTATGAGCAAAAGTCTTCACAGGAGAGGGGCCTAAGGTAAGGATAGTGAGAGATGATTATAGAGCAGCTAACTGGAGAATAGTTCTCTTGTAACAAATTGTTCCTTGAGTGTCCCAGGGGTATTCCCACTCATGGGATTTGCTGGTGGGTGGAACCTTCTCAGAGCAGTGCCTGTAGGAGTACTCACATGCCCCTTCGACCCAACCCCACACCGTTCCTGAGTGTTCTGAGAGCAAGGCTATAAAAGGGGGTGTGGCACCCTCAGTTCCTGCCAACTGCAGATGGAGGTGAGCCTCTCCAGATCCATCGGACCCAGATCCTTCTCATTAAAAGAAGTCACTTAGTGAATCTTTAGTGTGTATTAATATAATGTTAGGCTTGCTTAGTTGTTCTTGAGATTAAACTAGGGAAGACTGGTTCTGACTGGCTTTACAAGGTGTACACCTCTTGTCCAGCGGTCTCCCCAGAATCCATTGCCTGTACCAGATGCTTGGTCTGCCTTGGAGAGAATCACTCTAATTCCAGGTGTTCTATCTGCAGCATGTTTACCCGAAAGGTGCATAAGGAGCACGCAGAACAGGCTGCAAGCCTTATTACTGCAAGAAGTTCTGTCTGCAACAGCTCCCAGATCTGACTCCATTTAAGGGGTCTTTGTCTAAGGTGAAAAGACTAGTGAGTGTCTGCTCTTGACACCTCGAGGGCTAGGATGAAGAGAGCTATACAAAAGATTCCCATATCTGCCCCAACATCAGGATTCAACACCTCAGGGCAGTCAGTTCCCAGGTTATCGGATTCAACCCCAAAGTGCTCAGAGACTCCCTTGGTGCCGACCTCTGAAATCAGAGCCAAACTGCATGAAAAACCTTTGGATAAAGCTCCTGTTAGCAGAGCCAAATCACATTCAGGAGACTCCTCAGATCTGGATCCAAGAACATCAGATCCTAAGAGTCATCCCCCAGTTCTGAAGATTGCATTGGATCTGAAGATCATTCCAGAGCCAGCAGTCATCTCTACATCGCCCTGCTACTCTGCACCAACCTTTACTGTGGTGCTGCAAGTGCACCACACAGATCCACAGTTGAATCCATTGCTGGATCCACAAGGGACAAAAATTATTTTTCCCCTAAAGAGGATAAAAGGAAGGTCTGTGGTAAGTATCCTCCTCAGAAAATACCAGGCAGTGATGTTAGGTTATCAATATCACTAAAGGGGAAAAAGGTGTCCATGGTTGCCAAAGAGCAAAGGAAGCTGGCCAATGCCTTGGTAATGGAGGGTCAGACAGTAGCTAAACATATGCTTAGAGCTTCTTTTCATGTGTCAGATTCAGCAATGTGTGAGCAATTGCATCCACTATCGTGCTACCCAGACATGCTTGTCTGAGATCTTCTACTTTCCTACCTGAAACCAAATGGAAGGTAAAAGACCTTCCCTTCAAAGGTGATGAGCTATTTAGTAATCAGACCGATGAGCCACTGGAAAAGATGAAGCCCAAGAGGTCAACAACAAGATCTCTGGGTATCTACCATCCTCCAAGGAGAAGGATCTTGGAACTTGGCTTCAAGTGCCATAGGCAGTCCTAACACCTTCTTCTTTGTAATCATCTTGTTCACAAAGATGTCATTTTCAACACCAGCAGCCTCCTTATATATAACTGGAGTAGAGGAGGATGTCTTTTAAGCCTCGAATGAAGGGAAAGCAACCTTCAATTTTGACTTTAGATTCAACCATCAAGCCTCAAGTTTGATGTAAGATCAGGAGCTTCAAACCAATCTGCATCTGCCTTTCATTCCTACCTTTTGGAGACGTCAACACTTGGAATTCACATTGGGCAAATGGATTCTGGAGATCATAGAAAATGGTTATGCCATTCAATTAGATTCCCTTTTACTTCCCATCCCTATTCCGGGACCCCTCTCGTGAGACGATGTTAAGAGCAGAGGTGCACATTCTGTTGGAAGCAGGAGTCCTAGAGGACATGCCAAGGGAATTCAGAGGTCAAAAGATTCTTCTCCTGATATTTTCTGATATGGATACAAGATAGAGGGCTTTGTCCAATATTAGATCTATGGAATTTCAGCTCCTTTAATCAGAAAATTCTGTTTCCACATGTTGACACTAGTATCCATCATACCCTCCCCACCTACCCTAGATTGGCTTGTGGTTCTATCTGAAAGATGCATACTTCCATATCTCTGTCAAGTACCACCACTATCTTTGTTTACTGATTGGTACAAAGTCTTACCTTTTGGTCTATCTACTCCCCTATGTGTTTACAAAGTACCTATCCAAAGTAGCAGCTCATTTAAGATGGCAGGGTATATTTGTCTATTCTTATTTAGATTGCTAGCTGATCAAAGCCTCAGAAGAAGGGCTTTCCCAAGGACATATTTTACACATGTTCCCTCTTCAAGGGGTTAGGACTCAAGATGAACAAGTAAAAATCTCTTCTGTGACATATACAAAGGATTTCTTCTAAAGGAGCAGTTATCTATTTTTGTAAGGTAGAGCCTTTCTGCCAGAGGAAAGATTTCTTAAGTTTCAATCCACCATAGAGATTCTTCATCAAAATCCTACTCAGAAAGCAATCTTCTTTCTGGGTCTCATGGCCTCAGTCACTTTTGTCACACCTTAGGCTCTGCTCAGGATAAGAAGTCTGCAGCACTGGCTGGTGTTAAGTTACAAACGAAGTGCAGATAGAATTTCCCACATGGCTGACCATTCCAAGAAAAATACTGCTATCCTTGATGTAGTGAATTCAACATTCTGAGGAGGTAGCTTTCAACCTTCCATCTCCATCAGGAATAATCACCTTGGAGGCCTCCAACCAGGGGTGGGGACTCGGGGAGCATATTTCAACAAATGAGAGTAATGAAAATAAGACAAGCTGGAGCTAGGATAAAGGTGGTTGCCCCAGCATGGCCAGGGCAGCCAGAGTTCTTGAACCTTCCTCACCTCTCCTAGGGAGTCTGCAGACCTCCCCTGGTTTCCCCAGACTATGTCTACACTAGAGACCTTACAGCAGCCTAGCTGTACCACTGCTGCACCACTGTAAGGTCTCACGTGTAGCCACTGTATGCCAGCGGGAAAGAGCTCTCCCGCCAGCATAATTAAACCAACCCTAATGAGCAGCAGTATGTATGTCAGCAGGAGAGTGGGAAGAGCAGCAGGTGCTGCTGGATCCTGGAGGAGCTCTGGTGAGAGAGGTACTGGCAGCTCCGCCATCCTGCCCCGAGTGCAGCTCCCCCTTCCCTTCCCCAATCACCCCCCACCCCAGAATGCAGCTCCCCCTCCCCTGTCCTGCCCCACTCACCCCTTCCCCACCCCAGCTCCCCGGGGGGTTCAGGCCAGATTGGGGGGGGCACAATTGAAAAAGTTTGGGGACCACTAGTTTAGTGGATCAGCTGAAATGGATTCAGGTGGCAGTTGATCAGGATTGTTGTGGATGGCAGTAGTGCCTAAATGTTGGCCTTAAGCACCTAAAGAGACAGGCAGGTGCCTATGTCCCTTTGTGAATCTAGTGCAAAAACCTAATGCAAAATCTAGTGAAAGGCTGCTGTTGTTATAGGCGGAGATCTTGCTAGTGAGTAAGAACAGGAGAGCAGTCATACTGGGTCAGACCAATGGTCCAGCTAGCCCATCTTCTGACAGTGGCCAACATCAGAAGGAATGAACAAAACAAGGCAATTATCAGGTTATGGTTGGCCGTGCATTGTGTGGAATAGTACTTCCTTTTGTTTGTTTTAAACCTGCTGTCTATTAATTTCATTGGGTGACACTTGCTTCTTGTGTTATATGAAGGGGTAAATGACACTTCCTTATTCACTTTCTCCACACCAGTCATGTTTTTAAAGACCTCTATCATATCCCCCTTTAGTCGTCTCTTTTCCAAGCTGAACAGTCTCAGGATTTTTAATCTCTCCTCATACAGAATCTGTTCCATACCCCTAATAATTTTTCAGAGGGGTAGCCATGTTAGTCTGGATCTGTAAAAGTGGCAAAGAGTCCTGTGGCACCTTATAGACTAACAGACATATTGGAGCATAAGCTTTCATGGGTGAACACCCACTTTGTCGGACACATGTAGTGGAAATTTCCAGAGGCAGGTATACATATGCAAGTAAGAATCAGGCTAGGGATAACGAGGTTAGTTCAATCAGGGAGGATGAGGCCCTCTTCTAGCAGTTGAGGTGTGAACACCAAGGGAGGAGACACTGCTTTTGTAGTTGGCTAGCCATTCACAGTCTTTGTTTAATCCTGAGCTGATGGTGTCAAATTTGCAAATGAACTGAAGCTCAGCCATTTCTCTTTGAAGTCTGGTCCTGAAGTTTTTTTGCTGCAGGATGGCTACCTTTAAATCTGCTATTGTGTTTCCAGGGAGGTTGAAGTGTTCTCATACAGGTTTTTGTATATTGCCATTCCTAATATCTGATTTGTGTCCATTTATCCTTTTACGTAGGGACTGTCCAGTTTGGCCGATGTACATAGCAGAGGGGCATTGCTGGCACACGATGGCATATATTACATTGGTGGATGTGCAGGTGAATGAATCAGTGATGGTATGGCTGATCTGGTTAGGTCCTGTGATGGTGTCGCTGGTGTAGATATGTGGGAAGAGTTGGCATCGAGGTTTATTGCATGGATTGGTTCCTGAGTTAGAGTTACTATGGTGCGGTGTGTCGTTGCTGGTGAGAATATGCTTCAGGTTGGCGGGTTGTCTGTGGGCGAGGACTGGCCTGCCTCCCAAGGCCTGTGAAAGTGAGGGATCGTTGTCCAGGATGGGTTGTAGATCACTGATGATGTGTTGGAGAGGTTTTAGCTGAGGACTGTATGTGATGGCCAGTGGAGTTCTGTTGGTTTCTTTCTTGGGCTTGTCTTGCAGCAGGAGGCTTCTGGGTACACGTCTGGCTCTGTTGATCTGTTTCCTTATTTCCTCGTGTGGGTATTGTAGTTTTGAGAATGCTTGGTGAAGATCTTGTAGGTGTTGGTCTCTGTCTGAGAGGTTGGAGCAAACGCAGTTGTACCTCAGTGCTTGTAGACAATGGATTGTGTGGTGTGTCTGGGATGGAAGCTGTGGGTGTACCATGGATTTATATAGTGGCATTATAATATTTCCTGTCTTATTATCTATTCCAGTAGTTCTCAAACTTTAGCAACCCGAGGATCACTATTTTGATTTAAATATTTTCACAAACCCCCACCAAGCTCCCCCTAAGACCCAGGCCCTGTCCCCACTCCATGCCTTCCCCCAGGCCGCCCCGCCGCCCCTCCTCTTCTCCACCTCTTTCCACCCCATCCCTGAGCAAGCCCCATCCCCGCTCCTCCCCCTCCCGCATGCCACTGAACAGCTGTTCCACAGTGTGCAGAAGGCACTGGGAGGGAAGGGGAGGAGTTGATCAGCAGGGCCAGCAGCTCCGGACGTTACTTGCAGACCCCCTGGAGTACCCTCACAGACCCCCAGGGGTCTGCGGACTCCACTCTGAGAAACGCTGACCTCTCTCTTTCCTAATGATTTCTAACATTCTGTTCACCTTTTTGACTGCCACTGCACAGTGAGCAGATGTTCTCAGAGAACTATCCACAATGACTCCAATATCTTTTTCTTGAGTGGTAACAGCTAATTTAGACCCCCATCATTTTGTATGTATAGCTGGAATTATGTTTTATTATATGCATTACTTCACAGTTATCCACAATGAATTTCATTTGCCATTTTCTTGCCCAGACATCCAGTTTTGTGAGATCTCTTTGTAACTCTTTGCAGTCTGCTTTGGACTTAAGTATCTTGAGTAATTTTGTCTCATCTGCAAATTTTGACACCTACGTTTACCCCTTTTTCCAGATCATACAGCTTTAGCTGTATTGGGTTTTTCAATAGGTTAAGTCATTCCTGGAAAGTTTAAAGGATCCCCACCAACTTGATGTTCAAGTTTCCTAGGTGTGTGAAAAGGACCTATACCTGTACTGAACACACTCCCACAACCCTGGCTCTGGTTTTACAATAAGTTTCTAATGTTTAAAAAACTTGTTTTTCTCACACCTGTTGTGAAAGAGACCCACGTGGACAACAAAGGAAACTGACTGACAATGAAGAGGAAACCATGACACTGTGTTTTTTACAGTGCACAGGGGTGTCAAAGTAAATAAGTGAGAAAAATATTTTCCATTCTCATTTTGCTTGGTACAGTGTTGTGAGGTATTGTTTGTTATTGGTGGGGGAGGGGGGATTTTTTTTATGAGCTCTTAGCCAGTAACTATTTCAGAGAGCAAGCAGTGTGATTTTCTTTTCATCTTACTCTATCCCTTTGAAAGGGCACAACCTAAAGAATGAGAGAGTACAGATTCCCAAACTAGACCAGCATCGGAAATAGAATATTCATATCTATTTCAGTGTAATGCTCTTTGCAGCAATGCTGATTTGATCTAACTCAGCAGTTTGTGAACCAAAAGTTGTTTGCAGGTGAGTAAGAGCTGTTAGTCCTATAATGCCACCTTGTTTCCAAATGCTAAAGTATATTAAAACACTTAGATACATACCTATTTTCCAAGGAAGTAGCTACTGTAGTTGCCATAGGGCAGGGGTGGCCAACCTGAGCCTGAGAAGGAGACAGAATTTACCAATGTGCATTGCCAAAGAGCCACAGTAATACGTCAGCAGCCCCCCAGCAGCTCCCCTGCTCCCAGCATCTCCTGCCCACCAGCAGTCCCGCCGATCAGCGCCTCCCCTTCCCGCCCCATACCTCCCAATTAGCTGTTTTGTGGCATGCAGGAGGCTCTGTGGAGCAGGGGGAGGAGCAAGGGCACAACAGGCTCAGGGGAGGGCACAGGAAGGGGCAAAGTGGGGGCAGAGCCTGTGGCAGAGCCAGGGGTTGAGCACTGAGCATCCTGTGGCACATTGGAAAGTTGGCATCTTTTATAACCCTGGAGTCAGTGCCTATACAAGGAGCCGCATATTAACTTCTGAAGAGCCGCCTGTGGCTCCGGAGCCACAGGTTGGCCACCCCTGCCATAGGGGATATTAGCTGAGCGTGACGAGAGTGGACCATGAGACAGTGACGTCCACAGTATCAAAATGATGAGATTTGCCCTCTTTAGGTATGGCAGGACTGCGCTAATAAGTGGAAGGGCAGTCCACTATTTTGGCTGCTAGACTGGACTCTGAGCAAGCCCCAGCTCAATTTCCTGCTCTGTCACAGACTTCCTGTTTGAGCATGAGCAAGTCTCTTTGGCCTAGATTCACAACAGGATGTGTACCCAGGCCAACATTTAGGTGCCACCTCACTGCTGCCCAAGTCTCTGCCACTGGACATGCACAAAGCCACCTCTGTCCAGATACCTTTCCACAGTTAGAATGCTGCTCAGAGCCTTTGCTCACATGTAAGCCCTGGCAGGATTCTTAAACTATGCAGGCCCCATCTAAGCTGCACAAAAGGCAGCCAGGGCTGCATCAGAGAGTAATAAGTTATAACTTGATGGTTAGGGTCCTTAGCAGAGATGTAAACAACCCAGGATTGAATCACTGTTCTGCCGGAGTTGGACGAGGAGATCTGAACCTAGATCTCCCAGCTCCCCGTAAAGTGCCCTCATCAACAGGCTACTGGGCACACTGGAGGAGTTTTCTCAAACTCTTCTATTGGAGCTAATCATTAACACAGGGACTTGACCAAGACTCCCCCACCTACTGTGTGAGAGCTCAAGCACTGAGCTGTAGGATTAACTACTTACTTTTCCTTTCTCTTGCCATTGACTAGTTAATACACAGAACACCAGCTTCAACAGGAGAGAATGAGCGCCTCCCTTTACTTCACAATACCCCATAGTCTAGTGAACTGTGGGAACTACAGGTTCAAGTCACTGCTCTAACTCAGGCAGTGCAATGATTGAAAAACAGGTCTCCCACATCCCAGGTGAGTACCCTTGCTAATGGCTATCAAGGGGTTTGTCTCTTATTTTTTCATAAGAAAAGGCTGCTCAGGTTTAGGCACCTAACTCCAAGATAAGCCTCACAGCGGATACTCCCACCTAGAGCTGAGCAGCTCCCTCCAGCCTATCAGTTTGGTGCCTATGTAAGTGGGGGTATGTTCCTGCTATTGTGGGAAACTTTCCTGGCTTATATACTACACCAGTGGAATTGGCTAGCAAAAGGATCTGAGTCCTCGCTCCCACTCTCTTTACCGTGAGGCCTGCCTGACCTCGAGGACTCCCTGTCCATTCTCCTGTGTGGCAAAATCCTTGTAATCCCAACACGGCTGGGCCTAGGATTCCTGTGGGGCTCGACCCCCAATCTTGTCATGGCCAGGGCATATAAGGCCAGGGCATAGGGTGTCTCCATTCCGGGGTAATCTCTCCACTCTGGATGCTTCCCTGACCCACTCACCGTTGCATATAGTTCAAGCAAGCAAATACAATTTATTAAACAGCAACCAATTTTAAAAATAAGGAAAAAATGGTAAAAGGAAAAGGTTGAAGAAAATATGTAACCCAGCTCTGTGGCATGGCGACAGCACAACCAGCCATCTCTGGAATGTAAGGGAAGTTCACAGTCTGTTCCTCACACGTCTCAGGCCTCCTGCCCAGACCCTGGCCGCGGGTCAGACACTTGCTCTGGCAGCGGCCACACGCCCTCAGGGTCTGGGTGACAGGGCCCTTTTTCCCAGCATCGGCCTCCCCCATCGAGGTTATGATCCTCCTCCCAGTCTGGCCTGCAAGGCCTCTTGGTTGGGGTGTTGCCCTGTGCTGGGCCCTCTGCCCAGGGTCCCCCTCACTCTTCCCAGCTGCTCACCGCACCCGGCTCTGGACTGCTCCAGCTCCAGCTCCACTCTGCCTCAGCGCTGCTGCTGCTCTGCCTCCAGGGCTGCTCCCCGCACGTAGGTACTCTCTGCGCTGCTCCTCTGGTCTGGCTGGCTGCTGTGGCTCTGCTCCCTGCATGTATCTATGCTCTAGCTCCACTACCTGCTGCTGCTCTGCCTCCAGCGCAGCTCCTTGGGCTGCCCCTCTGGCTGGCGCGGCCCTGCTCCCCAGCTCAGGCTCCAGCTCTCCCCTTAGCTCAGCCCCACTCTGGCCCAGGCAGCTCCAGCTCACACGAGAGACGGGACCTCTGGCCTCCTGACTCCCTCATTGGCCTGCCTGCCCTGTCAATCAGGCTGACATGGATCATGGGCCTCTCCACATTGCCCCAGGGCACTGTCAGTCTCAGGGTCCTGGTTTCCCATCAGCCCCAGCCAATTTGGGGGTCCCCAGGAGTGCAGGAACTATGACCCCTCCCCCTGCTCCTCCTCTCTCCCCCCTGCCAAGCTGGAAGCCAGAACTGGGCCAGAGCCACCCAGGGAGGTGTGGGGGGACCCTGGATCCTCCACCTGCCCTGGGTGGGGGGCTGGGGTGCCTGAGAGCAGCCCCCAGCCCGTGAGCTTCCCCCTCCTCCGGACAAAACCGGGGAGGAGGCTGGGGGGGCATGATCCCTCGGCTTTTGAAAGTGGGAGGGCTACGGCTGCTCACTTTTTCACAAAAGAAACCTGCCTTAGGGGCAGGCGAGAGCTGGGAGTGCTGCCTCATCAGCGCCAGCCCCTGCTCAGCCGGGCAGGCAGGCTCTGTGTGTGGCTGCAGCGTCCAGCATGGGCTCACAGGCAGCAGGTGAGTCCCACTCAGGGCAGAGGGATCCTGGCTCAGAGGAGGGGGAGGTTGCAGTGGTGGGCGACTGGGAGGGAATGGACATAGTTTGGGGAGGGCATTGCCCCCCCCAAACAGGGTCAAGGCATGGGTCATGTGCCACTGGCCCCCCGCCTCTGATTTCTGAGCTCAGCCGGGGGGGGGAAGGGAAGTGGGGAGAGGCTGGAGCGGGGGGGGGTTAAGGGGCAGAGGACAGTGTGGAGAGGAAAGGGGATGGGGTCGGAGAGGCACTGTGTGTCTGAAGTGCCTGAGTGGCCACAGCAGCAACCCCCACTCACCCGTTAAGCTGTTCCCTACAGAACCAGCAGCCCAGGTACCATTCCAGGTGGGGGGAGAGACCCAGTGAGCCAGGGGGATTGGCTTCAGCATGCACACGTTTGCCCCCCACCCCAAATATAGCAGTCAAATTACACTTGTGGAGGGGATGCACCTGCCCCTGGGGGCTCACCTCAGCTTTCACTGCCCTTTAGGCAGTGTTTAAAGCTGTGGCCCATCTGACCCCCCGTCCCAGCTGACTCTGGCACCCCCAATCATGGGCAGTGGGTATCATAATCCAGGGGAGGCTGAGCCTTCTCAAGCAACCTGGTGTGGCCCTGCCCAAGCTCCACCCCCAGACCCCCTCCTGCAGTTCTTGCTCTTCCATGGCCCAGGCTGACTGGGGCAGGCCGGCCTGCACTGGGACTCGGGGCAGCTGGGTGCTGGCACTCTGGAGCTGGGGGGCCAGCAGGTGTGGTGGGGATGCTCTGGGCTCCTGTGGGGGAGAAGGGGAGGGGCTGGGAGCTTGCCTCCCTGAACAGCCAGTTCACCCACTGCCCATGCCCCCAGTGCTCAGGCTGCCTGGCAGCTTGCTCTGCAGTGCCACTAGAGGGGGGCTGCTCCCAGGCACCTGCTCTCTCACTCTGCTCCAGGTGGTGCTGGGGCTGCAGCCAGGGCCGGCTCTAGGTTTTTTGCCGCCCCAAGCTCCGAGAGCACAACTGCCCAAGCAAAAAATAAAATAAAATAAAATTCCACCCCTGGAATTGTGCCGCCCCAAGCACGTGCTTGCTTTGCTGGTGCCTAGAGCCAGTCCTGGCTGCAGCTCTTCTGGGCTCTTCTTCCTGCAGCAGCTGGCACGGGACTTTGCAACTTTTGGCCACAGGTTGTGGCACCTGCAGTCAGGGCTGGCCTTACCATGAGGCGGACTGAGGTGGCCACCTCAGGTGCCAGACTGTGGGGTGGGGCGCTACTAGGACCCAGAGTGTAGAAACTTGTGTCTGCTGCTGGTGCATATGTATTCTCTCTGCTCTAGATGCACAGAGATGGTGGAGTGCTGTGCTGGAGGAAGGAGGCCAGAAGAGACATAACAGGCAGGCCGGAGAAAAGGTGAGAGGGAATAACAGAAAGCAGCAGGAGCTGCAGGGAGAGAGGGGAGGAGGAGCCTCTTATGTACCCCTCTACCACCCCCAGGAGCCTGGACTGATTAACACCAGCTTCTCAGGGAGCTTCCTGTTTCTTGCTGCTTCCTTGAACCCACTTGAGGAGAACAGGCAGTCAACTGAAGTAGTAGGAGCCAGTTAGGCCCTTAAGACGCTGATATCTTCCCTCACTCAGGCCCTGCTACCAGCCTGCTTATTTGTCTCCTTCAATTGAGTGTTGAGAGCCAATATAACTGACACAGAACAGCAGTCATGAGTGAAAGAAGAAAACGCCACTCTGGGGCAACATTCAGAAAAAGAAAGAAAGCAAAGGAAGCTTTTCTATCTAAGCAGGAAGGAGCTCTCCTGAGATACATAGATACAAATGTTCACGGTGAGCCTTCCAGCCCCAGTGAGGATGTGAGTGGTGAGGAGATGCCAGATCTTCCAGTTAGTCAGAGTGCAGGTGACCTGGCAGCTACTGCAGCATCCATATCGCCATCTAAAATGGATGTAACCGTGCACATTCCTGAAAAAAAGTTTCAGAGTAGCAGCCGTGTTAGTCTGTATCCGTAAAAAGAAAAGTAGTACTTGTGGCACCTTAGAGACTAACAAATTTATGTGAGCTACAGCTCACTTTGAGCTGTAGCTCACAAAAGCTTATGCTCTAATAAATTTGTTAGTCTCTAAGGTGCCACAAGTACTCCTTTTCTTTTTACTGAAAAAAAGTGTAGATCAGAGAAGAGTGTGGTGGAGGCACAAGAAACAGCGGCTGCTGAATTTAGTTCCTTAAGTCTAGATGATCCAGGACTGTGGACCCACTTGAGCAGTAGCCTGAGGGACTTCCTTGTACTGCATGGACCTCAGCAAGTGAAAAACTTCATGTTCCCCAAAGACAATGAAAATAGAAGTTTCCATCCACACATTACTGGCGTGAAATCCCCAATGGTGACAAAGTGGAGAGGCCATGGCTTATGTACTCAAAAACCCAGAATGCTGCATACTGTTTTTGTTGCAAACTCTTCCAGTCTAATGTTCCAGCCACATTGGGTTCTACAGGAACAAAGCACTGGAAAAATCTGGCTAGAAATCTGGCATGCCATGAGAAGGAAGCAAATCACCAGAGAGCATTCCATAGGTGGAAAGAGCTTGAGATGAGACTAAGGTTAAAGGCCACCACAGATGATCAGCATCAAGAGAAGATTGCATCAGAGTCTCTTTACTGGCAAAATGTTCAGAAAAGGCTCATTGCCATTGTGAGAATGCTTGCTACCCAAAACCCAGCACTGCGTGGCACTTCAGATCAGCTGTATGTGCCAAACAATGGAAACTTCATTAAAATTGTGGAGCTGAGTTTGATGCTGTACTCCAGGAGCATCTAAGAAGAGTCACCACCCAAGAAATGTTACACACCACTACCTTGGAAAAACAATTCAAAATGAGATCATACAGTTACTGGCAATAAAAGTCAAACAGAAGATTGTGGCAGATCTGAAGTCTGCAAGATATTACTCTGTTATTCTGGACTGCACACCTGACATCAGCCATACGGAACAAATGACTTTAATGGTGCATTTTGTAACAACAACAGAACCTAGTGAAAATGTCCCTGCAATGGTGACTGTCAGAGAGTATTTTCTAGAATTTATTGACATTGATGATACTACAGGAGCTGGTATGACAAATGTGCTTCTTAAAAAGCTGGAAGATACGGGAATTGCGATAGCTGACATGAGAGGTCAGGGCTACGATAATGGTGCCAACATGAGAGGAAAGAACAGAGGAGTGCAGACATGGATCCGAGAGTTAAAACCTTGAGCTTTTTTGTCCCATGCAGTTCTCATTCATTGAACTTGGTGATCAGTGATGCAGAATCAGCTTCTAGTGAGGCTGCTGAATTTTTTAATGTAATTTTTCTCTGCATCAACTCATCAATGGAAAATTTTGAAGCAACATCTGGGAACATCCTCTCTGGCACTGAAACCACCGAGCAGCACTTTCCTCCAATAAGAACATCCTCTCTGACACTTTCCTCACCGAGCAGTCTCCCCTCAGAGTTCTTTGGTCCTGCTTCCATCTGCAAGTCTGAGCTTTTCCCTTCAGCGTTCTCATGCCTTTGCTCCATCATCTGCTCGAACCCCCTTCTAAACTCAACCAGTTTCTACCTGCATCTCCAATCCTCGGATCTTTTCTTCCATCAGCTCTATCAGACGGCAGTTCATGCAGACTAAACTCTCTTTTTCAGGTACCCCTTCCAGGATCATGTGTATGCTGCAGCTTCCACATCCAGTCATTTTCCACTGCTTGGGTCACTACCACTGCTGCCTCTATCTGTCATAGCCTTCCCACCGAAATCCTGTTAGTCTGGGAAACACAAAATAAACCAAAACACCACCACCCACAGCAAAACAAACCTCCAACGAGCACCACAACGCTGCCAGAACACCCCACACTCCCTTCAATAGCCTGTCTGTTCCTCTGCCTGGTTCTCCTAGTCTTCCCTACAAACTCCCCTTGAGAACTCCCACTCAGACTCCCCTGTTTACATCTCTGTTTGCTGTCTTCTGTGCTGCTGCAGCTGTCTGCGCTGCTGCCTGACTGGCTGGCTACCTTTATAGGACTCCTAATCAGAGAAGCCCCGCCCCCTAATCTGGGCTCAGCTTCTCTCCCAGCACACTGCCCCTACCAGCCTCTACAAATACAAATACCTACAAATACGCTGAAGGCCTTTCTTCTTCTTCGAGTGATTGCTCATATCGATTCCAATTAAGTGTATGCACGCTGTGTGCAGTCATCAAAGTTTTTCCCCTAGCAGCACCCGTCGGGTCAGCTGTGGAGCCCCCTGGAGTGGCGCCTTCATGGTGCTCGGTATATGATCCTGCTGACCCTGTGCCTCTTCAGTTCCTTCTTACCACCAGTGACAGTCATTGGAACTGTGGTGTCTTGCTTTGCAAGCTCTCCACATTGGAGGAAAGTGCTGAGATGCGTTGTTGCCACAGTCAAACTGCTGTCTTCTTTGGGCCTAACTCTAAGAGGACATGATGAGTCATCACTGTCAAATCGAAAAGGTAATATTTTAACCTGCCTTGAATATCTTAGTGGATTTGACAATTTTCTCAATGAACGTTTGAAAAATTATCAGTATTGTGGCTCAGGGAAGACCAACTTTTTAACGCACCAAACCTACAATGAATTCATCACTATAATGGCAGAGCAGCTCAGAAACCAATTCACTGATGAAGTAAAGGATGTCAAGTACTATTCCATAATAGTCGATTCAACACCAGATGTGAGTCATGTAGACCAATTAACATGAATTTTAAGATATGTGACCAGCAATGGGGAAGTTGTAGAGCGATTTATTTGTTTTCTCCCTTTAAAATCCCACACTTCTGAATGTCTAGAGACAACTGTTTTGGAAATCATTGCAAATTTAGGTTTGGACATCAAAAATTGTTGTGGGCAGAGCTTTGATAACGCCGCAAATATGGCAGGAAAATATTCAGGTCTACAGGCAAGACTAGTCAATGCAAATCCCTCTGCTTTATTCATACCATGTTCTGGCCATTCCTTAAATTTAATCTGCAATGCTGCAGCCGAATCTTGTGAGGGAGCTACACATATTTTTTACTTTGTTCAGAACACATATGCCTTTTTTCCAGTTTCCACACATCGGTGGAGTAGGCTACAATCACACTTGGAGCAGGCAAATGGAACACATTTGACAGTCAAAAGAATGTGACACCAGGTGGTCTGCTTGTGCAGATGCTGTTTTGGCTTTGAAAATGAGCTATGATGGTATACAGAAAACCTTATCAGACATAGCCACTTCAAATTCTGAAAAACCATGTGTGAAAACTGAAGCAAAATCCTTAGCAGAAAAGTTTGAAAAGTACGATGCTGCTGGTTTTCCTCTTTTGTGGACCATTTACTTCAAAGAATTAATGCCATCAGCAAATGCTGCAAAAGGTTGATACAAATTTATTGAATGCTGCACAATTGTTAGCCTCAGTTACAAGTTTTTTGTCATGGAAGTTTGAAATGACTATAGCACGGTGGAAGCAGAGGCACTAACATTAACAGTAAATATAGGTTCCTCTGATATATCTGATGAGAAGCATAAAAAAAACAGGAAGCTATTTTTTGATGAAACTAGAGACAATGAAATCAATTTAAAAGGGAAAGAGAAGATCATTGTTGAGACAGTCAATGTTATTTGTGATACAATAATAGTGCAATTGCAGAGTAGAGGTGAATCCCTAAAGAAAACTGTTGATTTATTTTGTGTGTTTTTTGACAGACGTATGGACAAAAATGCTAAAAGTCACTACAGTAAGAAATTAAGTGAATTCTACTGAGAGGACATAGACATAAATCTTTGAGGATGAAGTGACATATTTCATTCATTTTATCTAAAATGAAGAGGTCTGTGCTTCAAGAGCACCAGTTGATTTGTATAGCCTTGTACGTGAGGGTTTGTAGGCAACCCTTCCAAATGTAGAAACCATTCTGAGAATATTTTTTACAATTCCTGCCACAAATGCTTCTGGTGAATGTTTTTTTTCTGTATTGAAATGAGTTAACAATTATTTGCGAAACATGATGAGTCAGGAACAAGTTCAGCAATATTGACAAAGCCTCTTAACTTTTTTTTCTTTACAAAATCATCAATTATCTGAATAAATATTTTTTTTCTCATTGAATAAGTTTCCTCAGAGGAAGTTAACTTTTATTTTTCCATTCATCTACACTTTTTATTTTTACACACTTTTCACATTTTAGCTTTCATCTAGACCAGAAGTTCTCAAACTGTGATCTGAGAACTCCATTCAGGTGGACCAAGGAAAGGTTATTATGTTTTTTTTAAAAAGCGCTCTTATCCAAAGCACTTTACAATAGTTAGCAAACGGCACAAATACTTGGAAAGATCATTAAGTGGTCCACTGAGACCCTGAGCACTTTTCAAGTGGGCTGTGAAAAAAAAGTTAGACTACAAAACAATCAAAGTACCTCACGTTATTTTCATTTACTTCCTATTACTTTAGGAGGAGGATGAAGAAAAAAAAATGAAAAAACAGGGGATGGAAGAAATAAGAGAGCATGTTCTTTTTCTTGGCTGGGTCCTGTCGGGGGCGGGGATCTCAAAAATGAAGCTAAGCACAGGACTCTACTAACTCTAAATCCTCCACTGAGGCTAGCCTCTGGCTGGTCCCAACCCTCCCACCGGAGCCCAAAGCCCTCCCGCCCCCCAGAGCACCAGGTGGGCAGCACATGGCCCCCTCCCAGCCCGAGTGCTGGGCAGGTGGCACATGCCCCCCCCTTCCAGAGTGCTGGGTGGGTGGCGAATGCCTTCTCCGTGCTGCCCCCCAGTCCTGGGCAGGTGGTGCATGGCTCCCCCCAGCTGCAGAGTGCTGGCCGGGCAGCACATACCCAGCCCCAAGTCCCGGCACGCTTCCCTGAAGATGAGCAGCCTGCCTGGGGGCCAAGGGAGAAGGGCAAGCAGGAGGGGGCCTTCCAGGCGTAGTGTGGTCAAGGCCATGGCGGGCTGTTTGGGGAGGCATAGCTGCCCACAACATTATGCTAGCCATCTGACTCCTGAAAATAGTGCCCTGGTGTGATGGTCACACTGGGCTATTAATGTGAAGCATCCATTTTTGTAGGCAGTGTTCTTGTAGCCCTGTTGGTCCCAGGATATTAGAGAGAGACAAGCAGGGGGCGAGGTGCTATCTTTTATTGGCACAACTTCTGTTGGTGAGCAACAAGCTTCTGAGCTTATGCAGAGCACTTCTTCACGCCTGAAAGCGTGTCTCACTCACCAGCAGAAACTGGTCCAAAAAAAGATATTACCTCCCCCCGCCCGCATCGCTCTAATGTGAACCCTGTCATTAGGGCCCTGTTGTATGCATCCTAACATATTGAAAGCCTGCATCTTGGTCACTATAGGAGGGTAAATCTTGAGGGCAGTATCCTACTGTTTAGCGGTTAGGCCACACTAAGCCTGGGAGTTTTAATTTTGGCACATGTATCCTGATGCCAAGCTATGAAGATGGTGGAGTTTGGAACTAAGGTGAACACAGGACCGGCCTTATGGGTGGGCACCATGATGAGGAGCAGGGTGGATTTGGGATGTGAGATCATGGAAGGTAGCTTGGGGGCAAAGGGAGATGGATTCCTCGACCACTTTAGCCTTGCCCCCCTCCCACTTTTACAAAGGTTCCAGTCCCTTTCGGTTGCTGGGGGGAGCCAGTCTCCCTGGGTGGCTGCCACAGCTCTTACCACAGCTTGCTGCAGCTTCTGGTCTGGCCCTGTGGCAAGTGGAGGAGCAGCCTGGCCCCATGGCAAGAGAGTGCATGGTGTCTAAAAGTTCTTTGTACCCAGGGCCCCAATAAATCATAATCCATCCCGTTGTGGATCTGGGCCATATTTCTGATGTATTTTAGGCAACTCCCTGCTCAGGTTGCTCGATACTGAGAATCCCTTCCTTACATATCTAACTCTCCTTTTTTTTCCCCCCCATGAAACCCCTATCCTACCTGTGGTGTGGTCATTCCCTATAGCATCACCTGCTCCACCTTGCTGCAGAGAACAGGTTGCTGCGACTTCAGTCAGCTAAAGATTTTTGGGCTCAGGGGAAAGATCCTTTGGCCAGCTCAGTCAGGGAAAACATCACTCCCAGCCTCTGCTCACACCCAATGAGCAAGAGCCATTGGGCAGAGTGGGGGTGAGGGAGGAGACTGCCATCTGAGCTGCTAGGCCCTACACAAACCCCTTTCTAAGAAATACAGCCAGGACCTGTCCATTCCCATAACACATCAAAATGCCACTAGGAAGACAGTAGACACCGCTGTTACCATCCTGAGCTTCAGAATTCCACAGCAGTTCACATCCCCCTACAGGCCCCACCACTTATAACATCTGAGACCAGCTCATCGGGTTCAGGGAGGATCTACCCCTGTAAGTCTCCACAGCCTGAGTTAAAGGCCCCAGCACAAAATTCAATCCCAAAGATGAAGAACAAGGCAGAGGTATAGTTACACAGGTAAAGATATCACCTAGTGTATACTACTCCTGGGAGAAGCTTGGTATGGTATGTTGTCTCCTAAGACACACTAACATGCTTGTCAGATTAAGGCGATAGATCTACATTTTGAACAGCTCTCCAACGGTTCTGTTTAACTCTGCCCTTCATCACCTAAATCCAAGGACGAAGCAGAGTATGTGAGCACACTATTACTATGTATTTTTAATATCCTTACAGGATATTAGTAAGCTCCAGCCACCAAGAAAAAACAATAGCTAAGTTTCTAGCCTCACACTTGCATAGAAAAACTTCCAAATGTGACCCAAGTCTAAACAGACAGTGGTGTCGCAGAGTCAGTAGGCAGCCTGCTACAACAGCTCTGAGGGGTGTGAACTGCGCTGCTTCCCAATCAGCTCATTAGGCTTTAAAGTGTCAGCACTGGAGTGTCATCTTTAATGTCAACATTAAGCAATCCACTGCTGGTCATTCTAGCAGATGGCCTGGAAAGGGGATGGGCGCAAAGCCCTTAGGGAAGCAGGAAATGGGAGTTGCTGTAGTGACAGAAATACAAAAGGGAAGAACAGAGGAAACTGCCCAAGACTGGGGGTGAGGAAGAAAGGGAACAGGAGCCTAAAGATAAATGACTTTCTCACTGAGTACTGCTGAATGTGACAGAACAAAATAAATTAAAGTTTAGTTCGTATGCGAAGGCTGTGTTCTCCCCTTGATCACGCTGCAAGCCTCCCTCTAACACATAGTGGGAGATTGCTTATGGATCGAGGGACGTATGAAATACAGAATGTATATCCCAGCTGACAATGAAACTCCACCCCATATAAGTTTGATACCCTTACTCTACAGTGCAAGTTCCTGATTCAAGTTCTGCCAGCTCAAGGAGAATAGGACAGGTGAAACAGCACAGAAAAATATTTTGACAGAAAAGTCAGAGAGACTTAATGAGACAAAACAGACAATAATGAGTCAATCCCTATTTGCTTCCATTAATCAAGGCGTCTCTTTTTTCTCTATTTAGAGCGGAGGTTTTCAAAGAGGGGCACAGAGGAATGTTCGGCAGGGATGTGTGGCGAAGCCAAGTGGCATGGGCCACCCCTGAATGGTGAGGCTCAGGGATGGAGCACCACCTTGACCCTCTGACTCATCTCAGCAGGCCACCTACCTGTGGGTCAGTGTCAACATCCACCACTGCTCCTGGCAGCCTCCACCTCCAATGCTGGCTCTGCCTGCAGAGAGCATCCCACATTCCTTCCCCCACCCTGAAAACCTGAATCATAGAATATCAGGGTTGGAAGGGACCTCAGGAGGTCATCTAGTCCAACCCCCTGCTCAAAGCAGGACCAATCCCCAGCTAAATCATCCCAGCCAAGGTCAGGCTTGACAAAGCCCTAAGGAAGGAGATTCCACCACCTCCCTAGGTAAGGGGGAGGGGCAGGTATTGTGTCTATTTTTGTCTAGGTTGGGGAGTGGAGGTGGGAGGGAGAAACAGCTCAGCTCAAAAAAGTTTGAAAACTGCTGATTTAGAGCATGCAACATATTTGCTTTCCTGAAAAACCAAGGAGCTGCAATATGACAGAGGAAATAATGGAGCATTAAGGAAAAACATAGCAAGTGTTAGAAGGAAAGTGTTTTTCTTCCTGTTCGAAAAGTAAACCCTGATGTTTAGTTTATACTGTCTTGACTATCAGCATCTACAGGCGATGGTAAATAAGGTGGAAGGCACAGGCGGCATTACTTTGAGACCTGAACTACTTCAAACACTCTTGCCCCTTGAAAGTGCAATTAAATATCACGAATAGTAATCAAAATCTAAACCATGGCAGTCTTTTACAGCCAATATGTAACATGCAGTCCTGCCAACAACTTCTGACTACAAGCAGCTACTAGATTTAGAATCTACATCCATGGGAAACAGAGTACTTGCTAAAGGCATCCAGGCTTCCAGCTCTTTACCTGGGGCAGGTAGGGGACCAAATGACAAAGTAGATATTAGCTCCTACCCTTCAGTGGGTCCCATATACCAATTCTGCTCCCACTATTCCCCATATGATTGGGGGGCCCCACCCACACCTAGGGAAGCTACACCTTCAGCATATACTCCCACTTACATCCATAAGAATTGGATGAGTGTTGCTAGGATTCTTGGCTCCACCCCCACCACAAGAGGGCACTCTTCTTCCATCCCCTATCAATCCTTCATTCTGTAAAGTGGGAGAGGAAAACAACTGGGCTGGTATGAGGAGGAGGAGGAGGAGTGGTTAGGTAAGAGTCCACTTTAGGTCAGAGGGAGTGGAAGGTTTCCTTCCCCCACTCCCTCTTGTCCTCTAAGCACCATTTAATTCTGATTCCTCCCCATCACACACACAATTTCTGCTGCCTGCCCTCCCTTAGCAGAGCCCTGTTACTCCCTTGGCACAGCTCTCCCTCCAGATCCTCTGTTCTTCTCTCTGCCCTCCTACTGCTTGATGAGTAGCGTGGGAAATTCTGTATCTTCTCTTTCCAGCCCAGGCTGCCCTGTGAGGGAACAGCCAAGTCTCTCACTCACACACCTCTCTCTCTGGGAGGGGATTAGAGACTCCCACACCCTTTTACACACACTACCAACATGACTCTCCTCACCATCTATTTGACAGAAATAAGCTTCAGAAACCAGAAATATTAAAGCCATGAAGAGAGTTAAAGGTTAAGCTTCCATACTATTATTCAGCACAAGTGCCATTTGACTATGCCATTCCAGCCTGAACACACAAGTGCATGAAGCTGAAGATCTGACTGGGAAAGTGAAGCTAAATGACACCGTAGGTGGGCCTATCAAGATTAGAAGTTAGTAAACATCTGTTCTTAGTGAAAACCATGTTCCTGAAAAGGAATAAGCAGCCCTTGCCATGGGAGAACTAATCTGTTTACAGTTCTTTGCTTTGAGAGCTCCATGGCTACTAGACAAGTACTAACAATATGGCATTCTATTCACGTACTTACCTGTTACTTAACCCATCAGCAGGGTGAGGAAGTGATCTCTTGCTAGAACAAAGATAAGAGGGAAAAAAAGCTACTGTGAACAAACCCAGCTTGCACCTTCCATCTTTGGCAGCTAGCAAATAGGAGCAAATTCCAAATGGGGAGGTTGAGACCACCAACCCATTTTATAAAATGAAGTGCCGATAGCAATGAATAGTAGCGACCACCAACTTGAACCAAATCTGAACCAGTGACCTTAGATGTGAAAGGCTCAACACCCTTTTGCTAATCCAAAGCTATCCAGACCCTCCTGAGAATCGGGGGGGGAGGGGAGAGGAGGATAGAGAAAGAAGGGTTTTAAATAAATTTAACTTGACAGCAGAAACTGCTATGGGCAAAGAACTATAGTCCATCAGAAAACAAATGCATCAACTAGAGACTCCAAACTGCCTGGCTCTGGAAGCCATCTGTACAATTGTGAAGTGAAAGTGCTCAGTTGTAGCTGAAAGTTCATAATTCATTTAACAGCACCAAGCTCACACTATGACAAATACATTACTAGGCTTGCAAAAAAGGGCTTGTGCAAGCTCCCATCTACTCTAATAAGCATTTTCCTCCATCAAGCTATTTGTCCATAGACCATAGATTAAATGAGAACAGAATGGACATTGACCTAGATTCCTATATATTTTTATTGGTGCTTCTGAAGTGACCTTCACTTGTATATCAATAGCAACACCTAGCGGCCAGAGAATAATTTGAATTTCTTCTGGCTCTGTCTTCTGATTAGTATAGTGAGTGACTATTAATACTATTTGTCCAGCTATATTCTATTATGCTGTGAATTGCTGCATTCAGGTGCTATAACTTATGATCAACAATAGATAACGATGTAAAATAAAATGAGCACATTTATTCATAGGTTAATCTAGTGTGAGCTCCCATATAACACAGGCTATAGAATTTCAGCCAGTTACCCCCGTATTAAGTCCAGACTTGTGTCCGACTAAAGCATGTCTTCCAGAAAGGCATCCTACCAGTCTTGGTTTGAAAATGTCAAGAGATGCAGAATTCATCCCATCCCATGCTTAAAATACCTGGCCAGGAACCTCTATAAATTTCCTGCTACTGCACAATTCTTTTAGACCTTACCATGATTTAAAGAAAACCAGACAAACTGGAGAACATACAGATACTTTTATTGCTCACCTTTTATACAACAGCACACCTTCAGCCATTTTCTTTCACAGCTTGACAATGTTTATGTACACAAAATCTCAGCAAGAAGCATTATGTGGCTTTCAGTAAAGGAAAAAAATGTCAAGACATCAAACTCAGCCAGGCTTCATTTTCTGCAGCAATAGTAAAAGGGCTTCTTCCAGGCAGGAATTAGTCTTTCCAGGCCGTAGTGCATTTCTTCAAAAAAAATAAAATTTAAAAAAAAAAAAAAGAAAAAGAAAAAGACAACCCCCAAAACAAATTGCCCTGAATTTGCTGAGCCAGTGGTATTAACTCGTGCATAAAACAAATTTCAGTTTGCTGTTTCTTCTAGCTGATTTCAAGTAAAAATTAGGTTTGTAAGAGGAGCAACTTGTTTTGGATGGATGCAGGTCAGTTTGAATTGCTATACTTTACTACAGCCCTACATAAACTATCGGTTCACAACTTAGCTTGGTTTTAAAATGATCTTCGCAGATTCTGGCCGCAGGCGAGATCTCCAGAGTTGAGCAGGAGATACAATTTTCCATTAGTGGAAGATAAGGCTACTGAATGTGGTATCTGCAGTAGAGCTCATATAATAGATACAAGAGACCTGAGAGTTAGAAAGCAGTTTGAAAGTAGGTATGTGAGAGCATGAGCGAGAAACCTTTTCTTGATTATGACGACAGGGCAGCAAATCAAAAGCAATACTCAAAACTGTGTTTGGAGCATATACACCTAAAGAATATTTAAAAAGAGAAATGCCGAACGTATAAACGATCATTTAATTAGTTTTCAATGTTGCGTGTGTATTACAAGTTTGATCAGAAAAGCATTGCTAGCGTCAGTATATAGACCCCCAGAATGGAAGGCAATCACAGCAGGGTAATAATTTCAGAACAAAACGATTTGATCAAAGGGATTCCATCTAAAAAGCTAAGCTGTTGGTTTAAGGTTTGGTTAATCCCAGTGAAGAGTGGCAATTTATTTATTTCAGTCAAACAACAAAAAGAAAATCAGAGTTGTATGGGAACCTACAGCTTGCTTGAAGCAAGACCTCTCACCCAGACAGGGCCTTGCCACCACATATGGTCTTTTACTAATTCAAGAAGCAATAGATCAGGCCTCTGACACTAGGTTTCTATTACTTGAGCTCTGCTGAAGTGTAAGATTTAGTAGCCTCAGCTAGTAAAGTGTCTTCCTTGTCCAAATCCAGACTGATTATACTGATAGCCTCCATGCTGGAAGTGCTGCTCAAACTGCCCTCCTTGATTAAAGTTCTGTCCACCTCTGCCTCCCCAGCCTCCTCCTGGGCCTCCACGGCCACCGCGGCCTCCACGGCCACCTCTCCCTCCTCCACGCCCACCACCTCGATCACCATGGTGCCCACCATCTTGGTATCTGTTGTCTTGCTGGTAACCACCGCTGCTGCCGCCACCACCCTGGTATCCACTTCCTGTGTATGAAGACGATTGATAGCCTCCATAGCCGCCTCCTTGGTAGCCACCACCGCCACCATGGTAACCACCTGTTTGAAAACCTGCATCTCTGTAGTTGCTGTCCTGATAGCCTCCTCCTCCGCCATCTGTCCAGCCTCCTTGGTGCTTGTTTCCTCTTCCTCCCCCTCTGTTTCCATGGTCATAACCACCCCGTCCTCCTCCTCGACCGCCTCGTTCATGACCCCCTTGTTCATGACCTCCTCGTCCTCCATATGAAGAATCATAACCTCCTCGCCCTCCTCTGTCATGACCCCCTTGTTCATAACCACCTCTTCCTCCATATGATGATTCATAGCCACCTCTTCCTCCTCTGCCTCCACTTTGCTGTGGAGGACCATCTTGTCTTTTCTGCCATGGTGGCATCTCAGGAGGTGGAGGCTCAATTTCATTTGGTCTGCCCCCTCTATCAGGTACTCTGCCCATTAATACCTGAAAAGGTAAGAAAAAGATTGTTTAAGGAGTTCTACTATCATGCAATCACCAGTCTGATCCAGTATGGCAAATCTTATGTTCCTAGTGAATAGTATATGCAACCTTGTGTTCCTATTACTATCGTCCTTGTCGGCCCACTGCTTTCCTTTTGGCTTCTGTACCTCCTTGCTGTCGCCTAAATAGGCACAAGATGCAAGTTTTTTGGGGTAGGGACTGTTTTTATGTTTGTACAGAGTTCAGTACAACAAAACCCAATCCTGACTGCAGTCACTGAGTGCTAATGAAATACAAAAACTTTCTTTAGTTCTTCGTGGGTGACGTTTCATGTTAACTTTTGAAAAACAGATACACTATAGTGTAATGCTAATAAGACTCAAGTTCAGGGTACAAGTCAGTCTGATTAGCCTGAATTCTCAGGGGAATAACGGGATTTGGAGGAGCACGTGTGTAATTCCTTAATTTATGCAATATTCTTTCCACGGCAACACTTGCTCTTACAAAAATATGCACCTTGACTATATAAATGTAATCTAATCAGAACTCATACGAGAATCTAAATAGCAAAACACTGATTTTGCAAACAGATTTATACCCCGTCTAATTAAAATCCATTCAATTAAATGATTGCATTCTTTATTCTAGATGTGATGTTAATGACATCAGAGCAATATCAGCACCTGCAACCCTGATAGTGAAATGATAACACCACAAATATACAAGTAGCTTCCTCACTCCCTGTGTGGGTTGACTATGAAGTGTAACTGTAACATTGATCTTAAGGGAGATATTATGAACCCCTTACTCACACAGAATAGGATAACACACCAGGATGAGTCACACTGAAAGCAAAGGGGGTGCTTGTGGAGTATGATATTATTCACTGCGAGTGTGTCAGAATTTGACCCTAAATATTAGAAGTTACAATTCCTAAAATTACAAACTAATTCAAAAGTACACTACGCACTTTGCTTTGGTGCATAAGGATCAGCAGCGAGAAGATAAGTTTCTCATCACGTATTTTCCAGTTTACATTGACTTTGATGAAAAATACAGAATGTTGTGGTGTTTAAAACACTCACTCTCATTGGGACAAAAATCTTTTTTAAAATTTTAAAATGAAATGACTTAATGTTCACAGCCTAGTACGAAGTTACATTTGCCATCTCAGAGCAGTCACTGAAGACATACCTTATTAACGGCGCACACAGTCTTTTCTCGGATAGACCCACTGCTTGTCCTCATAATCTTTGACAAATCTTGCCGAGCTGCCAAGAGATGAGCAATGGAAATAGTGCACTTGGTAGTTAAAAGGGCACGTTTGGGTTGGTAGACTTTAGCCAGTTTCTCTGTTTGACTCTGTTGGAGGAAAGAAAAACAAATGATTCAATTAGCTAAAGGAATCAGTATGACACCGTGTCTAACCAAAAGATCCAGATCAATAAATGAACTAGATAAAAATATATTTGTGTTATTAAAATACAAGAGGAATATCAAAATGGCTAAGAATCACTTTATTTGAATTTAAGGATTACTGTAATAAGGACTGTGTGAGCAAAATTATTTTTTCACTCTAGTCACACAAGGATGATAATTCTAACCTGATTGCCAAAATGTTACTTTGCACACATTTGCTTCTTACAGCTGAAAATTGTTGAGAGAGAAAGATATTTTGTTATTCTGCATTTATGTATTTGTCTTGAGTAGGCAGTCAGTATTATCAGCTATGTTAGAAAAAGAATTCCAGCTAATCAATACCCTCACAATGCCAATGAAAGTTATTGATTCGGATTGTATACATCTCCTTTTCCTTTTGCACACGCACAATTCCTAAACAGTCAATGTTTAAAAAAAAACATCCCTCAAGTCAGTTTTATGCTAGCCATAAACTTCCCTACACGGTAAGTTCTCTGAAGCAGAGATGATGTCCCATTTGTCTGTAAAGCACCTAATTACATAATACCAATGCGTAGAAGGTCATAAAAAGGAAAGGGATCATTTATTTTAGGGATGGTTTGTTGAACTATAATCAGATTTCATTACACTGGGGTAATATGTGGCTATTGTGTTTAACACCTCACAGTTTTAACCGTTATTTAATTAGCTAAAGCTATTTACTGCTGTGCATATGCTAACTTCTTAAATCTGTCACCTGTTATATTAAATAATAGGAACCTATTTAACTCTTCCCAACTGCTGCTATAATCCTGTTTCCTGTTCACTGCTAGATATAATTCCCCTCGGTAACAAACTCTGTATATTACAAAGAGGGCGGGAACGAAAGAGCCAGTAAACCAATGTGTTGATGATGGGTCCTTTGAATGGTCAAAAAACCGTCTGGGCACCGTCCTCAAATAATCTACTGAAATTCACAACTGTCCAGTTTCCTTACATCGTACATTAAATAGTGTGTCAGCGTGCCATTTGAAAGGGTGGGTGGTTACTACATATGATACAACCTTTCACATTTCTCCTTGCCTGGTGTGAGTAAATTGTTTGATAGGCTAGTAAAATATTCATGTTTTTATCAATTATGATAGTGTACAGGTAAGTAGATGTGCATGAGCTGGTAAGTTTACATGGACATTTTGCAGAGTTGCAATGCCAATTTTCAAGGCTGTAACTTTCTTTTTTTAAACGTTTAGTTAAAAGAGGAATATTTTACCTCGTTTTTTTCCTAAGAAGCCACTCTTGCTCACATGCTGCTTCCGCTGCCATCAGCGGTTCCTGTTTCCTGTGTTTGAGGGGAGCTACAATTGACCAAGGTAATGAAAGTTAAAAAAACTACTTCAAGAAGAGATATTACAGGCAAATAAATGTAAGTCACTCTGAATATGAGCAGTCAGAAGTTCAGTCGGGAGAAAATACCAGCTTATTAACTTTCCCATTTGCATCCTCCCTGATTGCCTTCTGTCATTAACAGCTTGCTCTCTTGACCTCCTGCCCAAATGTACCTATGGCAAGGTCCCCTGTCCCCCGCCCCAAGTAACATGCTCAATACAACACAAGTTAGCTGCATCTAGCTTTGACTAGCATATCATCAAGACTGAGCCCAAATTGAATAGGATCAGAGATGCAACTGGGGATAAAGGACAGTGAGGGAACAACAAAGGTGTGGAGCAAAGGAATAAAGAGATGTAACTGAATAGTTAGTGTAACTGAACAGTGGATTGTCTGGGCAGGACAACACTGGGTGAGGGCAGGTGGATGGGAGAATCTGTTCTCCCAGCTGAACTCCTGATATTTTAACATCTTCAGGGTGACTTAACAAATTTTAGTTTTCCCATCTATAGCTCCCCTTCAAGGCAGGAAACAGGAATGATAAGAGCTGTAGTGGGTAGATCAAAGTGGTTACTCAGGGACAAACAAAACACTGTAAAAATATTCTTTTTGAAAACCAAACAACTTTACACTTTTACATTAGCAACTAAAGGTAAAATGTTTACCATAAAGTTAGCAAAACTGAATGACACCCTTACTTTATTACCTGACACTAAGCAAAGACAGAAAGAACAGAATAGCATGGGAAAAAGAACAGAAGTACAGTACGTTTTTCCATGTTTGACCTACAATCCAAACACTTGTGATCTTATATGAAGCCAACCTTGAGGTGAACACACATACAATATACAGAGCAGCCATAATATTTTAGTATTCTTGCACTAATTATTTCTTTAACCTTAAAAATCTGTAATACATAAGACATAATATAAATCAGCTAAGAAAACAAGGTCATTTGTCATCAAATGTGAAATCTATTTACTGTTTTTATCTGTACAATTAAGCAATTAGTTACCACTACTGCATTCTTTGATTCTTAATGAAATTATAAAATGAAGTTTTTAAAAGTTCATATTTTAAAATGAATACCATATCTTTGAAAGTTGCTAGGAAAATAAAATTTTAAATATAACTATATGTGCACAGTATTTAAGCACTGGCAATATGTTTTCCCTACGCAGTTTAATTGCAATCTCACACAGTTCAAGCTATTTCCCCAGCCCAGACATTGTCCTTAGTCCTCCCTTGTTGTGTTCATAACAGCTCTTTCAATACATTTCTATTGAAAATACAGTGAAAAACACTGTGCTTTTCCTGAACTAAATCTGAACAGCTGATCAAACCTTGGAGCCCCTGCAAGACACTTCTTTTGAAAAAAAGGCAGGTTTTGCAAAACCATGACACAGCCACAAGTCCCAAGGTGTTTTTAACACAGCCCAAAACTCACTGCTCACTTTCAGTTTCTGTTGAAACACTAAGTATTACACAGCTCTTCCAAGTTTGTCAATGAAACCTGACATATCGCCACTGCCTTCCATCACTTGTGTGACACCTATAGCCCCGTCTGTGTGATGGTAGAGGATCCCAAGCCAGAGAGAAGATAAATACAGAACAATTTATTTTTTAAGCTGTTGATTTTTAAGTAACTTATTTAGTCAAAAGACATTGGACATGAGACTTTACATCATCTGACTATGAAACTCACCTACGCTGATGGCCACCTAATGTATGTGGTAGTGCTAACTAATCGTACCATTATGGACATTATTTAGATAATAGTGATAATTTTAGAAGCCAGATTTATAATGCTTGTCATGCTATGTTTAAAATAATCGTTCCCAATTTTTGCTATCAATATATTTGGAATTTTGTCATAGGGGAGATCAGGTAGTTAGTTTGGAAACCAGAATGATCATACCCAATTAACTTCAGAAGGGGTTGAAATCACATCACACTCCATGATACAATTCAAGAACAAAATTATATACCAAAATATTACTTAAGAGCCAGGATGACAGAGCAAATTGCAGTGCATGGAAACATTCAAGACAACCTTACATAACAGTAATGTACCTAGGGATCTGGGCTTGCAGATGCAGCTTGATTTTGGGGAAAAGTCAGCGCTTCAGCAAACAGCACAGACTTTGGTATTAAGTAAAGAGGTGGTCAGAAGCAGGATTCACTGACATGATTCTTCAGAAACAATGCAAAGAAGAGATTCCAATCTTGGTTTCCTTGGTTCTAATGTAAGATTGCTAATGTGACAGTGAATGAAAAAATCTAACAATCCCCTCTTATCCCTAATATTTATTCTTCTATTTATCCATTTAACTTTATTTTTTGCTCTCTCTACATAGTTATATGCACATATGTAGTTACTAAATCATATAATAATCATCAGTTTTAAAACAGAATTTTGTAGTCAACTTATTCTGTAGTAAACTTCTTCAGAAATCCATAAACCAAAAATATTACATCAGGGGATGTTTTCCATTAAGTGCAAGAAAAGTCAGTTTTCAAAAGATATTTTATATAAAGCATAAGTGATCTGTATGTTCAGCATGTTTACAGAAAGCAATTTGTACCTTAGCTCTATCTGACCAGCCAAACGACTGCACAGTTACATCCAAACGTTTCACTAAGAGTTTTCTCCGAACTTCATACTCATTGGCTATGGCTTGGTTAATTGCTTCAATTTTTTCCTGAAATGAAGATTCATGAGTGTGACACACACACACACTAGATTATTTTCTAATTGCAACAATAAATGATAGACAATGGTATAAACAGATTCAGATATTAAACACAGATTTGATTTTAGCACACAATTATCTACCTATTAAACATTCTCCAGTCATGGAATTGGGCCCCAAATGCAAGCCCCAGCTGCTAACACTACTTCCCTGATTGCCATGAAAGCTCTACCTTCTTCATGGCAGCCCAAGTACAGCCTCCTATCGGCACAGCGTTCAATGGTGTTCATAAGGTATGAAACGTCTCACTTTTTTTAAGCTGCTGGTTTGCTTCCTCCAGTATTTTCCAGAGCAAACAAGTAAGGAGGAGAAAAATATGAACAAGGTATAAACTCAAAGAAATGCAAGGATTTATACCCTCAAGTGCTAGGGAGTCTGAAGTCCACAGCTCCTCAAAACTAAAGTGTCTTTAAGACAAGAGATGTGGCACTAAGAATAAAAAGCAGTACTTGGATAATTGTTTGAAATACTGTATAAGGATCTTGATTAGAGCCTATGATGCAGCAGAGACAAGGCAGCCTCATGCAGCAACAAGACATTCCTTTATGATTCATAATCAGAAAAAAGGACAAGATACCACTGGAAACGCTGTGGCTTCTCAGGGTGGCAAGCAATGGTCCCTGCTAGGGCAAAAACGCAGACATTTAGGGCTAAAGGGAATGCTTATCTATCTTTTGCCAGGAGTCTGTACTCAAGATAACTGATTTTAAAAAACAAAAAACAAACAAAAAAAACCACAAAGTATTTGGTAATGCTACCAGACAGAGGAGACAAAAAGTCTCTTACACACTTGGTTCCTTACCCAATGAGCTGGTCCCAATGGTTTCTTCAGTAAAGGTTTTCCAACATGGCCAGGCGGAACCTTTGCTAAGGTTTCTTTTAGCTGTAATAACATATATTGTGAACATGCTACCGTGGCGATAAACACTGCTTTTCAAAAATCAGATTTAGGGAGGGAGGGACTGGGTATTATATAGGAAGCACAGGGGGGCCGTTTGTTTTGATACAGGACTGTCCAAAATACATTGTGCTGTATAAAGAGCCAATCACATCTCAATCACATTTGTGTCTGAAAATTCTTAACTCTTATTGTTACAAGTAATATAATAATCTTAGATATAAGGTAGAGAAAATACATACAAAGATCAACAGACTCCATTATGACCTCAGAGATAGGAAACATCTGTGATTAAAATGGAAAATCAAACATTTGATGAGGTCTATTTCCCTTTAAACACAGAAACTATCCTATATATAATTACTTCATAGCATTCTCAATTCCAGGATGTTTTATATGAAGACTTCATGGAAGGAGGATCTAAAAAGGGCCCCTCTTGTAATAAAAAATAAATTCTTCGATATGATCATTTAAATTATATGCTGATCAAATGATTTGTGTGTAGCTACTGTTCCATCTTTCCCATCTTAAAACTACTAAGAACGCAGGTATAGAAATGGGATAAAACACTTGGACTGGAGGAAAAGTGAGTCAATGAGTCACAAAGAAACTGCTTCTTTCCACTGTTGCAAGTCATGTTTCTGAATTTATGCAAATACTCTCTTCAGCTGCCTACAAAATGTAAGGCCTGGTTTCCCAGAGGTGCTGGATACCTGCAGCTCCCACTGAAATCAATGGGAACTGTAGATGAACAGTGCCTCTGCAAGTCATGCCCCAAATAAAGCCACAGTCATAAAAGAAGCGATGCTTTACCCAAACTCTTTGCTTATGGTTTCCTACCAGATGGTAATTTGTACATTTCATGAAGCACAACCCATTTGAAGAAAGCTGTTTTCACCTTTTCAACATACTGGTAAATGCATGCCTGGTCCTCTCTTAAAATTTAGAAAACTTTTCCTACCTATCTCTGTCCCTGCCAGAACATGTCCTTTACAACCACCAGAATTGCACGTAAACGTCTTTCTGATTTGCAAAATGTTGTTGTTCCAAAGAAGTTTCTGGAAAACTGGACATCAACTGAAAGATTTCCAAGTTTATAATTCTAGGTACCCGTCTATTTCATAATCATTCTTTATGACTGTAAGTGCTACTTATTACTACACTCATCGCCAATTCCTATCTGTTTTGCTTAGTAGTTCAAAAAACCCAATACATACAGAACAGCAGAACTAATGGTGGATTTAAATAAGTTGCATATTTGCCATATGCATGAACAAGATTACTGTTGGAAATCAAAGTTTACTGTAGCTGGCAGAGACTCTGGAATGCACAAAGAAGAAAATACTGCTATCATCACTGTATATTCAAATCTAAACTTTTCACTACTTATGATATTGTAGTTTTTGCCTTTCATTCAGATTGTGTCAATGAAAGTCGACCATTACGTTTCAATTTTGTTTATAGTCAGTGTCTAATCAGCTTCACATTTTGGTTTCTAACTACTACCAAGATATTCCAAAGTTTGGATTGCAAACAGTGCAAATTCCCTGAAAAATAAGTTTCTGCTTAACATTTTTTAAAAATTCACCGAAACATCTCATTACCTTTCAGTCTGTTTTCACTACAAGATGACTTTGGGGCCTAAACTGACTTAACAGTATCCCTTTAAGGTTAACAGACTTAGCATTGCCTGTTATTGTGAACCAAGCAAAAAAGTGATAGGGAAGTTAATTATGAAATTTTGAAAAAGTATGAACTCTAGTATGTCATTTTTACATTGTATGATCAGAATCTTTTGATATAAATACAAAATTATCTATAGAGCACCTTTCATCAGAAAAACTCTGCTGTGTTAATGAGTTCATCCATGTGAGATAAAGCATTTTCTCCATTTTACAGATGGGAAAATGGAGGCACAGAGATCTTAAACTGACTTTCCTGAAGTCTCAAATCCATGACAAAGCAAGGAACAAACCTGTGATCTCCTGAGTCCACATTATCTTTCCCCTCCTAAATGAGGGCAATTTGGAAAGCCAAATTCTCTTTAAAGACTTCCAAATGAGTCATTTCTAGCAACTTTGACTCAGCTGAAGTAGAAATTCCTAAAAGATTAACAAAAGGTTTCTAAAAAGGGGGTTTGGGGACCTTAGTAATTATGTAAACTTTAAGGGACAGATAATATAAGAAAGTTAAAGGTTTTTTTAAACAAAAATGTATTATTATAACAAAGAAAAAATATTTTCCTTTTTTTCTGCAGTTTAATTTGTGCATTCAACCACACATTCAGTTTCACTGTTTCCCCCAGATAGTAAGAACATTCCTTATTTAAAAAAAAAAGAAAAAAGAAAATGTAATCAAAGTCACACGAAATGACGTGGGGACTCTAGGGTAGGTGTTCACTTGATATGAATTTTAACTGACTAGATTTCAAGATGACAGATCCCTTAAAAAAGTTGTTTAAATATCTAAGTAGTAATTTGAAACAAGTTTCTCCTTGACTTACCTGCCAAGACCTAAATTCAGTGGTTCTGAGAATCCCCAGCAGCAGGTGATGACTCAGAGACCTACAGCTGCATAAGGAATATGGAATCCTTCATGCTAATGAGATAGCCACAGCCTTTGAGCAAGATACACAGAACCCTGACCTCAGGTCTTAACAACGAAGAAGCCCTTAAGTTCACCTTTAATATCTGCAATTTCTTTGTGATTCATAGCACATTCTGTAAACCACATTAATCCCCCAATGGTAGAAAAGTTTCAAAAGAGGCAATGGAGCTCATTTAAATGAAAGCAATAATACTCTAATATTGTACTTTTGTTCCTTTGGATCTTACTTTTTTTTCGATTCCACTGAAGAACTGGAACATAGTTATGTTGGCTGGAGGCTTGGACATGCCTAATGCAATACAAATGCCTTTTAGCTCCTGAAAGACCTCGCTACCACCTCCTTCTTGTGCTTTTTTTGGAGGGGTGTTCACACATAGCATTCTGGCAGCTTCCAGTTCTGAGATGAGGTATGCTGGGGTAAGAAAATTAGATTTCAGAGTAAGATACATCCAATTTTAAAATTACTGACTTACAGTACTTATCATTAAAGTACTTACAAATGATAAAGGCACAAACAGAGCATTTTAGAAAGATTTCAGAATGTAATTTTTCAATCCAAAGAAAGCTCATATTTATAACAATCACTGGGTAGGAGTACGTGGTACTGAGGGGATCACTGAGAAGGGGAAACTCTAAGGTGGAGGCATCTGTGGCAACTGGCAGTCCTGCTGAGAAGCCCCACTCCAGTAGATTTTATTATACTGTCTAACAGAGCATGGCTCTTCCCCTGCAAGGCCTTTGCAGAGTGAGTAGTATTGATCGGGAACATGGGGAAAAAAAGCAAGAAGGGGCTAGCCCATGGATTTACAGCCAGGTTGATAGGACTCCCTAAGGTCTTGGGTCAAAAAGTGGGACGGCTAGAGATATAAATGAAAGACTCACAGGGGAACCAGGATTGGAGATCATCCAAGGAACTGTGGAGCTAGGCTGGCTGGAAAACACTTAAAACAATTGCAGCTATTCTTGGGGGCAATGGAGACACTATGTAAAGAAAGCAGGAACTGATGCTGAAGCGGACTATAGAGAACTCTGCAAAGCTTTTCACATGAAGACAGCAGGAAGATGGCAAATCAGGGATTTACCACCTCACTCATCCTCCCAAAAAAAACCACAAATGAACAAAATCTTGTGAAGTGTCTGCTTATGTACAAGAATTCAGCATTATGTTTAATGTCAGATTTGATTATGTAACCTTAGCTTGTGATTCCCATAATTTTTAAAGTTTGAATTAAAATGAGATGTATTTAATGGTACATTTTCTCTTTAATTTCACTTAGAAATCTCAACAATAATTTAGAGTTCTTCTGTTCCAAAATACAATGGGAATTCTATGTCAACAAGAATGTCACTTTACTCTGCTGCTTTCAAACACTAAACAGCAAAAAGAGATACAGGAGCTATTTATGGAGGAGGCTGACACAGAAAAACTGAGGCTCCTTCTCTCCCCAAAAGTCAGGCTTTCAGATCGGTTTTAGGGGTGTGGAAGAGGGAAGTTCTTAACCATCCACCACCTATTCACCACATCCCAAGAGACAGGTAGAAGGCCATGATAGAAGATTCAAACTAATGACAGATCTACCAGTCAGAGTGAGATACAAAAAGTGAACCCTCTGAGCAAAGTCCAAGCTCTTTACCCTAACTGGAATCTCAACATGCTTCTCTCTTCCCAGTACCTTTGTAGAGAGGAATGCAATAGGCTTTTCACCAGGTCATTGCCTCTGGTCTTCACAGGTGCTCTCCCACCCTCAAATCTTTTCTACTGGATACTGACCTGTAAATTTTTTGAAGACGTGGCAGTGTAATGTGACTCCTTCAATTCTTTTGTTTGGATTTTGGCCTACTTAAGAATTACTGAAAAATTATTCACTCCTTATGGGAAACAAACAACACAATACCACCACTATTCTGTTTCAGAATCATAAAAAGGAACAGGAGCGGAAATCTTTGCATTAGCAGTCCTCTACCAGAAATATTCCCTTTAACTTACTGAGCAGCAGGAGGCAGTTCTTCTGATTGAGAAGGCGTTTTGTCACATCTCCTGATGTTAGTGATGCATATGGACAGTTCATTTCCCCCAGAAGCCCACTCACTTCAAGTTGGAACTCTTCTGCCTCATTTGGACCTTTAAAAAAAGCAACTTGTTTAATCAGTTCAAATATTTAGTTTCCTGATTTTGTGATCATAAATTAATTAAGAACTACAGAACTTTGGAGACCAGGGTGATTTGGTAAAAAAAAAAAAAAAAAAAAATTGTGGCTACAGCAGAGAGTTATTCATGCTAAAGGAGTATCAAAATGAAAATATTGCTGTGGGTGAAAGCCACGGAAGTCCTCTGGGTTTTCAAAGCTTGGGACTCAGCATGACTGATTTGAGGACAAGTAGTTCCTCAGTGATTACAGACTTATGCTTCCATTTGCTCTCTCCCCCAGTCTAGGAACTCTTCACTTAGTAGCCATATAAAGTACAGAAGTTGGAACTAATGATATCACAGATACCAATCTGGAATCCGTGTGGAATCTTAGTGTCACTTAAATATCAGAGCGATAGGCATCTTAGATTTAGACAATTTTGACTGAAGTACTCTTAGTGAATAATTAGGAATTGCTGGGTCAGAAAGGTCAAGAGTACCACAAACCTACCCCTTTTAAGTTTACATTTATGACCCTCACCTACTTGCTTTTTCTTATAGGAGGGAAAGTCAAGTAGCTTAGGTGCAACATTTAGATTGACAAAAGATGTGTTTCCTTGTCCTAGAGCCCAAGAACTAGAGTGAAACTAAGATAGCTTTTCATCATCCAAGCTGAGTGAAGTACAAAATGTGAATAGAAAAAAAAGTTTAAAATTAGGGCATTTAAAAAAGGGACATCAACTTGAAAATATTATAAGCCCAAATCAGACAAAATTAGGATACCACTTACTAGCACTATAAATATATAAACCCTTGATATATATCTACTGCCCAAGTTCCTGAGAATTTAGGAACAGGCACGAAGATCCAGTTTAGTTCTATTCTGACTCAGCCCCTGAAGTGGGAACCTTATAACATGCAAGATCTTTTACTGCCTCTACTAGTAATGTATTCTCACTAAAATGAATAAAATATAGGGAGAAGAGGATTATTGGAAAGAACACACTAAAGAGAGGAAGAAGAGATGGAAAATACTGAAACAAGGAACAGCGGGGAAAAAGAACGGAAAGAGACAGGACACTGAGAAACAAAAATATATAGGGACATTGAGTAGATTACAAGTTAAAATTCTCTTTTTACATTAAGAGTCCATTTGCCAATCTGTGTGGTTTCATATTTACACACACACACACAAAAAGTCTCGTGTTGAAGTGTTAAATGCTTTCATTAACCGAAGGGGAAACTAATTGTACCAGGGAAAATTAATGCACAAAGTAAACAAATGGAAAAATACAGAAAAGTCTATAACTGAAAAATTAAAGAAAAGTATTAGGATTAGGTATTGTAACAAAAATAGGTTAAAAAGTGTATACAATTCCACAAATATTCAGAATTCTGTTGAATACCTGTTTAAGATAAAATATGGATCCTGATACATAAAGTGTAAGTCTGAAGAATGCCAGAATTAGAGCTCATTAAAAACTCAACAAAATTGTTTAAACATTTTCTTGAAAGTTTTATTTAGTTTTTCCCCATTAAAGTTAAAAAAAATTATGAAAAATTTTAGATTTCCAAGTCCTCCCCCACAAAGCATTTCATAATTCACTGTTTGTCTTCCCTTTAAGATAATCAAGAGTAAACAGGCAATTGAGGCAAATCTCTAGTTATTAGAGCGTCCCCTCTGGAATTTTAAATATAATTTAATACATCAGATCCTCAAAAAGTTGTAAAAAAGTTATTTTGAAATTTTGATAAATAAAACTTTTTCCTCCAAAAATAAGAAGGTATTCGAGAACTGAACACACTCCTCTCTGTGAAAATCAGTTAAAGGAAAAAATAACTTCAGTAGAAAGTTCATCCCAACAATGAATTTAGCTTCTGTTGGATGCACACTGGGTCAGCTTGAAAAATGAGGTGGAAAACATCCAAAAACTGATAGGATGCGCACAGTACTCTGTGGTACAATTGATTTAACAACTGTCAGACCAAATCTATAGAACACACATCTATAAAAGGGTATTAACTGCACAATTTTGTTCTCAGGGCTGTGGTTACTTACTGTTAGTAGCTTGCACATTTTCTTCTAATTTACAGTATAGCCTTAACTCAGATACCAGCCAAGCAGAGAGTTTGGTAAATTCAGGGGAACTGGCTCCACCAGAGACTGCTTGAGTCAGCGCTTCATCTTCTAACAATGGACCTTTGTAACTGGCAAGTAAAATTAAAAGCACAACTTATTAAGCATCTATATTAGGACTGAATTCCGCTATAGATTTTTTTTTTTTTTTTTTTTAACATCTATGTGCACATGTAAGGAATATCACCATTATATCTTAAGTGTTGAAGATACAGGGAAATGTCACAAAAATTCATGAATTTAACTATGGGGAAACAGGACATTAAAAATGTTTGAGTAAAACAAATGTGACAGGAGTCAAAATGTTTTCATTCGGAGCAATGCTACCGAAATATGGAGTGCAACTTCTATCATAGATATTAGTTTATTGATCTATTCTTTCTGCAATTCTAAAGTACCTCTCTGGAATTATTGCTTCATGATATGTTGAGTAACTAGTGCCTGACTGTTCTATTGCCTTTTTTTTTTTTTTTTTTAATTGCCCAAATGTCATTTGCTTTCATATTTTTACTGGGTTGCCAGACAATGCAAATTAGAAACACTGGATAAAGATGTTATATAAGTAGTGAAGGAGGAATAATTTTCTGTTGAATAAAAACTTTAAAATGGACATTAAAGAGGTGAAAAGTTGTCTCTGTATGGAGACCTATGGGCCAAATTCAGGCCTGGCATAAGTAGGCACGATTTTACAATGAGAGTTGTACGCACTATGTCAAAGCTGAATCTTATTCAACTCTAAATATAACACATTTTAGTTATTTACTGGTTTTAGAAGATCGGAGGTTTTTGTTTTTTTTGTCCAGAAAACCTAACAATTTCCCCCAGCACTGTAACGGCACAAATTACAGCTTGTACTCTAGTAAATATAAAAGGTGCTAGATTGTTTTGATGTAATATACCCATCTGAAAAGGGATCAAAGAAACCTCAAAAACAATTGAAGTTACCCTGATACCTTGAAGAAGTAAAACTTCAAATGACTGAGTCCACTTTGACAATTGGTGCAGTCAACTCTTGATAGATGTCAAAGATGACAGATGTCTCAACCAGCATACGAGGGCTCTTATCCTGCAAAGATTTGGGTTGTTACTCACAGGGTGTAAAGTTACACACACGAGTAATCTTTGCAGGATTAGAGCCTAAATAGTTTGTCAAGTGAAAGGCCCACTCTCTGATTCTCCTAGCAATTCCCCCTTCCCTAGAAATGCCATCCCAGCTAACATCTCCCTCATAACCTGGCTCCACTTCTTCAGCTCTTTAGCTAGCAATCCAATCTATGGATTGCTGACTGAAACTTCAATCTGTGCCTCCCCATGCTCCACAACACACATACTTCTGCTCCTCTTCCCTCCAGTAATGTCCCTGCTCTGGTTGCTGTATTTCTTCTGCTGCAGCCTCTTGTAATCCACAGTTTGACAGCATTTTTGTTTAGTCCAGATGGATCAACAAAGCCACACTGGGCGAAATTCAGCCCTCCATTACATTTGTGTAATCTCCTATTGACATTGAAAGTTAAATCAACGTACACCCCGAATAAAGAATTTGGCCCAGCGTGCTATAAAGATGACCTGAAAAAGGAAAAATGGGCTTGTGTCCTTTTATTCTTCTTCATAATGTATAGAGCCTACATATTTGTTTTCCTCCCTTCTCTGAAGGGAAGGTTTTACTCCTGCTTCTCCCGCCCCGGTTAGCATGAAAGCATATGTTAATCAAAGAACTAATGAAGTGAGGCCATCACAAGAAACAAGGGAATTAAAGCTGAGTAACTTAAAGCAGAAGGGAATTTTAATCAGAGACTTTTAACATATTAAAGCTGTTTGGTTTATTTGTTTCTAACAACATCTATTTGACTTCAGTGCCTAATGAACACTTTGTAGTAAGGCATCCTTTGTTAAACATTCAACTAGAAAGGAAAGATTCTCCATTGGTCAGGGTGCTAGCCTGGGACTTGGAAACCCAATGTTCAATTCCCTGCTCTGCCATAAACTTCCTGTATGACCTTGGACCTCAGTCTCTCTGTGCCTAGTTCCCTCATCTGTAAAATGGGTATAATAGTACTCCCTCACCACACAATGATGCTGCAAGGATAAGTGATGACTCAAAACACTGCGGCTGCTCCTACTAATGTTTCAGTGTTGACACTACCTACGCAGACGGGAGGGGTTCTCCCATCTGTGCAGGCCAGGGGTCCCCAATGTAGTGCGCGCAGGTGCAATGGTGCCCTTTGGGGCAGTTGTGTGCACCCGCATGACACCGCGCCACCGAAATGCCGCTGCTGAGTGCAGCTGCCAGAGAACCGCCCACTGAAATGCCGCTGAGAAGCGCTGCCGTTTCTCGGCGGCACTTTGGTGGCGACACTTCTTTTCGCTGCGGCTTCTCGGCAGCATTTCAGTGGCGGGGTGTCTGGTGCTCACCACAGTCTTCTAGGAATAGGAATGTGCTATTCCCACAGAAAGGTTGGGGCCACTGGTGTAGGCAATCCAGCTGGCCTAGACATGGTAACTAGATTGATGGAAGAATTTGACATCAGGGGTTAGGTCAGTATAGCTATGTCTCTCACATGTGTAGATTTTTCATTACCTCTGAAAGATGTACCGATTACCATGTAAGTTCCCAGTGTAGACCATCTCTCAGATACTGCACTCACAGAATCCAAATAAGTACCATCAACAGACAAAAACAAAAGGAGGACTTGTGGCATAAATAAATTTGTTAGTCTCTAAGGTGCCACAAGTCCTCCTTTTCTTTTTGTGGACACAGATTAACACGGCTGCTACTCTGAAACCATCAACAGACAGAACACAATAGCCCTGGAAACTAAGTCTGAGAACACAACAGACATGCTGTACTTCTGCAGGAGGATTTTTCTGCTGTAAGAAAGATCTTTTAGGCCTGCTTCTCGGATATTTCAAAACCTGCAAAGTCGGGTTTCTTCTAGAACAAAGATTTTCCGTTGAAGAAGTTGAATCCCTAAACCCCACCTCTCCCTCTGCCACTAGAGGAGCCCCTCACGTGTGCCTATGGAAGAGGGAACAATAGGCGAGTGTCACATTGGCCACCCGGAGCTAACATGGAAACACGAGCACAAGGAGTTTTCAGCCTCGATCCCCCTCACGGGAATTGTCAAGTCACCCACCAGATACGGGTCCACCTGCCCCCGCCCCGAGCGAAGCGCTGGTTGGGCGAGCCGGGAGGGGGTAGCCGGTCCCACACGTGTATCCCGCGGAAGGACACCTACCCTAGATCCTCCAGCGCCTCCAGGATGTCGCTCTCCATGAGCTCGAACTCCATCCTTTGCCCGGGCACCCACCGGCCTGTTTCCTTGCGAGGGAGAAAGCTGGCACCTGCACAGCAAAGCGGAGTCAGTCACCAGCGCGCCAGCCCCTGCCCCGGCTACAGCCCCGGGCCCGGGGCGAGGCCACCTCACCCCACCCCGCTCAGCGGCAGCCCCGGGCCCAGTGGCTCCTCAGCCACGCCCTCCGCTATCGCTCCTGCCCAGGCCGGGGGTCACCCCTGTCAGCTCCCCGCCCCCTCCTCCAGGCCTGCCCCCTCCCTTGCCCCACCGGGCTCCCCCGACGCACTCTGCGCAAGCAGCTACCAAGCCGACTGCCGGGTTGGCATGTCAGAGCGGGGGGGGGGGGGGAAGGGAGGGGAGCAGGCCCCCGGCCTGACCTCTCACCCGGCACCGGGAGCTGCCTTGCGCGGAGCCTAATTCACATCACCACCTTGTGTTCTTTTAACGTCTCTGCTACTCTCCGTTTCTCTTTCAGTGTGAGGGGTGATTTTTTTTTTAATTTCCGATTTTTTGTTTTATTAACAGAAACGGCCCCTTGAAGAAAAATATTTTTGTCAGGCAGCGTCTGGCAGCCTTGAGCGGAAGGACCCCCCTCCTGTGGAACCCACGTTGGAATGTGGAGGGTTCTGGCCGTCCGGAAACGGTGAAGTTAAAGAAACGAGGAGACATGGAGCGGGAAAAGGGACAAACTTCAGCAGATGGCGGCCGTGGGTGCTTGAGCTAGGACTACAAGTCCCATCATGCCAAGCACTAGCTGGAGCTATGCGGCCGTTAGGTACCATATCCGCACGTTTCGTCATGGCTAAGCGTGCATCAATTAGCAACCCAGGTTGGAAAGAACGGGCGTGGCTCCAGCTCCAGCGCTGGTTCCCATGCTCTGCCGAGCTGTCCCGCAGCCACCCATGCCAACTGCCTCGTGCTCACTCGCCCACCCACATCTTGCTGCCCCAGAAAAGAGAACCCGAGGGAGGAACAACGTCCAGCCCTGTGGGTCCGCATTTGCAGCCCCTTTAATGGGCCAGGCCAGAGTCAGGCTGCAGCAAAATCCTGTGTTGAACGGTCCACTGCCTGCCCATCTCCGACGCCTGCCCCTTTTGGAGCATGAGGACAAACCTGGCACATGCCTACACTGAATGCACCCGATTGCAGCCCCTATTCTGGCTCCTCCAGAGCCTCCTGTTTAGGTTTGGGCTGCACTTTTCCCCACAGCTGTTCATTTTCGCACACCCTGTCCGCAGCCCCACCAAGTCATGAGACCGCCTTGTCAACCTCCTCCTGGCCCTGGCCAAAGTGACCATCTTCAACAGCAGGAGGAGGATGCTAAACAAGGGAGTGCTCTGTGACTTTGGGGCCTATTTCTGCTCTTCCGTGGTCTCACATATCCGGGCAGAGTTCCTGTAGGCAGCGTCTGCTGACTCACTAGACAGCTTTGAGGAGCAGTGGGCACTGTCCGGGGTTCTCTGCTCCCCCACTGGAACCCTAGTTTTGAACCTGTGACCTTCACTCCTGACCCTGTTATTCATTAGTTGTTCCCCACATTCACTTGGTTCCTGGGGCCAGTGGTCCCTCTTGCAAGGCTGGGGGAGGGGCCTTTAGACATAGGCAGGCACCTCCCAGGATTTCCAATAAGGCCTTCCCCATTCCCACCCTGCCTCCAGGGGCAGACCCTCCTCTGCCAATTAGAGTCTCTGTCTCTGCCTCTGCTGAGGAGCTGCTGGGCTTCTCAGCACCTCAGCAGGCAGTGCTCCCTACTACAGGAATGGGAGCTGGCTAGCTAACGAGCAATTTCCTCCTGCAACTTTTCTAGCTCCCAACACTGCCAGGTCCCCTGCTCCCCATCCCAGGTTTAAGGAGACTCATGATTTTGGAGATCAAACGGGGAAGGGGCCCTTTCCCTCAGCCTTCTAAAACGGAGGCAGGGTGTTTGTAAAGAAATGCAGTTGCAGGCTTGTGTGACGAATTTAAGCTGGTGGCAAGGGGAGGTTGGAGAGAGAATGAAACTCCGGGGGCTCCCTTCTTTTTCTTTATGTAGATTTATGCAAATAAATCATGTTTCCCTGTGAGGATGTTGGCAGGTGTGTGTGGAGGTTAGAGACTGCCCCATTGCCAGGAAGAGGGAGTGAAGAATCTTGAGGAGTCAAGCCCATTAACACAATGTTAAACTCGATTAGTCCCTGCCTACAGTAGCTGCAAAGCCCTGTTGATCATCATATTACTTAACATGACTTTTCAAGATATTAAACGGGGTGTCATTTCAGAAAAATTCTGTGGGGAGGAGACAAACATGTGCCAGCACAGAGTGTTATCGGTGGTTAAATGGTATCCTGGAGTCAGGGGACCAAAAAGTGGAAGATGTAATATAGACCTATGAAAAGTGGGGGGACCCCAAAAAAGGGAAAGGGCCCTTGCCCCATAGCAAATTAGACTACTGCTGTTAAACAGAACTCTGCAACCAGTGCAAATGGAGACAAACTGTTTAACATCATGTTAACATAATTTCTCAAGGTCATGTTCTAACAAAACCTTATTTTTTAGTCAAGATAAATCCTGTGAGAAGGACAGATTCTGAGTGGATTCTGCCAACATCCTCAAAGGGGAAACTATGTATGTGCATAAAGGTACAGAAAGAGGAGGAAGCACAAGGGAATAAGAACCCGTCGGGAAGGGAAGAATTCCCTCTGCTGGCTCTGGTACTGCTAGGCTGTGTTTTGCCACAGGACAGGCACCCAGGGTCCTGCAGCCAGTCCTGCAGAGAGTCCATGAATCCCCAAAGGGTGGCTTGTCAAGGAGGAGACAATGTTAGGTGGTAAAAAGCGAAGCCATGTTGTGAAGTTGGTACTGTGCTGTGAATTTAGTGGTGCATGTGCATGTATGAGTGACAATGTGTTTTCTCTCTATTGTATTTGGTGGTTTTCAGGAGCTGCAGACTGACTGACGTCCTCAGAAAGAAAATATTATTCCTATTTCTTGTAATAAAAATGATCAGTATGTGTTATTTTGCAATGAAAAAAACCTTACTGTACATTAGCTGCTTTGTGCCTGCGTGGGGGTTGGTGTGTCTGGAACAGTGATGAGTTTGGGAGAATACGCCATAGAGTCAAGTTCCACCTAGGCTGCTCTTCAGGTGAGATAAGCTGAGCCCTACCAAGGCAGGTGCTCTTGGGGCCTTCATAGAAACGAGTGATCTTGAGCTCATCCAGTCCCTTTCAGAAGCAGCACTAAAGAGGGAAGCTGGCAAGAAAGCTTTGTCTTCTGTGGAACTCAGCTAACCAGATGAGGATTCACTTGGAGCTTAGGTTACTGAAGAGCTAAATATCCGTGAAGGGTGGTGTAGCCAGCTATTTGGGGATATGGATGTGTTGTGAGTACTCTGTGCTTCCCTGTCTCAAGAGCTGATTGGCTGGTCATAGGAACGATCAGGGCATTGCTTTAATTGTAATCTGTCCAGTATAGATGTGCAAGTCCCCAAGTTTACCTGCTGCTATTTTTCCATGCCCAGAGGACATTTCACATCCCAGGCCTAACTACTCTAAGAATATACACAAAACATACCCGAAAAGGAGAGATTTAGAAACACACCAGTGGGGTACCTGTGGAGTGATCTAACTGGGGTAGGGCACTTGGCCAGGCTCCTAGAAACAGAATTAGAAAGCATATATTTGGTTAATAGAGTTCTTGGGGGATGTTTTCTAAGTTAGAAGCCCCGAATACCTTTGCAGATCTAGGCCTAAGTTCTTTGCCTCTGTTGTGGTAGGCTCAGTAGCCACAGTCCAGGCTCTTAGATTTTGGGCTTGGCAACATGGAGACTTAGTACACAGAAAGACAAGGTGTAAATCTACAGCACACTAGCCTGATGCGCACTAACTAGCCACGTGGATCTAGCTACTAAAAAGTTCTTAAAAGTTTGTTTAATTTCCGATTTTTTGTTTTATTAGCAGAAACGGCCCCTTGAAGACATACTTTGACATACTTCTGTTTGTACGTGAAAGCACACTTCAGAACTTCTAGTGTATGGTAGCTGGGTCAATGTTCCCTCTAATTTTTGACAGGCCGTGTGCACAAAAAATTTCTGTGCCAATTTTTGAAGCAAAGTTCAAATTTCTGCACCATGAGGCAATTGCGCCCAAGCAAGTAAAATGCTTATACATTTTAAAAGTTTTAATTTGTGATAATTTTACACCATGTTATTTTATGTCATTTTTAAATACTTAGAAAAAGGAAATTTAACCTCCTTTCCCATCCCCCCCCTTGCCAGCTAGTAGAATCTTGCTGTGTTGATAGATGGCTGGCAAACAATGTCAAAAGTCACCTGTAAATGATATTTCGGCCTGGGTCCGCTGTAGTATTTTATTTTTTGTGCGTGCAGCGTTTCACCATGTGTGCAGGGTTTAGGATCTGCGTGCGTGCACACATGCACACAACTTAGAGGGAACAGTGGGGTCCACATGGCCTGTTAGTGCATGTCGGAATAGCCTACTGTAGATTTACACCTTGGCTTGTCATGCACTACATCTTCATCTGGACATGCCCTTAGGCTTCAGAAAGTTTTGGACAGCTGTAGTCCACAATGGTTTGTCAGGCCCAAGGATAAACATTTTTTAATGTTTGCTTCACCTTCTGTCTAATCTTCATGGACCAAAGCCTGGTCCACTGGAGTCAATAAGAAGATTGCCACTGATTTCAGTAGGGCCAGAATTTGGTCCTATAACAGTAAGGAACAAAAATGTAGGCCTTATCTCAATGCAGCTGCATTCCTAGGGAAATAAGCTTGGCCTACGTTCCTCTGCCTTTTCAGGTTGATGGCCCCTTATTCAAAGTAAAATTTTTTTTATCTCCCTCATGTACTGTAAAACAGTAACAGTAACAAAAGTATCATTGATAATGATATACCTCTATAATACAAACTACTATATTTGATCTCACACAGTTTGAAGGCTTTTGTAATTCCAGTTTTCTTTGCTTTAGATTTGTAATAAAATTTTCAGTGCCTCACAAAATGCCCGATTGCCTTTTGAAACCCACCAGCTGAGAAACACTGACCTATACCAATACAAGCACTGTTATAGCTGTGTCCATAGTAGGAGGTTGTACCGATTTAACTATATTTGTTTCTAAATCAGTTTAGTTATATGAAAACTGTAGGATAGGCCTATGGAAGGAGAGAGGCATCTGAACATGACAGGATGGCCTTTGAAACACAGGGATCTAGAAATAATCTTTAGCCATGAGCCCTGTACCAATAAGAGGTGGTACTTCCTGTCAGTACAATTCATTACGTTTCTCTTTACCAGTAAAAGATCAAATTCCCTCATTCGGGCTGGATTGGGACACTTCATATGTCAGAGGATTGAGGTTCAGCCCTATACAGTATGTAGCATAAAGACAAAGGAAATGTAATGTACACACACAGCTGGAAATGGGGTAACTCGTATGTTGAGGAGACAGGAGGTACTGCAGTAGGAAAAGCAATTAAGAGTGAATATGAAAAAGTAGGGGATACTCAGTTCTTACTGTTGGGAATTCCTTTCCCTGCTACACCACCCTCTCCCTTTACACAAGTTTAAACACACCCAAACGTATTATCATTTAGTTAATGTATCTGTTTGGCCTGGAGAAGGAAGGTTTGGCTTCTGTAAAGGATCCAAGGTTAGTGATCTGATAGAAAGTCTCTCTATTGGTCTAATTGGTGCCAGCAAAACATCTCCAAGAACTGAGCTGATCCCTATAGTTCAAATACAGATTTGGGTTTCTTTGCTTTGGGGTGCCTTTGGTTCCTGCTGTTGTTTCAATGACCGGGTGGCAGCAGCATGCTGTTTCAGTCTCTGAGCAGAGGGATGCAGCAGCACAGATACTATTTCTAATCTGTCCTTTGAGCCTGCAGCATTGGTAGGGGATTAGCCAAGGTTATTTCTACAGCATCTGCCTGGTGTTTTACAATTACAATTTGGTCTTTGTCCTAGAGATCTTACCCTCTTAAGTAATATCCATTGCCCTACACCACTCTTCCTCCTGGTAGTAGCATAAACTCAGATGGTCAGTTTGCAGGGGAGTTGGGACTGTTAATAAGCTGTATACACTACCGTGGTCTCCAGTGTACTGGTAACTGAACAGAGACCTGCAGCTCATTTAACACAGACCACCAAAAGGCTGGTGGATTATTTCTAGGGAAATGTCAGTGTTGGCGCTAGTGTCCATCTAATCGGTTATGCTTGCAACCACAAATCTTTCCCCCTTCCTTCTATCCAGTGCCCCAGCTCTAAGTTTGACTGACGTTTCCCTAGGATCACTAATGAGCTCCTCTTGGTTAAAGTGAAGAGGTATTTCTCTGTTCTTGCTCAATCTGTTGCCTTAGATCACTTCTCACTTTCCCCTCTCTAGTCCTTTGTACTCTGATTTTTCATCCTACCGAGCTGACTACTACCTCACTATCTCCTGTGGCAGTTCACCATAGTGCTGTGTCCTGTAGCTGTTGTCACTGCTCAATACAGGTTCTGTCCTTGTTCCTGTATTTTCTTCCCCAAGACTGAATTCTATTCACAGCTCTGTCAATGACTCTTCAGACCTTTGGCAATGGGCCATTGCTTCTTGAGGCTTCAGTTTCCATAGGTGCATTATGGGGTTAGGAACACCCACCTGTGTAAAAAGTCTGAAGTACTACCATGAGTGCTAAGTATTACTATATTTTTCTTAGGTGACTAACTGCTATGGTTTCAGCTCCCTCTTCTATGCAGAGGATTCCCCAGAATTCTGTTTAGCCCCTGCCAGTTTCACATCTCTTCTTCTGTCTCTTCCTCAGTCTCCAGAACTAAGCTCAACTTTTCTCTCACTGCCTCCCCTCTCTATCCCTGTTGACAAATCCACTACCCATCCAGTGTCTCTGCCTCAGGGTTTGTATGGTGCCTGTCGCCATAATATTTGAGCAACTGCTGTCCCCTCTACTCCGAAGTCTGCTATTTCATGTTCTCTTCCACCTTCCTCCAAATCCCCTACTCACTTCTTCCATGACTCCTTCCACCAGTGGTTTCTTGACATCCTCTTTTACATTTCTTTTGTCTGTATTAACTGTACTTAAATACAGGGCCCTACATACATAATGATTCCAAGGCCACTATCTGCATCTACCCCTTGAATCAGAATCATGATCTGGAATCTAAGCATTAGTTTTGAAATGGTTCTAGCCCCTGTCATAAATATAAAGGGAAGGGTAAACCCCTTTAAAATCCCTCCTGGCCAGAGGAAATCTCCTCTCACCTGTAAAGGGTTAAGAAGCTAAAGGTAACCTCGCTGGCACCTGACCAAAATGACCAATGAGGAGACAAGATATTTTCAAAAGCTGGGAGGAGGGAGAGAAACAAAGGGTTTGTGTGTCTGTCTACATTTTGTCTTTGCTGGAGATAGACCAGGAATGAAGCCTTAGAACTTTTAGTAAGTAATCTAGCTAGGTATGTGTTAGATTATGATTTCTTTAAATGGCTGAGAAAAGAATTGTGCTGAATAGAATAACTATTTCTGTCTGTGTATCTTTTTTGTAACTTAAGGTTTTTGCCTAGAGGGGTTCTCTATGTTTTGAATCTAATTACCCTGTAAGGTATTTACCATCCTGATTTTACAGGGGGGGTTTCTTATTTCTAATTACTTCTATTTTTATTAAAAGTCTTCTTGTAAGAAAACTGAATGCTTTTTCATTGTTCTCAGATCCAGGGGTTTGGGTCTGTGGTCACCTATGCAAATTGGTGAGGCTTTTTATCCAACATTTCCCTGGAAAGGGGGGGGTGCAAGTGTTGGGAGGATTGTTCATTGTTCTTAAGATCCAAGGGTCTGGGTCTGTAGTCACCTAGGCAAATTGGTGAGGCTTTTTACCAAACCTTGTCCAGGAAGTGGGGTGCAAGGTTTTTGGGAAGTATTTTGGGGGGAAAGACGTGTCCAAACAGCTCTTCCCCAGTAACCAGTATTTGTTTGGTGGTGGTAGCGGCCAATCCAAGGACAAAAGGGTGGAATATTTTGTACCTTGGGGAAGTTTTGACCTAAGCTGGTAAAGATAAGCTTAGGAGGTTTTTCATGCAGGTCCCCACATCTGTACCCTAGAGTTCAGAGTGGGGGAGGGACCTTGACAGCCCCTTTTGGTTGCAAAGAAAACATTGAAACTATGAAGCAAGTGTAACCAAGAGAGGGATATCTGACAGTTTGCAGGTAGTCAGAAACAACCATTCTGAGATGTGTGAACTGTCCCAGCTGTTATCTGTTATGTCATCCACAGCTGTCACTTTAAAAACTTAAATGTCAACATTAACTGTTTCACTACTGATCATTTTAACATAAACATTCAGCGAATGTGCTCATCTCACAATCCCAAACAGCCTGCCTGGTGCCACAAGTGCCAGCTGTGAAATGCTCCTACACTGCCGCACATTTTAACCCCCAACTGTGGTCACAAGGAATAGCGAAATAAATAACACAAGGGGACATGGTGTAGTGGTTCTTACTACTACTTCTAGTCTTGGTCCCATAAGGGATTGGCTCAAGTCCTTCTCTATTGCATTCTGTCTTAAAGCATCGATCCAGTTTTGCTCTAAAACACTATTCCTCCTGGTAGTAGCATAAACTCAGATGGTCAGCTTGCATCTCCACTTCTCCCTCCAGTCCCTGCTGCTTCCCTCATCACTGTCCCATCCCTTCTGCTTCTCCCACCCCATCTCCTCTACAAACTCTCCTTGTAAGGCTCTCATTTCTCTTGGAGTTCAGCCTATAGACAATCTCCCTACGTAACAAGTTAAGCTGCTGACTTGACACAGGTAGGCAGCAGAAGGTGCAGCAGAGAGATTTCTTTACTTGGGCCTGCTTTTTCAGTGAATGAGGCTTCTCCTGTGTTCTGATTTGCACCAAAATCAAAAGGGTTGTGCCTGTTGATACCTAGAACATTCCCTGAAGTTTTGGAATTAATTTGATGTGGCATACCAAAGTTATCCCATTACAAAAAGAGAAATGCCATGAGATTGTATACTATGCCCCATATCAGAACTCCCACTGCTGTCAGTGGGAAGTTTTCACAAAGATCCAGGGTAAAATATGGCCTTTAGTTAGCAATTATATTTTTCATCATCAGTATTATATCTTTTTACCAAATTCAGCATCACTTAGCTTCAGGACTACTGCTATTTCTGCCTCATGTTTCTTGTCCTTCACTGGCCTTGACTCTTCTGTTCTTCTTTATGCACTTACCTTCACTGCAGCAGCTCTCAATTCCCACTCTTAGGGCATCACTCCTATCCCATTCCACCTGGTAAAGTGATCAGCAAGTAAATAATGCTTAAATCATCATCAGCAGGTTTTACAGCCAGCACCTGCTATGATTAATGAGATAGGACAGTTTACATCTCACTGCTATTGTCTCAGACTGCCTGCAGATTCAGGAATAAATCTCTGCATTGGTCCATGCTCCGTTCACATTAGGAAGCTTATTTTTGCAACCATGAAGGCTAGAAACTTATTGTTCTTTTTAAATACATGAAAACTGACATTCTGCACAACCTAAATTGTTTTGGGGTCCACAACTACAATAGGTAGGCCAGATATTGGACATCTCTGATGAAAAGGGATATATGGGGTCTTCACCACATGATCTACAAGCACATGACACATGCAGCAAAGACAGCAGAATCCACTTCCTACAGATGGGAGAGCAGCTGTTGCTGTTTGAGCCCATCACTAGATTACTCCAATATTAACCAGATAGAAAGGACTTCAGTGCTTCTGTGGTTACATTTACCCAATCCTCAACTTCTGTAGTGATAAATTAACAAAGAAGTCAGGGAAATTCACCATCTGTGGAGCAGAAGCAGGCACAGCCTTGGCAATTCAATATGTAGACTATATAGAGGGACAAAGAGGAGTGAGTATGGCTGGTGCCCAGGTGTTACTTTAGAGAACATTTGTTTTCCACAATGAGAATTTCTTCCATGCAGCAAAGACAAGTGAGATCAGCTATTTCTTCTCACAGCAGAACTAGCCCAACTTGCATTATATATACACACACAATATAAGGCAAGCTCCTATGCAATATTTTCTGGGATAATTAACACCTATGATAAATCAATGTAATAAAAAAAGTCCTCTCCCTGGCTTTGTTTCTGTTCTTTTATGTGCTTGCCAGCCACAGATTAAGATGCTTTCATTACAAGACATTTTTCTTGGTGAAAAGCAGCAGCATCCCCCTCAGAAGCATGTGAAATAACCTCCTGCAAGTGCTCCGAGCACATAAAAGAGGCAACTTACAAAAGAATTTAAGAGTAGTTGTCAGTTTCACGCTGCATGGAAAATACCCAAGAAGTGCAGAAAGGTAAGAGTTTAAAATATCCTGCCCCCTGCCACCACCAGTCCTTCCACAGAGTACATATACACGATTGTCAAATTCTGTTCAGCACACAAGCAAAGGTCCTGGGAGGCAACAGGAGTGAGGCAGCTTTTGCATCCTCCAGCACCTAAAACAGACACTGTTTTTAATATTCCTTTAAAATAACCTGCATGAAATAAAAGTTTTTAAAAATCCTTCACTGAAAATAAGATTTAATAAACAGCACACAAGGTCCAGAGTCATTTCACATTAACTGTTTAATATTTAATATATTGCTTAATATCAGAAAGAGCAGTGTCCACATATACACACCCTTCTAGGATGCCATCAAAAGAACATACACACACACAGGTAGGTCATGGACAGCACATCTGAAGACTTGGGGGTAAAAGCCTCAGCGCTGATTAACAGGCTCCGTTTTTACAGCAATGCTTTAAGCCAGCCTGAGACCTTGTGCCCTCTCATCAAAGAGAAAGGGAAAATAAGGAACTGTATAAAGCATGCAATTCTATACCCACCTTCTCAGAGTAGGATTCCAGCAGTCATACAGCTCCAGAAAACATTTGTATCACTCCTGTGGAAATTAACCAAAAGCCAGGAAGGGGACAGGGTCTGCCACAGAGCAGGGCAAACTGGGTGGTCAACCCAGACACATGTGCTGAGTACTTAAGTCTATACCACTCACAACCCTGTGGCGCCCTTTACTTTTCTTCCCAGCCACATCAAAACCTTCTGGCATACAGTTCTCTTAATGCCATCTGGAAAAAAGGCAAGTGGGCTCAGGGCAGAATGAAAACAGCCAAACAAACTGATCTAGACACAATCGTGGATTGTGCTAACATCAGTAAAGAGGCAACTGGGTAACCACTGGGATAAGTGTTACTGGGGAAAATAAGAAACTCTGGTCTTGTCCCTTATGCTACTTAATCTGGGATGCTAACCCTCGGGTCACTTTACAAACCTGAGACAGGATATAGTCCCTCGTGTCCTTCCTGGAATCTGGAATGGGGATCAGCTGTAAGGGTCATTTTGTACCTAAGAACACAATAATATCTAGCTCTTATAAAGAATTGTTATATTAGACTAGACCAGTTGTCTAGTCCTGTATCCTGTTTCCAAGTGGCCAATGTGTGATGCTTCCAAGGAAGGTGTAATCCCCACATAACACACCAAACATACTATAGCAGATGGGGTGTGGGATTCCTTCCTGACGTCAGCAGACAAGTTTATGTCAAGAAGCATACAGACTGACCTTTATAATTTTCTCCTAGATGATGTGACTAGATGCAATCAAGAACACATTTGTTTGGAGCTTGCAAAGACATTTGATGAAATAATACTTTGTGGCAGCAAGCTCCACACGTTAATTATACAATGTATAAATCCTCAAGTCAATTTAAAATGTTGCTCTTTAATTACCTAGGGGCAACATAGTTCTTGTATAGTGGAAAATGGCAATAAGAACACTTAAGTATAAATGAATTGGCAGGAGAGTACCTATCTCCTTTTATTTACTTCTCCAAACTAAGCAGTCCTCGTCACCTATCCCTCAGCTCTCCTCCCATGGGAATCCTCTCCAATCATTTTGCCTTTCAATTTCTGCTCTTCCCCATTTGAGTTTAGATAACCAGAACCAACAGAGGTATCAAGATGACACCAGCACCATCTATTTATGTAACAGCTGTAATATGGATTTGCCATCACCTCTATCTTCATAATAGCGCCTAACATCTTATTCTATTACTGCAAGACTGTGTATTTTGTTCTGTTTAGGTTCTTATACCACACTCATCATTGTATCTGAGTGACTTCCAGTGCACTGTGTCTACTCCATGGCTCTCAAAGGGAGCTGCTTTAAGGAGAAAAAATTGCATTTAAAAGTCCTAAAAATGTGTTCTCTGAGCTACAGCCTGCAACTTTGAATCTGAAGTGTCTTGAATCAGCCCATCACTAAGGGGAGTAGGTTAGGGTGACTACTTCCCACCACTTCCCCTGAAGCAGCTCTGATACATGTTTTCCTTGCTATTGCTACTCAGCAGCTCCCCACTAGCTACCTGCTGCATCACAGAGGAAGAAAACAAATCTGGCTGCTCCATTACCTGTTTCCCTGATGACTACAGGACCTCCAAGAGCAGTAGAGGAGCTCTATCTGAGCCTAGGGGAGTGCCTAGCAGAGGACAGCACCCATCCCCCACAAAAGCACCGGGGCAGCTGAGGAGAGAGGGGAGGAGGTGGGGACTGAACCAACCACCAAATCTGGCTTCTGGATTCTGTGCTGCAGCTCTAGTGCAGGTTACAGCAGCTTGAGGGCAGCTCTAACTTGCACCAGCTATGAGCCACAATGGATCAGTCAGCTGGAGATAGCTGGAATGCAACATGAGGCCCAGAAAGGAGCTATGTCATCTCTGGGGCTGCTGGGTTCTCATGGGTGGTTTCTGCTGCCTTTGTGCTATCTGAGTAGTGCAAAGAGGGTGGCACACTACAAAGATTCTGCCTCAGAGTACTGGTTTTAGCCTTCACCTTTTTGAAATATGTTTGGCCTCAAGATGAAAACATTGTTGCAGCAGTGCATTAAGTGCTGGACTAGTACCTATTCCATGCTTTTCTTTTGCATTTTCTCTCCCCAGGGCAAAACACTAAATTATTTATGATGTGCTAAGTGTACATATTTGCTAAAATACAATACCTAGATCTTTTTTGTGAGGTTACCACTAATTCAGAACTCATCAGTGTATATGAGAAGTTTAAGTTGTTTCTTTTAACATGCCTTATGTTGCACTGGTCTACATGGAATTTCATGGGTTGCCACATTGTCTGGCTTTGATTGGTATTTCTGAAGTTCCTCAACACTCCTTAGGCTTGAGGAACCTAACTAGTACCTCACTGGCATATTTTGCCACCTCTCTATTCATCCTTAATTTCCAAATATTTAATATATTAAATACCAATCCTAGAACTTATCTGTAGGTTTCCTTTAAGCCCTTTCCATGCTGAAAACCAGACAGTTATTCCCTCTTTTTGCCTAACCCTTAACTACTTTTTAATCTATACCAAAACCTTACATCTCAGCTCTCTGCTGCCTACCTTTATCCCTTAAACATAAATGTGGTCAGGAAGAATTCACATCTGAAGATGGCCGACAGGCATTTTTTCAAAAGCTTTTTTAAAGTTTAAATAAAATTTTTTGTCATTATTTAGTTAACCCTTTCAAAGAATTGCAACAAGTTGGAGACAAGATTTATCCTTAGAAGAGCTATACTGGTTTGTCCTCTTGTATTGTGTTATATCAAGAAAGTCAAACTTAATTTAACAAAAATAATCCAAGTAATTTCAGATTATTTGAAAGGGGTTACCTCTTTCCACATGCATTGTTAGATGTTATAGATGTCCAATACTAGGCTCATTGATAAGTGCTAAGAAGAAGGCCAGCAGCTTTCACATGGAATTTCCTTGTTACACTGCAGCTTAGTAAGGCCCCATGTATCTTGCAGTAAACTTGATCTAAATTCACTGCAGCAAGGGCTCTTCATTTCTGCTGCACTCCAGTATAGCACAATGAAACATGCAGCTTCTTGTACCATTCAAACATTGCTCTTTGAATTTACAAGAAGCTTGTGCCTGAAAGGTTTTTTTTTTGCGTATTCAATATTATTCATGCTCCAGAGCGCTTTACTTATTCCACCTTATCAGCAGATGAATAGAACCAACAATTATATAAGACGAAATGAAAGGCAACTTCCTACTTCACATAAAATGTTCAGACAGCCATCTCAGGGAGGAGAGGTAACCAAGTATGGCACCACTCACCCACCACACACAAACAAAACCCCTCTCAAACTCAACCCTCCTCCTGAAACTCTTGAGTCAAGAATCCAAAGTCAGCCTAGGACTTAGGGCTTCCAAGTCAGAGGACTAGAGATCTACAAGCAGCGGGGATCAGTACAGTAGATAACCCATTAAATGTATTTATCTGTAAACCACAGCAACAAAAAAACTTATGCCATTTTACAAAAGTGAAGGGACCCATACAAACTCCCTGCCACCCTCCACATATCCGCAAATATACCCTCATCCTACTCTTGAGCAGCTCCTGCTCTCCCACTGCTACCTATCCCAATGTCTCTGTCAGTACATCTCAATCCTAACATCCTGCTATTCCAATCTAGGCACACTGAACAAAGACGGTCAGTTGTACCACACTCTGGGATGAATATTTGCTAAGGAGCACAGTAAGAAAAAAAATCATTTCACATGTAATTTAAATCAGGTTTCAACATCTGGAGAAAAATATTGTGGCAGCAGTTCTCAAATTATGGCTTGCAAAGGGTTCTTGCTTTCAGCTTGTGCTAGCTGCTCATTTACAGTGTCTTCTACGGGTAAATAAGCTCCTCACTACAGAACACTGATGTAGAAGCAGCTGGAGAAAGAGGAAATGAAAAGAAAAAAAGGAAGACAGGATTCAAATTATTTCTTCTAAAAAAAATGTAATTTGGCATTTACTAATTCACCAAGTACACTACTTGCAACAGGGATATTGTGGTGCAGAATGGAGAGGTATGGAGTGGGAAACTGTTCATTAAATTCTCATACTTTAGTGATCCATATGACGACAGGCTTTGAAAACCTCTGGACTAGGGCAGTAACCAAAAAGTGCAACTGAATTCCAATGCACAGTGTTTTTGACCCAGAAAGGTGAAGACTAAGCCCCCAGAAAAGTGGAGCGTAAACTTCACCCTCACTATGTTCAAAGTCACCATTAATATTCTGAAGCTAATCCTCCCCCTCACCCGCCGACAAACTCTGAACTCCATACAAAGCTGGCAAGAAAATGGATTTCTCCTTCCCACCGGAGATTTCAAAAAAGATACCAGGGAGTAGGATACTTCTCTGAAGAAACTGATACAAAGAAAGGAGGAAAAACAACATCTACTGACTTTTGCAATCAGTTGCATTCAGAGGACGTATCATTGGAGGAACAGAAGCTAATACAGAAGGGAGACTGAATCCCAAGACAAAGAGCATAGAACTCAAACAAAACCCAAACACAACTTTGAAAGGGTACCTCTATGATGTATGAAGACGACTTGAACAATCTCTCTCCCCCTGCCCCAGCTTGTGTTTTAATAATAGCAGGAACGCATAATATTGTCGTCTTTGGTTTTGTGTTGGGAGGCATTTTGGGAAGTGGAAGATAAGCAATTACAACAGATATAACATTTTAATTGAAGAGGAGAGGGTGATGACTCACAAAGGCTTCCTGTATTCAAAATGGTAAATGCTTAAGTGTCAATAAAAAATAGTTTTAGGCAGTTTAACTAAAAATCCTTTCCCCTAACAGCTTAATTTTCATTATCTTGCTGCTTTCTTGTGATGTCACCGTTTACACTAGCTCTCCAGTTTTTCAGCCTAGATGGGACCTAAATTTCTCACATAAAAAATAAAGCAAAAACTTCTGAAAAAAATTCACGCTTTTACACGCATTTTTTTAAAAAGCAAAAAGGGCACCAGTCCATTTTTCCCTTTGTAAGTCCACCTTTAAGAATAAAGAGTTACAGGCTGGCGTGGAGTAAAACAAGAAATATGAAATGGTAAGTCGCTGCTCCTTTCTGCTAACCTTGCATAATTCAGAACTCGATCAATTTCCCACTGAAGTCAATTGGAGTCTTTCTGCTGATTTCAATGGGAATTAGATCAAGCCTTTACTGGTCAGGCTTAATGGTGGAGATCTTACTTCTCTACTGCGGTCATATCAGTGTCTCTCATCACCTGAAGATGGTTAAAATGAAATACTTGTTTGAAATAAAACAATGAAAATTTAGAAAAATATATTTTTGATTACCATAAGTTTATTTTAAATGATTTAACAAATAAAAAAATGTTAGATTTATGCAAGCAAACATTTTAACGCTTTAATCTTTGACAAACTGTACAAATGAAAACCATCACACTACAGGTTTAATGGCTCAGGGACCATTCAGGGTGGGCATGTATGCGGCTGTGGCACACCGAGCGAGTCCAATTCCTGAGACCAGGGTTCAGATCTTCTGGTTCTTCAGAGCAGGACAGCTGCTAAATGATTTAACACAAATAGTTACTGGATCACAATACAATGAAAGAAAGGCCATTTCAAATCATGTAAGTGACCTCAAAATGTCTGGTCCAGGTGTCAGGCCACGGAGCCTTACCGATTAGTCTTCTTCTTCAAAAGTGAGTTGACAGATTTTCTCCTTTGCTTAGTGAGGTGGTATCCACATGTGTTTATACAATACAGTATGAGACCATTTAAGTACAAGTGTAATACAACAGTAATTACAAACCACAGGACATGAAACAAAGTCAACTCTATTCACACTTTCTGCATTTCAAACAATGGGAGCAATCAAAATCATGCATTACATCTGAAATAAACTTTTAGTTTCAATTCTTCTGCAAGAGTGTCTGTTTCCTTAAGTTCTGAATGGGTTTTCTTGAGCTTGTCTCACAGGCAAGTTATGGAATGTTACTGATGGAAACGTGTGAACTGGAAACCATCCAAAAATGGTAAAGAATAAAAGACAAAAAATAAACAAAAACAACCAAATCACACATTATGAGATTCCATTTTAATGGCAGAGTACAGAAAAGAAATTGGTGAAATTTCACAAGAAAAGCATTTTACACAATTCAGTATGTACAGAATAAAGTGTGTGTCTGGTTTTTGGTAAAACAAGTGTAAGTTTTAGTCAGTATCTACTGCAGGATGCAAAATACTCCCATATTAAACTGAAACAAAGAATATACATAACAAAATCCCAGCACCGGCTCCTCAAATATTGAGACTGGCTGGGTCCATTTCAACCCACTGGGCTCTCTGCTGAGCTTTCAGCAGTTACTGAAGCTAGCTTGTTAGTTTCCAAACTACCATCAGCAGTTTTTGTCTTGCTCTGAACAATGCACAATCCATTGTCCCCTGAGCCACTCTCCTTTGCAGGTGTTTCCTTGAGCTCTGGGAGGACAGTTTCAATGCAGCCAGCAGCCTGATTTTCCACACTGTCTCCATCACAGCTCAATGATGGCATTTCAGCAATGTCTGCTGTGCTGTCTTTGCTCTCCTCCACTTGCAGAAGGATCTCAGAGATTGGAGGAATGCCCTGTATTTCTAGAACAGGCATGCCCACTTCAGTAGCGTCACTATTTGATAAGCGTGACTCAAGGTGTGGGACAGCTGTTTCAGAGATCAGGGTGCAAAATTTGTCTTCTTGATCACCAGAAGTTAATGCAACAAAATCAATAATTTCTGGTTCATCGACTGGCTGCTCAATGCTCAGTTCACTGGTTTTGCTGGGCTCCAGCCCGATGGATGCAATGGTTTCTAATTTGGGGAGATCTTCAGTATCCTCATTTAGAATTCCTGCTGTTAGGATACCAAGATGTTCACGTTCCACTTCAATGTCCCCCAAACTGAAATCAATGCTTTCTAACTCCAACTCTGCTTTCAGGATGGGAGTGTCACTAGGTTTCACATCTTCTGGCTTTAAGGAATCTTTCTCATTTTCCATATTAAAATTTAGCGTGAGAGTTTCTGATTGTTCAAAGCTAAATTCTGAGTAAGTGGTGTTAAGATCAAAGTCACTAGCTGCTGAGGTACTTAAGACCTCTTGGTTTATTTCTGTGTGGGTAAGGGTCCCTCCTCCAAGACGACCCACGCTGAAGTCTGCTGGTAGAGCATCTAGTGGCTCTTGAACCATATCAGACTGAGCACTAGAAAAGTCAACACCTCCTATTTCTAATGCATCTTTCTCTGCAGTAAAATTCCCTAACTTTATATCTGATTCAGGGCCCCTCAATGTATTATTTTCAACATCATACATTAATTCTAGGCTGGAATTGGGTTCAACAGTGTTTGCAGTGCAGGTGCTGACTAGTTCTGTGACACCCTGTTCCTGGTGGTGGACGTCTAACGTCGCACAGCTTGAATGTTCATGCCTGAGCTCTTCTTGTACCAATAATATGCTATTTTTCATTTCTACATTGGTGAGACACGTGACAGGGACATTGACTTCATTAGAACCATTGTTTATTTCTGGATTATCTGCTGTTTGAGTATATGGTAGTTCCTGACTATGTTGTGACTGAGAACTAACCAAGATGACCTGTTTGTTTTTATTACTAGTTTGAGAGGAGTCCAATTCACTTGGGCATTTTGCTGTCAATTCTGAAACCCTATTTTGCATCTCTGAAGTCTGGAGGACTTCATCAATGACTGCTGACTGAGACCTTTCCAAGACTACATTTTCCAGTTTTATACCTCGTAAGGAAGCATTATGTTCTATCACTATCGCTACTGACACTTTTTCCTCACTGACTTTATTTGATGTGTCTAGTCGTTCAGGAACCAATTCACCCTGAACATATAGCAGCTCTGGGCTGTCAATTTCTGTATTAGTTTTATAGCTGTCATCACTTAATTTTTCCTCTGTTAAACTGGGATCTCCCACCTTGTGGATTTCATTGCATCTTTCAGGTAACTGATTCTCTGGGTGTCTGAGACTAAGTTCAAACTGAGCTCCTGTTAACTCTGAGTCTTCCATCTCTATATCTTTTTCAGAAGCATTAGATATATCTGCTTTGGCATCCACAGTACTGTCTCTCTTCTCCTCTCTGGTTTTCCCTTGGACCTCAATTATTTGTGGATCTTGGGATTCCTGGCAGACCTCTTGTTCTCCACTTGTTCTACCCATGTCTCTCATTTCTATAGATTTCTGGATATGGGTGATGGTTTTAATTTCTGACAATTGTGTGACTGACATTTCTGGTATCTGAGGCTCTGGCAGTTTCTTACTAATTTCTGCCTGATCAATAGTTTCCATTTCTACCTCATTCTCCCAGGGAACTGAAGCACCTGCTGCTTGATCTTTAGACTGCACGATTTCCTCTTCTTTGGATTTAGCTTGAAAATCTGATGCAAGAACATTTTGGGATTCATAGCTCACCTCCCCCTGAACTCTGTTTGGGATTTCAGTGCTCTTTTCTGTATAGGGTGTTGAAGTCTCCTGGACTTCTACTTTCTCAGGTTCTGAGGCCCCCTCATCTGAGTAGACCTGACTAACCTCTGAGTAAGTAGCTATATTTTGGAAAGTTTCTTTCATGGAAGATGGACTGCTACTTGGTTTAGAGTTTGCTGGCATATCTGTGCTTCTCTCTGTTTTTGCTATGTTAAAGTTTTCTCCATTTGGAACTGGGGAACTTGCAAGTTTGCTGTCAGATGAATTCTTTCCACCACTACTGTAGAATATATCATAGAGGTCTTTAGCATTTGCTGTGGCCAGACAAGAGTTCCGTTTCTCTATTTTTTTAGCCTGGTCACTAAAAGCAGTAGAAGGTGGTGGTGGAGGGGGGCGCACTGGCATTGCCAGCATTTCCTGGTCACTCTCAGATACCCCTGGCGCCACTTCATCTGCTGGGATGACTGCTGCCTGTTTAGCTGGGGGTGGAATTGAGGGTGGAGGGGGAGGTGGCTTCTCAGAGGATTCATTCTTCTCTGGCACTTTCATATCTTCCTGTGTCCCTTTCAAAATTACCTCCTCTCCCCCGAACGCTTTTGAGATTATATCTGGAGGCAGCAGAACATCTGCATTGGATTCTTTCACCACGGGTAGTGGTTTGGTGGTGGCACCAGAGGATTTTATAGACAAAAAAGTGTTTAAAGGTGCTGGCTTGCTTACTGTTGCAGTTGCAGACTTCCTGAAAATCATGGTAGGGACTGGCAGATTGGGTCGAATTTTTGCTTGTGTTGAAGTGGAAGCGACTGGCGTCCAGGGGCTAGTGTGTGGTATAACGGTCTTCCCAGAGAGCTTAATTTCAATGGGCTTAGCATGGGGTTTCCCAGATTGAGACTTGCCCTCCTCCTTATCTTTACTTCCTTCAACACTCTCCTCCTTTGGGGGAGCTGCAGCTGCTCCTGGATTTTTATCCTCTCTCTCATTCTTTTTCCAGCTGAACTTTCCAAAGGAAGATTGAGTTGGCGATTCCTTTTTTGAGTCCTCTTTCTTCTCTTCCTTCTTTTCTTCCTTCTTCTCTTCCTTCTTCTCTTCCTTCTTCTCTTCCTTCTTCTCTTCCTTCTTCAATTTAAGCTTAATACCAAGTTTCCGCCCAGCAGTATCCATTTTGCCCTGAGTACTACTGGTTTCACTAACCCCTTCTCCCAGCTCTGGAGTGCTCTTTGTTTCTTCTTTTTTTGCCACTTTTGCCTTCTTCTCATCTTTCTCCTCTTTTTGCTTTTCTCCCAGTTTCCTTTTCATCTCATTCTGCCGCCTGCGCTCTGTTTCCAGGACCACAGCCAACCCAGCTTGACGGTCCAGGTTTCTCCTCTCTTCATAAAGTGGATTCTCATCCACATGTTTCTGTGAAAAGAAATGGCACAATCTCAGCAGCTGTTACTAAAGAAATAAAACTTTGCTCTGGAACGGTTCTGACTTGTTAGATTTGCCAGTTCAACACTATTAGGAGAATAGAGATCTTCTTCCTGCCAAGAAACAGGAAATAGGGGTTTCACGCCCAGAATTCTGCAACTCAGTGCTAAGAAAACATTAAAATTAAATCCTATATTCTACGGAAATGTTTGAAAGTCAGCACTGGGATTAAAGCCTGACTTCAATACCACACAGATGAACGAGCCTCTATATAAGCTAGTAAATTCTATTTATTGCTCTTAGTGTGTTTAATTTGTTCAGTAGTAAATGGTCACACTACTCAACCATGAGGCAAGTATTATTTCAAAGGGAAGGAACTGAGGCAATGGGAAGGAAAAGAGAGAATCAGAAGCTAACCAAGGAATGGCTCACTGCCGGTACCCCAGGTACCAACCTTGTATTTCTCATTGTGGGGATGACTTTTCACATGTTGCTCTCCTGAGATTTGATCTCCAAAAAATTCATGACAGAGCTGGCAATAATATCCAGTGATGGGAATCAGAAACTCAGAGCCTGAAAAGGCAAAAGAAAATAGAGAAATAAAACAGAAGAAAATGCCTATCCTTTAATAAAAGCCAAAAAAAAAATCCATGACAGGTACCAGTGATGTAGAACCTCCAGCAATGTTCCTATTCATGCTCCTGGAATTGGACAAACTATTCTTTACACTTCCAGTATGGGAACTTGCACTACCGGGAATACTCCTTAGATTTAACACATCCTAACTTCAGCATCATGGCTGGGAGAATTATTTTCAATTCTTTTCCTCATCCACTACTATTTCTTAAAATATTAAACTGCTAGTGCTTGTGCTTTTTGTCTGCTTTCTCATCTCCAACACGAAGTCCACTCAAATACCAATCGCCACCTAAAACTGCAAAGCCTTCTAAAGGAAAGCACTGAAAATCCACAACGCATGCCTGGGAAAAAAGGCAACTTTCTCAATAAAGCTTAATTCATTGTGTCTTTGTGCCCACAGGAAACCACCTACTGTAACCTAACATACAGCAGATCCTTCCTCCAGTGCCATTATCCAACACACCAGATTGAGAAGATTATACACAAGACAGTAAATCAATTCCTAGCTGGACTGTTAAGTACATCACTTGTGTGCAGCAGTATTTTTTGATCCAAACATTATACCTTCCCAATTCACTATAAATCCTTTCCTCTGGTCTCTGTCACTTGAACCCAACAAGTTTACATCAGAGGCCTCTCAGGGGCAATTCCCAGGACCAAAGCAAATATATAAAGGAAAGTTACAGGCTTCAGAGCAGCTAAAATACTAAAGTCCCCCAAAACACTAAATTTTGCAACCTTTTTCTTACTCCCACTGTTTCAGCAGCAGATCATGTTAGAACGTCTGGAGAGAAGGAAACAAACCACCTAACACTTAGAAGAAGCAACCACCACAAAAGTCAAATGTTAAAAACAGCTTATGTTTCCCTACAATCTCACTCCATGCTCTTTTAAACTTGATAATCAGGTAATGAAACATTCCCACCTAACTTGGAATGGTTACCATACTCCTCCCATACATAGCAAGGTTTTACACACTATCTAGAACCACAATCAAAACCATTGGACTTCCTCTCCCAGAGCAGCTGGAACCTGCTGGAGGGCAGATCAAGATCATATGTAGGAGAAAAGGAAGTAAAGTTACCTTTGGCGGGAACCGTTATCTTATCAATGCGTTTTACGAAGTCTTGTTTGGCCTCACTCTGGGTCTTCGAAGCCCAAGGTCTGTTGTAAGGATCCAGGGTCTATTTGCATAGTGACAGAGGCATACAAGCTCATTCATTACACTAACAAGTCAAATACACCCTTCTTGTTTTTTTCTTTTTACATCACTTTAATACAGTGAGAACCAAAATCAGAATACAAATATGTACAAGAACTATGTTCTATTCCCTTTCCCCTTCCCTCCTTGTGATTTGTTATAAAGAAAATAACCTGTGAAAAGGTAACAGATAAATCAAATCAACAAGTAGGTGGTGTTTGAAATGCAAATTTTAAAAACTGGTGCCCTACTGAACTAGATACAAAAGCCCCATTTACGCTCATAAACAAGTTACACAAACTGCTGAAGCTTTACATTAAGCAAGTTACATTAGGCAATTGCTCTTGAGTTCAATATCACTTCAGGCTCTCTTGCAAAGGATAATTTTGTGACTGATACTTCAGTGTGTAATTCCTTATAACATGAAATCTACTTAATGAAGGAGGCTTGACACATACCTGTCTGTGTTTCTTATTGTGCATGTGTGTAAAAAAGTCAAACATGGTCCCACAGATGGTATTGCAGTCTTTGCACCAGTGGTTCCCTGCGTCATAATATTCATAAATATTGGCCAACTGGAAAGGATGCTTGGACGACTGAGAAGAGGATTCTGCAGGCTTGGGACTTTTACCTCTGGACTTTTCATTTGTTGTTTTTGATTCCTAAATGGAACACAAGGAAACGTTTCTTTAAGACATGGAAGGACACACGATGTGTTGGAACTCAAAACCTGCCTCCAGCAGAGACCATACACACACAAAAAATATATATCACCTGCTAGTCAACGCTCAGGCTAAGTCCACCGTTTCAGTGAGCTGGCACTGCAGACTCAGATGCTGTGTGGCCAATGAAGAGCTTCCAATAAGATTCCCAGATGTAATGGCTAGATAGTAGGTATGTAATCAAGGAACCAAATGAGCAAATACCCTCAGGGCAAGCATCCTCCCCACTTTATGGGGTAAGTGTATGTACCCAAGTGGTGCCAGTTAGGAGTACCAGCTAAACATTGCCAGGAATATCTAAAAAACTCCCTACTGCCATACTGTGGTTATTGTAAAAATAACTTGGATGGAAACAGAATAAAAAGAAATTGAATCATTTAACTCAAAACTATTTAACAGGCAAAGAACAACACCCTGCAAAACTAAACAAGTGCCTTGTATTTTCCAACAGGCTCATGATTTCTAAGGAGCCAGAAAGAAGCCTCTTTTACCCAAGTTTATGTGATACAACGTGTGTCTTGTGCTTAGATACATCCTGGAATAGACGCTAGCGCTTTACGCTTTGAAGTCTATGCTAATGGACACTGACCTGTAAAGGCCAAAGTCATACAGCAGAAGACCCCCACCATTTTTAAAAATAAACAAAATGAGTATCTTAAATCAGGAATCTGAGGTACAGGTGAAAATCTGAGAGTGAAAAAAATCAAACAATACCCAAGAGGGACATAAGATTGAGTCAGCCTTGTTGGCTCAGACAATGACCTGTAGATATTGCCATTTAGTAAATACCGAGTTTGTGCTTTACATTCTGATTGGGTGAAACAGCATCATAGGACCATTTCTAATCTGTGCAACTGTCTCAAAAATTAACATTTTAAGGTAACTAAGATGGCACAAAGCATGGATCTGTTGCACCATCTCCAAGTTATTCAGTTCCCAGTGTCGAACAAATCCAACTATATGACCACTCCATATCTTCTCATTAGTGATCCCTACTTGAAGTTCTCTTTGCTAATGGAGCAGGAAGAGATCTACACACCTAGTGGCTACTTCCAGAACTACTGACTGCTCAGGAACAGAGTGAACATAGCATTCTCTCATCCAGAGAATGTGCAGGGCAACAAGTGATTGGTCAAAAGAACAAGAAAGTGTATCCATGATATCTAAGAAGTGGGATTGCTTATGCTGTTAATTTTATATACACTCTCATATTTGGGGTCCTATAAGGCATTGTGTGTATGGCAGGGACAGACCCCAATAAGTCACATCCCTTTGGAATGATCATATTGACCCAATGACAGATGGCAGTCACTTCTCACCTCCTTTTATGCTTCTTCACTTGAAAGTGAGCAGCATGCAGATCACAGGATCTCTCTTCAATACCAACAGAAATCGTAAAGGAAAAAAGCTCATGCAGGAGCGCAGCCTTATTAGGGCCTCTTGTTTAACAGGCAATACTGCAAAATTGGTGCTTCACTTCTTTACCACTAGTATTATGTTTTCAACTTCCATATTTGCAATGGGTTTGTGCCACCACACACTGACTATCCAGTCTCAGCAGACAGATAGATTGTAAAATATTGCCACAGAGACAGATACACTCATGCCATGGAGAGTTTGTTTCAGCCCTGCCCAAGGCCAAGAAAAATGTTCAGAATCTTCATGTCAGATTAGAAAAGGTCACAACCAATTTTTCTCTTTTTCTTTTTATTAAAAAGTTACCAATCCAAACTCCTAGGTGAATCTAAGAGATTAACCCCAGTATTCCATGTGCCTGTAAGAATATACCAGCTGTTCCTGGTGAGGGTGTAGAATTTTCCAAGTTAAAATGAGCAACCATTAAAGGAAATCAGTTGACTATGAGTATACAGAGTACAAATAACATAAGACGAAGTAATAAGAGTGGAATGCTCCATAGTCTGAACTGCCGCAACCCCACCGACCCCTTTGCAAAATACACAATATGGTCACACCTACAAAACAAAACAAATTTATGATGAATACTATCTCCCCTCCAAATATATAAGTTACCCATTCAGAAACTAGGTTCATACATCTCCCAAACATATACACCCCTCTTCAGAGGCTGTTGTACATGTGACCTACATAAAAGTTTTAGGACTGTCCCCTGGAATGTAGGTAATCTATTCTGGGGTTACTGTTACCCCTTTAAATGTAGAGAGCCCATATGAAGAGTGGTGGCATTCCCCAAAAGTGAACAGGCATGTATGTATGTGTGCACCAATAATGTCATATAAAAATGTTAGCTTAATAATTCTTGCCCTGATCTCCTAGTGAGTGGCTGGGAACAGACACCTCCTCAGTGCCCTCTTCTCAAAGAGGGGAAATCATTTTTCACCCAAGTCTAAGATTTTACCTTATTGGAAAAGGGCGTTTTCTCCAGACCTTTTGCATTCTCTGACTTGCTGGTTTTTTCAGTGGATTCTTTAGTTTCCATGGATGGTTTCCGGGGTTTTTCAAAAATGTTTATCCCCAGGATCTGGGCTACTTTGTCAAGCTCAGATTGCTTCTTCTCTGCTGCATCAGACTCCTTGTGCAGCTCAGAAATCTCCTTCATAATGTTTTCTTGCAGCCGGTTCACCTCTGCTAGTAAAGGGTCTTTGTGCCCATCCTTCTCCCGCCTTTTCTTCCGCAGCATCTCCCCTGAGCCAAATGAGGAGGTAGAGGAGTAGGAAGCGCAAGAGGAAAATCATGTTAAAACATGTACAATTATTCCAGTCAGATAATTAACTGTTAAATTTATAAAATATCTAGGAAATATCTAGGTTAGAGTTTTTGACCAGAAAGGAAAGAAGGATGAAGTTGAGCTCTTGGGAAATAGGCACAATGGAGTCAGCTCACACCCCAAGAGAGAAACTTAAATTTCCCTCTTACTTTTGAGCAAACAAGCAGTCCTTGGCTTTCCCTGCATTGCTCCACAAATGGATCTCAAACTCTGTCCTGAAGGACACTTTTTCCTGGGATGAAGGAAGAATTCAATCTTTTGTTGGTTAAACAAAAGTTTGAAATTACCCAAAAATATGTTTGACTCTGTTAAGAGATTGCTTGCACTGTTGTTGTATCCTTGTTGGTTCCAGGATATGGGAGAGACAAGATAGCGAGGTAACATCTTTTACTGGACCAACTTCTGTTCGTGGAAGGTACTAACTTTCAAGCTACACAGAACTCTTCTTCAGGTCTGGGGAAGGAAATCAGAGTGTCTGCACTAAATACCGGTTAGGATAGATTGTAATTGTATTTAGTTCAGACACTCGGATTTCTTTCCTCAGACCTGAAGAAGAGCTCTGTGTAGCCAAAAGCTTGTACCTTCCACCAGCAGAAACTGGTCCAATAAAAGATATTACCTCAACTATCTTGCCTCCCCAAAGAGGAATTTATCCTCTCTCTCCAGATTAGATTTAATAAAAACAAGTAAGTGAAGGGTAAATTGACAGGCCCCCATTTCTGCTACATTAACACACTGCAATGTACAGAGTGAAGTAAATTTAATTTGTCAAGTTGCTCAATGGCACATTTCAGAAAGTTGGGCACAAGTTGTGGCCTACATACTTTGGGTCACTACAGAGAGATTCCAATTCCAAAGGCATGTAAGCAACTGCTGGTTACAGAATGGCTGTTTCATTTGCCTACACGCATGATGGTAATGTTACAGTCACTGCTTTCTAAAAAAATTCTGGGGTGCCTGGGTGGGAAAACATTAGCTCTCATATTCTAGACTATTATTCTGATCTGTACTCATATTCTAAACTATTATTTCTGATCTGTACTTATTCTGATCTGTACTACGACATAGTGCCTTTGGAGCACATCCTGAGAGAAAAGGGAAGGAGGAGAAGAAAGCAGTAGTACCTTGTTGTTTACGTAGCCTATCTAATTCAGTCTTGAGATAATAGAGCTTCTTCTGTCTTGCTTCTCTGTCATTCTTCAGTTTCTCTCTCTCTTCTATGACCTAAAAAGATTGGGAAGAAAAGGGCATGAAACTCCCATCTCCTTCCAGCACAGATAAAGCAATACTGCAAAAGTGATTGCTAGGACTCCTTTGCAGTTCACTGGATGTCAGTCACTTATTCTAATCACTGTTTTCAAAATAATCTTTTGCTGTTAACTTTTTAATATAATAAACAAATCCACTTTTTTTTTCGCATTTTTGAGTTACTTTTTGCATCTGTGTCAATTTTTCAATCCAACGAAAACCCAAGAAAAAAGTCACCACTATATCTAGACTTGAACTGCATTAATTCTTGTTGCTGCTACTGCACTGGTAAATGCAGTTATTCTCAGAAAATCTAGTTTAACTTTTTAAAGAATTCAATCACCAGTAAGTTATGGGAGAGAGTACAAGGCTCATGCTAATCTACCGCAAGCCAGTGACATCTATTTGTAGAATATGGCCTTTTGGCAGAGAATAAACTAAATCCATTAGCTTACAAATTCTTTTTACATTATGACTGGGATTTTCAAAAGCACTCAGGTGTTGGCCTACTGACTTCGCTGAGTGCAGTTAGTCCAGTGCAGAGCCCTTTTGAAAATCCCACGCTATATCTTCACAGCATGCACACTTCAATGAAAACAAATGAAAAATGGACTGCCAAGCCCTACATCTAGCTTTCACTACTTACACTCTCCTTGGATTTAACAATTTAGTTTTTGTTTCAGTGCTACCAAACAGTTTGTAATGCTCTGTGTTTTGAAACACAACTGACATCTGTTGAGTCCCTGGATGCTGTCAGCTTCTTGTATAACACAGACAGAGATGGGGACTGGGGAATTCACAGCGCCTATTTTCAATGTAAATAGGCTTCCATTTAGAAAACAATGTTCCTGTTCTAAGGAAAACATTTACAATGAATTTGGAAGCTTTTTTCAGCTTCCCCTCATCCCCTCCAGCTTTGTTTTTTAACAGACTCACCAGGTTTTGTTACCTAGGAGAATCTGGCAGCATACAAGGACCCTCTAAGAGGGTATCACTGGTCCCTCCCGTACAAAAACAAAATGGGATACAAATTAACATTAAGGAGTCTTAACCTTGTTGTAACCATAAAGTGCTGAAAGGACATCATCAGTTTGACAACGAGTCAAATTTTAAGAGTGAAGTATTTTCAGGTCCCCCTAACAATCAAAGTTTTATGCTACTATACTTTTATTCTAAGAGTGCTTTATCAGTAGGAATATCGGTACTTTATGCTGGCAAAGAACTCCTAGTGTGGATGCAGCCATACCAGCAAAGCTGTGCTTTATTCCAGTACACTAAGACCCTGCCCCAACAAGCTGGTAAAAGCATAGTTTTGCCACTATAACTGCATCAACACTAGGGGCTTCTTCCAGTACAGCTATGTCAGCCAGGGATCACACCTCTTCACACTATATAGCTATGCTGGCAGAAGTCTATAGCATAAACATAGGAAAATATGATTGTAAGGCTATTTTAAAAACATTTTTCAATCCCTGATCTTATGTGGAAGGCCCACACAAACAGGCAATCTGACTATACAAAAAGATATAGGGAAATTAACTACACAAAAAATACTGTCAAATGCACTAAGTAAATTTAAAAAGCAAAGAACAATATTTTTTCCTCTCTCTTCCACTTCTTAGAACCTTTGGAGTTACTTGAAACAAATGTAGCAAAAAAAATTTTTTTTAAATGTGATGTTTAATCTGGTCCTTTAATACCTATTTAAGAATTTCTAATGCATCCAGCACTGTGCTATCACTACACTGTATTTAAAAAAAAAAAATAATAATAATAATAAAAAAAAAAAATCAGAAAAGCTTGTTTACCTTCAAAGGCTCAACAGTTCCCCATCTCACCAGAAAATAGTCTTCTCTAACAACTATTTTTCCCGCTGATACATAAAAAACTCACCTGTTTAATAAAACAAAACAAAAAAAATGCCTACTACTGTCAATACTCCAAGCTCCTGTAATGTTTTAAGCATAACATAGTGGTCTTCATGTATTCCTCAGCCATTTCTTAGCTGGTTGCAGGTGATCAGCTTTGCACCTCCCTCCCAAACTGCTCAGCAACAGCCCAAGAGCATATGACTTGTTGCGGTTTAAGTGAATTCAGTATAAATATTGTTAAACTGCAAGCACACTGAAAAACATGCCTCTGAAGATGAAAAGCCAATTATTTCATCAGAGCATCAGCAGCAACTAGCAATCTAACCAAGAAACCTTGCTGTGTCAAAGAGGATTGAAAAACAAACACAGATACAAGTTATGATTCTAAATTTGAGTGGTTTAGCCAAATATTTATAATTCCAAATAATACACTCACCTTCTGCTTTTGAGCTGCCCGATTTTTTTCATCAGAGATCTTCTCCGTGGTACTTTTGAGTGGGCGTGTGGCAAGCCGAAGGGGCATTTTGGAGTAAGTGGTAGTGGTGATGGGGATTTGCATGAGCACAGAGTCACCTCTCTTGATATTAGGGGGATTTTTGCCCATGGAAACTGTCTCAATCACCCGGAGGTTTGGGCGTGTGGGGTTTGCTGGCACTGCCATTGTGAGAAGCCCATGAGCCTCTGGCAGTGTAGGGTTAGGCTGCTGTGGAGGGGGGTACATGGGCCAGCCAGAGGCTGCATAAGCCATATAGTGCCCATATGCATCATAGGCGTGAGGGGCCATTGTGGGAGGTGGATAGTTTTGTGGCATCTGAGCTGCAGTGAACTGTGGATAGTTTGGAATCTGGTATTGGGAAACAGAGGTAGGGGGCAAACTGGCAGGAGCAGGCGGCGCAGAAGGGATTAGAGACACAGAAGGAACAGACTGTTCTGGTGGGCAAGCAGGTATCTCCTGACCCACAGCTTTGCTTTGAGAATATTCTGATTTCTGGAGAGAGGATGTCTCTTTGGATGGCTGGAAAGAGCCAGGAGGTGATGCAGAGCGCTGCTGGCTTGACTCTGGAGAACGAGTGTCACTCCGGCTGCGGCGCATCTCCCAGGATTCCAGTCTGCGGGAATCTGAAGAGTGACGATCAGGAGAATGAGATGCCAGCTTTTTGCCATGGAGACGTTCCTGCGTGCGGACAGCCAGTTTGCCAATTTCAGCCACCCCAATGTCAAGCCCAATGGTTTTGAGTAAGTCATGAATCTTTGCATATTCTGTATTGGACTCTTCCAGAGAATCTAGCTTTACAGCTGGAGAAGGAGGGGGACTCACTTTCTGGCTTGTAACTTCACTCCCACAACTCACTGGGGGCTTTTGAACAGAGGAAGATTCTGTTTTGGAGTCTTCATCCTCATCACCATAAAGAAATTTTTCTTCATCCTCAATGTCAGGAAAGCTGCGCCTTCTCTTTTCTTGAGCACTGGCAGAATCAGCCATCATGCCCAGAATGCGAGAGAAGCCACTGCCATCCTGACTGGCCCTCTCATGAGGGAGGAGGAAGTCAGTATGACGGTCTGCAGGCTCTGATTTTGGTTCCAACTTCTCCTTGTGACTTAAGAAGTTTCCAAACTTCTTTTCAAATGTAAAGTTGTCATTGGGAAGCCCAGGAAGTGAATTCCACTCATATACACCATCATGCAATTCCTTGTTTGCCGACTCCACAGAGTCTGTGTTAAACCGTTTGAGAAAGTTCTCCACTTCAGAGGCAAAAGGAGTGCTGCTGCTGCTCTGGGACAAAGATGAATGACTTGAAAGAAGAGGGAGATCTTTGCTGGATGGAGAGCTGCTTGGAAAGCCCTCAAGCTGAAAAAGAAAAGAATGTTTATTACAGCACCCCAAAAGGGGGATAAGCACCTCAGAGTACAAATAAAAAGACATGGTCACTTCACCTGAAGAATTTACAATCAAAAATTTAGAAAAGACAACACATGAGAGCAACAAACCATGGAAAGGGAACAAAGGAAAAGAAGGTAAGTATTATAAAAAAGCTCATGTAGTTACTTGGGAAGTCATTAAGATGTTTTTATGGGTGCTTAAGAGAATACACATGCACAACCACTTAGCATTTTATTACAAGTTCTCAGCAGCCTCACAAATTGAAGTTTTCTTCTATGAACTTCTATGAGATAGAGAGCTATGCCACAGGTTTTAATCATGTATCTAGATAGATCAATCTCAAATACAGGTAAGACTGTGTGGATTGGGGCTATTTTCAATCACTTATATACAGGGTATGCATGCAACTCATTCTCCCTTGAATAGGGCTTCCTCTAATATATCTAGCCGAGACCCTTCACTTTCAAAGTATCCTCTACTACAAACACCACCACTACAAAAACAAAGCAGATCAATATGAGATATTGGTTGAAGTGATGAACTGAAACCTGAGGCAATGCCAAGCATCCCTTTTATCACAATAATGCTAAATGCATACCAATGAGTTTTTATTGCTAGCCTTAATTGGTGACTGAACTATGTAATCTTATTTCTCATAACAAACATGGTTGAGCCTGATCAGTACTTGAATGGGAAACCAATGAAAAATGCAAGATTTTGTAAAAAGTAATACTGATACTCAGTAGGTGGCTCTCTTCACTGAGCCATTTCTAATCTAACACTCTGTGTCAAAATGTTAGATTGGAAATGGCTTAGTGAAGAGTTCTAGGGGGCAATGTAGCTGGAGGTGCCACTCAATTAATATACCGACTGCCTGTGTTACTAAAGATACTGTAGCACTTTCTGTAAAACTTGGCGCTGATCCCAGTGCCCTGACTAAATTGCAGCCAGGGCATTTGATTCTGCCTCCCTAAATTCTACTTGCATACAAGAGTCTTCATTAACTGCCCTAACTATCGTATGGAGTTACCATGAACTGCTGAATATCTGCAAAATTCCACCCTCTAACCCAGATGCTAACGCACCATTTATTCCTGATTGTACACTCATTCACTCAAACCCAGCTATCATAGCTTTAACATAACGCAAAATTTAACACACACAAAAAACAGGCAATGCAAAGATTCAGGTTCCGACACGTTAACCTGGTCACATTAAATACATGTAACATCTTTTATTCCTCCTTTTCCTCTCTAAATATAAAGGTTTAGTATATTTGTTTAAGTTATTATATATATATATATATCTGTACCATAGAATATGTGCATCTTGGCTGAGTTAATGTTGCTGCTACTTGACCTTTCACATCTCCGGACTTAACACTTATTTAACTGTGGGGACTTTCTTTAAAATTTCAGCTCATGTGTGCGCGTTTAAGGGGTGGGGGAGGGAGTATATCTTAATTCTGGACCTATGCAGACAATGACAGTGACCCCACTAGATGGCACTAAAGCACAAGATTTCCCCCCATAGCTATCGCTTCTCTGGAAAATCCTCAGTAGAGTTCCATTCTGCACATAAATGAAGATGTTTACAGGGAGGACACACAGATCTGATGCCCTGAGACATAAGAAACTAGGGGAAGTGGCCACAAGTGGTCCTAAGGTACACAGAGCAATTGCGGCTTCTGTAATTAACTGTGCTGGATCAAACTCCAGGACAGGGAGGGCAACCTGCAAGAGACGCACCAATACGACAGAACAAGTATCCTTAATTCAGTCTATCAGAGAAAGGAAAAGGCAAGAGACTGAAGATCACATTAATGCAGTGGAGTGCAAACTGACTGTTCTGAGAAGTAGAGGAATAGTTGAGGGCCAAACCTGCATTGGGGACTCCATTTCCACCTCCACTCGTTTCTTCAGGATAGATTTTTTGGGCATAGATGGCGCTTCATCAGGTCTGTATAAGTACCGAGTCTCAGAAGACTGCAGTGTGGTAGTTAAGCCAGGGATCATGTATCCACTACCAGACAGATCATGGTTCAAGTTTCTGCTCCGTTCTTCCTCTTCTCTTTTCCTCCTGGCACGGTCAAGCTCCCGGAACTCTTCACCCAGATATGATGGGCTTTGGCTTCGGCCACGGCTCCGTCTGCGATAATTTCGTGTTCCCAATGTGAAACCATGATGATCCCCACTCATGCCATGCATCTTCTCATCCTTGTCGTACCGAGGGCGCTTCGCTTCTCGCCCTCTCTCCTCTGGCCTTGCTGGGTAGGAGGATTTCCTGAGTTTATCACTATCCCTGTCAGGTCCCCTTGACAGTTCTTCACGATGACCATAGTGTGGACTGTAGTCTGATCGGTGAAGGAATACATCTCTGTTGCGGTAGTCCTCATCATGCCTCATTATGTAGGGACTGGAAGACGGATCTTCATGAGACGGATAGCGTTCAAGGCCTCGAGGGCATGGGAGGCCTCTGGTAAATATTGGACCGTCAGCCATGTCATCCCTGGTAAGAGAGGCACATGGAGTTAAACCTAGGTCAGTGAGTTAGAGGAAAAGTTTTTCAGTCTCTTACTCTACAGTAGCAAGACTTCAACGCTGCCATTTGAAAACAATATGAACTCATGGCATAAGTGAAAAGCAGCACCTCAGAAGCAGGGAAGAGGACCACCAGTATTATATACATATGGTACTTCACCCCCCTCCTATGGGATCACTCTCAAATACAGAAGTCCAAACACAAATTGCAGAAGGACAGCCAAGATTTAATATAGGGAACTGATCAATAGGATAGCTTTGGTTTTGTGAAGGAAAAAGGCTACATACATGTTTTCTAAATTTCATTACTACTAAGTTTCAGGCCACAAAAGACTTCTCCCACTCTCTACTAGGTACTCTGGTTGTGTTGTGGAATTATTCAGGATAATTTAGCTTTGCATTGCACACGTGGCCAGATCTTCAACTGGTTTAAAATCAGCTATGCAGATTTACACTAGCTGAGGATCTGGGCCATGAATTCTAGACAGATTCTGTGCACGGGTTATCAGTGAACGCATTTCTAGTGTACCAGAAAAGATGCTTTGGAACCTCTTCAAACTCAAGAGGACACCAAAGCAGTGAAGTCTGTACAAGGAGGCGGGTGGTGGTGGTCGGGGACTCTCTCCTCCGGGGGACTGAGTCATCTATCTGCCGCCCTGACCGGGAAAACCGAGAAGTCTGCTGCTTGCCAGGGGCTAAGATTCGCGATGTGACGGAGAGACTGCCGAGACTCATCAAGCCCTCGGATCGCTACCCCTTCCTGCTTCTCCACGTGGGCACCAATGATACTGCCAAGAATGACCTTGAGCGGATCACTGCGGACTACGTGGCTCTGGGAAGAAGGATAAAGGAGTTTGAGGCGCAAGTGGTGTTCTCGTCCATCCTCCCCGTGGAAGGAAAAGGCCGGGGCAGGGACCGTCGAATCGTGGAAGTCAACGAATGGCTACGCAGGTGGTGTCGGAGAGAAGGCTTTGGATTCTTTGACCATGGGATGGTGTTCCATGAAGGAGGAGTGCTGGGCAGAGACGGGCTCCATCTTACGAAGAGAGGGAAGAGCATCTTTGCGAGCAGGCTGGCTAACCTAGTAAGGAGGGCTTTAAACTAGGTTCACCGGGGGAAGGAGACCAAAGCCCTGAGGTAAGTGGGAAAACGGGATACCGGGAGGAAGCACAGGCAGGAACGTCTGTGAGGGGAGGGCTCCTGCCTCATACTGAGAACGAGGGGCGATCAGCAGGTTCTCTCAAGTGCTTATATACGAATGCACAAAGCCTTGGAAACAAGCAGGGAGAACTGGAGGTCCTGGTTATGTCAGGGAATTATGACATGATTGGAACAACAGAGACTTGGTGGGATAACTCACATGACTGGAGTACTGTCATGGATGGTTATAAACTGTTCAGGAAGGACAGGCAGGGCAGAAAAGGTGGGGGAGTAGCACTGTATGTAAGGGAGCAGTATGACTGCTCAGAGCTCTGGTACGAAACTGCAGAAAAACCTGAGTGTCTCTGGATTAAGTTTAGAAGTGTGAGCAACAAGAGTGATGTAGTGGTGGGAGTCTGCTATAGACCACCGGATCAGGGGGATGAGGTGGATGAGGCTTTCTTCCGGCAACTCGCAGAAGCTACTAGATCGCACGCCCTGGTTCTCATGGGTGACTTTAATTTTCCTGATATTTGCTGGGAGAGCAATACAGCGGTGCATAGACAATCCAGGAAGTTTTTGGAAAGCGTAGGGGACAATTTCCTGGTGCAAGTGCTAGACGAGCCAACTAGGGGGGGAGCTTTTCTTGACCTCCTGCTCACAAACAGGGAAGAATTAGTGGGGGAAGCAAAAGCGGATGGGAATCTGGGAGGCAGTGACCATGAGATGGTCGAGTTCAGGATCCTGACACAGGGAAGAAAGGTAAGCAGCAGGATACGGACCCTGGACTTCAGGAAAGCAGACTTCGACTCCCTCAGGGAACGGATGGGTAGGATCCCCTGGGGGACTAACATGAAGGGGAAAGGTGTCCAGGAGAGCTGGCTGTATTTCAAGGAATCCCTGTTGAGGTTACAGGGACAAACCATCCCGATGAGTCGAAAGAATAGTAAATATGGCAGGCGACCAGCTTGGCTTAATGGTGAAATCCTAGCGGATCTTAAACATAAAAAAGAAGCTTACAAGAAGTGGAAGGTTGGACATATGACCAGGGAAGAGTATAAAAATATTGCTCGGGCATGTAGGAATAAAATCAGGAGGGCCAAATCGCACCTGGAGCTGCAGCTAGCAAGAGATGTCAAGAGTAACAAGAAGGGTTTCTTCAGGTATGTTGGCAACAAGAAGAAAGCCAAGGAAAGTGTGGGCCCCTTACTGAATGAGGGAGGCAACCTAGTGAAAGAGGATGTGGAAAAAGCTAATGTGCTCAATGCTTTTTTTGCCTCTGTATTCACTAACAAGGACAGCTCCCAGACTGCTGCGCTGGGCATCGCAACATGGGGAGTAGATGGCCAGCCCTCTGTGGAGAAAGAGGTGGTTAGGGACTATTTAGAAAAGCTGGACGTGCACAAGTCCATGGGGCCGGACGAGTTGTATCCGAGAGTGCTAAAGGAATTGGCGGATGTGATTGCAGAGCCATTGCCATTATCTTTCAAAACTCGTGGCGAACGGGGGAAGTCCCGGATGACTGGAAAAAGGCTAATGTAGTGCCAATCTTTAAAAAAGGGAAGAAGGAGGATCCTGGGAACTACAGGCCGGTCAGCCTCACCTCAGTCCCTGGAAAAATCATGGAGCAGGTCCTCAAGGAATCAATCCTGAAGCACTTACACGAGAGTAAAGTGATCAGGAACAGTCAGCATGGATTCACCAAGGGAAGGTCATGCCTGACTAATCTAATCGCCTTCTATGATGAGATTACTGATTCTGTGGATGAAGGGAAAGCAGTGGATGTATTGTTTCTTGACTTTAGCAAAGCTTTTGACACTGTCTCCCACAGTATTCTTGTCAGCAAGTTAAAGAAGTATGGGCTGGATGAATGTACTATAAGGTGGGTAGAAAGTTGGCTAGATTGTCGGGCTCAACGGGTAGTGATCAATGGCTCCATGTCTAGTTGGCAGCCGGTGTCAAGTGGAGTGCCCCAGGGGTCGGTCCTGGGGCCGGTTTTGTTCAATATCTTCATAAATGATCTGGAGGATGGTGTGGATTGCACTCTTAGCAAATTTGCGGATGATACTAAACTGGGAGGAGTGGTAGATACATTGGAGGGCAGAGATAGGATACAGAGGGACCTGGACAAATTGGAGGATTGGGCCAAAAGAAACCTGATGAGGTTCAATAAGGATAAGTGCAGGGTCCTGCACTTAGGATGGAAGAACCCAATGCACAGCTACAGACTAGGGACCGAATGGCTAGGCAGCAGTTCTGCGGAAAAGGACCTGGGGGTTACAGTGGACGAGAAGCTGGATATGAGTCAGCAGTGTGCCCTTGTTGCCAAGAAGGCCAATGGCATTTTGGGATGTATAAGTAGGGGCATAGCGAGCAGATCGAGGGACGTGATCGTTCCCCTCTATTTGACATTGGTGAGGCCTCATCTGGAGTACTGTGTCCAGTTTTGGGCCCCACACTACAAGAAGGATGTGGATAAATTGGAGAGAGTCCAGCGAAGGGCAACAAAAATGATTAAGGGTCTGGAACACATGACTTATGAGGAGAGGCTGAGGGAACTGGGATTGTTTAGTCTGCAGAAGAGAAGAATGAGGGGGGATTTGATAGCTGCTTTCAACTACCTGAGAGGTGGTTCCAAAGAGGATGGTTCTAGACTATTCTCAGTGGTAGAAGATGACAGGACAAGGAGTAATGGTCTCAAGTTGCAGTGGGGGAGGTTTAGGTTGGATATTAGGAAAAACTTTTTCACTAAGAGGGTGGTGAAACACTGGAATGCGTTACCTAGGGAGGTGGTAGAATCTCCTTCCTTAGAAGTTTTTAAGGTCAGGCTTGACAAAGCCCTGGCTGAGATGATTTAGTTGGGGATTGGTCCTGCTTTGAGCAGGGGGTTGGACTAGATGACCTCCTGAGGTCCCTTCCAACCCTGATATTCTATGATTCTATGATTCTATGTAAGAAAATCACTCCTTTGTGCTAGCCTCAGTTTAGATGGGAAGAGTATATATGATATGATATGTTGATAGTTAGTACAACACCAAATCAGCACCTTCTTTGGAGACTGCTCCCTACTAACACTCCCTAGTGCAGGGATGCCCTCTTTAAGAATGTTTTTCCCCCAGTATGCCTTTCTGGGATCGGCCTTTAACAGAGCCAAGCAGCTGCAGTCCTGAAGTGGCCATTTTGCAACTGGCAGCTGCTGGATGTATCTCTATCTCTTCTACCTAGTAAGTACCTGTTAAGCTTTCCCCTGATTTCCCCATTTTCTTCTTACTGGGAAGATGGAACATTTTCACAGTACATAAAAATGATGCCTGTACTGGACTTCTTGAAAAACACTGCTAATTACAGCTTTTACTATATAGATCAGTATTTAACACAGTGAAATTATGATATTTCGGCAAGAACGCTGGAAGCAAAATGAAACTGGAACAAGAGTCTGGGGAATCCAGAACTTCCTCCCAAGAGCTGCATGTGAGAATAGTCTTCTCTAATATGGACAGGTCAGAAGCAACTATTTCTTCAGTGGCATTAAGGTTTTGTTCAGGTTTCAATTAAGTGTTATTTAAATCCTCACTGAGCATGGAAACAAATACTGATGTTAGCCTAAGTTCTAGAGTACTTTTTTTATGCAAGTCTGACATGTGACCCCTTAGAGAAATTTAGGGCTGGTGTCTAACTGCTTTGGATCCCTCTCCTATAAAAGACTTAACAGTTCAAACTTTCAGGAGAGGTAGCTCTAAAAGTCTCATGTATTGGGTAGTTTTTAAATAGAAATATTAAAAGGCAACTAACTTATTTGGGAATTTACTTGCCCTGTAATTTTGCTTCTCTGAAGAATTCATCTTGCAGGATTCTCATACATTACATGCACTGGAGTCATAGGAAATTCCCATCTCTCAATACTTTTGACCTTCTGAAGCGCATGTAGGGTAGCTTGAGGGGTCTGTCATACTGAGCATGGTTCAACTTCAGGTACCCAAACATTCTAGCTAGTTCCTTTCAACAGCAGGAAACAAAAGTGCCCTGTAAGCCTCTAATGAAACAAAAAGAATAGGGAAAAAACCTCCCTCAAGTAATCAACATGCCACATAAGGGATGGACAATGGATAGATGATTGTCTAGAGGATGAAACCCCAAGCATATCATCTCCTGTTCAAAAAATTCCAGAAATCGGAGATGTGATAGGTGAATGCATGTGATTCTTGCCAAAAAGACACCTTCAAAGAATCAGAATTACAGTAAATATACTCCCATCTCTAAAGACATCAAACAAATCATTACCATTAAAAATCCTAAGCATTAAAATGACTGGAAATTATTAGATAAGGTAGTCTGCATAAGTATTCTATTCCTCTTACAGTTTATACATTGTTAACAACAACACTGATATGTGAAAATTCATCTTCCTCATGCCAGCAATTCAACTCTGAGCCACAAGACAATTCTCAACACACTTCATAGGTCACTGACTGGATGCTTTGCATAGAATCATAGAATATCAGGGTTGGAAGGGACCTCAGGAGGTCATCTAGTCCAACCCCCTCCTCAAAGCAGGACCAATCCCCAATTTTTACCCCATATGGCCCCCTCAAGGATTGAACTCACAACCCTGGGTTTAGCAGGCCAATGCTCAAATCACTGAGCTATCCCTCCCCCCCCGCCAAGTCAGAGACATACAAATTTAGTGATGGATATATACTGAAAAAGTTAACTAGCGCTGTCTTTGGATCAGAGTTAAGGTGGAAGTAGGAATTAACAAAGTTCTACTGTATCCTAAAGCAGAACGCACCCAAGTTAACTACATGATCACGTTTCTAGCTTTGGCTTCTGGCAACATACACAAAATAAGCATCAAAATATTTATACCACAGTAACTGAAAATAACTCGCACACAGATAAAAGCTGGTACTTTCACCACTACAGGGCACAGCTGACTAACTTATTCTTCACTTTCAGGAAACACCTTTTCAGTACCACCCCCTCCTATTCCTGAGATCTCACTACACCCAGAAAAAATGCATGAAAATGTCATGGGGAGTAACTGATGCGCATTACAAAATACCTTCAGCTGATTTTTTTCTGCAATTAACTATGTCACTCTCACTAGCCAAGTAGCAATCAACAATCCTTATGAACTCTGATTATAGCAGCCAACTTAAGGGGAACATTTAATGATATCTCAGAGGGGATGGAGATGAAATTGTGTCATCGGTATAATTAGCAAAGGCACCAAAAATACACTCTGGACAGCAAAGAAACATGGATTTAGAAGACAGCCACACTGGAGAGCAAAGGATATAACACACCTGTGTACAGGGCTGGGGATATATGAAACGATTGCTTATCCTACAGTAACTCTGGTTCTTCAAAACATGCTGTCAATATACATTCCATTGTGGGTGTGCCTGCATCCCACACACTTGGCCAGCAGTTTCCATTGGGACTGCACCTGTGCCCTGAGTGTCCACAAGCCTCCCATCCTGAGAGCATAAATGGTGAGGCAACCCCAACCGCACCTCTGTTCCTTCACCAATAAAGAATCCAGGGATTACAGGATTCCCCAGTAGTGAGGAGGAGGATGATGGATCATGGAATATTTGTGGACAGTGCATCCTAAACAGCCACAGCTACTGTAAGGTAAGTAACAGTTACTTTGCCTTTGATATGGTCCCTCACCAAAGGTTCTTAAGCAAAGCAAGCAGTCATGGGATAAAAGGAAAGCTCTTCTCGTGGACTGGTGGTAACTGGCTTAAAGATAGGAAACAAAGGACAGAAATAAATGGTCAGTTTTCACAGTAGAGATAGGTAAATAGCAATGCCCCCTTGGGACCTGTGCTGTTCAAAATATTCATAGATGATCTGGAAAAGGGGTTCACACTTATATGGAAAAAATCTGTCAATGATACAAAATTACTCAAGATAGTTAAATTCAAAGCTGAATGTGAAAAGTTACAAAGGAATCCCAAAAAACTGGGTGACTTAGCAACCAAAATTGCAGATGAAATTCAATGTTGATAAATGCAAAGTAATGCATGCTGGAAAACAATCTCAACCATACAAACAAAGTGATGGAGTTGAAATTAGATGTTACCATTCATGAAAGAGATCTTGGAGTCATTGTGGACAGTTCTCCAAGAACATATGCTCAATGTGCAATGGTAGTCAAAAAAGCTAACAGAATGTTAGGAACCATTAGGAAAGGGATAGATAATAAGACAGAAAATATCTTAATGCCATTATATAAATCTACAGTATGCTCATACTATGAGTACTGTATGGAATTCTGGTCACCCCATCTCAAAAAAGTATATTAGAATTGGAAAAAGTCCAGAGAAGGGCAACAATGACTAGGGGTATGGAACAGCTTCCATATGAGAAACAATTAAAAAGAATGGGACTGTTCATCTTAGAAAAGAGACAACTAACGGGGATATTATACCGGTCTATAATATCATGAATGGTGTGACAAAAGTGTTATTTACCCCTTCATAAACCACAAAAACCAAGGGTCACGCAACGAAATAAATAGGCAACACCTTTAAAACGATCATAAGGAAGTACTTCTTTAGACAATGCACAGTCAACCTGTGGAACTCGTTACTAGGCAACGTTGTGATGGCCGAAAATATAACTGGTTTCAAAAAAGAATTAGATAGGTTCATCTGTGTTTACTAGCCAAGACGGTCAGGGACATAACCCCATGCTTCTGAGACACCAGAAGCTAGGACTGGACAACAGGGGATGGATCATTCGATAACTACCCTGTTCTGTTAATTCCCTCTGAAGCACTTGGCACCGACCACTGTCAGAAGACAGGATATTGGGCTAGATGGACCATTGGTCTGACCCAGTATGGTTATTCTTATGTTTGAGTGTTTATCCATATATATTCCACTGTTGGTGACTCACTAGCAGAGACCTAGAGCAGTGGTTCTCAACTAGGGGTCCAGGGCCCCCTGGGGGGCTGTGAGCAGGTTTCAGGGGGGTCCACCAAGCAGGATCAGTGTTAGACTTGCCGGGGCCCAGGGCAGAAAGCCTAAGCCCTGCCACCCAGGACTGAAGCCCGGGGCCCTGAGCTCCACCACCCAGGGCTGAAGCAGAAGCCTGAGCAACTTAGCTTCACGGGGGCCCCTCTGGCGTGGGGCCCCAGGCAATTGCCCGGCTTGCTACTCCCTAATAATATTTATATGCAGAAAACAGTTGTTGTGGCACAGGTGGGCCACAGAGCTTTTATAGCGGGGGGGGGGGGGGGGGCTCAGAAAGAAAAAGGTTGAGAACCCCTGACTTAGATCACAGTAGGTGGGCGCTAGGAGCCTACGTAAACAATGATTATAAGACAGCCGTACCAAAATGGGGATCAGATCTTGATGCTTCTACCACAAAGTAATGGTGAACCCCAGGTAGCTCCCCTATGTATCTCTTGTACTGAACATTTCTCAAACAAGCTAAAGAAACTGCCTGAGCTCTAGTGGAATGTGCTGTAACACTCAATGGCAGATCTAAGTTGGTTACTTCATAGCACAACTTAATGACTGTAGAAATCCAGCTAGAGAGTCTGTGTGTGGATATGGTCTGACCTTTTACTCTACCTCCCTAAACTACAAATAATCTGGGGGTAGGGGATTCCAAAAACGATTTAGGGCATGTCTACTCTAGAAACTTAAGTAGACCTATATTAGGTCGACTTACAGCCACCGCAGTAATTACTGCAGTGGTGCATATCCACACTACCCTCCTTGGGTCAGTGCTGTGTCCCCTCACCAGGTGTGTTGCCCCCGCCCCTCGCCTCCCCGGGGGAAGCCACCCAGGGCTTCTCGCCTCCCCATTCCCCGCCGGGAATGGGGGGGAAGACACCCAGGGCATCTCACCCCCCAGGGGAGTGGGGTCCAACTGCCCTGGCTTTCTTTCCTCCGCCTCTTCCCACCCACTCCTCCTCAGGTTATTTCACAGCTCTGAGTCCTGTTCCAATAGGAAAGTGCCCTACAAACATCTAGGTGTAAAGTTTAGTCTTCCCTTTGCTGGAATGTGGCTCTGAAAAGAAAACAGGCAGATGTATTATGTGGTTGACATGGAATTTACAGAGTACTTGGGCAAGAATTTTGGGTGAAGTCTCAAAATTACTATCTTTATGAAAAAACAGGGAACTTGTAGGCAGAATGCTCAAAGGGTGGACCCTTTAAACCTATCAGTATAATGTTGAGATCCCAACAAGGGGGAAGCTTTCAGACTAGAAGATATAATTCCATAGGGTCTTTCAGGAACCTTGATACTGTAGGATGTAAAAATATGGAATATCCCTGAATTGGATGGTGGAAAGCTGAGATGGCTGCCAGGTGGCCCCTAAGAGAAAGAACTCTGCGTTATTTGAGTTAAGCACAGAAGGTATTCCAGGTGCTAAATGGAGTCAACTGATGCTGCTGAGCGTATAGTGAATCTTTGCCACTTGGCTGTGTAAGTAAGTGTCAGAGTCCTTTCTACTATGGATAAGGATGTTTTGTACTTAAGAGATACAGGTCCTTTCCAGGGATGTTAACCAGACAGCATTCAGGCTGTGAGGTGCCAGAAGGTGGATCTGGATGAAGAATCTATCCTCATCTTTGGGATATCACATCAGACTAAACTGGACTGGAGGTTGAATGGAGAGATTCATCATGTCCGAGAGCCAGAGCTGCCTCAGCCATGCTGATGCCATCATGACCAATGTGAGAGTCCTGCCTGAGTTTCTCCGAGAGTTCTTGGGATCAATAAAATATCAGAGTAAACATTAATTACGTCCGAGGGCCAGGGGATCAGGAATGCATCAGACTCTGACTATGCCCATCTCTGGAGCAGATCTTGTGGCACTTCTTGTTCTCGTTAGTGGCAAAGAGGTCTATGGATGACCCCACTTAATGAATACGTCTTGGATAATGGTATCCTTTACTGACTTGACTTTCTCCTTTTGAAGGAAGAAATCGATCAGAAACTCTAAAGCTAACTCAAGTAACTATTAAGTACCAAACTATGTACAATACAATGCATAGACCACACAGTAACCAAGAAATTTGGACACTACAAGTTCTGACTCTGACTTGTAGCTGGGGGGAGGATATCTAAGATACAGCTAGGGTCACTGTGCCCTTTATGCCCTCAGGTGGGATGTGGGAGGCATGAGGACACTCAGGGCACAGATGCAGCCCAGAGGCTGCTGACCAAAAGAATTTGAACTGGAGTACATGAGGTTCATGTATGCCAACAGTGGATAGATATGGGAAAGCATTCAAATAAGAATGTAAGTTTATATTATCTCCCTTTCTCCTCCTTATCTTAGTCTGGTTTAGCTGTTGCTTTTCATACTTTTTTAGCCCCATGTTCCTCACTACTTCTTTTACCATTTCAAATTAATAACAAAGCTTTATCAGGGAGTCAAAGTGAAAGCTGTTAATTTGTCTGAGGGAGGTAATGTCCCTCCCAGCAGAGCATTTTCACTTTTACATTAAAATAAACTAGGCCACTTCTAACCCTAAATCATGACCACAAAACATGATATATATACACCTACTGGAGAAAAGAAAGCAGTGGGGAAGCCCCAACAGGCAAATAAGGACAAGCCTTAAAGTTGTGGCTATGCTCACATTTCTCTTTTGTATCATTTCCCTCCGCCTCCAGTACATGCTGCTATCCCCTGTGTACGTGCACCAGTTCTGGCTGGAAAACTAGTACCCTGCAAAGGGGATTTACAGATGAAACACTGATTACAAGAGAATTGAGCAGAAAGCTTAAAAGTGATAGTATTATCAACTAAACCCTCATTTTAATTACTGCACCTGCTGGAACATAACAACTTTAAAGAGCTGATATGCTTCTAGAGACAGGAAACATAATGAAAGAATTCTGCTCAGTTCCCCTCCTTTGTGCTACTACTGTTGGGGTATTTGCATGAAAAGAGGATGTTTCAGTGCCTCCTCTGCACCTGCTGCTTAACCCCCTCACCTGAAGACACAAGTGGCTGCAGTGATGATGATTATGAGGGGCACAGACTCTATGTAAAGTCTTTTCCATCTCTGACCTACTGTGTTCCTATGTCAAAGCAGATAACAATTTCAGTGGGGAAAAGACGATTCAAGCTTTGAGTATTAGTTCTTTATTTCCTCTGCCCAGTTTCACCTGCTTTTCTGTAACAGACACTTTTAAAATATAGATGTCTATCTATATTTATACCATGCTCCTCACAGTACTATCTATCACTTCCAGTAAATCTCTTAACTAGGTGTACTTGTCTCCAAGTCCCATCAGTGGGGCTTTTGAAATCCTAGCACTTCACTGAATTTTTGTCCTGTGTGAGACACTCTCCTTCTCAATGTCCTAGCAACAAAGCATGGCCTCTTGCCCAATTCCCAAAGGCTGCTTTTACATCTTGATGCGCACTCCATACAGCTTCCAGACACTGCAACAGCTTTTTCCCAGCTAGAACACCCATTTCACTCTAGGGCTGTTATCTGGGCTTTTCTATGGCTCAAGCAAGTAGGGCATTCCAAAAAAATTGCTTAAAGAACCTGGGGAGCTAAGCCTTAGTCTCACTCTATGGGATCCCAGTCTGCAGAGAACCATACCTGTCCATGTCACTGAGGTTATCAACTGGTGAGCCCAGTCGTTCAGGCAGCCTCCTTCGCTCTGGTGTGTCAATGCAATACCGGTCATTACCAACAGTGATCCGCAAACTCTGCTCCAGTGAAGACTCAGAACGGAGGCTCGGAGAACGTCTCTGTAATTGAAGAGAGAATGAAAGCCCAGCACAGGACTGTCCCCTCAACCACAAGACAGGCATCTGAGTCTGTCCACCTCATCATATTAGACTTGGGGGCAGGGATCGTAAGAAATAAATTAATTGTACATCTTCTCCATTTATATAAATTACTATGCAACTTAAAAAAAGAAAAGGGACTGAGTGTAGTTACTTCTAATCCTACATGCAACTAACAATCACTCTGTATTTACACTAGCTCCACAGGAACTTTTAAACTTGAAAATACCTTTTGAAGAACTGCACTTCTGGAGGTAGAACAACAGAGAGGAAGAAGAGGAAAAAAGTTGTTCAAGAAATTCCAAAGCTGCTGTTGTGCTCCCCTCTTGGTTGGGGACAGCCAACTGTATGAATTGCGTACCCTGCAGTGCCAAGGAATTTTTGTGCACCTATAGCAGATACACTTACTGGGCAGGTCCTCTTGGCTTAACGAGAGCCTGGGTCAACGACAGTGACAAAGCCCATTACCAAAACTGGAAAGTGTTCCAGAAGGGGCTCTGCTACTTGACTCAGTAGTAAATGAATGCTCTACATCAGTAGTTCTCAACCAGGGGTACGCATTCCCCTGGAGGTACATCAACTGATCTAGATATTTGCCTAGTTTTACAGCAGACTACATAAAAAGCAGTAGTGAAGTCAGTACAAACTAAAATTTTCATACAGACAATGACCTGTTTACACTGCTCTATATACTATATCAAAGTTTCTCAACCTGGGGGTGGGAACACCGGGGCGGGGGGGGGGGGGGTGTCACAGGATGAGTTTAGAGAGAGTCACAAGTGCTGGGCCAGCATTAGCAGGTGGCAAGCAGGGGCCCCCAAAGCTAAGATACATGCAGAAGCCCAAGCCCCACTGCCCACGGCTCAAACTGAAGCCCGAGCTCTGCTGCCCAGAGCTGAAATCAGACTCATGAAAGGGGTACAGTTCTCTGGAAAGGTAACCACTGCCCTACATGAAGGAGCTCTGCTATTACATAGGACGGTTAATCTACATGAGCTGGTCAGTTCAAGATACTGAACACTCGTGATGGGTTAGAGATGAGAAGCTGTAATGTCTCCCCAAAACACATTACTTCTGTAAGGGAAGGAAGATGCACTAGTCTGGAGTAAGAAGTACAGCACACATTTCTTTTTATCAAACACACTGTACCCATTCTGTGTTGTTTTGTAAGAGACAATACTATTTCCAGCTCCTCAACAAGCCACCTATTATTTGATGGAGCCCTGAAGACCACGTTCAAAACAAAGCCTTGGATTGCAATCGCTATTCTATCTGAAGAGTGGGCAGGAAGATCTTCCAAAGCCCATCAACAAATTGAATGGCTGAAGGATTGCTGTTGAAGGGCACAATCACCTTCCTATCCCCAGGACTGAGCAGCACCTGCACTGGGGTTTCTCAGCAGAAATTTCCACATGTTGCTAGTGCAGCTCTATCAGAGCAGTACCAATGTGAACCTTAGTGAAAACAAAGCTGCTTTATCTACTGGCGTTTTCAACACCTTCCTTGTTGTCTAACCCTACTTACAGCAGGTATAAACACCACAGTGTTAAAAGTGCCAATGGCCACAACCGACTCATGTACATTAGCATTACCCACATTGTTACCACTAGAATCATAGAATATCAGGATTGGAAGGGACCTCAGGAGGTCATCTAGTCCAACCCCCTGCTCAAAGCAGGGCCGATCCCCAATTAAATCATCCCAGCCAGGGCTTTGTCAAGCCTGACCTTAAAAACTTCTAAGGAAGGAGATCCCACCACCTCCCCAGGTAACGCATTCCAGTGTTTCACCACCCTCCTAGTGAAAAAGTTTTTCCTAATATTCAACCTAAATCTCCCCCACTGCAACTTGACAGTTGTGCTAGAGTTTAAAAAAAAAAAAAAAAAAAAAAAAAACTCTCAGTGTATCTAAGTAGGCAAGGTCTGAGTGAGTTATCTTTGTTGACTTCCCCCTAGAACACTAAATACCCAAGAACTTCATTAACACAGAGTTAAGGTTGCCCAGTGAGGCATTCCAGAAGATGGAGTGATGACTAAACTTAAAAATCAGAAAATCAGGACATAAAAAAGTTATGGTATATGCCACCTGCACTACACTACCTTGACTCTGACCCTGAGAGCTAGCAACACTCATTGGGAATGGTTCAGTAAGGGAGATGCCATAATAAGCAGACAAGGAAGTTTTAAGAGAATATGCCACTGTTTCTGTTACATAGCACAGATTTGAATTCCAGCATTTATCTGCATGCACTCCAATTGCCTTCACTGCGTTATGTGTAGTTGTACTAAATGATGGAGGGTTTTGTTGGAGCAGTGAGACAGAGCTGTTACTGCGATATGATGAGAGGTGGCTGTATACTTTGAAGGATGAAACACACCTGATTTCTGCAATGAGTTTTGCAGGATGTCAGTAAACACGCACAAGGGCATCTTCTTCCCATGGGCATTCTCAATGGTCTGATAGAATAGATGATAGCATTCTCCAGGGCTTACCGAGAGGGGTAAGTGAAGGCAATGTGTCAGAAAGAATCCTCAGGGCAAGGGTGTTGCGGGACCACATTTAGCAAGTGGGGCGGGGCGGGGCGGTGAGTTGAGTTGTATGGCATAGACTTAGTGTTTCAGTGTAGGCCTGGTGAAGACAGCTCCCGATTGCTATACCTGTCCTAAACCCGAGTTTTGCCTTAACAAAGAGGTGTTGGGACTTTGTCCTGTAGTGCTCATGTGCTCTGGTCCCAAAGTGTTCTGTAGCACCTGAAGGGTACAGTGCGAGTATATGTTACTGCCATGGGGGGACATTGCTCAGAGGGCAGAAGTAAAGATGTGTAATGGGGATAAGATGTACCTTAACTTAGTATTTCCTGGTTTCCAGAGGTTTAAGTTTGCATTACCTTAACTCTTCATTGTCTGGTTTTCAGTTTTAAGTTTAGCCACTCTCCTTGTTCTGGAAGGGCATGAGGCATCACTGGGCAACCTTAACTCTTGTGTTTATATTTTTGGGCATTTAATTGCCTTGGGTTTTAAAAATAATAGTTTCTCGGCACCCCCATGTACCACAGCCCATCTCTCCCCCTCCATTGCCCCAGGCTCCTTAGCCATGATTCCTCCAGCCACAGAATGCACTGGCTGCACATTAATCCCTTCACTGCCCTGCATCTTGTCTTGGTCTTCCCTCTCTCTGCCTATCCACAAAGGCTTGGTCCTTCCTCCCCGCAGAAAAGAAAGGGTCAGCAAAGGACCTGCAGTTTGAGGAGCTGTGACGAGGATGCAAGAAGAGTGCAGGGACAAGCATGGAGTCAGTTGGGACAGACATGGGGGGCATGGACATAGGGGGTTTTGGGGAAAACAGAGAAGTCCCCTAACATTCCCCATTGCACAGCTCAGAACTCCTGCTTTCCATCCCATTTTTCAATATACTGTTCCAACACCCCTCATTTTCTCACTGCTGCAACTGCCTATATTCCATTCACTGTGTAAGAGACCCACAGATTGCTCCAACAGAGCTCCAACTCCTCCAACAGTCTCTCCCTTACACCCATTGCTCTGATTACTCACATATCCCCCACTGCTTTGAGGCTCATCTCCACCTCCCTCCCCTGCCAACGATATCATGTAAAGCCTTCTCACTCCACGCTCCTGCTAAGCTTGGAGAGCTGGTAGGGAGGTGGTGGGCTGCCAGGAATGCTGGGCACAGAAAGGGGCAGGAAACTGGAGATGCAGTTTCCCATATCTAGTTCTAATGTATGGGGAAGGAGATCTACAAAGCCATCTACAGCATGGGAATCTTAAGCTATGTCTACTCTACAGACCTTACAGTGGCACAGCTGCACTGCTGTAAGGTCTCCTGTGTAGCCACTCTATACTGATGGGAGAGAGCAATCCTGTCAGCATAATCAAACAACCCCCCGAGTGGCGGTAGCTATGTTGGTGGGAGAGCATCTCCCGACGACATAGCACTGTCCGTGCCAATGCTTTTATTGGTGAAACTTATGTCGATCAGGAGTGTGTTTTTTCACACCCGACCAACAAAAGTTTTACCAAAAAAGTGCTAGCGTACACATAGCCTTAGAGAAGTATAAAGAAGCATATTCAGCTGAGAACATCTCAAATGAATAAGTACAATCAGTGGAGATGAATACAGCCTGAAACAATCACTCTGAGATTTGTGACCTGCTCCGTTCAACTCAGCAGGTGTTCTCATTGCCTCCCTCAACCTTTAGGCTCACAGAGGGGAGAGGGGCTCAGATCCACACCCCCAAGGGAAAGACCCCAGATCCCAGCTCACAACAGGGCAGGGAGAGGGGTTCACCCTCACAAGGGGAAGGGCCCCCTGATCTTGGCTTACACACTGGGGCAGAGGGACATAGGAAGAATGGCTCAAACTGCTCCACCATCCTAATCCCCCAATTCCACTTGCCACTCACCCCAATGCTCCCTCTCAGCCTCCCAACCCCTCTCCCTTTGCCATTTATTCCCCACCCCATAACCCACCCTCTCCTCACTGCAGCCCCAAACCCCTCTCTCCCATCTCCCTCCTAACACCCTCTCTCAATCTCCACATTCCCACACCGCTCTAACAACGTCCCCACATTCCCCCTCAATGCTATAACCCCCCCTTATTTCCTTGGTCTGCACCAACAGGTTATAAGGATCTGAAAACTTTATGAACAGCTCATGTTAGGGGGACTCTGTATTAGGAAAAAGCCCTGACCAAATGACCCAGCGACTTGCTTTCCTTTGATCATGCTTCCTGAACAATGGAACTTTGAGTGTGAGCACATTATCCTGTCTTTCATCTTTTCTCTGTTTGATCAATGCTAATTTTCTTGAGAACACACCTAAATTTAAATGAGCGTATGCATGTGAATTTTAGAGCACTCTCAAAAAATATAATTTTTAAATCAGAAGTTTTGGCCTCAGGGCAAAACTTCCAAAATGAGCCCTTGCAGAATGCAGGAAGAGAGCAAGGAATGTACACAATGCTATGAAAACTATCAAGTGTAGGGCTCAAACTCAGTGCACAGGTGAGCTCTGGGTCACTGACCACAGCATATCGTCTTGAGCCACTCAGTCACTGCGGCAATAGCTTGCCTAGAAACCCTCTTACTTCAATAGAGCCCTAGTCTAGCTGCAAATGCACATTTCAATTTCTTTGGTTCTGCAGTTTGCCAATCTCTAGATCCAGAAATCTAAGGTCAATACCGTTTTTTCCCAGTATTGCTTCTCCAAAGGGGCAGTGGGTGCTATGCCCAAGCTGAGAAAAATGCTGAGTGACTGCGATCAGTTGGGGAGGAAGGCTATACCTCATGAACCCCTTACTCAAATGACTCCAAAATTGGAGCATTAACACTACCCAGCACCCCCAAGACACATAGCAAGTGTAAAGACAAATTGAGTAAGCATATGGATTTTAGAGCTCTCAGAATAATAAAAGCAATTATTAACTTTACTAGCAGAGCTGGTGCTAGGCTACAATCATTTGGGAATCTCTTCTGCAAGTATATTATTAACTAAGGGCTTGTCTACCCAAGAAAATCTGGAGTAAGGTAGGGTATGAATTTAAAATGGATTAAGTATTCCTGATTAACTACATGTGCAGATGCTCTTATTTTGGAATAAGAGTGCCTTTTTCTAAATTATCTTAATCCACTGGACTGCTGTCAAACCCAGTGGATAAAGCTAATATGGAAAAACGCACTCATTCCTGAATAAGGGCATCCACACATGGAGTTAATCAGGAATAGCTATTCCAGAATAATTCTCCACATTGAGAAGCTCTTAGACAGTTCAAGACAAAAACCCCTTTCTTACTGCAAAGCATATTCATAGATAATCTACTATTTACTATATAGAATACTCCTTATACAATCACAGTACCAGACAGTAAAGATATTCACATCAGAAATAGAATTTTAAAAACAGGGTTTTACATGCACAAATCTGAATATTTTGTTTAGGCTGAGATGAGAAGTTTTAAAAACATATTAAACAACTTTCAGAGAATGAATCTGATGAACCACTAACTGGCTCTCTATATCAACAGGAAGAACTTAAACTTAATGTTTATTAGACATTTGATTTAGAAAGTTCTCTGCATTCTGCACATATAAATGATCTATAAGTACAAGATTCTGTTAAATGGTCAAACTAATCCCATTAGTTAAATATTCTATTTTACCCATAGGAGCCTTTGCTTAGCTAAAAGATAGTTTGATCTTTGATTCTTAGCTGAAATAGCTAAGGTTTCTGGCCAGCTATAACTCTGAAGAGGAATAAAAGCCTGAAGGGAGAAAATCAAAGGGGCATTATTTGGGATGGGGACAAATGATGAAAGGAGAAATCATTAGACATTAGAAGCGAAAGACCCCTAGTAAATAAAACCAACTGCTTTTAATTTGTAGATCTCAAAAGTAGGTGAGAATGATTATCCTTACTCTACATACAGATGGAGAACCTGAGGCTCAAGGAAATTACGTGATTTACGAATGGTCACACTGTAGGTCAGTGACAGAATCTGAAATCGAGCCAGTTCTCTACACCCACTCCAGTGCCCCACTCACTGACTAGACCATCCTGTCCACTTCTCTAAAAACACAGGACTGATCCCCACGGACTCTGTCAGTCAGGAAAAATATTGTTCTGTGGAACGAGGTGTCAGATTCCGAACGGATTATTTCATGGAAGAATCAGAAAGACTTCAGGGGAGCAGGACAATCAGTATTACTGAGTGGAAATCAAACGAGGTTATTTGCGAAAAATCAGATGAGGGAGATGGCGCATTCAGGAGTAGTTTCCTGGCTGCGGCTGTCCCTGCATGGTGGGACAGGTGAGAAACATACAGAACAGGGTGTCCTTACCCCAGTAAGAGGGAAGGGTACAGTGGGAGCGGGGACAAGTACACAGCGCTAAGCAGGCAGCGCTAGGACACCACAGACCGTCCGATCCGCAGGGCAATCGCCCAGCCTGGGGAGGGGGCGGAGCGGCTAATTACCCGGGGCCTAGCCGAGGGTGTCCTGAGGGGTAATTACCCGGCTACTGCTGCTGTCTCCATGCTCGCCCCCACGTCGGGCCCGGCTCCTCCCGGGCCCCGCTCCCCCCGGCGGGGAGGGCAGCCTCTTGCTGCGGTGCGGGGACGGGGAGCGGCGGGAGGCTGCGCGGTGGCCGGACGGGGAACGGTGGCGGCGGGACGGGGGAGGCGGCGAAGCTGAGGAGGGGGGGCGGCCGCGGCCTGGGCCCGGCCCGGACCCCGAGGTACCCGAGCGGGAGCTGCGGGACCCCGACGAGCTGCTCTCCTTGGAGCGGTGGGAGGAGGGCGGCGGACCGGAGCGGCCGCTGCTGGAGCGGTACATGGCGGCGGTGGTGGTGGTGGTGGTGCAAGGGGCCGGGCGGGAGGCCTCGCAGTTCAGTTTCCCGGCGCTGTTCTCCTCCTCTGCCCGCGGGGCCCCTTGCGTGCGCGTCCCCGACACCACCACCGTCACGAAGGGGGCGCGCTCAGACGCCCGAACAAAATGGCGCCGCCCGAACCCCGGTCACGTGATCTAAGGCAGGCGGGAGCGTCTCCCTGCTTCGCGGGTGACCCTGCCTTATAGCGCCCACCTCCCGCTAGGGACAGCGCCTCTTTTTCCCTGCCTCCCCCAGCATTGGCGCCAGCCCCCGCTCTGGCGGCATCCTGCCCTGCAGCGCCTGCCGGCCCGGGGGCGGGAGCTGTAACCCCTCGCGTGCGGCCGCGGCTGCCAAGCGGCCGGGACGGGGGGCTCCGGGGCTGGCGGGCAGGCGGCCCTCCTTGGAGCGAAGTCGGGACGGAGCGGGGTGAGGCCTGTAGCTGCTCAGAAGCAGAGCTGCCCCTCCGCGACCAGCGCCCGGTGCAGAGAGGAGACCGCTGGCTTCGCCAACAACGAGCAGTCGAGAGGAGGCGGCCGGCTCCCTCTCCCCCTCTCGTGCTACAGGAACAGAGGCACGTGCCATGAACCGGGGACGCACCAAATGTAGATGTGCTGGAAGCAAATATGTTGACACGCGTGTAATTAACCGGTGGAATGCCGAGCCCAAAGCTACCACTGAGGCCAAGAGATTAACGGGATTCAAACCAAGCTAGCTGGGGGTTGGGAATGCTCCTGGCTACGTTAGATAGAGTTTTGTAAAAGTTTGGAAAGCATATCAAGTTTCCTGTCTCAAGGTGTAAGCCAATCACTATACAACCGAGTCAGGAAGAAACTCCCTTTATGGGGAGATTATTCCATACGTGTCCATGCTCTTTTGCAGCTTCTTTGGAAGCATCTGGTACTGGTCACTCTCAGAGACAGGACATTGGACTGAGGGACTGCTATCCTGATCTAGTGTGACAAATCATATTTTCCTGTGTCAAAGCAGACAAGTTAATGTTGCAGTGGAAATCCCCACTTTCTAAATCCCTGCCCTTCTTTGTTGATTAGAAGTTGAGATGGGTTTAGTCTTTGGTTAACAACAGGTTGGGATCTGAAGGATGGTGTTTGTAGAGCCCTGTACGGATACAAAATTCATGTTCGCATCTGCTCTGCAAACATGTTCTGTAGATATCTGCAGATTTGCAGGGCTCTAGGTCTTTGCAAGCTCAGCTCAAATTTTGCCCACTTCTGGGGTTTCGTGCCCCAGAGCACACTTGAATCAGACAACTGTAGCTGTAGAAAGGTTTTCAGGCTTATTGGTCCCCTGACACCTTAACAAGGCACATGTGCAGAGGGGGTAAACTGAGTCTTAATGGCACACTACATCCAACTGCCACACCTTTAAACTGTTTCTGAATGAGTGCACTGCTATACTAATTCAGGAAATACACTTAAATGTGTAAACCATCAAAGCATGCACAACACACAGCACCCTGCATAATCATGTGAATTTATTTCTGTTATCCTTCTCCACCCTACCCACTACTCTCTCAAAGTTTGTTAAGATTCACTTGTGACTTTTGACTACATTGCATGTATTTGTACAGTGCCCAACATAAAGGGACTCTGATCCTAACTGAGATTAAGTGTGCAACACAATAGAACTAATTAATAATAAGGAAAATGACCAGGTAAATAATTTCTAACTAATTATTTCTGTAGAGCTCAGAATCTTTCAAACTCAGCAATGCACTGAGTAGTGCTCTGTGACAATGTTATGAAACCGCTACAGCACTTAAAATTTGCAACCAGGACGATGTAATAGGTACAAATATACTTCGTTTATTAATTTAAAAAAAACATTTTCATGTCTGAAAGTCAAGGAAAGATGCGAGCCACAAACTTTAAAAATGCAAAAATAGACTCCAGTGATGGAGAAAAATGTCCTTTTTTGGTTTCCAGCTGCCTGAATATTTGTTCCATCCCTTTGCTTTCCTCAGAACAGTCCTGAATCTTTGGTTTAAAAAAGACAAATTTGTTTCCTTTTTCTGTAGTCATTTTACCCTTAAGACAGTCACTTTAAAGCAACCAATATAAAAAACCTAGGAAAGCTTTCTCTCTCAGGCTTTTAAATAACATTCATTACTGTGGCATATAAATGCTGCACAGAAACCCAGAACACCAAAATGTTTATCACTCTGTTCCTCTAGACAGAAGAACAGGTCCTGGTGACTATATTGTAGTAAGTGGAACCTGGAAGCAGAAGTTATCCAGGTGCCATTGCTATTATGTTTTTGTTCTGTGTGTATACAATGCCTTGCATAATGCTGTCCTGATCCATGGGCTCCTCAACATAATGATAATAAAAATAATAAATAATGTTACAAAAATGCAAATGAAAAATAATAAGACTAAAACCTCTTTCTCCGTTCAGATGACAGAACTGCTCAATGGCAAATAAAAAAGATGCAGATACGAGAGATTACATGGGTCTGAAACAGTCTAGAGTAGAAAAACTCATCTTGTCTTAAAGAAGCATTACAACCTAATTTTATAGTGTCCTATTATCCTACTGGGCAGCTCTTTACATTTTCAGTTAAGAAACTGCACTATATTTCCATCTCTAGAACACACACTACTGACCCTTTTTTCAAAGGGGCTAAACAATCTTTAACGTCAATGGAATTTATGGGTGCTCAGCAGTTCTAAAAATAAGGCCATAAGGGTTCAATCCTTCCAGGTGCAGAGCAAAATGTGGATGCTCAGCACTTCACAGGATGAGGCCCTAAGCTTTGTCATGTGATTGAAATACTCAAGCAAGGTCCTTACCTGCTTTGCAGAGGTTTTTGAAAAAGTCCCATCATTGATGCTCCAGGCTTTCACAGGACAAAGGGGCTGCCACTCAGTCTTCTGTGCTAATCGTTGGGAGCTGAAACTGTCCTTTGGAACCCTGAGGCTCATTTTGGGCTGAGGAACTTCCAACTAGCTGATGCTTGAAGAAAGAGATTTTAACCAATCAGATGTAGATGGCAGTGTTTGGAAATAAGGGGTCTTTTCACTCTTATTTCTCCCAGTCGGTAGCCAGATGCCCAGAGCTGGATACAAGAAGCCTTGAATAAAGAAACAGAAGGGAGAAAGTGGCAGAAGAAAGTACTTTTAGGAAAGAGGAGGGGAGAGAGTAACATGAAAGGGAATTAGCCAACAGAAGTTAGAGAGAATTAAAAAAGTAACTAAGAACAGGCATCAGGAATTGGGTTTGGCTGACAAGCTGTTAAGTGACAAGGACAAGAATAAAGGCTAGGAAACATGTAAAATCTTTATTTTTAAATTTGTTTTACCTTCATAAGTCTGAGAAAAGACCAGAGACCAGCACACAGCAGGCCCCAGTCTCTCTAATCCCTGGAATATTAATAAGAGAAAATGTGGTTTCTTTTCTTTCTTCCTAGGCAGAGTTGCATGTTTGCTGCTGTGTGTGCATTCACCCATCTGAGGTGTGTTGGAGGTTATCCCCTGTCTCCAGAATTTGGCATTAGTTTTTTCTGTGGAGGGCAGAGAGAAATGTACATTCTGTGTCTTCAGATCCAGAAGTAAACAGGTCAAGAAAATATTCCAGACTGAGCCAGCGAGGGAATGTTCAAACCTCCCCCTTCTTGTGACATCACAGAATTGTAGGACAGTTCAACTGATAGTAAAGCCTCAGCTGGGAGAACAAAACTGCAGCCAAATAGTTATTTTAAGACCATTTGTGGATGATGGTGAAAACGCTGATATTTCTGGGTTCGAGCCTTGTCTGGGTCTGCCTCCTCCTGATCGAATTCAATACCTACCTGTGTTTGGGAGGTGAGATGGTCATACACCCCCCTCTGTCACTTCCCAGTGCACAAGCCCTGCTGTGGGCACTATGTAATAAGTCCAAAAATAAATTATCAACGAAAATAGGAGACGCTTCATCATTTGGGACATTTTAATCTTGATTGGTCAAAGCCCTGGAGAATAGACGGTTGGGAACAATTTTGTGCTAGGCCCTGGGGGAGGGACTAGTCCTAACTTTTTCTCCATCTCTAGTATTAGGATTCTATGATAAATGTAGGATGTGTTATTATTTATAAATGGTGTGCATGGTATTTTATAGGTGAATATGGCACAAGCCCCTGCTCCAAGTTGCTCAGAGCCTAAATCAAACAGAAACATAACGGAAAATTAGAACAAGCCATGATGATATTACAAGAAGATGGAAAACAGAGGGAAAAAAGCATTATTTAGTAATGAGACCCTGCTCCCACTTAAGTCAATGTGAGTTTTGCCATCGACTTCAATCAGAGGGTACAGTCTTCGGACCAATAAGTTCAGATCAGTTATGTTGGACGCTGGTGTTTTTTTTGGTTCTTTTCCTGGTTCGCTTTATTAGTTTTTTATATATATATAATCGTGTGAGTGGGTAAACAACACTGGCTGAAGTAAAGAAGGATCAGTGGTCCCTGAAAACTGCTTCTCGTTCACTCCCGAGGAAGCAGGTCCAAAAGGAGAGGTCAGGAGAGAAGAGTAGGCAGAATGCAGGGCACAATAGGGGCAGCAGAAGGAGACAAGAGATGCTAGAAGGTCTAGTTGAAAAAATCTGGGGAGAGTAGTTTGAGGAACATAAAGTCATGCTTTGTTCTGGATATCTAAGAACTTCTCTTGGTGCCTTATAAAGCTATGAGAAGCTTCTGCATTTGAACTTAAGTAAGATTTCAGCACAATGAAGAGCTGTAATGTTTTATTCAAGGATAGATCCAAGCTTGGATGTTTCATATTTGTGTTCTTGAGATTCCTTTTGTATCACAACATTTCCTCAGTTGTACCTTCCTTGATGAGAGAGCACATAAAGCAACAGCAGAAATCCAATCATCATGTCTTCTACATGGAAGCTGACTTACTTATTAAAGTCAACATAATCTTTCTTCATAGCCTTTAAAACAGTATGGTAGAGGCAAGAAAGAACCCACCAAACACACACACAGTGTGTACAGAATCAATGGCCGGCAATACATGCGTGATAAAGGTACCTTCTGACTTCTACATGCAGGTAAGTGTTACATTTAAGACCAGGAGAAGCCAGGATACATGGGCAGAAGAATGGGACAAGCATATAGATATACCAATAATTGCTTTATGCAACCAGGCAGACCGGAATAGACAAATAAACCTTTTTCTTGCCCCTTAGTAATAATACTTAACATTGATAGAGGGCTAGTGAGTGGAATAGAGGCTCACAGTCATGGCCTACACAGAGCCAGTTCTTTCCTTTTGTCCCTATTTACAGTACAGTATTCATGCCCTTTGGGTCCCTCTGTCTGAGAGGAAGGGCAGGACCCCAGTTCACTCAATCTACCAGTAACTCCAGCTGAAAGCCAGTGTTCTCATGTGAAAAGAATAGCACAAGATGCTAATGGTGGGGAAGAGGTACTATCTCTTGTGGAGAAGGGGAGGGCATAGGGTGACCAGATAGTAAGTGTGAAAAATCGGGACATGGGGTGGGGGGTAATTGGCACCTATATAGGAAAAAGCCCCAAATATCGGGAGTGTCCCTATAAAATCAGGACATCTGGTCACCCTAAATGGGAACGTAGTAGAGAAACCTTGATCCTTTACACAGTTTCTTCTCATCTTTCACAGCATGGGAAAAACAAGATAAGAGAGGAGCAAAGTGAAAGGAGTCCAAATATCAAATAGGCTCAAGTAGGAGTCTTGGCAGTGAGCACAAACTATCTGGGACTGGGGGCACTCAGTATCCACCCTGGGGCTTCAGTCATTCTCCATCCCCTTAAAGCCTGCAAAAGACCTTTGGTGAGTGCCAGCTGCTTCGACTCTCCTTTCTCTTCCTCTCTCTTTTTCAAGGAGCCTAAGATAAGAAGGTACTTTGGCCTCACAGCTTTTACTTCTGCCTCTTCTATCTCAAACTCCCTCAGCCTGATTGTTTTGTTTTCCCAGACAGGAATGCTGCTGGTGTTTTGTTTCCCCAGCACCCCACTGATAACATTGACACTTACTCTCACAAGCACAGAGGACTCTTCACCATGTGTGTCTGTACTGGCTGGGAGTTGGAAAGACACTTGCTATCTACAAGGAATTGCTTGCATCTGATGATAGAATTACCACTTTGTACAGAATTGGAGGGGGCAGCCTGTCTGGCCCTGAAGTTAACTCTGGCAGAGTCAGGGGTCAGAGAGACCTTGGCAAAGGCGTGTACTCATAGCTTCAGTACTGAAAATCACAATTCCCTTCTCCACCAGCCAGAGTGCTCATACTGTGGGGGTGACCTTACACCCACCTATCATTCTGTAATAGATGGGTTGTATGTGCATGCAACTGTCCCATCCCAGATGGGAATGTTGGACCTGCTTATGTGTATATCAGTTTTTTCTTGTCTGACTTGAGGAAGCTGAGCCTTTATCTCATCTGCTAAGGGCCTGTGTGTTTGTAGTTAAAAGTTGTGTCTTGTATTTCCTGATTCCGCTTGCCTCACATTATACATGCTTTAGTCAAATACAGTGATTGGGCTCAGTCAGGGCTTACTTTCAGCCGGAGTCATCTGGAGTGGAGCTCCAGTAAATATTTTCAAACCTGCAGGAGCTCTAGCACCTCCTGCGGGGCTGAAAGCCTGAGCCCTGGTTTGCCCTGTGGTGCAGAAGCCTCAAGCCTTGGGGCGCCTCCTGCAGGGCAGAAGCCCTGAGCCCCAACACATCCCGCAGGGCTGAAGCCCCGAACCCTGGTGCGTCCCACGGGGCTGAAGCCCTGAGCCCAGATGCATCCCATGGGGCAGAAGCCCAGAGCCCCAGTGCACCCCACAGTGCTGAAGCCCTAAGCTCCAGTGCCCCACCGTGCAGCTAGAGCCCCAAGCCCTGGTGCCCCATATGGGGATAGAGCCCCAGTGCCCCCCTCAGCAGGGCTAAAGCCCCAAGAACCCCACCCTACAGCTGAAGTCCGGAGCCCTGAATGGGGCTGGGAGGGCATGGGGGGCTCCAGGAAATAAGTTCTGAGAATTTAACCCCTCGGCTCAATATAGTGGTAATTGATATAAATTCTCTGGCCTAGTTATACTAGATTATCCTTATGGTCTCTTCTGGCCTTAAAATCTATGAATCTGACAACAGGTGGCTGACGTTGAGAACCAAGATGAGGGGAGCAGGAGGGATGTCTGGGAAACCTGTGAGGGAACTAATGGGATTTGGGAAACAATTATTGTTGTTCTTGGACAGCAATCTGCTTTCTAGGCATTTTTTCTGGGGGGGTGGGAGGGGAAGGAAGGCTGCATAGTATTTGTATATGTACCCAGTGTACTAGTTAGGCAAATATTTAAAGAACTCAGATTCATTAAGCTGCACATATTTTACCCTTTCCTCATAACTTGACCCATAAACGTGTTTTGTTGCACTTCTCTGATCTCCCTCCAATTTGTCATCTTTCTGGTAACGAGGTACCCAAAATGGCACACAATATTCTAGAAGCCGTTGCAGTGGAGCTGATTAGAGCAAGATTGTGAACTCTCTACTCCAGGATACGACGCTCTGTATGCAGCCCAAAATTGCATTGGCCTGCTTAGTTGCTGTGTCACTTTGCAAGGCCATGTCTAATTTGTTGTTCAGTCACTCATACATCTCTTTCAGCCATTCCTACTTTCCAGGTTGCTCCTTCCCATATGTTACCCTTCCCCAGACGTACTAGCTGCATATTTTAAAACTCAATTTATTTAAGTATTTTCTACCTCTCTTTTATCTCTGTTCCCCCCATTGTATTATATTTCTCTAACCTAGTGTTTGCAACTCCTTTCATTGTAGTGTCATCGGCAAATTGTATATTCCTTGGGGTTATTGCTTTGTGTGTCAAGAGTCTCAAATTCTATTGCTCTCTAATTTGTATTTTTTATTACTTGCCTTGTTGATTTGACTGTCTCTGTAGTGTCTCTCCATCAACTTTATGGTAGCAGGCATAGATTTACTTAACTGATGAATAACATATGCGATTACTTTGTAATGCTGGATGTTTGTCTTCTGAATGGCACCCTTGGCTATGGTACCCATTGGGAAATCAGATCTCTGCGGGTGGACCCTTACACCTGCACAAAGACCAGCTGAACTCCAGAGGTCTCTGCACCAGCACAGTGGTCTGCTTGCACCCATCTCACTGCAGGGCCAGGGCCGACGTTCCTCCTGGTCTCAAAAAGGACTAATTCTAAAATGACCATTAACCCTCTCCCCTCCTGCCCATAACCGTTTAGACCTTTTCTCTTCTATCGTTTACTTAAAGAGGAGCTAACAAAAACATGGGGTTTTAAAGGTCACCCAGTGGCTCCCAGAAGGGACCAGCCGCGCTGTACGATCAGTGATCGGCACCTGCCCAAGCCCTGCCATCTGCCCACCCGCGGAGACGGGGAAAGACCCGGGGGGGCGATGTTTGACACTCCCCTGTGCAGAGCCAATGGACGGGCGCTTTCCCCTCCTGCCCGCTCCGCCCCGGGGCCCTGCACGGCTGCCACCGGAGCGGCTCCGGATTGACGCGGGACAGGGCCCGGGTTTGTCCTTCTTGGCTCGCCGTCGCCAGGCCGGCTCGGCAGCAGTGCGGCCTCCCGGCGGCAGGGAGCGCGGCCGCGAGGAAATGGGTGCGGGCTCGTCCTCGCGAGCCCAGCGGAGACAGGGACGCGCTCAGGTACCGCGGGGGCAGGGGTCAAAGGCCGCCCGCTCAGGGGGAGGTAGCCAATGACATCACCCGAGCCCCTGGCGGGTGCTGCGGGCGGCCCCGGTCCTGTCCTCACTGCCTGCCCCTGGTGGGTGGGCCGGGGGACCCTTCCCTTTCCGGGCATCGGGCCGGGCGGCAGCTGCGGGCCGGGCGGGTGTGCGAGGCTCAGCTGGGGCCGGAGGGCCCCGGGCTCCGCTTGGACGCTCCCAGAGCCGGGCTGGGCCCGCTGCCTTGGCCACATCCCTCCCGGGCGCTCCGCCCCGAACAGCCCCTGCGAGAGGGAAGGTGGAGCCCGGCCGACCCCCCGCGGGACCGGGCGGGGTTTGGGGAGGGAAGGGCCAAGGGCGGAAGGTGCGAGGGCGGGAAACGGGGCCGGTGTCTGGTTCGATCGAAGGGACTTTCCGCTTCCCAGTGAACGTGTCTCTCATTCAAACAGCGAGGGCTGCGCTGAAGGGAGACACCCTGCTACCCCCCTGCCCCGGGAATTTATTTGTTGGATGCTCCATCCCTACCAGCTTTCCTCTGCCCGGCCCCAGGCAGGATGGGACCTTATTTTTTTTTTTTTTTTTTTTTGGAGCTCGAAAACTCCCTCCCCGCCCTAGTAAATTGCATTTTCTCTCCTTTCGGGCCCAGTCAGGGTTGTACCCAAGGTGATGGGAATTAGGTTTGAGATTTGCTGAGACCAAGTGTTTCGCTGAATCCAGCTTTGGAAAATAATTTTGGCCCCCTTCCATCACCCATCCAAGGAAACAAGTTTGTGACCTGCTGAGGATCATTGTAGAAAGGGGGCTTGGTGCCTTTTTTTCTTTCTTTGCTGCTTTATGATGGAGGAAGAGGCCTGAAAAAGGGTTTAACCTTTTTAAAAATAAAAATAGGGGGTGAGGTGGGGGAAGGCTTTACTTATTTTCTTAACCTCAGAAATGGAAGGCCTGGTCTACATGTAAAATTTAGATTATCCTAGCTACTTCTAGGTACAGAAAGGGGTAACAAAGATTACTAGGGTTATGGAACAACTTCCATAGGAGGAGAGATTTAAAAAGACGGGGGCTATTCAGTTTAGGAATGAGAAGGGAGGGGATATGATAGAGGTCTATAAAATCATAAATGGTGTGAGAGAGAATAAGGAAGTGTTATTTACCCCTTCACATACCACGAGAACCAGGGATCACCTGATGAAATTAACAGGCAGCAGGTTTAAAACAAACATAAGGAAATACTTCTTCACACAGCACTGTCAACCCATGAAACTCATTGCCAGGGGATGTTGTGAAGGCCAAAAGTATAATTGGATTAGGTCCACCAGTGACTGTTAGCCAATGGTCAGGTATGTAACCCCATGCTCCAGTTGTCCCTAAATCTCTGACTTCCAGAAAGTAGGACTGGAAAACAGGGGATGGATCACTCAGTAATTGCTCTGTTCTTTTTATTCCCTCTGAAGCATCTGGCACTGCAAGTGTTGGAAGACAGGATGCGAGGCTAGATGGACCAATGATTTGGCCCAGATGGACCAATGGTTTGTCTTATGTCCCTCAGAGGTGTGAAAACTTCACACCCCTGAGAGATGTGGTTAAGCCAGCCTAAGTTCTGGTGTAGACACCACTAGGTTGCTGGAAGAAATCTTCTGTCGACCTAGTTGCTGCTTCTCGAGGTGGCAAATTTACTACAACAATGGAAAAACCCCTCCTGTCGCTGTAGCAAGTGCTTACACTACTGCAGCACTTGTTTTGACAATGTAGCGCTTGTAGTGCAGACATATCTTCAGGCACATTAAGGGCATGTCTACACTTAAAGCGCTGCAGTGGCGCAGCTGGCAGTGCATGTAGTGAAGATGCTGTATGCCAGCAGGAGAGAGCTCTCTCATCGGCATAAAATCCCCACCTCCACAAGCGGCAGAAACTATGTTGGCAGGAGAGCTTCTCTCCTTACGACAGTATTCACACCCCCTGAGTGACATAAGTTTTGACGACTTAGGCTGTTGTGTAGACATAGCCGTAGTCTAGTTTTCCCTGGTTTGCTGGGGAGGGCTCAAAGTCTACAAAATTTTAATTAGTTCTTGATGTAGAGTCATAGAAGATTAGGGTTGGAAGAGACCTCAGGAGGTCATCTAGTCCAACCCACTGCTCAAAGCAGGACCAGTCACCAACTAAATCATCCCAGCCAGGGCTTTGTCAAGCCAGGCCTTAAAAACCTCTAAGGATGGAGATTCCACCACCTCCCTAAGTAACCCATTCCAGTGCTTCACCACCCTCCTAGTGAAACAGTGTTTCCTAATATCCAACCTAGACCACCCCCACTTTAACTTGAGACCATTGCTCCTTGTTGTGTCATCTGCCACCACTGAGAACAGCCGAGCTCCACCCTCTTTGGAACCCCCCTTCAAGTAGTTGAAGGCTACTATAAAATCCCTCCTCACTCTTCTCTTCTGCAGACTAAACAAGCCCAGTTCCCTCAGCCTCTCCTCGTAAGTCATGTGCCCCAGCCCCCTGATCATTTTCGTTGCCCTCTGCTGAACTATCTCCAATTTGTCCACATCCTTTTCATAGTGGGGGGCCCAAAACTGGATGCAGTACTCCAGATGTGGCCTCACCAGTGCCGAATAGAGGGGAATAATCACTTCACTCAGTCTGCTGGCAATGTTTCTACTAATGCAGCCCAATGTGCCGTTAGCCTTTTTGGCAACAAGGACACACTGCTGACTCATATCCATCTTCTCATCCACTATAATCCCGAGGTCCTTTTCTGCAGATCTGCTGCTTAGCCAGTCGGTCCCCAGCCTATAGCAGTGCATGGGATTCTTCTGTCCTAAGTGCAGGACTCTGCACTTATCCTTGTTGAACCTCATCAGATTTCTTTTGGCCCAATCCTCCAATTTGTCTAGGTCACTCTGGACGCTATCCCTACCCTCCAGCATATCTACCTCTCCCCAACAGCTTAGTGTCATCTGTGAACTTGCTGAGGGTGCAATCTATCCCATCATCCAGATCATTAACAAAGATGTTGAACAAAACTGGCCCCAGGACCGACCCCCTGGGGTACTCCGCTTGATACTGGCTGCCAACTAGACATTGAGCCGTTGATCACTACCCATTGAGCCCAACAGTCTAGCCAGTTTTCTATCCACCTTATAGTCCATTCATCCTATCCATACTTTTTTTAAATAGGCGCTAACAAAAACCCAGTGTTTAAAACAGTGACTAAAATGCCCTTTCCCTTAATTACTGCAGCTTTCACTCTTTTAACTGTTGTAATGTCATGCTGTCATGTTTCACTAGTTCTCCAGTTGTCAACCTTATCATGATGCACAGGACCAGAATTGCTAATATAAAAGAACCCTTTTCATAACAAAACATTTCCAGGCCCCTGTACGTATCAGTAAGAGGCAAAAAATGAGCACAAGTTCAATCTTTTTTCCTTTGTAGGTAATCTATAAATTCCCTTGGCAGTTTCAATTGGAATAGGATTCTCTTCTGCTTCCTGTTCTAAAGCGTTGCATAATATTGCTGTGCGCTGTTAAAGAACTGCTGTTTTCCACTCCAGGCATAGTCACATAGCGGTCATTGGGAGAGTTGTACGAATAACTGACTTTTCAGTTCATTGGCCATTCCAGAAAATCGGGGGGAGAGGGAATTATTGTGGGTTGACCCAAAACAAAAACAAAAAAATCTAATTTTTAGTGAACCAAAAAGTTGGGGGAAAATGTTGTTTTGGGTCAAACAAAATGTTTTGTTTTCAATATTTTCAATATTTTTTATTTTTTATAAAATTGAAGTGAATTTAGAAACAAAAAGTTGTTTTGAATTGAAACATCAAAATGTTTCATTTCAAAAATGTCAAAACAATGTTTTGATCTTTTGTGGATTTGGCGGGGGTGGGGATTTTGACCAAAACAATTTGACACAAATTCATTAGATGTTTCAAAGAATCATAGAAGATTAGTGTTGGAAGAGACCCCAGGAGGTCATCTAGTCCAACCCCGTACTCAAAGCAAGACCAACCCCAACTAAATCATCCCAGCCAGGGTTGCGTCAACACGGGCCTTAAAAACCTCTAAGGATGGAGATTCCACCACCTCCCTAGGTTTCCATCAACCTGAATCTACAATTTTCAGCAAAAAAAAGCTTCACATGAAAAATTTCATCTGGCTATAGTCATGGATGAAGTTAATCCTGTGTGTGGCTTACCTATTTCATGGGGATAAGGGGAAGGCAGTAAAGTGTAATAAATGTTTGTAAAATTGTTTGAGATCTTCATAACAAGGGACCTGCAGTGTGGCAAGGAGTTTATTATTAATAAAGGAGGAATCTTCCTTTCCTATCTCAAGCTGTGTTTGATTTAGTTGTGTGCCTACTCATTCTCTTTCCTGTTTTCTTCCCTAGGAGCTCCCTGGCTGTTGCACTTGGCTCCTAAGAGAAGATGGAAGAGATCCTGGCTGATCTGTGTGGTACCAGGCCGGAAGACCCACTTCCTGTGTGGGTCCATGGTAGTGTTGGTCACTGCTTTAACCAGCTGATTTTGAATGTTGTCCCTCACACAATCCTTGCTTTAGTAAGCGCCTGCTACCTCGGCACTCCAAGGTACGGTAGCCATCTGTGTCTCTTCTTCATTGTAATGAAGAATGTGGGAAAAGGCTCCTGGATGGTGGAAATCATTTCTCTCTGTGCCACGTGGCAGCTGCCTGCAGGAAACATTCACAGTCTTGTGTTTACTCCCTTTTGGGAGGAGTGCTGGAGCATATGCAGAGTTAAAAGGACTATTCAGTCCTGTTTAGTCCATCCGTATCTCTCAGGGCCAGTGTAGAATCTAGCCCTATAGTTTATTCCCCAGGGTTTTGTCCAGTTCAGTTTCAGATATTCCAACCAATGGAGATTCCACCGTTTCCCTTGGGGAGATGATGCCCAAGCCTAATTGTCGCTAATATTTCCTGATAATCAGCTGACATATTCCCTTTTGAAAAAGTTATATTTATCCTGTGTTTGTGTTTTGTTGCATTACACACCATAGCTAAGCCAGTTGTACTTCTTTTCTCCTTCCTCTTAATTCAGTGGTTCTCAAACTTTTGTACTGGTGACCCCTTTCACACAGCAAGCCTCTGAGTGCAACCCCCCCCCATAAATTAAAAACACTTTTTTAATATATTTAACAGTATTATAAATGCTGGAGGTGAAGCAGGGTTTGGGGTGGAGGCTGACAGCTAGTGACCCCCCATGTAATAACCTCGTGACCCCGTGAGGGGTCACAACCCCCAGTCTGAGAACCCCTGTCCTAGTTATACCTTAGGTACCACCCTAAACAATTCCTCCTGCTCCTTTCATAATTGTAGGTGGTTATCATGTCCCTCCTGAATCATTTCTTAGCCAAGCACATATATTCTCTGTATCTCACTCCCTCCAGTCCCTTAGGTTGTATTATTTTTTAAAACAAGAAAAGTCCTACATGTTGCTGGGTTCTAAATTACCTGTAACCTCTCGAGAAAGATCTGTTCATCATTGTGGACAGCTCAGTGAAAACATCTGCTCAATTTGCAGTGATAGATTGTTAAACAAATACATCCTTAATTCTGTATAAGGGATTGGATAGAGAAAAATATTATAATGCCATTACACTAATCAGTTTCCTCACCTGGAAGTATTGTATATAGCTGCTGTCGCTATATTCTCAAAAAAGATTGAGTAGAAATAGAGGGAGTTCAGAGACTAGTGATCAGAAGGATTAGAGGCCTGAAAAAAACTTCTGTATGAAAAGAGATTGAAATTATTTAGGTTAGAGAGGATATAAATACAACATGGCATTGAGAGAATATACAAAGTAATAAATGGTGTACAGAAATTATATTATGGTTTCCTATTTACTCTTTCTCATAATTCACAAACAAGAGAATGGTCAATGAAATTGAAAGGCCACAAATATATTACTGATAAGGAAATTGTTATGTGGTGGATAATTAGCCAGTGAAACTCTTTGCCACAAGACATCACGGAGGTCAAAAGCTTAGGAGGAATCAAAAAAGAATCAGAAATTTGTATGAAGAACGTGAACATCCAGAGTTATATTAGAGAGGATAAAAATATATATTTAGCAGGGATTTAAACCATCCTGGTTCAGGACCTAATTCAACCACCAAGTATCACAGGTTAGGAAGAAATTTCCCCATAAATGTCAACTGTGGGGTTTCTTGCATCTTTCTTTGAGGTATGTGCTACTGGCCACTGTCAGAGACAAGATACCAGAGTATATTGACACATGATCTGATCAGGTGTGGCAATTTTTATCTTCCTAAAAAGCTCTGAATGGGACACAGAGCCTGCCACCCTCTGTATGGGTGAGAACTAGGGGTGACTGGATAGTTGTGGGAAGAGAAGAGGAGGAGTGAGTCAGAGGTGATGGAATGGTAGCTGGCTCCACTCTGAAGCTTTCACTACCTTTCTCTCCACTAGATCTCCTGTGCCAGGGGCTTCCCACAGACCTGGCTGGAAATGCAGAATTGCTGCCTCCTTCGTACTCACTGGCCTCCCCATCCTTGATATAATCTCAGCAGCCATCACTCAACAGGAGTTGGGTACCCTGTATCTGGTAGTGCTGGCAAGTGGCATTGCTCTGCTGGCATGGCTCACTCATAGCCTGGCACTCCTCATGCTTTACAGGTCCACGTACGGCTCCTCCCGTGGCCCTGCAGCCATGGTGCTCCTAGCCCTCTTCCCTGTCCCTGCCCTTATCATCACACTGGTATGGTACTGCCAGAATGGGGTGGCCTGGCCCCACCTCCATGCTGCTCACATCTGCAGACTCTCCATCCTCTGCCTGCAGTTGGCCTCTCTACTTATCTATGTGATCGGGTATATTACTCCTGTTGCCAGCAGGCAAGTTTTTTGCTCCATCAATGACTCCTGGCAGCGTGAACCTCTCATCACAGAGTCAGGGATCCCAGCGCCTAACTGGCAGGAAGTGGCAGAGGATGGTGAAAGCTGGCTCTCGCGCTTTTCTTATGCTTGGATGAACCCTCTTATGAAGCGTGGCTATCAGTGGATGCTGAATCGGCCACAGGATGTCTATCTGCTACCTCGACGGCTCCAGGCTGCCAGGGTCCATGACCATTTCTACTCCTGCTGGCAGGAAAAGGCAGCTCTCATCCAAGAGGAGGAAGATACAATGTCTTCCACTAGCCCAATTGTCACCAAAAGTGATGGGAGTGGAGATGCCTCCCCCTCTTCAGGGAGCCGCTGTGATGCCCAGCAGGCTGTGCAACTCCTCTCAGTGCTGCATGCAGCCTTTGGGCTCCGCTACTACTCCCTAGGGCTCCTCAAACTGGCTGGCAGCCTGTTGGGTTTCTCAGGTCCCCTGCTCCTGAACCTGCTCGTTAGCTTCATGGAGTCACACCAGGAGCCTCTGAGCCATGGGGTGCTGTATGCCCTTGGCCTCTTTGCTGGCTCCTTCCTGGGTGCTCTCTTGCGGAACCAGTTCAGCTATGAGGTGAATAAGGTGATGCTGACGGTGCGTGCGGCAGTCATCTCTGCCATCTATCGCAAGGCTCTGCGGGTTAGCGGCAGCAGTCTGGCTGGCTTCACCATGGGTGAGATTGTCAACTTCATGAGCACAGACACCGATCGGCTGGTCAACTTTTGCGTCAGCTTCCATGAGGTGTGGAGTCTCCCTTTCCAGTTTGCCATCACCCTCTACCTCCTCTACCAGCAGGTGGGGGTGGCCTTCCTGGGAGGCCTGGCCCTGGCCCTGCTGCTTGTGCCTGTCAACAAGGTCATAGCAAACCGTATCATGGAGAACAACAAGGAGATGCTGAAGCACAAAGACACACGAGTTAAGGTGAGGCAGTCTTTGGGTTCACTGCTGCATTTTCTTCCTGGTCATTCTTAGAACTTTGGCTACATATTGTGGAACCCATTTAATGAGCTGGGACCTCGAAAACCCTGATGGGAGAGCAGAAAGGTGAGATACCCGAGGAGCTCAGTGCAAAGCAATGTCATTGTGATTCCACCTAGAGGGAAGTTGTTCTGTAATATCATTCTCAGGTGTTCCATTGCCTCCCTGGCATGTTCAGTCTCTCCAATAGATCCCTGTCCTGTGAGTAGCAGTTACTGTGGAACCCAGGGCCCATTCCTTTGAGACGCTCCCATCCCATCTTCCCGCTGATGCCTTCTAATTCTGGGACCCCTGCCCACTGCTGGTTCAAAGTGCGTGCATGCATTCACCTTTGTATGGTGGGTTTGTGCCTCTCTGATTTGGCACCCTCAGAGTCAGTGTCATCCACTTTCTTGCTTCTGCCATGTGAGCATCTCCACCACTGACTCTTCCCTCTTGGGATTACTATCCAAGTGTCCTGGGCTCCAGAGTGATAGGATTTTATTGTAATGTTTTAATTTAGCATCTGCAATGGCGACAGAGCTCTCTCCACCCTTTCCAATCCTTTGGCAACTCTCAACCCATATTTTGGAAGCATAGAAACTTAAGTCTCACTCCCATACACACAGCAAATCTGTAGGAGCTTTTGCAATATGTTCCTGAAGGAAGTTATATCTAGTTTATATTTCCCCCAGTGTGCACGGTGGTCTTCTCTAGATAAGTCGGGACTGCTCTGCAGGATGAACCTTATGTGAGGAGCCAGTTGTTTTGCTCAGACGTTAAATACTCAGTGTTTAGTTTTTTACTGAACACCACAGAGCTCAAATAGGAGGGGGTAGCATCAGGGAAGAGGGGTCAGAGCTCCTGACTGCTGCCACTGCCACATGTAGACATATCCTAGTCCTAGCCCCTTGTTTCTCCATCATTTGTCCCCTCTTTGTCAGATCTGTCTGGCTAGTGTCTAGTGTGACATGGCTCTGGAACTGTTCTGTTCTGCTTGCCTCTCTGACACAGCTAATGACAGAGTTCCTGTGTGGCATGCGAGTGATCAAGTTTTACACCTGGGAGCAGCACTTCGGTGCCCGGATAAATGCCTGCCGAGCCAAGGAGCTGCAAAAGCTGCGAGCCATCAAGTACCTGGATGCCGTGTGCGTGTACCTGTGGGCAGCACTGCCAGTAGTCGTCTCCATTGTCATCTTCATCACCTATGTCCTGCTGGGGCACCAACTCACTGCCACCAAGGTGAATGACAGGGGAGACCTGTGCAACCCCATTGCTCTGCTCAGACTGATGTGTGAGGTGGGAGGGGAATTTTCAGAACTATTTTAAGCATAATGACAGTGGGGCACCTCTCCCGCATGGGGTTGCATTTCTCTGGAATGTCCCCTGGGGACAGAGCTCAGCCCATCATGCTAAGTGCAGCTGTAGCCACCCTGAGAATAGAGCTCAGTACCCTTCTGTGAGCCATGACCTTCCCACAGATGCAAGGACATCTGTCGATGCTGTCTTCCCCTACCCCTTCCCCATGATGGTCTCTAATCTGTGAAACTCTTCTTTGTGTGTGTAAGGTGGGTGCCAAAGGGTCACTATCCCCCAATTCTTTATTGTCTCCCTCTCTGATACAGGTATTTACAGCCTTGGCGCTTGTTGGGATGCTGATTCTTCCCCTCAATAACTTTCCTTGGGTGTTGAATGGAATCTTGGATGCCAAAGTGTCCCTGGATCGCATCCAGTGTTTCCTCGAGCTCTCTGACCAGGACCTGCATGCTTATTACACCACTGGTATGGAGACAGGAGATGGGACACAACCAGGAATGGATGCTATAGGCTTTTGTGTGGAATTTCCATGTGAGGGGTGGGAAGAGAACGGAGAAGTCTGAACACAGAAGGTGCTTGGGTGTATACGGCACAAGCCTATAGGAAACGGGCTCACTGGCCCTAGTGCAGTTAGGTAACTGCTCCACCTCCTCTGAACTCCCTAGAGTGCTGAGCAGTGAGCTGTGCTTCCTTCAGTCAGTCTGAGGTGAGCGCACACCGTGGACCTGTGGAAGTGTCCCCAGGAGAGGATAGAGCAGTAGTATTACTCTCCACCAGCACCAAACAGACCATGCCTGTGCCTGCTGATTCCAGCCTTTGTATATTCCTAAAGCAAAGACTGCTTGCTCATTTCTCAAAAATCTCCCTTGACACTGAAGCCATCAGCCCTGTTGGCTTTGGTTGGCAGAATGGGTGGAACCTCTGCACTGCCCTCTACCATATTTCCCTTCTCCCCCGCCCCCCACTCCCTGTTGCCAGCTCCCTGCTGTTCCTTCCACCTTCAGACATAGGGAGTCCAGTTTGTTCTTGGAATGACTCCATGGGAGTCACTGGGTCTCCACTTGCTTCCTACAGGGATTCAGAGACAGGTGGAAGAGAGAAAGAAGGAAGGATTTTAAGGTGAGGTTACAACAGGGAAGTGTCTCAGTGTCACACAGTGGCCTTGTACAGCTGCAGGGAGTGTGTCAGAGCTGTGTCTTATCCTTGCCTACTCTGTTTGGGAGTGGAGTTGATGGTGCTACCAGCATCTGAGATTGTCTGGGTTGCCTTCTCTCGGAAACATACTACAGGAGTGACTGAGCCCAGCTTAGTGTCTCCCGTGCACTTTCTGATCCTTGAGGATTAATGCAGTGGCTGTGCTGCTTTTCTTTTGCCAGATGGCCCCACAGACCCATCCTCTGCACTGGAAATGCGTCACTCCACCTTCTCCTGGTCACCGGCCAGGGAGGAGAGCACCAGGCAGCACCTGTCCAGAGGGACTCTGCAGATCTTCATTCAGGACCTGGCAGTGGCAAAGGTAAGTGGGGGTGCAGGGAATATGGAAGAGGGAGCCATCACCAGAAGGACCAAGTGTTAATCCAATAAATCTTCTGCTGCTTGTTTCCCTCTGCAGGGGGCGCTGGTTGGAGTTGTTGGGAAGGTTGGCTGTGGGAAGAGCTCTCTGCTTGCAGCAATCACTGGAGAACTCAACAGGTAAATAGCCAAAAGACATTTCTCTCCCCTTGTCCCACCTTCCAGCACCTCTGCTACAGGGGATTTTCCATGGGTAGACCCATTTGCCAGGCACACTTTCCCCATGTTATTTCTTCTCCTTTCCTTTTCTGCCTCTCTCCCCTACCCGGCTCTGGGGTGTTTGCAGACTTGGCGGGCAAGTGTATGTCTGGGATCTGGAGCGAGGATTTGGCCTGGCCACGCAGGAGCCCTGGATCCAGTTTACCACTGTCCGTGAGAATATCCTCTTTGGGAGGGACTATGATGCCAGGCTGTACCACGAGGTGCTTGAGGGCTGTGCACTTTCCGATGATCTGACTGTGAGTGCCCTGTGATGAAAACATCCCACTGGCTTCCCTGTGCCCTGCCCTGAATCTCAGCCTGAACCTTAACTTCTCCATCAGGGCACAGAACCTATTTCCCCAGCCTCTCCCTCCTTCCTAAGCCAAATGTGCCATGTGTCTCACACAGCTTAGCTGTTTGTTCATTTTCATTACTGGTCCCTGACATTGAGTCACTTCCCTTCCCTTGGGCAGAGGCTCATGTGTGAGGTTGGCTTGACAATACTTTGTACTGTTTCCTCTAAGACTTGTCCTGAGGAGCAGAAAGCTCTGAATCCCAAGAAACGGAGAGGTTGTTTGAGGCTGCCTGAGTACTCCCATTAATAAGCAGTCAGGTTCTGGCTACAGGGAAACTATCAGAAGCCAATGCTTCGTTGGAGCAGAAAGTCCTTCCCCAGGATCTGGTGGAGCCACACAGGATGAGAAGAGGCCTGAAATTGTGTCCTCCGTGTGGGACTGCTGGTAGTAGCAAGGCAGGAGCCCCAGATGTCCCAAGGAACTGCAAAGCAGACTCCTTTTGGGAGATGAGGCAGCAACAAATCTCTCAGCAGGTCTGATGATGCTCCACGCCTCAACCCTAAAGAGAACTGGAAGGAAAGAATTGCTCATCTAGGTTGATTCAAGCCCTCACCCTTCTCCAATCAGTAATCCCCACATCCCATCCAGGAAGCACATTAGAAATATTAGCTGATGAACTCTCCTACAATACCCGGGAGGGAGGGATTGTTGTCCTTCCATTGCACAGACAGGGCAGCAGAAACACAAGGAGGCTTATGATCTGATTTTTCAAAGATGCTGAGTTCTGGCAGCTCCCTTTGATTTTAGCGGGAGTTGTGGGTGCTCAGAGTTTCTGAAAATCAGGCCACTTGTGTCTTGTCCAAAGTCTCATAGTGAGTTAGTGTCAGAGCCAGGAATAGAACTCAGGAGTCCTGGTTCTGCATCCCCTATGTCATGCTGTCTCTGTGAAGCAACTTTTTAAATGGATTATCTTGTGCGTTTCATTTCTAGATCTTACCAGCAGGTGACCAGACGGAGGTAGGTGAGAATGGAGTGACCCTCAGTGGGGGACAGAAGGCTCGAATCGCCCTTGCTAGAGCCGTTTATCAGGTAAATAGGAGAGTGACCCTACAGAGGGCCAGTTGCTGCAGGTGCGTTATCCAAGAGCCAAGGCTGGGCTAGAGAAGCAAGAAGCGTCCAACAGCCAGAGCTCCTGCTGCACATCCTCCAGCTCTTCCTGTTCAAGCAGGCTGGCGGTAAAGGAGCTGGGAACTGCCCCAAGCCAATGCACCTTTCTCTACAACACCACCTTCTGGGGAAAGCTGGCACTGATGGAACTGGGAGATGTATCACTGTCTCTTCTTCCTCAGGAGAAGGAGATTTATCTTCTTGATGATCCACTGGCAGCTGTTGATGCTGATGTAGCCAATCACCTTATGCAGAAATGTATTCTGGGAGTTCTCAAACACAAGACCAGGATTCTTTGCACACACAGGACGGAGTTTTTAGAGAAGGCTGACACCTTGCTGCTCATGGACAATGGCAGAATAGTCAAGACAGGTACAGTGGCACACCTGCTTTTGTTTCAGTCTGTGTACCAGAGGGCTAAGAACTCTGTCCCAGCCTTATCAGACAGACAGATGGGCTGTGAGTTCGGATGGAAAATGGCCATAGAGGATCAAAGCAGACAGCTGCAAAGAGGCTGGGGTAAATTAGTGGAAGCCCAGGGGAAGAGGAACACTGGATAAGCTGGGAGAACTGGAACATGGTGAATGTACAGGAGTATGGATAAAGCAGACGGAATCTGAAGAGATGGGTCTTGGGGTAAGACACAGTGCATGGACAGGAAGCTGTGGAGCAGTGGTTGTAGGGTTGCGGGTGCTGAATGGAGGAATAGGAGGGCGGAGGTAGAAGTAAATTGGGCTGTCTTGTACCAAATAGCTAGCTGAACTTCCGCAGCTAGCATACGGTCCTTAGGATCTCTGCAGTATATAAAGCGCTCACGCTCTCTCTCTTTCCAGGGACCCCATCTGAAATCCTGCCACTGGTGGAAGCCACTCCCAAGGTCAATGAGAATAAGAGGAGGCAGAATAAAGGTCAATATATGGCAGTTTGAGGGGCTTTGGTGAGGGTGGGTGGGGTCACTGTGGCTCAGGATAAACATCCATGCGTAACTGCCTACTGCCACTATCTGACCTCCAAGCAGGAGTTCAAGACAACTGCTCTAATGGGACAGGGTGGAGCAGGAAAACAGCCAAGGGAAACTGAGGGAGACAGAGGAAGTGACTTGCCTAACATCACAGGGTGAGTTGGGATAATTAGACTCCTGCTTCCCAGCCCTGTGCTTGATCTGCTGACTAGGCCTTGCCTTCTTTTCGTGGCAGAAATAAGAGCATACAATATATGTGGAAAAGGTCTGAATACACAGGTTTCTCTGAGTCCTCCTGGCGCCTTAGCAGTAATCACATCCGCAGTTATGAGCTGAAATGGGGGTAATTAAATTGATAGCTGTAGGGCTTGGAAAAGAACCCCCATTCCCACACCTCGCTCAGTGGGCCAGGGGTATTTTCTGTGCTTGGGGTAAAGGGGCCATCGGATACTGGCGAGGAAGCAGTAAGCTGATCTGCACTCCCACCTGCTGCAGGATTTCCTGATAGAGGCCTATGGTACAGGGTGCAGCTGGCATGAACTCTGTTGCAAAGGGAAGGAAGAGGGGACAAACCTTAGAAAGCCTCCTAGGAATATGGCGAAGCCTTCCCTTTGGCATAGACCTGCCCTGTTTACAGTGAGGAGCTGGTCCTATTGGTGCTGCACTGACCTGTGCCTTTTCCCCCAGTCCCTGCTGAGCAAGGCCAGGAGGAGGACATGGAGATAGAGGCAGAGGAACTGGGCCAAGCCAACTGCCTCCTCCAGCGAGAGGAAGAAAAGAAAGAAGGGGCAGTAGCTTTTCAGGTGTATAGGGCATATTGGCTGGCAGTGGGCAGCTGCCTAGCATTGTCCGTCTTCTTCTCCCTGCTCCTGATGCAAGGTAAGGCAGCAGCTCGCTCCATGCTCTGTTTAGGCCATTCTCCATTCTTGCTCCCTTGCTATGCTCCCCGGATATATGAGGAGTCCCTGAGGGTGGCAGACTTGGTTTTCTCTCTCTCCCTAGCCCGTGCAAGAGGAAGGCCCAATCCTCCTAACTTTCCAGCCAGGGCCCCTTCAGCAGTTTCCTGCCCATTAAGTTGAAGGGTTTGTCCAGAGCCCTTAGCCAGAGTGAGGGCAAGACATTGTGTCCTAATTTGTGCCCCTGCTACCATGGGGGACACTGGGGTGTGGGGTGGTGTCTCCATAGAAGACTGTTTTTCCCTAGGGGACCTTCTGTACCTGGCTCCTATGGCTGCTGGCTGTCATCTCTACTGCTCAAGTAACCGCAGTGGCGAATGTATTGACGGCAGGGTATAGGTTAGGCTGGGTAGTGAGGTGGTAAGAGCAGTTCCTCAGAGTAGCCCCAGCTCAGCTCCACTTCCTGTTCTTCTCCCCCATGTTGGCTGAAGCAGAGTCTAACCCCCACCCTGCACTGACTCTTGTGTATCTCTGCAGCATCTGGGAATGTCTCAGTTTGGTGGTTGTCACACTGGATCTCCAACCTGCCCCAGACGGCGAACATCTCCACGAGGCCCCTGTCAGCTTCTGTCCCTTCCCCACAGCTGCTGCTCTTCTCCCTTGCGGGGCTTGTGTAAGTGGGCATAGTTTGGCTCAGGAGCTGGTGTGGTCTGGCTGTCGGGGGAGCAATGGTCTCCAAAGTTGCTCCTTGGTGCCCCTTTTGCAAAGGCCTCTTGCTGTGAATAGAAGCTGGCTAAACACCCCCATTGCATAGAGCCAATATGGTTGTGTGAGCTAGATAGGGACAAAAAGGCCAGCCCAGCGCAAATGGGTAGTGAAGAGTTGCTGCTGGATTTGCTGTCTGAGGCAGATGGAAGACCCCCCTGGCTGCACAAGGCTCTTGGGGGTGGAGAGCGCCTACAGCTGGAATTGTAGGGATCAGTCTGCTGCAGCTTGCCAAGGCTGATGAACAGCAGGAGGAAGCTGGTAGCCCACCTTGGGAATAAGGACTCCTGGCTTCTCCCCCACCCTGGCCCTTGTGTTTGCTGTCTCAGGGGCTCTAGGCTTCAGCCTTGGCATAGTGCGCACTGTGGCTGAAGCACGTTCTGTGTCCTTCTCTCTCCCAGGTCCCGCGTCCAGGTGTTGGGCACAGCTCCAGTCCATCCCAATAGCACACTGGATGTGAACTTCTACCTGATGGTGTATGGCGGCATTGCTGGGGCCAACTCAGTCTTCACCATCCTGCGGGCCTTCCTCTTTGCCTACGGCACCATCCGCGCTGCCACTGTCATTCATAGCCGGCTGCTCCAGAGAGTGATGAAGGTATCGGTCATAAGGGTGGGGTAGAGTGAGGTCCCAGGAGCTCAGCTTGGGGAGAGAAATGGGGGCAGGGGGAACAGAGATAGTCACAAATGGGGGCAGGGGGAACAGAGATAGTCACGGCTCACTGGAGTGTTGACCTGCTCGCCCACCCCTTGGCTGCAATCATTATGCCTGCCTCTCAACTCTCCACAGCAAGAGGTACCTTGAAGCCACCACATTGTGAAGGTGGCTGGCTGTGCCTTGTGAGATGTGTGCTGCTGCTGGGGATTGGGGATGCCCATTCCAGCAGGGCACCTCTACACTCGGGGGGAGAGGGGTTTGGAGTCTGGGTCTGCTGGACCAGTGCAGGCTGGGAATTCCTTCCTTGTCCATGTTCAGTCCTGCTTCTCTCCAGGCATTCTGAATAGTGGCTGCTTGCTGGGCCATCTACCAGCCAAGCTATATATAACTCCAGGGGCACCGCTCCCTCTCCAAGGTTGTCCCAGTCCAGTGTGGCTCTTACCACTCTGGTTCCCATGTTGCCAGGCCACGGTGACCTTTTTTGACATTACGCCGACGGGTCGGATCCTGAACCGCTTCTCTTCGGATCTGTACTGTGTGGACGACAGCCTGCCCTTCATCCTCAACATCTTCCTGGCCAATGTCTTTGGGCTGCTGGGCATGCTGGTGATGATAACCTATGGGCTGCCCTGGATTGGCCTGATCTTGCTGCCACTGGCTGCCCTCTACTTCTCCATCCAGCGCTATTACCGGTGTACCTCCCGTGAGCTCAAGCGCCTCTACAGCCTCACCCTGTCCCCCATCTACACCCACTTCTCAGAGACCCTGACAGGGCTGAGCACTATCCGAGCCACCCGGGCCACTGACAGGTGAGGGCTGCTCCTCGGATGGGGAGGGTGACAGCACCTGGAGAACTTGGGGCTTTCACTCTTGTAAGGGACAAGGGTGTTACCTAGAGCTTCTGGCCCTGGGGCTGGCTGGGGTGACAGATGAAGGGCAGTGGACCCTGGGACTGATCCTGATATTAACCACTGCATTGTGCCTGGCTCAGATTTGAGGCAGAGAATCAGCTGCGACTGGAGCAGAACCAGCGCTGCCTCTTTGCCAGTAACACCGCCATGCAGTGGCTGGACATCCGCCTGCAGATGATTGGAGTTGCTGTGGTTACAGCTATAGCAGGAATCGCCATCATCCAGCACCAGAGGCAACTGGGAAATCCAGGTGTGCTGTCAAACTTTGGAAGTTCACCCAGATCAGTAAGGGGTTGTGTCACTGCCTGCCCAGTAACCCTGGGTGCTTCTGTGCTGTGCAGCTTTGGCTCAGAACCCTGATACCAGCAGCCTGCTCGCAGCACAGTGACCTCATCCTGGCTTCCACCAGCCTGGTTACTCCTTGCAGGGTGGCACCAGCAGCCCTTCCAGTCCCGAGTCTCCCCAAAGCCATCTCCTCTGTAGTGCTCAGCCCCGCTCAGTGCAGCACTCACAAAACCTGATCAAGTTTTCTGCTTCTTTAAAGAGACAGCACCAGCCTGTTAGGTTGACTGGGGATTTTACTCTTCGGTTGGAAATGCTGCACTGAAAGGGTTGTGTAATAAAACAAGATTAGGTTTATTAACAAAGAACAGGTATTTGAGCCTTCTTAGTGTATACGCAACGTGCCTCAGGTGGCACGTGACCTGGATTCATCACCGAATTTGGTCCACGGGTCAGATCATTAGCTTGCCCAGGCCGGGTACTAACAGGGAGTGCGACATGAACACTGATTCATGGCCTCCGGTATTTAAGTGATACTAAGTAGAAGGAAATTGGGATAGAAATGGTTACAAACAAACAACAGTAAAAATATGCTTCTAAGACTAAAACCTAACTTAACAAACTTGAATCTCTTGTTCAAAGTAGCTTTCTCACCACAGTCATTCTTCCAGCATGGCTGTCCAGTCCTTAGCCAGGATCCAACACAGAGCCCAAAGCACTTGGTTTCAGGCCATCCTGTTCCCTATCCTAGAGCTGCAGCTCTGTCCACCTTCCCAGGAGGTAGATCCTGAGCCTCTTCTCCTCCCCCTCCATCTCCCTATCTCAGAGATGGGTTGCCAGCTTATAACCTTCCCCTGGTGCTTTGGCTCCTTCCTTGTCCCCCTCAGTCCTCCCTGGCTGGAGTTGCGTCCCCTGCTTTCTCCACTCCTTCACATGCCTGCTGTGCTCTCTTATCATCTCAGGTCTTGTAGGCCTGGCCCTCTCGTATGCCCTGTCTGTCACAAACCTGCTGTCAGGCCTCATCTCCAGTTTCACGCAGACAGAGACCATGATGGTGAGTGTGGAGCGAGCAGAGGAGTACTCCACAGACATCCCCATAGAGCCCCAGGAGCAGCTGGTCCAGGTAAAACTTCTCACACAGCCCTCCAGGTCTGGCCTGCATCCCATCTCATGGATCTGTGTTTTGCACTCTCTCCTGTCTGTGCATTCTTCCCATCTGCTCAGGTGTCCCACAGGGCTCTGATGAGCCGGTGGCTGGAGATGATTACAGGGATCTAATGAGTGGGCACTGGGGACTGCTGGCCTGATCTACAGGAACTGCCCAGAGCAATTGCCCTTTCCTAATACCAACCCCCCATTTCCCCCACCCCCAAGGTCTTCTTGTGCAGTGGGAGAAGGGCAGGGTGGGTGGAGCTGGGCTGTTGTGCGATTGGGAAGTGCAGAGGAGGGTTAGAGTCAGGGATGGTCAGGAACAGAGAAGCCAAGTAAAGGGACAGGTGGCAAGTGGGGCAGGCTGGTAGTTGATCCTGGTCACACTTTGGTCTCATCCTCTTCTTCTTTTGAGGTTGCCCCTGACTGGCCGAGCCAGGGCCACGTGGAGTTCCAGCAGGTGGTTCTGACATATCGGCCAGGACTGCCCAATGCTCTGGATGGGGTGACCTTCACCATCTACCCTGGAGAGAAAGTGGGGATTGTGGGGCGCACTGGATCTGGCAAATCTACCATTTTCTTGGCACTCTTCCGCATGGTGGAGCTGAGGGGGGGACGGATCCTCCTGGACAATGTTGACAGCCGATCAGTGGGCCTGGAGAGTCTGAGGTAGGGTGGGCAGAGCAGAAGGAGGAGCAAATGTCATTTAGGGTCCAGCCAGGAGCCCTTCCACCAGAGACAGGACCCTGGTTCTAATGGCTGCCAGCAATGTGATACTGAGGGGGTTGGTTAGTGGAGATCCTTTCTGGCCACTTTTGGTTGCTTGTGGCAGTTTCCTATCAGTTGCTGAAATGTTCCTGAGCCCTTCCTGCCCTGGTTGTGTGTGCTGAGACTCGTAGGCTGAGAAGAGCCCTGCCTGGTCCCTAGTGTGTCTCAAACATGCCCTGTTTACATGCCCATGCCTGGGACCGGCCCAGGAGAGTCAGGGCCAGCCTGGTTACCATTGGCTCAGAGGAAAGGCCTTTTGCTTTCATGCTATTCCCACCCGCTAAGCCTTCATCTCTCCTCTCCCTGCAGATCCAAACTGGCCATAATCCCCCAGGACCCATTTTTGTTCAGTGGGACAATCCGAGAGAACTTGGACCCCCTGGGGCGACATACAGACTTTGACCTATACCAGGTGCTGGAGCAGTGCCACCTACAGATGGTGATTACTCAGATGGGTGAGTCCAATGCCAGCAGGAGATGAGGAGGCTCTGGCAGTGGGCAGAGCCAGTGAGTTGGAGGTGGTAGTCAAGGGCCTAGATGCAGCAAGATCTGCTATGGGGAGGCAAGACCCCAGTGGGGTCCAATGGGATTGACATGTGAGGCCCAAGCAGAATCCTGTAAGGTCCAGTGGAAGGACATGAGCAGGTGAGTTTATCTGATGGGGGTAGTAGGCAAGGCTCTTGCAGGACTGACTAAGGGAGGCCAACCCCCAATGGGATCCAGTGTGGGGGAAGAATAGGGGCTTCCAAGTCTCATACGCTAGTCTTTGTGATCCTAGCAGAGGATACACACACACACTGTTAGTGACAAATCTTGCTTCTGTCCGAGTCTAAAATCCCAAGGCTTTGGGCTGGGGCTGAGCAGAGATGAGGTCTTGAGCTGGAAGCTCCTGGCCCAGGCATGCTGTGCAGGGGCTCTAACCAAAGCCTTGCTAGATAAGAGCTGTCCTTGCCTACTTGCAGGTGGACTGGACTCTGAACTGGGGGAGAGAGGGAAGAGTCTGTCGGTGGGACAGAGGCAGCTCGTGTGTCTGGCAAGAGCCCTCCTGACCCAGGCCAAGGTGAGTGCTGCTAACTCCAACTGGATTCTCCCTGCTCAAAGCAGGAAAATTACTTGTTTGGAGAGGGGGTGCCTGTTCCTGATTGTGGGGATAGTAGGGCAGGACAGGGAGTCTGTGTCAGGAGGCCCTAGTGAGTAAATGGACTGTCTGATGTGTATGGGAATTAGGGCTGTGAGCTGATTTATGGTGCCCTCTTAGGTGTATCTCTGGGCCGGGAACAGAGATCTCCTCCTATGGTGTTGGGATACCCTTTACTTTGTCACTGGCAGGTGCTGTGCATCGATGAGGCCACAGCCAGTGTGGATCAGAAGACTGATCAGCTGCTACAGCAGACCATCCGCCAGCGCTTTGCTGACAAAACTGTGCTCACGATTGCTCACAGGTACAGCCAGCTTCCTCTCACACCAAGGGCATGTCTCCTCTGCACTGGGGAAAGAGCCTTCCAGCCCCGTCCACAGATTTGTGCTGGAGGGGCTCACACTACTGCTCTCAGAATAGCTGTGTAGATGTTGCAGCTTGTTCTAGAGCTCGGGTTTTAAAGCTGGGGGGAAGAAGGGGGGCCATGTGAGACCCTGAGCCCAGCCCAAACCATAACGTTGAAGCACCATCTGCACAGCTATTGTTAGAGCGCTAACATGAGCCCTGCTAGCACAAGTCTCTGGACCTTGGCTGGGAGGCTGGCTGCCAGAGGCAGTGTAGACATACCCTGTGAGCCTTCTAAATGCCTTATGGAGAAAGGGACAGCCCTCTACTCTTAAACTCACCTCACCACAGCGCCAGCCTTCCCACACCGGCCACAGCCCCACCATTAACCACTCACCATGCCCACAGCGCCAGTCTTCCCCCACTAGCCACTTCTACAGCCCCAGCATTACCCACTCGCCATGCCCAGTGCTGGCCACGCCCACAATCTCAGCATTGTGTTTGCCCCCACCTTGATATTCAGCCCCATATGTGAGTTGACCTGTGAAATCAGCATGACAAGATTTTTCAAGTGCAAACTTGTCTGTTTCCTTTTGCTGCTCTGGAGCGAAGCAGGCATTTACCATCCCCCTTCAGCTCCTGCCCCTGGGCCCCAGTCCACCTGACTGCCAGTCTCCAGGAGCATCCAGATACTGTCCAAATAGCAAACTCTTCTCTTTGGTAGGTGCCAGGTGGAAACCCAGCATGTTCTATATATTGCTGGAAGCTGTCTGATAGGGACTTAGGGAGCCCCTGAATTTCCTGCCAAGTGGAACAGGGGTATTGTAGCCTCAGAGGGTGAAAAGGGGTTGAGAAATAGAAAACTGAGAGCCTGACAATTGTACTCAAAGCTCCCCACCATCATGGAGAGCAGAGAGGGTGCAGAACATGAAACGGAGCTGGTCTTGCCCAGTAGAGGGCACTGCAGGACAGGCAGAGGACGAGAGACTGCACTGCCACCTCCCGGCCAGGGATGCCCTTGCTCCCCTGATGTGGGCCATTACCACTAGGTTAAAAAGCTCCAAGAGAAAGAAGGGACTGGTGGATAGGAAGAGCACGCTGCAGCCAGGCCACCTCAGGCTGTAGACTATACTCATCTTAATACTGTGTGCAGTTCTGGTCGCCCCATCTCAAAAAAGATACATTAGAATTGGAACTGGCACTGAGAAAGGCAACAAAAATAATTAAGGGTATTGAGCAGCTTCCATCTGAGGAGAGATTAAAAAGAAGGGGACTGTTCAACTTGGAAAAGAGATGACTTGGGGGGTTTAATGACAGAGGTCCATAAAATCAGGAATGGTGTGGAGGAAGTGAATAAGGAAGTGTTATTTACCCCTTTTCATAATGTTGGAGACCCCAGGGCATGGCCACTAGTTAAGTCGAGGGGATGGAAGGCCATAAGGGTCGAGGAGGTCTTCCTGCTGAAGGCCTAAGGGCTTTTTTTTAACCCTTTTTAATAGAATTCAGGCCTGGCTGGTTTGAGTAAGCTCTTTTGCTTTTAAAACAATGTTGCAGCCGCAGATAAAGCCTTATAGTGTAAGGTTTGCTGACGCCAAGTTAAAAATAATAGGAGATAGACCATTGCTCTGACCCAGTATGGCTGTTCTGATATATGTGGCTGAGTCATTACTTGGATGGGAGACCTTTAGGGAAATCCAGGTGCTGCAAAAGAATCAGTTGTTGGTACTTTTCACTCCATCAGGACTGACTCATGCCCCAGCCCGGCACCATGGGCTGCGGGAGGTTCTGTCTTTTGAGGGAGATGGGAAACTGAGATCCTGACCACCTGGGGTCCATGTGAAGATCCACTTGTACTTTCTGTAAGAGTTGGGTTATTAATGTCAGTTCTGATCCAATTCCAGTGCTGTGACTTCATGCAGTTTATTCTAATACCATTAATAATACTACATCCTCCCACTGTATCTCTGTGTGCTTTAGACAGGAATGAATTTAGGCTCCCAGCCCCCCGGGAGGCAATGGCTATCATTATCCCCATTTTACAGATAGGGAAACTGAGGCTCAGATTGGCAAAATAACTCACCCAAGTTCACAAAGCCAGTTGATGGAAAAGCCAGGCAGGTGACCCAGGTGTTCTGACTCCCAGCCTTCCTGCTCTCACCTACTAGAAATGCTGTCTTCCTGGGTTCTCACTCTGTCTTGAAAGTTGTTGTGTAGTGTTCCTGTTAAACAGCTCCCAGATTTCTCCCCAGAGATGGCTGCATTTTAGCGCTGAAGAAGTGATCCCTGTGTATATAAGTGCTCCCCCAGCAACTGTGATGAAGGGCTCTGTAGATATTGGTGCCTGTGGGGGGGGGGTCTCAGGCTTCTGTGCAAATGAATGGGGGAGCAGTATTTGGTGTGTCTCCCCCTGCACAGACCAAGACACCCCCACGCACACACACACATGCATGTTTCTATGTTTGCTCTCATCAGGCTGAACACTATCCTGGACTCAGACCGTGTGCTAGTGATGCATGGGGGGAAGGTGGCGGAGCTGGATTCACCTGCTGTCCTCAGCAAGAGGGAAGACTCCTTGTTTCAGCAACTCTTGACCAGTGGGCAGCAATGACTTCTCTGCTAAGAGACTGAGACCAGTGATGAGCACCTCCTGGCTGCACACCTGCAACCCCCATCTCTGCTGGACCCCAACAGGCTTGTGGGTGCAGGCAACTACCTACTTCCTGCTGGGCCAGGAGCTGCCATAGGGGATGCACTAGCCTGCACAAAGGACAGCAGAGGGTGACACTGGCTCTTGGTTTGGGTCCTGCTCAGAGTGGACCTTGTTTCAGGTGGGAAGTCGTGGGAGGACGAGGAGCAGTCTCCCAAGCCATGATGGGGTTGGACTGAGACTTACTGGTCTGGGTCAAGAGTCCTAGGATGAGGAAACATGCTCCTGGCTTGGGGCAGCATCCCCTTTGGTGTAATGAGGGTTTATTCTCTACTGTTAAGTGAATCAGTGACTCCCAGTGAAGGACTCATGATTTAAAATAAAGAGCAAATGTCCTTGTTAAGCTCTCTGTTTGTCCTCTGGCTCTGGCCCTCATCACTGCTCCCCTTTCCTCAGAACCAGGCCTCCTCACAGTCCCTCTCCCAGTCAGAAGATTCCCTCACACACACACAGTTTTCAGGTGCAGTCTCCTCACCGGCCTCCACAAAGCAGCCCATGACTCTCCACACTGACACCAGTGACAGGCAGTGCTTAGGAGCCATGGTTCCTCTGTCCCTACATCTCCTGCTGGAGTAAGCCCTTTCGCATGCTGGGAGCCCAGTACAGGTTGCAGATACCTCCTCCCCTGAGCTGTGGTTTCCTTACAGCACAGCCTCAGTGGACTGAATAGCGGGCATTCGGTTAGGGACAGGATCTGGCCCCCTGTATGTACAAATACGCTAGTGCCCAGAGATGGTGTCAGTGTTGCATGTTGTACTCGTTATGGCTGCTCGGGGACCCCACACCCTTCAGGTGTTTAAAGGCCTCCAAAGTTAATCTAGGTGGCACTATTCCAAAGGAGATCTTATATCCCTCCTCCCCCAGCTCCACAACCTTCTGGTTCAGGAGGCTGGAGAAATCTTCTCCTCAAAGCTCCTCAGCACTGCTCTGATTCCAGCTTGGCCATAGAGAGAGGCCCCTGTAATGAAGACTGAAGCCTGGGTATCTCACATGATAGGGTAGAGCCTACCAGCCTGGGGATCTGGGGCGTGGGCAGGGAATGAGGGAGCAGCAGAGCTGGGTTTTGAATCCATGTCTCCCACACAATGACGTTGGCCTACGTAAGCTGAATCTCCCTTTCTTACCTCCCCATGGGTGGGAGTTTTCCTCTATCCTTCGGCCTGAGATCTCTCCCCATTTCCCCTCCCACTGCCCATAGTTAGGCTAGACAGACTCATAACCCATCTTGCTCTCCTAGTGTGCAGTTTGGGGACCCTGCCATTACCACACAGCCCCTCTCTCCACCACTCTGAGGATGCCCATAGCAGAAACAAACCCTTCTCCAGGCTGACCTGAGACACAGGTGCCCCTTTCCTGCACCTGAGGCTGCAGGACCCAGCTGCATCCCTGCGGGGTGCCCTGGTCCCTCTTTGCTCATTGAGCTGTAGCCCAAGTTGTAACACTGCCTTTCTGTCTTGGGGCAATAGGATTGAGGACCCCCCAGCAGGCCCCATGGGTTAGAGGGTCTCTCTGAGGTACAGCATGAGAATCAGGTATTAGAGGGGCTACAGGGAAGCTCCTCTGGCAAAGATTTAGGGTGGACTTGGGCAGAAGAGAGAAAACCACCAGCAAAGGGCTCTGCTTGTGGGCTTTTTAGGCTCCATGCTGGTTCTGGTATTTTATTTGATAAAGTTACATCATCCATCAGTGTATTAAAAAAAATAATCTTCCTTGTAAAGCCCTAATCTCCTCTCCCTCTAGCTCCTTTGCCTGCTCTGCCTCATTCCCAGGCAGGAGCCCGCTCTTCCACCTGGGGCTCTAGCTCCTTTACCTTGGCTGTGGCATGGTCTCTGTGGACCCTGCCTGAATACAACATAGCAAGGCTGTGGGGCAGTGGTGAGAAACAGGGAAACTCTCTCACCCTTGTTTGAGGCATGGTGTCTAGCCCTATGCTGTCCCTGGCAGGGAGGGGGTGAATGATCTGTCAACGGTGATTGGACTGGACCAGCCAGGAGATTACCTAGATCCATGGTTAAATGTCCCATTCCCTCTGCTGTGTTTTAGGGATCAGGACAGGTGTGCTTCTTACTGAAAGGTGCACCAATGGCTGCTGAGCAGGTAGGGGTACCTTTCTGTTCCCCAGGGCAATCCAAAACTTTAATCTGCCCCTGCATCCTGTAGAGAGAGCCTCGCCCTCACTTTGTATTGAAAGGTGCTACAATGGCTGGTTTTAGCTTACTCCCAGCTCTGTGCCTGGGGGAGGCAGTCAGGAACTGGGACCTGGACTACTTCTGAACCAACCAGAGCTCACTTCCAGCCTCCTCCATATTCAATTCCACCTGCAGGGGCATGTGGTAGGGACCAGCCCAGTCCTCCAGAACACTGGAGGGGAGATGGCTGTGTTTTTAACACATCTGGCTCTCCCCCTCAGCGAGTGGGGAAGCGGAAGCATGTGTTGGGGTGGGGAAGGAGCTTTGTGCATTACTAGTAGAAGACACACAAACCAGTTTGGTAAAGGGGGAAAAGACAGATGGATCAGCAGCAGCAAGGTACAAAACACTCTTACAAGAAGAAGGGACATGATATCAGGGCAAGATGGGCTCTCAAGCCACCTCTGGAGTCTTTCCCAACCAGCTCACAGCACCTCAAGGCTATGGAGGGAGCCCGTTTGCTCACTCCTTTGGACTGTGCAGTTGGAACAGACAAACTATGGCCACCAGAAAGAGCTGGGAGCCCCACAGCACTACAGAAGGGCAGACACAGAGCCCAACAGCTCCAGAAGCCCTAGCCCCATTGTGAACAGCAGGCCAAAGATGGCACTAGTGGCAGCACTAGGAATTACCAAGCATCCAGGGGCCTGGCAGAGTTTGAGTTTCTCAGAGGGACATGCCCCTCTTCTGCTCTGCCATGATCAGTCTCATTTCTAGCGTGGTTTAGTATAAGATGGTACCAATGTCTTCTGGTGCTAGCTGACAAAGTCAGTGTGCTGCCGTTTCCAGTAGTGGGCTGTTCGGACGCAGCCCTTGCTCTGGACTCCTAGGTGCGCCTGGTTGATGGAGATGGATTAGATCCAGGATAGGCTGGTCACACCCTGTTCGAGAGTTCTGTTTTCAAATACGAATTCGCTGCCCTGTGGAAACCCCCTCCCCACTGAATCACAGACCAGGTTGCACCAAAGACCTTTAGTACTTTGGAGATACCGAACCAGAATGACTCCCAGGGCGTAGTTTGAAGGGTTCATTGGCATGACTGCCTGGCAGGGCCCCACTCTAAGAGTGCCAGAGTCCTCACAGCTCTGTTGTCTTCCTGGGTTCTACCATGACTGTATTTAACATGCCCACTTGACATTCTTGTTCCTGGAGCTTCCTTGCAGCCTGTGAGGGGCTTTGGCACCAGTTTGACCTCTGACGCCCTCTCTGCCGGTTCCGCAGCATTAACAGTATGGTCACCAGGACCAGCGCAGCTGTGAGTATCCCAAACACCAGCACGGTCACCAGCTGGGACTTACTCAACCCTGCATCCCGCTGGGTCACCACCTCTTTCACAGAAATTTTCAACAGCCCTCCCCCACTGGCTCTCTCGCTGTGGTTGGCAACCCGCCTCCCAGTAACCACAGTCCTGACTGGCTCGGGCTGCGTAACCCAGAGATGCTCGCTGGTTGTGCTTTTCACAGCAACGTTGTTCTTCCTGTTAGCAGGCAAGTAGAAGGTGACCCAGGTTGGTTCCGGAGTGGAGACCTCACACGTTTTGCCAGTAAAACCGTCAGGACACAAGCAGTCAAAATCATTGATGCGATCATAACACTTTGCCCCATTTTTGCATGGGCGGCTGGCACAGTCGTCAATGTTGATGGTGCAGAAACGGCCTTCAAAGCCCACCTGGCACTGGCAAGAAAAGCGGTTCATGCCATCATGGCAGGTGGCACCGTTGGCACAGGGACGCATCAGGCAGTCATCTACATCATTCTCACAGAGGGCACCGATAAAGCCAGCCAGGCACTTGCAGGTGAAGTTCCTAGCAAAGCCGTTCTCGTCCTGGCACTGGCCACCATTCCTGCATGGAAACCTGCAGGCAGAGAGCAGGAACAGATCACAGGCCTGGATAGGACATAGCTCTGGCCCCAGATAGACTTGCATTCTCAGGGTGAAATGCACTCCTGGGCTTAGGTGGTGCCTAGGCCTTGTGCTTGCTTTCTGCACAAGGGAGAATTCCACCCTCAAGCGGGGGAGAGAAAAGGGCAGGTGTTTGGGTCCCTGTGCACAGAGGGGAAAAAGGCCGCCAAAGATGTCTCTATGGACGTGCACAGACACACCTGGAGCCCAGCTACCTCCCACCCTTCTAGAGAGCGTGGCCAAGTCACTGGCCAATCCCACATCAGGAAAAGCCTAAAGCCAAACCTTACAAAGGAGAAGGCTGACTCCCAGTAAGTTTCCCTGAGTGCAAAGCAGAGGCAGGGTCACTGCGTTAACCGTGAGTGACTGGAATCTCCTCTGATCACAGCTCAGACTCCATCCACTGTGGGAGCTGCCATTACAGTTAGCTAAACCAAAGCTCCCCTAAAGACTAGGAAGATTTTGGCTTCGTGCCATAAACATGGAAATCCACAGCTAATGATCCAAGCTGGGCTATTGATTGGTAGAGTAGGAGCTGGAGCTAATGCCTTATGTAATCTCCACCTGTCCTGCCGCTCTCTCTCACCCTGCCTTCTCACATGGCCCTGTCTTCCGCTCACAGTCCTTCCCATGGAAGCCCTCAGGACACAGGCAGGAATACTCCCCGTCCCCGTCATAGACGCACTCGGCCCCATTCTGGCAGGGGAGCTCATGTTCACAGATGTGTACATCTGAGGAGAGAGAAAGGGGAGGCATTTGGTAAGCTGAGCTGGTGCCAACAAGAACTGTCAACCCCACCCCAAAGGGAAAAGATGAATCATGAGCTGCAGCTTCCCTCAGTCCCAGCAGCATGGCTTTTACACAGAACTCACTGGGGTACAACTCAGTCAGTTCCTTGTCATTGCCTCAGGCACTGGAGCACCTCAGTCCCGCCTGTTCTCTGCCTGTGGCACACAGTAGTTTAGCCTTCTGAGGGCTGTAAAACTTTGGTCTAATTCTGGTGGTTGGGCTTGGAGTAGGGGTGGCTGAGTAGGGTTTAATGGCCTGTGGTATAGAGGGGTCAGACAGTTTAGATAAGCTGGTGGTCCCATCTGGCCTTAAACTCTTCAGCGACAGCTCTCAACGCACTTTTACATTGTTCTATATGGCAGGGAAAGCGAGATGCAGAGAAGGGAAGGCCCTTAGCTGCCCTGTGGCTCTGAGCGCCATAGAATAACTGCGTACTACATTCTGAACACCCTCCAGCCTGAAGCGCAGAACCCCAAGACCCCTAGCTGGAGGGCAGATTAGCTATGCCACGAAGCTGCTTCATCACTCACTTCCATTTGAAGTGGACAGAGTGAGCGGCTCCCACCCAGCTGGCTGCCAAAGGCAGAAAGTGCGGATGGAAATAGAAAGCACTGTCAGCAGACCCAACAGTGAGGGAAAGCCAGCGAATACCATTAACGCCACTGCCTCAGGCCCATCGATGTCACAGCATCACGGGCCCTGCAAACTGGGAATCAGAGCCCAGCAGCCTGACCACCTTCTGTAGAAAGGAAAAGGGATGGGCCAAATCTCTGACAGAAAGGTAAGACCCCAGCCTCCCATGCAAGCATCACAATGAGAAAACGCTGGTCACCTAAACAGCGACATCAACCTTTCATTTAGGGAATGTGTGCTGGGCTCCTGCCCTAATCGTGAAAGAGTAAAAAATAGAATCTCATGGGGATATGCTCAGGCAGCTGGATTGACACCTGGTGCCTCGAATCCCTGTGCCCTCCACATTCCCCTCCCTTGCTTTGCAGGGCACTTGGACCCTCCCGTCCACCACATTTTCCCCACCCGGAGATCTTTATTGTAAACAAGTTACCAGTCACTGAACCCTTTGCTGAAGCAAGCTGATTCCTGTCCAGCTGGTGGGACCTACCTTTGTCACAGAACTTGCCAGCCCAGCTATTGTGACAGATGCATTGCCAAGGCTGATGGCATGTACCATGGAGACAGCCCGGCATCCGCACACACTGCTCGCAGTACTCTCCTTCCCAGCCTGGATCGCACCTGCAAGAGGATACAGGAGGGTCAGTCCGAGCACAGCAGCCTCCCCAACAGCAGCACAGTATAGACAAGAAGTGGATTATGTGATGGCTTACATAAGCCTATCTTCACACACCGTCCTGCGCTTGCTATAGGTGTGTGGGGTGCTTGGAAAGTCTTCTCTCAAAGCGCCCCCAGGAGGCAGAAAATTGCTTCTTCTGGGGAGCCCATCAAGGCCAAGGGAGGAGGCAAAGATGACAGATCCTGGGCATGTCTACACTCTAATCATGAGATATAATTGCAGCTGGTGTAGACGTACCCAAGCAAGCTTTATTGTAGCCAGCTTGGGTCCCAGAAGCAGTGAAGCCGGGGCAGTGCCGGCAGCGTAAGTATTCCTGGAACCGTGGGTAATTCCTCTACAGCCAGCCCATCACACCACAGCATCACTGCTCCAAGACTCAAGCTAGCTCACTTAAAGCTAGCTCTGGTATGTCCACTGAGCTGCAATCACACCCGTGACTGCAGCGTAAACATACGCCTGGTCTGGTAACATGGCTGTAGTGACATTGTGTGCGTACATGTCGACCGCTGCTACCACATTTAATTTTCTCCCATAAAAGCTGGAGTAGCAGCACTCAGCACATGCTTTCACACACTTCAGCATCAAAGCCCTTTCCCAACATTTAATGCCTTATTCCTCCCAAGGGATGGAGGTAAATATTATCTGCATTTTACAGATGTGGGAACTGAGGCAGAGAAGAAAAGAGGAGATTTACCCAACAAGGCTACATAGGGTGGCAGAGGCAGAGCCAGTAACAGAACCCCAGACATTTGGTTAACAGCCTTTATTTTAATTGCTAGTCCACATTGTCCTCCTCCCAGTAATCCGCTCTGTATCCAAGTATCAAATTAGACAGAAAGAAAATGCCTGTACCCTTCCAGCCAAGCTAAAGGGCAGGTGGCAGGCACCATCAGGGATGCAGAATTCCCCCCAGGGCCCCGTAGCTTTGTACATTTTGTTGCTTTCTTTTTACTAGTATAATGTGTCCATTTCCTTCCTGCAACAAATCTACCAGCTCAACACACCCCCTCCTCTCTGGCTTTGGCATTGCAGCAACTTTTGCCTCAGTTTCCCCTTACTGTCCTTTGGCCTACTCCAGCTATAAGACTGGTCTGACCAGAGGGCGAGGACAATTTGAAAATTCCTGCCCTTCCCAGGGCCATAGAGTCCTTTACCAAAGAACAAAAGAAATATCAACAAAACCAAATCTTCAGCCCTCAGCTAGCTGCCTCTTCCTCACAAGTGTGCCTCATCTCCTACAGATTGTCCCCATACCTTGTCAGGCTCCTGTGCATTGAACAACCCACTGTCCAGGGAGCAGCACATACATACATACATACATACATACATTCCTTCCTTCCTTCCTTCCCTCCCTCCCTCAGGGGTTCTGGCAGGCTATAACGCCTCAGGGTCCCTGTCTCCAGTCAGGCTTCCAGCTCACTCCTGCAGTAGCCAACCAGCCTGCCCTGCTTCTCAGCCTCCTATCAGGCTGCTTCCTAGAGCAGAAACTTTCTACCTCCTCTCCTCTGGGTCTCTCCTCCCTAACTGGGCTCACCCAGCTCTTTATAGAAACAAGCCCTGCTCTTCCCCCAGCTGGGCTTTATCTCTAATTATGCCTGGCCTACCCTCCAGGTATGAGCAGGCAGGTTAATTGGTCTCTTAGGCCCATATTAACCCTTGCCCAGCACATGTGGGATGAACACCCCATCACACTTCCTGAATTGTGGGACTCAAGGCACTGCACAATAATCCAGATGTGAAGCCATGTACAGTATTCCAGATGGGATCCATGTATAGTATTACCTTATTCTACAAGCTCACCATAAGAGTGTGATGGAGAAACCAGTCACTGCAGTACACAGCAGCATTCTGGACCTAACAGGACAGTGGGCATTGATTGTAAGTGTTCCCTGATTGGACAGTGCCTGACTCCCCAATGGGGAAAGAAGAGATTATGTGTCCGAGAAAGAGAGCACCCGGATTAAAGTAGAACTGAGCTGAGGTGACAGAGCAGGGAAGATATAAGAATCGGACTCAAAACGTATCACAGAATTAAACCTCACAAACTCAATGCAGCGCCTACAATCCCAATAGGCTCCAGCAAGATAGCAGGAGCTCTGAGCTTCTCCACATCTGGGCAATGAAAGTCCGGACAGAGCCAGCCAGAGCTAGCACAGGCTAGCCAGAGAGTCTCTCTGAGAACCAGATGATGGGGAGAAGAGGCTGCCAAGCTGCAGGAGGGTTCAGAGAACAAGGGTGACCTGAAAAGGGAAGGCAGTAGCTAACACCTCTGTAACCACCTCAATAACAGGCAGCAAGACCACCATCCTGACTAGCACAGCACCCTTGACTTGCCCTTGCCACCTCTTGTGCCCCAAACCAGCCAGGGGCAGCGAATTACATGGGTCTGTGGTGCCCGGGCTCCAGGAATATTCAAGGCCAGGGGCCCAGCTCCACCAATGTTTGGAGCCAGGTCTCTTCCCCGGCCTGGCCCCTGCCTGCCACCCCCCCACGTGCCTCCCCCCAGGCCCTGGAGCGTCCCTGCCTGATTGAAAGCTGGGGGCTGCCCTGCCACTCTGCGCTGCTCTCCCTCACCTGCCCTGCCGGCTGCTGCTGCTGCCTGAGGCTAGGTTACAGCACAAGAGCAGGCCTGAGGCAGCTGGCTGCTGCTGCACCTGAGGAGGTGCACACATGATTAGCAGCCCAGCCCTCCCCTCCTCCCCCCCCCGGCACCCACCGGGAGGTGACCCAGAGTGGGTTTCCAGCTGGGATACCTCTGGACCTCATTCACCTGAGCAGCTGCTAGGGCTTCCTTGAGTGTCTGACCCTGTGATCCTGCCCTGCAGGCAAGGGGCAGCCGTCCCCTGTGAAACTATGGTGTGGGGCAGGAGGTTGCAGCAGGGGAGGAAGCCACATGTGATGGCAGCTCCCTCCCCCTCCAGCAACCACCTACCACAGGGGAGATGAGGGGGCTTCCTGGACCTGAGCAGCTGGGGCTTGGGTGAGTGTTGTGACACCCTGCACCCTCCCACTCCCCCCGCTCACAGTCACTGTTCCTGCCCCATGCTGGGCAAGCGGCAGCCCCATCCCCCACCCCAGTGAGGCTACAGTGGGGGGCAGTACCAGTGGAGGAGAGGGTTGGGGGGAGTCCTCCTCCCTGGCCCTAGCCCCGGGGCAGCCTGTCTGCACCCGAAGCTCCTCAGCCCCGGCCCTGCCCCATCCCAGAGCCCTCACCATCCTGCACCGCAACCCTCAGTCCCAGCCCTGAGCCCCCTCCTGCCCCAGCCCATCCCCCGCACCCACTCCTCCTGCCCAGCCCGTCCCCTGCACCCCAACTCCCTCCCAAAGCCCAGCTTCTGCCCCAGCCTAGAGCCCGCACCCAAACACCCTCCCAGACCCTTAAGGAGGTGGGGCGGGGGGGAGGGAGAGAGGAGCGTGACTTGAACCTGTTCTGGGCACCACCAAAAATTATACAAACCTGCCACCCCTGAAACCAGCCACATCACTGTCTTAGAGGCCATCACTACAGAACTGAGCCACAGTGGGTTCCCCCATTCCCTCCTGCAACAAGTAGCACAGAGAGAGTATGGCTCCAGTGACATTGTTATAACTGAACCCTAAGCCAGGATTCTAGCTAATACTGCTCTTTCTGTTGTGGGTGTCAACGCTACTGTGGCCTTCTATTTATCATGTATGTTATGTGTTCTGCAAGTACCCACATTGCACACCCACAGGAAGACAGTCTCTGCCCCAAAGAGCTCAGAGTCTAAAGCAGCTTACAATTAACCTTTTCCTGCTGTCTGGGTGGCTATCGTTCTCTGTCTAGGATACCCATCACTGTAATATCTAAGCCCTGAGGATCCCTAGTGTCTCACACATTGCTGTGCTGCCTATCAGACTGCTGTTGAGATTATAGGGGCCACTTTGCCTCTGCAGAACTGTGCAAGTTTGTTGGCTTCAGGTGGGATCTAAAGGCTTTGAAGCAAAGCCCACAACCCTTTCCCACCAGGAGGGTGGTCCATCCAGTTGGCTGGAGTATGTGACTCTTGGAGCCTGGGGACTGAGATTTGGATGAGTTGAGTAGGATGAGTCCCTTTGCATTCCTTGACCTAGGAAAGGGTTTGGATGTCCCAAGGAAACAGTGCATGGAGCGAGAGATCAGCTGTCCCAGGAATGGTTAAAGTTGAAATGCACCCACACCGGAATTCCAGACACCATACCTGCACTTGCCGTCCTGGTCACAGCAGCCGTGGGCCAAGTTACAGTGCTCACTGCAGTCATCACCTGCAGGACAGGGCAGAGAGTGGGAGTTAGTGCACAAGGAGGTCAGAAAAGCAAGCATAAACCAGTGCATGCAAGCCCCAGGGTTCCAGAACTGCTCATGCCAAAGGCCCCTATTAGGTCAGATCTATCCACACTGAGGGCCCTGGGGCAATATACCCCTTTTATCTTGCAAGTGCTCACTTCCCCCTCTTTCATTTATCTCTGACTGCCCCTCAGAGTCACTACCACACTGGGTGTGAGGACTTTACAAGAGACCATCTGCACAGGGAAGGATCAGACAGTGAGGAGCAGGTGCACAGAAACAGTTAGTACTTGTATGACAACAGCATTTTGGGACCCCAATCAAGAATTAGGGGCACTGGCGTGCTAGGTGCTGTATAAACAAGACAATCCCTGCTCCAGAGAGCTCACAATCTAGGGCTGTGACAAGACACAGCAGGTAGGTGGCTGAAACACTGTGTCTTTGTTCAGAAAACTAACAATGTGCTTGAAAATTACGTATTGGGATCATGTCCTTCACCCTGTCTGTGGCACTTTCCTAAGACTGTGGCTGTTCTGGGAGGGAATATGTATTACTTGTGGGTTTACAGCACCCAGCCCAATAGGGACTCATCCTACTGGGGCCTCCAGGTGCTACTATAATATAATAAATAATAATGATAGTAAAGTCTAGGATTAGCTTCCAAGCAGAAATCTGAGGAGCTTAAGGGCCTTGAGAAGGATTCCTTCTATTCTAAAGATTCTAAACATTTGTGTCCTTTGGGAAAAGCCAAGTTTCCCCAAGATGTGAGGTGAGTGAGGCTGGACTGGCACTGTCTCAGTCCCCAGTAGTGCCTCTATCCCTAGGGCTGCAGATGCTTTCAGAGTGCTATGCTGCGAGGCTCTGCCAAGGCCAGGCTGTGAGTAACAATCCCTCACTCTATTGCAGAGAGGAAAGCAAGAGTGGGGCATTATTACCTGACAGGTGTCAAGTTCTGTTTATTTATTTAAAGGCCCCAAAGGCTGTAACTGAGCCATGACCTGGCCCCGCTGCTCCTCCTCCCCACCACTGGCCTCCTTTCTTCAGTCAGGTGTCTCCTTTCATCTCCAGCCCTCTTCCCTCCTGTTCATTGCTCTCTGCCTCTCCCTCTCGGGTCACCTGCTCTCTTCTTCCTATTCACTGATTATCACTGAGACATGGCTTTCCAGGGCTCAGGAGTGGCCATTAGACTCAGTCCAGAGCGCTCAGTCCCACATCGTCTTGTGGCTGGGACAAGCGGGGGGAGCTCCACTCCCCATCATTGTTACTCTTAGGCTTTGAGAGCCAGGGGCATGAACAAAGCAAACAGCTTCTCATCCTGCCCCCTGTCCAGCAGGTGTCACTGCACACCTGAAACATGGGCTGGAGTCAGACAAAGAGAGCAGGAAGAGAGACCCACATGGGGTAGGAATGGGAGAGCAGAAGCAAATATCAGGAAATTGGACCTCTCATCTCGGGGACTGAGCCTCCTTCAGCACCCGTCTTGGAGATGGAGGATTAGTAGCTGACTGAGTCCATCTCCCCTTGGCCTGTGCTGGATCTCGAATCCCATCAGCAGAGCTTATATCAGGCTGCCAGCAAAAGAGACTTTTGGAACATGAGAAGTCAGAGGGGATGGCGTGTTCTCCTCACTGCATCCTAACGGCCTTCACTGCAAGCGGGAGGCAGACTCCCTCTGGCCCAGACCAAGACTAGAAACTCCCATAATGTGCCATGGCTAATCTGGAGCAGCATGAGGGGCCAGTTCAGCCTGTGGCTGAGTACTATCTTGTTTCATGTCTATAAGCACTCTGCAATGGTGGGTGCTTTGTGGCTTCACCACTTAACTGGGGCAAATTCAGGATCCAAGCTGGCATTTTGCACTCCTCCTGCCTTTCCCTGCCTCTTGGAACTTTTGTGTCCATTACCATAATCCAGCCATTTTTACAGAAAGTGAGTGAGCTCCCTATGCAGCCCAAGGGAGTCCCACCCTCTGTCCCTTTGGGCATTGCCTAGCACTGCACTGATATGACACTTCTGGAAAGCAGCCAGTCATGCACAGTATGCCTACTGGCTAAGCAGAGCCTCTGCTCTCATCTGTCGGATCAGCTTCCTTTTGCTGGACAACAGTGATGTGAGGAGACTTCAGCAGCACCAAAGTGGGTTTGGAAGGATGGACACAGGAGAAAGACACATGTCTACTGAGTCTCACCTTGGGCAAGATGGTGATGGGCCAAGAGGATCCAAACCAAGGACATGAGCTGAAGACAGAAACTTCTAAGCATGGTCAATGTGGCCCCACCGAGATGAACACCTACAGAGACATAAAGAGAACAGTCAGAAAAACCCTACACCCACCCCCCTGCAGCCTTGTTGGGTTTGCTTCACACATCCCTTTCTCCCCATCATCCTATTTCTCTAAGTTCACATGCATTTTTACAAGGATTGTCCACTTGTCACATTCTCACTACATCTCTCCACCAGGTCTTTCTGGGCTACCTCCTCTCATGGGGACAACCAGAGCTCCAGGGTCCAAACAGCCTCCTTTAAATGTATAAAGCAGAATTATACCCGTGTACTGTATATAATGACTAAGGATATTAAACTGGAGCCCATCCATGTATCTCAGCCTTCCCCTCCAGCAACCCCACTTCCCCAGCATAGGGGAACCATCCCCATTTTTATTCAATACTGAGATCACTCACATGACTCTACCAATGCATCTTAACTGCAGTCTGAATGGACAGGTGACACTCTCTGAGGTGCAGCTCAGGCTGTGCTGAGGAGATTGCTTCTCAGTCCTCACTGCCTCTGCAATCAGTGCAGCCAACTGCACTCAGATGTAGAGCTGGTGACTTTATGTCCTCTCACTACACTCTGAGCTGCAGCTAGCAAACCTAATAAAGCTGATGGCTAAGCAGGGAAATTGTTTCTGTCTCTGCCAGACTCAAAAGGGGGAGGGAGGAAAATAAATCCCTCCAACTCTGGCAGGTGGTCAGTACTGCCAGGAGCAACATTTGCAGGACGTGGGAGTGGGGTAAAGGCCCCTAGATTTGGGGTTAAAGCTTAAAGAAGCAAAAGCAAAGATTCCCTTCCTAATTAACTGTAGTTCATTCTTTCCTGTTTCTCCTGCCTTCCTGCAGAGCCACTGGTAGCTCCAATGTTTCTGAGTCCATTTATTTTCCATCCACTGCTTGCCCTCCTGGAGCAGCACTACTACTTCCCAAAAAGGCCTTGTTCCTTCATAGCTTTCTGGGGCACATTGGGACGGTTATGGGCAGGCAATTGACACAATAGGGAAAGAAATATAACCAGATCAGAAGGGTCAGGCAATTTTCCTAGGAGAATGATGAGCATATGGAGGGACTCTACCCAAACATGTGGATGGGAAGGACAGGGGCTGTTCTACCTTAAGGGTGGCTTGCAAGCAATGCAGTGCTGGGCTGAGCTAATACTTGGATGGGAGACTTCCTAGGATTCAGGCAGCAGACAGACTCTTCAGGAAGTGACACTGGTACCTCAGCAGGGGGCTGGTCTGAGTCTGGACTGTCCTGTTGTCTTAGAGGTACGGTGCTGCTAGAAGCATCATTCAAATGAGTTGCAGAACAAAGATTCTAACCACCTGTGGCCATTACAAGTCCCATGGCACTTCTGATTAGCCTGACCAAATTCCACCACAGATAATTACATTCTACCTCCCTGAATTCCCCCTGCAGTTACATTTGGGCACAGGATTCTCCTTCACTTCCTGTCCTAAAGTGCTATGTAGTGTTGGTGTGAGCTGTTGAACAGCTGCTGCATTTCAGGCGAGGGTGAAGTGATTCCTGTGAATCTTATAAAATAATTTAGGGATTATGATTGAACAGTTGGCAGCCTGCTCCTCCGGGGCCGTTAGGAGCTGAGCCTCATACCACATGTCATTGAAAAGGTCATTTTCCCTTAGATTTCTCATGAAGTGTCCCAGTTTGAGGCATGACCATCAAAATGTGGACATTATTCCCAGCACTGTACCTGCAGCTCAGGCAGAACCTTCCAGCACTAGTGGGGAGGCAGCATGCAAAGACCATGGGATCCTTTGGGATTAAAGGCTCTAAATAAACATAAGGTGTTCTGACAATGCAAAGGCAGTATGAGCAGTATTTGGACTGGGGCTAGGTCTTTATTCCAAGCCCTAGGTCACTCTCATGAACTGAGGGAACTTTCTCCTTTCAATACTGTACTCATGTATTTATTAGGCTTGCTGAGTAGGGATTCTGCGGGCTACCAGATCAGCGGGTTCTGGGTGAATTGGTGGATGGGGGGGTTGGTGGCTGAGGGTTACTGGGGGGGTTGGTGGCTGGAGTTTCCAGGGGCTATGACTTACACCTCTAAGGTCCACTCCCCACCTAGAGCTGCCCTCCTGACCTCTCTGCTTCCTTAGCATTGACTTCACAGACACACGAGTTTGCTCGCTAAGCGAGCGTCACACTTTGGAGGTGGGGGCGCAGGGGCTCCCTACAGCTCTCTCTTTTTTGGGAGAGGGAGTTAAACTAAACTAGCTGTAAATGAAGACAGAGCACAAAGTGGATCAGCTGAAAAAAGCAACCACCTCAGAGCAAAGTAGGAGGATTGTCCCCTGTCCCCAGATGCTGTTGGAGGGGATGGCCCTGAATCTCTCTCTGGCACACCCTGATATTGCTCAAGCTCCAGGTTCTGGCTCCTTGAGGCCAGGGCCCGATCTCCCCCTGGCAGCAAGGAGCGTGCAGGGGGTGGTGCCCCTTGGGGTGCACCCCTCGAGGTTCAGTGCTTTGGGGAGAGGAGCACTGTCAGCCCTGCCTAGCCCCCTGACTCCTGTGCACTCAGGCGGGGTCTCTACATCCAGCCTGACCCCCAGCCCAGAACGGCCCTGCCCCGCGGGATGGAGCGAGAAGAGAGGGACCTGAGAGCCAGGTCTCCAGGACCGCTGCAGACGCCTCCATTCCTCCCTCCGAGCCAGCTGCAAGGGGCTCGCTCAGTGCAGACACGTGCTGCCCCCGCCTCACCTCAGCCACATCCCCCTCCCCAGGCGCCCGGCCCGGCAGGGGGCGCCTCCCCTCCGCCCGCCAGCAAAGGCCGCCGGGCACCGAGAGCCTGGACTCCAGCTGGCGGTGGGGCAGCACCTCTGCCGGCTCCTGCCCCCCGCGCAGCTGCCTGCTCGCCTCCTCCGTAGGCAGCCGGATCCTCCCTCCCTCCCCTCGCGACCCCCCACCCAGCCCACCGCCCCCTACTCCTTCCCCAGCCCGCAGGCCGCCCCCTGATCTCCCCCGCCTGTCCTGCCCGCCTCCCGCCTCCTCACCTCGGCGATCGCAGCGGCTCCTTTGGCTCCCGGGGTCTAACGCGGGGAGCGGCGGAGGGGGGCTGCCATGCCCGGCCCGGCCCGGCTGCGGGAGGTTCGGGAGGCGCAGGGCTGCGGAGCTGCTGCGAGGCTCCCCGCTCCGGCTGCTCCTCCCGCCGCTGCCGTGCGCTCAGGCCGGCTGCCAGGGGCTGCGTGTGGCTGCACATCCCTGCGCCCTCCCCGGGACATGCCGCCTCCCGCAGCCCGACGGCGAGCGGGAGCCAGGAAACCCAGAGCCCCCAGCCGCAGGCAGTCCCCTGCCCTGCCCCACTCACCTCTCACCTGCTCCAGCCCGATTGGCAGAGGGGAAGCCGCCTCTGCCTGAGCCGAGAGCTGGGCTGACGCCTCCCTGCCCCCTCCTAGGAGATCTTCCCCCTCCGGCCTCCCCCGCAGAATCTGCCCCAAGGTTTTTGTCCCTGTGCTTGCTCACCTAGGGGGTGGGGGGCAGCCACACACCACTGCAAAGCAGGAGCAGGGGAGAGGAGGAGGGAGGAGAGTGCCCTGTTACAGAGCCAGAGCCCCCTGGCTCTGTCCCAATCCTGGGGGGAGGATCCCCCTGTGATCTGGAATGGCACTGGAGCCCTCTAGGGTCTGCCCAGGAAACACTGAAAGGGAGTGCGGGGCTGAATAGACAACCCCTTCCCACTGGTGGGGTGCTACAGTCCCATATGAGTGAGGAGAGGAAGTGGGGAATGACGTCCAGTGGGGAAGGATACAAGGGATGAAAAGCCAAGGAAGGAGAAACCACTGGGTGCCAGGAACCAGTCCCAAGGGCTAGAGAAACAGACGTGAAACAAGGAGAAACCCCACGACAACTCTTGGGTTACCCCATGTCACAGGATGGTCAGTGGTCATGGAGATTTTAACTACCCACATATTGCTTGGCAGCCAGCCAAAATCTGCTTCATGGAGACTGACCAGCAGAGACACCAACCCTGGCTTCCTGCTGAGAATGAAAGATGAGAACCAAGGACTGCAAGCAGCTTCAGATCCACATGGAGAATGGGGCAAGAGACTCCCCTAACACAGCAGGGTCTTGGCTTCTCTGGCATTTCTCTCCTTCTCCCAGTGGCACTAGCACCAGTACGGCTCCAGCAACGGGAGCAACATTGGGAGTCCTTGTGTGAATCAACCACACAAAGATGCCACATTTTAATCACTGCATTATTTAGGCCTGCCTTGATCAAGTCTTCCTGCTCACACTTGCTGCTTTTTTCTACATACATTTTCATACATCAGTGCTCATTTCCCCCATTATTAATCATCTCCTGAAAAATGTCTCCATCTTCTATTTTGATGTTTATATTGAACTACATGCTAAATTATCTGAATTAAGTGAAAGCTCCTCCTTCAGCCCCTTCCTGTCTAGTTTAAAGGCTGCCCTACAAGCTCTTCCAGTTTTCACCCCAAGGGATAGTGCATTGCTTAAAGCGGAGACAGAGTAATTCTGACAGTCACCTCCCATCAGAAAAGCAATCTGAATGCTCTGTGAATCCCAGCCCTCCTCTTCATACCATCCACAAGCCATTAATTGATCTCCAGTAACCAACTTCTTCTTCTCCATCCACTCAAGACGGCAAGGATCTCCAGGAAGCTTACTGGTGTGTCAGCCCCATCTTCAGTCAGCTGATTGCTTGTGTATGCGTGTGCGTGTATAACAAGGATCTTTATGTGTGGTGACAAGGACTCCTGGGGAGCATCTGATTGTTTGTTCTGTCTGCATCTCCAAACCAACTTGCCTCTCTAAAAACTCTACGTTTCCTTGCTCCTCCAGAACCTTCCATTACATGGATAAGCTCTAAGCCCTTAAGAGATCACTTGGAGAGGTACTGGTGCCCCAAAGCTTTCTTCATCAGACCTAGACAGAACAGCTAGTCCTCTGCAAGGCCTCTCTCCAACACAGGAAGGCACCTTCCTGTCTATTGCTGTGTAACATCCAAAAGCCCTGGCAAGTTTCACTCTTCAGCATTACCAATCTGCTCCACCACCTGCCCACTTTCTCCTCTTCCCCTCACCTCTTTCCCAGAGTTTGCCACTTCCTACCACTCCAGAACTGCATCAGTTAACAAAAGCACACAGCCACTAATTCTGCACTCTCTGTCTCCCAATCCTCCCAAATCACCATATCCACGCTCATCACATCTGACTACCTTCTCTCAGGCCCTGTCCTCTCCACTCTGGCTCTCTCTGCCAGCACTATGATCATCCATTCATTTCTTGGCAGCTCTATCCCTACCACACTCATAGCTGCAGTGCTCCTCAAGAAATCACTTTTGACCCCACTGCTGTCAAGTGTGGCCCCAGATCAAATGTACTCTTCAAAGCAAAATACTGTTGAAAATCATCTCTGCAACACCCTCACTGCCCACAGCATCCTTGGTCCATTTCAATTTGAACTCCAGAGCACTGAAAGCACTCTCCTCAGGCACTCTCCTCCTCCCCTCTGTTGTCTAGGGCTCCCTCACACTTGACCTCAGTGTCGCGTTTGACATGGGCTACACATCCCTCTTGGACTTCAGGCTGGTGTCTCTGCTCCCTCCCTACCTGAGATCTCACCTGTCTCTATAACTGTGCCTCATATGTCTGTCATACAAGACACCATTCTCTTCTCTGTCCACCCCTTCCAACTTGGGCACATCATTTCACTTACCTCAACTATTGCTTTTATGCTAATCACCCTCAACTCCCTCTCCTTGCATCTCCCTCCCCTTTTGTCACACACGGTGACACCTGGCTCTTAACTTGCTCCACTCAAACATCAACAAGACAGACACCTTCCCTCTTGGATGGAGAAGGACACTCAGCTGTAACCACAATTCAACCACCTCCCTTCTCACTGGTCTCTTTTCTCCTCTTGGCCCTAAGTTCCCCTAGTCTCTGAGCAAACTGTTGCACCTCAATCTATCTTCTAGACCTTCTTTGCTGAATCGCTCCCTTCACAAGTCAGGTGCATGAGCACCCATTTCCATGGTCTCCAGAGGCCCCTCAGATCCATACCTCAGTCTCTTCAGGATGCTTCAGCCATCTGCTCAGATGTGCATGGAACAGAACTGCTCCAGCTCTATCCTGGGAGGCCTTCACTGGTTCTCCATCTTCTACAAAGTCACTAGCCTCATCTTTGTAGTAGTAGTTGTATTATCATAGCGCCTAGGAGACCTAGTCATGGAAGGCACTGTTCTGCAAGGCCCTTTGTGTTCTGACTCAGTCTACAACTGTGGCCCTACCTCTCTTGATACTAGGCATTACAGTAAAGGGGAGCAGTGAGGAGGAGAGTACATCTCCCCTTCCTCTGCTAAAAGCAGAAGGAGAGCTCTCCCTCCCTGGCTGGCACTGCTAAAAGAACAGGAAGAATTCCCTTGCTGTTCAATCTTCTTTGACCATTGCCCAATATCCCCACTTGCTCCCTCTGCTCTGCCAAGCCCAGGCAGCGCCTGGCACTGCTAGGACCTTTGCTATGGGGCTTAGGCTGCTCACCTCCCTCCCTCCTCCTCCTTCAAATGGTACTGCCTGTACCAGCTTCCTCGGACACTACCCTGGTGTAGCAGGCGCTTGCTATTACTCACTCTTCACATCTCTCCCTGTTCCCTGTCCTCACCTGCTCTCACATGCTCTTATTGTGATATTGCCCTTGGACTGACTGCTGGGCATTGCGAGGCCACTATGGGAACAGGGTCCCATACAATTACATTGTATTTTTCTTAGTTTGAGTGATAAGGACCTCTGCGTGCCAGTGCCATTGTGTGTGCTGGTGGACGGAGTGTGTGTGTTATGTATTTGTGTAGCCATGGTGGTGTCAGTGTGTATGTCTGCTCTGACAGAGTGAATGTGTGTGTACCCGTATAATGAGAAGCACTCCATGTTAAGATCAGTGTGTGCATGTACATACAACTCACCAGGATCTGTAAGAGGGGGAGATGGGCTTAGATTGCAGTAAGTAGTACAGGACCCAGGGTTTTCCATTTTGTTCCTCTCAAGCGTGAGAGTCGTGGCACTGAGTGAGTGCCATCTGGGTACATGAGGTGACACTTGGTCACTGGAGATATAAACTCACAGGCAGTAGGGTAGGGAACAGAAATCATTTCAATAACTGAGAGAGGAAAAACTGGGTGAATTTAAACAAATGACACTTTTCCTTTCACTTTTTAACCATGGTCCTTGTATGATTCTTACAGAGAGTAAGAGATGGGGAGAAGGGAGGTAAAGAAAGTGGGGGAAGGGGACAGAGGGGAAAAAGGAGTGGGAGAACACCTGCAACTTCTTGTCTAGCACTAGGGGCTCAGAGTGAAACTTCCCCAGGCGTGCAGGGTTCTCAACCTGCCCCTGCTGAATCCTTGGTCTAGGACTTGCTATAACAATGTCCAACTCTTTGAGACCTAGTCAGGAAAGACAACTCTTTCTGCAGCACCTGAGATGGGAGATTGGGATTCCTGCCCCCTACCTCAGGCTTAGATCCTGCTCTGCTCGCCTCTGATCACTGCTACACCATCCCCAGCGGCTTCTCACATTGAACAGCTGCTGGGTCAGAATTAGGAAGGATTTTTTTTCTAGCCATAAGAATCTGTCCAGAGATTTTCCCCTGTTCAAGGAAATCCCACAAAGTGGGAACCTGGGGTTGGAATGGGGTGACCTGTCACCCTGTTGCATTTGTCCCTCACTCCCTTGGCACGTGCCAGCTAAACAGCCCCTCCCAGGCCACTCTTCCAAAGTGCTGTCACCACTCACATACAGCCAGAAAAATTACCTGTCAAAACCAGCTGGACCTGCTTCCCTTTCTTTTGCTGTCTGGAGCCTGTTCCTTGGAGGCAACTGGACATCAGGGGCATGAAGCAGATGCTGGGCTGAGGGAACAGGTGATGCTGCGGCTTCCCCTCCACTGGGGAAACCTTCTCCGAAGCAAAGAGAGAAACACTTTTCTGTGCAGAAGCCCAGTGAAACTCACCCCTTCCTGCCCCCTCTAATACCTCCAGGCCAGGAGACAGGGGAGTAGCGAAAACCAGCTGGAGAGGGACCACAAAAGCCACTGAGCTGTCAACTCAATTTAACATCCCATAGCTTGGCTCTCACTCCAGGTCAATCACACACGCACGCTGCACAGCATAGCACAGCACCAGGCGGGGGGCTATATATTAAAACAAATGTTCTCTCCCTCCCCCTCGCTTTTCCCATTCCACCCTGGCCCACAACAAACACCCGCAGCCCGCTGGCCCTGCGGCAATGTAACCCAACCCCCCTGCCATTGTTCCCCCTTCCCCAAGGTCTATATTTGACTCTGCAGCAGCAGCAGCACGTGTCTGTGTCTGTGTGTGTGCGTGCACGCGCACGCTCCGATATTTGTTCAGAGCCTCATTCCCCAGATGCCCGGGATTGCTTAGAAATAGCTTCCATGGGCAGCAGGGATATGAGCGTGAGTGTGTGTACTGGGGAGGTGGGGGTGGCAGAAAGAGGAGAGAGGGTTAAGGGCAAAGGTGAAACAGCTTCTGGCTCTTCCTGGGTAATTTTCACCATGTCAACAATCTGTCACCCTGTGGAGAGTGGCTGTGTTGAAATACAACTATGCACACACCCGACAAGTGTGGTTGGGACTTGGAGCAGATCCTGGGAAGAGGAAGAATGGGAAAGGCCTAAGTGATAGTACTAACTCCCTCACGCTGCCCGCCCTTCCTCAGCCTGCTCTGGTGGTCGTCCTCTGATGGTACAAATGGAGTTCAGTCTCCAAGGCCCTTTCAGTCCTTTGGCCTCGCTGCTGAGGCTGCCACTGAGCACCAGCAAAGGGGCAACTAATGCCATTAGCAATGGTGGGTTTGTGGTATGCACACTGGCATAAGAGGAACTAGGCTGGGACACCCCCTGGCTCAGCTCTGCATTCTCTGCTATCTTAAACCTCCCCGGGCCACCTAATGCTACATTTTCTGTACCCCAAAGTCCTTGGGGATGTTGTTCAAACCCAGTGCCAGATTCTCTCTGACCTTGACATCCCGGTTGCCATTGCCTAGACTCAGCACCAGACTCATGAGTTCAGGGGACTTCACATCACTTTTGGCCCTTCCAGATGGCACTTCTATTTACCCTCTTGTGCCATACAAGAACAAGGGTGGGGACATTCCAATTAAATGGAAAGGCAGTATATTTAAAATTAATAAAAGGTAACCCTTTTCCACACAGAACATAAATAACCTGTTGGGGCCTATTACAGGAGTGGGTGGGTGAGGTTCTATGGTCTGCAATGTGCTGTAAGTCAGACCACATAATCATGATGGTCCCTTATGGCCTTAAAGTTTATGTGTCTATAACCCCTGGAACTCGCTGCCACAAGATATCAAGACAATGAGCTCAGTGGAACTCAGAAAAGGATCGGACATTTACATGGATAATGAGAACAACCAGGGCAATGATAATAAGGATATAAAAAATAGTTCCAGGAGGGATACAAACCCTCCAGCTCCTGGGCTCTTAAGCCACTCTCTAGTTCAGAGTCATTAGGAAGAAGCAGTTTATATATGCTGGTTATTCCATAATTGTTCACTAGGGATTCTTGTACCTTCCCCAGACGTATGAGGTACTGGCCACTGTCGGAGACAGGATTCTGGACTTGGGGCAAATCCATCCATGCAGTTGCATAGGTGCCAGCGTCTGAATGGAGGGGAGGCAACTTGCTATTCCCATATTCAGAAGTTCTTTGGGCCAATGGTGATTAAGTTGCACCCCTGCTTGAATGGCCCCACAGGGCTTTGTAGGGGTGTAGAATCACCAAAAGTGAAGATCCGTTCAAGCCGTATCCAATCCTCCCTCCTCTGGCCTGCCCATGCCCTGCCTCTTGTCTGCCCTGCACCAGGCATAGGGGTCTCCTGTGCTGGGATTATTCCTTCTGGGATTTATGTCTGCTCTCTGGACTCCATGCTGTAGCTTGGCTGGTGCAAGGGGCTCCAGGGTGACAACTAACTGGGCCCTAGATGGACCTGTGGGCAGATCCAGTATGGCAGTTCCTACAAACAAACCTGCTTGCTCAATACTGGGTAGCCTCAACCCTTGCTAGAATGAGCTGGAGTGAAGGATTGGATCATAGGTCATTTTGGGAGGGGCAGGGCCCCAGATCCACTCTAGCCAGGAGAGGGCAGAGGGACCAGAAAAATAAAAGGGAAGCTTGCGGGCCCAGAGGCTGAGGCTCCAGGAGTGAGGCAGAGGTGCTTATAGGCAGCAGCCTGGGAGCTGACTGGGAAGGGAAGCGGTATTGCTCACCCCACATGTTCACAAATCCAACTGCAAAAAATCATGAGATTGTTTTAAAGGTTAGGCTGAGGTTTTTACTCCGTCTTTTGATTTTTGAGCTTCCCCTGCCCACCTCCAGTTTGTGTGAGAGACACAGTTCATGTTGCCACTCTCCCAGAGATACACACTAGGGTGATTTGGGCCCTGGCTGCAGGCTGCCTGGTGGTGTGGGGCTTCCAGCTTCTCCCCAAACCCCAACATTCCCCCCACCCCACTTCTGCCCATTCTCCAGCCTAAAAGTTTATCCCCCCAGTCCCACCTCTGCTCCTCCTGCAGCTCCAGGGCACTTCCTCTCCTCTCCCAGGCCTGGGGGGCAGTTGCAGTGGGGTCCCCTCTCCCCATTCTCATGCCTGGGGCAGGGGACAGCTCCATGGGCTCTTCACTCTCCTCTCCTCCTTCTCAGGCCTGGCATTGCTGAGATTGAGAGGGGAGGATCAGACTGACCCCTTATTTACAGGAGAGGAGGAGGAAGCGGAGCCCCCCTGAGCTGCTGGGCTATTTCTGCTCCTTCCTTGCTGGGGTAGAGCTTTGCTTGCTTCCTGCAGCAGCCCTGACCTGCTGCTCTTCCCCAGGAGAGGAGGCAAGTGGGGAAGACAGCTGACTGACCAGAGGGGCTTTTGCCTGGCGAGACTGGCTCCAGCAAGGGCCCTACATTGTGTTGCTCAGGTTGAACTCAGGAAAGTTGGTAGCACTGGGGAGTAGCCTGCAAGTAGGAGACAGGAGGCAATCGCTGTGGGTGGGCAACAGCATGTAAGAAGCCCTAGCGACACCTCAAGGGATGGTGGTTAGCTGCCCTCAAGGGATGGACTACTCAGGTCATGCCAGGAAGGAGGAGTCTCACAGGCAGTGGCTAGCTTAGGGGCTCCTGTGTTTATCTTTTATTGTAATCTCTAGGCTGGTACCTAGGCTATTTGCCCACTCTTCTTCCTGTTGGAGGCCCTAAAATGAATCCTCCTCCAAGTCTAGTGTTTGTGGCATCTGAGCTTGTGGTACACAGAGCATGCTTCCAGCTATCTTCTACGAGGGCTGGTGTACCTAGGGTTGCCAACTTTGTAATATTTAAAAAACACACACTCCAGTAGGAGCGCCAGAACCTCCCCCTCCCCACTTCTTCCCTCTGATGGCCCGCCCCCTCCCCCAAGGCCCCAGCCCCATTTGCTCCTCTTCCCCCCTCTCCGCGTTGCTCACTGCTGTTCCCCACCCCACTGCCCGGCTCAGGAGGGACTCATCTGTGGAGCAGGGGCTGGGAGCTGCAGACAGCACAGGTAGGAGGCAGCTCCGACTAAGTAAGGGTTGGCATGGGTGATGACCTGCTGCCTCCCTGCCTCCCCTGCCCACAGTAACCAGAATTTTGCTGTCCCATCAGTAGATCTGACTGGACGCTATGAGGTCCCCTTTTCAACCGGATTTTCCGGTCAAAAAACAGGCACCTGGCCACCCTAAGTGTACCTCACCCTCACAGTGAGGCCTGGCAGGAGTGTCAGCTACAGTAGATGCCAAGCTCTCTTCCTCCAACTGCAGCCTCTCCTTAGAAGAGCTCAGAACAGACACTGTGAGCGATAAGGAGGAGCCCATCATTTCCAGCCAAAGCTCTAGGGGTGCCCAGGCCTCTGGGGGTGAGATGGTAAGGCAGGAAGCTGATTCCAGACTGACTGGCTCCTTGGCCTCAAGAACTCTTGTGAAGCAGGGAAGCAGCACACTCAGCCACACGCCAAGTGTGTCCTAAGGAAAGGTAATTCCTTCTTGGCCTGCCTGGACCTGTCCCTATAAACAGCTAGGGCTCCCCAGGGAAAGCGGTGTTACGGATTTCACAAGAAACATCTCTTCCAAGCTGGAGGAGTGAGCTAGGAATGGAGAAAAATTCAGACAAGCTCTGATTCCTCAGGAGCCTAGGTAGCCAGATACCCCTGTCTGACAGATGCTCAGGATAGACAAGGATCAGGGCAACGCCTGAGTCTGTGCAGGGCTGTGGGTATGGATGGCCCACATTACAGAATAAAATCATCATAAAAGGTAAACAGGATCACCACCACCCCCCCCACACACACACGTGAGACCTCCCTCTCCCTGTACACACAGGGAAAGCACCCCGTCTCCCTGCACACACAGGTGAGGCTGCTCCTGGTCCCTATTCACACAGCTAGGTGAGGCAGCCACCTTCTACACAAACATACACAGGAGACAGCCTCCCCTACCTTTGCACACCCACGGTGACTCCTCTGCCCCACCTATAGGGTATGCAGACAGGTGAAGCCCCCTTTGGGTATGCAGACAGGTGAGTCCCATCATCATACCTAGACCTCAGCCACCTTCCTGCACACACGGATGAGAACTAGGGACTTGGCTACACTTGCAAGTTACAGCGCAATAAAGAAGACCTGGGCGCCCTAGCTCACTCCCTGTCCACACTGGCAAGGCACGCAGAGTGCTCTGTCTCCGTGGCTACAGCGCTGCTTGTACTCCACCTTGGCAAGTGGAATAACGTTTGCTGCGCCACCGCTGGAGCGCCGCGGTGCCAGTGGGACGCCCTGTTCCATTATTACACTGTGATCAGCCTCCAGAAGTATCCCACAATGCCTGTTCTAGCCACTCTGGTCATCACTTTGAACTCTACTGCCCTGCCCTCAGGTGACCAACCGTCAGACCCGCCCTTTAAATTCTCTGGGAATTTTGAAAATCCCCTTCCTGTTTGTTCAGCCAGGCGTGTAGTGCTCTCAGCACAACTTTCCACGTGACCATGCCTCCAGGTGACCATGCCTTCATGCGCTAGGAGATCCCCAGTATGGAGCAATGGCGAGGTGCTGGACCTTATCAGCATTTGGGGGGAGGAAGCTGTCCAGTCCCAGCTGCGCTCCAGCCGCAGGAATTACGATACCTTCGGGCAGATATCAAGGGCCATGCTGGAAAGGGGCCATGAGCGGGACACACTGCAGTGCAGGGTTCAAGTGAAGGAGCTGCGGAATGCCTACCGCAAAGCCCGAGAGGCAAACAGCTGCTCTGGTGCTGCCCCTCCGACCTGCCGTTTTTACAAAGAGCTGGATGCGATACTTGGGGGCGACCCCACCTCCATGCCGAGTACCACCATGGACACCTCAGAGGCCAGTGCAACAAGGCAGGAGGAGGAGGAGCAGCAGCAAAGCGGGAGTGAGGGTGCTCTGGCGGAGGAAGACACCCCAGAATCTTCAGATGCATGCAGCCAGGAGCCGTTCTCAAGCCAGGAGGAAGGTAGCCAGTCGTGGCGCCTGGTGCTTGAGGAAGGACAAACACCAGAGGAGGTTCCTGGTAAGCAGCTTTTATTTTGGGAAGGAAGTTATTCAGTGCGGGCTCTTGGGGCGAGAAGGGTTAGGGCTGCATGCATGCCTAGATGCGGAATAGGGCGTTTTCATGCTCTCTCACATCACGGTAATCGGCCTCAGTGATCTCTTCAAAGGTCTCAGCCAGAACTTGGGCAATGCTCTTGGGCAGGTTTTTCGGGAGAGCCACTGTTGTCCTCGTCCCAGTAAGGCTAATTTGTCCACACCACTGTGCCGTGAGGGGTGGGGGGACCATTGCTGCACACAGGCAAGCTGCATATGGGCCAGGGCGGAAGCCGCATTGCAGTAGAAGACCCTCTCTTGCTTCCCTGGTCACCCTCAGCAGCGAGATATCTTCCAGGACGAACTCTTGAGGAAAATGTGGGGACAGTGTTCAGTATAGGGGCTCCCTGCCACTGTTGGCTCTCCCCAAGGCACAGAAACCCAGAGGACAGTACAGCCATGAAACAATCAGTTACGCTTGACCCTGCGCTTACTCACCATTTTGGGGCTCCCGTGGGTTATGTGCGCTAGCTTTGGGACAGGCAAATTATGCTATTGTGTAGCCTGTGCTCGCCCTTGAGTATGGGGGAGTCATTGCTCTGTCTGGTGTGAACAATGCTGCCTCTGTTAAGTGTTGCATTTTGCCTTTACAGATGCAACCTTGAGATCTCAGCCGTCCATGTTATCAACAGCCGAGAGGCTGCAAAGAATCAGGAAGAGGCCACGTAGAAGCAAAGAGGACATGCTGCAGGAAGTCATGCAGCATTCAACTAATGAAAATAAAAAAGTGCAGGAGTGGTGGGAGAGTGAAAGGAGGGTCTGCCAGCAGAATGCGGATCCCTGGCACCAAAGCACAGAGCGGCTGATAAGCATGATGGAGCGCCAAGCGGACTCTATCCAGGCGCTCATAGCCATGTAGGCAGAGCACTACTGCACCCGCCCTCCCCCCCCTGCAGCCCTTGTCCCAAAACTCTTTCCTTTGTGCCACGATGTCACCTCCAACCCACTTTCCCCAACATCTGAGTTCTTACTGCCACCCGCTGCCTCCAATACCTGTAGCTTCACCACCCAGCCCTGAAAACGACGACCCTTACCCACGGCACTCAACCCCCATCACCATGCAGTGTAGCCATCCTGAAGTGTAGCACGCATTGCACAGCACTCCAGACAGGACATACGCAAATCTGTGATTGTACCGTTCCCCACCCCACCCCCTTGCCCTTTGTGTTTCCCAAACAGTTGTGTTGTATTTCTTTTCAATAAATTGATTTTTTTGGCTTTGAAAACATTCTTTATTATTGCATAATGTAAAAGAAACCTTAGCCCAGGAAAGCAAGAGGCACTGCAAGTCAGCGTATCATATGTAGCAAACACAGATTCCTACCACACTTCACGCCAGTGCAGGGCACCACACCAGACATTACTGTTGGCTTTCTGCCTCAGATTGCTCCCTCAAGGCATCCCTAATCCTTGCAGCCCCATGCTGGGCCCCTCTAATAGCCCTGCTCTCTGGCTGTTCAAATTCAGCCTCCTGGTGTTGAACCTCCAAGTTCCATGCCTGAGTGAATCTTCCACCCTTCCCATCACAAATGTTATGGAGGGTATAGCACGCGGATATAACCACGGGGATGTTGTTATCGGCCAGGTCCAGCTTCCCATACAGAGAGCACCAGCGACCCTTTAACGGCCAAAAGCACACTCCACAGTCATTCTGCATCAGCTCAGCCTGTTGTTGAACCACTCCTTGCTGCTGTCAAGGCTCCCTATGTAGAGTTTCATGAGCCATGGCATCAAAGGGTAAGCGGGGTCTCCAAGGATCGCAGTGGGCATTTCGACTTCCTCTACAGTGATCTTCTGGTCTGGGAAAAAAGTCCCAGCTTGCAGCTTCCTGAACAGGCCAGTGTTACAAAAGATGCGTGCATCATGCACCTTTCCGGGCCAGCCTGCATTAATGTCAATGAAACGCCCACAGTGATCCACAAGCGCCTGGAGAACCATAGAAAATTAGCCCTTAGAATCATAGAATCATAGAATCATAGAATATCAGGGTTGGAAGGGACCCCAGAAGGTCATCTAGTCCAACCCCCTGCTCGAAGCAGGACCAATTCCCAGTTAAATCATCCCAGCCAGGGCTTTGTCAAGCCTGACCTTAAAAACCTCTAAGGAAGGAGATTCTACCACCTCCCTAGGTAACGCATTCCAGTGTTTCACCACCCTCTTAGTGAAAAAGTTTTTCCTAATATCCAATCTAAACCTCCCCCATTGCAACTTGAGACCATTACTCCTCGTTCTGTCATCTGCTACCATTGAGAACAGTCTAGAGCCATCCTCTTTGGAACCCCCTTTCAGGTAGTTGAAAGCAGCTATCAAATCCCCCCTCATTCTTCTCTTCTGCAGACTAAACAATCCCAGCTCCCTCAGCCTCTCCTCATAAGTCATGTGCTCTAGACCCCTAATCATTTTTGTTGCCCTTCGCTGGACTCTCTCCAATTTATCCACATCCTTCTTGTAGTGTGGGGCCCAAAACTGGACACAGTACTCCAGATGAGGCCTCACCAGTGTCGAATAGAGGGGAACGATCACATCCCTCGATCTGCTGGCTATGCCCCTACTTATACATCCCAAAATGCCATTGGCCTTCTTGGCAACAAGGGCACACTGTTGACTCATATCCAGCTTCTCGTCCACTGTCACCCCTAGGTCCTTTTCCGCAGAACTGCTGCCTAGCCATTCGGTCCCTAGTCTGTAGCGGTGCATTGGATTCTTCCATCCTAAGTGCAGGACCCTGCACTTATCCTTATTGAACCTCATCAGATTTCTTTTGGCCCAATCCTCCAATTTGTCTAGGTCCTTCTGTATCCTATCCCTCCCCTCCAGCGTATCTACCACTCCTCCCAGTTTAGTATCATCTGCAAATTTGCTGAGAGTGCAATCCACACCATCCTCCAGATCATTTATGAAGATATTGAACAAAACCGGCCCCAGGACCGACCCCTGGTTAATTATCAGACTTTACAGATAATTTACAGACTTTGCAGATAGCCATGTAGTCTGATTAATGTACTCGGAGGCTAGGTGGGCTGGTCCCAGAATTGGAATATGCGTTCCATCTATCACCCCTCCGCCATTAGGGAAACCCATTTGTGCAAAGCCAGCCACAATGTAATGTACGTTACCCAGAGTCATGGTTCTTCTGAGCAGGATGCGATTAATGGCCCTGCAAGCTTGCATCAACACGATTCCAGCGGTCGACTTCCCCACTCCAAACTGGTTAGCCAGCTTCCAGATTGCGATAGCCACCCACTTCTCCACCATCAGGGCAGCTCTCAATCTCGTGTCCTTGCGCCACAGGGTGGGGGTGAGCTCACACAGTCCCATGAAAGTGGCTTTTCTCATCCAAAAGTTCTGCAGCCACTGCTCGTCATCCCAGACTTGCATGACGATGTGATCCCACCACTCAGTGCTTGTTTCCTGAGCCCAAAAGCACCGTTCCACCATGGTGAGCATGTCCATGAATGCCACAAGCAAACTCATGTCGTTTGCTCAAGTCAATATCATCGTTGGAGTCCTCACTGTCACTTTGGATCTTAAGGAATAACTCGACTGCCAAACGTGACACGCTGGCAAGACTCATCAGCATATTCCTCAGCAGTTCAGGCTCCGTTCCCGCAGACCGAAAGGGAAGACAGAGAGCACAGTACAAAAACCGTTGAAAGATACCGCCAAATGTGGACGGAAGCAAAGGGAATGCTGGGATGCGAACCGATGCATCACGGGGGGTTGGGACAGGACCCAGAATGCCCCGCACTCCCCGCCCCCTTCCCACAAGCCACAGTGCCAGAATGAGAAGAGGTGCTCTGTGGGATAGCTGCCCACAATGCACTGCTCCCAATGCCGCTGTGAGTGCTGCAAATGTGGCCATGCCAGTGTGCTTGCAGCTGTCAGTGTGGACAGACTGCAGCGCTTTCCCTACTGCGCTGTACGAAGGCGGGTTTAATTTACAGCGCTCTACATCCGCAAGTGTAGCCATGCCTAGGATTGCCAATTTTGGCTGGATGTATTCCTGGAGGTTTCATCACATGACATTATCCTTAATTAAAGATTAGTATTTAATTCCTGGAGACTGCAGGACAATCCTGGAGGGTTGGCAACCCTAGGAGAACCCCTGTGTACTTTGAACCCATTCATTTCAAACACTTTATTAGCAGGACAAGCTAAACAAGTTTTCACACAAAGGTAACAGATCCAGAACCCCTGAAGGCTCTGTCTGAGGCAGACACAATCCCTCCAGCCTCTGCCCAGGACAGGGCTTCACCCTGTAGTTGAAGTTGAAGTGGATCCATTTGTCAGTTCCCTGTGTTCTTTATTCAGTGGCAAGTTGCCACATAGTTATTATTTTAATGTTTACTATTTGTATTGTAGTAGCACCCAGAAACCCATCTGAAATCAGAGCCCCATTGTGCTGGGACTGTACAAACATATAGTAAGACACAGTCCCTTCACTGACGAACTACCAAGTACTGCAACTGGACTTCTGGGGGTAGATCGCTGTGTCCTATTGACTCCAACAGGGATCTGTGAAGGTGGAGGGGTCCAACTACACAGAACTCATTGCAAGATCGCAGCCTCATTAAAGGCAAGATGGAACAAGTGAGTGTAACCAACGAGCAGAACGGGGGGAGGGGGGGGGAAGAGGCAGGATGAGGGGGATGGTAACCAGAGCACATGGTTACAGAAGGCCTTGTTTTCTGTTGCCCTGCCAGCACCTTGTGGAGTGATGCACACCAGCACAACTCTTTGGATCTGATAAGGTTTTACACTCACTCTGTTGCAGTTATTGTTTATGCAGGCTATCACCACCACACTCAGTTATCCATAAGTTCCTTTATTAAATCCAAAGGCCAAATGCTATTTATACAAGTGCTCTAAACATGCCTAAAAAGCCTAAATAATAAGCAATTTATTACATCCAAACAGTAACAAAACATTTGATCAAGATACTTACAAACGGGCTAACGCCATGGGTGTTCAGACCTATAATGGTCAACTCCAACCAGGTATTAGCAATGCACTCTTTAAGAGTTTACTTTTGTATACCCTTTAACAAACAAGTGACGCCATTGCCAATTATCAGACTTTAGCTAAGGCCAGATGAAGTAATTTCTTATATAGACAGTTATTTACTACACCTTATACTTAACTGTGTTTGATTTCTATTACTTTAGCCCAAACCTTAAATAAGAAAACACTGGTTTCCTGAAGGGTCACTAAAAGTTAACACAGCAACTCTTCTTTCTCATGATTTCATTCTCTCTGGTTCCATGATTTGGGCCTATTTTGCAAGCTAATATCCCACTCAATTTAAAACTATAGTTTACCCAAATCTAATGGGGGCCTATATTCCTACATTCCTCACCTTAAAACCCTATGCACTATTTCAAACAGACTTCTGCAGTTTTGCAAAATGTTAATACAACTGCTAAATTCTGCAATATAGAATCAATCACCACAATAATATTGATCATTACCAAAACTTCTAATGATAACCTTCACCATAGATATAATCCCACATTATAAGATTGATCTGCCTTTAAAGCACCTTTCTGCAATTTTAACTTTGCCTTTATTTCAATTACATTATGAAAAACTAGTACAAAAATATTTTATTTCCATTTATTGCCATGGGAAGTTCAGGTGTGAAACAGAACTTAGGCCAATTAAAATAACATTTGCTGGTTCCATACGGAAAGTGGTCGTTTCCAGTCACCACACAATATTTGCCATTCTCACAGCATAGTCCCAGATATTACCTTACCCCCTTGTCTCTTTAATTCCCAGCATGGGCAGTTCTTACTTAATCAGCTTCCCAGTGTCTCAACCATACTATGCAATTTGGAGACTGTTCCCCAATAGTGAACCTACATGCTGGCAACTCTGTTTGTAAGACATTACACCTGCACGTGTAAGTGTCCCCCAGGTGAAAACAGCAGTACAGACCTTGTCATTGTCTGCAACAATATGTGAGAAAGGAAAACACACTCCTTCCACACCATATGGGTTGCAGCATTTTCCAGTATTTCACTGGTAACACTCTGACCAACGCTTATGGGACCCTTGTTAGTTTCTTATCCTGTACCAATTAGTATTCCCTTGTACTGAATTTTTAACTTTTCTCTGTCACTTAAGGCTGATTTCACAGCATATATGTACCATATACTAGATGTGTCATTACTTCTGCTTTTTACCTTTCATGACAGCAAATTAATTTTATCTTACAATTTAAAAAAAAATCATTTACAACAGGATGCATATAAAACACTTAAAAGCTTTTTCTCAATCAGTGCTTTGCTTTGTTCATTTTTAAAAATGCAATGCAATTCTCTAGACACTAATTCTTGCTAAAACACTTGCTTATTTAATAAATCCAGTACTTCTGCTGTTAGCTTCTGTTGAAATGCTTGGTCATGTTCCCACAGTGTCTCTATATGTCAGCTTGGGTTCAGAGCGACATACCAGTCCCAAACAGTTCAGCTTCCATACCATTTCTAGTAAGTCCCCTCTGGGTTTCATTGCTGCCCACCTTGGCAGGTTTATGCATTTTAAAAGTCCTTTTAATAGTTTTTAAATAATTTTTGACCAAACTCCAGGGAATGCAAATTAGTGAAATTCAATAACACTGGTACATGAATAAACTGAACATTGTTATACAGTATTTCTTTAATAGATTTTACCCTAAGCCATTATTTGGACCCGTTTCCAATCTAGCACATTTCAGTTTCTCTTTTTACATTTTCTTATACAATTGACCAAAAATATTATTTTTTTGTTTTGATACAATTATTCTTTTTCCATTTACAAAACAACACCACATATGTTTTTCACTCCCGTCATCACATTTACTTTACACCACAGCTGAACAAAACTGGATCGGATAGGATTTTTAATGGTTAAGCTCAATTTCTTATATTCGCTGATGTTGCTTGATGCTGGGTTGCTTTCTGCTGTCAAAGCATACAGCCCTCAGAAAAAGAAAACACAACAGACTCTGGCTCCCCTTTGGAGCTTTTATATGATTTTAATTAAATAACATGTCATATTTACATTTCTTTTACACGTTTTCCAGTATATGCTGCATATTCTGTGGGAGTGCACATTCCTTCCATATTTTGACCCCCACCTTTTATTTGCCATAAAGTCATGTTAGCCATATCACTTTTCACATAAAGTGGAACTGTGGGTTGTGTTCTTATAGAGTTACCTCTATCAAAGTAACTGTCTGATTACCCAGAGCCTCCTTAAGGCTCAGTGTTCCTAATATGGCTTCTCTTGTGCTGCCCCACACCCTGCTGCTCAAGATACATGGTGTCCTATGATTTTTCATTCTTCTCCTGCAGCTATTTTAGCTGATGCTTTATTACTGAAAATAAATCAGGGTCTCTCCCCACTATTCTGGTTCTGGCCACTTGTGCCACAGTCAAGACCATGTCCTCTAGTCCTTATTTAGAAAGAGGTTGAACTTTAAAAAAGCACTGAGGTACCCAAAGAGTTAAATGCTAAATAACAAAGCCAAATAACACCTGCTACCTGTGTTTGGCAATAAGTGTCAGTTTTGCAACTTTAAATGAAAGATTCAAATAGATTTGTAGTGAAATCTTTTAAAAGCCCATTCATTTCACATATACAAAATAGGGTTTGACAAGCAAGGAGTGTTAGTTTAGGTTTTTAAACTTTGCATAATTACACAAGTGTATCTGTATTTCTTGTAAACATTTTTGCTCAATACCCCTTACATTGCTCTAATTATTACTTTTTTAGAGAACTGTACCCAGATATCCTTCCCTACTTGTACACTCGGAAGCAGTCACGCTCAAATGGAAACCCCTCTTTTAGTGATTTTGACTAAATCGTCCATAGTAAAATGATTCAAGTCTGCTACAGGCAGAGAGACAAGCTGTCATTTACTATCGATTTTTTACAGAGGCATTCAGTGGGAAGGGTCCATTTCCTTCAGAATGGCTATAAAGGCTTGCGGTGGAGAGGGGGGAGAAGCATAGTGGTGGTTGTTGTCACTACTGTTGCATAATTTGTTTGATTTTACTAAGCATTTCACTGGGCATGACTGCAGGGAGTTATACTGCCATAAAATAACTTGGTTTCGTTATCAAACCAAGAACTCTCTTTTCCCATTTTACTGATGTTGCTTCTAGTCCTTTTACTACACCAGCTTTCTTAATCCCTCCAGCACACTGCAAAGTTTTTGATGTCTGTATAAACAGTCCCTTTAATTCCTCACTCTTTTCCTTAAATCATGTACTTATTTTCCAAAGTGACATGGTCATCAGCCAATTGCTCTTGGTACTGACCTTATCTTTGTGCTTTTTTGCATTTACTGTTTAGCTACAATTACTGTTCTCTTCATGGTCACCCATGAGTCCAATTCTTTAAAATTTCAGTGGCACTCAATGGACCTCTGCCGTGATTTGCCAGGAATTTATTTATGGCATTCAATGGACCGCTGCCATGGTCTACCAAGCTGTCTTTTACATAGGTATCTAAAGTACCTCCCACTATTCCCCTTATGGTACTGAATTTCTTTTTAGGAGAAAATTCTATACTGGCCCCAGAAGATAGGTCACTACCTCTTCACCCTAGGGACTTAGAACAAATCTAATGAGAGCCTATATTCCTAGAGTCTGCACCAGGGTAAATAACTGCACAAGGTGTAGGACAGCTCAGTGGTTTGAGCCTTGGTCTGCTAAATCTAGGGTTGTGAGTTCAATCATTGAGGGGGCCATTTAGGGATCTTGGGCAAAAACTGGGGATTGGTCCCGCTTTGACCAGTGGGTTGGATTAGATGACCCCCTTCCAACCCTGATATTCTATGACAAGAGACGATCAGGTCTGCTATATTCTTTTCTTCATGGCTAGTTAGATGGCCAGTTGGGATCACTGAGAATTGTGATATTGTACGGAATTGAAATGTACTGCTAAGGAAGGCTGAAAAACACCAGATTGACATTTTCAGTTCTTGCCATCTTCATCAGCTGCTCCATATCAAGTGGCAGGGCAAGCTCAGAAATAAGGATGTTCAAAGCTGAATCCTGCAACTACCTTCATAAGCACTAGTTCCGTTTCTAGGTGTGGATATATTATTAGAATGGAAAACCAATGAAATTCCAAAGCATGTGTACCAAGGAATGCTGCTACATATGGCCGGTGATCACATGAGGACCAAAAACATCAATGGCGTGATAAGATTGCCAGTGACGGACATACGCTGAATATACAGTTAGACCACCGGAAACATCTTCTCAGTGACTGACCTGGGTGGTGCTTGATTTGCAAGGAGGCCATATCTTTTTGGGATTTGTCATGTGAATGATGAGGAGGGGCCATTGAGATCTATTTGATTTCTGTGTATTTATATTTTATAATAAATATACCTATATACGTATGTTTAAATGACTTGAAACCATCTAGCTGTCCTAAAGGCAATCTATTGTAACCATGTGTTTTTATCATTGTTATCCTCATCCTTCCTCCCCATTCCCACTGATCATGTGTTACACCCACTTGCTGAGTCTTGTCTTGAATTTAATTGTATGTTCTTTGAGATAAGAAACTGGGCCTACTTGTATGGCTGTACTGTGCCCAGCACAATTGGGATCCAATCCTGACTGATGCCTTTGGGACCTACCAGAATACAAGTACTAATTAGGAAGGGGAATCAACCCATTTTTGATGGAGCCATTATTGCTGGAGTTGATAGGTGCAAAAAGTATTTGCAAAACTCAAATAGGGGTTCTCTGAAGGTTTTATCTTAATGAATATGATTGGCTGTTAAAGCTGGGCCGCAGACTTTGCTCCCATATATGAGAATGAGTTGAATTATACGGCTCAGCATTGGTAGCAGCAGTTTTATTGGTGAGTTGTATAGATCCAGTAGGTGCACACGCTGGCAGGGTGTGTTTGGCTGTCCCATTGTGCCTTGGCAGGATATAGTTGGCTGTTCCAGGGTGGAAGTGCTTAGCTGTTCTTGTTGTTCCTGGGAGGGACCCCACTGTATCTGGGTGTCCCACTCTAAGAAAGGATCCTGTTGTGCCTGGATGACCCCAGGATCCCTTTGTGCCTGCCTACCCCAGAGTGCATGTCCTATGTTGCAAAGGTTTTGTTCACATACTTCCTGTTTTGGATCCATCCCATGAGAATTCCTCTCCCACTGAGGCCCCAGCCTTTCAGCTGAGGACTAGCCAGGAATCACCTCCAGAGCCTGCCAAAGCTACTCCAGAATGAGCGGGAATGCAAGCGGGGGGACAGAGTATTTCCTGAGTGCCCTCCGCATGCCTGTGATGTCCCAGGGAAGGAGAGGGGAGAACATCTCTACAGGGAGGCTCCATCCCTTGCTTCATACAGAGGAAAGCTGGAGGCCAGTGAGTCAGTCTGTTATTTCAGGCTTCCCTGGTGGGGCTCAGCTTGACATGGGGTGACTGTGAACCTAAGCAGCCTGAGCCTGCGCTGCCTCCCTCTGGTGGGGAGACAATACTTCTCAGCCTCCTGATGTCCACTCCATCACCAGTCAAGGTTGTAAATGCGTTACTAAATAGGGGGATTCATCTCCCCACAGGGTGGCACCTGCCCCTCCAGGGGTCTCTTTTATACTGTTACAGTGGTCTATATAAAGTGCTGCCACTTGGAAAGTATTTTGAAGAGATTCTTTCCTGCTCTTCACTGAGGGTCATAAATTCAGCTGGTATTTAAGAGAATCTCAAATGTATTTCCAGGGTCATTTGTTGGGGGCTTTTGCATCAGCCAGAGGCCCCTTAAAATAAAGGGATTATTGGGAGTCCAGTGTTAGATTACCTGGGGCTTGTTAATTGAACTTCAGAGGCTTTAGTGAGCAACTGGCTCCAGCAGGGAGCAGCGCTTTGGTATTAACAGTGTTATATAAATGAATATAATGTAACATAACATAATGCCCCCACAGCATGTCACACCTCAGCTCCCAGTGCAGGGGTGAACCTGCAGCCTAGCTTGTAGAAACACAGGGATAGGAGAGCCAAGAGGGAGTAAATAATGGGTAGAGTAATAGGAGTCAGGACTGGTTTTAGGTTTGGGAGGGGAGTGTTTTATAGTGGTTATAACATGGGATTCAGAGTTATATTGCTGACTCGGTCTCTAATTCATTGTTTGACACTGTGGAAGTCACTTAGGGTCCAATTTTGAGAAGTGCTGAGCACCATTAATTCCAAGAGGAGTCAATAGGAGCAGTGAGTGCTCAGAATATCTGAAAATCAGGCCCTTAACTTCTTGTTAGGCTTAATTAATGTATGTTTGTAAAGTGCTTTGAGATCCTAAGTTGAAAGGTCTATAAAAGAGCAAGGGGCTCTCTAATCATTGTCACCTACAGCATATACTCACAGAAACTCGTACAGGCTCAACTGCGAAGGCTCCAAGGCCCAGTGGAAATGAGAAACCTCATCGGCTATGAAAATTTCATCAGCTGGCGCTGTGGAGGCAAGAATCTGGAAACACAGAGCAGATGGGCAGCCTGGATTCTTGGAGCCATTGTTCTTCTGCCTGTTATCTGACTCCAGTGCAGAGAGAGGATGTTGAGAATTTATGGGGGCACAAGTATTGAAGGCTTTCTTGAAATATCCCTGGCTGACGCATGGCCCAGGGCAGCAGGCACACACTGGGTGTGGTTCACACGTTCTAGCTTCTCCCCAAGCACAACGATCTCAAGGTCATGGAAGCAGAACTCTGCCGAATCCCTGTCTTCAGCTGTGAGAGAAGAGATCTGTTTGAGGGTTCAGCAGCACTGTGAGCCAATATGCCAGCCTTTCACCACTTGGATGTGGACCTGGCAGGGTGACAGAGGAAGTAAGTTTAGGGGTCTCATCCAAATACCTGGAGGGCTTTTTCCAACTTAAAAAATCTCATCTCAGTTTGGCTCAGTCCATTTGCCCTGCTCAGGAGATGCTCAGGACTGAAAAATAACAGGGGTGGGAAAGGCTGCTGTACAGAAGTGAGGGACAATGGGCAGAATTCTATCTGGTCTAAAATTGAAATAGCTTCAGGTCAGGATTCAGAGAGCTTGAGGGTGGGGGGGAGGACTGGAATAGCAGGGGGTTGCAGGTGAGGAGTGAGGGTTACTGGTGGTAGTCCCACAGTTTTAACAGGCCTTGCTCACATTCTGCCTGCCTCTATCCATTCTCCTCAGGACCCTGCACTTTTAGGAGACCACAGTTCTCCTACAGCTCTTGTTAAGTGGATTTTTCCACTCTCCACCTATCTCTTTCCCTCCCCACTTGGTCCCACATACAGGTTAGAATCCTCTGTTTATAGCATTATAACATAGCAACAGACTATGATGTGCCCCAGGACTAAGTCTGACGTGCAGCCTTCTGGGGAGGGGAGACAGGGTTTTTGTTGGGAATTAGTTACATAACAAAGGTAAGATGCTCTGGGCCCAGGCATCTGCTAAAGCGACACCGTTGGGAAATATCTGAGGCAGAATTGCCTCTTGTTCTTGCGATGCAGGCCAGAGTGCCCTGCATTCAGCAAGGAAAAGACTCCTGCATGTACATGCGAGTCATAGCTTCAGTGCCTTAGATTCTGCTTGTGATACCATCCAGGACTACAACCCTACTGCAGCAGAATCATATCTCTGTGTCATGGCCTCCCATTCAATTGATTTATGGACCCTCGCAGCATCCCTAATGTGAGCCCCGTCTCTGAGATGGGAAAAGGCCAAGGGGCCAAAGCAGAAAGGAACCGCCTTCTTCAGGTTGTTTTAGTGACGCTGAATTCCCCTCCCCCACGAGGAAGCAGGGCCTCCAGGGCAGGGTTAAGGTAGTCACAGGGCGGTGGAGGTGGGGGGTGGAAGTGTGGGGAGGGACTCTGAGCAAACACATGCTCTGAACTGCCCCTCATCCAGGGTGGGGAAGCCAATTAGAGGAGGTGGAGCAGCCTGGCCCCGCCCCAGTGTCCCGGATGCCGTGTAGTTGTCGCTGTGTTAGCCCCAGGATGTTAGAGAGACAAGGTGGTAAGAGCTTTTAGGGGACCAGCTTCTGGTGGGGAGTGAGACGAGCCTCCCAGCGAACTGGAAGGCGGAAGAGATAGTTTAGCCTAAGTAGTTAGCACCTGTTGTAAGGGACCATTCAAGGCAGAGCGGCCCCTTAACCCCCCTGCAGCCATAGGACAAACAGGGGGTTACAGAGCGTGGCTCTCTCCAGGGCTGGCCTTACCATGAGGCAAACTGAGGCGGCCGCCTCAGGTGCCAGACTGGGGTGGGGGGGCGTCATTTGAGCTCCCCGCCTCAGGTGCCAAAACGTGGTGGGCCGGCCCTAGCTCGCTCACCCGCAGAAGCTGGCCCAATAAAAGCTATCACCTCACCCGTGACCACCTCCTCTCCCCTCCCCGGGGCCGGGTCCCTGACACCTGGCAGATGCTTGTGAACGCGGGACAGCCCAGCTCGGTGAGCTGCTCCCGGCCAGGGCTTGTCTCCACGGGACGGCCCCAGCAGCCCCCCGTTACGCGGTGACTCCGGTGTCACCAGCCCGTGGGCAGAGGACGCTCCTGCGCTGCCCACACCGGCGCAGTCCTGTGCCGAGCTGCGCTTCAGGGGCCGTCTACACAACAACCCGCCGCCGCGAGTCTCAGCTCGGGACTTGCCCGACGAGGAGCGCGCAGGCTCTGCCCCCTCCCGTTGCCATGGTGATCTACCACGCGCCTCTCTCCCTCCGCCGTGCGTGACCCCTCCCCCCTCGATGACGCACCTACGCCGCTGCGTGGGGATTCCGCCGGATTACCCAGCGTACCCCGCAGCAAAATGGTGGCCTAAGCGGAGCGCGCGGGGCCGGGCCGAGCGGGGGCAAAGTTTGGGGCGGGCCCGAGACAGAACAGAACCGGGTCAGAACCGGCTGTAAAGTCCCCGGGAGTCCTGGAGGAGCGGAGCCCGACTGGTTCCGAGCCAGTCCGGGACCCTGGGGGGTTGAGGGAGCCCAGCCAGGTCAGAACCGAGTCCGGGGCGGGAAGGGGGCCCAACCGGGCCGGCACCGAACCTGGCTCCGAGCGCCCCGGTCCCAGCTGGGTCAGAGCCGGTCTGGGATAGGGCCCAGCCTGGCCAGGTCAGAGCTCCGCCAGCGCCAAGAGCGCCCCATCCGGGTCAGATCCGAACCGGGACCTGTGAGAAAGGGAGGAGTTCGGCTCTGCCCCCAGCTTGTCGCCCTCGGGCTAAAGGGGAGGGAAACGGGCAGAACTAGATGTAAAGTCACATTGGTGTTGGGGGAGTTGGGCCCAATCCGGTCAGAACAGAACTGGGAGACGTGAGCCCAGGGAGGAAAACTATCAGAGCCAGACAATCACCGCTGGGCTGCAGGGGCCAGGGCAGGCCAGTACTGAATTGGGGACAGAAGAGGTGTATGGGTCAGGAACTGAGTCCTGGAGGGGAAGAGAGTGGAACTGAGCCAGTTTAAACCCAGTTGAGTCTGGAAATCGAGGAAGACTGATCCCAGAACTGAACTGGGTCTGCTTGTGGGCCAGAGAGGTCTAAACTAAGTTTGAATGGAACCAGATCCTTATGGAGTGAAACATGGGGAGCGATGTGTATTTTGGGGAGAGACCGTGATAGCCACAACAAGAGGGCTTTGGAATTGGAAATGAAGTGAAGCAAATTTGAGACAGTTTGTGTTATCTGTGTTGAAGAAGTCAGAGTAGGGGAGAGGGAACAACACTGTTTCTGTGGCAAAGCAGACGGTCGGGGAGGAGAGAGGATCGTTTACCAACTAGAGACCCTCCCTGGCACCAGGCAGCATCCAAGAGACTTTCTGCAAGAAAGTTAGTGAATCTGAACAGATCCCAAGAAAAAGGAAAGTTTAGAGAACAGCAGAGCTGAGCAGATGATACTGAACCACATCTGGATCTGGTCTAGAGTGTGAGTGGGAGACAACGGAGTAGGAAAGAAGTGAAAGGTTGAGTACTGGCACCGGGATTTGTAAACAGAAGAGGAAAAAAAATATTTCCAACTGAAATTGCATTAATAGGCAAAAGGGTGAGTGAGTGAGCTGTGAGTTTCTCTGAGCTGGGAATGGACCAGGTCTGAGAGAGGCCAGCTGGAGTGAGTCCACTGAAAAGACAGCCCTGCAAAATGAGACTGCTTCTTGCCTGACAGGGCTTCTCAAAGCTGCAGATATGTATTTTGCAGAATCAGAATCAGTCCAGAGACAGAACTGATGAAAAGGGTCTGCACAGGAGGAGGAAGTGAATCCCTTGGATACAAACAGCAGAGAGCAGGTAAGGAAGCCAGGAATGAGGTGATGCTACATCAGAGCACACTCTGCCTTTCAATATTTGAATTCCTGAAATCCCAGAGTGCAGATGTGTGAGCCATATACCTAGCAAATGGTCCATCTGTAGGTCCTCCATGCTAGGGCATCCTCCTTGTCATATTGGGTCCATGTTATGTAAAGCGGGCCCAAGGTGAGATGGTAGATGGAGAAATGGTAACTGCAGGGTGCTAATAAGAGAGATGGGGAGTTTCTGGGTAGAATTCAAGATTATCCACTAGGCAGACTAGCTTAACTTGAACCAGGGCAGTACCAGTGGTGTTTGTGCCTCATGAAATGAGCACTTTAAAGCCCCCTTTTTCAGTGCTGAAGTAGCTGTGGATATAGCTCCTGAAATGAGTCAATGTGGACTGGGTCCAGGGAGCGCTGGAGCTATCCCAGCCTAATTAAAAAAAGGTCTGTCCCGCTGGAGCTGCACAGACAAATCCTCAGGATCTCTTTCATCCCTGGTCTGATCTTAAAATGTGGATTGACCTAGCAATTCACACCCCTGAGCACTGTTGCTGAGCCGCCCAAACCCCCAGTGTAGATGCAGCTAGGTTGATGGAAAAAATCCTCCTGTCAGTGCAGGAAGTTTCTACACTACGGCTCTGTAGTGGCATAGCTGAAGCTGTGCTACCATAGCACCCGTAGTGCAGACATGGCCTCTTGTGATAATTGTGATGTCTCAAATTAGGTAATTTTAGTAATTCCCTAATCTGCTAGGTAATTCCTTCTAGTAAATTATCCTTTGCATCTATGTTTTAGGTGATTCCCTAATGCCAAGGCAAGTGCATGTCTGAGCTTGCCTGCAGTGGGGTAAGGAGTGTGTGGAGATCAAGTTGAGAGGATGAGATGTTCCATTTTATGTTTTTTTTTACTTGTGCTGCCCTTCCTCACTCCTTTTCCCCTTGAGTCACTTTCAGTGTAAACTTCCTTTCTGTTTCTACCTGTCACTGAATCTGTACAGAAAGTATTGGGTACCTGTACCTAAACGGTGTTCTGTGCGTACCAGATTCAGAGTGTAAGGTCAGCATTTAATCTCACTGGTGTAGCCTGCAGCATCAGGAGTCCTTTCTCTGCTTTTAGCTCTCCTTATAGGCAGCCATGTGGCTCATATAATATACAGGGAACACACTCGGGGTTGCTAAATGTGGCCTATAGAGTTCCACAATGCAGCCTGTGGCTACCCTCATCTTTAATATCACCGAGCCACTTGGTGATCAAGAGGAGATGTTACTTCTGGGATCTGTTGCCTCTGTATCAAAGATGCATTGCAGACTTCTACATACTGTGTTGAGTAGTTGTGGCTCTCTGCTAGTTGCTTGTTTTGCAGATTTCAAACCCTGAAGTGTGTATGATAACACCCATTTTTTCATGTTCTGTGTGTTTATAAATCTCCTCACTGTATTTTCCACTGAATGCATCCGATGAAGTGAGCTGTAGCTCACAAAAGCTTATGCTCAAATAAATTGGTTAGTCTCTAAGATGCCACTAGTATTCCTTTTCTTTTTGCAAATACAGACTAACACGGCTGCTACTCTGAAACCTATTTTTTTCCTGTCTTCCTAAATGGCAGCTGGGTGGCACAGAGTGTAAAAGGGCCCTGGAGTTTGGGAAGGGTGTGCTTCTCATCAAGGATCTGCCCCTTGTATTCAGGGTGGGTAACTGATGCACCACACTTCGGCATGATGGTGGGTATCCTCTGGAGAGTATGTGGTATCTGGAGCTGCATGTAATATAGGATTGTGGCAGTTGGCCTTCCTTGCCTTATGGGTGCTTTTAAGGGTGGAGCAAAGACAATCAGCTTAGTAATGGCAGAATAAATGGAATCGACTAAAACCATGATTGTGCTTTACCCAGTGGCCCTAACTAGCAGGTCACACGCTTCATAATTTGTGCAAGATGAGATTATTACACACACTAGGGCTTCTTACATCCCTCTTTTTGCCCCCACAACTCCTTGTCTGCCTTCCTGTCCCCTCTATTTCGGGGACTCCCTGCAAAGCCCCCTAACTCCTTCTTCATGCTTTGGCCTGTTAGTGTCCCACATTTTCTCCTTACCACCACAGCAGGGGATTTTTGTTCCCCTCCATTTCCTCCTGTGTTATGTGCCAACATCTCCCAATATCCCCTCATGCCAATGGTTCTCTGTGCACCCCATTCTCATGTGCCCCCTGTGCTAGGGGCTCTGTGTTCCTGTTCCCCTCTCCCCATACTGGGGTCCACCAGTCTCTCCCTGCCTTGTGTTTTATGTGCCCCATTTCTCCCTCCCCCATATCAGGGACCCCAATTTCCTCTCCAAACCAGGAGCGCTGTGGGCACTCCCATTTCCCTTTCCCCCACATCATTATTCTTCTTTCTGTCTGTGAGATGTCATTTAGGGTGTTAACATGTTAAACTCTATTGGGAGGGTAGGCAGATATGAAATAGGTGTATTGTTGTCTTAATGCGTGCCATCAACCAGTAGTTTGATCTGTAGACAGTTGCAGAGGTGCTTGAAGCTGTGGCTGTGCTAGTCAGATGGCCGGGGCTTCGTGTGTCCCCCATTTCCCTCCTTCGGTTTTCCGATTTTCTCCAGAATCAATAGGGTTCTGGCCATTGATACCTAGAACATTCCTTGAAATGTTGGAGTTGATCAGATTCAGAGTTCAAAAGTTATTGCATTACAGATAAACAGAAATGTTGTTGAGTTGAGTAAGGCCTTCACAAGCTCGGCCAAAGACTCTTCCATTCAAAGTAAACTTGGTGCCTGAGAGCCCTGGAGATTGGCATTGTGTATCAGGAGGTGCAGCCTGGGTAGCAGCAGGTGGGTTTCCCATCCTGATAATATGCCTTACTCATTTTTAGGGAAAGGGCATTTAAAGTTGTTGTGGGGACTCCATTTGTTTCCAAACTTCAAACATTGCTGCATGGGACAATTCTGTAGGGCAGGGTCACAGCCAATCCACATATTGCTTCCTCAGCAGCAGAGGGCAAGCGCTGTCAGTAGTGTGTGTGATGAGAATTGCCAAATACGGGTCCAGTTCCCTCTGCCATTGCTGCTTCTGCTGTACTGTACGCAGGAGACCCACAGGCACAGTCAGTTGTTAGATGGAGTCGGGGTGGAGCAAAGGGAGGATGCCCACGACAAGAAGGGGGACTTATCTTGTATTCTTGTTGGCAGGACTGAGGCTGGAATTGTCACGAGGGGGCAGATATGTTAATATTAGTGACTCCCAGCCCCATCTCCACACTTGAAGGTTTTGTGGATTCTGCCCTTCAGATACAAATTAAGATGCCTGAATAGGACAGTTCAGTCTGTCACAGTCATGCTTTTGATCCTTGGCCTCTACTCAGACTATTTGCTAGGCTTCAGTTAGTGCCAAATATGTTATGGATACCTCTTCACTAAGGATGGGAGTGAACTGAACCCCCTCCCAAACTGATATCATCCAGGGACCAACAAAGAGCTGTGAATGTAGATTTCTGCCAACTTGGCCAGTGCCACAAAGGTGAAATCATCAGTCTTCTTTCCCTGAGCCAGTACCTCTGCATAAAGTCTGCTGTTTTATCCAAGACAGATCTGTAACTGCATTGGAGGAATGTTACTTTTCTCAGGTGAAGTATCTTTACAGAATGGATTGAGAGGAAGGATGATCTTGTGGTCAGGGCACTGGCTTGGGACACAGGAGAACTATGTTTTGGTTTTGGCTCTGCACAGATTTATTGTGTGAACTTATGAAAGACACTGCCTCCCTTTGCCTCCTTTCCTCAGCTACATATAGGGCTAATACTGCTCCCCAGTGAGGTGGAATTGAGGGAGTTGAGCACCTCCATTAGTGCTTGTGTGGTGCTTAGATGCTTTGGAGATGAACACCATAGAAATACCTACAAATAAATAAATTTAACTAAGATGTGACTTGCCTGATGCTCAGAATGAAGGAAGAACTTGTGTGGTCCACTATCCTGCATGCTCTGTGGAGTTATGAAATTGCTGTAAAACGGCCTAAGTTACACCCCTGTTCTATTTAAAGGAGGAGGCATTCTAAGAAAGCCCCTAGCGTCTCTGATCTGTACATTTGTTTCCACTGTTCACATGCTCTCTTGTATGGCTGTGTCTTTACACATGACTCAAATTTCCTCCTCTCCTTTCTACCCCTTCCTCACGTTTAGACTTGGAAACTATTCTCTTGTTTGCCAGCATGTCAATGTACTTTCTTATTGCTAATGTGCTCAGACAGGGATGCCCCAGAAGCAGCAGCTCACAGTCTATCTTGTGTCTGGAATGACATGATACACTCTGGAGTGTCTTACTGGAAGTTATGCTTAGTGGATTGCTAAGGCTTTCCAAACTGCTATGAAGGCATAGCCCCAAGGGGGTGTGAGTCCCATAATGCCAGGGTGGGAATGAAGAGTTACTTGGAATGCTTTATTCATATCACTTGCATCAGCTCTGTATTCCTGGCCCTGTCCAGTGCTAGGTGTTGAGTCCTGGAAGGCTCCATATGAGAAGTTAAAGTGACTGACTGTATTTTTCAGTTAAATGGAATGAAATTCAATGAAGCTGATAGGCAACAAATTTAATACTGGTTTAAAAAATACTTTCACACAATGCATAGTTAATCTGTGAAACACACTACCACATAATAGCATTAGGGCTAAGAGTTTACCAGGATTCAGAATGGATCTGACATTTAAATGAATGAGAAGGTCCAGAGATTTACTTTTGTTATAATATATGTATTTTAAATGGGATTATTACCCTTGTGCTTCAGCACATAAACCAACTCTAATGGCTGAGGTTTACGAGGAGGAGGAAGAAGGTATTCCATAGCTGCCCACTATGATTTTCTTGCATCTTCTTCTGAAGCATCTAGTACTTGGCAGTGTCAGAGGCAATATCCTGAATCAAATGGACCCCGAGTCTGATCCAGCCTGGCAGTTCCTTAGAGGTACAGTACATCTTTGCCCTGTCACATTGCCTGTTAAATCTTCCTCTTTATGATCATGACCCTTAAAGATCACTCTTTTTGGTCCTAACATTTGAGGGTTTTAGAAGGTCTGGGGGGGGAATCTTGGGGATTTAGTGCAGCCTCTAGCAGCTAACTTATCCGTGAATGGGTCCTCCCTAGACCTGTGGGTATGGCTCCTTACTCTTGGTGGTTAAGGGACATCATCACTCTATGCTTCTTTCAGCTGCTGCTAGAAGGAAAAGGAATGTGTGGAGTTTGGCCCCTCCACGTTGCAAGCTAACAGTGGACTTTAGTCTGAGAGGTGCTGGAAGCCTTGCTGGCTGGGGGATGGAATTCTTCTAAGGACATTCTAGTGAAATCTGGTATGCTTTTATGCCAGCTAAAGCCTTCTTGTTCTGCAAGGCATTTCTGTTGTTCCATTATCTACCTCCATCTGTGCTGAGGACCTAGAGGTGGTTGTGTGCTGCTTGTTCATGTGGTCTTGCTGACTGAATCGGGCAGGAGGGATGGGCTATCGGATAAGGCAAGAGGTCCTGGTAAGTGGCTGTGGTGGGGAAGTGTGTGTAAGAGAGCATTTGGTAGCAGTGTATGTCTGAGTGTGGCAGGAACTGTTACAAAGGCCATGGAAAAATTGGAGGATTTCCAGAGCTGTGGATGGATTCTAGCCCTGAGATCTGTGCACACAACTCCCATGGATTTCACTGGGTACTATGCATGCATCCTAGGGCAGAATTTAGCCATTTGTATGTAACCATGTTCAGTGAACAAACAGCTAGTGATTTCCCCAGCTAGTTCTGAGCAATTGCCTGTGTGATCGTGAGGGAATAATGTTGAGAAGTGAAATGATGCAGAGTGAGATAGTAGGACTTCCTGCAGGGCTCAGGCTGTCTGCCATGGGTTCCTGCACTAGGTCTGATCTGGGGCTGCTTCACTTGGTTTGTGCTGATGGAGGAGGCAGCTGAGTGCTATGCATTGATATAACAATTTCAAATGCCCAAGGGTCAGCATTCCAGTGTTTAACTGTGCTTACAGTTAGAGCTGTGGTTTGCACAGGAACAGTGTCTTGGGCCAGGTTCTGTCTTGTTATAATTTATCTATGAAATGAGGTTGACTGACAGTGCTGCAGAAACCAGAACTGTGAAATTTCCAACTGTTGTACATGTAAAATCTCAGCCTTAATGAGGCATTAATGTAACTTACTGACTTTTCTTTAAAGTCAAAAGAAGAGAAGGGGAATTGCTTATGTCTGTTGGGGCATTGTACCTGGACTTGTATAAAACCTTAGGCAAACTTGACTCTGTGGCATTTGTTTCTTGTAAAGATCAAATGTTTTCCAAGTTAATTAGACTAGAATCATAGAAGTGTAGGGCTGGAAAGGACCTCGAGAGGTCATCGAGTCCAACGCCCTGCGCTGAGGCAGATCAAAGTATACTTAGACCATCCCTGACAGGTGTATGGAGGCTTTTAAGAACAGGTTAGACTATGATAGGGATTCTACAACTTCCCTTGGAAGCCTAATTCCAGTGCTTATCTATCTGTATAGTTTGAATGTATTTCCTAATCTAACCCAAAACTCCCTTGTTTCAGAGTAAGCCCATTACTACTTGTCCTACCTTCAGTGGACACGAAGAACAATTGATCACTGTCCTCTTTATAACAGCCCTTAACATATTTGAAGACTATTCTCAAGTCTCCCCCCCGCCTCTTTTCTGAAGACTAAACATGCCCGGTTTTGTTAATTTTTCCTCATAGGTCAGGCTTTCTAAACCTTTTCTTGTTTCTATAGCTCTCCTCTGGACTCTCTCCAATTTGTCCACATCTTCTTAAAGTGAGATGCCCAGAACGGGACAGTACTCCCGTTGACACTAGTGCCAAGCAGAGTTGGACAGTTACCTCTCATGTCTTATATACATCACTCCTATTATCTTTTATGCACCTGTCCTATACACCCTCTAGAATATTAGCCTTTTTCGCAACTGCATCACATTGCTGGCTCATATTTAATTTGTGATCCAATATAACTCGGCAGTACTACTGCCTAGCCAGTTATTCCCAATTTAGTATTTGTGCATTTGATTTGTTCCTTCCTAAGTATAGTTCTTTTCACTTACCTTTATTGAATTTCAGCTTGTTGATTTCAGACCAATTCTCCAATTTGTCAAGGTCATTTGAAGTCTAATCCTGTCTTCCCAAGAGTTTGCAGCCCTCTTAGCTTGGTGTCATCTGCAGATTTTTTTTAAGCATATTTTATATTGCATTATCCAAGTCATTAATGAAAATATTGAATAGTACCAGATCCAGGACAAACCCCGCAGGACCCCAGGTGATGCATTCCCCCCCAGTTTGCTAGTGAATCTTTGATAATTACTGTGAGTATGGGGGTCAAGCACTCACTTTGTAGTAATTTCATCTAGACCACATTTTTATAGTTTGCTTATGAGAATGCCATGTTGGGATTGTGTCAAAAATCTTACTAAAAGCAAGATATATCATGTCTCTTGCTCCCCCCCTCCCCCATACACTAGGCCAGTAGTTACGACAACAATTTTTTTTATTGTTTTAGCATGTGCAGCTCTTGGTAGGTGCTCCATGGTTCCTGGTCATATCTGCAGCTTGAGCATGTGTTGCTGCACATGCTCAGTATAATTTTCAAATACTCCTAAAACAGGAATATTTGAAACACTCTCGCTGTTCCTTAGTAAGGACTGTGTCCCTGCCAAGTGGGAAGCTTTAAAAAATGAAAGGGATGCTGTCAACTTGAAATCTGTTGATATGAAACGGGCTAAAAGTAGTTGCAGCTGCTTCAGCTGCCCCAGATTCTCCCTGCTGGTTTGTGGTTTTAAATCTCATGTCCTATTTTTTAAAAATATTTTTAATCGGCGCTGTTTTCAGCAACAGTATTAGAGAAGTGTGATTCCCCCCCCCCCCCAAAATTGGCAGTGTCCCTTTAAACTGTTTGAGCTTTCTAAGCAGGAAGTGTCTGCATGACTAATATATGAAAAACATATTTTATGCCCCCATATTCATAACTCAGCTTTCCAGGGGTCCTCTGTTCAGCTATGCAAGTTCCTGAAAACTAGCTTTGCTCGGAAGGATCTCCTTGGCCGTAACTCTTCATTATTAGTAAAGCACTGTAGTAGCAGAAGATGTTTATGTATGTACTAGGTGTTTATGTATGTACTTGCAGCAGGTTGGGAATGTAATTTGAGGAAGTCGTTTGCACCAGGCAGGGTTGATTCCTGAAAGTAAACCCAGCCTGCAGGACTAGGAAATTCTTATAGATTATGTTTGTAAACGTATCAATTTTTCCCTGACTTGTTAGTGCTTCTGTTTTAAAAAAAAAAGAAGCCTCCCAGGTGTGTCTGAAGTGGCTCTAATCGGATTCAATGTAGTCAGGGTGCCACCTGGGTGGGGAGAGCTCTATTACCATATAGTACAGAAGATGATTTATTGCTAGACTGACAACTTGCAATATAAACATTAGCCCAAGCATGATCTTCTACCAAAACCCCGCCCATGCAGGGAGCCAGGAATCTTCCTGCCACGCGCCATAAATCGTTTATGGTTTGCTCATGCCAGTGCATTTGAGAAACAGCTGGGCATGGGGATTAGCAGTTTGCAGAGGGCTCGTGCTGGGCTAAATTAGGGTCTGATGCCCTGGTGGTGAATGCTGGTAGTGGAGAGAGTGGAGTGCAGGAGTGCTTCTCTTCAATCGGAAACCTGTTAGCCAGGGTGGATAAAAATCAGCATTTAAAAAAAATCAAATCAGATGTTTTATTTAAATCAGATTTTTTTCATTTTATTATTATTTAAATAATTAAAAAAAGATAAACCTGTTTAAAATGAAATCTGAATTTAATACAAAATATGTTAAGGCCTAAACTACTTCTAATCTCTTAAAATATTTAAATAAAAACTGTGACCCTCTATCAAAACCTTTGAGTTAACAGCTGTTTTGTCTATATAAAGAAACAATTGGGGGAAAAGTAACTTTTGAGGTTAAGCTTTATAAATATGGCACAATAGGTCATGTACTGTATTAAGAACTTGATCCTGTGTGGGTCCCAGGAGTTGTGCTACTGGATGCAAGAGACTAGCAAAGTCATCACAGCCTTTGGAACCTGACCTCTGACTTCAGGAGACACCATCCTATATCTCATCAGGATCATCCACTGAGCCCAGATGGGTGGTCTTACGCTCTCATAGGCGCTGACTTTCTAATGTGCCAGGGGGTGCTCGACCCCTGGCTCTGCCACAGGCCCCACCCCCACTGCACCCCTTCCTGCCCCATTCCGCCCTGTTCCCCAATGTGCTGTGCCCTCGCTCCTCCCCCTCTCTCCCAAAGCCTCCTGCATGCTGGGAAGGAGGGGGAGGCACTGATTAACGGGGTCTGCTGGCTGGTGGCAAATGCTGGGGGGGAGCTAATGGGGGGGGGAGGGGGCTGCTGGTGGGTGCTCCAGTCCAAGAGCACCCATAGAGTCGGTGCCTATGTATATTCCTATTTTTACAGCTGCTCCCTACCTTCGCTTTGACTGGCTAAGTTTTCAATTTAAAGAAAGTAATACCACAGAACTGGTGGAAGTCACTAGCTAAGCATCTGGAACCAACCAACCAGAGTTTGTTGAAGTGCTAAATCAGCTATTGACAGCAGTAGCCTTTTCTGCAGGCCCAGAAAGAATATTTTTTTCACTTGCACTAGTTCATCCAAAGTTGAGAAATCAACTGGGAGTTGAAAAAGCAGGAAAACTTGTCTTTCTCTTCCAGTCTATGAATAGAAAGGAGGGAGGAGATGAGATCTACTAGTTTTAAAAGTTGAAAGACAATCTAAATAACTTAGGAGACTCTCATTTTCAAGAGACTTAGGAAAATAAGCTCCAGCCACATTCACTTAGGCATATTTGAAAATTTTCCAAAGGCTGACCTGAAATAATTAGTTTAATTCAGTTACTACAATTAATCTTTCTGTTTAATAAATCATTTAGTTGTAAATGTGAATCGTGTTTTGATTGGAAGTTTATGTATCCAAAAATTTAAGGCTGTTTCGTTTAATAAAAATAAATTTTATATGCTGTTTTGTGTAATTAATTAAATTCTAGTTATGAGCTAAAAGTTAATTATCTGGTAAATAAATAAGCAACATATTCGCCATTTTCTATTGTACTAAAAATGTACAATTAATAAGAAACTGAAAACATGAAGCTATATAATTGCTTAAATATATGTATATAGTTATAGTGTACCCTCCAAGATAGCAAAAAGATGTACACACAAATCTTGTGTGAAGGCTCTATTTAGTTGTAAATCAGTGTGTTTTAATGGTTATGTCAATGAGAATGCACCTTTCTTTAGAAAATAACTGAGGTACAAATGGAAAAGTTGGTTTAAAATAGATTTAATTCAAGCCTTTCCACTTGGTGATTTAAATCAATCCACCCTGCTGTTGGCTCAGGATAGGCAGAAGGGCAGGGAAAGGGAAGTGGTGGTGTATCAGGCTGTCAGGGTAGCTATGTGCTTGCTACTCACCAGCTAAGGTGGAATACCTGATTGATGGCTGCCCTGCATAGTGGGGAGATTAGCTGCTAAATGTAGGCAATCAATTGTGTTATTAGGCAGAGTGCGGATCAGCCATTCCTGCCACAGAGGAGCTGAGAGAATATAAAGGCTACTCTCAGGGGCTTATTTTTGCAGCCTGGCTGTGGTACAGTTTCTCTGGGATTGCTGAACGTCAGCAGAACTGGACGTTGTATGATGCCACCCAGGGCTTCACAACTACCTTGCAGGTTTCAGAAAGAGTTCTACTGTAATGCTAAAGATGCCTCAGTGATAGATACACCATAAGAACCTAAATAGAATTGGGGTCTATTTCTTTCCTTCTGTCTTGGGTATTGAAAGAGTGGTAGTGAATCACCTAAATATGTTTCTAGTGACTAGCATGTGGGAGAGGGACTATTTATGGTGAATTCCCCCTTCAGTCCCTAAAAGTGAGATGTTTCGTAACACTGAATGTGTTTCCATGCTAATGGTACAGCATCTAGCACAAAGAAGCTGTGGTGTTAATTGGTGTCTCTAGGTGTTACCATAATACACAGAATACGCAGACCTTACAGTCTAAATGAGACCAGCCATTATGTTCAGACATACTCTGCACATGTCACAGATATTAGTATGTTAGTTGTAGCTGGATTAGTGTCTCCATGAGCAAATCCTTCTGTAGGTTGTTTGGCTTGAGAATCTGTGTGGAATGTTTTTCAGCAAGGTTCTTGCATCCTTCAAACATAACAGCCATGTACCAGTGCCTCCGGACTACAGCACTCTGTGTCATTGCACACGTCAGGCAAAGCCAGGGTCATGGACAAGGGCAAGACAGATGGGTTCTGGAAGCTAGTAAGCAAATAGTTTTTCTAATTCCATCGCTTTACAGACAGCCTCTCAGTCTGTTTCACTGAGCCACTGTACAGATGCCTCTCTCTGGAGTAGGAATGTTTTCCCCTCAATTAGTTTTTTTTAAACTCAGCTGTCATTCATTGACATTTCCTAACTGACCTGGCCATGCTTGCGGCCTGCAGATGAGCAGTGTGAGGCACTGCAACACCTAGATGCATTGGGGTCTAGAAAAAGGGCTGAACAGCTTCACACTATCTTTGCTTACCTAGGTTTGCACTGATACATTGGTTTTGGGGATGCAGGGGGGCATGGCTCTTCATGTCCTTGCCAGAGTACTGAAGGTTCCCCTACATTTCACTAGCGTTTTTTAGGTGAAGGTATTCAGTCTCCAGTGTCAACCTGACCCTTGGCATCTCTGCCGAGACTGAGGTCAATTAGTTTCAAATATATTGGGGGCTGTTTATGTTATGGCCACCCAAGAACAGGGGAAACAGTGTGGTCTAGTGGATAGAGAACTGGACTGGGACTCAGGTCACCTGGGCTCTGTTCCTGGCTCTGCCACTGACCTGCTGGCTGACCTTGGACAAGTCATTTTGCCTTCTTGCACCTTAGTTTCCCCATCTGTAAAAATGAGGGTAGTGATACTGATCTCCTTTTGTAAAGTGCTTTTAGCTCTATAGATGAAAAGTGCTATATAAGAGGTAGGTAGGTGTTACCATCTTTCGGGATCCCTAAAATCCATCTCTGTGGGAGAGTGGCCCTAAGCCACAGAATCTTAAAGTCTAGGTCTGGATGGCTGTTAACCCAACGGACTAAATCAGATTCTTTACTCTTCTTTATACAGAACCCCCCAGGTACATAACGTGGCTAGAGAGGGGTGTGGTTGTACGATCATATTTCTAGCTCTCTTGGTTCTCCTGCTGCTGTTGGTGGAATGGACCCCTCCCCCACCCTGGAAATCAGTGCAAAGGATTTACCTTCTCTGTCACCCAGACTGGAGCTACAAGTTTAACCTTAAAAAGAAAAGGAGTACTTGTGGCACCTTAGAGACTAACCAATTTATTTGAGCATAAGCTTTCGTGAGCTACAGCTCACTTCATCGGATGCATACTGTGGAAAATACAGAAGATGTTTGTTTTTATACACACAAATCATGAAAAAATGGGTGTTTATCACTACAAAAGGTTTTCTCTCCCCCCACCCCACTCTCCTGCTGGTAATAGCTTATGTAAAGGGATCACTCTCCTTACAATAAGAAAAGGAGTACTTGTGGCACCTTAGAGACTAACCAATTTATTTGAGCATAAGCTTTCATGAGCTACAGCTCACTTCATCGGATGCATCCGATGAAGTGAGCTGTAGCTCATGAAAGCTTATGCTCAAATAAATTGGTTAGTCTCTAAGGTGCCACAAGTACTCCTTTTCTTTTTGCGAATATAGACTAACACGGCTGTTACTCTGAAACCTCTCCTTACAATGTGTATGATAATCAAGGTGGGCCATTTCCAGCACAAATCCAGGTTTTCTCTCCCCCACCCCCCAACACTCCCCCCAAACAAACCCATTCTCCTGTTGATAATAGCTTATCTAAAGTGATCACTCTCCTTACAATGTGTATGATAACCCAAAAAAACTTGCCTTGAGGCTATTTGTCCCTAGAGTTAGGACTCTGTTCCACAGGCAGCAGGTTGCTTGTGTGAGACTGTATCTCCTGAATCTTCCGGTATAACTCTGAAGAGAATAACCCAGTGGCGGAAACCTCACACTGGCTAGTGTCTGTAGCTCTCTGAGGGGGGGGTGGGGGGAGTGGAGGGAGGGAGAGGAGTAATAGAGGAATCAGTGGTTCCAGAGTAACAGCTGTGTTAGTCTGTATTTGCAAAAAGAAAAGGAGTACTTGTGGCATCTTAGAGACTAATCAATTTATTTGAGCATAAGCTTTCGTGAGCTACAGCTCACTTCAGTGAAATTAAGCTCACACTGTTTGCTCCCCTGCCCAGCTGTGTAGTAAGTTAGCAGTACGTGTCTGTTCTTATTCTTCTGAAAGTAGACTTTGTTCTCTGGAGACTGCTAATCATGCCCCATGGGGGTGTAATCAGTTATAAGGTATTTAATACAGTGCAGGCGGTAACAGGCCGCCTGGCCGGGCTGGCAGATTGCAACACTACAATTATAAAGGGCCCCTTTCCCCCCCTTACCCGCCCACCAGTGGCAGGATGAGGGTTGTACCAGGAGACAGTGTTAAACATACAAAGTATATGTGTGGGTTGTGGGAGGGAGAGGGGAAGCTGCAGAGACACCACCTATTCCTGAAAAAAGAAAAGTAGTACTTGTGGCACCTTAGAGACTAACATTTGTTTGAGGATAAGCTTTCGTGAGCTACAGCTCACTTCATCGGATGCATTCAATGGAAAATACGGTGGGGAGATTTATATACATAGAGAACATGAAACAATGGGTGTTACCATACACACTGTAACCAGAGTGATCACTTAAGGTGAGCTATTACCAGCAGGAGAGAAGGAGGGGGCGGGGAACCTTTTGTAGTGATAATCAAGGTGGGCCATTTCCAGCAGTTGACAAGAATGTCTGAGGAACAGTGGGGGGTGGGGATAAACATGGGGAAATAGTTTTACTTTGTGTAATAACTCATCCACTCCCAGTCTCTATTCAAGCCTATTCAGGGACACCATCATAGGGCCTAATCACATCAGCCACACTATCAGAGGCTCGTTCACCTGCACATCTACCAATGTGATATATGCCATCGTGCCAGCAATGCCCCTCTGCCATGTACATTGGTCAAACTGGACAGTCTCTGCGTAAAAGAATAAATGGACACAAATCAGACGTCAAGAATTATAACATTCAAAACCAGTTGGAGAACACTTCAATCTCTCTGGTCAATCGATTACAGACCTAAAAGTGGCAATACTTCAACAAAAAAATTTCAAAAACAGACTCCAACGAGAGACTGCTGAATTGGAATTAATTTGCAAACTGGATACTATTAACTTAGGCTTGAATAGAGACTGGGAGTGGATGGGTCATTACACAAAGTAAAACAATTTCCCCATGTTTATTTCCCCGCCCCCCACCCCCGCAACTGTTCCTCAGACATTCTTGTCAACTGCTGGAAATGGCCCACCTTGATTATCACTACAAAAGGTTCCCCGCCCCCTCCTTCTCTCCTGCTGGTAATAGCTCACCTTAAGTGATCACTCTGGTTACAGTGTGTATGGTAACACCCATTGTTTCATGTTCTCTGTGTATCCCCACTGTATTTTCCACTGAATGCATCCGATGAAGTGAGCTGTAGCTCATGAAAGCTTATGCTCAAATAAATTTGTTAGTCTCTGAGGTGCCACAAGTACTTCTTTTCTTTTTGCAAATACAGACTAACATGGCTGCTACTCTGAAACCTGTCACCTATTCCTGGAAGCAGGAAGATCTGAATGCTGGGAAAGCTGCAGCCATTGTACGCTGCATTATTGAGACTTGGGGGAACATGGGGGTGGGTTGTGTGGGGATGGCCCTTGGCAAATTGTCTGGGTAGAAAGGGGCTTCCTTCCTCTCCATTGAGCCTGAGCTGGATATGTGTGGTGCACATGTGGTTAGAGTTGGGGAAGCACTTCCTTCTGTTCCCTGTGCCTTCTCAGGGCCAGATTTACAACGTATTAGGTGCCTAGTGGGGTTTACAAAAGTGCCTAACCTGGTGAGGTGCCTAAATCCCCTGGGAGTTAGGTGTCTAACCTGTTTAGGTACTACTGTAAATCCCATGAGTTGCCTATCTGCACCTTTATGTGCCTAAATACCTTTAGTAAATCAGGCCCTTAGTCCCTCCATGGTGTGTGGGGGCTCAGTTTGGGGAATAGCCACCCACCAGGGTCTTGAAATCTTAGTTCCACAGCCTGGTGGACCTTCATGGCTCCCTAAACTTGCTTTCTCCTGATTAAACCCTGGTGGCACACTAGACTCCTTTACACCCTTCCAGTGCTTGTAGGTAGTGGTCCTCTCTCCCCTTTTCTAAACTCTACAGGTATGTCCCCTTGTGAATACAGCTCTTCAGCTATGTAATCATCTCTACTGCTCTTCCGTGAGTTCCCTGGAACTAGGGAGGAGTACCGCTCTACCCAGTGCCAGGATACAGTACTATTGCTACAGTGCTGTTCTGCCTCACTTCTAGCTGGGAAGTGGTACTGCTCTTCTCCTCGGCCCCCCTTCACCCTGCCGTTTGGTAGCTGAGGAGCAGAAGGGAATATCTCTTCTGCTGTATCTCTGTATGGTCTAGTTTCTCTGTTTTTGTCCTATGCATGTTACAAAATCCCAGCCCTTCCTAAAATCCCCTTGCATAGCTGCTGCCACCAGCCTGCATGCTAATGACCACTGGCTAGTATTCCATTTGGAGCCCATGGGTGGGTGTTGCTGAAGAAAAGGAGTACTAGTGGCACCTTAGAGACTAACCAATTTATTTGAGTTAGTCTCTAAGGTGCCACAAGTACTCCTTTTCTTTTTGCGAATACAGATTAACACGGCTGCTACTCTGAAACCTGTTGTTGAAGAGTGTCACATGAAGCATACGCTCACCGCAATGCTGGTCCTGAAGGTTGTGTTTCCTGTCTCTGTTAAATGCTGAGCCCTTGGCACGAGAGAGAGCTGAGATTCCAACCCAGGTCTCCAGCCTGGTAGTGAGAGTACTGATCACTAAGTTCCATAGCTGCCCACACTTTGATAGACAAAGTGGGCTGGTGATTCTTCTTTTTGAGTTCAAAGAAAAGAAACAGAAAGGCAGAGTATGTGAGAGTCAGCTAAACCTGGGCTGCTTGGGGATGCTGGCCACTCGTGTCCTCTTGGGGATCATTCTTATTGCTTTTCCCTTTGAAATGGCTTCCTAACATGGGAGCAGGGCTTCAGTTGAGGGGCAAGAGAAGCAGTTTTCTGGCTAGAGAGCCAGGGCTTGTTTGTAACTCTATCCAGCAAGGTGGAGTTCTGTGAGAAGGGATCACCTTAGGCAGAGGTTACCAGGCATCTGAGATCTTTGTGTGTATTGACTGAGTTCTCCTCATGTTAATACAAGTGGCCATGTGCCTACCTAGAGACGGAGGAGTTGAGTAGAACTGAGATCAGATCAATTTGTGCTGGCAGTATGTGTGAAAGGATGTTGGGGTAGGGTGTGTGCGCATGTAAGAGTGAATGGGAGTGGTTTTGTATCTCCAGGGAAGGATGTGTGTGAAAGTGGACCTAGAAAAAGGAAATTGGTGTCTCTTATGGGAGGCCCAAGGCCCAGCCCTTCTGACTTGTTTCATACCTGAATTCAGCTTCAGGCTTTGCACTTGAGTTCAGCTCTGTCTGCTCCTGTTAACAAGACTCACTCACAGGTTTGTCTGTTGACTTATATATAAGGAAAACAGGGAAATTCCCTTCCCTGCTACTCTACGAACTCTGATGTTCAGTTACTTCCCAGCCCAGACAGCGTCTCTTCCCCTTTCTCTGTGGGTTGCTTTATTAACTCTCTTGTCCTTTGCTATTTCCCTTGCTTCGCAGCTACATGGGGCTCCTACTCCCTGTTGGTTGATTGGGTTTGGGACTGAGGCCGTGGTGGAGGTTCTGGAGGTGGCATGGCCTGTGTGGGGAGGTCATGTGGGCATGCAGAGGGCATGTGGGCTCAGCTGCTTGTTTTCTTTCCCTGTTTGGTGTGGAATGCACCGTGTTTGTCTGTCTTGGCCTGTGGTTGTAGCCCGCATTCCTGCACAGCGAGTCAGCACGGCAGCAGGCGGCGTGCTGTTTGTGCCCTGTGGCTACATGCTTTCAGCTCCACATCAAAGGTGTGTTTGGTGTGTAGCTTGTGCCATTTCTGGCCACACCTGGTGGCCTGCAGGCATGCGGGGGTGGAGCCTGGGCTGTGTTTGCAGACGGCAGTCAGCATTCAGGCTTCTCCTTACTTGTGGAAACGAAGGAGCCAAATCCATGTTAAACAACCTGAGGAATGCAGCGGGAGAGCAGAGCAGAATGGAGTCACTCCAGGGGCATGTCCTAGCAGCAACATTGCCTTAATAGCTGCAGCAAAATAACTCATGCTTGCTCCCTCCAAAAGGATTGGATGTGTGGTGGGTTTTAACTTACACCAAAAAGAAAAGGAGTACTTGTGGCACCTTAGAGACTAACCAATTTATTTGAGCATAAGCTTTTGTGAGCTACAGCTCACTTCATCGGATGCATACTGTGGAAAATACAGAAGATGTTCTTATACATACAAACCATGAAAAAAATGGGTGTTTACCACTACAAAAGGTTTTTCTCTCCCCCCACCCCACTCTCCTGCTGGTAATAGCTGAGGAGGGAGTCTACGTACACAAACACCTACAAGATCTCTATGTAGACTCCTTCCTCAGGCCCTACGCTACCAGCACTCCCAGCTACCTTCGAGACACCACTGACTTCCTGAGGAAACTACAATCCATCGGTGATCTTCCTGATAACACCATCCTGGCCACTATGGTTGTAGAAGCCCTCTACACCAACATTCCACACAAAGATGGACTACAAGCCGTCAAGAACGCTATCCCCGATAATGTCACGGCTAACCTGGTGGCTGAAGTTTGTGACTTTGTCCTTACCCATAACTATTTTACATTTGGGGACAATGTATACCTTCAAATCAGCGGCACTGCTATGGGTACCCGCATGGCCCCACAGTATGCCAACATTTTTATGGCTGACTTAGAACAACGCTTCCTCAGCTCTTGTCCCCTAACGCCCCTACTCTACTTGCGCTATATTGATGACATCTTCATCATCTGGACCCATGGAAAAGAAGCCCTTGAGGAATTCCACCATGATTTCAACAATTTCCATCCCACCATCAACCTCAGCCTGGTCCAGTCCACACAAGAGATCCACTTCCTGGACTCTACAGTGCTAATAAACGATGGTCACATAAACACCACCCTATACCGGAAACCTACTGACCGCTATTCCTACCTACATGCCTCCAGCTTTCACCCTGACCACACCACAAGATCCATCGTCTACAGCCAAGCTCTGCGATACAACCGCATTTGCTCCAACCCCTCAGACAGAGACAAACACCTACAAGATCTCTATCAAGCATTCTTACAACTACAGTACCCACCTGCGGAAGTGAAGAAACAGATTGATAGAGCCAGAAGAGTTCCCAAAAGTCACCACCTACAGGACAGGCCTAACAAAGAAAATAACAGAACGCCACTAGCCATCACCTTCAGCCCCCAAGTAAAACCCCTCCAACGCATTATTAAGGATCTACAACCTATCCTGAAGGATGACCCAACACTCTCACAAATCTTGGGAGACAGGCCAGTCCTTGCCTACAGACAGACCCCCAACCTGAAGCGAATACTCACCAACAACCACATACCACACAACAGAACCATTAACCCAGGAACCTATCCTTGCAACAAAACCTGTTGCCAACTGTGCCCACATATCTATTCAGGGGACACCATCACAGAGCCTAATAACATCAGCCACACTATCAGAGGCTCGTTCACCTGCACATCTACCAATGTGATATATGCCATCATGTGCCAGCAATGCCCCTCTGCCATGTACGTTGGTCAAACTGGACAGTCTCTGCGTAAAAGAATAAATGGACACAAATCAGATGTCAAGAATTATAACATTCATAAACCAGTCGGAGAACACTTCAATCTCTCTGGTCACGCGATTACAGACATGAAAGTTGCGATATTACAACAGGAAAACTTCAAAACCAGACTCCAGCGAGAGACTGTTGAATTGGAATTAATTTGCAAATTGGATACAATTAATTTAGGCTTGAATAGAGACTGGGAGTGGCTAAGTCATTATGCAAGGTAACCTATTTCCTACAAACCCCCCCCACCCCCCGACGTTCTTGTTAAACCCTGGATTTGTGCTGGAAATGGCCCACCTTGATTATCATACACATTGTAAGGAGAACGATCACTTTAGATAAGCTATTACCAGTAGGAGAGTGGGGTGGGGGGGAGAGAAAACCTTTTGTAGTGGTAAACACCCATTTTTTCATGGTTTGTATGTATAAGAACATCTTCTGTATTTTCCACAGTATGCATCCGATGAAGTGAGCTGTAGCTCACGAAAGCTTATGCTCAAATAAATTGGTTAGTCTCTAAGGTGCCACAAGTACTCCTTTTCTTTTTGTGAATACAGACTAACACAGCTGTTACTCTGAAACTTACACCAAGAAGGTCAGTTAAGGTTGGTTCATTCCCTGTGGCCTGCATGCTTCTTTCCCGAATGGTTGATGATTGGGTGTCTAGTGCCATCATGGTGTAGTCTGTACGAACTGTATGTGAGAGACATACAGGAGACGTAGAGGCTCCAGAGTCTGTGATCACTGGAGTTGTTTTGGTGTTTTTCTTCCACTCCTGTGAATCTCTCGCTGAGGACACATCCAGTCTTCATACAGTTAAATATTTAAAATGAGTGTTGGGTTGAATTGCTCTTGCCACTCTCTTCCACACACACCTGAAGAGACCAGCCCCTGTCACTGACAACTCCAGCGCTGGAAGTTCAGTGACGACTGTAGACGGGGGACACAGATATATAATAATCTGTCCCATTGTTCAACATGCTGTCAGGAGAAGGCACTTGTTTTCTGTAGCCTTGCCATGTACAATCCTCCCCTGTCCAGCTGTAAGTCTTTATTGGCCAGGGGGATCCATCTGCCATGGCCCAAGGGAGCAATCTGATTCCATTTGAACTGGCCAATATGGAGGTGCAAAGTCTTGGGTCAAGTCTTGTGGAAAGAACACAGAACTTTCTTTCTTCATTAAACCCTCTGATGTGTCCTGAGTGAGCCTCCAGTCTCTACAGCAAGTTGTCCTTCCTGCCTCTGTGGAATGCATGCTACACGTAATGAAACTTCCTGTGGGAATTCCCAGCAGGCCCAAAGTCTGTGATCATAACCCAGGCCAGTCACTTCCAAATTCCACCTCACAAGTCAAAGCTGCTGCATTTGAGGATTACCGCTGCATTTGAGGATTACCACTGCCATCTGCAAAAGACCCTCCCTGCCTCCACCCTTGATCAGTGAACAACAGAATTTTAGGGATGCCTTGGTTTTCATTTTCTTGCTTCCCTTTCCCTCTGACATAGTCTTCAGATCAGGTGCTGCTGGTGCCTGTTTCTGTTCAACTTGTGCGGGCCATCCTGCTGTGTCCAGATGCGAATGCAGCACCAGCACTGTTCAGGGATGCATCCGTTGACACGAAAGGAGCAATCTCAAACTGGAGGTGATGAGGTGCACACTACTCTACCCTACCCTACATGTGGCACCCCACAAGCAGGGGTGTTAAGGTTTTTTATCCTAAAAGAAGCCTAGGTAATGAGTTGGGCTCCAGAGTCTGAGCTACAGACAGAGCTGGAACTTCAAAGGGTGGTCTACACGGCTCTTTTTAGAGCACTAGCGTGTGCGCAGTTAACCCAAGTCTGTCAACCCAGGCTGGGAGGCTCGCTTCTGCGGGCTGTGCAGACATACCCTTAGAGACTCCTGGATTTGTGGTTCAGTAATGCTGAAATCTTCACCAGACTCCATGCTCTGTGGCAGAATGAGATTAGGAAAAAAATATTAATAAATGAGTTTACAGCTGAATTGTGTAGAATTGTGTAGAATAGACATGTACGTCTGGAAGGGACCTTAAGAGGACATCCAATCCAGCCTCCTGTGTTGAAACAGGACCAAGTAAACCTAGACCATTCCTTACAGGTGTTTCTCTAATCTGTTTTTAAAAATCTCCAATGATGAGGATTCTACAGCCTCCTTTGGAAGCCTATTCCTGTGCTTAACTATCTTTGTCGTTAGAAAGATTTTCCTGCTGTCTAACCTACGTTTTCCTCACTGCAGACTGAGCTCATTACTGCTTGTCCTACCTTCAGTGGACCTGGAGAACAATCAAATAACCATTCTCTTTAAAACAGCCCTTAACATGTTTGAAGACTGTTTTCAGTCCCCCCTCAGTCGTGTTTTTCCAAGATTAAACATGCCCATTTTGTTAACCTTTCCCTAGGTCAGGTTTTCTAAACATTTTATCATTTCTATAGCTCTCCTCTGGATTCGCTCCAATTTAAACCTACGTCTTTCTTAAAGTGGATATAGTACTTCAGCTGAGGCCTCGCCAGTGCTGAGTAGAGCCGGACAATTACCTCCCGGGTCTTACATACAACTCTCCTGTTAATACACCCCAGAATATTTGCCATTGTTGGCTCATACGCAATTTGTGATCCACTATAATCCCCAGATTCTTTTCAGCACTGCTACTGCCTAGCCAGTTTTCCCCCACTTTATAGTTGTGCATTTGATTTTTTTCTTCCTAAATGTAGTACTTTGTACTTGTCTTGATTGAATTTCATCTTGTTGATTCCAGTCCAATTCACCAATTTGTCAAGATCATTTTGAATTCTAATCGTGTCTTCCAAAGTGTATCCAAACCCCTCCCAGGTTGGTGTCATCCACAGATTTTATAAGCATACTCTCCACTCCATTGTCCAAGTCATTAACGAAGATATTCAATAGTACCAGACCCAGGAGAGACCCCTGCGTGACCCCACTAGATACAGACTTCTGGTATGACAGTGACATTTCCCTAGTTTGCATATGAGAATGTCATGTGGGACTGTCAAAAGCCTCACTAAAATCAAGATATAGCTAAAGCTTCCCCACATCCACTAGGCCAGTTAGAGAAGGAAATTAGATTGGTTTGGCATGATTTGTTCTTGAAAAATCTTTTGTGATGGCTATTATTCTGTTACCCTCTAGGTGCTTACAAATTGATTGTTTGCTAATTTATTCCAGTATCTTTCCAGATATGGAAGGTAAGCTGACTGGTCTATAATTCCCCAGCTTCTCTTTGTTCCCTTTTTAACTGTAAGTACTGTTTGCACCCTTCTCCAGTCCTCTGGGATCTCACCCGTCCTCCATGAATTTGCAAAGATAATTACTAATGGTTCTGGGTTCTGAGATTGCTTCAGCTAGTTCCTTAAGTACTCTTGGGTGAATTTCATCAAGCCCTGCTTTTAAGCATCTGGGCACAATTAACTATTTTGGTGAAAACTGAAGGAAAACAGGTATTAAACACATCAGCCTGCTTGATATAATCAATTAGCTCTCCTGCCCTGCTGAGTCGAGTATTTATGTTTTCCTTCATCTTTTTCTCTTTCTCCTAATGTATTTAAAGAACTTCTTCTTACTGTCTTTTATGTCCCTGTTTAGGTGTAACTCATTTTGTGCCTTAGCCTTTTTGATTTTGTCCCTACATGCTTGTGCTAATCCTTTGTACTCGTCCTTAGCTATTCATCCATGCTTCCACTTTTTGTAGGATTCCTTTTTGATTTTTCAGGTCATTAAAGGTTTCAGAGTAGCAGCCGTGTTAGTCTATATTCGCAAAAAGAAAAGGAGTACTAGTGGCACCTTAGAGACTAACCAATTTATTTGAGCATAAGCTTTCGTGTAGCTCACGAAAGGTGCCACTAGTACTCCTTTTCTTTTTAGGTCATTAAAGAACTCCTGATATAACCATTTTGTCCTCTGACTTTTCTTTCTATCTTTCCTTCATATTGGGATAGTTTGCTGTCATGCCTTTAATATTGTCTCTTTGAGAAACTGCCAGCTTTGGTGAACTCCTTTTTCCCTTCTACCCGTGAGACTTTACTTACCAGTCCTTAGAGTTTGCTAAAGTCTGCTTTTTGGAAGTCCGTTGTCCTTATTCTGTAGCTCTCACTCCTTCCTCTCCTTAGAATCATGAAATCTATCATTGCGATCGTTTTCACCCAAATTGTCTTCAGCCTTCAGAGGGGCAACCAATTCCTTCCTCTCTGTTGGTCCGAATCAAGTCTAAAATGGCTGGCCGCCTCCTTACTGCCTCTGTCTTCTGAAACAAGTTGTCCCCAACTTTTCCATCAGATATCCCCCATTTATCATCCTTTAACAGGGAATAATCACTGTGCATTTATTTTTCCAGGCTTTGCAGCTTACTGGTAGTTTGCTTTGGGATACAGATTGTTACTGTAAAACCAGGAGATCTTGTAGGATTTGGGGTCACTATGTTGTTCCCATCCCCACCTCCTCCTGCTTGCTAGGAAGTGTTAGGAGGGGGCTTGGAGTGAAAAGGACAAAAGTGTGTGTGTGTGTGTGTGTGTGTGTGTGTGTAGGAAAGGTAAGAGGGCCCTATCCCTTTCCCTTCCCATCAGCCAGAGTTCAGACCGGTTGTAGGGATCACACAGCCAGTTCTTAAATTCAGTTTCCAGGGTTAACTTTCACACTGGGTTAGGGGCTGCTGATCTGCAGGGTTTGAGGTTCAGCGTTCTGGTCCAAAGCCTAACTGCCTGAGGAAGCTCCTTCTTGTTACTCCGGTGGCAAACTGCTCTCATAAATAGCTAGGTCTCCCCCTTGTGGAGTAGGGAGAGGAAAGCAGGGAGCCCAATATGGCAGTAGATTGCAATAATATCTGCTAATTGTCCTAAGTGCTGGTGTTCCTGTAGCCAGTAGGACTGCTGTGGTTGCTTCCCTGTACGGCAAATTCTGCAACTCAGAATCATGGAATCACTGGGGCCCTGCCCGTGGTGCCTACACTAAGCAGAAGGAATGAAAGCAAACAAGCTGCTCTACAGGTTTGGCCAACACAACCCTCTGCAGCATCTCAGGAAGACAGCAGCATCCACCTGTCCTCAGCCCTCACATGACTAGTGGAGTGTTAGTTCTATGAAGGCACTATTACACTATGTCCCTTAACAAAAAAAGTAACTGTAACAGAGTGGTCTGGCCCTTGTGGGGCCTGGGGCCAGTCAGTCCCTGTTCCAAGACATGGCCACGTTAAGAATAGGTGTTAGGGGGAGAATCAGCAGACAGCTTGGGAATGGGGGCCAAGTGCCTAGACAGATGACAGTAATGCTCAGCCGGTAAACGACTGCACTGAGCTCACTTGAGGGATCCTAGACTCTGGAGAGAATTGGAGGGAGACTCCCTGGAGCAGAACCTGATCCCTGATGAGGGTGAGCTAGGGAGTCAGTGACGACTACTGCATAGACCTAGGAAGGAGGGCTGTGGAGCCTCATCCCAAGGAGAAGCTGAAGGGCTGGGGGAAGCCAGCCACAGTGCCAGGAAGGAAGGCTGTGGCCACCCTGTTCCAAAGGTGGAGACATTTGAGCCCAGGAAGGAGGGGCAGCAAATATAGGAAAAGGCCCTGGGAAGGAGAAGCCAGGGCAGCTTGTGGCTACAGAGAGCAGACAGCCCCATTATTTAGGGTTTCCAGAGCTGAGGAGTACTTGGTAAAGGGTGGGTGTGGGCTCCCCCTATACTGGATGGGGTGCAGCAACCCCTGCTGTTAAGGGGAGGAAGAAGGGACAAACCAGAGCCAGGAGTGCTGGAAGTTGACTCCAGGATGCAAAGGGTTGAAGACAGTTGTGTGCTTGACTCAGGACTGAGATGGAAGATTGGCATGTTCTTTTTGAACTTTGATTATCCTGGAAGGGGTGAACGTCTGTGGCTTTGCCCTCTGGCTAAGTTGCTTCAGCAACTGAACTGGCCTGAAAGCAGAGTCATTGAAAAACCCAGGAGGGAAACTGAGGCAGGTTGACTGCAGTGCCGCTCTGCCTGGGGACGTGCTCTGGGACTGCACCCTGCTACAATAACCGTACTGCTCTACCACTTACAAAGCCGGGGGAAAATTCTGTGCCTGCTCCAGCCCTTGGCCTGTGCTCTGAATCTGCTAAGCCCAGAGTGTATCTTTACAAAGCAATCTCTTTTCTCCTCATTCTCAATGTATGGTGTGTAGAAACAACTGCTCTCAGTAGGTCAGACTGCTGTGATCTAGGTAGAGTATTGAAGTTGTAGGTCCCAGCATGCAATGAACTGCACTAGTAGCAGAGAAAGGAGTGGCCGTGGACTGTGTTGTAGAAGTCTGTGAGGAACACTTGGCCACCCCGCGATGTGGAGACCTCGCGGGTGTTAAGGGGGAAATGTTCCTGACTGAAGAGAGGTGTGGGTGCAAGTGGTATGATAATGGCCACCAGCCCCACTCCACTGGAAGATTGGACAGCATCTCCCCTCAGAGTGCCAGCCTATCAAGAGCTATTGTTGGCTGTACATAAACGGAGCTTTCATAAGAGATGTCTAGGCTGGTTGGGAGGGGGACAGGCCCATCTCACTGTCCTTACACAGCTCAGAAGTCTGTAGATTTTAGCTACGCTAGGTTGTATGCCATCTGTGTGCTCAGTGCTGTATAGACCATGGAATTGCCCAGTCTAACAAGCTTAATAGGATGGCTAGCAGAGAGGATGGCTAAAGTTTCCATAGAAATGCTTTTAAGTATGATTGGATGTCACCTAGGCAATATGAAAGACTTCCAGCTGACTGGTGTTTGGAGTTTTTCTTTCAAGGAAGATGAGGCTGCATTTTTGTTATCCCCACCTGCTTTTGGAGAGTGCTTTTTCCTCCAGCGTGGAATCTGGAGAAAGGGGGAGACATTCCCATTGTGCCAGAAATGGACCTTAGCAGCTATAAAGTTTACATGGCATCAAGGACATACACATAATTGTTCAGATACAGATATAGCTGTAAATCTACACACAACAGCTAGGTCTGTACCATCCTCTGCCTTTCATGTCTCTGACCATTTGCTGATGAAAGGGTAATTAAAACAAAAGAAGTCTTTCTGGGATGAAAGCCTAGAAGCAGAGAGAACTAAACCTGGTATAAAGATCCCTCTCCTGCTAGGGGGTCAGAGTTGATGCTTTATTTTTGCTTGTTTGGGATTCCAGGGCATTTCTGACTCGTTGCTCTGCAGCTCAGTTATGTGCTTATACCATGCACGCTTGCCCTTTCTCCTTTACCTTTAGAATATGTATTTTCTGGCTACAGGGTGTGTGTGTGTGTATGTATTACTTGCAAAAAACCCTACACTAATGCAACGTTACGTCTGAGTTTTTAATGAATTTTCTGAAGTAAATTCCAAAACAATTGTGGCTCTTCCCTTTTCCAAGCCAAACCTCATGGAAATGAGGTGTTTTCTTGAGGTAAAAGCACTGGATGAAACCATATTTGCAGTCCATTCCCAGCTTTGCTGTTGACTCACCTTGTGACTTTGTGGAAGCCACTTCCATTCTTGGTGCCTCAGTTTCTCCACCTGTGAAATGGGGATAGTTCCTGGTGGGTGGAAATGGGGAACATGAATCTGTTAATGTTCACGTAGGACATGCTGCTGAAGTGCAAAACACTTGTCAATCGGTGGTTAAAGTCAAAACACTTAAAATATCAATCATCAAAAGTGAATGCAACATTATTAGGGTTGAGATTTTAAAAAAAACAGATCAGGAACTAGGCAAATATGGGTCCCCCAGCAGCTGTAACTATTCCACTTGTGTACCTAGGTTGTGTTACACTGCGTGATCAAGGCTTCAAAATTCCCTCCATAGCCAACAACAGTAGACTGGGCCATGTCCAATTAGTGCAACCTGTCCAGGTTTCTGTATGAAGCGGAGGACTGTATCTAACCAGTGAATGACCAAAATCAGGCTCGTTGGAGTGCCACAGCTCTGGAATGAAGCTGACTGCCATTAAGAGCAAGTCTGTTTCCTGGCATTTGCTTTTGCCTTGGCCATGCAGTGCTTAGCACCTGGCAGCATCAGCATTGGATTTAAGGCTTCCACGGAATCGGTAATGTTCACTTTGGGTGGGCATTGCTACAAGCTGCTATTTTTTATGTGGGAGGGAAGAATCTCTTTAGTAGCCCCAGGGGATAAAAACAGATTTAAAATTGTTATTAAAGCTAATGTTAAATTATATGCTACACAGAATTAAGAAACGAGTGTCTGTACATCTGGGTATAGTGCTTAGATTATCCACAAATACAAAGTTTGTTTTTAAAAGTCATAAAATACATATAGTGCATAACCAGCAATAACCGAAATTAAGGTGACTAGATTAGATTTAACAATACAGTTTAGATATTAGCATCCAAGTATTTGGGGACATTACTCATGAAAAGTTATACAGAGAGTTGGTTGTGGAACGCAAATATAGCAGTGAGTAAAGATTGTCCCTCAGTAGTTGAGAATGTAGGGTAGGTTGTCCGTTTAGAAAATACAGTCCATCAGGGAAGTATTTCAGTTACTTTCCCGACTGCGCTTCTCATCAGCACTCCAGCTTATCCGTCCTGATATTGCTGATGGCTGGTGATGTGTTCTCGTACTACACAGAACACTAGTTCTGTGGCGCCTTCTCTGTAGCTGGAGAGTGTTCATGGATGGGGATGTTTGAGGCAGCGTATTACAGTGAATATGTAAAGACCCAGAATATGGAACATCCTTTAGTGCTGTGATAACTTGCGTGCTAGAGGGTTATTTTAGTGGTCCTGTTGGTCGGCTATATTGTTATGGGGTGAGTTATGGGAGTGTAGGTTTCTTAGAGCGCCAAGACTGTGAGACTAGACAGAGGGGCTGCTGATCTAGATTGCTGTGGATTATACAAGATTTAGTGAATGTTATGCTGCCTGAGGAAAGACCAGGCAAAGCTTAACCTGTGCCTGGTTTGTCTGATTTAGTGGCTTATTTTGGATTCCATACTCCAGTTTACTGATTTCTTCTTTCTCCCTCTTCTTCCCCTCCTATGCCCACCCACACAGCACAAGAACTGGCAGAGCACTGGGAAAGGGGATTCCTGCTTGTTGATTTTTTTCAGAAATGTTCACCCACACTCTCTCACCGCTCTCCAAACAGTTTGCTTGCTGCAGCTGTTCCTTCACTGCTCATTGAGAGAGAATTTAGAACAATGGCTCCCTAACTTCCCTCCTGTGTTTTGCCAGCACTTGCCAGAGTATTAGGCCTCAGATCAACACTCACTTTATACTGTCAGGGCCATCACTGTTATCCTCTGGAACCTTTGACAGCTCATCTGCTTCCTGTGAACTATTCACCAAGGGACTGGAATGCTCTGATGTATCTCCTTCAAGAGGCTTATGCCAAAACAGAAGTGCCCCTGCCTTGCTGCTGTTGCTGTCTCAGTATGAGGCCTAACGATGATTCTTTAGCTCTGCCTGCAGAGGAGACATTTTAAAGATAGCACAGGTAAGAGAAAATTTGTTCCGGGGGAGGGGATTAAAAACAGGGGCATATGTGTGAGGGGAGGGAAAGCAAATGTAAACTGGGAACTCGAGCAGAGAACTACTTGGCCAGCAGCCAGACCATCTTGTGAGATCTGAAGAGAGCACAGCCCAAGCTAATCTGGTTCAGTATTTGGGTGGGATATCTTCAGTGAAAACCTTGTACAGTAGGGAGTGGTGCAGATAATTCAGTAGATGGCACTCTTCTCTGAGCTAATGCTGAGTCTAACCATTAAAGATTTTTCAGTACTTTTATTAAACAAAGAGAGCGAGGGAGAGTTGGAATGCTAGTTTTGGTATCCTGGTCAAATTTTAACTTGCCCCACTGGCATTATCTCTACATTTTGGTTGGGTATCAGATTCTTTGCTTCCTGTCTTAACCTTTTGTGTAATGTTGCTGTTCAGCTGTTAATCAGCTGTTGCATTCCACTCCAGAGGTGGCTGCCTGTTAATGGTGGATGGATGTAGGGAGTGTGCACTGTTGATCAGTTCAAGTTTATAAAAGGGTTTGGGATATAAGGCGCTGTAGAAATTGATGATCGATCAATGCAGTAAGTAATGGGATATGTTCCTAGTGAATGGACTACAGCTGAATTAGAAAACCTGTGATCTAGAAACAGCATATTATAGAAGGGGAATACTAATGATGCTTACTCTGTAATATGTTAACACCCTGGTAAATAGAAAGATCTGATGACTATATTCCTATAATGTTTCTTTAAACAAAAGCAACTGTTGTAATGATGGTTTTGTTTCTTATATTTACATGGCAAGGGTTTGTAAACTTGTTAAAACTTAAATAAAAAGAAAACCTGTGATCTGTTTTGAGTGGGAGGGGATGAGGGGAATTGTGAGGGAGGTGTGATTCTGGTAACTTTACAAGGGGTTCTTCTGGGACACATTATCTGGGCAACCTGTTCATGTTCCTGATCCATCTTATACTCAGCAACAACAAAAGCTTTCAATCTGAGGGCTCTGTTGATCTCATTAACTTTGAAAAATGTTAACTATTAAGTAGGGCTCATTGCTTAATGGCCAGTCTGATCCCTTTGTTTTGATCGCTCTTGTGACCTGTCACATGCTTGGAGCAATGTTGTCTACCTAGCTGTCAAGATTTACTGATATGAAAGAGCAAGGAATGAGTGAAAATCCATGGAATTCCATCCTGATTCTGAGGCGACAGACAGTGTAACATTGTTAGTCCAACCTGTGTTGTGAGCATTAGGATACGCAAAGCCAGCCTAGTAGGGGGATGCATGTTTCTGTGCTGAGAGCAACTAACCTGCTACAAGCTACTTAGTAGCAGAATGAATCTTGAACCTAATTCTAGCTGGGATTCTCTGGTTGACTGAAGAGATTAGCCAGCTTCCAAAGAGAGCCTTCCTCTTTGGATGCTAAAACTTCCTGTAATTAATACCCTGCAGCCCTCTCTTGCTATGGCTGGACTGTTGGGGAACAGTCTGTGGTGATTGTTTTAGCCTCAGTCAGGCTAATGTAGTCTCCTGGTCAGGATCTCTTGATGAAATTCTAGCAGCTTTTACCTGACCTGTCTGGTTGCTCCATTGTCTTGAGCATCAGTCCCACTACTTGAGGCAGCTAGAGTCTATGACTGATGATGATATATCTGCAAGGCAGGGGGAGGGGACTTTCTGGCTCTCTTGCAGATGGGAAAGAGTTCATTTTCTGTGATCTTAGTAGAGTGAAACTGTTACACACCAGAGTGTTATGTAACGAGGTCCGTCTCATTGGACTCAAATAAAAGATTCAGTCCAAAACAGAGTGAAACTGGTGGATTAACAGTAGTAACTAAATGCACAGGACAGAGCAGCAGTGGTAGCTTTCATTGGTATATCTTGAGTTCTGGGCTTTGCGGGGTACCCTAGCCCATTGGTGTCTGGCTGCCCCAGGAACGCTTCTCTAGTGAAGCCTTGTCTTGAGAAAACTGGATTGTGATCAACATAGACACCTGAGCTGGAGCCCCCTTGGTGTGAGAGAGGGAAACTACTAGCAGGGAACATTTCCTGGAAGTACCCCTTGACTCTGGAACTCTTTCGCAGTCCTCCTCTTACCTGCCCCTTCTGAATATGCTGGGCTTTAGAGTGTACTGCCAAGACTGTTCTCTTATTACTGGAGCTGGCAGCTGCATTGTCAGGAGCACTGCTGATAGACCTCGTGGCTCAGATGCGCTATAAACACAAAGTTAATACAGTTCTGTGGAGCCTGCGCAGTAGATGCAGGGAGCAGTTCCTCTTCCAGTTCTCTGTTCTCATTGCATTCCTGATGAGGGCAAGGATGCTGATTCCTCCTACCCCTTCCCAGGCCCCAAATCATACTTGACAATCCTTCTGGTTGAGGAGAGGATGACTGTGCAGTGAAGCTAATTAGCACTTCCCTATGCCCAGAGCAAGCATTAGCTGCGGGATACTTCACAGCATCATCATGGTGTGTCACTTGGGCAGATAGGAATGGGTTCGGGAGGAGGAAGGGAGCACCTGGAGTGGAAATGCAGCTAATGCTGGAAGCCATGCATGGGGACCTCATCACTTGTGAATTAGAACTTGGAGAATGGAGGCAGTTAGGATGATTGGGGTAGGAAGCAAAGCATGTTCCTTTCAGAGCCCTGGGCTCCCTCTGCCTAAAGGGGAAGAGGTGCACCCCCACCCCCTTGTGTGTGGGCGGGGGAGGGGAGGGAGACGAGAACTATTCCCCAGCAGTTTGTACAAATAGAATGAATTGCTCTGTTACCCTGAAATCCTCTGTCCCTCTGAGTGTTGGGTGACCATGCCCACCGCTGAATCTGATCACTGGGAGACTGTCTTGGAAGAATGACAGCCCCATATGATCCTTCCCAGTGTGTTTGCATCTCTCAGTGGACTCTGAAATGGGATCAGCATCATTGCAGACAGCAGCCCAGAAGAGGGGTGGGATTTAATTCTTGAGGAGCATTGCCTGCTGATGAGAGATAGCGAGGACAGATAAAAGGGACTGGGAGATTAAGTTTCCTATTGCAATACAGATCTAATTAGAGTGGCCAGAGACCTGGCTCTTAGCCACCTCCTTCTATGGCTTCAGGCCAAAGCTGTGATGCTCTGGGTCTCACACACTTGGCTGCAGTATCAGGGCTGCACCCGAGATAGGGTTGCTGACAGCTTGGTGAGTATGGGGCAGAATCAGTGCATGCTGTGTGCCCAATTCTGGCTGTTATCTGCATGCCTTTCAGCAGTCCATCCTCCCCTCCCTCAGAACAAACAGCCCCATGTGTCAGCTGGCGTTTCCATTCCACTCTGAACTGAGGCCTGTTTCAGTGTCGCTCCTCTGAATCCTGCCCTCTGATTTTGGTGCGCAAAGGGACAATCTAGATATTATGCCTCCAGGGCCCCAGCCATATTGCTGGTGAAGGATTATGAAAGTCCACTTGCTCCCCCTGGGCCGCTGTGGCAATTACTAACTTCTTAGAGTGAGAGCGGTTACACACACCACACTGTATAGGAATAAAATCAAGGGAGGAGGTGCAACTCTGCTGTCGTTCCTGGAGTCATTCTGCCAAAAGCCACTGCTGTACTGAGGGACGCATCCGGCCATTTAGCAATCCTGCTCCTTATTTGGGGGCAGTGGAGTTCCTGGTCTCCTTGGAATTCCCTGCTCCATGAGGGGATAATTGGAAAGCCCTTCCCTTTCCAGGACACAGTGGAGGCAATGAGCCGGTTGCACTGTGAAATTCTGCCACGGGGAAGCTTCCTGAAGCTGCAGACTCCAGCCCTGGTGCATGGCTGTATTTGGGCGCACATGCATGTGAGTCCATATGTGATGCTGATAGGTGACTGATGCCAAGTTTCCTTTCTCGTGTTTCAGAAGCCATTCAGATGCTGCCAGATGCCACCAGGGGAGAGCTGACTTGGAGGCAGGTGGACCGGGAGATGTTTGGACGGGACGTCGCTTTGGATCTGTGAGTCCTTGTTTTGAGGGACGGTTACCTGGGGGATGATGTGAATGTCAGAATGTCTCTGGAAGTTGTTTCAGACTGTGGAGTGGGTTAGGAATTCAAGGTGGGGTTGTCCTCCTCCCACCCTGGGGGTCAGGCAAATGGGGTGAGAATGAGGAATGGCAGAGGTGCTGGATACCAGGGAAGGGAGGAGGATAGTCACAGTGAGACTGAGGAATTGCCAGCTGAGAGTTGGCCAGACCTTTAGCTCGAGCCTTCTGAACGTCCCTGCAGTGGAGACCTCAGCAAGGACTCTCTTAGGCCATTCATAGCAGCTGTACCAGGTGAGACCAGAGGGAGCCTTCCTATGCCAAACTGGTGGTAGTCATTTGGAGCTGTCATCTGCCAGCAGTCAGTGCCACAGCCGACCCAACAGGAGCTGCTCTGAGCCCATCCCTGCTTGTTTCAGAGTAACAGCCGTGTTAGTCTGTATTCGCAAAAAGAAAAGGAGTACTTGTGGCACCTTAGAGACTAACCAATTTATTTGAGCTACAGCTCACTTCATCGGATGCATACTGTGGAAAATACAGAAGATGTTTTTATACACACAAACCATGAAAAAATGGGTGTTTATCACTACAAAAGGTTTTCTCTCCCCCCGTCCTACTCTCCTGCTGGTAATAGCTTATCTAAAGTGATCACTCTTCTTACAATGTGTATGATAATCAAGGTGGGCCATTTCCAGCACAAATCCAGGGTTTAACAAGAAAGTCTGTAGCTCACGAAAGCTTATGCTCAAATAAATTGGTTAGTCTCTAAGGTGCCACAGTACTCCTTTTCTTTTTGCATCCCTGCTTGGAGTCTCCTATCTGTGGATGAGTGGGTACGAGCTGTACTGAGCTGGTCTCTCTCTCTGTGTCTTGTAGCTGTGCTGGGGCCCTGGGGAGGGGTAGCTATGCCATTGTGAAGCTGTTTTTCCTGTACTAGTTGGGGCCCAAGGACAGCACTGTAGTAGGGAACAGGGCCAGCCAGCTTGTTGGGGCCAGGCCAATGCCAGGGGAATCTCTTAAACTTGTTTCAGCAGAGCTCTGCATAGTCGCTGCTGCCTGCCTGTTCCATTCGCCTTGTGTATGACTCTCCCTCTGCATGTGTACAAACGCTCCAGTCCCCACCTCCTCGGGCTGGGTGCCATGGAGAGAGAAAGGTCTGCAGCAGAGGTGTATGGGGAAGGGAGGGCCCCATGGAATTTCTGTAGTGCCTGGGGCGGTGCAAGGAAATGACTGTCTGGCTCCTATCACCAGAGTATCTCAATATGTTTTGTTGTGATGGTTGCATAACCTGGGCTCTGGCCTTCAGAGCAGGCGGGTGTCAGTCTCCTTATGTTTGTACTGTGTGTGTTTGTCAGGGAGCACCTCACCTCAGAGACCCCTGTAGAACAGGGAGGGCTTTGGAGCTGTGGTGACTGTTGCCAGGAGCCAGAGAACAGCATCTCATGTGTCTAAACTGGAGTAGCTTGCTCTTCTTTCTAATATAGAGGCCATGGAGCCGTTCCAGTATGCAGTACCCCCTCTTGATCTGAATAAGAATCTGTTAGGTGCCACCAATGCAACCAATAATGCTGGATACCTGCATTAGCTAAATGTTTCTGCTAAAATGCTCAGCAGGGAAATAGTTAACATTGCCAAATCCAGCATTGTGCGAGTTCAGTGCTAACTTCCCACTGAGGTGAATGGGAAAATGTGTCATGCTCTTAAGGGCCCCATTCCTGCTAGTGGCTTGCTTTTGCCATCACTGGAAGCAGGAGTGGGCTTTTAGAGCCATTGTTTTGGCTCTGGGAAAGTGCTGCACCAGGGTAACACTGGGAAGTTTTCTACCCACTCCAAAGGACTAGAAACGTGCCTTCAACGTCAGAGCGTAGATTCTGCTGGACTGCTTTTGCGGCATCTCAGGGGACATGGGGCTTCCCACCTGTCAAGGAGATTCTGGGCTGTGTGGGGAGAAGGGCCTGCCACTTCAGAAACTTATATATGCTTTATTTTAAAACAGGGTTGTGACTGGGCAGTAACAAGGGCACTCAAAGCCTGGGGACTGGGGAGCAAGGAGTGCCCAGCTTCCTCTGGCTGTCCCTGCTCTGTCTGCTGAGTATGAGCCTTGAAGCAGAAGTTCCCATGGGGCTCACAGATGGGGACCAGTTCTCTCCCTTATCACATGGTCCCCCACAGACACATGAGAGCAGAGCATTAGGAGTGCTGCAGCCAGGCACAGGCACCCGTGTTTGGGTGGGCTGGGGCATGCAAGTGGTCTCTGGGCGGGGGTTGTTAAATTCTTTGTGTTCTCACCTGTAGGGCATCTGAGTGAGTGTCCCCCTACATGAGACTTCAACTCTGAGCGCAGGCTGGTAAGTGCTCCAGCTGTCATGGGGTACAAAGATTGCTGTGGGGTAACATCTGCACTAGCACATGTCTGTGCTTCCTAGATGTGGGAGGAGGTAACAAGAAGACCCCTCTCGGTCACCTAGCTGCTGCGTGGCTAACATGAGCTGCCATTCAGTCAGGACTTAGCACCTCTCTCTGAGAAGAAATGCCTTTCCAGCAAGGCAGGTTTATCACCCAGCCGATGTGCCTCAGCTCCTGCAATGAGCAGCAGAAGGAACAGGCCCCAGTGGTTACCTCCCAGCAGCGTTGGTGTTTGTCTTGCAGAGTAGCACCAAGAGGTTCTAGTCAGGACTGGGGCTCGTTCTGCTGGGTGCTGTGCTTACGCTCTAGAACAGGGGTGGGCAAAATATGGCCCGTGGGCTGGATCCGGCCCATCTAACACTTCTGTCCTCGCGATCTCCAGACTGCTAAAAGTCCCACAGCGCAGCGGGGCACTCAGGCAGGCTGTCTGCCTGCCATGGCCCGACCTGCTCCCGGAAGCAGCTGGCTGCTGCTGGTATGTCTCTGCATGCCCCTAGCAGAGGGGGAGGCAGCTCTGCATTCTGCCCTCACCCCCAATATCATCTTCACAGCTCCCATTGGCTGGAAACTGGCCAATGGGAGCTGCGGGGGCGGTGCTTTTGGGCGTGGGCAGCACATGGAGACCCGCTGCCCTCCTAAGGGGCATGCAGAGACGTGACAGCCGCTTCCGGGAGTGGTGGGGGCCACGGCATGCAGGCAGCCTGCCTGAGCCCTGTTGTGCTGCCGGCTGGGAGCCGCCTGTGGTAAGCACCTCCCAGCCAGAGCCTGCACGTCACGCCCCCTCCCACACCCCTGCCCCAGGTCAAACCCCCTCCCGCACCCAAACTCCCTCCCAGACCCTGCACCCCAAGATGTTGCACTAGCCCAGAGCTTCCAGACCCCACACCTCTTGCTGCACCCTCAGTTTTTGCATGAATTATTTTATTACATGGCACTGCAGTGGAGGGGTAGAATTTAAAAATTTCATTAATATAGTAGAAATATGTGGCCTCTGATGACTTACCAAAATTTGTGGAGTGGCCCCCCTGAGAAAATTATTGCCCACCTCTGTTCTGCAAAGACAAGTGATGCCCAGGTAGCGAGGGAGAGGGATACAGAGTGTGTGTTTCTACACATTCTATACCTTAGACTTGCTCTTCAGAACTATTAGAAATTGCCTCATCTGTCGCCATCAACCTGCCCTTTCCCAAGGCATCGCAGCAAAGGTGAGCTCCAAGGATTTGATAGAAGAAGGGGTAGTGGCCTTACAAATCAGTTCAAGGAGGGCATTCCATGCATCTGAGGGGGCTTGTGGGAACTTCTGTGTTTGGCAAAGCAAAGAGTGACACAACAGGAGATGATTGTTGTTTATATAAAGGCTAGGAAGCTCAACAGGGACCAGGGCTCCATTGTGCTAGGCACTGTACAGGCAAGGAATACGCACAGTCCTTACCCCACAGAGTGGGAGTCTAGGTGTCAGACAGGACACAACAGAGCACTAGTGGGGATGTACAAATGAAGAGAGTGGTTGTGCACTGTGTGTTCTGGGGGCTGCAGGCTAGGAACTGTGTTTTCAGGCTGGGAGGGGCACTGTGAGCATTGCAGAGATGATTAGGAACAGGAAGTCTTCGAGCCATTGAATTAACGGTCCCTGCTCCCCCTATGGGAGGGGGAATAATGCTCTGAAAGGAGCCAGGCTGGGAGAGCTTCTGCCCCGGTAGAGCAGCTCCTGTGCACAAGGGAGAGGATTTAGTCTGAACTCAGGGGAGCTGGAGATGCCACACAAGTGCTGAGGGAAGGGGAGGTGCCCGGGCACAGAGCGGCGTTGGATTATCAGCATTGGGAGACTAAGGCAAGGAGAAGGAGAGCTGATGAGGGTGGGAAGAGGGAGGCTGTTCTGAGCATAGGGGTAGCTGTGTTACCTACCCCAGCACCCGAAGGGAGGACTGATATGCCTTTGGCATTGGAAACATCAGCAGGCACCTTCATTACTGGGTTGCCTGCGGCGTGCCTCACTCCATGTCTTGTGCTTACTGAAATGGTGCAAACCCTGGATGGCAGCAAGAGCTTTCCTGAGTGCTGCCCTTTGCTGCAGTTGCCTCTAAATGGCTGGAAGCAGAAGCCCCCTCCATGTCCACAGAGAGCCGTTGTAGTTCTGCTGTCTCTGCCCCATTTCAGATCCTGCACCATTTCTCCTGAAGCTTGGGAGTCTGAGCCTGCCACAGGTTGGAGGGGTGGGTGGTGACTGATCTGTCCTTCCTCATAGTGCTACTACTGAACATGGCATAATCCAGCCTCTTGCCTGAAGGCTGGGTGGCATCACGCACCCCAGCTGCCATCTTGTGCCTTGATGGTGCCTTGTATTTGTTTTCTCTCCCCTGAGTCGCAGCTCCCCAAATCCCAAGAAAGTCCCTCTCAAGACACCCAGGAACAATCTGGCTTTAACTAGTGCAAGCCAAGGACTTCTTGGCTCTGGATGCGCATTTAGTGACTGCAGCCCCCTTCCATGTAGCCCCTGTTGGCAGTGACAGTGCGAGATCAATAGCTCCTGCCCTGACCGTCGCTGCTGCCTGTAAGGCTTGCAGTTTCCATATTAGAAAAGGCGTTTCCTAAAGAGCCCAATCAATATGCTGCTCTGAGGCCTGTTCTCGTTTACTATATATAATCTGGACACACGCTGTACGTCAGCGTGCACGCGCGGCGCGGGGGGAGGATGTGCCAACTCTCTGTTCGCGCTGGCTGGGAGAAGGACACGGCTAAATTCTTCTCTGTCCCCCTTCCCTGCCGCGGCTGCTGTTCCAGGATCCAGGGCTGCCAGCTCCTCCTACTCTCTCAGCACTTTGGATGGGAAGCTGCTGGGGAGCATAGGGTATTTGATCTCCTGCTGCTGGGAAGCCCTCGGGGCTGGCTGGGGCACTGGTGACCCTCTTCTCTCTGCCCTTTCTGCTTTTGGCAGGTGACCAGTTGTCGCACCCAAGCAGGAGGGAGGATGACGAGCACAGCTCCATCCAAGAAGCCTTACCGCAAGGCACCGCCGCAGCACCGCGAGATCCGCCACGATCTGCCCATCCTTCGAGATGACCAAGACGGTGTGATTTTGGCTGAGCAGAGTCAGGTAACGGATAACCGGGCGGCTAAGGGCCTGGCGCCGTTACGCCAGCAGGCGGGGTTTAGTTACGCCGAGGCAGGCCAGCTCAAACAGGTGGATGGGTTTGAGGTGCGCAACCTTAACTTTTCCTCCTCCTGGTCCCTGGAGTCAAGCAGTGACAAGGAGGTAGCAGGGTGCCGAGCGGAGCTGAAGCTGAAGAGCCGGACTCTGTCACCTGTGCTGCCGCACAGTGGGAAGGCAGGGAGGCGAAGCGGGAAGCACTGCCGGCACCCCAGCCAGGGGTGTCTCAGTAAGTTCATGAGCCGCAGTGTGGAGACGGTTGTGGTGTCTGGAGACGAAGGCCGGAGGCCGACCTGCTCCTTCAAGAGCAGGAGCCTGGAACGCTCCCTCATGTTCAAAGAGCCTGCCGAGGTCCTAGCTCCCAGGAAGTTCCAGGTCTCTGCCACCCATCTGCCTCTCAAAGGGATCCTGAAGCAGACGGGCATGCTGGAAGTGCGCCCCGAGAGCCTGCGCAAGTCCCGCTCAGTGGAGACGCTGGCCCATGGCCGCAGCTCGCGCAAGTACAGCGACCCTCAGCTGTGCTTCAGCCCGAGGGAGAGACGCTCACTGGAGCGCAGCAGCAGCACTGCCGATGCCATCAAGCGCCAGGAGAAGGTCACTGAGGAGAAGCTGCAGTTCTCCAAGTTCCTGGATGAGATCACCCACCGTGTGCTGAGCCCTGTCCACCTGCAATCCCTGGGGGAGGGCAGAGCAGGAGGGGGAGGCCAGGACTCTCCTTCCTCACCGAGAGGCTCCACTCCAGAAGGTCAGAAGGAAAGCCAGCCTGAGGGGGCCAAGCGAGCAGCTGAGAAGAGCCACCGCCTGAGCAGGAGAAAGGCAGATAAGAAGCGTGAGGGTCTGGAAATGGCTTCCTGCCGGAGAAAGCCCCCTGAGGAGGCTGAGAGGGCCCCCAGGCTGAGGAGAAAGCCCATCCTGGTGAGGAAGGACAGCAAGGAGAAGTTCCTCTCCCTGGAGAGGCGGGTAGTGGATCTGTGCCAGTATGAACTGCAGCAGCTGGCAGAGCTGGGTTTGGCAGGGGTGTCCTCTGAGCAGCAGCAGCAGCAACTGCTGCCTTCATGGAAAACCAGTCAGGAGGGAGGAAGGGACAGAGAGAGGGACCGAAGCAAGCACCAATTGCGGCAAGTGCAGCCTCAGCATCTTGGCACCAAACCTGGCCAGAAGCCCATGACAGAGCCAGGCTACCTAGAGAGTGCATCCTTCTCCCCTCCGACACACCGGAGCCAGGAGGAGGGCACTGCCTCACCTAGAACCTCCCCTTCCTTCAGCCTAGCACTAAACAAGGTAGGTGCCAGTGTCCTGGAGCCCAGGCCCCTCACCCAGGATGGGGACAGAGGTCTCCAAAAGGCCATGGCCACCCCCTTCGGCTCCCAGAGGTGCCCTTAGTGCTGATGTGGGGAGTGAGGGGCAAGGCATTTGTGTCTGAACTCTCATCTCATCCATTCAGATGTTGATCTATGGAATGTGGAGCCTCCATTGCCTCAGGGAGGCCTGGCCAAGCAACTTTGACCTCCCAAGTGGTGTGAGGGGCTCTCTGAGGCTCACTTAGGGTACAGTCTTCATCCCAGCCCCCCTCACACCAACCCCCATTGTTCCCCACTGGGAGGCTCCTCCTGAACTGGCTGTTAGGGGTGCCCAAGAGCAAAATGCTAAGACCTCAGAGGGGACAGAGCATCGCCCTTGTGACTCCCCAGACCTAGCCCTTCTGTGCTCCACACACATATGTGGTGCTAATGCCTCTTGAACCTCCAGCCTCCCTGCTGGCCTGTTTGGCTGCAGATCCTGCTCCTTGTTTGTGTTGCTCCCAGCTGTGACCCAGGTGGAGTGCCTCTGTTCAAAGGGGAGAAGGGAACAGCTGCCCCTTGGAGTTGTTAGCCATAAAAGCAGCAGCTGGTGCCTCTTTCCCCACTGAAGGGGCTTGTCTGCCTTCCAGGGTTTAGAATCTGCCTAGCAGACTGCAGGATACCAGTGTGCAGAGCTGGACACAGCAGGATGGTCTAGTGCCTTATGCGGGCCTTTGAATCCTCCTAGTGCTTTAATGGCTGGATACCCTGGTAAATCAGACCCATATTTATGTGAGAAGTCCCTTGTCTATTGAGGTAGAGTCCTTGTCTGGAAGAGCTGCCAACCCCTCCCCTTCCATCCACCCAGCGGGCTCCTGGGACATCGACTCATTTAAACAGGAATCACCCGTCTCCTGGCCTGATTCTTGTGCACCTGATTGCCTGGTATCAGCTGGAGTCCTCAGAGGTGAGACAGTTGCAGGGTGGTGTTGCTGCGTATGGTATGAGTTAATAAAGTGCACTTGGTACTGGGACAGTATCATGCTGTATACAGTGCAGGCTGCTGCAGTGCATTTAGTGTCGGGGACACAGCATGTCTAGTGCAGCTAGAGCTATGGGGCCACCCTCTACAGGATGGGCCAGTGCAGTGCACTCTAGGTTGTTGGGAGCGAGAAATGGCCCCACTGTGCATTAGGGTCATGATTGGGCTGCTTCTATACCATATTGTTGCTAGCACTGAATCTGTTCCAAGGAAATCTCTGTGACAGGGTCCCATGTGCGGACCTTGTACGTCTGTTAATATGCACCTTTTGAAGCGCAGTGTCATCTTTGGGGACCTGTGTGCTTTGCTTAGCAAAGGCTCCAGGGCTCCATCCAGTATGTCCCAAAGCCGCTGCTTCAAGTCATTGAAAACAACCTGGGCTTTCCAAAGAGAAACCTCTAGCTTCCAGGGTTAGCCTCCTCTTCCCAGAAAGGGCCATCCTTGCTAGCACGAACTGGCTCTGGAGACGGAATTCTCCTCCCAGCCACAAGTGAGGCATGTTGAGAGGCAGCTTCTGTTACCTGGTCTAGCACATCAAATGCACAGAGTGGGGAGGCTAAGCTGCTCCTACCCGCTCCCTTGTCCCTGCCTATGTGCCGGAGCTCTGGTGTTGTGGGGGTGCCTGCTGGAGAGGCGCAGGTGACTTGCTCTCAGCACTGTAGGCCCTTCTGTTGGGCTGCTTGGCCTTTAGCATGTTGCCTGTTGTTTTTGTGTCCAGGTTCACCCAGGAGCCTGGTTCCAGTAACCAGCTTGAGCTGAGCACAGAGGAACCCTCATCTGGGCTTACCTGGGTGAAGCTAATGGAAAAGATGCTTCCCAGCTCCTCAGCCACTTAGAGCAGTTCTTTCATTATCTACAGGGGTGCTACCACCACAGTGAAGGGTTCATAGGTTTGTGTATGCAGGTCCACGAGACTCCCATCCTAACCACCCAGACATTGTGGGGCTGCTGAATATTGAGGCAGCAGCTGTGGGGTGATGACTGCGGGGTCCCTGAACTTGTAGCACGGGGGGAAGGAAGTTGCAGGCTCTCTGTGAAGGTCTCTGGTTTAACCCAGACTACTGCTGACCCTGAAATAAACCATGTGGTCTGTCTTGATATTGACTAGTTTGAGAAGCAGTGCATGTAGGGTGCTAGCTATTCACGACATGGCCTGCCCAGAGCTGTCAGGGAGGTGGGAGGAGTTCACTTCTCAAAATCTTGCCCTTTGGTACTTGCTTGAGTCTGACACCTATTTTGAGAGGTTCTTACAGCTGTTTTCTTCTCACCACAGGAGCCCTTGACGGATGCAGAAAGGATGAAGTAAGTGTCCTGTTCCCTACTCATGCTCCAATCTCACTGCAGCTGTGTGTGTGCTGATTCCCACCTCCCATTGTCCAGCTTCCTTTGAATCTGCATGGTGGGTTTCCCTTCTGTTGAGAAGCTAGGCCCATTTGGAGAGACTGGGGCAGGTGTCTCTCTGTTCTGCTCCCACTTGCCAAGTTTTGCCGTGGTTCTCTGCATTCCCTGAAAGGACAGTTTAGAGCTCTGTGCAGATGGGATGCCTTTAGGAGACCCATCTCAGGGTCCCTTGAATGCTGTTACAGTTTGAGGTGGTGGGGCAAACACTCCTGATTCTAAACATCTATTCTTCACCATCAAAGGGAGAAAAACTCAAAGCGCTACCATTTTGGTAAAAAGAAGAGGAGCACTTGTGGCACCTTAGAGACTAACAAATTTATTTGAGCATAAGCTTTCGTGCGCTACAGCTTATGTTGGTCTCTAAGGTGCCACAAGTATACCATTTTGGTGTGACCCACTGTAGTGTGTGAGCTCCCCCTGCTGACTGTGAATGAAAACTTTTTGCACAGACAGAAACTTAGCAGGACGCAGCTCTGAAGATCTCAGTCCCTTCAAAATCCCAAGTGAAGAACAAACTGACGCAGCTAGAGAGAGGCTGTATTTTCTAGGTTTTTCTGAACAGTTGAGCACAGTGAAAGCGCACATGTAGGAGTGAGTCTCTTTGTTTGAGGGGAACACAGCACTTAGTGTTATAATGGGGCCTGTTGGAGGCTGCCACAGCATCTCCGCATAACGCGTATGCTGCCCATGCCTCCCTCCGCAGCCCGAGCTCCCCATGCCAGCTGCACTTGCTGGCCCAGCAATTGCAGGGACTCCTGCTTTACTGCATGTTTAGGGTTAGGGCTTTGGTTGGGGCTGGGGATTTGTGATGCCTCTTTCACCTCCAACTCCTGCAGTATGGGCTGGGATAAATTATTGAGTGGGTTTCATTTTCCAGGGAGGGACACCTACGCTGTGCAGCCCATTTGGCTAGTGGACTGTATCCAAATGCTGCAACCTGAGCAGGAGCTGGTGACATGGATAGCATGCTTATGCTTCTCTGCCCCTGTTCCAAGAGTCGAGAGCAACCTGTGTTGCCAGGAAGCAAGGGCTTGAATTTCTCATCTTCTCAGCTTAGCAGAGACGCATGCCTCTTGCTGCATTTGACCCTCCTGTCAGTTTAGTTTATTGCTACAGGCCCTGACTGCTCATAAAAAAACAAAACCCACGGCATGAGCAACAGCAACCTAAGGCAGGAGGGGCTCTGCAACTGCCCCCAAACTCTGTCCATGCATCTCACTCCTGTCCTCTTCAGCGTCCCCCCACTAGTCCAGTTCTGCTCCCCCCAGCTTGGCCAATGCCCCACAAGAGCCTCCTCCCAAAGTCCTTGTCCTGGGGCTTAGAACAATAGTTGAGAGTCCAGATGAACAACTGAGTCCTCCGGGGGCAGTGCATGCACACAGCCACCTTTCAGACACCATCGGACTCCTCATGGCGTCCCGTTGTGGGTGTGAGAGGAGGGATGAGATCTGAGCCTAAAGAATCGCTTCCATTCACAGGGGAGGTCTGTGTGTGAAATGCCTGCATGCTCCCCAACAGCTAAGCTGGAAAGGGGATGGGGTCCATTAGCACCTGTTTGGATGGTGCCACCACAACCACCTGGGAGCATCATCTGTGTCTATATGGGGTCTCTGCTTCTCAGGGCCCTGAAGTGAGCTTAGATGCTGGGTGTCTGCACTGAGGACTGCAGCCCCCATCGCTTACTGAATGGTGCATTGTTGCTCTGTGTGCCTCAGGCTGCTGCAGCATGAGAACGAGGAGTTGCGCCGGCGGCTGGCCTATGTCACTAACAAGATGGAGGCGATGGAGAGGGAACTGGAGTCCGGCCAGGACTACCTGGAGCTGGAACTGGGCCAGAACCGCGAAGAGCTGGAGAAATTCAAGGACAAATTCCGTAGGTATGGCAAACACCAGAGGAGAGGATGTGGCTGTGGGGAGACAGGGTACCTCTGCCTAGGGACTCGCTTGGCTGTCTAGAGAGGGCTGAGCCTGTGTTGTGTTAACCTGAGGCATGTGGTATGGGGAGATTAGGAGAGTTACAGGTAAAGCTCAGCACACATTGCAACCACCTCTGGGGAGGAGCACAGCAATGCTACCCAGCAGTTTAAGGCAGGAAATGGAGAATTCTTTATCGGTTTGAATAGTACAAAGGCAGAAGGAAATTGTCTGAGCTGGAATTTAGCCAGGATTTGGGGGTTAATACCCTGACAAATGCAAAGGGAAATCAGTGGCTATAGTTGGCTGGGTTCTCTTTTTTTATGTCTCACCTGAAAGGCAGTACCTTAGTTAGAACAGCACTCCCTACCACCACATTTGAGTACTATAGAGTGCCCACACCACTTCCTGCAACAGCCTGTTTTTCCCTTGGAGGTGTCCCGTCCAAATACTGACCCAGTCTAGCCTGAGAACTGAAGGGATTACAGCCTCCAAGAGAGAGAATCCGGGCAAAGAGTTAACATGTCGGTATGCTCTGTAGCAAGCAGTCTTTCCTGGTGTGTGAGGGGCGATTCTCACATTCCGGGCTATCAAGAGGACTTGAGTTGATGGCCTGGATTCCTTTTCACTTGGACATTCGTGCCTCTGTTTAGGTTACAGAACAGCTACACTGCTTCACAGAGAACCAATCAGGACCTGGAGGAGAAGCTGCATACCCTGGTAACTGACCTGCTGAGCCTCTGGGGAGAGGAAGTGGGGGAATCTGGTGTGTTGGGACAGAGGGAAGGGACCCTGGCTTTCAGGCCAGGCATTACAGCAGCTCATGGGGGAGGTTCTGGTCATGATCCTTCCCAGGCCTAGCCTGTTGTCCTGAACTGGGTACTTTGCTGAGCCCCCACTTTTATCATGCACCAGAGCTTGGTTTCCCCACAATGTAATTGTCATGTTGCATCAACCTCTTTGAAAGGTGCCAGGGATGTGTTGCTCCCTGCAGACTCCAGGGGATCACTCCCAGGGGACTGGGGCTGTTGGAGCGGAGCCAGCATGTGTGTGTGTATTGTGTGCATTCATAACACTCATGGCTGTTTCTTTTCTCTCCCTCCCTCCCTCTCTCTCTCCTCCCCATGCTGCCGCTGGCACACTCTGGGCGCACTCACCTCTCAGGCCTCTCTCAGCCAAAACTGGATTTTTGCAGTTGCGTCTTTTTGTTTGTGTGGTTTTTTTCTTTCTCCTCTTCACATGTCTCAGCCTGTCATTTTCATTGTCAGTCACACATTACTTGGCCCACTTGTACCATCCTCGACTGAGGGGCCCCAAACCTCGTCCAGCCAAAGGCTCCACTTCTACTGAACAAAACAGCTGTCTGCAGAGACGAGTGGTCCTAGCACGCAGTGCTCCAGCCGAATGTGAGCATTTGCTTCTGATCCAAATGGAGCATTGCCTGCTAGGAAGCATAATGCCCACAGGCTGCAATACTATGTTATGGGTGTGGGCATCTGTGAACCCATTTGGCCCACCCGTACTGTAAGTAAACAGATGCTTGTTCTAGTCATCATCAGTCACCTGTCCATAATAGAGAATGCAGGGTCGGTTCTCGCCCTTGGCACTAGGAGCTTTCGGGGTTAATATTATTTATGCAGTTACCAAAAAGTCAATCCATGTTTCGGAAATGCCCTGTTCCTGCATGCGTCACTGCCTGTCGCACTGGGCCCTGCTACCACTACTGGTCCACAAGTGGGCCCTGTTAGTCACAGGCTGAGAGCAGATTCCGGGGCTTCTGTGGCCCTGAGGACTTGGGACACGTACAGGAGCTGGATCAGGAGCTCTGAGCTGATGCCCCCCCCCCCCCCCCCCACTGCTATTAGCCTTCATGTCTGTTTCCTCTGAGCAGGAACCCATGGGGAGTCTAGTGAGGAAATGTTCCCCTTTGGGAACAGAATTAACCGAGATGAAACTGCACAGACAGGTCCTTTCACACCAGGGCAAGCCCCGGAGTCTTCCCTGAGCTCTTATGCAAAAGCAGAGCCTTCTTGATGCTGAGTCAACTTCTGCTGTACCTATCGTTGACTCCCATGCTTCTCTGAGCAACAGTTTCCTGTTGCCCTGGTGGAGATGATTGGATGTCACAAACACAGTGATCTATGCTGCTGGTGAAAGGTGTTGGATTGGCAGGGACTGAATCCTTTATGTATCTCTAGAGAAGCACCAGAGCAAGCTTCTTCCCCAGTGCCAGTGCAGTCCACTTGTGACTCTAATGCTGAGAGGGAGTTCAGTCTCTGCATGCTACCACTGCAGGAAGGGTAGGAAGAGCAACTGGGCTGCAAAGGATCAAACTCACCTCACTTCAGTAACTAACAAACATGGCAAGAATTCTGAGCAGCCAGCATAAGGTGGCTGGCTTTATGTGCTATCAGAGACCCTCCCTCTGTGCAAAGCTGGGGCTGTTACCTGTCTGTCTGGAAGGTTTTATTTCCAAGCTGAATGTGTTTGTGTGTTATGCAGGGGGCTAGGTGGGGTAAGAGGCCAAGCCAGCCTGTGCTGGTGGAATTTACATCTTGTGTTCCTGTGCCCCAGATAAAAAAGGCAGAGATGGACCGGAAGACCCTGGACTGGGAGATTGTGGAGCTCACTAACAAGCTGCTAGATGCCAAAACTACCATCAATAAACTTGAGGAGCTCAATGTAAGTGTCCAGTCCACAGCCTGTCTGCTCAACGTGGGGAAATGTGTGGTAGTTTCATGGCTGATTAATATAAGGTCTGGTCTATAACTTCCTTACTAATGAATGGGGAGGGGCAAGCAGAACATGGCTGACATTCATCATGGCTAAGGCTAAGTTTTTGTCACGGATATTTTTAGTAAAAGTCATGGACGGGTCATGGGAAATAAACAAAAATTCACGGCAACCTGTGACCTGTCCCGACTTTCACTAAAAATATCCCTGACAAAAGAGGTAGGTGGGTTCAATACCCAACTGCTTCTGGGGCTCTCAGGTCCTCCACTACTGTGGTGCGTGAGAGCTCTGCGGTCTCCCTGCCCCAGGGGCTGGTAGCTGCAGGGTCCTGCAGCTGCTGGCCGCAGCTGTGGCTGTGCAGCTGTGGGGAGTCCCAACTGCCTGCCGCGTCTGGGCAGCTGCTGGGGGGTTGCCCGCAGAGGTCCCGCCAAGATTGGGCAGCTGCGCCCACCCGCCAGGGCTGGGAGCTCCAACCCCAGGACAGAAAATGTCACGGAGGTCAATGGCAATCACAGATTCCGTGACCTCCGTGACATAATTGTAGTCTTAATCATGGCTGAAATTGTGGGGAGCTGAGGACGCCAGTGAGGACAGATAAATAATAGAGAGGGGAAGCAGGAAATAGCAGCATGACTTGTGATTTGAGTCCTAGAAGTTGAGCAGAGAGCAAATGAGATCTGGGCTTGCTGTGTGAAGCGGCAGCAAAAAAGGCCTACCTGAGTTTGGGCTGCAAAACTAAAGGCTGAGCAGCCCAGAGCTGGGAGAGGGATGGTCCCTCCATGCAGCTTTGGTGCCACAGCGCCTGAGGTCTTGCACTTGATTCTGGGCACCTTGTTAACACTGGCAGGAGTTCAGAGAAGGGCTGTGAGGGCCTGTTTAGGCACTGAACTCTCCAGTTTGGCTGAGAGCACCCTGTGGTGGGGGAGGGTACAGACCCTCAGATATTTGAGGGGTGTCAGGCCCAAGAGGGGGAGAAGCTTGTTACAGACTCAGTGTAAACTTGGAGGGAGGGGCTGGAATGGAGAGGAGCTTGTCAGCCGAGTGGCAGAGAGGTACTGGCCTGCGAAGGAGCCGCCTCAGGGGAATGGTGGGAGCCCCCTGATGTTGGATGGCTGACCTCCCCTCCCCCATGTGAGTGAGGTGTCTGCTCGGGCTGGAGCAGGGGCCTGTGTGTGTGTGGACCAGATGAGGCCAGCATGACTCCCATCCCTGTGTGCTCTCTTGGCAGGAGCGATATCGGCAGGACTGTAACCTCGCAGTGCAGCTACTCAAGTGCAACAAGTCCCACTTCAGGAACCACAAGTTTGCTGACGTGAGTAGCAGCTCTGGTGCAGTGTGTGGGAGGGGCTCACAGCTGCTCTGTTCCCAGCCCATAACTCCACACCTGGTCACTCTCCTCTGCAGGTAGGGGGAGCTGCCTTGTGTTCCACCAACCCCCGCTCCCCTGAGCATCAGTCAAAGGTGTAAGGAGCTCCTGGCCCTCTGTGCAAGGTCTCTGCTGGCTCCTCTTTCAGGCTGGCTCCATCTCACGTCTCAGTCAGGGACTGTTATAAAAAGAGCCTTGAGCTGCCTTTCCAAGGGAGCGAGTGTCCTACAGCACAATAGCCTTGAATCCGATAGCCTGTCGGGTGCCTAAAGGCAGCTGGCAGAGGAGCAGGCTTCTCGCTGACCCTTTTGTCTTCTCCCCCTTCGCACCTGGCCACGTGCAAGGCTCATCCTGCCTACTGAGGGGCCAGGTGAACCTGAATGTAGCTGGTCTGGCTCACGGACGCGGCTACTTGTGCCAGGTTCGGGTATGCTTACCAGTCCTCAGGGCTCACAGATCTGCCGACAGGCAGGGCACCAGGGAGGGCAAGGCTTTGAGTGCAGCACTAGGCTGGGAATGTCCCATCCCTGTGGGTGAGGGAGGAGCCCATGTTTGTATTGGTATTTCTTGTTCCCCCTGGAACGGCATCTGGCCCCAGCCCCAGGATTCTCATCACCTCTCCATAAAGCTTCGTCACGTGGGCTCCCTTAGAGGGCCCTCCCAGCGCCCTGCACATCCAATCCTGGGGCTTGTCTTTTGTGAGTGAGCACATGACTGGTATGTCGTCCCCCAAGCATGTCTCAAATTAGCGCTCCTGAGGTCACCGTATCAGTTACTGCTGGGATAACCTTCACCTCTCCCAGCTGTCTCCCCTCACAGGAGCTTTGAATTCTGCCCCCAGAGGGCTCGACCACACTCGGATGCCACTGAGGCAAAATGCAGCTGTGCAAGGACCTTCTACCTTGCACTCACCATTCCCACTCTGTGTGCCCTGGGCCCACCTGTCTGACTGCAGGATCCCTCTTGCAGCAGCCTGTGCCATGGCTTGGGGCCCTGCGGGTTTCAAGAGGAGGGTCCACAAAGCCCAACCCTAATCTTTCACCATGGTGCTTGTGTGGCCAAAGAGCAACATGGTATTTAACAGGCAGGGTGGAATCAACCTGCTTGCCTGGCTGGCTGGGGCAGGTCTGTGCTCACCCTAGTCCTGCAGCCAGTTTACCTGGGACTCAAGGAGGCTGCCTCCAGGGTGCAGTGAAATGTTTGGCATGCCCTGAGTGTTACTATTCTCGTTGTTGAAAGCTCTGAACCAAAAGCTAAACCCTCAGTGAGGTGTAGGAGTCACCAAGGCTCTGCCACAGCTGCTAATGCCTCAGTGAGGCAGCTGGACCAGGCGGGGGAACCAGCAAGTGCTAGGACAGTCATCGATACTGATCCTAGGGCAGGCTGCCAAGGCAGTGGGGCTGTAATTACTGTGCGCTTCCTGGGAGCTGTAGATCCTGCCAGTGGGGGCTGTTCAGTCACTTCTACGCAATCACCAACTGATTTTCCACTGATCAATAGCCCCTTTGCCTAGCACCCACCAGCTAGGCCTCATCTCCACTCTCATAAGCTATGGGCCTGAGGCCCGTGAGCAGGCTTCCCTTGCTCCCTCTCCTGAATGGGGCCCCTTGGTCAGGCTTGGGGCAGGCTCCTGTGTGCTCTGAGAGCAGTAGCATCCTGCAGCCAGAAGTTAGAGCTGGGAAAGCTCTGCTAACTCCTCCTGTGGGGCAGGCCTGTTTTGAGGGTGGGGAGGGCAGCATGTATGTCAGTGGCTGGGCTCTGCCCAGGTGGAGGGGAGCAGGTGAGTATGTTGGGGTAGGCAAGTGTGGGGTATTGGCTAGGGCTGGGTGGAGCAGGCAGTGTATTGCAGTCTCCCAAGTGCTGCTTGTGGCTCTGTCCCAACCTCTCCTGGCTCTGCTGAGGCCCTGAGGGGCTGTTTCAGGCTTAATGCCTTCTCTCTTTCTCCTTAGCTTCCCTATGAGCTGCAGGACATGGTCAATAAGCACCTGCACAGCACCCAAGAGTCCCCAGGCCCTGGGCAGGAGGGTGCACATACCCTGGCCCCATCTGATGTCGTGCCCACCTCAGTGATTGCCAGAGTCCTGGAGAAGCCCGAGTCACTGGTCCTGAACTCTGCCAAGTCCAGCAGTGGCAGCTGTCCCATAGCTGAGGATGTCTTTGTGCACGTGGACATGAGTGGAGCTCTGCTGGACGCCTGCCCCAGCCCAGGGCTGCCTGGGAAGGAGAGAGGGGAAGGGGGGAAGCAGCAGAATGGGGGCTGCAAGCCACAGAGCAGTGTAGAGAGCCTGCCAGAGGAGGTGCCTGCCTTCGAGAAGCTGAGCCCCTATCCCACGCCCTCCCCTCCCCACCCCATGTACCCAGGGCGTAAGGTGATTGAGTTCTCTGAGGACAAAGTGAGGATCCCAAAGAACAGCCCCCTGCCCAACTGCACCTATGCCACACGGCAGGCCATCTCCCTAAGCCTGGTGCAGGGCGAGGACGAGAGCAGTGACCGGCACCGGACGCTCCCTAACAGCCCTGTCTCAGAGGGCCACCACTCAGCCTCCAGCTGCTCCTACCAGCCGTCTCCCAAGGCGGCTCGAGCACACGGCTCCTCGCAGAGCAGCCCTTTCAGCAGCCCACCCCAGATCCCCAGCGCCTTTGCCAGCTCGGCCAGCTCGGAGGAGGACCTCCTGGCCAACTGGCAGCGGATGTTTGTGGACAAGGCGCCGCCCACTTCGGAGCAGGTGCTGGTGAGCCGCACCTCCTTCAGCTGTGACATGGCCCCGGAGCTCCAGAAGCGGTTCAGCCGCTCCATGCAGGAGCTGGGCAGGGCGGCCTCGGCCTACTCGGATGGCGAGGAATCTGCACAGAGCTGCAGCTGGACCGTGAGCCGGGACTCGAGCGTAGACACAGACAGCACTGAGTCCCGAGCCCGCAGGAGCCATTTCTCCTCAGATTACGGCGTGGACTTCTCCCAGGATGAAGCCCAGAAGCTGCTCCAGGGCAGTGGCGGGGGCACCACTGAGCCCAGCAGCCCCCCGCCAGAGAAGCACAAGGACTATGTGGACCTGGGCTCACCTGGGAGCCCAGCCGAGGAAAGGGAAATGCTGCTAAAACCAAGCAAGGAGAGGAGCCCGGGGGGAGCCCTGGAGGAGAGCGGGGAATGCAGGAGCAAGCCTCCCTCAGGACGGCCACACCGCAGCCCTAAGAGGATGGGTGTCCACCATCTCCATCGCAAAGACAGCCTGACACAGGCCCAGGAGCAGGGCAACCTGCTCAACTGAGGCTGGGCAGGGAGCAGCGCCACAGGGCAGTGCTGTAGCTGCCTCACCACTCATGGGGTTGGTGTCCCTGGCACCACACATGCCCCAGGGGGCTGCAGGCTCCACTCCCACCTTATATTTATTCTGGTTTTGATACCCGGAAGCGCCAGGATCTTGCTGGCGTTCCGCACCCACCACACCAGAACACAGACTTGGGGCCTTGCTTGCCCTGGCATACATGCCCATGCCTGTGCTCACCACTCATCTGGTGCCTGCCCTCACACTCAATCTTACAGCCCCACCCTGGTGCCCATGCCCTTACTCACCCTGGGGCCTGTGCCTGCCTTCACACTCATGTTCACAACCTTGCCCTGGTGCCCATGCCCTCATTTTCACGCTGATGCCCATGGCCCTGGGTGCACTTGTGCTGGTGCCAACAAATAGAAACTCTTTGCCCTGGTCTTGTCTGATCCCCATGAGCCCCTGCAGGCTGAGTGGGACATGAGGACTGCCCTGGGGGGTGGGGGGGTGGGTGCTCCTTGCTGACTGGCCCCCTGCTGTGGGTCAGAAGCATTGAGTTGGGGACTGTTGTTTTGCTATTTTTTGTTTCCCCCCTGCTGCCATGTTGATCTCTGTGGAAACCAGCCAGCAGTCGTGGCTGGCTCTCCTTTAAAGCTTCCTCTGCAGATCCCTGCTGCTTAGCTCATGGGCCTGGCCCAACACATGGCTCATGCAGAGGCAATGCCCTGGGAGAGCCCCAGTTCCCTCTGCCATGGGGCTGGGCCATAGCTGCCCCCGGCAGTTGCTCAGCGAGGCTGGCCTGCAGCGTTCCCATGACAGCGGTTTCTATGCTGTGGGTTGGATTGTGTGTTTGTCTCTCCATCTCTGGGTGCTGTTGCACTGGCCTGGCTTGTGTTTGGCTAGTGCTGATTCTCCGCACCTGAGTCTTCCTCTCATTTTTCTCCTTTCCAGGCCTCTCCTTTTAAAATGTTTTGTTTTTCTCTTCCTGCATAAAAGAGCAAAGCAGCTGACAGCCAATCCATTGCCTGCCCAGAGGTTTGGTGTGAGGTCCTGCCCTAGGAGCCACCAGCTCCCCCTTCCCATCCAGGTCTTTTTACTCCAGCAGAGCCATATGGACTCCAGGGCAGGATTTTACCCCAGGAGAGCAATAAATGAAAGACCATAGCAAGCCGCCTCTGGGCAGGGCCCCAGCAAGGGCTCTGGGGAGAGAGGGAGACCTGTTGGGGAGCAGGGCTTATCGCTGCCGTATGCAGACACGGTACCTCATGGCTCAGCAGTGGCCCTTTGGGAAGGCCTCTGTGCATGTGCACCCCTTCCTCTGGCTGGGTCCCGGGCTGGCTCCGGTGCCCTTCCAAGGCCTCCCCACTCGGGGGGGCTGGAGTTGTGTGTTTGATTTTCCTTGTGTTCAGTGTTGGTACGATTTTCCTTTTCAGTGTTTGTGCTCCACGTCCCTGGGGTGGGGAAGGGGAGAGGTCGGGAGTGTAGATATTTTATTTGTGAGAGAGAGTGCCAGGGTCTAGTTACTAGCTTCCTAACCTGCCTTTGCCTATCTGGATTTTTAACTCTCCACCCTGAAGGTGTAACCCAGCACACTGGCATGATCCCTGTGCTGCTTCCTTGGGCCCGGGGACCCTCTTCCCTTGGCTGTGGTGGGTTTGAAGCTGGAGCTGTAGCGTCCTCCTTCAGTGAGAGCGAGCTGCTGCTCTGTGCTTTGCTATGTATGGAGGGTGCAGCCTCTCTCTGCAGGAAGGAAGCTCCCATTCAAACACCCAGCAAGAGATGCTGCCCTGGGGCAATGTCCCTCCCTAAGCCCCTCCGTTTGTAGCTGGTGGCAGCCAGGGCCAAAGCTTTGCTCTCAGCTCCAGGCTGCAGGGCCTGTGAAAGGGAGCTGTTCCCTCTCCTTGCATTTTGGCCCAGCCTGTGGCTGCTTCCTGTGTGGGTAGGTTTGGGCACTCTGGTCACAGCAGCTGCCTGTGCACTTGCCTTGTTCCTGGCCACTCAGCTCAGTGTGGAGCTGGGCTGGGACTCAGTATTTCAGCAGCTGCCCTAGCAAATTGGTGCTAATGGTGGGAGCCTCTCCTCAACCTGCAAGGTACTAATCCTCTGTGTGGGGGAGGGCCCTGCCCAGCGCAGCCCAGCTCCTCTCTCTCCTGTAGCCTCCTTGCAGTGCTGAGGTCCAAGCTGCTGCTTCCTCCCACCCCATCTTCGTGCCCCAGCCACAGGGCCTCTCCTGTTGATTGGGCTCCTAGGCCCAGACTCTACCTTGTCAGCACAGCTGGACTCCAAGCCTCCTGGGCTGCGTGGTGGCCTCACTTGTGTCATGACCTAGCTTTGAGCTGCAAGTGCATGCTGGGAGCAATGGCGGCTGGCTGGGGCTGGCCTCGGCTGGCTGGGGCTGGCCTGGGCTGTCTAGTCCTTGAGCTGGTTAGTGTAGGTGGGTCCAATCACCTCCACTTCTCCGCGAGAGGTGCTTCCTCTCCTGCCTCAACCCAAAGGTCCCTGGTTGCCCTGCAATTGGCTGTCCTGAGCAGTTCAGACCAAAATGAAAACCACCTGATTGTAGAAGCAGTTGGTGTGCTGGTCCCTGTAAGGCAAAAGCCAATCTCCCTTTTGCCTTTGATCACATCAGGCTAGAAGCAAAGGAATGCCCATAGGCCCAGTCCAGGCCATGGTCCTGAGGTGCCATTTCCTTTGGCGTGTGACCAGGCAGCAGCAGAGCCCACGAGAGAAATGGCGAGGGGAATGTTGTGCAGCCAGAAGAGAAGGAGCAACCTGCTCCGAGGCTGCATCCAGAGGGCATCAGGCCTTTGCCCTCCTTCTTGTGTCTGGCAGTACTGGCTCTTGGGGGGGAGGGGGGCACTTTTCAGTGTCCCAAGTCCAGCCTGTTCATCTGCAACTAACGTGTTTTTTCTGAGATTTTCAAACTGATGTATATTTTAAAACCAGAAATAAACTATTTTAAAAGTAAGCTGTGGCTGTGGGGTGCTGGGTGGGAGCCAAGAGCAGGTACGTCCTGGTGGCCGGGGGCCCTCTTATGGCAAGCTGCTGTCCTAGAGGTGTGCAGGGTCCTGTGTGCCACCTCCTGGCTTGTCAGGGATAAATTGAACATATGGCCTGTCTTTTCAGATGACGTCCCGGTTCTTCCTTTCACCATTCAGTACACGTCTGTGCTTTAACTACACAATGTTTGTTCAAGATGTCTCGTTGCCCAGAGCATCTACTTGGTGCTCACCAGGACCAGAGCAACAGGGCTGGGGAAGGAGAGTTTAGAGTGGTGAAGAGTGTTGGACTGAAGAGAAGTCAGCTGAGCGTAGACGCCATGGGAGCTGCTCCGTTGCTCACAGTGAATGTTGTCAGGTGTTCAGGCTCATTCGGCCTATTAAGTTTGTGGAAGAATCCTCACTCCCAGCAATGTTCGCATGTCATTGACTTGGAAACTGGCAGTACCAACAGGAGCATGCTTTTTATAAAGGGTACTTTTGCCTTTTGCATGACTATTTTGTGAACCTAAACTAGCTGCCTAGTGTTGTGGTTTCATATTTTGAAAATGTAGATGCTCCTGCCTCAAAGGCCAGCATCATTCAACCAAAACCTTCCTCGCAGTGAGTCTCCGAGACTCAAGAGAGAGGCGTAGGGCTCATGGGAGAAAGGGGCACTGAACACCTCTGGACCTTGTTGGGGCTGGTTGTCCCTGTGCTGTAATTCCAGCGCTCAGTCTGGCACCTTTTCTAACTAGCCCACATGGCGCCAAACTCTGTTGCTAACTCTGCTGCGTGGTGGTTTTTCTTAAAGCCCCAGCTCCTGGAGTCATGTGATTAGGTGAGACTGGCAGCTTTCATTTAAAAGAGATGTCTTTCTAAGCCTTGAGGTTGTGGAGAAAATCTGGCAAATATGACCCACGGGCACCTACAGGCTCAGAAAGCAAACGGCAAAGAGAAAGAACCCACTGTTTAAATCTTTTTTATTCTTGATTTTTATGCCAGTCCCATAACTTGTGTGATTTTTGAATATTAGGTGCTGGTGATGCTGTGAAGCCCACTGGAAAAGGCTGTTCAAGTCTGAGGGATAAAGGGGCTGCTGAGCTCACACAGTGAAGTTCACTCTGCACCTTAGGAGCTCCCTGGCCAAGACCTGAGGGCCAAGCAGAGGAAGACTTGTGTTTGCCTGCCTCTCCATGTGGTAGCTTGAGCTGATCCAGTGCTGCCTCCCTGCTGGGCTCTCCTCCTTTTTAGTTGTGGTTCCTGCTCCCTTTGTCCCTATAATTATTTATTTTGTGTGCTCCTGGGAGCAGCTGCTCCTGCTGCCCTTTAATCCTCCAGCCTAATTCTAGCCCTGAAACACAATCTTCCCCCCTGCCTGGCTCCAGCAAGGTGCAAGGGGCACTTGGCCCACAGTGTGTATCCTGCTGGGCAGGCACTGACTGGAGCCTTCTCCACAGGGTGCATGCTCTGTGCCAAGTCCCCCACAGCCTTGCCTCCCCAGCAGGGTTCTAACAAGGGACCCAGCCCCTTCCCTCACAGCCTGGGGGATGTGTGACGCAGAGCTGGGGTTTAGTCTTCGGGTGATGGAGCTGGCTTATCAAGGCATTTCTGCTGGGCTGAGCCTGGAAGTGGATGATTTACGGCTGCCAGTCCTGCTACGTGCGGGAAATTCGGGGAGACTTACTATGGGTTTAGTACTGAAGGGGGAGGAACAGAAGCATGTAGGCCCTGTCTAACATGAGAGAGAGTGAAGCCCATCTCTTGCACCTTCCACAGGAGGAGCTTGGAGTTTTGCAGATATTATGGAATTTAAGTCTGTGGTCATTTAAGGGACCCCACTCTAGGCTCCCAGCTTCTCAGCCATCACCTCTCTCAGGTGGAGACCTGTCTCTCTTGCCTTCCTGACAGGTTATCCCAGGCTATGCAGTTCCCTGCCTGCACTGTGATATTCCCAGCAAGCCAGGCTGCCTACAAGGCCAGTGTCTGCAGTTTGCTTTCTCTCTAGAGGCTATGAACAGTGTAATAGCCAGCAGTTGTGCATTACCAAACAGCTCTTGGTAAGGAAGCACATTCTTAAGGTGAAAGCATTACAGAGAAAACATTAAAAAAATAAAAACTTACACACATGCTAAAAAGCTTATGAGCTGACTCTCTGGTAGGTGTCAACCCTTCCACAAGGATTGGAGGCCCCTCTTGGACCAAAGGGCCTGTCCCTTTGCTGGATCAGGAAGAAGATCCTGAGTCAGTGTAAATTCAGGCTATTTATCCAAAAGTCCTTTCTTTGTCCAGTATGTGGAGACTCCAGTTTGAACCAGTATGTGTGAGCCTCTGCAGGAGGTGATACCTCTCTCATTGGGGGGGTTTACAACCTGCCTGATTTGCCTTAATCCCCACAACTGTTGTTAGTTCCTGGAGGAGCTGTGGCAGCCTTCCCCCATGTAGGAGAACACAAATCGTACACAAGCCAGTCATTTAAAACAATGGATCCCTGAGGATACTGCAGGGGGATGCAATGTCTGACATCTCTCCCATGGAGAGGTTACATGAAATCCTGTTCCACAATAATACACAAACTGTATACAACAAGGTCTTTAGAGGATAGTACAGGAAATTGCCCTAAGGCCCACAACCGCCTTTACAGATGGGGAAACTGAGGCAAGGGACCTGTCCAAGGTCACAGAGTTGGTGCTAGGATCCTGGAGCCCTGTGTCCCAGTTCTGTGTTTTAACAATAATCCCATCCTCTCTCATAGAGTCTGGATAGAACCTAGGTATCTGACCTTCCAGTTACTTATGTGCTCCTGCTGCTGGCTAGTTCAGCTTGTTTGGCTGCAGTGGGGACTGGGTGCACATTGCATTCACCATTTCGTGCAATGTTCTTTGCCTGGGCAATGAGGGAAATATTCTAAGCTGCTGCCTGGGCTCTTAGCAGCTTCCCTCCCTCTCCCCGAGTGACTGCAGAGGAGTGCATGCTGATCTGCAATCACTAGGCACATCCTTGTCACATGGCAGCAGCCGGGGGCTCTGGAGGGAAATGGGCACATCACAGCCCCGCTTCAGTAGTGAGGAGTCAAGCACAGTCAGCAACTGTGAGAAGCTGCCAGCGCTGCTTCCCTAGCACCACTGGCTTCTTCATGGAGCCTGCCTCCAGGCTCCAGCTGCTTGCCTCTGGTTATAATCCCTATCCCCTCCTTGTAGAAAGCCCTGTTTTCCCCCAGCTCCCTCCTGAGAAAGGTAGTTGCTGATGCTCACACCCTTCCTGTTTCTCCAGGGCTGGTCCCTGCTGCCCTGAGCCTCCCGTTGGCAGCTGTGTGTGGGTTTTTGCTGGGACCCCATTATCCTACTTATCTGAGGTATTTCTGTGCTCCCCATTACCATAGTATTCTGAGCACCTCACAGTCCTTACTATATTGATCCTCCCACACTGCTGTGAGAGAGGGCACTGATCTTAGCCCCATGTCACACATGGGGAACTGAGGCACAGAAAGGCTAGGTTCAAAGGTGCTGAAGATGCCACGAGTGGCATTTTCTAAAGCAGGTAACTCTCACTGACCACAACTAGGCACTGCTCTGCAGCTTTTAGACCCCCAAATACCTTTACAAACCCAGCCCTAAGTGACTGTCCAAGGTCATGTAGGAAGGTGCTTGGATTCCCCCAATACCCAGGTTAACACCCAACCCACTGGCCCAGTCTGTCCTGGACAATTCACTGTGGTGAACTCTTCCTCATTTCAGCTGAACAGTAGGGGGGGAGAGATGGGGGTGGGGGAAGAAGGGGCTGCAGAATGGGGCATGAGCAGAGACCAGGGCACTGGTGGGCCCCAGTTGCTTCGCTGTGCCGCAAACAGGAGAACCGCAACCTCTAAGGAAGGGCGAGAGCATCACTGTTTCCTGTCCAAGGCAGTGAAACGGCTGGGGTGTGACAAGCGGGACAAGTGTGGCCATGTAGAAGAGCCAGTCTGCTGTGGTCCGGCTAGCATGTTGCGGGAGCCTAGGAAGGTGGCCCTGACCCAGGGACTGGATCAGTCTGGGTGTGTATGAAAATGCAGCCGCATGGCAGTGAAGAGAGAGCAGAGCTGGGAGAACGCTAATGAGCTGACACTGCCGTAGTGCGGCCTTTCCTATCAAGTGCGCCATGGGGCTCTCCCCAGCACCGCCTTGCCCAGCCTGGGCCTGACAGGATCCCACCAGATAGAAATGGGTCCCTGTGTCCCACAACTCACCTGGCTGCTTGTCCCTCCTCCTCCATCCATCCTTCCCCCAAAGCCTTCCTCCAGTGCTGCAGGGCCAGAGCTGGGTGCCCCCCCCAGCAGGCAGACATCACCACCACAGGACCAGCAGGCTGGGAGCTGAGCGGGCAGCCAGCCAAGCCCAGCCAGGCACTTCAGAGCGCTGCTGCCTCCTGGTGGCTCTCCTGGCTTTTGTTGTGTGCTCACTCCCCTGTGCGCTGAGGGCTCTCCACAGTGCTGGAGAGGGTGAACTCGCTCTGCCGCAGCCAGTTGCAGTTTATTGTTCTAGCCAGCTCCAATCTGAGCCTTTCCAGCTAACCACTCCGTCTGGTTCTCTAGTGGCGGTGCAGGAGGTTGAGCTCAGATGCGAAGGGGCTCTGCCCTGCTGGGTTTTATTATTATGGAATAACACCTCTTAAACTGCTACCGTGCCCCAGCCATCCCAAAGCACTTTACAAACTCACTGATGCAAAGCCTGGGCTAACAGCACGTAGGAACGCGCCACGGGAGGGCAGGACAAGCCGTCACCCAGGGCCGATTCAGGAAGGCAGGTTGGACTCGCAAAAGCTGGAATTTGACCTCCCTCCTCACTCTTACATAAACTGCCCCAAGGAGCAGACCCTTGGCTTTAAGGCTCACCTGAGACACAGTGGCTTCATCAGCACATCGTCCCTTGGCACTGACCTGGAGCATTGGTGTGGATGTGGCCCAAGGAGCACTTCTGCCTGAATCCCCTTGTCACACCCTGTAACTGCATCCCGCTGCACTTTCCTGAAGCGTTAAAGTCAGCACTGAATGAAAAGGGCAGCGCACCCCTTCCTGAGTCCTCCCTCACCTCTGCCTGCAGCGCCTAGGTTTTCACTGGCCATCTCCCCTGTAAATCTGCCCAGCTCTGCAGCTGTTGACAGAAGAGCAGAGTTAGAAGGGCTCCAGGATTAGAGGGACAGGCCCCTATTACAGCAAGGGCTTTGGCCCTTTCTCACTGTTATTCCATTCAGGGAGATGGGGCTATGCAGGATCTGGCTCAGCTTTGATTTCCTGTGGGAGCATATGCTTCGAAGGTACCAGCAATGAATGAGATTTCAGTGCTCTGCTCTCATGGAACAGCAGAGAGCCATAGTACATACAGGCCTTCTAGCATCTCCTATATACATGCACTGGATCTGGCTCTCTCCCATAAGGACAGAACCAAGAACTTCTCAGCCCATCCAGCCTGATAGCCAGCTCTGGGTCATGGGGAAGTGGAGACAGAGCAGTAGATTCTGACCACATGGTCTTTGCTCACATGCCCAGCACCGGCTCCAGGACATACAGAGGGGGATATGAGCAGCACCGGCCAGGCATCTGGTCTTGCCCCAGCTATTTGTGCATTACCTTCTTTGGATAAATGCACAAGCACAATACACTAAATGCTGGGGACAATTTCCTGTCCCTCCCCAGATGCATCGTGGAACCTCTGTTGGGGGCTGTGCCTGGCTTCCTCTGCTACCACTCTAGCCTGGTTTCCATCAGCAGATTGACACGCACCTCAGTGGAGAGCAGCTCACGTGGCTGCTGCTAGTCCAGCAGTCCCTTGCAATTGTTCTGCTGGGGGAATCCCTGCTCCATTCCAGGGCTCTGTTTGTGATAGGTCTCTCCTCACCCGCTCAATCAACCTCTCCAAGCCCATTCAACGCCCTTTCCTGTCAGTGGAAGCAGGAATGACAGAGCCTCTTGCAGCCATGAGCTGTGCCATGTCTGTGACCTTTATAAAACTCTCTTCAAGACACCGGTACAAGCAATAGAAAGAACATCTGTTATACACAAATATATACCTCTGAATAAATACAACCTCCAGCACGTGGGTCAGGAATGTACAGCCAGGAGAGGGAAGGCATGTGATCTAAACATGCAGTAAGTGGATAAGCACAAGCAGCTGACAAAGCATGTGACACAGGCACTCATGTAGATTCACTCAGGCCAGGATCCAAAACTCAGAGCCCAAAGATGGCATCGATGTGAACGCACAATTGGGGCAGGCTTGCTGGAGGCATGTGGGCATGGGCACAGCAGGGTATGCACACACACAGCACAGACATTCACCCAGCATGTGTGGTGTGAACACACACACACACACTCCATGCACGCATTGCACATGGCCCACCCATACAGGCAAACAGTGCTTGTCTCAGCAGACGCCGCAGGAGTATCCTAGTCACATCTCTGTTTCTGCTAAGAGGCTCTCGCCCAGACCTGACGTCACCAAGACCATCTGGGAGCTGGGATCTGTGGAGCAGGTGGGAGAGAGAATGTTAGACATTTGAGCTGGAGAAGAACACAGGTCTGGCCACCAGGCACAGCGTCGAGAGTGAGAGAAGGGGATAAAGGACATGACAAAGGCAGAGCAAATGAGGGCTAAGGAGGAGCTTGGCTAACATGGAAGGAGCCAGAAGCCAGAGAGGATTTTGAGGGGGAGAGGTGACCAGATGCACACTCTCTGTGCAACATGGCAGAGTTAATGCTGTTTGGGGGACCTTGAAGTGACTGCCCCAATGTCACTGCGGGGATCCAGATGTATCATCTCGCAGGGACGCCATGTGCTCAGGTTACAGAGGAAAAGCCAGCCCTGAAAACTCCCCCTGGGATCTGAGAGTCTGTCAATCATCAGGAGCATTATGGGTTCTGCTGGCCAAATTAGCCCTTCAGTGACACCTGTGCAATCCCACTGCCTTCAAAGTCTGCCCTCAGTGACAACTCCTGTGCTCTCAGAGAGGCTGCACAGGTATAACTGACTAGAACTTCGCAACCCCTTCTGTTGCCAATCCACAAGAACAGAATCCAGCTCACTCCCCTTTAGCTGTGCTGGCGCTGCAGAGTTCACAGAAGTAAGCAGCAGATCTACCCCAATGCACATGGGAAGCAAGGCTGTGGAGAACCAAGGGGCACCAGCACATGGCACTTTGTTTCCCAACTGACACCTGGAAATTCTCACTCTTCACACTGTCTGAATTGAGGGTTGACGTGTAACTTCCCTGTTCAGTTTTAAAGAGGAAGGTGAAGCCGGAAAGCAGATAGGACATACCATTACCTCACACTCCCCGCTGCTCCTGATGGCACTGGCCAGTACATGACTGCACAAAGAACCAGCCACTGTTGCCAAAGGAATTCTTCCCCAAACTCAGTTGAGTGTCTTGAGGATGGTGTGTATGGAGCTGAACACATGTGTTTGTTGAGAAGCAAACAACCCCATCCTTCTTCCGAAGTGCTGGAGTCAGGTTCTTGCACCAGGAAGTATTGGGGGTCACAATGTTTTTGGACTCAAAGAAGTTATCCTGGTCTCTATTTGGACAATTAAATTTGAGGGACTAGGTCCAAATATTGATTGGATCTCACAGAATTTGGTTGTTGGAGGCAGGTTTTGGGGCACTGCTGCACCGAGATGTGTCAGGGTCCAGATGTTTTTGGTGCATTATGAGCAGCTATACTTGTTCTCTATTTAGACACTGGAATTGGAAGTGGGGAGGGGTGAGCACTGGACAAAAATTGGTTGGATCCAGGTACTAGTTAAAAAATTAGCAGGATCCAGGTAGATCTCCTTTTTGCCTTTATCCCTGTTAGTTCTGCTGGATTCCTATCAAACATTGGTATACAATAGCTCATTGGAATCACTACAATATCCCTTTCCTTCAAATACAGCCAATGGAGATAGAATATAGTGCCGGTAACCCACACAAGGTTTACCCCATTCAAATTGGACGGGAATTTAGGGAAGCAGCCTGGAATGACATGAGCTGGAATTTAGCTGAGACACCAGGGCCAAATCCCCAAGTTTTATGAAAAGACCCATGGGAGTTTTAATATCCATGACTCTGATTTTACATCTCTGCTGAAAGATGTTAATTCCTGCAGCATCATGCCAAGGCATTGGTACTGGAAAGAGCCCACTGAGCCCCACCTCCACTTCTTGTAGAAGCCGGATTGTCCTAGGAGGCTTCCTATAGAAGTACTGACCCAGCCCAATTCTACTTAACTGGCCGATGAGACTTGAAGTCAGTTTGTATTCCAGCCCACAATGAGATGGGACCTTGTCCATTTACCAACCCCACAATGACATACTCATCCCAGCAGAAAACAGCACAGAACCCTCATTCCTGACAGCCTCCCCAGTCCAGCCTCATCTCCACCTCTCTGGGGTCCCAGAGGTCTTACTGCTCTGGCAGATCCAGGGGTTCTTCTCCCTGGCCGTGACTTCATGAGCCTCATTCTCCTCCTCTTCCTCACCCTCGGAGAGCAGGTCTGAGATCTGCTGCTGCAGCTCGGGACTGATGCTGTTCTCTGCCAGGATCAGCGTCCGCAGGGCTGTCGGGTAATTCTCCACCATGTCCAGCAAGGTCTGAGCAGAACGAGAGCCAGAAGCGGGTAGAAAGGCAGCACAGACAGAAGTCGACTGACAGGAAAGGCGTTCAGAGCTGCTTTATACTCTCTTCATCTGCCCCAACCCCTGTCCTCGTTTCTTCTCTCTGTCCTTCACTGGCTCTGAGCCGCACCCCCTCCCCACCCCAGCTTTTAGGGACACTAAGAACTCTCCACCTGAGGCCCATTGCCAGGACTTCCTGGCTGTACCCAAGGAGGAAACTACTGCCCTCTCCTACCTGCAAATGTCCCCTGCAAGCCTGAGTCAGATGAGACACTGAGAATGGGAAATCTCAGTACCATGAGCTGAGCTTCTCAGAGAAGAGACTGCAAAAAACCACTCAGCAGATAAATATCTGTTACCCCCTAATCTCGCTCTAAGCCTGAACTCCAAGACTTATTCACAAACCTTGTTCCTGAAACCAAACCTTCTCCTTCACTTTTCCAGAGAACCAAAGATGCAAAAAATCTGCTCTCTCGCCCTCCACTCACTGGAGCTGAGGCAGGGGCCACAAGCCTCAGGCTAGGGCGGAGCAGGACCTCCAAGGGCTGAGAGCCATGGGTCAGGGAAAGGAACAGATAGTAGCAGTACTTCTAGGTGCAGAGACTGTTCTGAAGAGAGCATCCACTGATGGGGGGAGGGAAGGAGGTACATCTCAGGGTTGGGGACCCCACTGTTTGTTAACACCTGTGTCCCTGAGGAGCAGATGATGCTATATCAGCACCAGACACTCCTTACCTGGGCCGAATGGTTGGTAAGTCCTGTTCCTTCCAAGTCCAGAACCTCCAGGGTGCGACTGGAGGCCACAGCAACAGCCAGCATCCCTGCTACCTGGTCACCTGGAGGAGAAGAAAGCCAGGGGATGTCAGCAAAGTCTGGCTTCACACAGACCATGCATCCACTGGGCCAGGCAGATCATGGGACTACCCCGTCCCAATGCTACCAACTAATCCCTATTTGCCAGGAACACCTTGGAGGAGGAGGTGAAGGGTTGTTGGTTGTGAAAAGAGCAGATTGTTAGTTGTGGGCTGTGACTGGCTGTTCTGGGACTGAACATAGAGAACTTGAAGGAACACAGTGAAATTGTTTCTCTTACAAGAAGACTTTGTTCAGACACAACACCTTCCATCCCACTACCCAAGGATCTCGGAGCCTCCCGTCATCACCAGTGGGGAAACTCAGGCAGAGAGAGGAGAAGTGACTGGCTCCAGGGTCAGAGAGGAAGTCAGTAGTAGAACCAGAAATAGACTCTGGGAGTGCTGGCTCCCAGCCTTCTGCTCTGACCACTGGCCCCCACTCCCTCTCAGAGCCAGGAATAGAACCCAAGAGTCTACTGTCCTAGCCAGCAGACATGCTGTCACCCCTTGTAGGGGGATGGCTCTTTTGGGGCTGACCCCACTGGCAGCCAGTGCCAGTGAAGCACTCCCCTGAAAATCCCCAGGAAAGAGGCAGGGGACAGTCACAGGTGGGGCTCCATCAGCTACCATGTTAGGAACTCTTAACACAGAGTAGAAGCACCCACCCAGCCAGGGTCTCTGCTGAGGTGGGGGTGGCAGGGAGGGGAGAGAGAGCTGCTTGGCCTAGTTTCCTAGGGCGGGGTGAGGTGGGAGAGCCACATGGCCTGGTCTCTGCCTCACCAGCTGCCAATCCTGCTCCAGCAATACAAGCTGGAGAAGGAGAGTTGGTTTCCATGGCAACCATTGCCAGGCTCTTCTCCTCCATGTTATTATCTGGGGAAGGAGCTGGAGGAAAGGGGGGGCATGTTCCATCTGGCAGGCCAATGGCTCAGACCTAAGGGATTGGGAATGGGAGGGAGCAGAAGAAGGTCACCACCTGAGCTGAGGCCTGACACAAGCAAACACAGCCAGTGGGACAAGGGGAGCCCAGAGTCCCTGGCGGATGGAGGGGGGGACACAGTCTTTCCTCCCTGCGTTGCTTGAAGCTGCCATCTCCTCTGTGAAACATGTTTGATGCATTTCCTGGCAGGACACGTGTCCTCATCACACAAACTATCAGCACAAGTGGGACTAACTGGCCCCCAGTCTCAAGCACAGAGGACTGAATGGGCTATGAAGAATGAACTCCCCCCTCACTAGGGTGACCAGACAACAAGTGTGAAAAACTGGGACACTTTTTTTTGGGAGGGGGGGTGGCGGGAGGGTATAGCTGCCTCTATAACACAAATCTCCTAATATCAGGATATCTAGTCTCCCTAGCCCGCACCTCCAGGGCAGGGAAGAGGCCCAGCAGAAGGGACAGTGTGGAGGAACCTGCCCTGCCCTGCCAGTGCCCAGGATGTCCCTGGTCTAGATTCAGTCTCCAGGGCCATCAGACCAGCACCTTCAGCAGCAGCAAACTCACACAAAGCCTGTCAAGCTAGTAGTTCAGAGCCTCTCACGCCTTGCCGCTCACCGAGGGGGTTGTAGTCCAGGTTCAACACTCGCACCTGGGAGCTGTGAGCTACTGCAATGGCCAGCCGGCCCCAACCTTTGGCCGTGACACCCGGGTTTGCGCTCAGTGTTAACTCCTTAAGGCCTGGAGAAAAGAGAGAAGCCAATGAACACCCTAAGGCTCCAGACAAGTCACCAAACCTTCCAGAGGAGAACCCGCTCAGCCAATCACAGAGCTAGGAAGTGGCATGGCTCAGAGTTTCACAATTCCCTGCATCCTGATTGGTGGAGAAGGTATGGTTTATAGAACGACTAAGGTTAATTATCTGATTAGCGCTACTACCTGCAGTGCTGCCCCTTCATTTGTTCACAAAAAGCAGTCTCAGCGTGGGAGGGGGAAATGGGTAAGGGTGGCAAGGAAGGGCAGGACAGGCAGGTACAGATGCTTGAGTTTCAGGAGGGGCGGCTGCTGTGTCTATTGTGAGCATATACCTGGGGAGGCCTGAGGTCAATAGCTGGTTAGGGTGCTGGGGTGAGAGCCCAGGCCTCAGACTTTAGCCCCTGTAAAAAGGAACTTATTCAGCCAGCAGACAGTTATTCCCTTCCCCATAAAACAGCCACAAGGGACCATTCAGTGTTAATTCCAAGAGGAGTCAATGGGGCGAATTTACTGTAAACCCCAGTTCCGGGGCAGGATGGGGGAGGGGGCGAACGTAATGTGCGTTGATCTGCATTCATTGTAAATGAACCAATCACAGCTCAGGCTTCACAAGTGCAAAATATTAACACCAAATCAGAAATCCAAGCCTTGTGCCTCCCTCCCACTAAATTCAAACTCTCCCATCATGAGGCAGCAAACTGGTCACCATTCCCCACTAGCATCGTGCCGATGGAACAGTCCACTGTACCAGGAGCCATGCTCCATTGGATAGGGCTCCCTCCCCTTAGAAGTATGCAAGGAGGAAGCAGAGTCCTCACCCAGTGCAATGGCTCCTGTACTAAGGGACGCTTTCACTGCACTTACGCTGGGAGGAGAAGCTTCGTGCCATGTCTCAGCAGAGGGAGAAACTTTACGTGCTGCTCCCCGAACAAGACACAAGCAGAGGAAGTTTAGCTCTAAGCAGAGGGGCCTGAGCCATATATGAGTTTCACTGGCCACTGCATACCCCACAGACCCTTTTGCTTACCTGACTTGGCTCCATCGGGAGGCAGGAGCCCACAGATCAAGTTGATGCCCTCGTCACCCAGCATGCAGTCTCCCAAGTCCAAAGCCACCAGAGAGGGATGGATGGAGAGCGCTGGATTGAGGAGAGCTAGGCCGGCGTCTGTCAGGGGGCTCCCATGGAGGCTATGTGGGTAAAGGGTAGGAATTATTAATGTGCCTTCCTCAGGGCACTGGGGACTGCCTCAGACAATGGGAACCAAGAAACAGAGGGAACAGGAGGAAGATGCCACTGCCTGGTGGGGGCAAGGCTCCAAAATGCCTAGGGATGCTGTGTCCCTGAATGAGGGAGCTTAGAACAGACTGGGCAAAAAGGGCTCTGGTGACAAGTGACAGAGGTACAGAGACAGTCCTCTCAGCATAGGACGGGAAGCACGCCTGGGGACTTCAGGGGTGCAGACAATTCCCTCCCAGCATGGGACAGACAGGGGTCTAGGGAATCAGGGATGCAGAGACATCCCCCTTCCAAAATAGGAAAGAGATCAAATATGCCAGGAGATGGGAGAGGTGCAGTGGTGGCCTCCTCCCAGCATGGGGCAGGGGAACTTGATGCTTAAAATCAGGTACATTTTTTCTCAGATAAGAATTAATTTACAGGACTGAAGAGCAACACAGCGCCACAGAGAGGTGAGGCAACCCTGTCAGAACAGTGGGGGGAGGGTGCGGAGCACATCTCCTGACATGGGTGCTCACTGAGGGCAGGGATACTGGACTTCTGGAAGGCCACTCTTGGGGGTGGCACATCTCCACATCCACATCCAGTAAGGTCTCCCCTACTTACAACAGAGACTGGACAGAGCGGTTTGTCTTCAGGGCTTCCGCCAGTTGCTTGACCCGGTTGATGTTGGACACAATCCCCAGGTTGAGGTTGAGCTGAGCCAAGGAGTGAGATTCCGCTACCCCTCGGCAAATGCGCCCGAAATCCCGGTCAGAAAGCTGGCAGCCCCGGAGTGACAGCAGTCGCACCGAGTTCTCCCGCAGGCTCTCGCAAATGTCCCGGATCTCAGCACTTGATAAAGTCTCCCCAGAGATCTGGATAGACCCTGGCAACATCTTTCACCAGTTTTGGCCGTGAGCAAACACACACAGACACCTGCAGAAACTGCTGTGCAATCTGGATCTGTGCAGGTAAATAATGTGCTATCTGAATTGGTGCAAGTGAATAGTGTGCAATCCAGATCAGTGCAGGTGCAATGAATGCTGGGATCTGCTGTGCAAATCTAATTAGTGTAAAGGTTTTTGTGGAGTCTGGATTAGCCCAAGGCTACCGAGCAATCCGGATTGGTGCAGGTAAGTAATGTGCAATATGGACCTGTGCAAAGGCTGCTGTGCAATCCCAATTCCTGCAAGTAACTAACGTCCAAACTGGAGCTTTGTCGGTGCTGATGTTGTGCAATCGGGTCAGTGCAGCGCTGCTGTGCAACCTCGCGCGGCGCAAGGAAACTAAGTGCAATCCAAATAGAAGCAGGTAGATAATCTCCAGTTCTCGTAGCGGCTTCAAAATTCGACGCAATTACGAGTCAATTAGAGAGTCAATCAAGGCTGCAGTCCGGCTGGAGCACGATTCCCGGGACGGGAAAGAGGTGTGCAATCCGCAACGGAACCGGGTACCGTGCAATCCGGATCACCGAAAAGGAGGGTCTATATCCAGATCGGATCCGGATCACCGCGTGGGTCACACCGGATTCGGAGGGATCTGAGCCCGACCGCTAACGATATGGGGAGACAGAGCCGAAGCAGCCGCGGGGCCCCTGAGACCGGGAGGGAACGGGCTGCGCTGTCATCAGGCTTCAGAGCAGCATCAGGGGCCGGGACCTCCCCGGGCACAGATCATCCCTACCCCGGTGCCCAGCTCCCTTCCCCCGGCAGGTGGCAGCCAGCCCGGGATCTCTGCGCTACGGCTCTTTCCGCCCGCTGCACCTGCTCTGCTGGAGACGGGGACTCTGCTGCTGTGGCACCGGGATTCCCGGGGCGGAGCTGGCCGGGCCCCCGGCTGGGCCCGGCTCCCTCTGCACCTTGCTCCGGATCGCCGTGTGGCCGACCCGGAGCGGCGCCTCCCTCGCAGCCCCGGCTCCTCCTACCGGCTCGGCAGCAGCTGAAGCCGCCCGGGCCTGGTGCCCCCCGGGACCCCTGGTCCAGCGCCGCTGCGGGGATTCGTGCTGCCTCCCTCCCGGGATCCGGCTTTGTTTGGGGCCGGCCCGGCGGGGGCTGGCTGGTTCCTATTGCCACTGTCCAGCAGCCTCCGCCTCCTGCCCTGCCTGGCTCCGCGGCGACCACCTCCGCCCGCTGCTTCCGCTAGCACAGGGCAGCAGGTACCTGGTCCCGTGCAAAAGGCCTGGGACCGCCCATCCCCCACCCTTTCCTTAGGCCGCCTTGCTGCACCCTCAATTTTGGGATTTGGCCTCTCCCCCACAAATGTAGTTAGGGCAGGAGGCCCTGCACCTTACACACCTAGGTCCGTGAAGCCCTCACCCCCCCCGGGGGCGGGATCCACCCCTTACAATGAGAGGGGGAGAAATTTACACCCCATGGTCAGGAGCTTCCAATTCCCACTCCCCTGTTCAGGCCACTGGGCTCTCCAGGCTGGATACCTGGGTTGCAGATGGGGCTTAGGGAAAGGCAAACTGAACCCTGTTGGGGTGTGTGATTGAACTACAAATGGAGAAGGAGAGACAGGCAAGAGAGGGAGGGGACTTGCCTAGAGGCCAAGGCCTGGAGCAGCCCTAGTGGCATGAAAGCAGATCTTGGGAAGGCAAAGAGGAGGGCAGTGGTCCAGGTAATAGAGCCACAGAAGAGGGAGTCGCACAGTTTCAAAGGCTGAGGAGATATTTTATGGTATCATGGGACTAACAGAGTCTTGTCTGAAGCACCCAGGCAAAGGGTCAGGAAATTAATAAGTTCCATGGACATCTGAGAGGGCCAGGCATGTGTAAAAAGGACCCTACTTCCAGGCCAGAGATGGGTGGGGAAGATATTGTGGTGTTACCCATCCAGTGAGACAACTCCACATGCCAACCCCGGGAGGGTCAAGCTGTTGGTCTAAAAATGGGGAGAAAAGGATTTTAAATGGTGCTTTCAGGGCTGCTGCTATCAGAGACATCTTCTGAAGTAGGGCTGGTATGTGAGTGGAGTTGGTGGTAGGCTGGGGGCGAGCAAGGTGATGTTGGGAACAAAGATGCTGTATTATTTACCATTAGTAATGTTGTGGCACGGCACGTGTATAAGTAAAATGCCTGGTATGACATCAGTGAGAGTGCTTGATATAAAACTCTCCACAGCAAGGGTTAAAACAGAGGGCCTCCCCAAGGGACGCCATGAGGGCTGGCTGCAGCAACAGCTTCCAAATGGTGGTTTGGGGGTCCTGTTGACTAGGCACTTTCTCTTCTTTGCTTGGGGAGTTGCAGAGGAGCTGGTTGCAGAGGCCATTGGCTTTAGTCAAATCTCTCTGCACTGGTGGAACTAAAGCATGGCTTGAAAGGGAAGAGTGGAAGGCACATTCGCTTCTGCACAGCAACACATATAAGGAAGTCACATGGTTTCATAGAATCATAGAAGATTAGGATTGGAAGAGACCTCACAAGGTCCTCTAGTCCAACCCCCTGCTCAAAGCAGGACCAACCCCAACTAAATCATCCCAGCCAGGGCTTTGTCAAGCTGTGCCTTAAAAACCTCTAAGGATGGAAGTTCCACCGCCTCCCTAGGTAGCCCATTCCAGTGCTTCATCACCCTCCTAGTGAAATAGTTTTTCCTAATATCCAACCTAGACCTTCCCCACTGCTACTTGAGACTATTGCTCCTTGTTCTGTCATCTGCCACCACTGAGAACAGCCTAACTCCATCCTCTTTGGAACCCCCTTTCAGATAGATGAAGGCTGCTATCAAATCCCCCCTCACTCTTCTCTTTTGCAGACTAAATAAGTCCAGTTCCCTCAGCCTCTTCTTTTAAGTCATGTTCCCCAGCCCCCTAATCATTTTCGTTACCCTTCGTTGGATTCTCTCCAATTTGTCCACATCCTTTCTGTAGTGGGGGCCCCAAAACTGGTTGCAATACTCCAGATGTGGCCTCACCAGTGTCCAACAGAGGGGAATAATGGTTTCCCTCGATCTGCTGCCAATGCTCGTACTAATGCAGCAATAGGCCGTTAGCTTTCTTGGCAACAAGGGCACACTGTTGACTCATATCCAGCTTCTTGTCCTCTGTAATCCCCAGGTCCTTTTCTGCAGAACTGCTGCTTAGCCAGTCGGTCCCCAGCCTGTGGCAGTGCATGGGAGTCTTCTGTCCTAAGTGCAGGACTCTGCACTTGTCCTTGTTGAACCTCATCAGATTTCTTTTGGCCCAATCCTCCAATTTGTCTAGGTTACTCTGGACCCTATCCCTACCCTCCAGCATATCTACCTCTTCCCCCAGTTTAGTGTCATCTGCGAATTTGCTGAGGGTGCAATCCATCCTATCATCCAGATCATTAATGAAGATGTTGAACAAAACTGGCCCCGGGACCGACCCCTGGGGCACTCCGCTTGATACCGGCTGCCAACTAGACATTGAGCCGTTGATCACTACCCACTGAGATCGACAATCTCAAAGGCTAACGGGATAATCTAGGGTATCATGGGACTAACAGAGCCTTGGCTGAGGCAGGGAAATGACGGGGGATTGTAGATCCCAGGAGAGTTACTCTGAAAGAAGAGGAGAGGCAGGGGGTGAGGAAGGATTCTGGATAACAGCTGGAAACATGGTAGGAATAAAGGGAGTCAGGCAGTTTGCCTCCCCTCCCCCCCAACCCTGTGCCTTTCTTCATTCAGTGGAGAGAGTGAATTAAAGCTGATCAGGGAATGATCTGTCAGAGCAGAGAGGCCAGAGACCTGGGGATTTCTTTGATAAACACTGGTGGTGTGTGCTCAGTGACATGGTTCCTGCCCCCAGGGCTCATCATCTGAGGGCATGGCTACACTTGCAGATGTAGAGTGCTTTGAGTTAAACCAGCCTTTGGAGAGCGCAGTAGGGAAAGCGCTGCAGTCTGTCCACACTGACAGCTTCCAACTCACTGGCGTGGCCACATTTGCAGCACTTGCAGCAGCATTGGGAGCAGTATATTATGGGCAGCTATCTCAGCATGCAAGTGACTGAAACATGTTTTTCAAATGGGGGTGGGGTAGGGTGGAGTGTGACAGGGAGTGTGTTGTGTGTATGTGGGGGGAGAGAGCATGTCAGCATGCTGTCTTGTAAGTTCAGACAGCAGCAGACCCTCCCTCCCCCCCGCCTCTCTCACACACCCCATTCCACAGTAATTGTTGCTTTGTCTGGGAGCAGATAAGCAGCCAGCTGTCAGAAACGGAGCTTTCAAACGGCATATCCACATTCCTACAGCGAATTCAAAACAATGACCAGAGTGGCCACTTGACTTTAGGGGATTATGGGACGTTTCTGGAGGCTGATCAGAGCACAGTAATGCAACGCCTCGTTCACACTGGCACTGCGGCACTCCAGCGGGGGCGCAGCAAACATTATTCCACTCGCCAAGGTGGAGTCCCAGCAGCGCTGGAGCCACAGAGTCAGAGCGCTCTACGTGCCTTGCCAGTGTGGATGGGTAGTGAGCTAGTGCGCCCGGGGCTCCTTTATTGCGCTGTATCTCTCAAGTGTAGCCAAGCCCTGAGTTAGACGGGCCAGGCTCTGCTCACATCCCTTGCTCAGTGCATGGAGGCAGAGGGGGAGAGAAGGGGGTTGGGAAACATCCCAGCTTTGCTTACCTCAGCAACACTCACTGTGCAGGACTTTTCTGGCCCACTCCCATTAAATGAATGAACTTAAGTGTGAGCAACGCAGGTGAAGGGAGCCTGGCCCCCTTCCATTCACAATGCTCCCCAGAGTGCAAATGAGCGGGAGCTGGGAAAGCACCATGCTGAGGTCCCTGAAAGAATTCTGTAGCTGGTGGGAAATAGGAAGCAGAGAGACTATGGCTAGATTTCAGCTCAGTATAAACTGCAGTATAAAGAAGCTAGTGGAGTGATGTGAAGATTAGATTAAACTGCATATGTAGGCAGCTTTCTGCAAAGAGCTAATCCACTAAGGAAAAGGATTGGGTGCTGTATATAGAAACCCCCAAGCAAAATCCCATCTCGTGAGTAATTAAGGAAGCAAAACCAGGCTCCTGAGCATCAGGCACAGGAGAGAGGCGATGCCAAGTGAGGGAGAAACTGGATCCTGGCGAGCATGTTAAGTAGCCTTTCAACTTCTCTCTTTGGAAGGGAGAAGGGGTCACTTGAGCCAGGGTTTGCATGTCACGAGGCCGCACGAGGCAGCATATAGAAACCAAAGGGGAGCGGCAGAACAAGGCAGGTAAGGGTCTGGGCTCAGGTGACAAGTCCAAGGCCTGGGTTGCAACACCTGATTTTCTCTGAAGGTGTCAACGCCCTGTCTGAATAACCCTTAGCTCCCTTCTAGCACTTTCCAGCCACCAGGTTCTAGAGGCGAGTGAATACCGGTCTCCCCATTTCACAGCAGGTGGGATGGAGATGGAGGGGGTTGATGGGGGACTAGGTTTTCAAAAGGCTCAAAAACCGAAGCAAGAAGATTCTGAAGTCAAGTGGGTGTGGAGAAGTAACTGCATGGGCCCCGGAGCAGGAGAGGGGCCATTGTGGTGCCAACCCTGGCTCCCGGCATCCAAGTGTCCAGTGCTGGTACAGGTGATGTTTTGCAAACAGGGAGTTGCAGAATCTCTTGTGTGCTCAGATTAGGTGTCTGAGTGGGAATAAGGCCCTTTGCTGTGGGGTTTGTGAGTAAAATGGCTGTGTGTCAGAGCAGCCTAGACAGACACACAGTAGCTCCAGCGGGAAGGATTGTCGGATAGCGCAGCCAGGTCTCTTTTCAGTGCCTCTGGCCAATGCAGGTTGAAAGGGAGAAGATGTTGCATTCTCCCTCATGATTACCTCCAGGCACCAATTACCCATGTTCCACTAAAAGGGCTATTATTAGAGAGTGGCTCTGGGAAGAGAGCCCCTGGGACATGTCCAACTTCCATTAACTGTAGCAGCCCTGCAGCATCACTTGGCATGAGTGCTAAGTCACTTCTAAGGTCCTGGAGCTGGGATAGTGAGGAACACTTTGAGAGGACAGAGGCTGTTAGTTCCAAACATGATTCCTCTGGGTGTCTGGGGCATGGGCTGTGAAAACAGCCAGTGCATGGGGCAAGAAGGCCTGGTGGCTAATCAGTTCCTAATCCTGACCCCAGACCAGATTTAGTGAGATATAGGGAAGGGGCTTATGCAGTAAAACTTATGCTGCAGACTGTATGTATTGTTCTTTCTTATGCAAAAGCACTGGCTGACCTCCATATGGTTCAGCGGAATATAAAACCCTACAGGACAGAAAATACCACTGTACACTCACACTCGTGCTCATAGAATACAAACTGGGACTGGAAAAAGGAATGAAACAAGCTGCACTGCCCCTTTTAGCAGCATGGAGTCAAGGGGTGTCAGACCTTATGCCAGGCTGTAGTCCCAGACTCAGGTGTGGCACTCCCCAGAGAGCCCTGCACACTGACATTTGCTGGGCTTTCAGTGAGCATGAGGGACCCAGGCATTGGGCCTAAGCTGGAGGAACCATCACTAGATGTGGAAGCAGAGAGACAGTTCTTTATCTCTGTGTTGGGAGCCCTGAAGACCCAGTTTTGATGGAGCCTGGCCTAGCAAAAAATGCAGTGTCCGTGGGCCAGCTGCCAAAGGGGAATGAGTTTTGGGCCCTGCTGAGCTGGGCTGGAATCATCCCAGTGGCCTAGAGCCTAATGGCCTAGAGCTGAGTCTCTCTCCTTCCCCATCTCCAAATCAGTCCTGTTACATGTACTCCATTTGGTGTTGGAAGAACCAGCATTCAGGGAAGAACAGGAATAGACTCATTTTAGATTATGAGAGCAGAAGGGACTAGTTGGAACGTAGGCCCTACACCCAAGACATTAGAAAAGAGGACAGAGGACCAAAGTAAGCAACTCAGAGTACCTGACTCTAGACACTGCCCCCAAAGTGATCCTGATTGGGTCAATCTGGATGATGATAAGCCCAAATAAGCTGCCCTGAGAAGGGAAGCCAGATAGGCAATTCTGGGGAGGAACTTACATTGCAGGGTATGTGCGTTGTGGGAATGTACCTGTATCCCTGGGTAGGAGCCTGTGATGAATTGGGGAACCTATGTACAATTTAGGAATTCTGGTTGACATTATGAAGTTGTTACTATGAAAACTGCTAGATCATGAATGCCCCTCTGTCTGTGCATGCATGGATTCCATCTCTGTTGGTAAAGGCTGTCTCATGTCTTCCTAAGACTGGGCACAAAAGAAAGCTGACCTTAATGACTGTACTCGGATCACACAATAATTTTGCTAAGGAGGATGTCTGAGGGTTGGGAAATTAGTTTGAGCACATTGGTCTGCAGGGAGAGGGTTTGGAGAGTGGAAAGTTACCAAGTGGCACAAAGAGACAGGTGACTAAGCAGCAGAGCTGAGCAAAAATTGTTTGTCAAATAGTTTATTTGTCAAAAAGTGCGAGTTTGTTCATCATGAAATGTGAGTTCAGCAAATAGTTTCAACCAAAACCAAAAAAATCAAAATGTTTCAGAAATATCAAAACCTTTAATTTTGACCCAACTCAAAGTTCTGCATTTCAACAAAGGCAAGGGAGGCTAGAGTCACAAAACGGCCTGGTGGGAGGAAGGAAAAAGTCTCCCTTATAACCTCTAGTCCAGTCATTAGGGCCCTCTCCTGAGTTGGGGAAAATCCTGGTTCAGTTTTGCTCTCTGCCTGCTGTGGAGAAGGGGTTTGAACTGAGTTCTTCCACATCACAGGAGCAGTCCCTAGCCATCAGGCTACGGGACAGTCTGATGCAGCACTTTCTCCATCTCTCCTTGTCATAGTTGGGGCTAGCCCCTTAACAGGGAGTAGACCCAGTCCCGCTGTGGCCAGTTAAGTACCTCCTAATAAGGTTAATAGTGGGCACCTCTACCCTATATAAAGTCAGATAGTTCTTAGGAAGAAGGAAAGGAAAGGAAGTACCAACAAGATGGGCCTTGAGGAAGATGGCAGGATGGTACCCTGGGCTGAGGAAGACAGGTAATTATGAGCTCTGGAAAGGAACCTGTGGCCAAGGAGAGCCCTAGGAAGTATCACTTGATAAAGGGAGACTGGATGTATGGTTTATTGATTTTTCTTAGGACTGTACATATGGATGTCTCGGAGAGGAGTTTGAGGAAGGGCACATTTAAAGAGGATCGGTGATTTATTGATTTGGCTTGGGAGTGTACTTAAAACAGTCTATGAAAGAGGCACCTAGGCCTGGCAGAAGTCCCAAAGGGAATGTTACTTTGGCTGGACAGTTGGGAGTTTGGACTTTCCATTAATGTGGGAATAAGAAAGTTACATGTGTGCCAATAAACAAACCAAGCCCGGGAGTAACAGTGAAACTTGTGCAGTTCCTGCTCAGGGAGAGGGGGTAGAAATGAGGCAGATCTGGGGCACAGACACACCCAGCTGCAAGGGGGTGCTACAAGATGACTGCCTCTGACATTCCTGCTGAAGCTATTTCATTTTTTTTCAGAAACACTGGGACAGGGTCTCCCCAGTCCTAGGTGAGTGCTGTAACCACCACACTAGAGTAATTCCCATACTTTCCCTGGCCTGTTGTCTAATCACTGTCTTTCATGGTAGCAATGTATAGTTAGGTGCTTGATTCTACCCACAGCTAGGGGAGATTCTATGAAATATGGGTCCTCTGCTACAGAAAGCAACCTAGCCCAGCCTTTGGGGGAGGGGGAAAGCTGAGAGCTATCTACTTGTTGCCTTGGTACAGGTTGGAATAGCTTGGAGGCTGCTCTCATTTGCACTAGCTGGCTATGGCTGCCAGAAGACAAGCCAGTAGCTAGGGCTAGTTTGAACTGCTCATCTGCACCCTGCCATAGCCCCTGCAGCAGAAGGCCTATGAGCTGAATACATCTGCTATAATGCACTGTGGAGACTCTTCTTCCCTCTCTTTCTCTCCCCACACCTCCTACCGCATGGGCGAATCCCCTGCAGGGGACTAATAGATGTTTTCTGCTCCCCTGGTGTTACCTGAGTGGTCCAAATGGAGTGGAGAAGGCCAGAGAATCTGCTTAAAAACACTTCTGGGAAACAGTATTTGAGCGTCAGACTAAGAGGTTGGACAGCTGAGGGCAAACAATTCATGGAGTGTGCTGGGGAGCAGGAAGCCCCTCCACTACACCAGACATGAAAACCAATGTCCACAGCTAGGAGACAGGCAGAGTAAGAGATTTGCATTTACTGCCAGGAATCATAGAAATGCAGGACTGGAAGGGACCTTGATATGTCATTTAGTCCAGTCCCCTGCACAGAGGCAGGAATTATTCTCTCAACCATCCCTGACAGTTGTTTGTCTAACCTGTTCTTTAACATTTCCAGTGACTGGGATTCCACAACCTCCATAGGTAATTTGTTCCACTACTTAACTACCATTACAGTAGAAAGTTTTTCCTAAAGTCTAACCTAAATCTCCCTTGTTGCAATTTAAGCCCCTTGCTTCTTATCCTGTCCTCAGTGGTTAAGGAGATCACTTTCCTTTATAACAACCTTTTCCATACTTGAAGGCTTATGTCCCTCCTCAGTCTACTACAGACTAAACAAACCAAATTTTTTTTTTTCAATCTTTCCTCATAAATCATTGTCTAGACCATCAATCACTTTTGTTGATCTCCTCTGGACTTTCTCCAGTTTGTCCACATTCCCAAAGTGTAATGCCCAGAACTGGATACAAGGCCTCAACTGGAGTATTATCAGTACTGAGTGGAAGCTTAAACACTCCTGTTAACACATCCCAGATTTTTTTTAAAATTTTTTTTGCAACCATGTTAAACTGATTCATTTAGTTTGATTTCCTATAATGCCCAGACCCTTTTCTACAGTACTCCTTCCTAGGCTGTCCTTTCCCATTTTGTATTTGTGCAACTGATTAGTCCTTCCTAATTGTAGTACTCTGCATTTGTCCCTAATTCAGATTATTTCTCCTGTCAAAATCACTTTGAATGCTGATCTTGTCCTCTAAACTGCTTGCAACCCCTCCCAGTTTGGTATCATCAGAAAACTTTAAGTGTACTCTCCATGCCATTATCCAAATCATTTATGAAGATATTTAATAGAACAAGGTGCAGGACTGATCCTTGCAGGACCCCACTTGAGATGCCCCACCAGCTTGATTGTGAGCCACTGATAACGGAGTGTGGTTTTCTAGGCAATTGTGCACCATCCTACAGTAGGTTTATCTAGAAGAAGGTAAATAAGCACCTCTGCCAACTGCTATGAGCAGGCTCAAGTAATGCAGTTGCTGGTGGGATGGGTGGGGGAACCCCTGTCCCATGGAACAATAAAGCAGGGGGAGGTATCAGAAGAGCAACAGCGCGATCATGGAGGTGGAGGGACTGAGTTCCATGACCAAGACTGAAACAGCTTGGTCAGTCTGGCTATGACATATAGCAACAAGAGGGGAAGCAGGGTGAGATAAGCCTGCACCTATTGGAAATGGAGAGGAATTGTTTGTGGGGAATGCTAAGGAGGAAGGGGGCTCAGTTAAGCAGTGCAATGTTCCAGCAGATTCTCAGGGCACCTTTGCTAATGTTGAAGGGCCTTTTGAGTTACTGAATAATTGCTCAAGGGAAGCCCCCTCACAGGACTTTTAAAAATGCACCAGATAAAGGCCCAGGGAACAGGCTGCAATGCATAATCCTGTTCAGCTCTGGGAGGGGAGAGGGAAAGATTAGATGGGACCCAACAAAACTCTTCCTTCTCTCCCCTGTATGAGCAGGTTCTAACATAAGGCATCACTCAGCACCAACATCCATTTAATTCCTCCCTCTTCAGAAGGGGAGCAGAGCACATAGGCTGGTAGTTACAAGACAAGCAAAAGGGTTGGGGTGGGAACAGCAGCTATAAAATCCCAGCTAAGTGTGCAGGAGGCTGAGAGGACAGCTCTGACCAGCACAGATGCAGGCTGGGAAGAGCTGAGTTCCTTTGAGACACAAGGGGGAGCCCTGCACTCAGCTCCCCAAAAGAGGTGCAGAGAAACCAAGTCCTGCTCTTTTGTCCTTTCCCCAGGTAACAGCAGGTGGTTATGACCTAATGGCCCCAGCAGAGGTGAGGGCAGCAAGTCAAAGTCCATGAGGCTACAGGGTCAGCGCGATGGCTTTGGCTGTTGTGTTCAGTACAACAGAGGAAACAACGGGGATGTCTCTGGCAACTCTCTGAAAGGGGGGGACGTTGGGTCCTTCTAACGTGTCCAGGATACCTGTGGAGGAGGGTAAGAAGTGAGAGTTAGACACTAAGGGAAGAGTGTTTCTATTCCACTCTGGCCAGGCAGACAGGGCACATGCTCAGAGGCATTGCACATGTATGCTGGAGGCTGGGGTCTCAGGACAGGTAGCTTTTAGGTTCATACAAGCAGTAATACTTCCAGAACGAGCCCTGTGTGCACGTGGCCAAACAGCTGCACTGAGCAGAGCCTGTCACCTCTGCAGTAGGGTAGGGTGGCTGTGTATCTGAAGAGTGGAATACAGAGCCCCTCACCCTGAGACCGTCAGCCATCATCCTCTCTGGGGGACCACTGCAGTGTCACATGCTCCCCTGAGATACTCCTAGGTAACCTCAGCTTGAGGGAGCCCTCTCTCCATTTGACTTCAGCACCTGTCCAGTTGTCCCTCAGGACAGTCCCACAGATCTCCTGTTTTTCATCCTTAGTTATTCATAAAATATTTACAGCGGGAGCTGCAGCTGGCAAGGGCTGTGAGACATTTGTATCTCTCTGCAGTACAAATATGGACCTGGCGTGGCAGGGAATACAAGTACAGACTGAGGACCTGTGCCCCAGGCCCTGCCTGTAACCCTTTAAAGCAAGTGATTTCTAGGGCAATCCTTTGGAAGATGTTCTTCCCAGCAGATGAGTCTCACACTGTGGACTTAGAGCCCTTGCTCCAGCAGAGAGAATGGATCCATGACAGGGCAGTGCTGACTTCCAAAAAACGTTAAGCCATTCTATAAATATCAAGGGTGGGGCCGCGTCTGGAATACTGCATGTAGTTCTGGTCACCCTATCTCAAACAGGATATTGAAGGGGGTTTAGAGAAGGGTGGGAAGAATGATTAGGGACCTGGAAAAACTCATTTGAAGAGACTGGCCTTGTTTACAGTCAGAGAGGAGATTATATATAATGGATGGTCTAAACAAGGGAATTCTCCCTGCCTCATAACACAAGAACAAGGGATGTTACATTCAAAGTAGATAAACATACTTTTTTCATACAATGCATAATTAGACCTTGGAAATCCCTGCCACAGGCAGTAAGTGAAACTAAGAATTTAGCAAGATTCAAAGAGGAACTGGACATTTATAGGGATTACAAGAATATCCACAGTTAACACATACACTAACACTTTGGAAGGGCTATCAATTCTTGTGCTTCAAGGCTTATGCCAGGCTGTAGCTATTCGAATGAGACCGAACGCAGGCAGCAGATTATACCACATTAGACCTGCCTCTGAAGCATCTGGTACTGGCCACTGACAGACAGGATACTAGAGTAGATGGATCTCACATCTGATCACATATGGCAATTCCTGTGTTACCTGACCCAGAACTGTGCTACAGCTTGGGAAGAACAGAAAGCAGGGCCCCAGGATGCCCAGTCAATAACCCCAAGCCTAAGCAGGTGTTGCCTTCTCTTACCTTCCACCACCTTGTGATAGGCAAAGTGCAGATAGAGGAGGAAAAGCATGTGCAGAGCAGCCAGGGTTCCACACAGGATGAGCCGCTGGGTATGTCCTACTGTGCGTGACACCAGCACAGCAACCTAGGAAAGAGACCCAGGTTAGACAGACAAGGCCCCACCTCTGACTTCAGAATCTTGAGCAGGAGATGCACATGGGAGATGGGCCAAGCTGCAAGAGCTTGCTGATCCCTCACCCCCTCTTCAGGCAGATCCCTGCTGCAATCAGGCCTCCAATATCCCTAGACAGAGCTCTTGGGTCTAGCCAGAGGAAGTTGGTAAGGGTTAGAAGGTACCATGTTCAGTGAGCAGTCACCTCCTGTCAGTGCTAACGGAATACTCTTTGTGGGAATGGGTATGGACCTCCAGGACTCCCCATCATGCTGCCCACTACAAGGGGAGTCAGGCTGCTTCCCATGACATCCCACTCAGTTGTGACGGGAATTACTGCCAGTCCTGCAGAGCTGAAAGCACATCACACTGCTGTCTCCTCTAGTTCACCTGCAGTGGGGCTCCCCGTAGCCTAGCGAGACCCAGACTTTAGCCACTAACCTCAGGGGAGGGAGGAGTGACATCAAAGGTGTATCTCTGCAAAATTACAGCTGACAAGCCTGCTTAGCAGAGAGCCCCTGCTGGGCTGCCCATCCCTTACCATTCGTAGTGTGGAGAGGCCGCCAATCACCAGCCAGAAGATATAGAAGAGGGAGTGGAAGTGGATGTTATAGGTAACAAAGAGGGTGATGCAGTGTCCAAAGAGACCATAGCCCTGAAAGGAACAGAAAATGTATGGTAAGAGTGGCAGCCCCACATGGAGGCACATAATGTGCACTGGACATGAAAAGTAGCAGCTTACTCTGAGCACACCAAAGCTTCACTAGGTGCATGTACGCCAGAGAGGTGCAGCAGCCAACTATCACACAACCAGCTGTGGCTACTGTGATGGCTGGAGGTATGGCTTCCTGCCCCAGAATGCCAGGGCCTGCTGGAGGTGGGTCTGGCAGTAGGCCCTACTGTGGACTTAGATACCACAGGGCCTGGCTGTGGCAGATGAAGGAAACTAACTTATGTCTAGAGGCAAATGGGATCTCCCAGTTTCACAGCTGGGCATTGAAATCAGGGAAAGAAACAAGCTGTCAGTCTGGAGCAACTGTCCCCTCCCCTTGTCCCAGGAGAGGGGTCCCCAGCAGGGATAGCAGCTTGACACTCAAAGTAAATTCCTGCCTTGCCCCAAGGGATTGTTCATATGTATACAGTACGGCCACAAATAGAAACCATCAGTTTACCATGATGCAAGGGCTACATTCCCATCCTCCATCCCCTGGTGGAGCTCTGTGCAGCTACCCTGCACCCTGGGAACCCCGCTCTGAACATACCAGCAGTGACAGCATCTGCACCATGGTGATCTGGGCATTGCACAGGTATGCCAGGAAATAGATGAAGGAGGAGACGCCCAGCCAGTAACCGAAGCACGTGCCAATTGCTGTGCCCATCAGTGTGCCTTCCCTCTGCAGAGAGCGCAAGAAGGTGAAGAGGATGGCAGAGAAGACACCACACACAGAACAGTTACCAACCAACCACTACCCACCCTCAGCAGATTTCCCCTTGCCTTTGGTAGATGTTTACCTAATGCTTGGCTAGCAGCATCCAGGGGGGATGGACCAGTGATGCAGTGCTAATTGTATAGTGCAGGAGGCCTGCAGAAGTGATCTCAAGTTGGTAATTCTATCACGCATGAGTGTGTGTGACATCACCATAAAAAAGCCCCCATATCCAACATCTAACTTTTACCAGTACATTTAACTGAAAAGCTGCATAACAGCAATTGAGACTTCAGACCTTACTAATAAATACATGTATCATATCAACATAAAACATACCCAACTCAGTTTACAGTTTGGTGTATAAAAGCTAAGTAGCAAGGCACATCCAAAGCACACATATGCTTAGTCAAAAAGCCCACTGGCGGCACAAGTAGGATACTGTTTTTACAACATTAATAATCTCTACAAATGTCAAATTAAGGCAACGCTCACTGGTATTCTCCAGCTATGTTTATTGGACTGCTCCATAAACCCAATTTAACTGGCTGATCAGTTAATGGCAATGGTTTTCCACCAGCCCCAACTTATCCTGACAGCCCCCACACACATCCCAGCAGCCCTGACCATACATCCCACTCCCAGCAGTGTCCAACACCTCAGCCCCACTGGTCACAGCCCCCACTCATCTCAATATCCTGGCCCCCCGAACTCCACCAGTCCCAATCCCACAACATCCCCACTCACAACTCACCCCTGGACCTTTCTGGCCACTCACTGGGAACCCCCGGCACAGCACTCCACTCCTCTCCCAGGCTAGGGCAGCTCCTCTCGCTCCTGACCATCCTGTCCTGGATTTCAGGTGCCGGAGCACCTCTCTGGACTGCTTAAGCAGCACTACACCCCTGCACTGGTCCATCCACTGCAGTAGGCTCTTTCTGAGCTTCCCAGACAGCAGAGCATTGGATTCTTCTGACCCTGCCAGCCCCAGAACAATAGGCCCTACCACACACCCAGGTCCCTTTCACCAACGCATTTCTAAGTCACTCTCAAAACAGAAGCACCCTGTGTAACCAACAGCAGCTCAAAGCCTGGTGCAAACCCTGGCTTGAAACTGAAATGTTCCCTTACAATGATGGTGTCTGAGGTCTTCATCCCATGCAACAGGATGGCCACCAATGTGAAGACCAGCATGAGGGGGCCGTAGAGCTCACCTGCAATCTTCTACAAGGGGAGACAGAGAAGGGAGGGGGGTTTGGTTAGTGCTGCAGGAAGCCAGACCACCTCCAGGCTATATGGGAAGTGCCCTAGTCCTAGCTCATACTCTGGTCACTTACTGACCTGAGCAATTACAGCAAAGGCTGGTGATAGGAACCAAAGAGAACTGATCATACGAGTAAGAGTTAAGGAGGAAGCTTAACTGAGATGCTGAGGAGTCAGATCAGGAGCTAGGGTCCCACTGCATGGGAGTAGGGGGATGTGGTTTAATGGGAATTAACCAGGAAATCTGGTTGAGGGACCATACAAGAACTTCTGTCCCACACAACGCATACACAATCACCCTTACACATGCATGTCAAAGTGCTTTAACAAATTCATCCATAGAGCCCTATTTTGGGGGGGGGAGGGGGAGGGAGGCAAAACACAAGGCCACAAAAGGAGTCTGTGTCAGAGCCCAGAGTTTCCTGCTCTCAGGCCATAGTCAGCTCCAGTACAATTAGTGAGAGAGTGAACAAAAGTGTCTGTAGCACTGTGTCAGCAGCACTTTGCTGACAGGCTTATTACTTAGCAAACTGACAGCTTTGGAGAGCACTGGACTTGGGGGTGGAAGTGAGTAGGTGCTGTGCGATTGTGCTAGCTCTGAGAGAGGCATAAAGGGCAGCACTGCCTTAAAAGGGCCAGCCTTATGGTCTCCTTGCTGTCGGTCACAACTGCTGAAACCCCCTCAGGCAAAGGTGTGCAGAGTACTGATAGGCATTTCTAACACACTCATCTCCCAAACATCTGATTAAGCGCTCCAATGCCTCTGAAGCCCATTCACTCAGGATACAGAGCCTAGTTCATCACAAGGGAACTCACCTGGGGAAAATTAATCATCTTCATGGGGATCATGGACTCCAGCAATCTGCACCGCACAAAAGCGCAGGAGGATGTCAAGAGCAAGGAAGACAATTAAAAAATTAACAAGAAACCTGAGAAGTGAGAGATGCTGTATTCCATTCCCTGATCTCCTGAGCCAGTGTAACCCCGTGACCTGGGGCCATATTGGAACCAGTGCTCTAGTGATGTAAGGCTCCATCTCTCTTTCCCTCTGACCCCCAACAGAGCCAGCCAATCCCAATAGCAACCGGGGACCAGACTGGAAACAGTGCCCTAGAAGGAAAGGATCTGTATTGCAATCCTAGCCCTCTGTGCACAAGCAGATTTTTGAAAAAAACTCTTGCCTGGTGTCCTGAGGGCAGGGTGGCACCATGGGAAAGTGGGAACTGTAGAGAGGCTATCATAGAGGAGACAACCAAAGCTTTGCACCTGTGGAAACAAACGTTGTGTGGGACAGATGGAGGTTTAGTAGGCCTCTGCGCTTTCCCCACACAGGTTGAGAGATTAGCAACAATGAAAGGCTAAAGGAGCTGCTGGGCTCAGCTCCACAAACCCTGTGTCTTGTACACAGAATGGCACCAACAGGCTTCAAATGAAACAACATCCAACTCAGTTAGGGGATGTATTGATGTAACTCTTTAGGGATAAAGAGGGAGAAGTACTTTGAGTATCCTGGAGCACTTTCCCCCCAAAAGCTTTCTCCATAAAAAGCCCATAAGCAGAAGTGGACTAATTAGTAGCGATCCAGGCCTTCATTATACAAGAAATAGCGTGGAAGATGCTCCTCATTTTATGGCATGGCTCTTCTGCCCTGTTCAGTGGCACTTCTACTATGTGTCCCTGGTCCATTATCATGGGGCAGCCCTTCTAAAGCACCTGGTGTATGGGCCACAGCAGTGCATACAGCTGCTCAAAAGCAGGTGAGAAGCCTGCATGACCTGAATCATTTGCCCCTCTGCCCAGTTTGCTCACCTGTTCCGAACTTGGATGGGCTCCACATCAAAGTAGGGTCTGAGAATATCTATGTTGGCATAGAGACTGAAGGCCTTCGAGGCTTGTCTCTTACCTGCCTGCCACATCTGGGGAGAGAAATGGGCAACTGTAGCAGACTGAACACTCCTTCTGCAATGCTGCTCTGAGCAGATTCCCCTAGAACCAAAGCACCAGGTGGCTAAATAACCAGGAGGAAACAGAAACATCTTCAGAGAGATCAGCATCCCACCCAAAGCCTGGGAGGAAGTAGGACAAAGGACATCAAGGCCACAATGGGACTCAGGTTGGAGCACTGGGAAACCCTCAAGGAGATGGGGAATAGAGGCCAGGAGAGAACAGGGTCAATTGGGAAAGGGCTACCTGGCCCCGAGATGGGATCTGGCACCCACCACAGTCAGAGCCAGCGCATGAAGGTAACATAGCCAGGGCCCCATCCTTGCAGCACTCTGCTCACCTGGTCAGCTACTTGTCGGCCCAGCTGTCCCTTAAAACCCTTCATGCCCAGAAACTCTCCATCCTCCTCGTCTGCCGCAGCAGCTTCGGCATCCACGTCCTCCTCCTCCTCCTCCTTCATGCGTTGGTGCATCTCGCCCATGTCCTCGAAGCTGGAGCCAGACGTGTCGTCCATGTTCTCCATGTCGATCACGGCGGAGCCTCCCCCCTGCGCCCAGGGCAGACGGACAGTGAGCCAGGCTCAGCAGAGCCGAGGCTCGGGCCAGGGGAGACCCCGTCCCAGCGCTCCGGTCCCGCAGCCAGAGCAGGTGCCGCCGCCGGGCCCGGGCTGGTGCCGCCGCCCGAGGGGCAGCGCAAGGGGGGCCCCCGCAGGGGCTGACCGCTGCGGGGCTGCACGGGCCGGCCAGGCCGCCTCCCCCCGCCACTAGCCCTGGGCGCCCCGCAGCGGCTCCCCCAGGCCGGCCCCGCGGCCCGTACCTGCAGCGTGTCCTCGAAGCCGCCCCACTCCGCGCCGGCCCCGCTCCTCCCGCCGCCGCCGCCGCCTGCCCCCGCCGGCCCCGACATCATCCCCCTTGGCTGGGGGGACAGGAGCCCCCGGCCGCTCCGCGCCGCGCCGCAGGGGCTCGGGGAAGCCGCGTCTCCACCACAGACCCGGAGGTGACGGACACGGACGTCAGCCGCTCTAGCCGAGGACGTGGAAGCTCCTTTACTCTCGCGACTTTTCGTAACAGCGGCCTGGCCGCGACGCCATGTTGGTTGTGGCAGAAAGAGCGAGCGTGAAGAAGGGCACCTCTAGGAGAAGGGTCGGCGCTGTGCCCTACCATCCGGACAGCGCGCACCCAGCCCAGCTGCTAACACCGACAACTACGTGGGAGTAGCAGTGGCTGTTTCCTAGGACAGCGCCACACCCAATATGGTGAAGACCAAGCCGGTGCCCTACACCAGCGCCGTCAAAGGGGAAGAAAAGGCAGGGGCCGTATCACGTGACGGAGAGGCGGGGACGTGCTCATGCGCCTGCGCAGTGGCGAGTACCCTTGTCGCTGCGTCGCGTGCCCGGGGATGCGAGCGGGGCATGGCGGCGCGCGGCGGTGTGGAGGAGATGCGGAGCCGTGTGATACTTGGGGAGTTCGGTGTCCGCAACGTGAGTGAGTTGGGGGGGGGGACGTCACTCCCGGGCGTGGGGAAAGGGGCGGGGCCTAGCGCGCAGGCGGCGGTTGGGGGCGGGCACGAGGGGCCCCGGCCCCGGGTCCGGCCCCGGCCCCGGCCCCGGGTCCCCCCAGCACCGAGCTCTCTGCTTCCCTCCAGGTGCACACCACGGACTTCCCCGGCAACTACCCCGGGTACGACGACGCTTGGGACCAGGCCGAGTTCGAGAAGGTGAGAAGCCGCTGGGGCCCCTGAGTGGGGGAGGGGGGTGGGTGAAGGGAGCGGGGCCCTGAGAGCAGAGCGGGGGAGGGGGATTGGGGTCTCCCGTGGCTGGTCTCTGCAGCCCTGTGGCGGGTGGCCTGGCTATGCAGGGCCTGGCTATGCAGGGCCTGGCTAAGGGACAGGCCCTAGGCTGCCTGGTCACCTGGCGGCAGCTAGCACGGCCCAGCCGCACCTCACCCCCCCTCCCCTCCCGGGAACTGGGGACCCCCAGTGACTCTGCTCCCTTGCGTCTGCCCTGCAGAATTTCCGGGTGGACGTGATCCACATGGACGAGAGCACGCTGGAGTTCGACATGGTGGGGATCGACGCAGCCATCGCCAATGCCTTCCGGCGTATCCTGCTCGCTGAGGTACCTAGCAGGGGCTTCTGGACCTTCACACCAGGACTGTCTGACCCAGCTGCTGGTCCTGTGAAATCCTGTCATATCTATTTCTCACTGCTAGTCCTGGCTAAAGTTGAGCTGCTTTGGGATGGACAAAAATTTATCCCAATCTTCTCGTTCTTTGTCCAGAACCTACATTGTGTTGACTGGTAAAGAAGTCTCAAGGGAGGCCGGCTGGGGCTCTACCTCCTAGGACTGTCGGGAAGTGAGACCCAACTTTTGGGAAAGGCGAGATTGTGACTGAGGGGTGTAGAGAAGACAGAAGCCCCAAACTCAGTGGGGTGGAGAATAGGCTTGAAGTGCAGTGAGGATATTCCATGGACTGCCGAGCTCACAATGCATAGTCTCTGCCCCTGAGAGAGGCAAACAGTCCTTCTGTAAGCTAGGAGAGCTTAGAGGGCATATAAGAGACCACCAGCAAAAGCTGTTGCATTTCTGGGTTAAGTGTAGTCCAGCTGCTAGTAGCTGTTAAACAGCTCCCCCCCCACCCCCCCGATCCTATGCTCAGATCTGTCCCCCCAGCATAGGGCCAAGTTCTACAACTGCTCATATGGGGTAATGCAAATCCTATTAAAATCAATGGTAACACTCAAGTGAGGAGCAGAGAGAAGATACAGGATCCTCGTCTAGATCCCTCCTTTGGTAATGGTGTCCGTGAAGAGCAAGAGTTAATCAAACCCCAAAGACGGTGGGGGTGGAGTAAGAGAACTTCTGGCTGGGTATTAGGGAATGCAAATAGTGCATGGCTGGGGTACTGCCTGCCTGATTTGCTCTGTCTCCTTCTCCCTCAGGTGCCGACGATGGCTGTAGAGAAGGTCTTTGTGTACAACAACACATCCATTGTGCAGGATGAGATCCTGGCCCATCGCTTGGGCCTCGTTCCCATCCGAGCTGACCCACGCCTCTTTGAATATAAGAATCAAGGTGAGAGTCTGTGCAGGGGATCCTATGATAAATGGAAATATTGGAGGCTGCTCTGAAGTGAAACCAGTGCCAGATGGATTGAGTAAATCTGCTATTCCAGGAGGGAGTGGGAATCTCGTCAATGGGGAGATGGCCCAGGCAGGACTTATTCTGCTTTCCCTATCCCTTTTTAGGTGATGAGGAAGGCACAGAAATTGACACGCTGCAGTTCCAGCTGAAAATCAAATGCAGCCGGAACCCTTGCGCAGTCAAGGAGTCATCTGACCCCAATGAGCTCTACATTAATCACAAAGGTAAAACTTTCCTGCTCTGGAAGTAAACTCTCCCCTTCCCCAAGAGGATAGGGGCTTTGTTGACCCCAGTGAGCTCTACCTCAACCAGAAAGAGAACTCCTCTCTTCCCCTCCCCCTGGCATGAAGAAAACTGATCCCTTCCCTCTATGAAACTTGCTTTTTGCAAGGTCCAATCGTCATGGTTGTATTTTCCCTGCCCTGCTGGGATCAGCAGCCTCTTGTATAAGTGTTGTCTCATCTCTCTAAGTGCTGAGGCAGCTTGGCCTGATACCTGTCGTACGTCTCTCCACAGTGTACAGCAAACACATCACGTGGGTGCCCCTGGGAAATCAAGCAGACCTGTTCCCAGATGCAGATTTGCGGCCTGTTCATGATGACATCCTTATTGCCCAGTTGCGGCCTGGCCAGGAAATTGATGTGCTCATGCACTGTGTCAAAGGCATAGGTGAGTCAAGGGTGCTCAGTGGGGCAGCGAAATGAAAAGCGTGGGTCTTTCAGGTGGGGTATGGTGTGTGTAGTGGGCATGAGGTCATAGGGATTTTTCCCTGATCTGTGGGGCCTTGAGTGTGGCTTGGCTCTCAGCTTTTTTGTCTTAAATTTCAGGCATTAAGGAGCAGTTCAGAGCTTAACCTTCTCTAATGAGGGATTAGTGGGCACTCTGAATGGAGGTGGGTTCTGTGTGTCCTTAATAAAGCCCAAGGCGGACCTAGGATGAGCACCACATCATCCAGAAACTAAATTGGGCATCCATCCTGGCCACACAAAGCAGCAGTGTCAGACTGGGTTGTGATGTCTTGTTACTTCTGACAGTACCATTCTGAAGGGCCTGCTTGGGGTAAATTGAGCTGGGAAGAGCCATGGTAATGGCAGCCCTGGGGGATCTTGCCCTCTCTGAGTTGCTGCAACGTGCTCCTGCCTTCTTCTCTCTTTTCCCTCAGGTAAAGACCATGCCAAGTTTTCTCCAGTGGCCACAGCTAGTTACCGGCTGCTGCCTGACATCACTCTGCTGCAGCCCATTGAGGGGGAGGCAGCTGAGACGCTGAAAAAGTGCTTCTCCCCTGGAGTTATTGAGATTCAGAACATCAAAGGTACCTTTCACCTCTACCCCAGGGACTCTGCATTTGCAGAGATGACTGAGTACAGTCTAGAGCCAGGCATTGTACAAACAGAGCCTACTTCCCCAATGGCCCTCAATCCGGAATCTCGATTCTGGGTTTGGGCTCTACAAATGAATGGGTTTGTCATGTGTAAAAAGGTGATCTCTCCCTGAGATGCCAGGGTAGGATATGCCTGTCCACTTAGCTCTTCTATTGCTCTTTACAGCTGCAGGTGCTGCTCAGTTGTCCATAAGGCTTTGTTCTAACTGTGGGCTGTGAGTTTGCCATTCCCAGCAGTCTTGAGGCCTCAGGTGGAACTGTGCCTAATGTTGGACAGGATGCCCATTATCTTTTTGAGCTGGAGCTACCTATTCGGGCTTATGCCTTGCTGAAGTTTGTTTTGGAAGTAAGGCAGTTTTTTGTGTAGGATTTCAATGCCTTTTCCTGGTGGGGAGAATTGCATGTTTTGGGTGCAGTGCTGGAAGGAAATAGATCGCTGGTCCACTAGTATGGAGAGGGGGTATGTATTTGTCCCTATCTCCTGCAGGGAAGAAGGTGGCAAGAGTGGCCAATGCTCGGATGGACACATTTAGCCGGGAGATCTTTCGGCACGATGATCTGAAAAACCTTGTGCGCCTGGCACGAGTGCGAGATCACTACATCTGTAAGTAATCCTCCTCTTCTGCTGGATACTTCAGCCCATTTCTTGGCTTCTCACCCTTCAGAAACTTGTCATCACGCTATTTTAAGCCTCTTCATTGTCTGCAGAAGATCCACCCTTTCATACATTCATGTTACAGTCGGTGCCCCTGGGGGGCTTGGCTTTGGGGCAGGAGACATTCACATTTACTTCTCCCTGTACGAAGCAAACCCTGCAGTGTCTGAACTGTTGCCCACATTGGCTTAACTTGTCACTGTATGCAGGTCACTGTCTGCTTGTAGCCACAGGTAGGCAGAGTGGCAGGGAGCATAGAATCGTAGAAGGGGAATGGACCTTGAGAAGTGATCAAGTCCAGCCCTTTACGCTGAGGCAGGACTAAGGAAAGCTAGACCATCCCTGGCAGTGTTTGTTCATCCTGTTCTTAATTTCCACAGCCTCCCTTGGAAGCTTATTCCAGAGCTTAAGTACACTTATTAGGAGAAACTTTCTAACTATATCTAACCTAAATCTCTTGCTGCAAATTAAGCCCATTACTTCTTGTCCTACCTTCAGTGGATGTGGAGAACTGATCCTTGTTTTTATAACAGCACTTAACATCTCTGAGGACTGTTGTCAGGGTCCGTCCTCCTCTCCCCCCCCCCAGTCTTCTTTTCTTAAGACTAAACAAGACCAGTTTTAACCTTTCCTCATGGGTCAATGTTTTCTGAACCTCTTATTTTTGTAACTCTCCTCCGGACTCTCCATTTTCTCCACATCTTTCCTGAAGTGTGGTGCCTGAAATCAGACACCGTACTGCAACCGAGGCCTCACAGTTACCTCCTCTCTTGGGCTATTCCTGCTAATACACCCCAGAATGTTAGCCCTGTTCACAAGTTGTGAATTTGTGATCCACTTTAAACCCTCATCCTTTTCAGTGGTACTACCACCTAGCCATTATTCCCCATTTTGTAGTTGTGCAGTTGATTTTTTCCTTCTTAAGTGTAGTATTTTGCACTTATCTTGATTGAATTTCAATCCTGTCCTCCAGAGTGCTTAAAGCCCCTCCGCCGGTGTCATCTGCAAATTTTCTAAACATACTCTCCATTCCATTATCCAAGTCGTTAATTAACATGGCGGATCTGATGTTGGGTAGTAGCTGGGCTGACCCTTGTCTGTTTCCTTAGTCTCAGTGGAGTCTACAGGTGTCCTGCCCCCAGATGTGCTGGTGAGCGAAGCCATCAAAGTGCTGATAGGGAAATGTCGACGGTTCCTGGATGAGCTGGACTCCAACCACATGGACTGAGCAGTTCAGGGCCTCATGTTTGAGAAGCAGAGACTGATTCTATTGGCCTGGGCTCTTCATCTGCAGGGATTGTTTCCAGCCCGCAAGCCTATGTAAACAGGAAGGGTACCTTCTGTGTTACCAAGCAATGGATCCATCCATCACCTGTCCCCCATACTGTATGTAAGCAAGCAGGTGGACACACTAGGAATGAAGGTGTGCTGTTAACAGTTTCAGGACTGATAGCACCTCCACTTCCAGCTGTGTATATGCACTAGCAGGAGCCTAGGAAAGTCTTATGACTCATTTTCTAATGGTGTGCAGCACCTGCAGAGGATGGCCAGTAAGGCACAACAGAGGCTTGTACTGGCCACTGGGCTTTACTAAAGGCCCTAGATCTTCTAACTGAAGCCTTGCTAAGGAGAAGACCCAGCTTCAGCCAAAGGCAGATTGTGTGGAATTGTTAATAAAGTAGAGGCTGTTTTAACTGTCAGACTTCATTAAATAAATTTAGCTTGGGGGTGGCTTGATTTTTTGAGGGGGGTAAGTGGAAAGAGTCACCACTTAATTCATTAACAGTAACAATGCTAGTGCTGCAACCCTTGAGCTGGTGCTTTGAAAGCTGGGCTCTAGTGTTGAGAGGCTAAAATGCCACTTTCCCTTTTTTCCCTTCAGGGTTAGCAATTGCTGTATTTGCTAAAATGGATATTTGATCACCGAAGGGAAGAGAGGTGCTAAGACCATCTCTGTTAAGAGGGGGTCTGCTCTGTGAAAGTTAAAGCAGTACTGCTTATACAGGAGCATGTGCTCTTCGTCAAGCAGTGCAAATCATGAAGAATAAAATTGGATTTTCAACGTTCTTAGTCAGCTCTAGGCCTAATATAAGCCTAGCCGCAGAAAGTTTTAGAAGAGGATGCTAGCCTATTCGTATGGAGTCCCACCTTGCTAAATGTAGGCATGTGATCTGTATGACTGCAGATTTCATCACAACTAATGACACTAGTAAGAGGGAAAGTATAATATTCAAATAAGGATCACAGTGGAGAGGGAGTGCTGCCCTGGCTCTGAGCCTGTTCACTATACACAAGCAGCTTGCTTCTTAGGTTGCAACTAAGTATTATTAATCTTTATTTATGGGCTCCAGTAGGTGACCAAAAATAAAGGAATATCTGTATCCCGCTACCCTAAAAATAAGGCTGCCCAATTTTTCCCACCTAGGGAAAAAAAAACTTTAGGGGATTAAAATGAGATTTCACTTAACTTTAGAAACAGTAACATGCTATCATAGTAGGAGCTTAATACAGGGCATCTGGTGACTGCTGGAGCCCTGTATTTCCATTTAAAAAAAAAAAAAAGGCTCTTGCCCTCTTCCTTGCAGAGACAGACTCCAAAATGTAACCCTGTTGTTTAGCAAAATAATTATCTGTGGAAAGAACTTTTCTACCAAGTGAAGTCAATCAGGCCAGCAGTTTGCATACCAAAAAGTGACCCTTTAGCTCTTAGAAGGGAACAAGGGTGGGAGAGAGAGCTCCCCTCTCCCATATGCCTCTGTTCTCCAATCCCAGATTAAGAGTGTTAAACTGAGGAAAATCTGAGGCAAAGTATAAAAGCTGGAAGAAAGACTGGGTCCATGTATGTAATTTAAGCATTTTACCAAACCTTGAAAGGTAAGTTAGGGATCTTATCTCTCAAAATAAGATACTGACTCAAATAATCATCACACCCTTCATTCTGCCCCTCAGAGTAAATGAATTGACATCTGTCTAATCCCACAGCTGCACTTAATAAAACTAGTACAAAAGCCAAATGTTTGCAAGATTCATTCATTCCTGGATCTACTTTCATATCACTTAAACCAACATCTTATGGGAACAGCCCACTTCATATTTGCCACTTTAATGATTAACATCCAGATACAGGCTATAAGTTTTTTTTTTTTTAATTTTGGAGTTAAAAAGAGGGAATTCCTACTGTGTAATTAAGTAACAGCAGTGGCAGATGATATGTCCCCTCTCTAGTCAGTCTTATTTTCACTTCCAATTTTAATAGACTTTTAAGGCCAGAAGGAACCACTGTGATCATATAATCTGACCTCATGCAGGTCACAGGCTAGACAAGTGGTTTTCAAACTTTTTTCTGGGGACCCAGTTGAAGAAAATTGTTGATGCTTGTGATCCAATGGTGCTGGGGATGAGGGGTTTGTGGTGTGGGAGGGGCTCAGGGCTGGGTCAGTAGGTTGGGGTATGGGAGTGAGAGCTGCAGGCTGGGAATGAAGGGTTCAGGGTGCAGGAGGGGGGTCTAGGCTGGGGTGTGGCTGAGAGGTTTGGGGTGCAGGAAGAGGTTCCAGGTGGCGGGGGGGGGGCGCTCAGGGCTGGGGATTGGGGCCTGGACTTACCTCTGGTGGCTCCCGGTTGGCGGTGCAGCCGGGGTGCAGAGACAGACTTCCTGTCTGTCCTGGCACCAGAGACTGCGCTGCGCCTGAAGGGGCCAGCAGCAGGTCTGGCTGCTAGGTGGAGGTGTACAAGTAGCTCCACACAGCTCTGGCTTGCAGGCACTACCCTGCTCCCATTGGCTGGGAGTGTGGAGCTGGTGGCTTGGGGTGGGGGCAGCGCACAGATCCCCATGGCCCTGCTGCGGGGTGCAGCGCAGTGTCGGAGAAGGTAGGCACTAGCCTGCCTTAGCTGACAGGACTTCTAACATCCTGGGCAGCGGTGTGGACCAGAGCAATCCAGTGCCTGACATGCTGCAACTCAAACTTTGAAAAAGGGTGGGCTAGACCACCTCACCCCATGGAAATTAGCTTCCATAGCTCAGTATCAGGAGTCACTTCCAAAGGACAAATGAACCATCCCAGGCACTGCTTTGTTTCACGACGGTGATACATTCTTGTATGCCAACGGAGGCAGAGTTAGGTTGCAGTGGTTACATGAATGAGAGATAGTATTTTGTTTAGGTGCAACTGTAGTTGTTCTTTTCCCCTGGCTTTAACTGCAGCCGTTGGTCTTGAAAGGTCATGTATACCTTCCCCTTAATTAGATACCTTTAACGTAGACTACAGTTCTTAAGCTTCTGAGTTGCTCTTCACCTAAATGTATGGCTAATGATGCAAGTCAGCCCGGAGAGTACATTAACCTCAGTGCTGTGAGTCTGAAACACTTTTGCCACTGGAGTGAAAAATGGGTGTTGGGAGGAGAAATACGCAGTGTGGAAGCCTCACCATCAACTGGACAAGAGACCACCACGGAATAAAGACAGACATGATACCTTGTGTATGAAACCGAAATACCTTTATTGACATTCAGAGGTTTAACAACCAATCCAGAGACAGCTTCGCATTTAATATTCCTACAAAAGAAGGCTCTAAAAACCATTAAAAAAAAATCTTTGTTTGTAGCATGAAGTCACAATGTTAAAAATACCACAACACAATAAATACAACCAGCCTCTGCTGAGGCCAGGAGCCACTTCAGCTCAGGAGTAAGTAAAAAGATTATGAGGCAAAGGGTGGAAGGGACTGTGTAACAAGGGCAATAGGATGAGTGGGCTCAGGCCACAGGGATGGTCACGCTGTGTTCCCGAAGCCTGCTGTTCTCTCCAGCCCTATTCTAAGATTTCTGTTCTGCCCCTCGTCCAGGACCCAGCCTAGCCAATACACTTCTCATTGGTTTCAGTTCTCTGTTCTTTTGCAGTCCCCTGGATGGCAAACCATAAAAGCTCGTTTTGGATAAAGACCTTCCCCCACCATACAATTTGCATTACAAAGCCCAACTCCTGCCACAACACTTGATCCTCAAGTAACAAACTCTAAACCACCCTCACTGCCACCAGAACAGGGCACAGAAGGGTTCAAAGCTCAGGCCCCATTTCCTTATTCTGCTAAAATGGTAGATCAGGGATTTAACCCCCATCTTCCTCAACCCTGGCTACAGCAGGTCAAGATTTCAGGAAGAACGGTGATGCTGGAGATTGCATATCCCTAAAGCAGAATGCAGGCCCACTGTCATCCCCGCGCAACACTGAGGGCTGATCCCCTTCAGGGTTTACAGGCTCTTGGCATACTGGTCCAGATTTTCCACACTCTGCACCTGTCATTTTCCAGTCCACAGGAAATGCTGCATGACATTCCTGCCCCAGCCCTGAGGGGCTTTTGATAGAAACTAGCATAAGGCTAAGCCAGCTTTCCATTTGGTTCCTTGTGGAGTAAGATCTACTGAGCACACATACGACGACGTCTGTCTCCTTCCAGAGAGGAGCAGTGTTTTAAAAATCAGACTGAGAACACTGACTCCGGGAGATTCTAGGGCACTGTATCACTCCCAAGCATGCAGCCTCCAGCCAGGAAAGCAATCACAGCTGAGAAAACTAGGGCTGCTTTCAAGTAGTCCAAGAGGGAAAGAGATTCACCAGAAAACAAGCCCTCTGCTGTCGTCACACTGAAGATGATACCAGATGGGGACAGCCAGTGGTGGGCACAACAGGAGTGTGATGCGTCCCAGGTGAAGCCTGGCTCCCTCCCTTCAGAGTGAGGCTGGGGAGTGCCATCCTCGCTGGGATACCATTCTGCCTCTCCTGTTAAACCTAACTCCTGAGGGACTAGCCCAGAAGCAGGTGGGGTTCGAGTGACCCAAGGCTGCAAAATAACTAGGCTCTACCTAGTGGAGTCTTTGTGCTCAGCTCTCATCTTGCACACAAGCTGAGGCCTAAAGCTGCAAATCCGACAGGAAAATTAGGGAAAGCTTGACAGGCTGTATCAAGTCCGAACTCAGGGCGCATCCCTGCACAGGAAAGGTATGGGGATGAGACCAGTGGGGGCTCTGTTTAGGCAAATGCACATGGAGCAGTGATAAGAGGAATCTAATGTGGTGACTACAAGAGGAGACAGAAAATATGAAGTGAGGATGGGGGTGGCTGAGGTGCCCCAGCTCAGGGCTCGAAGAGTGCAGTGAGGCCTTCTCCATCCTCGTTGTTCTCCAGTACGTCTGTCTCCAGTGATGGCTTCACCTTTTTGAAGAGAGATGGGAGGTTCCGGATGTGAACCTCTTTGCGGAACTGTTCTCCCAGAGGCTTCTGCAGGGGATAGAGGGACAGGCCTAGGTTAGTCACTGCACCTGCAGACCCACTCCGCCAAAGGAAAATCTGTCACCTAAGTGTGTCTCAGGCATTCTCCGGTTCTACGGCAGTCATTACCCAGCTCAGGTGCTATGCTTTGCTCCAGTTCATGTCCCCCATCTTTTCTGTGTCCAGGAGAGTAGCCTGGCATCTGCAGTACATGCCAATGGAGGTGACACTGCCACAATGGGGTCCTGACTGTGACCACATAGTCAATAGGAGCCCAATGTTTCTTAACCCAATGGTGCTGTCCTGGTTAAAGCTCTGTACCCACCCGTGGGCCCTGCCCAGTGGTGCTTACACCTTCTCTGCAGGAGCCCTGTACACAGCGAGCCAGCAGCCCTTCAGCTAGGAGAGCTCCCACAAGGTGCCCTGAGTGCTCAGTTACCATCTCACCCAGGCCAGGGCTGAAGAGAGCCAGAGCAGCACAAACACTATGAAGGATGTGCTGCAGCCACACTCCAGCAGCACCAGAGAGCTGGACAAGGGAAAGGGGCTGAGGGGAGACGCAGGCTGACTAGGGCCGTTTCTGCAGGACTCAGGAGCCCAGTCCACAGGGAGGAAACAGGTTTGCTCTGGGCTCAGCGGTTGCCTACCCCGATGCAGCCTGCAATGAGGCGTTTGAAGTTGTCCTTCCGGCGCTTGTCTGCCACTTTCAGCAGAGTTGGGTTGAGAAGCTTGGAGTCAAACTGCTCCAACGATTCCTTCTGGATTTCTGGGATCTGTTCCATCACTGCCTTCAGCTCAGCATAGCGGGGGCGCTACAGGGAGAAGGGAAGAGACCAATCAACAGAAGTTCTACCACAGAAGCCTCCACCTTCCCCTGATGGCACAGAGGAAGGGGGCTACTACCTCCTCCACCACTTCCTCACTTAGGCCTGGGACTAGTTCATTCATTACTATCTATCAAACCTGGCACCATAAAGATTCCCCCTTTTTTCCCCATAGCTCCTTACCAAAGCCTCATAGATCTGGAAAGCCAGGTGGACAAGAGCTGCCATGCAGCCGTCATGCTGTCCGTGTGTCTGCAACCCTTTCAGCACGCCGGTGAAGAACCAGGTCACTGCATCAGGGAGCAGGTTCCCTGTGAGCACCTAGGGGAGAGACAACAGCAGCATGGAACCAAGATACTAACACGAGCCAGGCCTGCTCCAGACAGTCCATTCGAAGGAAACATCTAGCTCCCATACAGACCAAAGTCAGAGTCTGTCCATGAAGGTTAGGGGGTCAGAAGGGAAGGAACCACCAGTACCCAGAGCCTCCATTTCTGCCCCCTCCACCAATGGTCCCTTGTAGGGAAAGTACCTGTTTGAGCAGCGGCCAGCAAAGCTGAGTGGTGGTTCTTTGGCAGGACAGGGTGTCCTTCCAGGAGAGGGATCTGTAGGCTGTGATCAGCAGAGCAGTGCAGACATCCTGGAAAGGGGAAGGCAGAGGAAAGAACGAATCAGTGGAAACACTTCTCAGCTTGGCTGAAGGGTTTGTTCCTGATGGGGGTGCATTCACAGGATCCCAGGTGGGATATCTTCCTAACAGAGGCACCCTACTTAATGCTCCAACAAAAGGCAAGAAGCATGCTGAGGTCCCTGACTATCCCCAAAGGCAACACTGCATTCCACTCTGTGCATGAGAGAGGGTCAGCATGTACCTGGTCAGCCTGCAGGTGCCACAGAGTCTGGGTCTGCTCCTATTTGCCAGTCTCTGCTGAAGCAAGGTGTCAGGCAGTTGCAAGTGGGCAGGAACAAACACCAGAACACTCCAAGAACTCACACTAGCTGCTACTTTGGAGTCGGTGCAAAGAACTCTGGGGCATATCTGAGGAGGAGTTTGAGTGTGGGGAGGAGAGTAAAGTGGATTGGGCCAGTGCCTCAGGGCAGAGAATTCCCAGCACCCCCACCTCTGCTCCGACCTGAGCAAAAACTGCTAATTTGGGCAGATGTTACAGAAGAATCAGCTGCTCCAAGTAGTTCTTCTTGAAAGGCAAGGCCCAGAAAAGGGGGCAGGGCCAGGCAGGCAACACTACAGGAAAGGACTTACTCCTAGCATGGACCATACATCAACTCAGATTGCAATGCACTAGAAGCCTGAATCCTTATTCTCTCCTCCCCCTTTAGCACTTTCCAGGATGATTGGTGAGGCCCTTAAAACAGACTTTCCCTCTGTTACAGGGGGCTCTTGTTTCAGGGGATACACAGACTAGACAGCTGCACTGGGAGCATGGACAGACTACAGTAAAGTACAAGAGGTACAGAAAGCGGGAGAGGCCGCCAGCATCTCCACTCTCTTACCTCCTGCTTCATCAAACACTTGCCCAGCTCAGTTAGCTCTGCACTGGAAGGTGGGGTCACGTCTGTGGACATCATCTCATCATCTACAAGCAGAGAAAAAGCAGCTGCGTGAACACCATCTTCCCTTGGGAAGGGCTACACTAGCAAGGCTCACTCTAGTTCTAGAGTTTGTTGACACTCTGGAGTCGACACCTCAGCCCACCAGAGAAACACCTCCAAGCGAGCCTGTGTGGGTGAGAGCATCCCCCTAGCTATGGCTCACCCAGCTAGGATGGAGGCCATGCAGATAACCTCTCTCACCAGACACCCCAGCTCAGTTCATTGGGGTCAACTTCCACTGTCCCATTCATGCCAACAAGACCTGGAGAACACCGGTTGGAGCAGGTGGCTTGCTTCATATGCTGGGGTGGAAAAGGCATCTTGTATCCTAGAAGTAAGATCCGGCTGAGAGGGGATTAAGAGGAGGAAGCCTCAGCATCACAGGACAAAGAATCACAGACACTTCCCCAGCGCTTGGGTTCCTGCAGAGTTACCTGCAAAGTCAGTATGGGTAGCTCTGACTCATGAGGCTCAGACTGGGCTCCTGAGCCCTAGAGAGGAGCTCCACCGGGGCACAGCTGGAGACCCTGATCAGACACTGTACAGAGCCTCAAATGAAAGCCACAGTCTCTCTGAAAGGCCAGCCTAAAGATGGGAAGGGTCTGTCTGTATGCACGGCAGTGGTGAGCGGATACAGCAAGGCAACGTACTCACCGTCTCCATCTGCAGCAGTAGAGCTGTTATGCTCAGCGGCGCCTTTCTTTGAAACACAGCAAACAGCTGCAAAGACAAGAACAGGTCAGGAGGGCGGGGGAGATATCAGCACAGAGCCTACACGGATCATCCTGTCACTCTCATGGGACCCTGCTGCTTTGTTCTCCCCCAACACGCCCCAAACTTTGTTCCTTGCACAACGGCTGAGGAATGCCAAATGCAACATTAGAGCCAGGAAGTGAGGCCAAAGACTGGGCTAAGGGGCAGAAAGTTCAAGTGTCTTCATCACAGCATCTTCATCCTCAAACCCGCTGCAGTACCAGACTGGAGAGGGGGATTGTGACACTGCACCCCATATGCTTCATAGTGATATTACTGTGATAGGATTAAGATAGAGTTATGATGTATTTTACAGAAGATACGTCATGTGAGAGGTCATTGGAAAGGTTATGATTTGCTGAATATGAGTATCCTATTTGTATGCATGTATCAAGTTTGTATCTGAAGTTATAAATATTGACTAAGTCTCTGCATTTCAAATGTAGTTATACATCTGGGGAACGCCGACTAGACAACAACATGCTTTCATTCTAGACAGTGGGTGGGGAATGGACCATTAGGAAAACAATAGGCCTTTGGAGAATCTTATCTCCCAATGGCTGCTATGATTCTACAAGGGCATGTGATCAAACCACGTGACGCTGGACTCCATCTTGGGATGTCAGTATTTTTCCACAGACTGGTCTGGGGACCAAGCTTTGAAACAAAGGGTTCCCGCCATATGCAAAAGCTATATAAGGCAGGGAGTGTCATTGTCTGGCGTTCTTCACTCCCCACACAAGATGCCTGCAAACACCTGAGGAACAAAGACTGAACTGGGGGAAGTGCTGGATCCAGGCTCAAGGGATTTTTAGCCTGTGAATGGAACACCTGGGGATTCCAAGCTGTAAGCAAGTGCAGCTTGCCCCTTAAGAATCTGCAGCTTGCTTGTATCATCTCTTAGGGTGAGAAATTGCTATTCATATACAATCGATTTTGTATATTAAGTTTAGTTTGCGTTTTTGTTTATTTTCTAGGTAATCTACTTAGATTATAAGTGACAGCAAACAGATCAATCTTTTGTAGATAATAAACTTATTTTTGCTTTATCTAAAACCAATGTGTGGGAATCATAACTCAAGGGCAAAAGGCTGTTGCATATTCCTCTCAACATTGAGGGAGGGGGCGAATTTTATGAGCTTATGCTGTACAGTTTCCTGTGCAGCACAAGACAGTACAATTTTGGGTTTATACTCCAGAGGGGGTGCGGGCCTGAGAAGCTGGTAGATGCCCTAGCTGTAGCTTTCCCATGCAGGGGCTGGCCAAAGAGCCTGTATGCATGTAACTGCAGCTGGGTGTGTCCCTACCTGTGCGTATGCTGGGGAAAGTGCAGGCTGAAGCCTGGAGGGTGCTGCAGCTTGTCACAGCAGTACAGTGTAAGAGAGAGCCCAGGCTGGTGGAGCAGGGGGGCTCAGTGGCACCCCAGTTCCAGGTAGCACCCTGTGGGGAACCTGTCACAGGGCTTCACAGGGTACATGACTGTCTCAGAAATCCTGAGCAGTGAAAAGGGCACTGGAGCAAGTTTATTCAGTGCCAGGATCCTGGCTAGGGTGCAGCAACCTAAAGGAGTGAGGCTAATTAGGAAATGAATCACAAGGTCAGGCTCTCACACATGGTGTAATTCTTATGTGGAAATAAATTTCCTCAAACTCTGGATTGGGGTGTGTGAAAGTCTGGGAGCTAATTAAAGGGGACTGCCAAAGAAAGAGAGAGATGTTCTCATCACAGAGGGAGAAGGGATGTGATCACCAGCAGAAAGATGATGATCTGGCCATGCCCCTGACTCTGCTCCTGGTGGTGCCAATGCACTCGGGCTAACGCCCCCACCCTGATCCCACACACAAGGAAACATAGCACATGTACCCCATCAGACACCAATCAATAATTCAGCAAGACTCAAAGAGGGGCTGGACTCCTACATGGATACAAAGAATATTCAGAATTCTAATAGTTAATGCTAACAGAAAAACGTACTGGAAGGAAGATAAACCTCCTGCTTTAGGCTGTAAACTGATTTCAATTAGGGATTAGATGAGATCTTCATGGGGGCAGTTTCTCTCTCATCTGCCTTCCGTTGCTGGCCATTACACCATAGGTATGATGCAGTCTGGCAACCTCCGTGTTCCTGCCCAGGGCAGGACTCTCCCTGCGACATCCTGCAACCAGCTTGTTTCACTTACTGATAAGATCCATGACTTCACGGGTCAGCAACCTGACCAGCTGCTCCTCAAGCATCTCCTGGGACTCAGGGTTGTCATCTGCCGTGTCCTCCTCGCTGAAAAGAAAAATAAGATGGTGGGAAGTTTAGGGGAGCACTTTGAGACCAGAGAGGCAGCACCTTAGTATGCTAGCTTTGCCTACATACATGGAGCAAACGACTCAGCTGGCCAGGCTTCTGGCCTGGATCACAGCCCAGATTAACGGAAGAGTGGAGGGCAGCAACTTCTCCCATGACCAAAGAGTAACCAAGACCTTCACTTTCCAGTGAGGACGGGAGAGAGACTCAGCATCACGGAGAAGCATCAAGAGGGGTGGTGTCTCCCTTTTCAGGGTATCTTCCCTTACAGCGCTGCAGGCTTGGAGGGAACAGTCACTCCTCAGGCAGCTGCTCAACAGCTCACACTCCCCACAGACTAGGAGTCCAAGGAGCTGCAGTCTCCAGCCCCAGGCCCAGCAGCACCACCTCCATTTTGATTCCCTTTCTCTGGGGCCGGAGGGTGGTCTCTTGTGCTCCCATCCCAATCAGGAGGGCTGGACACGACTCTCCGGAGCTCACAGATATTGCTATTGGAGGGTTACTCCCTTCCTCAGTGCTGACAGCTGGAGGCAAAAGACCAGATGAGAATCCCAAGATGTGGTTCCCACCCCTTGCCTCTCCTTCAGTCCACATCCCTTACCAAAGTATGCTCCGCTGGCTGATGACCTGCCATTTCTGGGACAGTCTCTGCAAAAATACCAGATAAGATTTAATAACCTCAAGGAGCCATCCCAGAAACGCCGTACAGAGTTCTGAACACCATTCACCAGACCGCAGAGCCAACAGGGCAGGATCCTGGCCACCAGACGTGGCTCTGTGACGAACCTGGTCTGACTCAAAGGAAGTTTAAATATACCTCTCTCAAAGCTCCCCCACCCCCTGAACAGGGCAGGAGCCCAGCGAAAACTCCTACTGAAGCGGTTCCCAGGCTTTTTCCCTGCATGAACCCATTTGCAGATGTATTGCTTCCCACAACTCCAGGCAGCATGAAGGATGCCATTTTAAAATGGCAGCTTCCACACAGCAAGATCTTGCATGGAGTGTACATGTGAGGGCATGCTGTGTGGAGGATGCCATTTTTGCTCAGGGGACGCCATTTTGTAGCACACTTGGGATTACCAGAACCCCATCTGCTGGTGGAGCAACCCCACTTGGGGCACAACCCATTGTTTGGGAACCACAGGCCTAGCGATGGCTGGAAAGCTGGTGTAGCTGTGCTGGCTCTAGGAATTACAGAGTTACCCACCAGGAAAGGGAGAAGGAGGGAGTGCAGACCCAGCTTCACCAAGGGCCTAAGGCTATAGAGATTCAAATGACTGAAGACCACAGGGGGGGCTCACATCCCCAAGCCTGGAAATTCACAGCCAGGAACTCTAACACACCAGCACAGGGGGTGCAACTGGGCAAGACGATATCTGGAATCCAGACTCCACACACTGAAGTGGCCAAAGTCAAATTTCTAGGCTCTGCTCCCTGTGTAATTGGGCTTTGGAGCCCTGCTAAGGATGAGGCTGGAGGGCTGCTGAAAAAGCTGTTTCTTACCACATGTAGATAAGTGAAGAGTGGGCCGAGCATGGGACAGAGAAGGGTTTCGTAGTGCTCCGAGGGGCAGGAGAGAACCAAGGGCTTCACAAACACACCTGCATGGGCTGGTTAAGGAAGTTATGCAGCTCAAGTCTCATGCCAGGGCAGGCTGCAGTGCACCAACACAGCTGACAACCATACAGCATGGAGACTGCAGATCCCAGCGTGTAGTGCTCCATCGTCTACTTGGAAGAGCCCCATGCATTCTGCTTCTTAGCTGAAACAGACTGACAACCACCAATGAACCGTTCACACCAGTACCAGCATTTGAAGTCAGAGCAGGAACTGCACAGAGCGGCCCAGCAGGCTTCTCTAGCCCACCTTCCCAGCAGCCCTGACCTGGGTCTTGGAGGCCCCACTTTTAGTGTGTGAAGGCCGTTCAATTGAGACTGCCCAGAAAGGGAACAATTAGTGCCAAGTGGTGTTGCAGTTTTGCAATGTAGACAGCTGTGCCCTGGGAACCGAACTGAGCACCACAGCTCATTGCACACAGCCAGTCGGAACCAGTCACCAGATTACCCGGTTTCCAACCTCCTGAGAAATTTAGCCCCCAAAGGTTGTTGTAGGTTGGACTTGTTGGCAGAGAGGCCCTCCTTCTTGCCGCTGCCCAGGGCAATGCAACTTCTTTGCACGTGTAATCTGTGCTGACTTCGCTTTTTGCAGTGCCTTTCGAGGTGCACCTGCTCACGCTCCACTAAACAGAGCAGAACAGTCCTAGCCACAATGTAAGGGGGGCAGAGGCAGGATTTATTTAATTTGATCTAACTTCCCTACTCCCGCCACTGGCTCAGCCTTGGAGAGGAGGGGGAGGGACTGTGAAGCCAGAGCAGTTTTGGAAAGCCTTCTGCCACATTCTGTAGTGGTTGCTGGGCTGGTTTCAGGCCACAGCCAAAGGATACGAAGCATGGGGCGCAGCCTGTAGTCGGGAATATTGTTGAGGTTAACAAAGGCTGAGTTGAGGAACTGGCTGGCGAGGCCGTCAACAGTGTAGAAGTCTTGCTGCATTGACGGGCCGGCATTACCCAGGATGTGAAAACTACAATGAAAAGCCAGGTATAAGTGAGCTAAGCTGCACAACAGATGCGATGCCTCCCATGGTAGCAAAGGCTGGAAGGGCTCCACTCTGGAGACGTGTTTGCCTTGTGGCTACATAAAGCCCACAGGAAGTTTCACTATGGGATCCCTCTCTCAGGAATGTGCAGAGGGACCATCCCTGAAGTATCTAAGCACCAAGCATTCCCAAGTGCTGATGTTACTAACCCTGAAATAGGACACAAGCAGCAAACTAGGTCAGGGTATTACAAGCTGACAGTGGAAGAGTTATCAGGAGACCCACCAGCCTGTGTTGCTAATCTGGCAGCTGCACACCAGGTATGTTTGGTGGGTTACAGGAGCTCTGTGTAGTTCATCACTGCTCATGGTCACTTGGATATTAGAAAAAACCATAGTGCACACACATGGAAAGCTGTCCGCTAGCTGAGGTCAGAATGCCATCCCCCCTCCCCAGGATGGTCCACTCCAGGTTACAGCTGATCAGTGACTGTGTGAGGGAGATCTTACCAATTGTCATAGAGGGTACAGAAGAAGCCCTGCATCCTTTCTAAGATGGTTTTGTAAACAGGAGAGTCATAAAGCTCCAGGAGAGGCTGAGGGAGACCTGAAGGGAAAGGAAAATCAAATATATCAACCACAGACCTCAAACCATCCTACAGCACCTTCACAGCAGCCCCAATTAAGCCAGGCCTGGTGGCTAGGAGAGCACAGAGTGAGGTGCTCAGCACAATAACGTGGAACCAAGCAGCGAGGCTAGGAGGCAGCCAGCCCATTTACAACACCAATACCACACACCCAACAGAACCCCCACATCTGGACAATTGCTGACTGGACATACCCACTATATACATGTGGCAGCTCTCTAAGCTTAGGGAAATGCAGCAAAAGCGTGTGCAACTTCCAACAGCTCCGTTAGCCGCTCTTCACTGCGCTGGATAGGATGACAGGGCCAGCCTTTCAAAGTAGGCCAGAAGAGAACCTGCCAGTTCTGCAACCCCTCTTCCAACAGCCCCTGTGGGCTCTTTAATAGTCACCTGCTGTCTTGAGGGCTGGCCAGACTCACTAGGTGCAAGTCATTAGCACCATGGTAGCCTCTAGAGTTCCAGCAGGGCCCCAGTGGCCTAGGTGCTGTAACACCTCGGAAGAGACAGTCTCTGCCTGAAGAGCTTCCAGCCTAAAGAGAGGAAGGCTTATCCCTGTTTTACAGATGGGGAGCAAAGGCACAGGGAGATGAAGTGACTTGATGAGGTCACAGTGAGTTTGTGAGAGAGTCAGAAATTGAACCCTGATCTCCCGAGTTCCAGGCCAGTGCCTTAACCCCAGGACCATCCTTCCCTGGTTACACAGAACACTTCATATATTAACATGCCTGATGCATCCCAAATCTGTTGGATGAGGTTCTGAAAACCTACTTATAATTCGGGCCCTACCAAATTCATAGTCCATTTTGGTCAATTTCACACTGACAGGTTTTTTAAAATAGTAAATTTCACGATTTCAGCTATTTAAATCTGAAATTTCGCAGTACTGTAATTGTAGGGGTCCTGACCCAAAAAGGACTTGCTGGGGTGGGAGGGTTGCAAGGCTATTGTAGGAGAGGGTTGCATTACTGTTACCCTTACTTCTGCGCTGCTGCTGGCGGGGCACTGCCTTCAGAGCTGGGCACCCGGCCAACAGCTGCTCCTCTCCAGCCGCCCAGCTCTGAAGGCAGTGCAGAAATAAGAGTGGAAATACCATGATCCCGCCCCTAAAATAACCTTGTGATCCCCCTGCAACTCCCTTTGGGTCAGGATCCTCAATTTGAGAATTGCTGGTCTCCCCCATGAAATCTGTATAGTATAGAGTAAAAGCACACAAAAGGCCAGATTTCACGGTCTGTGACGCGTTTTTCATGGCTGTGAATTTGATAGGGCCTTACTTATAATGACTAGAGGCAAATGGCAGGGGCCAGATTTCTACTGAGGATGCCGAGATGGCAGGTTTCTGCTCCTATGGCAGGCAGTGTTACTGTGGAACAATGATCTAGTTATGGGAGCACACAGATCCAGATGTGTATACATGGAAAAATTAATGCAGCTGACAGACAGACACACATGAGTAGCTCAGTCCCTCTTTTGGGAATGAACTGCCAGGAAGCTGTAATGCCCCCCCAGCCGAGATAGGGAGATGGGGGTTTGTGCTACAACTTCCTGCCGGTGAACTGGGTAGGAAGGTTGATTCAGATGAAGATGAGCTGGCTGTCTTTACCTAGGATGGCATTCTTCTCCACTTCCAGCATATCTAAAGCCTTTGCAAATGTTTCCCCCAGCTTAGCCACCATCTCTGGCATGTAGAGATTGTTGTGGGTCCTGAAAGAGAAGGGAAAGTAGTTTATACTCATGCAAGTCAAGCCCCTTTGCTGCTTTGCAATGGAATCCTCCACCTTCAGCCTGTCAACAGCTCCTCTGTGGCTGAGGAAGGTGAGACCAAGCACTTGTGCATGGGATCCCCCTTCTCCACCTGGGAAAACATCAGGGAAGCTCATACTCCAGAGACATGGAGAGACTCCACCTCCTGTCCTGGAGTTCCCAGCTGCCCCCTCACATTCCCACCCGTTCACCCCACCCTTTTCGAGCGCTAGCAGCAAAGACTCCCAACAGTTCTCCAGTCGACACTGGCAACAGCTCATTAGCTTGGCCAGTGCGGCCAGAGATTATATTTAAAAACCCCACAGACATGAATTCTGTTTCCAGCAAGATCTTCTGCACCCAATGGCCCAGCAGAGGGAGAGGCTGTCCCAGCTCCGAAATACACACGCTGCACCTCAGGGATGGGTCACAGTCCCCAGAGTGGCAGGCGGCACTGGAGGAACTCTAGGGAGCACAACAGCCTAATATACACATGTTACAAGTGGCAGTGTGGCAGAGACATATGCCCCCTGGACAATGCATCCGGCAGGGAAGAGTTCTGCATAACCAGGAGATAGCCACTCACTGTCACCTCTCTGTGATGGATCCCAATTCAGCCAAGGGTGGGTGGTCCTTTGCCATCCAGGCCAAAAAGGGTCCCTCACTAGTCAGAGTAGTGACTCTCAGAGCCTGTCTCAGCAGGGGGTGTCTCTCTCACCTACCTCTCTCCTTTGAGACCTCAGACCTCCACTCTGGGCGTCGACAGCTGCACACAGCATAAATCCTGCAGCCAAACGGCCCAACAGCCTCCTCCAAAACTGCAATGCCATTGTACCTGCTGCTAGAGGTGATCAAGGGCAACTCAGTATCTCCCCCTAGAGCAGCGTTTCCCAAAGTGGGGTGCGCGCTCCCCTGGGGGGCGTGAAGGACTAGCTGGGGGCAGGGGGCACAGACAAGCCTCAATTGTTCTCCAGAGTCTCAGCTTTCTTTTTTTTGTTTAAATAAGTCTCTAGCTGCTATTGTCATGAAGAAAACCTTCAAAGAGATGACCCAAGTACAAAAGATGCAGCAATCTCTGCCTGAGTTTGCAGAGAGCCTGAAACAAACACAGCTCTGAGGTGTGAACTATCCCATTCAGTTCAATGAGTGCTAACACAGATGCCAGTGATGATATTTTAGTTGTAACCAGTATTAACTATTTCACTGTTCAAGGCATATAAGGGAGCAGAGGAAGTACATGAAGGTCTAAACAATCTACTCTGACTGACCACTCATTTTGGGTAGGCTTTTAACACCACACAGTGGGGCAGAAAGGAGGTCATGACTGGTTTTACTTCCCTGAAAGGGGACTCCGGGCTTGTCTACATGAATAGCTAGTCCTTGACAAGCTGAGGTGTAAATCTACCCTGCAGTAGCCCCCTGCACACTAATTACCCATGTGGTCCCCCTTGCCATGCACTAAAAGTTCCCTGGTGTGCTTTGATCTAACCCAGTTTGAAATGGGAACAGACCGAAGTGCACCACAGAACTTTTACTGCTAAGCAGAGGCCGCACAGACATTTGGCGTGTGGCAGACTACTGTGGGGAAGATTTACACCAGCGCTTGCTGCAAATTATAGACAAGGGTTCAGCTTTCAAAAACAAATTTGGAAAATGCTGCCTTACAGGCTCAGAGAGTGCTACATACCCCTATCGGAGGCTTACACAAAACCACTTACGCAGTGCTATGTGGCACAACCAGCCAAAGGAGCTTCATCTTTAAACAGTCACCTCGTGTGTCTCTCCAGCCTGTTTCATGCTAATAACAGCTGGAGCAAAGGGACGTGGTTGGACGCTGACTAAGCCATATTGCATTCCAAACTCAGGATTATGGAGCTGGCGGTTAGTCCGGCAGCAGGGTGGGTTTGGAACATTATGCTGACCAAAGAGGTTGTCTGGTCAGTCCGGTGAGGATCAGAGTATCACATCTCGCAGGCCTCTGTCTTGGGTCCTATCTTAGAACATTTTCTTAAATTGGTAGTAGAGTTGCATGAGCCATAGAGTTTAATGTCAGAAGGGATCACAAAAATTATCTTGTGTGACCGCCGCAATATCACAGGCAGAGGCACGAGCAGATGCTCAGTCAGATAAAGGTCAATCTCCCCTGGCTAATGGCTCAGCAAAGCTACAGCAGTAACAGGTTACATGAGGGGCTGATCTGCTGCTCCTCATGAAAGCACAGCCACCGTGCATGGTAGAATTCAGCCACTTCGTACGACAAGATCAAAATGTGACCCATGAGCATAATCGAGAGGGCAAAGAGGCCTTTGGGGAATTCATCACCAAAGAAAAAACATAAAAAGGACATTCCTAATAGATGTATTTATAATACGGGAAAGACCCAAGGAAAGGATATGGCAGGGCATGGGGGCTGTGTTTTCAGAGAAACAGAGCTCCGCTCAACAGGCAGGCAGTGTCTCCTGTGCTGAGACTAAATCTTCTGGGCCATAGGATTGGCCTTTCAGAGCCTCCCATATTGGAAAAAAGGGAGTTCCCCAGAGCATATTATATATATCTGTACACCTGATCCACCAAGGACACGGATGCTGTATAAAAGCAGTATCTTGTCAAGATGGATTCAGAAAGAGCCCTGTGGCTGTGCAGGGCACATGATAAGCTTGTTTCTAATGCAACAGGAACAGATCCTAGGTATAGAAGATGCTGGGTGAGTCAGTCTGTGCAGCTGCTGACTCCAGGAAACTCCCCTTTCTCCAGAGGCAGAGATCATGTCCAAGGCCGGGGGCACCGTTATTCAGGCAGGAAATAAAGATAACCAGAAGCCAAAAGCAGCTGGATAAACTAAAATACCAGAGGATAAGGGAAATGATTGGCCAACAAGCTGCAAGCGACAAGTAATTAATGGAGCAATTTCAAGCCCATTCAACAAATATTCACACAACCACCAAAACAGCGAAAGGCAAGTTAGGTCAGGCATAAAAGAACTGGCCAGCTGAGGTTACATTACACTACCTATGCCCCTCAACATGCACGCGGACTGCCTCAGAGGAGTTACCTATTTACCATATCAGCTCACTGGCCATCTCCCTAAAGGCATGGCCAAGACTGAGGACCTATTCCACATACTACTTACCTTAGCGCAGACCTTGTAACTACTGTGTGTTTTCACAGCCTCTATCTACTCCCATACATGGCACAAAGGATGAGACAAGACACCCAGAGAGGAATAAACACAACCATTTACACTGGAGAACAGTCCTGCTTTGAAGGGGCTTCTTTACTTACAGTTCAACTCAGCTGCTCAGGAGAATTTATGTGGCTGCCTCCTACCGATCCAGTCTCTCTCAAGTCAGCCAATCCATCCTGCAAGAGTTCCCAGCTCCTACCCTAAGCCCCTTCTCCTCAGTGGCATATTTACCATGCAGAAGCTGGCTGATTCTCCCAGATAGTTGGCCTATTGGCATAGTGCTATGAGCAATGATCGATCCCAACAATAAGGCAGTTATTGTCCTGATCCTGCAATTACCACTCCAGGCAGCCACGCTTTGCCCTTACACTGTACCTCCCCACATGGTCTTTTCCAGACCTCACAGCCCCTCGTGACATCCATATTAACAGGTACCCTAGGAGACAAGTGCAGGGGACATACACACTGGGAGAGCAGAAACAACTCCAGAGAGAAGCACAACACAAGCTCTACCCTTTCCTGGCAGCTCCAATGCTGCTTATGTGTAATTTTGCAAATCTAGAGCAACCACAGAGAAATCCCTGCATCCTGCAGACTGGGGCAGCCATACAGAGTTGGACCTCACCTCCCGTGCTCAGCAAAGTAAGGTAAAAGGCAGGAGGCTGGTCACTTTCAACATCTCAACCATTCAGTTTTTCCAGGTGCAGCACCAGCCTCGAGAACTCCATTGGGAAAGGGAGGGTGCCTTTGAGGATCAAGTGCAAGCCACTGCAATACGCTACAATCTACTTCTCAGACATGCCTAAAACCGGTGGTTCCATCAGTATGGGGCAGAAAAGCCTTAATGGGAACACTGGTGCATCCCCACAGAAAACAGCAACGGAGCCACTTCCACAGCACTGGAGAAGGAGCACTAGCAACAGAGCAAATACTGGAGCTTCTGCTTCTTTAGAACCAGTACAATGGGAGTTTACTGACGTACAAGGGTGGAATTTAGTTTCCTAGGCTTGTCACACAGGTATCCTAAAGCCTTTACTAAGTACTAGCCTGGTACTGGCAGTGCAATGACTGTAAAGGCAAACAGCTCACTCAGCCTCGGCCATCAGCCTGCTTCAAGGAGTGGGAATGCTCACTTGGACACTGGTTTGGTGGATTTCAGAGACATGATGCCATATAAACATACACTGACGAAGTGCTCAGCACCCAGGAAACTCTGCATGAGACTGTCTGCCCAGAGAGCTCACAACCTGCAAAAAGAACTGACGCATGGGATCTTCCACCTTCACGAGTAAAGGGCAAATCTCATCCCTGCTGCATCAATAGCAACTGGATAGCTCAACACTGACAATGGGCTAAAGTGCTCAGCCTACACCTTGTAAAGAGGAATTTGCTTGAGTGGGCCAAGACTATACACCTACCCCTCCCCGCTCTTCACAACTGCAGCAGCACTGTCCTGATTTGGTCAGTGACTCATATTTTAAGAACCTGGTTAGACAGTGCCCTACATGGGCCTCATCCCCATAGAGCTGAGTGCTGAAAAGCTATGTGGCGATTAAACACAATTCCCACCTGCCACCCAGCTCCAGAAGGGGGGGGAACGGCCTCATACACTACACTCATCACTGGCCAGCGCGAGGTTGAGAACCAGCCCCAAGCCCAGCAATGCTTCCCTATCGGCAGTCACAGAGAATCCACCAAGGGGTAGCTCAGAGAGCTGTTACTCTCCTAACACTGCATCACCGGGTGAGGGAACGGCACAATCCAGAACTCCTCCTCCCACCCAACCTGAACCACCTTCATCTCACCTCCACCCTGGCCAAGCTGCAGACACACGATGCAGACTCCCAGCGGGTACACCGAGAGGAGGCACTGCAAGGCACAGAAAGAGCCTTAGCATGAGCCCCCATTGGTTTCAATGGCAGATCACGCTTCAGGCAGCCAGATCAAAGAAGCTCAACTTAGTACTGAAGCGAGACTAAAGCAAACTCCCACTGGACGCCAGGAGAGCAGGCCCTGCTCTGGTGGTGACTGGAGAGGTGGCCTGGTGGGGGCTGAAGGCAGAGCAGAGATGTTAGTTGAGAAATACTTGGTTAGTCAGGGAGGCAGCTTTAGGTTGGACACATTCCCAGGTGGAAGTGGAGGTGGGGGAGGCAACCCCAGCCTGAGCTCCCATTGGCTTTAATGGAATCTCATGGGCCAGGGCTGTGCGTGCGGAGAAGGCTCACTTCCCCAGTCCCATTCCCCACTGAGAACAGTCGGGAACAGCACTGGTGCAGGTGCCCAAGCCTGTGCTCCCGTTGGCTTCAATGGGAGAACACGCTCAGAGAACACAACATACATTGCAGGTTCACTTCCAGAGACTGTTTAGTCAGCATAACTGGTGTCACGTCAACTCGACCCACCTTATGAGAGCGAGCAAGTTGTCGAGAAGTTTCAGGACCTGCTCAGTGCAGGGGTTACGGTAGATCGGATTGCCGCTGGGCATGCACCCGATCACAAATCCTCCGGCCTTAGCCTCTTCCAGGGTAGTGGGCCAACGAGCCCGTTTCACAACTCCCAGAATGGTGTACACGCAAAAGCTTATCTACAGCAAAACAAAAAAGACATGGAGAGAACTCTTCTTAGCAAAGGTGCAAGCAAAAGCAACAGAAGGCCAGAGAGAACCCTCTCCCCCTGGCCCTTCTCCTGGGATGGCACTCCACTTGCCCAACCCGGAGGGCGGGGCTGCCTCGGGGGAACGTGCGCATGAGAAGATCCCTCACACTATCCTGATACCTTCCAGAGTTTGCAAGAACCCCTTGACATGCAGGAATAGCACAGGAGCTTATTACTGGACACACAGTGTCAATGCAGAAGGTCTCGCCGAGTCCAAATGACCACGTGGGGCACCCTCTAAAAGGAAACATTGAAGTCATCACTGTCTCATTTCCCCGCACACATCATGGACTGACCAGAAACTCCACATTCCTGCAACTGCCTAAAACCGCATTAGTTTCTGTCACAAGCAGAGTCCTACCATCGGCATTTCCACATCTGCCAAACCCTGAAGACAGCAACTACCAGTGTGCAGCGAAGACATCCTGCAGCTAGCCTCTCATACAACACCAGGTCCTGGTGAGTATTTGAGTTACACGCCACACCACACAACGCAGCCTTAGTCTCACGCTTTCCAGAATGCTTCACTTGGGAATCGCAATTCACTGCACCACATTACCCAAAACATCCAGCCTTAACCCAACTGCATCCACAAAACAGACTGCTCCAAAAAGAGCCTGAGCTATACCAAGCACAAAGGCTTGTGAACTACCGCGTGAGGAATACAGCAAGACTCCTGCCTTGCAGGGTTACAGAATTCTATATACCACACAGGGATGGGGGAACGGGAGACATGATCCTGCTTCTCTTACGTGACCCATGTCCACTGAGCTAGAGTCAGAAGCCATCCGCCATTCTGCAGTATGAACGACGTAGTGATCTGGGTTCAACAAAAGGCGCATGTTTAGGACAGGTCTTGCACAAGGCCCTATTCAAGAGGCAGAATAGGTGAGCACGTGTAGAAGGCAGAGGAATTACTTGCCACTCTCCAAAGACCGAGCCTCCCCAGGTAATGGATACTCACTCTAGATCGGTTCAGGCCACTGGGATCTTCCAAAACGGGATCAGTGATTTTGTTGTCAGCACCCACGTAGGAGATGAAAGCTTCAGGATCTGATAGGACTCTGAGGGGCAGAAACGAGCAAGCCTGGGATTATCAAAAGCACTGAGGACCTTTAAGCAGAGTCTGGCATCTGCGATAAATGCTGTCCCAGCACAGATAGTCAAAAGTCCTATTCACCACAGTCAGTCAATTCATCTTAAAGGTGAACTCAAGGTGACCGCCCTCAACAACTGCGCTTAGCTTCCCCTTTCAGTTTAATGAAACTGACCCCCTCACTGTACACAAGGCCTCATCAATGCCAAGTGATCCAAGATCAGGCCAGGCTGGTGAAACAGGCTGAGCTGTAGTCTGCTTCTCCGCATCAAGCTCTGCTGACTTGGCCCAGAATTGCAGAAACAAGCCAACAAACCGCTCTCCGAATATCCCCATGCACAGTCCACCTACAGCCCAGCACCTCTTTCAGTTCAGTTAAGGAATATTCCAGAGAAGCCCTTTTGCACCTTTCAAAGCTCAGTAATTCTGCTTCTAGCTGCTGCGTGGCAGCTTTCCCAGGTGCTGGCAGAGGACAGCAGCTCTGCACACATGGCTTCTCCAGGAGGTCAGCGAAGGGGGTATTTTGACTCCCCTTTTTGTCAGAGGTTTGGAGAGTGCTGTGGCCCCATACCCCTTCCCAGCATGTGCTGTTTAGATATACTCCACACCAAGAAGCTTTTCCATCTCCTGGGCTATTAGCAGGGACTCAAAGCATGGCCAAATTTCTTAAGAGTGCAGAGGGCTTGTGGCTAGCAAACACAGGAGGCACAAAGCGATGCTCCTCTGCTGCACACATTCTCTAGACGGAGGCACATGGTAGCCCCTGGAATCTCTGCACCATCTTCAGCTCTAGCTCAGGAATGGTTAATGTGGACCATGTACCTCTGCATCTCTTCAGAGAGCCACAGGTTGGCAACAGGAGACATGAGCTCCTCCAGGAAAACCTTCTGCCGCTGGTAGTCCTTGAATTGGTTGCTGATGAGGACCAGGGCCTCCATGAGAGCGCACTTCTCCATCTGCGTCAGGAGCAGCTCATTGGACAACAGTTGCTTCACGTGGTTATACAGCATCTCAAAGTTAGGCTGGAACAAAGACCCAAGCAGGACATTGTCACTCACCCACCTGACTGGGGATGCTGCACTCACTTTTGGGGGGAAGAGACAGACTGGTATGTACTGTATTCCCACACACAAGATGCAGGAAATAGCTGGATGAGTAGGGCCTGTTCTGATCTTCCCTTACCCTGATCTTTCCAGCCTCTTCCTTAAGGCTGGCAAAGCCTTGTTTCTACCCTGCTCCTCTATCTTCCTTCCTCCCCCTAGGTACTCCAATGATCTCCATTGTTCATGGCAAATAATGTTTGAGATCAGGGTAGACGCTGCTGCCTCAGCCAGCTGCACCATCACAGCGTGGTCTAAACCCCAAATTGCTCTAGTCCTTCATGGATGGCAAGGAAGTGAGCTGGTCTCTAGGCACTCAAATTTCAGAGTTCAGGACTTTACATCTCTCCACTCCCACCCTTGTGAGTCTAACCAAGAAAACCTGATTGTCCAAGCTAATGGTCTATCCTCACTGCAGTGGTTCAGTTTTCGCTTGCTACTCTACTCGTAAGTCAAGCGTCAAGGAACAAGCATAGAAGCTTGTACAAGCATCAAGGAGCATTCGCTACCTTTGGGATGGATGATGACAAACCCACTCTTTCTTGGCAGCTGTACTGAAATACAAGCTGGAATCCTAAACGACCCCAATTAGCACCTTCAAAGCAGCAGCTTGTGTTTTGCCACAACATAGAGACTAATCTGTAGCCACAAAGTGAGTGGCAGCTGCTACGCCTCCAGCAACTGAAGGGATCCTCAAGAGGAGCAGAATGCCATCCATTATCCTTCAGGCCTCAACAGTTCCCTTCCTTAAACAGGTTGACAATACAATGCCCCTCTAACTACAGCTCCCCTGGTCCCCTAGCAATCAAATACCAGTGCTGCTGGAGCCAAGAGCCCAAACAAAGTTTGCAGGCTTGCTGGTTCAGCAAAGCTAGTAGAAGAGTCTGATCTGGTGGGATCAAGCAGAAAGAGCAACCAGTATTTATATTCTCTTTTACTCCCCCTGGACTGATCCAGAAAGCCAATATCCTCCCCGGCTCCTTCACATCCCTTCTCCTGACCCACTTCTGATGCAAAATCTAAGAGATTAGCCAGGGCTAATGGCTTCAACTAAGGGCACAAATGATATTACAATAAATAAAATATAACAAATGTGCCTATAAAAGGGTTAGAGACTTGAATACTCCCTTTCCCCACTTCAGATGTTGATCAGCATCTTGGATCGTAAATTGTGGGGCAGGGTCTGTGCCTTGCTCTATATCTTTAGTGGGCCCAGTACAACAGGGTCCAGGTCCTGATCAGGGCCTCTAGGTGCTACTGCAATATATTTAAAAACAAAAAACAAGTCAGTATCACTCTAGTGTTAAGAAAGAGAAGAAGTCGGCTGACTTTCTATGCAGCAGAAATCTCTCTGCTTTACAGTCCCATTCGAGTCAAAATAGGGAGAGTCTCCCTGGGAAAAAAAAATGGATTGAGGCAGAGGAACTGAAGATCCCCAATCCCCAGAAATACAGCTGAAGATGGGGCAGTGGTGCCCTGGAAGAGAGGTACATATACATACCAGGACAAGCTGAGGGTAGTCCCGACACATCTTTATGATCGAGGAGCATGCATGTCTTCTTACATTCTTCACTGCCCGAGTTCTTGGGGCCTGGACCAACAACAAAATTCAGGGCCAAGCTACAAAACCCAGACAGACCCAAGGCCTCCCCATTAGCCAAATCCATTAATGTAATTTTCTGGGCTGTGGAGACCAGGGGAAACTGACACTTCCATTCGTGCATTCCAAGAGTTCAGTTAATGCCAGTTCCCAGAGGAGTCGCTGGAAGCCCCAGCCTCTGGGCTCCAATTCAACTCCTGGGATGAGAATGCAACTGATTTTCATCTACTGCATTACGGTTCCCAGCATGCAACCAGGGGTAGCAGCCATACCAACACCAACCACAGCCACACACAGGCCAACCACTGAAGGGTACGCGTGGCGGCTAGTGAGTGAAAGTCACTCCCAAGTAGAGGTCGGCTGCACAAATACCCAAATGGCTATATCCTGGACTGTTTCTTGGGGGTGAATTTCACCCTAAATGACTCCCAAGCTTCCACCAGCCAAAGCTTATTGGCTAAGACTGCGAAGAAGGGATTTAAGTGTCTAGGTATCCCCTTGTCAAGGACAGATCCGACTGAGAAGTTAGTTGCAGTGCAACTTCAGACCTTGTCTCAGGCATCAATATGCTTCTCAAATAGGGCACACCTGATGCAAGTCCTATAGCATATTGTGCCCAAGGAGTATGGACTTACCTTACTCTCTTCTATAACTTCAAAAGTGACGGCGGTGAATAGCTGTGGGACAAAGGAAAAGTCAGTCACTCATCAATATCTGGCATTCATTCTGGAACACTAGGCACAGGATATTGGTGTGACTTCACCAAGCCAGCAGAAACCCCTTTATTCAGGAAGGGTATGAGTTCCCAGTGCACCAAGGCCATGATATAAGATAAAGCTTTTATTGAGACAGAGTATGTCATTTAGTGGTTGAAGTCCAGGACTGGAAATCACAAAATCCAGGTTATCATTGTATCAGTGTATCACTCTCCTTACAATGTATAACATTCATAAACCAGTCGGAGAACACTTCAGTCTCTCTGGTCACGCGATTACAGACATGAAAGTTGCTATATTACAACAAAAAAACTTCAAATCCAGACTCCAGCGAGAAACTGTTGAATTGGAATTCATTTGCAAATTGGATACAATTAACTTAGGCTTGAATAGAGACTGGGAGTGGCTAAGTCATTATGCAAGGTAACCTATTTCCCCTTGTTTTTTCCTATCCCCCCCTCCCCCCTCAGACGTTCTTGTTAAACCCTGGATTTGTGCTGGAAATGGCCCACCTTGATTATCATACACATTGTAAGGAGAGTGGTCATTTTAGATAAGCTATTACCAGGAGGGAGAGGGAGAGGGAGAGGGAGAGAAAGAAAGAAAACCTGGATTTGTGCTGGAAATGGCCCAACTTGATTATCATACACATTGTAAGGAGAGTGATCACTTTAGATAAGCTATTACCAGCAGGAGAGTGGGGTGGGAGGAGGTATTTTTTCATGCTTTGTGTGTATATAAAAAGATCTTCTACACTTTCCACAGTATGCATCCGATGAAGTGAGCTGTAGCTCACGAAAGCTTATGCGCAAATAAATTGGTTAGTCTCTAAGGTGCCACAAGTACTCCTTTTCTTTTTGCGAATACAGACTAACACGGCTGTTACTCTGAAACTAGTCTACAACAGTGGTTCTCAACCTTTCCAGACTATCATACCCACTTCAGGCGTCTGATTTGTCTTGCGTATCCCGAAGTTTCACCTAATTTAAAAACTACTTGCTTACAAAACATAAAAACACAAAAGTGTCTCAGCACACTATAACTGAAAAATGCTTACTTTCTCATTTTGTCTGTATGAAATTTTAGTTTGTACTGACTTTGCTAGTACTTTTTATGTAGCCTGTTGGAAAACTAGGCAAATATGTAAATGAGTTGATGTACCTCCTGGAAGATCTCTGCATGCTCCCAGGGGTACATATACCCTTGGTTGAGAACCACTGGCCCACAGAACACCTACCTTGGAGAGGACTTGGGGTAGATACTCTGGCCTATAGGTGACAAACGGGAAGAGTGCAGAGACATTGGTGAGCACACAGGATAAGATGAGAGGATCCTTTGTTTCAAAGTTCAGGACAAGCTGCAGCAGCTCTATGCCATCATTCACTGGGATCTCCTGCAAGAATAAAAGGGGAGGGGAAAAGGAAAGAAAGCAACAGTCAGAGATGCGAAATATAGCCAACTCTCCAATGTCTCCTCCCAGGGGCTGGCCAGGGAGCTGCTGTGCTGAATAGCACCCTTGGGTGAAGTCTTCCCAAAGTGGGTTAAAAGTGGCAAAGCCCATTTTAACTTATGCGCAATTGCTGTTGCAAGAAAGAGGGAACACACAGCATCACCGTCTCTACACATGTCTGGAAACAACTGGAGGTTCCAACTCTTACTGCCTGTCTAGGGTGTCCACTTCCTCCCACCTCTTCCCTAGCTCTCCTTTTGCCTGCTGGCTAACAAGTCTCAGGCTTAACCAGCCAGCACAAAACAACCCTTGCAATTATTTGCTGTGACCAGAATGGCATGCCCAAGCAGCCCAATCCTGATTAAAAACTGGCCAGACCCTAACTGGCAAATAAAGATAGTGCACTGCGCTTGTGTTTTTCCAGCTAATGCATTGCAAATGGCAGAGAGAAGCTGCATTTTTCTCATCTTTTGCTGTTCACTTCTCTCTTCCACTGTGTGTGCAAGTTTGCCTCAAAAAACACAAGCTGATTTGAACAACAAAACCAGAGAGCTACCACTTAAAACAGACTCTTTCTCCCAACAATACAGGCTGCTCTGAAGAGATCACCTGGGACCCTAATCACTGCATTGGCTCCTCACTGAATAGTGTCCAAATCCAAAGCACTTTTCTTGCGTTCAAAGCCCACAGTGGAACTGGCCCTACCTACCAAAAAGATCACCACTCCCCAATGCAACTACGACCTCCTCTGGCAGCTGGAGTTTCAGCACTATTGTATTTTGCTGCTGGAAACTAGCATTTTTGGGAAATATTATCTGAAAGGCAACACAGTCAGCAACCTCCCATGTCAACCCGAGACACAGAAACCACGCAAACAGCAGTTAGAGGGTATGTACTTCCTTATCCAGGGTCCGGAACATCTGGCTGATGACACTCTCTGAGAAGAAGGTCATAGCATCCCACTGTACAAAGGAAGGCGAGAAGATGGAGCAGAGACCTTCCCCAGTCTTAGCTGCGAGTGGAGAGAAGAGAAGAGAAGATTGGAGCACTTGTGACACTGGAGATGTCTAGCTTCCCCTTTCCTCCCAAGCACAATGCCAGCTTGGAAAGTCCTCTGCAAAGTCCCACACTCAGGGAAATCTTGCTGGACATCTGAACCACCCACTCACGAGTGCTCCTATCCTTTCCCTCTATTCCCTTTGCCACTAGGGAGAAGGTTTCCGGCAGGCAAGCATGGGAGGTAGGTACTAAATGGTGCTCAAAGGCTGTTTGCTTTGTCATCGAGGTGGAGGCTCCTGGATCACAAACAACATCCCTGAGATATAAGAGGAAGTGATTCCAACAAACCACAGCAGAAGAGAAAACAAAGGAAGGGTCTCACTTAAATGGGATTTTAAAGGGAGCAAGTGGCCTGTGTGGAGGACGAGCGATGTAAGTGACAGAGGCCTTTGCGAGGCAGATATGTTTGGATTTCTCAGGACAGAGATTGGCTGCATTTTACAGGAAGGACATATCCAGTCAAGTCTGGCCTCTCACTTTGAAATTGTTTTCATGGGAAAGATACAAGTGAGAGGAACTGGGGGAAGGAAGGAGCTTTCCTGTCAGTCAAAGGCTCTGGACCAGTGGCTGCTTAAGTAGGCAGTGAGGGATTTTTCCTGCAGAGACCCTGGAAAGCCTGACTTGGAACCTAGTTGATTTTAAGAGGTGTGGCTTCAAAAGACACACACAGAAGCTCGTTTGGGGCTCCAGGGGGAGGCTGAGCCTCTTGTCTCTCCTGCTCTTCAGGCAACTTACAGTTCATGGGTCCAATATCCACAGGAGCTGCCAGCTGGTACTTCAGCCACTCCCCAGCCATCTGGAAGCCAGTCCTTGGGTCCAGGCGACACGCCATCCTCATGACTTCTCCCTGCTGGGCACGGAAAGCTGCCAAGGGAATTGGATTTGAGGAGTCAGGTTCAGATATTGGAAATGGCTCCCCTTCAGTGTCGCTCTTCACTTTTCCACAGCTGGGAACATCTGTGGCTGCTACTCTGGCAGTAGAGTTCTGCAGAGCGAGCTCAAATACCTGGTAGTAGACCAGCTTATAGTACAGTGTGGGAGCCTTCCAGCTTTGCTTTGGGAAATCAGATTAAATTCTTTAGCTAAGTCCCCTTTTTAGGATCCTTGCCCCCAGGCCTGGCTCCTGTTCAAGTCCTGGGGTACAGTGAGTTTCATTCCCCCTGCTACTCCGGATAACTGACTGAGGAAGCACATGCCTCAGACACTTGAGTAATGCAGGCTCAGCAAACCTTAGTTGCCACCTGTTGGCCAAGAGGAAACAGAATTGAATGCCTGGGCTGCCACAGGAGAATGCCAAGAAGTTCACCAGGCACAAGGCAAGCGGGAAGACCTGGAGCAGCAATGTGAGCAACTGAAGCTCATTACTGAGCTGAGAGGGTGGGCACTAAGCTAGGCCAGGAACCCCCAGCCCTGTGAGAGCGAGGGGAAGACTGCAAACTTCAAACAGAGGTAGCAGGCCTTGCCAGGAGGCCCCCGAATGACTTACAGTTGAAGAAGGCATTGAAGTCCTCATCACTGTCGAAGTCAAAGCGAGAGTATTCACAACTGGGGCTGTCTGTTTTAGAGGGGAAGCCCACCTGGAAACAAAAGGGACGTGGTGAGGGAGCGAGTGGAGCAATCACCCACCTCTGCCTGAGCACCAGCTCCAAGGGGACTCACACTAGGGAAAGAGCGGAAGAACAGTAATCTTCAGACCAGGACTGCTACCCTGCAGCCCGGAGATGATGCTCTACGCTGCTGTGTCAAAAACCCAGCTTCTCCACCGTTACCACTATGAAACATTCACTGAGGCACCACCAGCTCACACCCAGCAGAGCAGAGCTCCTCCATACCTTCACTAGGTTAGTCATAGATGCACGAAGGTACTTTGGGATCATAGCCAACAGCAGAGGTTCACGGGACAAGATTTCATGTCGAAAGAGGGCTCCCCAGGTGATCTGAGTGGAAGAGCGCAGGAACTGAGGGGAAAAGAAGAAAGAACAAAAAAGTTTCAATAGGGTTGTACTCTCTGGTGCAGAAGCTTGAACCTTTGTGCTAAAAGGGGAATGGCAAGCTACAATGACTCCCCAATCCAGGCCACACACTTTCCAGACCCAGACAAAACTGCCAAGCTACTCTAGCAAATGGGAAAGAGTCTCCCACCAAGCAAATACCAGGGTTTGCTCCAGTCTCTGAAATCTATGCTCTCCATGCTGTGTGGGCCTTATGGGACACTGGATGGCAGTGCAGCAATGACCACATCACCTTCTACATCCTCAGAGGAGAAAATGGTTAGAAAATGGCAGATGGCTCTCAAAAACATAACAGACATGAGCTGATTTCCTCTGCAGCAGGAGTGACACAGTCTCCTACGCTGTGGTTTAACTACACACAGGCTGCACTCAGAGCCCCCTCTCCCTTTCCCCTACCTGGCTGGGATGGGTTGTGAAAGCTAGAAACGAGTCCAGGTATTTCCCAAGGTTGGCTGGGGTGTCCACGTCAGAATCTGAGCCCTGTTAACGGAAGGATGAGTAATTTCAGACAAAACGACGAGTGATTTCAGACAACGCTTCAGCAGTAGAGCAGGAGGAGCTGGGTGGCAGCGCCACTTGGAAACCAGGAGCGCAATGTGCTGGGGGGACAGAAAAGCCAGCGCATAATGGCTGAAAAAGAGCTGTGTTCTGAAACTGCTGCTGCTCCAGAGTGCCAAGTTCCCATTACCTGCCCTGGAAGTGCCAAAGGAGACAACAGCCACATTCAGGAGAAAAGGATGGACTATGAGTAGCTTGGAAAAAGTTATAAACACTCCACAACACCCAATCCATCATGAGGTATTCACTGGCAGGCCGGGATGACCTGACTACCGCGGAAATGGAGGGAAAAAGGAGACCAGAGATGTAGCAGTTCTTAAAAAAGCATCAGTATTTGCTTCACTCCTCACTCCGGCAGTACTCTTTGACCTAGCACTGTGCTGAGTGCTCCCTTCTCTGGGGCTGTTCTTCCCAGGATTTCCTTAGCAGCACATCCTTCTGTGGGGTTGCCTGTCACTCTGACATCCCTGGAGTGAACTGAGCCTGTATCATAAAGGGCCACAAGCCCTTGCCACTCACAGCAGGCTTTGCTAAGGATTAATAGCCAAGGCTCCCCTCCACCATACAGTGAGTGAAGTCATCCTAGCTTGAGGTAGTCAAACCTCCAAGAGCTGCTTCTTGTTAAGTCTATCTTCTCAAGTGGTTCAGGATTTTCCTTCCTCCCACAGCTCCCTGTGAGTTTACTGTCACACCAATTCTCTGCAGCCAGCTGACCTGGTCTTTCCACAAACAACATCTTTCAGCAAGCCAGCTCCGTTATTAAATGATCGCTCTTGTTACATCCCCACTTTGGTGCAGTCGGTAGAAGATCCAAAGTTCCCAGCACACCCCTAGAAGAGTTGGCATCAAACCTGCCAGGTTTCACGGCATGCAAGGCCCTTTCTGTTCCCTCCTCTGTTAGAGGAAAGAACTGCTACTCTCCATATCAATGGTATAAACAAGAATCATGGTATCCATATCCCCAATCATCCCCCTGAAAGACAGTCTTGTCAGGACTGCTTCCAGTGTTTGTAGAAGACTCACCACTAATGCACACAGCTGACTGCCTAAAGCACACAAGACCTGGCAAAGTCTCTTCAAGAAAACATAATGCTTCTCTACCAGGCCTTCACCATCTGCTGTCCTGGGAGGGAGGAGAAGGGAAAGGGAAGGTCAGGATTACACACATAGTAGTAAGTTGGGAAGACAATTTGACATCAGCATGGTTGGGTTCCCTTCCCCATTACAGAAGTTATTGATATGAGATCCAATTTTAAGATTAGAAGTATTTCTAGTCTAAACCCTTTGGACCTTCTCCCAATATCTCCTGATCAATCTCAGGCCAAAAGAGAAGATTTAGGGAAGTTGGGAGTTACCCTGAGCAGCTTCTTTTGAAGTTATGGGACTTAGAAAAATGGTTGGCTTTTCAAGTTTGGGAAAAGTAACACTTTCTACCCTCTCCTAATCCAATGCCAGCTTGCTGCCATTAGGCCAGACTGGATCTGCATGCTGCCCACACTCAGGATCCGTGCACAGTAGTGGTTCGATATGCAGCACTCGATAGTACAAGGCTAAGAACTCTATCCACACCTGAGCAAAGGCCATGATGGGAACAGGTGCTGAGGTAATTTCCAAGAGACCAGTTTTAGTTTTATAGCTTGGGGCAGAGAGGTACTTATTAATACAGGCCAGCTGCAGCCAGTTTCCACTTAAGATCACGATGCGCTCCCACAGCAACTGGACAGTACTCACTGCGCAGCAGAAAGTATGTAGTGCATGGCAACATCTCCAAACAAGACCATAAGGGGCTTCCGATCCTCCAGCTTCCCCTAGACAAAAAGCAAAGTACACACTGGTCAAAACACGTGACTGCACCTCATCCCACCAGCGAGAGGGAGCTAGCAGATCACTAGCTGCGCTACCATTTGGGGACTTGAATTCCACCACTGAGCAGAACAAAATGCAACAAGAAATTAAAGAACTATCAGAGAATAAAGTAGTTTTCTCCAGTAACCCCACTGGGAGCCTTAAACCAAAATCTGGTCCTCATAGGCCTATTTCTTCTTCCACTGCATATTGGCTTGTTGCTGCAGGGCAGCTGGACTGGTTTGTTATTGTAAGGTTGCTTGTAAGCACTGTGCTTGTGCTACTGATCGGGGATAAGCACACCCTGGGTGGGCATGGCAGCAGAACATACAGGGCACACCTCGATGGTGCTGTTTCAGAAAACATCTACTGGGCATCAGAAATCCTATTAGGTTCTTACAGCGAGATGGCAATACCCCAACACTCCTCTGTGGCAGAGAGCAATGAGGACAGCAGGGGTTAGGAATGAGTTAACGTTATTTGTTCAAGCAGGGATTTCAAGCTTCAGAGTTGTATGGAAGGGCAGACAGAGAAACGGGGCCTGGGTGGGTTCCAGAAACTGCTCTGTCCATTGTCCTGGGGAAGCACCCACCCTAAAGTCACTCGGGTGCCTGGGCAGCCAAAGAGGCAGGTGACTTAATTCCTTAGCTAAAGGAGTGACATTACCATTGCTCAACCTGATAAACTAAGACTAAACCCTGGGAGAGGAGGGGAATGTGGAGGGCAGGAGGGGTTAGGGAGGCTTGGGAGGAGGAACTCACTTTCCTGCTGACAGCGATCAGAAGACACTCTGCTGCTCCCACTTGGAGCTCGGGTTCATTCAGGAGCAAGCACAACATCTCCAGGAGCTTGCAGTTATCTGCTGTGATGTGGCTCATGGCCACCCAGTCAATGTAGCCTGCCAGGGTGTTAAGTGCTGCTATCCCAACGCGGCAGTTTGCCTGGGCCTGTGAACGGACCATAACCAACAGTTCAGAGCCAGAAAGGATTTATATGGAATCAATCTTAGTGCAGAGCTTTGCCGCTGGCCCAGATATGGGGCAACCCATATCTCAGCCATAGCTGACTTCTCCATGTTGGAGCTGCACATGCATTATATGACAGCAACTACCTTCTGAAGTGCCTTCTCCGGGAAAGTAACTTAGATGGCAGTGGGTAGGGGAAGTGGGGCAAAGTCCTCAGGCTTGAAATGAGCAGTTCCCTCCTTTCCAGATAGTAAGGTAATTAACCAAAGTATAAACTGCTACTTGGTGTCTGGTGACAGGCTACGGCATGGAAACCTGAGTCTGGTTCCAAACAGCCTCGGTCTGCACTGCCTCCCCAGGCCGTACTCACCTTTGGTTCCTGGGCCAGTTCAGTCTTCTGAAAAAAGAACAAGAGACAGTAAGTGAGCTGCTGTGGTGCACATCTCCTCCCAGCAACTGCTGGGCAGTCCCCAGCTCATTCAAGAGGGTGCAGCCCGGAGAAGCCTCAGTGAATAGATGCCTGGTGAAAGAGGCTGCAACACATTTTCCAGCTCGGGACACTGCCCCAGGACTTTCCACTGGAAGTTAAGCCACAGATTTTCTCCTCTGAAAGAAGATGTTCCAGGTAGCAGGTTCCTCTGAATGTGTGTGTGGGGGTTCCAATACTTCCTTGAAACTTCCAGGGAAGAAGATGCCTTTGCTTCCCTTTTAAAGCGTCTTACGTTCAAGGATCACAACCTCTGGGAAGCGTTTGTGGCCTCATTCTAATGAAACTAATCTTTAGAAAGAAGTGACTTGACCAAGACCACAAAGTAAGGCAGTGGCAGAGCTAGGACTGGAACCCAGGAGTCCTGACTTCCAGTCCCCAGCTCTAACTGCTTAACAGCAACAATTCACTGTGTGTGTGCCATCTTATTGCCTAAATTATGCAACAGCAGAGTCTGATCTGAGCAGATGCTCTGTTTTTCTGCATGCAAGGAAAATTGCAAGCATCCCTTTCTTCTGCAAGGTTTTGCTTTGGAAACTCCATTCTGTCAACATTTAGAGTGCAATGACTCAAGTCACCCCAGATGTACCCCCAAATACCTAAGTACAGACCCACCACACCACAGCTGAATATCTAACAGCACTGCAGAGTACAGCTCCCAGGCCTGATAATTCCCTCCCTCTCAATCCAGTAAGCAGACTGGTAGGGGGACACCCAACCCTCAGTATTCACCCTGTGCACAAACAGCTCAAAGATCTGCTAACCTGTGGAGTGGTGAGGATATCTCGCTCCTGGGGCGCTCCCACCTGGCCAAGCAGAAGGATTAGCAGAAGAAACCACACTTAGCAGAAGAAACCACACTTCAGAGTCTCAGCATTGCAATTCAGACCTCAGCTGGAAATGTACTCAACCGAACTACAAAACGCAACAAGGTTTCCCACCCACCCCAGGTCAGCCATAAACGGCACAAAGAAATACACAGCTCTATGGAATGGTCTATGCCAGTGGCTCTGAACCTTTCCAGACTACAGTACTCCTTGTAGGAGTCTGATTTGTCTTGCGTACCCCCAAGTTTCACCTCACTTAAAAACTACTTGCTTACAAAAATCAGACATAAAAATACAAGTGTCCCAGCACACTATTACTGAAAAATTGCTTACTTTCTCATTTTTACCATATAATTATAAAATAAATCAATTGGAATATAAATACTGTACTTACATTTCAGTGTCTAGCATATAGAACAGTATAAACAAGTCATTGTCTGTATGAAATTTTAGTTTGTATTGACTTTGCTGGTACTTTTTATGTAGCCTGTTGTAAAACTAGGCAAATATCTAGATGAGTTGGTATATCCCCTGGAAGACCTCTGCGTACCCCCAGGGGTACATGTGCCCCTGGGTGAGAACCGCTAGTCTATGCAGCCAGTGAATGTGCCAAGGAAACTGGTTGAAATGTCCCTCTCGGCGAATAGGATACAGCCTTTCACTGCTTCATCTCCACCACACTGTTGTCATGCTAAGCATGACTCCACATTTTAACACATTATAAAAGGGAACAAGATGTGCACATAAGAAGCTTGTCTCTGGATTGGTCATTGCTGTATCCCTCACCTTCCCAACCCCATCTCACTCTTACTGAATCAGACTACGAGCTCTTCAAGGCAAAGATCTGCCATTATCATGTCTTGAGCAACCTGCACATCTCCATTATCATAGGATTATAACCGTAGTAAAGTAGAGCCCAAACCGCCCCGTTTATGGGAGGACAAGGGGCATCTGCTACTAGAAGGTAGCAGCACCCCATACCATCTCTCTGCAGTAGGACTTTCTGACCTGATCTCTAGGAGAATGGGGCCAAACCAATGCCTTAGTGCCAACAAACTGAGCCTCCCAGTGTCAAGCGCAAGGTTCTCATCCATCTCAGGTGATCAACACTAGAAATCCAGACTGCTGACACCAATGCTGCCTCCTGAACCCTGAGACTCTCTCATCAGCCACTGGCTGTTTTCATGCTCACAACAGAGCTCCAAGGTGTAACTACAGCAATTGATTTCAGACTGAGTCTCCTCTCACTTGCCCAAAAAGTGCGACCCATATCCAAGATCCCAGTGCTGACTAGGCTCCCAGGAAGAAGCTTCTTACCATGCGCCTATACTTGTTGACGTTCTGCTGCAGGGTAGTGAGCAGGAAGCTGAAGATCTTCTCCATGTTCTGGGTAAGGGTTTGTTGGATGTCCCGTCGCCGCTGGGTGGGCAGTGTCTGGAAGGTCACCACGTCCTCTGCCAGACGCAGGAGGATGAACATCACCAGTTCTGTCTGTGTCTCCTAATGTCCCAAACAAACGCACCCATGAATCTAGCCGTAACATGAAGCCCTGCAGAGAGCAGCTCAAAGACACAGATTAACACCAGACCAGGGTCTGGGGAATAGCCAGAGAAGGATGACTACGATGGTTTAGTCTCTGATAACGTGATCTCCTGGAATAATGGGACCTGACAACAGCCTGTGAATCTACTGTAACTCCAGCTTGTTTGACCATGAAATAAGGGAAGGAGACCTAGAATTATGAGCCACTGGAAGAGTACAGACAAGTATGACAGACAGGTGTGCTTCATACCCCTTGTTTGGAGAGCGTATCCAGCTCCTTCAGCATATCAGGCCAGTGCTGAGGCCATTCACGCTTGATCATCTCCACCACAATGCGAGACAGGACATCCTTAATGTGACTTTCCTCCTCTAAAATATTCTGTGTTCCCTATGAGAGAAAGAAGATGATCACACAAAATGGAGCTGCCCCCAGAACAATCATTCATACCATGGGGGAGTCTGGCTGCAGACCCACTGGACAATAAGAAAAATACAAATACACCTTCATCCCAGCTGTTCTTGTCCTGATTGGAACTCCCGCCTTCCCAGGCCTTCACAGCTGGCAGGCTCTGTGCACCAGATGACTGTCATCTGAGGAGTAGGTCTTTGAAGACCATCGCCTCCATTGGATGGATTGACAGTTGTGGGTGGGAATTTCCAGGAAACCTCCTGTGGTGGCCAAATGGGAGGAGGTCTAGAACTCTAAAGCACTTTTGGGTTCAATCCACAATTCTCCTTTCCCAGACACTGCTGACCTACAGCATCAGACCAAATTGCATGCTCCACAGGAGTCAAGGATACGGCTTTGATGCTACATCTAGCCTTCATGCAAAGAGCAGCAGAAATCCTCTCACCTCAGAGATTCATTTTGGAGCAGTGATCACTATACTTCAACTGAATGAGTGACAATCTCCACAGTTACTGAACCTTCCATCCAAGGACTGCAAAAACACTGTGTAGATATGAAGCAAACCTCACAACCCCCAGCTCTTCTGAGGTGGGTAAGTTATCCCCATTTTACAGAGGAGGACACTGAGGCAGAGAGGGAAATGGTATCTCCCCCAGGGTCATATAGCAAGTAAAGGGCACAGTCTGGAATTGAACTCAGGCCTCCTGTACTTTAACCACAAGTTAAAGGCCTCCTCACTTTCATGTGCCACCTCAACAAAGTGAAAGAGCTCCGCAAAAGGTCGTGGGACTCTCAGCCAGAGGTTGTGGTTAAGGCTGCATGTATCGGTCACGGAAGGCACGGATTCTGTGACTTTCTGTGACTTTGGTGATTTTTGGTGCGGCTGGCTCAGGGGTTGCCTGAACACTCTGGAAGGTCACCAGCAATGGCAGCAGTTTAGGTGTTGGAGGGGGCTTAGGGCTGGGTCCGGGGGTTGGGATGTGGGGCGGCACTTACCTGACCTAGGCAGAAGGGCAGGGGGCGCTGTGCGCTGCCACTGTTTGCAGGCACCGCCCCCACAGCTCCCATTGGCTGCGGTTCCTTGCCAATGGGAGCTGCAGAGCCAGAGCTCATGACGAGGGCAGCGCATGTAGTGCACCTGGCCTTCCCTACACCACCCCTAGGGACTGCAGGGACATGTGAAGCCAGGTAAGGAGCCTGCCAGCCCTGCCAACCCTCCCCTGCCCCCCAGCACCAGCGGGTTCCCGGGCCATCCCCCCAGCACCTGCGGCACCCCCAGAGAGCACCCGCAGCCCCCCTGTCCAAGTTTTAGTTAGGAGTATATAGTACCAGTCATGGACAGGTCACGGGCCGTGAATTTTTGTTTACTGCCTGTGACCTGTCCATGACTTTTAGTAAAAATATCTGTGACTAAAACATAGCCTTAGTCATGGTCCCTTAGCCATAGGTTATGGGTCTATTACAGGAACAGGGGGATGAGCTCTTGTGGCCTGCAGGGTGCAGGAGGTCAGACTAGATGATCATGATGGTCTCTTCTGACCTTAAAGTCTATGAGTCTGCTCCATATGGTGGTTTGGCCCTGGAGGCAGCCAGCACTTACATTGGATATAAGCCCCATGACATTGTTCTTCAGATAGACCTTCTCGAGGCGAGGCATGCTGTTCCAGCGAAACCTGTCCAACAAAACACACAGAGGGCACCAAGTCAATACGCTGGCACAGATCACTGACTTGTTTTAGAAATCCATCAGCCCTTTGCCCAAGCCAGGGAGGCTGAGGCTGCATCGTTCATTTGCGCTGCCAATACCCAATCACTTACTGAGCAACGTTATTGGCTGAAGCTAAAATTACAGCCCAGTTAGAGCATCTGCACCGAGACCAGCACAGTTCAGGGAACAGGCAGGATTCGTTAACATCTACAGGAAAAGGACCAAGAGCACAAAATATTGGGTTTGTGGAGCCAACAGAGAAGGATCTCCAAATTGTATAGTGGAGAAGTACTTTTATTAATCTGAAATTAGTGGCAGAGAACTTTACAGTGATCTACTGATAATACTTTCCCTGCCTGTCTCCAGCATCTTTTGTCTAAGATCTATGCAATGAATTAACCTGCATGCCCCTCTTGCAGTGTTTGCTATTACCCTCATTTTAAACACAGGGAGACAAGGACAAAGATGGGAAGTGACTTACCCCCTCAGGTCACCCAGTGAGTTAATGACAGGGCTCAGTACAGACCCCAAATCTCCTGACACCCTGTCCACTCCTGTAACTAACAGACATCTGGGAACAATAATTAGCACTGACAACTGTGACATGACAGGCCTGTTCTCTCTCCATAGTTTAGGATAGCACCAAAACCATGCAGCCCAAGTGAGCTCCCTTACTTGACCACATGCTCCAAGATCTGAAGACCAAAGTGCCTGACAATGGCTGTCTGGGTTTTCTCTGCCAGCTTCAGACCACAGGGGACACAGATGGGACACTTCTCCTTAAACTCCTCACAGAACTGAAAAGGAACAAGGATAACAATGAGCCAAAACTATCAAGTGGCAACATGGAAATGAGCGTGGGAAAAGTGAAACATTAGGACAATTTGGAGATAAGAGGAAAAACAGAGCTTCAAAACTGCCCACTGCAAGTGGTGAACTCTCCCTGGAAAGCACAGGAGGCTAAGCAAACAATTTCTGTACAATTTCAGCTTCACATCGAGTGCCTCAAATCCTCATTATCTGGGAATACTTTCCCAATGTGGCCCAATACCGTGAGCTGCCTTCCTGAGGCTACAGGCTACTTTCAGTGCCTCTGATGCTGCACAGAGCCTCCTGAGCAGCAGGATGAGAGTCTCTGATGCTCTTCAGACCCCCCCTGACCAGCCCTGAAAGAGACAAACTTCAGGGTCATATTCACTCTGGGAAAGGTGCTGCAGCAAAGCCCAGCCCGGGGAACTGCCTGTCTCTATAGACCTTTACTAGAGCGTATCACTGGGGTCCCTAAACACCTGCACAGGGATTAAAGGCAATGCAGGCTGCCAGCTCTCCATGCCACGGGGCAGGGCGAGCCCACAGACGGAGACTGGGGAACCCAGCTCAGGCGGGGGCAGAATTCAGGGGTATCGGACACGTGCTGTCCCGGAGCAGACCCATGGGCTGAACTCTGCACAGGGGGCAGAGCCAGGCTGCGGATCGGGAGGGGGTGGGTGGGCGCGGCCAGGTTTCAGGGCGGGGGGTGTATCACCGCGCTCCCCGGGATCTGGGGCCCGGGGGTCCGGCTCTGCCCCGGGCCAGGACCCCGGTGGGGAGCGGGCAGCGCTGAGCCCGGCCGCCCCACGCGGACCCAGCTGCCCTGGTACCTTGAGCGCCTCCAGGCGGTAGCGCTGGGTGGAGGCCGGGTCCATGATCACCGTCACCGCCTTCACCAGCTGCTCGCACAGGCTGCTCACCTGCTCCGCGGACATGGCGGCACCGGGCGGGGGAAGGTCCGCGCGGGGCGACCGGAGCAGGCGAGGACCAGGGGCTACCACACCGGGAGAGGGAAGGAGGCGGTGCGCAGGCGCGCCCGGGACCAAGATGGCTCTACATACTACGCATGTGCAACGGGAACCGGGAGGCTTCTACGCATGCGCCAAGTGAACCGCGCGACGCTTGAAGGAGGGAAACCGCATGCGCGAAGAGAGGATAACGTCGGCGGCGGCGATTGGGGACATGGTAATGCGCTTGCGCCAACCCCCGTCCTGACACCTTAATGTCCGGCGATCCAATCACAAGCAGCCGCACATACCGCGCCAGTTCTCCGAACCGGAAGAGGGAGCTTATATCACCGGGGCGCGAGAGCAACTCACCGCCAGCCCCCTCCGCGGGAACTACAGTTCCCAGCATGCACCGCGGGCCTCCTGCCCTCATCCTGCTGCGCGCGGGGACTACAGTTCCCAGCAGACCGCGCGCGGCGTCACGGCGGGGGCGGGGAGCAAAACAAACGGCCGCCGGGTGCGGTCCGCTTGAGCTGTAGCCGTTGACTTTTCTCGGAGCGCGCTCGCTCGCGAGGCCAGGGGGCCATGTCTCGCGGGCGGGAGCGCGTGGTGGCGCTGGTGGACATGGACTGCTTCTTCGCGCAGGTGGAGCAGCGCCGGGAGCCGCGGCTGCGGGGCCAGCCCTGCGCCGTGGTGCAGTACGACGCGTGGCGGGGCGGCGGGTACGTGCTGCCCCTCCCCCCCCCGCCCCTCCCGCGGCCCCCGCCCGGCCCGGCCCGCCCCACTCTCTGCACTGTCTCCCCGCAGGATCATCGCCGTCAGCTACGAGGCGCGCGCCTTCGGGATCAGCCGGGGCATGCGGGCGGACGAGGCCCAGAAGCGCTGCCCGCAGCTGGTGCTGGCGCGGGTCCCGGAGGCCTACGGGAAGGCGGACCTCAGCAGGTGAGGCGAGCCCGGGGCCCGCTGGGCGTCTGTGCAGCGCCGAGCGCCCTGCTGCAGGGTTGGGGTCCCTCCCTCCTGGGCGCTAGGAGACGCTGACCAGAGAGGGCCCGGGTTTCAGGATGTGAGGGAAGAGTGGGAAACCTGCGCTAAAGCTGTCCCAGCCACGACCCGGATCTGTGCTAGGGCACAGGCAGGGAACGGCAGAGGCTATGTATGCGCTACAGCTTAGCTTGGGATAAATTATGTCCCTCAGGGGTGTGAATAAGCCACCCCCCGGAGCAACATAAATGACACAGACCTAAGCCCTGGTGTGGACAGCACGCGACATGGCTACCGCTGCTCACGGGGGCTGGAGGAATGAAGCTGACAGGAGAGCTCTCCCGTTGGGTTAGAGCATCTGCACTAGCGGTGCTACAACGGTGCAGCTGCGCCACTGTAAGCTCTGTGGTGTAGCCGTAGCCCCACTGGAAAGGTCATCGTAGCCTGAGCGTAGATGCTTCCTGCATCGACGGAAGGGGTTTTTGCATCAATGTCATTAATTCGTCTCTCCAAGAGGCAATAGCTGGGTTGCTGGGAGACTCCTTCCATCAGCTGGCTGTGTCTACACCAGGGGTTAGGTTGGCATAGTAACATCTCTTAGGACTGTGGGGTTTTTTGGCACCCCTGAGAGATGGAGCTATGCTAGTGTAACTTCTCACTGTAGATTAGCCTTCAGTGTCTGAATCTATCAGGGCAGACCCTTCCCCAACACTAACCTCATATTTAGAAAACCCGACTGAGATGTGCCCTGACTTTCAGCCTCTGAGCTCATCCACATGAGGGTCAGACTAGTGTCATTGAATAGTGGGGCTAAGATATTCATGCAAAACGTAAACTTAGCTTTGGGAGAGGAGCACATCCATTAAACCAGCTGCTCAGTAGCCCAAGTGGTTGGCTAGGTCTCAGCCAGTAGGGAAGTTGGACGGAGAGACAAAAGGAAAGAGACCGTGGGCTGAGAGGCCGCTGAGTCCCAGGTGCATGACAAAGATTGAGCTCCTTATGTCTTTCTGCTGCAGATACCGAGAGGCCAGCGTAGAGGTGATGAAAGTGATGTCGCGCTTTGCTGTGATTGAGCGTGCCAGCATTGATGAAGCCTACATGGACCTGACTAGCGCTGTGCAAGAGAGGCTCAAGAAGATGCAAGGGCGGCCTATCCTAGCAGAGCGGCTGCCAACTACTTACATCCAGGGACTGCCAAATGTCTCTACAACAGCAGCAAAGAATAAGAGTGTGGATTGCAAAGGTAATGTCAAGCCACCAGGCACATGTTGCTGCTTTTCCTGGAGTTAAGCAGTTCCTTTTTGCTTTTCATCTTAGTTTATTTCCCTTCAGCTCTAAAGAAAGTGAGAGTAAAATGAAATTGCCCTACACTGCAGTTCGTGTCAAAGAAAAAGTAAAATGCAGGCCTCACAGTGTAGAAATGCCCTAATGCAAGGGAAACAAGGCTGTCCTAAGGAACAGGTGAAAGACAACTTACTTGTGACTGTGAAAGGCCAGCATTGCAAATAGAGTCTGGGAAAGGATTTCTAGAGTCCCTTTTCCCTGTTTGGCCCTTCCCAACCTCTTTAATCCTTACTTGCCATGCAGAGTGTCTGGTCCCAGGGCTCTGTTATCCATGATTTGGTGCTGAAGCTCAAATTCAGACTAAAGTTTCATTTTCAAAAGAAAACATCTATGGGCTGAAATGTACCCAAACAACCACTTGGGAGCACTGTTGTTCACGTAAATAATTGAGCACTTTGCAGATCTGGACAAATGTACCTACAAACTTGGGTCTTATCTAGAGCAAACTCATTTAGTCTGTTTCAGGTTATTCCACAGCAGAGAGCTGTGTGTGAAAGTCTTACCTCATCTCCATCTCCTTCTCCAGCTCCTATTGGTGCAGTTGGGAAGTAGTTGTCTGTTTCAATTGTTTGGCAGGAAAGTGACTTGCTTTCCTTTTTCCAAAGGATGTGTCTGGCAAATAGAATTTCTCCTCTTCTAAATGCACTGGTGCAGGGAGCTTACCTCTTGACCATGGAATAAAGGTGTAATGACAAGTGTGTGGCCACTGTTCATTCTAGCTTGCTAAAACCACCACGCTCCTTGCTGTGTTGGGCTTTAATCCCCTTTGTGCTCTTTTTCAGAGAATCTGCGGCAGTGTGGCTTGCACCAATGGCTTGAGTCGCTGCCTTTTGCTGACATCAGCTGTCCAGAGCTGCAGCTGACAGTAGGAGCAGTAATTGTGGAGGAAATGAGGGCAGCTGTGGAAGCAGTTACCGGACTGAGGTGTTCAGCTGGGATTTCACACAACAAGGTGTGTGTAACACAATCGGGTGGTTTTGTTTCAAGTGGTGTACTTTGATTATGCAGTAAAATAAATGAAACCATCAGAGTCACCATCTGATGGAATCTGAGCAGAATGGAACATCATGGCTACATTTAAACACATGTAGTTGAAAATAACATTAAGCATGGGGATAGGCTGTAATGTGTGCCCAGTAGTGTTTAGATGTAAACTACCTAGAACTGGATTCACTTACTGACCAGGGCTCTGATTTTTCTGGCATATCCCGAGCAGTCAACTCACTGTGGAAAAGATCTTTAAAGTGCTCAGGAGAGAGTCCTCGCTAGAAATGACTGATCTTAAAGTGAGTGTTTCCTTCCTAGAATGAGGAGACATATTCTGTGCCCATAGGAGGGCTTTACTGGTGTAAACTCCTGTTTAATTGGACAGAAAGAACCCTAGTTCAGTGTCTCCCCTCCTCCCCACATCCCACCCCACGAATGCTGATGTGATGTGGGTCAGGTTGGCTTTCTGGTCTTCCTGTCTGGTGGATGTGCTTTGGGTAATGTACAACCAGCCACCAGCAGCAACCACAGGAACACACACAGCTAGCTGCAAAGGGGAACTGACTCACTCCGATACTGCAGCTCTGAGTTTCCTGCTGCATTAACTGTTACACCTTTTACTGACTAGCATCTTTTAGGTTTCCTTCTGTAGCACTCTGTTGCTGCTGACCTTGCAGAGAGAAGACTAAAGGAGACACAGCAAGAGAGAGCAAGACAGGAGCAGAGAGGATGGAAGAGGAGAGGCCCAGACAGAGAAAACAGGCATGGGGTGGGTAATAGGGCAGGAGTGTGAGGGCTGCTCTTGGGATTTTAGCACAGGTTCCTGACCAGAACTGAGCCAGCCCAGCCATGCTAAACACACTGAGTCCTCTAAACTGTTTAAAGCAGGGTTCTGACTCTCTTCTCAGAGCTAGACTGTTGCAGTTGACACTGTGTTTAAAGACAGTTTAGCCAGCACAGTTCAGATCCTGTGGTAGTTAATAAGGGGGAGCGAAGAGTGGTAGAACCTGAATCTTGTCCTCAACAGAGCTGTGCCCATGGAAGATGCTGTGGAATCCCAAAGCTTAGAGAGCCCTTCAGCTATTAGCTGGGGGCTCTACTGCAGAACCTAGTAGGCAGTCTTTTAGAAGCCTGTGGTCCATTGAGCATGTGGGGTTTGCAGTAATGGGGTTTCCACACTCTTCCATATTCCAGGCACTGGCAAAACTGGCCTGTGGGCTGAACAAGCCCAACCGCCAGACGCTGGTATCCCAGGGATCTGTCTCACAGCTCTTCAGCCACATGCCCATCAGCAGCATGTAAGTATTGGGGAATTGTGCTTTCGCTGAACCCGGGACTTGGACTGAGCTGGCACCTGGCAATAGAGTGTATCAGCTCCTCTTTCATGCTGCTGCTTTGTTCACCAGAATTTAAGCTTTCATTTAAAAAATAATCTCTAGCTGGTCTGGTTGCCAAGATGCACATTTTAGTTCATGCTCACTCTGCGTGCAAAACTCAGTTGAATATCTTGGAGAGGTGTGAACCGCCCTATTCAGCTCAGTGAGGGCTAATTCAGATGCCCAGTGATGATGATGTAGACATTTTGGGCTTGTCTACATGAACATTTAGTTTGCGGCAGGCTGGGGTATGAATCTACCTCACTGCACGCTGTCTGGACCCTGTTTACATTCACTAACAGTTCCTTAGTGCACTTTAAAACGGGACTAGATCAAAGCGCATTACCAGATGGTTTTTGCATGGCAAGCTAATTGCGGGGTCAATTCACACCGTAGCTTGCTAAGAACTAATTGTTCGTAGACAAGCCCTTAAAATATTAACTACTTCACTGCTTGTTAAAGCATGCAAGAAAAGAGAAAGGGGATCCTATTGGGAAGATCTGCACAATTTACTGAGCGTGACCGCTCATTCTGACACCGTGAGTGACTGGGTTTGGGAGATGCTGTCATTCGCTCCTTCCCCAATGAAGGAGGCAAGCCCAAAAGGCCTACCAGAGTTCAATTGGCATCATTTGAACCTGTTCCCTAAGGTGTAGCTAGGCTCAAGAAGTGCAGTTGGACAACATGCAAGGCTCACCAAGTGGAAACATGCAGACTCCTCGTGCTTGGTGTATTCAGACTTTAGTGTTGGGGAGCTGAGCACCAGAAGCCTGGAGAACATGCACGGTCATATTCTGAACATCTGCACAGTCTACTATGAACAATGTCTCAGGAACAATGGAGCTGAAAAAGTAACCACCAACCTTTCCAGTCGGAAGCCGTGCTCCAGAGCTGCAAAGTTAGCATCTGCCTTCAGGCAGCTACTCTTGGGGTCTTTCCTGCCCACATAGGAATGGCTAGATCCGGGGAGAGGGCAGGGAAGAGTGAGTGAACAAATAGATTTTAAGCAAGGGTGGGTGCTGGGGTGCTGCCTTTGTGCATTTCTGCCTTTTCTCTCCCTGTTCCTATGCGACCACGTCTCAGGCTAGGAATTGATGAGCTGTCCCATCCTCACTGGAATCATCATGTGTTGCTCCTCAGTCAAGGAGTCTGGCCAGCCAGCGCTGCTCCCTCACCTGTCCTGCTTCCTGCCAGTGAATGGGAGCTGGGGTGTGCTGAACATGCTTCAGTCTCCATGTGACAGTTCTCTTCTATGTTTCCTCCTTCTCCTGCAGCCGACACCTGGGAGGGAAGCTGGGTGCCTCCATCGCAGACGTCCTGGGAGTGGAGTACATGGGGCAGCTGACCCTATTCAGCGAGTCACAGCTCCAAACTCGCTTTGGAGACAAGACTGGGTAGGTGACATGCTGGCTTCTAGGCTGCAGGTCTCCATAGGATAATAGGCTTGTGTTCTCCCTCTTCTTCACGAGTAGATCTGTAGGCCATTCTGCTGAGGTTGTTGCGCAGGAGAGTTTCTGTCTGGGCCTTTTCAGGGTTGCATTGAGACCGTGTCCTGTAATGGTCTGCTAGGCATGTGCACTGGCTTTTGATCTTTCCAAGCACCTGTCCATCCTCCCAAGGCTAAGTGCTTGTTTGTCATTCAGCTGTCCCCTGTATGCTGCTGTGGAGTATGTGCTGCTCCAGGGACACAACCCAAGCTCCGGAGCAGGTTAGAGAAGATGGAATGGGAGGCAGGCAGTGCTCAGGCCCAGCACGGAGGCTCATCATTTAAGTGTTGGGAGCTTAGGAATACCAGTCTGAAGCCTGAAATGTCCAATGCACAGAGCAGTGGCTGGGAACCTCTAGTCTAGGGAATGCTGCTGTCGTAGGGAGGGAGTTGGGGCACTTGAGCAATAACTGCTGTAAGGTATTTCCCCATTAGTAGCTGAATGAAATCTGCTGCTGGCTGCCATTGCAGCTGCCTGGGGAGCTGGAACCATCACCTGAATATAGTTTAAAATGGCCAAGCAGAGAAGCAGCCCATTGCTTTAGCCAGCTGAAGTCACATAGCTCTGTAGCCCCAGATGTGGCCAATGTGAGATGCAGTTGGGGGTCATAGCTGTTGGATAATACTTGTGCTGTACTCTGCAGGAGTAAAGGACTCTGTGCTAAGGGGTGAGTCCCATGGGGCCCATTGTGTGGTTTATCTAACTGTCTGCCTAGGCAGGTCTAGGCCAGGAGAATTCAAGTGGCTGGGGTTTAGAACAGGAAGTTGTCCCTGAACCCTGCCTGTGTGCACTGCCCCAGGAGTCCCTGGGCCTAGTTTCACATGCAGGTGTGCAGGAGCCATGAGGTCTTCCTGATCTGAATCCTCAGTGAGCTCAGGAGGAGAGATGGACCATTATCAGCCTTAATCTCAAACCTCATGTGGGACTTTCAGGTCCTGGCTCTATGATCTGTGCAGAGGAATTGAACAGGAACCTGTGAAACCCAGGCAATTGCCTAAGTCCATTGGATGCAGCAAGAACTTCCCTGGGAAAGCAGCCTTGACCACTCAGAAGCAGGTAAGAGAGTGTGAGATCTCCTGAGCAGAACTGGTTTGGACCTGAGATAGGGATAGCCACTGATCCATTCCACAGGCTGCAGCCCCCTCCCTCTGGGCTCAGACTGTGTTGCAAGAGCTGCTGCATTTCACCATGCTGAATGCAGCGCCCTGAAATCGGGCTCTTAGGCTTCGTAGAGTCTGTGCACCAGCAGCTGTGTAATTCCTTGGGGAAACACCTTACCATCTCCCTCTGTCAGCAGGGAACAGGAGTCTCTCAGCCCTTCATACTCTACAGCACACTGGTCAGTGTGGAGTGAGGGGAGGGAGTGTTCCTTTATCCTGTCCTCTCCACAGCTGTGCGCACAATCCCTTCTTGGCACTGATGGATTTCTATCCCCTTGGTCCTGCTGTGCCTGAGGGAGCACCTGGATGCGCCAGGATGAGAATGTCCTGTACACTATATTCTGCCTTTGCCTTTGCTACAAGATGTGCTCCTGCTGCCTTTCAGTCTGCCTTGGTTAACTGCAGCTAGTGGGAGCTTGGATGAAGACCGCTAACGGATTGTGCTGCTGAAATTCCCTGTCATCTAGCTGCATCTGTCAGGATTGCTGGCCTTCTGTTACTAAGTCTCTTCTCCAAGGGGAATCCAGATTCCTGCTGGAAAGGAGCCTTTAAATGCCTGGATGGAATGAAAGTCCTTGTGTGACTGCAGCAGTGCAAGTGATGGTAAACCTGCTGCTAACACAAATGCCACCCACGTCAGCTGGGCCCATACTGGAGGCACTTTGTCTTTGGGCAGGGTGGGAGAGGGTTCTCTAAGCATCCATAGGATAGAGCAGCACAAAGCTGAGCTCTGAATCTCCCAGCCTGCTTTCAGATCCAGGTTTAAATGGACACTGTCATGTTAGAAACTCTGTCCTTCCTTGTGTTACTAACAGCTGAGAAGGTGGGAGTGATGACGGTTCTAAAAATCTACAGGATTTCTGCACTTGCTGCGTTTCCCTTGGCCTGGGACAATGTCACTAGAAGATCTGTCCCTTTCAGATTCCCAGCACTGACATGTGCTGCAATATCTGGGATGCTCTAGATCAGTGGTCTCCAAAGTGGGGTGCGCCAGAGGATCCCAGATGGTGCGTGGCAGAAGGAGTGCTGCCGGATGGCACTCCGCTGTTTTTTTCTTCGGCAGCAGCTCTTCCCCTCCGGCGGCATGCCTGCAGCAGGTCTTCCGCTCTTCTTTCTTCAGTGGCATCGTGGGGGTGCACGATCCAAAAACTTTGGAGACCACTGCTCTAGATTCTGGGGCATGGTGGATGCATCTCAGATTAAATCTAAACCCTGTCTCCCCTGGGTTTATTGATTCTCTGGAAGCATTTGTGGTGATCTTGGGGTTTGTAAGAAACTGACCTTGTGGTCCTATTTTGAGCCAAATGCCCCTTGAATGTTCCTCACTGCCTGGGGCTCTGGCTGTCAGCAGCTTGCCGAGTGTGGTGATGTTCAGGGCTGACTTCCAGGTCCTGTAACAGCAGCTGCTTGGATGTGTGTGGGGATGTTCTGGGGCTGTATCAAATGCTGCTGTGTCCTGCTTGCAGGTGCAGCACTGGCTCCTGCAGATGGCCTTGGAGCTGGAGGAGAGACTGAGCAAGGACAGAGACCAAGTAAGGCGGGGCTTGAGGGTTTTCTGCCTCTCTTGCTGTGGGGCTGGGCCAGAGGCAGCAGGGTCTTCGCTACCTGAACTGTCTGACACCAGCCTGGGGGATGTGGTGACTGTGGTGAGTGGCAGAGGAAGTTGCCCTGCATTCAAATGCACAGCTGCTGGCTGACTGAGTTAAGAAGTGAGGAAGGACCCAGAGAGGGAAAGGTGCTGTAGGAGGGCCTGACCCAAAAATACCCTGAGCTAACCACTGTCCTCCTCTCCCCTCCCTTAATGCGAGCATTAGGTACACATGAGGGGATGAGTGTGCTGGGGCAGGCAGCTTCCTCTCTGTGCACCCCAGTCCTAGCATGTGCTTCTTTCTCGCTCACTTCTGGGAGCCCTGCCCTGCACCCCTACAAGTGAACGAGCTGCTTTATAACCCATGGATCCTACGTTGCTGGCCAGGGCTGAGATTAACCTGGCAGCTGTGCTGTATTGTGATGTGGATAAAGGGGAACGTACCTGTGTAGGGCAGGAAGCAGGGATGACACCCCCTCCCCCCGTACATGCACAAGGTGTATGAGACCCTCACACACTCAATATCCACCTCAGACTGTGATGGTGACAGACAGCAGCTGATCCTGCCAGGACAGGTGGTGGCATTGGATTGTAAAGTTACTGGCTGGCAGTGCAGTGCTCCAGGCTGAGCGCCTCTCTGAGCACATTCCTGGCATTCACTGCTTTGCCCTGTACTGCAGCTGTGTCCTCTCTCCGCAGAACTGCCGGGTGGCCAAACAGCTGACTGTCAGCATCCGCATGCTAGGTGATCAGCGAGCGAGTGGCCTGTCACGCTGCTGTGCCCTGCCCCGCTATGACGCCCACAAGATCAGCAGTGATGCCTTCATGATCATCCGAAACTGCAATGTGGCTGGAGCCCAGCAGGCTGCATGGTGAGCAGTTCCCCTTCCTGGCCTCAGGGTTGGTGTGCTAGAGGAGGGGGGCTGGGCTGTGCCCTGGGAAATGACACATGCAGGACAAAGGGGCTGTGCTGAATACAGACAGGAGCAGCGATTGAATTTGGAAGGAGCTGGCTCTGGCAGAGAGAGCTGGGGCCCTCAGAGCTGGAAGACACAAGGCGCATGTTGTCCTGGGCTCAGCTGCAGGTGAGCACTACCCACCCAGGAGGGCAGCTATTGAGCATCGTCCTCCCCCAAACCCCCACCATGCAGCGCTAACTTCCACCTTCAGCATCTGGGCGGTGCCAATAGAAAGGGGGGCAGGGCTGTGCTCCTCTGGAGTTGGAATGAACTGAGCTGTACTGCTGCAGCGTGAGTACCTGGCTGGCTTGTACTCAGGGTGCCATCATCCCTGGGATAGCCAGAAGAGAATGGCTGTGCTCTGGTGGTAAGGGGGACAAGATGCTTGTTGGGCACAGAGGGCATGGGGGGAAATAAAAGCACTTTAAGTACAACCTGTTTCCTTTCCACCTTCATGTCCTAGCTTGGGCAGGAGGATGAGGTGTGCCCAGCACACCACAGTGACTCCTTCAGGACAGCTCGTCCCTGACTGGGAGCCTGAGAGTTGCAGGAGCTCCCACCCCTGGCAGATGGGACTGAGGGTTCAGGCTCCTTGCCAGAATCCAGGGGGCCTGGCAAGTCCCTCTGCTCAAGTCACATTCCTCAAGGAAGCGCTGCTTTGCTCCTGGCAGGGACACAGGCAATCTGCAGCGCCCAGGCCTCTTACTGCAAAGTCACGAGGAGGAGGAGAGGGTTCTAGTGTTTGGCCAACAGGCATGACTAAAACATCCTCCCCTACTAGCCCACCAATGTCCTGTTGTCTCAGCTGCTGCACTGTCACCATGCCCAGTGAAACGTGACACACTTAAATCCTGCCTTGAAAGGCTTCGCACTTCTTTGGCTGGGTTTGAGCTGCTGCTAATCTGCCTTTCTCCGCAGGTCCCCTCCGCTTACATTTCTGCATATCTACGCAAGCAAATTTTCTGAGGCTCCCACGCTCTCTCCTGCAGGCATTGCTGCCTTCCTGACCAGTGATGCCCAGTGTACCCTGCCAGCTGGCACCAATGCAACCAGCCCAAATGTCAAGTGCACTGGGAGCCCAAGAAAAGAGCCCAGCAAGAAGCCCATGAATGCTATTGAGTCCTTTTTCCGGAAGGCAGCAGAAAGGCAGCGAGCCCGTGTGACCACAGGGCCCTGCCTGCCTGGTGTCCCCAGTGCAGAGGCAGAGTTGTCAGTGCCTGATCCCTGTGGCCAGAGTGACAGAGACGGTCTCATCCTCGGCAAGAGTCAGACTCCAGAAGCCCTTGCGAGGCACAGTCCCAAGGGTGGCAGCTCCCCCACCCCATACAGATGGCTTCCCCCTGAGGAGTTGCTCCCTTATCCTGCGGAAATGCCCTCTGCTGACCCAGCCTCCAGGAGCACTCTAAAAACAGAATCAGCTGGAACAGCTGCTTCCCAGCTCCCTGAGTGGAAGGAGCAGAGTTTGCCGCCCTCTGCTGACCCAGCCTCCAGGAGCACTGTAAAAACAGAATCAGCTGGAACAGCTGCTTCCCAGCTCCCTGAGTGGAAGGAGCAGAGTTTGCCACCCTCTGCTGGGTTTTCACAAGGCCCTGCCAGCTCACCAGACGAGCTGCACTGTGAAAAGTGTGGCCAGCAGGTGCCAGTGTGGGAGCTCCTGGAGCACATGGACTATCACTTTGCTGTGGAGCTGCAGAGCTCTTTCTCCAAACCCAGCCCCCTCAGGGCCCCTGCTGCTGCTTCCAGTTCTCCTGCCAAGAGCAAAAGCAAAGCCAAGAGCCCTGGTGGCTCCAGTGCAAAGCGACCCAGGCAAGGAGTGACTAGGACTCTGGAGTTCTTCTTTAAACGGTTGCCCCCCTAGGAGCTCCAGGACCATTTTAGCCTGAAGTTGAGTGATTTGTGAAGTTTTTATCCTTTCTGTAAAAACTTTTATCCAAAGATTGCATAATAAATGTCTGGAACCTAATGAGGCTCTTGGGGAAACACAGCAGGGAAATGCACCCACCTTTTCACTTGGCAGATTCTGGTAACATTTCTCCTGCCTCTAGGTGCTGATGCTGACAGAAAAAGTGTCAGGATGGCACAGCATGCATAGTGATCAGGCATTCCCATGGTCCCATCACTGGGCATTTTTGCTCTGCAAACAGTAATGGATGTTACACTTGCAATGCTCCTGGGAGTTGGGAAGTGTCATTATCCCCATTTTACAGCTGGGGAGCTACAGCCCAGAGGGACAGTGATTGCCTCGGGGAGAGCCGTAACTCCTGCAGTGCCTTAACCACAGGATCTTCCTTCCTGTCTGACTATTCTAGTTATCTAGTATAGTACCTCCACTC